>NC_138348.1:50042331-51242331 GCF_046562875.1 Panthera onca | reverse complement strand
TTTAAATGTTTTATTTATTTTTGGGGCACCTTGGTGGCTCATTCAGTTAAGTGTCTGACTCTTGATTTTGTCTCCAGTCATGATCCCAGGGTCTTGGAATCGAGCCCCATGTCAGGCCTATGCTGACAGTCAGAGCCTTCTTGAGATTCTCTCTCTCTCTCTCTCTCTCTCTCTCTCTCTGCCCCTCCACTACTTGCTCTCTTTCTCTCTCTCTCTCTCAAAATAAAGAAATAAACTTAAAAAACAATATGTTTTAAATAAAACATTTTGAAAGAGAGAGAAACAGAGCATGAGCAGGGGAGGGGCAGAGAGAGAGGGAGACACAAAATTCTTAGCAGGCTCCAGGCTCCAGGCTCTGAGCTGTCAGCACAGAGCCCAACACGGGGCTTGAAATCACCAACTGTGAGATCATGACCTGAGCTGAAAGTTAAGCTGATGCTTAACCAACTGAGCCACCCAGGCACCCTGTATCTATTCACTTTCAATCTGCCTGTGTCTTTAGGTCTGAAATGAGTCTTTTGTAGGCAACATAGAGATGGGTCTTGGTTTTTTATCTACTCTGTCATCCTATGTCTTTTGATTGGAGCATTTAGTCCATTTACATTAAAAGTAATTATTAATAGATATGTATTTATTGTCACTTTGTTACTTGTTTTGTGGTTGTTTTTGTAGTTTTTCTCTGATATTTCTTCTCTTGTTCTCTTTCATGGTTTGTTTGCTCTCTTTAGTGATGTACTCAGATTCCTTTCTCTCTATTTTTTGCTTTGTGGTTACAATTTGGTTTGTATATAACATCTTCTGCATAGAGCGGTTTATATTAACTTGATGTTTGCTTAAGTTTGAATTCATTCTTTAGTCCTCTCTCCACCACGTTTTGGGTATATGATGTCATAGTTTACAACCTTTTATTTTGTGAATCCCTTGACTGATTTTTACAGACATACTTATTTTTACTGCTTTTGTGCTTCCTGCTTTTTATATTCTCACTTATGGCCTTTCCTTTCCACTCAAGGAGTACCTTTTAATGATTCTTGCAGGGGTAGTTTAGTGGTTATGAACTCTTTTAATTTTTGTTTGTCTGAGAAACTCTATCTCCCCTTCTATTTTGAATGATAATCTTGCTGGATAGAATATTCTTGGCTGCAGATTTTTTCTTTTCAGCACTTTGAATATATTAGCCACTCCCTTCTCACCTGTAAAGTTTCTGCTGAAAAATCTGCTGATAGCTTAATGGGGTTTCCCTGGTATGTAACTGTCTTCTTTTCTTTTGCTGCTTTAAAATTTTTCTCTTTACTACACTTTTTGTCATTTTAATTACTATGTGTCTTATTGCAGACCTCTTTTGGTTGATTTTGTTGGGGGAAACTCTGTGCCTCCTGGATCTGGATTTCTGTTTCCTTCCCCAGAAATGGGAAGTTTTCAGCTATTACTTTTTCAATTAATGCTCTGCCCCCTTTTCTCTCTTTCCTCCTTCTGTAATCCCTATAATGTAAATGTTATTAGGCTTCATGGAGTCACTGATTCCCTATGTCTGTTCTCTTTTTTTCTCATTTTCTCTGTTTGATTACTTTCCATTACTCTGTCTTATGGGTCATTAATTTGTTTCTCTTCTCCTCTAGACTGCTATTTATTCCATTAAGTATATTTTAAATCTCATTTATTGTGTTCTTCATATCTGATTGGTTCTTTTTTATCTGTTTCTTAAGGGTCTCACTGATGTCCTCCACTCCTTTCTCAAGTCCAGTGAGTATCTTTATAATCATTACTTTAAATTCTTTCTCTGGCCTATTACTTATATCTATTTTGCTGAAGTCTTTTGCTGTGATTTTGTCTTGTTTGTTTGTTTGTTTATTTGTTTCTTTGGGACGTATTCTGATGTCTCTTCATTTTGTCTAACTCTCTGTGTCTGTTTCTGTGTGTTAGGAAAGTCAACTAGATCCTATAGTGTCCTGCAATGCAGTGTCTCCTGTTCTTCCAGACAGACCTGTTCTTGCTGGTGCTTCAGGAAGTGTCTCCTATGTGTGTTGCATATGACCTGCTATTGAGTCCTGACCACTTTTTTCTTCAGTCCAGTTGTCTGCAGAGGCTATCTTTGTCTGTTGTATGCAGTATTTTGTCCCTAGACAAGTGGGGCACATTTTTAACAAGGTGTGCACTGGTCTACTTGCAAAATGAGATCTGCTGCTGCTGCTGCCAGAAATGAAATCCTGCAAAATACGTAGGTCCAGAGATGTGGCATTGGTGGGGTTTGTGCTGGTCTTTTGGGGGAGGGAACCCATAGAGCCAGGACTAAGGCAAGCGTGACTGGGAAGAATGGATCTGCCAAAGTGGGAGTGGGGGTGAGGCTTGGTATAACCAAGTTAGTAAGTGTCAGCACTGTGCTGGTTCTTGCAGGTGGCCCTTTGTTTATGCTGGGGAGGGCAAAGGAGGGAAATGGTGCCTGCCAGCTCCTTTGTTCCTGGAGGGGTCTCCCTGTGATCCCTGCCTATCTGTGCCATCTGAGACAGAGTAAATTACTCTCCCTCCCATCTGCCCCCAGCATTTTTCAAACTACTGCTTCCATGCTGTATCTTCCCTGGCTGTTTGTTGTGCTATCTCTTTAAGGGCAGGACTCCACTTCCTAACACACTCTGGGCTCTCCCAGAGCTGAGTCTTCTGATTTTTTTTAAATATAAGACTTTAAGTCTTGCTGGTTATAAGAACTCACAAGGTTTGGTCCCTCTCACTTTCAGAGCCAAATGTTATAGGGATTCATCTTCCTCGGTGCAGGCTCCCAGATGTGACATCTGTTTTTTGCCCTTCTCCATGCCATTGGCTACCTACCCACTGCAGACTGCCATGGTCTATTTCATTCTCAAAGTATGTCTTCACCCTTCCTACCTCCTTCAATTTGGCCCTTTTTCTGTCTTCAGTTGTGGAGTTTGTTCTGGTCTTCAGGTCATTGTCTGGGTTATTTACATTGATGTGAATGTTATCTAGTTGTATCCATGGGATAAGGTGAGCTTAGGGTCCTCTTACTTTGCCATCTTCCCAAGCTCTCAATCTCTCCCTTTTAATAAGAATGTTTTATCCATTTACTTTTCATGTATTATGAATACAATTAGGTTTAAGTCTATTATCTTGTATTTGCTTTTCTATTTTTCCCGTGTATTCCTTGTTCTTTTCATCTTTTTTTGCCTTCTGTTTAATTGAGTATGTTTACAATTCCATTTTATATATTCTGTTTGATTTTTTTGCTATAACTATTGTTTTATATGTTGGGGTTTATAAAATGCATTTTTAACTTATCATAGCTTATTCCTAAGACCTGTCCTCTGAGAGGTCTCATTGCCAGAAGCAACTCACTGAGCAACTCATTGCCAAGAGTTTTCCATGAAGCCCCTCAATTTTGGATGGCTGGAATTCCAAAATCTTGCTGCTTTACCTGGCCCCTAATAGTTGTTTTTTCAGGCGTTTTCCCTGTCTTATCCTATGCTTGCTTTGCTTATTATGCAGCCAAGACTTGTTCAGATTCCTAAAGTGCCTTTACTGTACAACTACTTCCTTTCTGATGCTCTTTCACAATTTCCAAATGCTTTGGCACTATCATTTATGGGTCTCTGTCTCCTCAGCTCAGTAAGGCCATCATGTTCTGCTTAGGCTCCAGCTGCATGGACTGTGGTTCTGAAAGTGCCTCTAAGCATAAAGTTAATGTGACCATGAAACTCACCTTATTTGCTTCCTTGCTATACAGGATTACATTCTGAACTGGCTATTATCCAATGTCTGAATATAGTTGTTCCATATTTTGTTTTATATTTGCTTCTAGCAAGAGAGCTAGTCCTATAGCAGTTACTTTATCAAGACTGAAAGCAGATGCAATAAAGTGACTTTAGTTTAGAGCATCCTCAATTAAGTGCTATATAGATTTACCCATTTTTATATTTTTCCTATATTGGTAATAGATAGCCTATTAAAGAACAAAAACATTAAAAAAGAAAAAAAATGGGGCGCCTTGGTGGCTCAGTTGGTTAAGTGTCTGACTCTTGATTTTGGCTCAGGTCATGATCTCACATTTGTGAGATTGAGCCCCATGTTGGGCTCTGCGCTGGGCATAGAGCTTTCTTAAGATTCTCTTTTTCCCTCTCTCTCTCCCTTTTCCCCTCAAGAAAATAAAAAATAAATAAACTTTTAAAAATAAATTTTTGAAAGTTCTTTCTTTCTGTGCATTTTGAAAACATATATTAACATTGGTCCCTAAGGCATTAGCAAAACCACTTTTTGTAAGTACCAGTGGAAGATGACTGACATTATTATTATTAATGAAATCAATCATCCTCTGTTGGGAAGAGAAGAAATAGTAGTATTCAATAACAGCTAGACAATAAAGTCAAGGAAAAAAGAAAATAACAAACACTACATTATTGATAGTGATGAGAAAAGTTATTATATTACCTTTGGAATTTCAGAAATAATTGAGGGAGAGGAATAGTTATTCTTTGAATAACTATAGGCACTCTGCTGTACAGTACATTTCTAGGACTTACTCATTTTACATAACTGAAACTTAGTATCCTTTGACTAATACCTAATTTGACTAATAATTACCTCCTTCCTCAAGCCCCTGGCAATGATCACACCACTCTGCTTCTATGAGTTTGACTATTTTACACAAGTGATATCATGTAGCATTTGTCCTTTTTTCGTTTGTTTTTTAACTCTTTATCCTTATGTATCTGGCTTACTTCACTTAGGATAATGTCCTCCAGGTTCATCCATGTTGTCACAAATGGCATGATTTCCTTCTTTTTTAAGGCTGAATAATA
This sequence comes from Panthera onca, assembly GCF_046562875.1. Taxonomy (NCBI): domain Eukaryota; kingdom Metazoa; phylum Chordata; class Mammalia; order Carnivora; family Felidae; genus Panthera; species Panthera onca. The sequence continues at coordinate 51,237,526 of NC_138348.1, read as the reverse complement.
TTCTATTGTATGTATATTCAACATTTACTTTATCCATTTGTCAGTGGACGCTTAAATTGCTTCTGTCTTGACTATTATGAATAATGCTGTAATGAACATGGGAGTTCAGATATTTCTTGATTTCAATTTCTTCTGACATAAACCCAGAAGTGAAATTGCTGGATCATATGATAGTTCTATTTTTAATTTTTTGAGAAACCTCCAAACTGTTTTTCATAGTGGTTGTACAAATTTACACTCCCACTAACAACGTACAAGGATTTTCTTTTCTCCACATCCTTGTCAACACTAGTTAACTTCTGGGGTCTTTTTTCCAACCCTTTTATAATAACCATCCTAATAGGGGTAATGTAATATTTCATTGTGGTTTTGATTTACACTTTCATGATGATTAGTGATGATGTACAACTTTTCCTGTACCGGTTGGCCATTTGTATATCTTCTCTGGAGAAATGTTTATTCAGTTTTCTTGTCCATTTTAAAAATTGGATTATTTGCTTTTTTGTCATTGAGTTGTATGAGTTCCTTGTATATTCAGGTATTAACCCTTTATCAGATATATGGTTTGCAAATATTTTCTCCCATTTGATAGGTTGCCTTTTCACTTTGTTGATTTTTTCCTTTGCTGTGCAGAAGGTTTTAGTTAGTCTACTTTTCTTTTGTTTTTAATCTCACTTGTCTATCTTTTGCTTTTATTGCTTGTGCTTTTGGTGTCAAATCCAAGATCATTGCCAAGTCTAATGCCTAGAAAATTTTCCCTATATTGTCTTTGTAGAGTTTTTTAGTGTCAGGTCATAAGTATTTTCAGTTGATTTTTGTATATGATATGAAATAAGTTCCAATTTCATTCTTTTGCATGTGGATATCAAGTTTTCCCAACGCCATTTATTGGAAAGACTGTCATTTGCTCATTGTGTATTCTTGGCACCCTTGTCAAAGATCAGTTGACTGTACATGTGTAGGTTTATTTCTACATTCTTTATTCCATTTGTCTATGTGTCTGTTTTTAACCATTATTATCTAACATAATAAACATATTTTCTTGTGAACATTTTTCTGAAATTTAGAATATTTATTTAGAATGGATTCCTAGAAATGTATTTAGAAATTGGGATAATATTTGGGGGTATTAGATGATATTAGGCCTAGGGAACTCAGGAACTCCTAATATTAATATACTACTAATACTAATACTAATATTCTAGTCCTGGTCATTCTTCCTTAGAGTTCTTTTTTTTTTTTTTTAAGAGAGAGAGTGCTAGCGGGGGAGAGAGGCTGAGGGGGAGAGAGAGAGAGAAAGAGAGAAAGAATCTTAAGCAGGCTCCATGCTCAGCACAAACTCCACCCAGGACTTGATCCCATAACCCCAGGATCATGACCTGAACCAAAATCAAGAGTCAGACATTCAACTGACTGAGCCACCCAGGTCCCCCCTCTCCTTAGAGTTCTAGAAAAGAAACAAGAAACATGAAAAATAAGACACTGCTTTTTGTTAATTGCACTAGTCCCTAATGTCACTCAAATTCAGAACTCTGATTAGCCTGGGTTGGGGTACTCAGTCTCCTCTAAAGTCTTTCAAAATCTTCAACCTCCCTTACAACTTGAGGGGGACTTTGTCCATTTTATCAGTTCAGTACCATGAAGAAGTGAGAAAATAGAACATGCATGACCTTTTAAAGCACAATAACCCTAACCAAGAGTAAATATGGACAAAGCAACACACTAGAGTATCACAAGTCAGATTATTCCTCACAAGGAAGAAAAGACTAGTAAAAAAAGAATATCTTCCTCCCCCATACTATTGAGAACTGGGTCAAAGTATATGAATATTTAAATTTTAAAATATATTTGACAAAATTTTTTTCTAGAAAGATTGGACTAATTTTCCTACCCACTTGCATTGTACAAAAATGTCTTTTTTTTTCCTGCACCCTCATTATATGGTTAATGAATTCTGCCATTTATTAATTGTTTAATTTGGGGAATGTAGCTGAACTTTTCTGTGCCTCAGTTTTCTCATCTGCAAAGTAAGATTAATAGTGTCTGTCATGTGTTAAATGCCTGTCATGTGTTAAATTTTCAATAAACTACTAGTTACTATTTTGTGATGTGATTGTTTTGTTGAAATCTTAGCTAATTTCCCAAGTGAAAAATATATCCCTCATTGTTGTAGTTGTACTTATTTAGTTATAATAATATAGAGTATTTTTCTTAAATTTCACAGCTTTGCATTTCTTCTTTGTAAGTAGTCTCTTCATGTCTTTGGCCCATTATTTCTTGGACTGAACAATTTTCATAGTGTTTTATATGTAATGTTAATGTAATAAGGTATTTTTTAATGTTTATTTATTTTGAGAGACAGAGAGCACCTGAACAGGGGAGAGGAAGAGAGAGTGAATTCCAGGCAGGCTCCACACTGCCTGATGCAGCTAGATCCCACGAACCATGAGATCATGACCTGAGCCAAAATCAAGAGTCTGACGTTTAACTGACTGAACCACCCGGATGTCCCTGTGATAAAGTATTTTAACTTTTGTCTGACATAATGTCTCCTTCAAATATTTTCCTCAGTTTATAGTTTATCTTTTAATCTTATTCATGATATTATTTTCTCACAGAAGTCTTTCAGTTTATGTTGTAAACTTCACGTTTTCCTAGACAGCTCTTGTGTCAGTCTGATCCTATCTAGATATCACAAGAATTTTAATTTATTTTTCCTGTTTTTTTTAATTGTTTTACTTTTCGTATTTTACTCTTTAATTAAAATAGAACAATCCTTAGTGTATGAAATGCTAAGGCTTTATTTTTAAACCAAGAAAAATTTGTTGTTTTTTAAGAGGTCAAATTGAGTTTGATGCCTGAAAGCTGTTTCTCATCTTTCAAGCATATGTTATAATTAAAGATGGAGTATTTTGAACAGTTAGTGGTGCAATTTTATACATGATAACAGTGCTAACAGTATACACAGTCATTTTGTAACAATATGTGTAGAGCCATTTAGTAAAGTCCACATGAAGTCTAATATCTTCATATCAGAATTAGCCAAGAAAGCTTTAAAACACTGTCATAGTTATCTATAAATAAGTGGCACTGTGAAGAAGAGTTTTGGAAGAAAATGAAGCGGATTTAAATTACAACCACCTAATAAGAATTACAATATTCTATTTAATATTAACTAGAACAACTTGGATAGCAAAAGGCTAGAAATATCCAATTTGGCTTTATTTATTTATTTATTTATTTATTTAAAAATATTTATTTATTTTTGAGAGAGAGAGAGAGAGAGAGAGAGAGAGAGAGAGAGAGAGACAGTGTGAGCGGGGGAGGGGCAGAGAGAGGGAGACAGAATCTGAAGCAGGCTCAAGGCTCTGAGCTGTCAGCATAGAGCCCAAGGACGCCAGAGCTCCAATTTGTGAACCGCAAGATCATGGCCTGAGCCGAAGTTGGAGGGTTAATTAACCCACTGAGGCACCCAGGCGCCCCTCCAATTTGGTTTTAAACTAAGCCTTAAATGATACTCTTCTATAGGACTTGATGTCACAAACCCAAAGTTTGTTCTTTTTATTTGTACCAACAGGTAAACAGACATAAATCTCATGGGAGAGGAAAACCAAACCTCTGTGGCTGAGTTTATTTTCTTTGGCCTTTCACAGGACTTGCAGACCCAAATCCTGCTATTTACTCTTTTTCTCATCATTTATCTTTTGACTGTATTTGGAAACCTGCTCATCATCGTTCTCATCTTCATGGATTCTCGACTTCACACTCCCATGTACTTTTTTCTTAGGAACCTCTCTTTCGCAGATCTCTGTTTCTCTACTAGCATTGTCCCCCAAGTGTTGGTCCACTTCCTTGTAAAGAGGAAAACTATTTCTTTTTTTGGATGTATGACACAGATAATTGTCTTCCTTCTGGTTGGGTGTACAGAGTGCGCACTGCTGGCAGTGATGTCTTATGACCGGTATGTGGCTGTCTGTAAGCCCCTGCACTACTCTACTATCATGACCCACCAGGTGTGTCTCCAGTTGGCCATAGGATCCTGGGCCAGTGGGGCACTAGTGTCTCTGGTGGATACCACCTTTACTTTCCAAATACCCTATCAAGGACAGAACATTATTAATCACTACTTTTGTGAACCTCCTGCCCTCCTGAAGCTGGCTTCAGCAGATACTTATAGCACAGAAATGGCCATCTTTGCAATGGGCGTGGTCATCCTCTTAGCTCCTGTCTGCCTGATCCTTGTCTCCTACTGGAATATTATCTCCACTGTGATCCAGATGCAGTCTGGGGAGGGGAGGCTCAAGGCTTTCTCTACCTGTGGCTCCCATCTCATTGTTGTCGTCCTCTTCTATGGGTCAGGAATATTCACCTACATGCGGCCAAACTCCAAGACCACAAAAGAGCGGGATAAAATGATATCTGTGTTCTATACAGTGGTGACGCCAATGTTGAACCCCATAATTTATAGCCTGAGAAACAAGGATGTCAAAGGGGCTCTCAGGAAACTAGCTGGAAGAAAGTCCTTTTTTCAGAGGCAGTGATCTCTGGGTTTGACTTTTAGAACTATGGTAACATCCTTAAAAAAGGTGCAGGCTTTTGGTAGGCAGTTATGAATTAGATCATTTCAAGAAGTATAAAAGTGAAGGACATGTTCTAAAATCCATGAATACTCCATGCTAAACTAGAACACAGAGGAGAAATAAAATGATAAAAAGTTAGGTTTTCTTGATTATGAAACACATCAAGTACTATTTTGGAGTTTGTGTTTGTGGTTAATTCAGCTAATATGGATATGTTTTAAGCATGGTCACAATTGAATCTAAGAGGTTTAAACTGGATTATTTGAAGTAACATCTAATATGAGTTGCATACATGACCCTAACATCGAAGACATTTCAGATTTAGATGTCCCAGTCATATAAATCTCCAGGAATAGGCTCTGATAGAAACAACCAATATATTTGGAAGAGTCTTTAATACTGGGATCATTCATGGCTTGGCATTTCACCTTGTAAAATGGTACCAAAAGCAAAATACTTCCTAGTTCATGATGTTTTCTCTTGAAAGCTCAAAAAAAATGAGTTTTTTAATCTCATCATCCCAAATTTTATATTAACATAGACTATCAGAGTAAAAAGGGAATTTCACAGTCATTTATTCCAAACATAGGCCTGAGACTTAAACCAGTTTATAATATTTCTATTGAGTAATTGTCCAGCATTTGCCAAAACAAGAATATATAGCTCCCTACTCTCTTGGATTATTCTCTTTCATTTATACAGCTACCCTTGAACTAGATTGTGCCAATCCTCACATATTTGAAAATCTGCATGTAACTTTTTGACTCCCCCAAAACTTAACTTCTAATAGCCCACTATTGACTGGAAGTCTTACTAATAACATAAACAGTCAATCAACACATATTTTCTATGTTATATTTATTACATACTCTATTCTTACAATAAAGTAAGCTAGAGAAAAGAAAATATTAAGAAGAGCATAAGAGAAAATACCTTTACATCACTGTACTGTATTGAAAAAACTCCATATATAAGTGGACCCATGCAATTCAAACCTGTGTTGTTCAAGGGTCAGTTATAGATAGTTCTTAGCTATTACCAAGATCTTCCTTATGGTAAGTCAAAATCAATTTTCCTTTATGTTGAACCCACTTTCCTTAGTTTTAGTCCTAGAACAACTTTCATTATACTATACCACAATTCACTGAAGTCAGTTTCTATACTTGCCCAAATTCAATCCTCACAGCCAAACACCCAGTTGTTTCTTTAAATTTCCTTCATGTAATGTGCTTTGGCACCCTCTAACCATTCTGGTCAGCCTCTTTTGAAAGGGCCCTATTTACCCAATGAATATCTCTTCCAAAAGCAAAAGAGAAATTAGAATTTGAGGAATTGGAGTTTACTAATCCTAGGCTGACCCCTTCATAGGCTTAGATGCCTATAACCACATCTGACTGTGTCTCAACTTCTCTACAATGGTCAATTCTGGGGTCTACTTCAGGTTTCATAAACCCTTAGTCCAAACAATCTGGCTGACAGCCCTTTGCATATTTTTCCCCAACTTTTAGCCAATCACATGTCTAGAGGAGATTCCATGATAACCATTCTACAGTTACCATGGATATGAGTCAAGAACTACTGACTCTTCAGTAGAAGACCTCCCCAGTGAAGTAATAAAATCTAGTAGCTATATTTCTTATTTCTTTCATTCATGCATCCATGCATTCATTTTAAAATAACTTATTGAGCTCTTATTTTATCATGTCCAACTCTGATTGTATCCAATACATCCAGAACAATGACTGACACATAATGTGTTTTAATACACATTTTTGCATTTGTTACTATTCTTTTAAAATTACTGGAGGTGCACTACAATAGACAAACACCAATCTGGGCATGAGGATCAGAGGAAACTCATTCAAACAGAATGTGCTAGTTGAAGTGATATAGACAAGGACAAAACACTAATATGTGAAGTTGGTGACTTGGCTGCCTGTGATGATCTAAATGAAATCTATTTCAGTAACAGGAGGAAAAGTAAGACAATGTGAACAGAATATATGAACACTAATTTGGAGAAGTCTCACCATGGGGAAGAAGGAAGAAATAGGGGTGGCTGAGAAAGTGGGATTGTGAGATTTTTACTTTATTTTAGATTCCTAAGTCACTTCCCCCTTTTCCTTGAAGACTTTAAGCTCTGGATCACTGTCACTTTCCCAAGACACTACTCCTGTTATATATCTTAGTTATCTAATTTTCACATAAAATCAAATATTCAAATATCTGTATTCTCAGAATTCCCTGATCTTCATTCCTCCAATGATCTCAGCCATTCGCTCCATGGTCATGTCTTTAATATTGCCATTACCAATACTTTCCATTCCCACTCCAAATTCTGAAACCACAGACTCCTGAGCAAAATAAAATGGTTACTGTTTTAAGGCACTAAGTTTTGAGATGGTTTGTTACACAGGAATGGATAACTCAAATGCTGAGAGAATTATGCTCCCATTCATTCCATCAAAATAGATGCCAGTGGGAATTTTTCACATTACTAATAGAAGTTTATCTCTCTCTCTCTCTCTCTCAAAATGAACAAACCAACAAAAAATTTGATATATCTCCTGCTATAGTGAGAGGGAATAAATTGTCAGAATGCTTCTAAAGAAAAAAATTTAGTGCATACACCCCAAAATAATAATAAAGATAATATATGATTAGGGTTCTTAGTTGTAAGTAATAGAGACTGACTATGTGTGATTTAAGCTAAAAGGAAAAATACTGAAACAATGGTAATTCTGGTCCTGCAGCCAGAACTACAGGCCAAAATCCTGTCACAGAATGGGTGTCATGAGAACATCACTGCCGTTTAGCACTAGATGGCGCACTTTAATCTGCCAACACCATCAGCCCAGGCCCTGCAGAGGAAGCTGCTGATTCGCTGAGGCTGGAAATTGGGAGTTGGTGCTTCCTCTGCCACTGACAGAAAAAGAAAAAAGAAGTTATCTGCTGACAAGCACTACATCAGTCAGGTGATCAAGGTTAACAGCAATGGTGATAAGTCACGTTGATATATATATATATACCCTTGAGATGATGTGATGGAAATAGCACTTTATCTTTGTGATTGTCCTTCCCTAAACCCATAACTTCAGTCTAATCATGAGAAAAACATCAGACAAATTCTAATACATGAGCTTCCTATAAAATATATGACCAGTAGTCCTCAAAAATGTGAAGGTCATCAAAAACAAGTCTGAGAAACTGTCACAGCCAAGGAAGCCTTAAGGAGACATGACAACTAAATGTAATGTGGCATCCTGGATGAGATCCTGAATCAGAAAAAGGATATGAGGGGAAAGAAAAGAACAACAAAGAAAATCCAAATGAAGTATGAATTTTTGTTAATAAGATATCAATGTTGATTTTCTTAATTGTAACAAAGATACCACAATAATAATGGAAGATAAGTGGGTATATAGGAACTAAGGGCACTTCTCAGTTTTTCTGCAAGTCTAAAACTGATCTGAAAAGTAAAGTCTATTTCTAAAAAAAGAAAAGAAATGGTTTGCTGTCCTTGCTTTTTCATGTCACTAGCTCTTAATTCAGTCTAGACTGAGTGTATCTAATTGATTGAGTCCAAGTTACATGCTATTCAATAGCTGCAATTAAGGCAAAGAAAGTGAATTTCAGGTGTATTCAGCTTCTGTGGAGGCAGATAGGTTGTTACTAGCCCATGATTCACAGAAGGCCATAAACATGGAAAAGGTACTCAAATGATCAGAAGCCAAAAATTGACAAATATCCATTACCCATGGCCTATGAAACCAAATCACCCCCACTAATGTCTTGACAACCTATACATTCCAAACTGACCAGTATAACTCATAATGTACATAACACAACATTATGAGAATATGTAGAATACAGAATGTTGAGTGAAGAACAAAGAAGAGTTGAGTGAGCTTAGAATAGGGAATGCTTCTGTTGGGCATTAAGACAGTCCTCATCTGATTGTGTTTAAATTTTTTTTTAATGTGTATTCATTTTTGAGAGACAGGGCATGAGTGGGGGAGGGACAGAGAGAGAGGGAGACACAGAATCTGAAGCAGGATCCAGGCTTCGAGCTGTCAGCACAGAGCCTGACGAGGGGCCTGAACCCACGAACTGTGAGATCATGACCTGAGCTGAAGTCAGGTGCTTAACCGACTGAGGCACCCAGGCACCCCTGATTGTGTTTACTAATGTGTTCCCTACTGCTAGTACAATGTCTGTACTAGTCACATATTCTCAATAAAAATTTGCTGAATGAATGTGTGGCCTAGGAAAAGTGTTGATTTAAGTTTTCTCTGTATGCTGAATTAGGTTCTAATTCAGAAGACCTAGATTTCATGATGCTAGAAGGAAATGGAGTCTGTAGCAGACAACTGTATGAATCTTAAGGATCAAGTCCCAGTTAGTTTTACCTTCACAATAAAAGTCATATATTGCAAGAACAATCATAAGATTGTTCCATTAAAAAATATCTGGACCTGGGGCACCTGGGTGGCTCAGTCAGTTAAGCAACCAACTCTTGATTTTGGCTCAGGTCATGATCTCACTGTTGGTGGGCTTGAGCCGTGTCAGACTCTGTACTGGCAATGCAGAGCCTGCTTGGGATTCTCTCTCCCTCTCCATCTCTACCCCTCCCCCTTCCCCCCCCCTCTCTGTCTCTCTCTCTCTCTCAAAATAAATAAACTTTAAAAAATAAACTAAAAAAACCTTTAGTGAGGTGACTGCAACCTGAAAATTACCCTATTCAATTAGAGAGCAATGTCAGTGTTTCCGTGGACCTCTGAAGGTAAGTGGCCAGAAACCTCATATCTATGAAAGGTATGAGAGGAGAAAGGCTGGTCCTTCTCCTTCCTACTTTGTGCTTTTTCCATTTCTCTGCTCTTTAATCAGCTATAGATTATATTCGAGCCTATTTACTGGCAACACTTACAAGTTAAAATTTTGGTTTTGCCTAGCTAATTTAATGTGACTTTCATAAAGGTCAGCCTCATTGCAAACAATTCATAGCACACACCATACCCCCAATCTTGGAAAATGTCATTCCACAATTCTGTCAAAACTTACTAATGGCTCTCTAAGTATTGAAACATTGAGTGAATAGCAGTGATGCAAATATGAAGTGATCTGAGCTTGGAGCTTAGCTTTGCCAGATTTTAGTTTCAGCAGATTGGGGAATGATAATATCTACCTTATAGTGTCGTGGTGATGAGTGAGATGATATTTATAATTTGCTTATGATAGTAGTGAGCACAGAGGAGGTTGGCAAAAAAAATATCTAATTCCCCTTTTGTTTTATTTTGGTCAATTCGTGCTCTAGATGTAAAGCTCCTTTTCTGGGAGGCTCTCCCTGATTTACTATTTTGAGTTCTTCCTTTGGGGCTCAATCCTGGGCCCTTTCATTTTAGTATTTTCTCCTTTTTGTTCTTTCTACAATGTCATCCTCACTCATAGTATCAACTATCATCTACCCAGAATTGACACAAATTTTACACCACTGGCCCCAGACACCTCTAAGGTCTCCAGACTCCTCGATCCGTATGCCTATCTGACATTGCTTCTTGGATGTCACAAAGTATCTCAAACTCAACTCAGCCAAAACTGAACTCATGATCTTCCACGACACTTTTTACTTGGTTGCAAAACAGAATGAATGAATGAGTGAATCAATAAAATCAGTGACAATCATGTTATATACAAATTGGTATCCTTTCGAAATTCTGTCACATTTTTTGGTTCCACTCAAGTGGGGTGGGGGGGGCACGGAAAAGGTGAGGAAGATTTTGGACACTTTTCCGGGATGGGATGGGATGGGATGGGATGGGATGGGGGAAGCAAAGAATGTTTGAGATGCCGTTCTCCCTGCGCCTTACCCTCGCCTCCACCCTACCGGAAGCCCGCATCCATTCGTTCGTGGCCCTGGGGTTGGACGAAAGTCTACGGAGGGGGCGGGGCTGAGGAAGGGGGAGGGACTGGGAGAAGCCCCCAGTCTACTCTGCAGACTGAGGCCGCAGAGGCCGCTGGGGGCTCCTCCCAGGGCCTGTGCGCGTGCGTGCGCCCGAGGCTCGCCTTGGCGTTTAGGAGACCCAGAGGGGCGGCGGCGTTGGCGTTTAATAGGCGGGTGTGGTCACGGCTTCTTAGTTCCGGCGTGATTACCCACGCCGCCTCTTTCCGCCCGCGAGGCCAGAGACCTCCGTGGCTCCTGTCGGAACTGGCGCTTGGGTGTGAGTGAACAGAGTGCCGGCTGGGAGCTGTGCCCGCAGGTATCGCCGGGGTCAGCGGGCGACGAGGACGCGAGTGCGCGGAATTGGGAATCCCGCTGGAGGGCGTCGGCTTGTGCGCAGTTAAGAGGATTCCGGCGCCGCGCCCCGCAGTCTCTGCGGGACCACCTGGAGGGGTCACCAGTGGCGGGGAAGGCGCGGGCTGCGGAAGGAAATCGGTGCGTGGGAGAGCAGTCCTGAGCAGCGTTTAGTGCAACCCTCACTTCCACTCTGTAACGGGGGCAATCTGCAGGCACTTGACCTGGGGAAAGTATCTTCATTAGTGGGTTCGGGAATGACTGGTATTGATTCCTCGTGGAAATACCAAGTGTGACTGGATCCATCAGCTGGAAAAGAAAATAGGGAAACCTTCATTGCCACTTGCCTTCTTTCCCAGTCATTCCTTGTTACTCCTCCAAACAGTTAAACTTCAAGGCGTCTTTCAAATTTCAGACGCTTCATTTGCAAACTGCTTTCTGCTCCTCTACCTGCGCTAATCTCCAAGGCTGTTTTCAACTCAAGCTTCTCCTCTACCTATTAGGTTTAAAACAACCCTCTTCACCGACAGATGCTACCTTGCCCACATAATTGGCCCCTGTTCCATTTTTCCTCAATGCTATAAAATCCTTTGAACCTGTGTCACCTGCTTGTTTAACGCCCCAGATTCCTGTCACCTGCGCCTTATTGAACCCTCCCTTCCAGTGGTAGTGGCTCACAGTTAACGCTTCATTCTGACTGCCACCATCATCCTGAAAGACGTCTGTTAGTACTAGAGCTTAAACTTCAGTTCTTGACTTTGTTTATTCCCGTGTTCATCGCTTACAGACCACTTAAGCTTCTCGCAGTCACAGTCGTACCTTGGACGTTCTGTCACCCAAACTGTTCCCTTTTTGAAATCTTAAATGCAAGCATGTCGTCCTGAACATCTCTGTCCTTCCAGCTCTATAATTATTGGTACCGAGTAATTTATTAATTTATATACTTAACCTATAAATTCCCAGTATATTTTGTTGCTTTTTCTCACTTTGAGTTGAATGTTTATCTCATTATTATTTAATTACAATATGTAAGTCTTTGACATTGCCTAACAGTGGAGCTTGAACCGTGCTCTATAGATTTTGATGTCCATTGTTTTTGTCTTTTGAGGTGTATTTTAGAAACAAAGTTTAAATTTCGAATTAGTTGAGAATGTTTTTTGTGTCAAATTGTAGTTTTCATTCTGATGATAAATGTAGTCTGTTCACTGGTAGATACTTTTTATTGAGTTTTTTTGTAGCCTCATACATAGTAGCTTTTGTAAACATTTTCATAAGTGCTTGAATAGAAACTACATTACATCACACTAAGCACATTTTTCATATCTACTATATTATTACTTAATTTTAGTTTGTTAAGGATTAAGGATTTAGTTTACCTGTTAAGGATATAGCTTATTTGCTAAGGATTTATTTGTTGTGTCCTTGTTGATTTCATCTTTTGTTTTCTGAGGATTTTGCCATAAACATATTCCAGTTACATTATTTGGTACATTTAATAAGTCGTATTTCATTATAAGTTATACCTTCATTTAAAGTTTCCTTTTTGTCTACTTTAATATACTTGTGCTTTTTTTTTTTAAGTTTTTAATTATTTATTTTGAGAGAGAGTGAGAGGACACACACGGGAGTGCTCCATGGAGGGGCAGAGAGGGAGAGAGACAGAAAATCCCAAGCAGGCCCCACACCATGGGTGTGGTCCCCGATGCAGGGCTTAAACTCACGAACTGTGAGATCATGATCTGAGCTGGAACCGAGTCAGAGGCTTAACCAACTGAGCCATCCAGGTGCCCTGTGGGCTTTTTAATTCATTTTATCCCTGTGTATTGTTTACATTTGCTTGTTAGGTTTTTAATCCCTTTATTTGTAACTTTGCAGTTCTTTTGTTTTCCATGTCTCTTGAGTGTTTATATAGTGAAAATTTTTACCCAGTACATTTACCATTATAGTGGATATCCTTGTTATTCTTTCCACCTTTAATTTTTTAATTTTTGTGCTTCCTTGGTGTTTCGTTTTATTTTTTAACATTTTGCCTGTGAACTGCTCACCTCCCTCACCTCCAACCCTCACCCCTGCTTTCTCCCTTTATGTTAATTAAAAAAGTATCTGGGCATATAGTTTAGTCTTTAGCTGGGACTCCGTGATACCTCTTAAGCACTTTGAAACTTTCTTTTGTTTTTTAATGAACCTGTGCTTTCCTTAAGCTTTAGAGAAGGTTTGTGTTGGGTCTCAAATATTCTTCCTTCAGTTGATCCACTTTGCCCTGTGTCTGGCAGACATGTAAAGGGGTACTAAGGAGCATATAAATGGTGTCAGTACATCTCTACCAGATGGAGAGTGGAGGGGGTTCTGGGTGGCTCAGTCAGTTAAGCGTTCGACTTCGGCTCAGGTCACGATCTCAGTTTGTGAGTTCAAGCCCCACATCGGGCTCTGCTGACAGCTCAGAGCCTGGAGCCTGCTTTGTATTCTGTGTCTCATTCTCTCTCTGCCCCTCCCCCACTTGTGCTCTGTCTCTCAAAAATAAATAAAAATGTAAAAAAAAAATTTTTACAAGATGGGGAGTGGAGAGAAACATAGTTTTAAGAAACAATGTAGAAAAGGCCACAACTTAGAATGTACTATGAGGTAACCACAGTGGAGGTGGAAACTGCCTATTTGTTTCATAAGCAGTTCCAACAGAGTGTGGGAGTGAGAATCAAATAGAACATAGGAATCAAGTGTAACATCTATTTCAGTCATCTCCCTAACTTCCCATTTCCCTTCCCACTTATATAAAGAGGCAGTTCAGCTTCAGTGCCTTCCTCCCACAAAAAGTTCTTTCCTAAATAAATTGAATAAACCATCTGAGGAGAACCAAGGCTTTTAATGTGGGTGTTGACTTTTCAAAGTAAAACCTTACTTAACTGAATTTGAGAATATAGTACAGAGAGTTCCCATACACCCCATACCCATTTACCCTATTAGTAACAAATTAATATGGTACATTTGTTACAGTCAGTGAAATATGTATATTAACTGAAGTCCATACTTTATTCATACTTCTTTAATTTTTACCTAATGTCCTTCTTCTGATCAGGATCCCATCTGGGATGCCACAGTACATTTAGTTATCATATCTCCTGAGGCTCCTCTTGGCTGGGATAGTTTCTGAGACTTGTTTTTAATGACCTTTACAGATTTGAGGAGTACTGGTCAGGTATTTTATAGGAAGACCATCTATTAGAATTTGTCTGTTAGAATCCTTCTCATGATTAGACTGGTGTTATGGGTTTAGAGAAGGAAAATCAGAGACAAAGTGCTATTTCTACCACACCATCTCAAAGGTACATACTGTCAACATGACCTGTCATTATTGGTGTTAACTTTGATCACTTGTTGAGGTATATATTTTAGGTTTCTCCATTATAAATTTACTCTTTTTCCTTTTTCCTGTATATACTTTTTTGTGAGAAATTCACTATGCAGAGTCCAAACTCCAGGGATAGAGAGTTCTGTACCTCCTAGAGGGCTGAATAGCTACACAAATTATTTGGACTCTTCTGTATGGGAGATTTGTCTATTCTACCCCATTTATTTATTGAGTCAGTCATCTGTATTAATATAGCCTATGGGCATTAATTTTATAGTTAGATTGTTTATTACTAATATTGTTCCAGCTTTGGCCATGGGGAGCTCTTTCGCTTGGCTCCGGTGTGCTTTTGATGTGCCCCAGTAAATGTGTTTTTGTTTTTGAGCTTTTGTTTAGTTTTTAGTACTTCAAGATGCTCCACCTCTTCTTGTATATTTTTTTCTCCAGTTTTAAAATCAGCCATTTTTCTGTGGAGCCCTGGTTCCTTTTATTGAAGTATGGTATTAGAAACTGAGACCTGGGAGCTAAGTGTTATTGTTGGTCCTGGGATGTCCTTGCTTCTAGGCCAACTCAGCTGACAGAGCTAGGAAATATATGCATGCATACTAATCCCTGTATATACAAATATCTATAAATATTTCTGTATGTAACCACCTTTATAGTAAGCTACACAGAAGTTCATACTGATATCTCCAACTCTAATTCATTACCACTTGAGCCATTCTAGCTTCTTTCCTTTGATTATCTGAAAACTCCTACTCAAACATTAAGAAAGCTGCTTCTCACAATCTGCAGTGCATGTACTTATTGTTCAATTCCGATATACATGCATAATGTATCAGAATTGTTAATGTATATCTCCATAGGAAAGAACTTTATCAACTAGAGTACAGTGCTATTGTATATTTTCTTTTGCCTTCAGTCTTACAGATTCCACTCATTTCCATACTTGTTTTTTTTTTCTTCAGAAAGTCAGTACGTGTTCTAAAATGTTTTCTTGCCTTGACTTTTTTGAGCATTGTGCATTTTTCCTTCTGCACTCTCTTTTCATAGGCCTCTCTATATTGTTCTTTTGCTCCATATACTAATCTTTATTTGAATGTTGAATAATCTTTCAGGTAGACATTGCCAATAGATGAGGTCAGGAAATACTTTTGTGAACTAACTTTTGGCCAGTCTGTAAGATCTGCTAACAAGCAGACGTACACACGTATATATGAAAATCTGAGTGTTGTGTTTTGTTTTGTTTTTTAAGTGGTTATTATATGGTTGCAATAAGACACATGGAGGGGCGCCTGCGTGGCTCAGTCGGTTGAGTGTGCAACTTCAGCTCAGGTCATGATCTTGTGGTTCATGAGTTCAAGCCCCACATTGGGCGGGCAGCTGGCTGCTGTCAGCATGGAGTCCGCTTTGGATCCTCTGTCCTCTGTCTGCTCCTCCTGGGGTTGCGTGTGTGCGCGCACTCTCTTTCTCTAAATATTTTTTTAAAAAACACAATGGAAAGTATTGAAAATTGATATTTTGCCCATTGCTTCAGGCTTTTTTAAATTTAACCTTTGGCCCCTTATACCCATTTCTCCCACCTACCACCCTTCTCTCTGGCAACTACCAATTTTGTTTTTTGTTGTTTTTAAGGTTACACACATAAGAGAGATCATACGGTATTTTGTCTGACTTTATTTCACTTAGCATATTGCCCTCAAGGTACATCCATTTGTTTCAAATGGTAAGATTTTAATTCTTTTTATGGCTGAATAATATTCCTATATGTATATACACACACATGCACATGCATGCACACAATTTCATTATCCATTGATCTGTTGATGGACACTTAGGTTATTTTCATGTCTTGGCTATTGTAAACAGTACTGCAATGAATATGAGGGTGCATATATCTTTCCCAGTTAGTGTTTTCATTTTTATTGGATAAATATCCAGAAATGGAATTGCTGGATCATACAATAGTTCTATTTTAATTTTTTAAGGAATGTCCATACTGTTTTCCACAGTGGATTCACCGATTGACACTGCCACCAACAATGTACAAGGGTTTCCTTTTCTTCACATCCTCACTAACACTTGGTATGTCTTCTCTTTTTGGAAATAATCCTTCAAAATGTGTGGGGTGATACTTCAGTGTGCTTTTGATTTGCATTTACCTGATGATTAATGCTGCTGAGCATTTTTCATGTATCTGCTGGCCATCTGTATGTCTTCTTTGGAAAAATGTTCAAATGTCTTCTCTGGAAAAATATTCAAATCTTCTGCCTATTTTCAAGTCTAATTTTCTTTTGTTATAAAGTTGTATGAATTCCTGATATACTTTGAATATTAATCTCTTAGCAGATAAATGATTTGCAATGTCTGCAAATCAGTCGATGTGATACATCACATTGAGAAAATGAATGATAAAAATCATATGATCATTTCAGTGGATGCAGAAAAAGCATTTGACAAAATTCAACATCCATTTATGATAAAAACTCTCAACAAAATGGGTATCGAGTGTTTATTATCTTCCAAGAAGTGGATGAGAGTTCTTTTAATCACTGTAATTCAGTCAGATAGATATTATTATATCCATGTTACAATTGAGAAAATTCAGGTTTTGGTTAACTAATTTGCTTAATTTCATACATGTAGTTACTAGTACAGCTGCTATTTAACCTCCTGTCAGTATGACTCCAAAGTATGTACTCTTTGTCACTATATATTTTCTATAGCAGGGATTTCTTTACCTTGGAATTAGTGACCTTTTAGGCTGGATAGTTCTTTGTTATTGAGCACCATCTTACGCATTGTAGGATGTTTAGCAGGATCCCTGGGCTTCTCTGACCCGATGCCAGTAAGAGCCCCCAGTTGTGATAACCAAAACTGTCTCCAGAATTGTCAGGTTTCCCCTGGTACCAAATTGCCCCTGAAAACCACTGGCTTAGAGGTATATAGTAAAAAATGAACCCTGACATGGAGGAGGGCACTTGTTGGGATGAGCACTGGGTGTTGTATGGAAACCAATTTGACAATAAATTATATTAAAAAAAAAAAAAATGAACCCTGAAAGTTCAATTGCTTTCAGACTGGGAGAATTGTAAATCAGGTAGAAAGCTGTATCTGAACTTCCCTGAATGTGATGATTCTCCTAATGGGGGAAGTTCTTTGGGGAACCCTGAGTGCTGTGCTCAGAGTTGTTAAAAAAGACTCTGGCTCTTGTGGGAAGGCTTTAAGTCAATGTGCTTTCTGCACAACCTATGTAGATCTCTTGACTTGAGCTATACTCTGTGAGGACTCCCACTGAAGAACAATGCCAGTTACTCAGCTAGCAAGCTGTGTTTTCTGTCCAGAGACCTTCTGAACAACTAGTGCCAAATATGGCCCATGGTAGTCATGTGAGTCTAAATGCTTAGCTGAGCCTATTACTTCCCTGGTGGGCATTGCAGACTGGCCGATAACGAGTCCTAACAAATGAAAACTTCTAATCATTTTAGTCTGGGAATGCACTCTTTTTTTAATTGAAGTAAAATTGGCCTACAATGTTGTATTAGTTTCAGGTAGATAACCTATTGATTCCACAGTTCCATATAGTACTTAAAATGCTCACTACAATAAGTGTAGACACTGTTTGTCACCATACGTTATTACAATATTATTGCCTATATTCCCTGTGCTGTACTTTCCATCTCCGTGACTTATTTATTTCAAAATGGAAGTTTGTACTTCCTAATCCCCTTTATTTTGCTGATCCCCACCACCCCCCCACCACCCACCTCCACTCTGGCAACCACCAGTTCTCTATATTGAAGAGTCTGTTTGATTTGTTTATTTGTTCATTTGTTTTGGTTTTTAGATTCCACATATAAGTGAAGTCATGAGGAATTCATTTTTGTTTGACTTATTTCACTTAGCATAATACCCTCTAGATCCATCCATGTTGTTGCAAATAGCAAAATCACCTCCTTTTATGGCTAAGTAATATTCCATTTATATATATGTGTATGTGTATATACATATATATACACATACACACGTATGTACACACACACACTACATCTTCTTTATCCATTCATCTGTGGATGGACACTTGGGTTGCTTCCATATCTTGGGTATTGTAAATAATTCGGTAAACATACGGGTGCATATATCTTTTCAAATTAGTGTTTTCATTTTCTTTGGCTAAATACCCAGTAGTGAAATTACTGGATCATATGGTATTTCTATTTTTAATTTTTTGAGGAAACTTCTTACTGTTTTCCACAGTGATTGCACCAATTGACATTCCCACCAACAATGCGTAAGGTTCCCTTTTCTCTACATTCATACCAACACTTGTTATTTCTTGTTTTTTTGATATTAGCCATTTTCTGACAGGTGTGAAATGATACCCCCTTGTGGTTTTAATTTGCATTTCCTGATGAGCATCTTTTCATGTACCTGTTGGCCATCTGTGTATCTTTTCTGGGAAAATGTCTGTTTAGGTTCTCTGCCTATTTTTTAATTGAATTATTTGTGTGTTTGTGTGTATATGTGTATGTTGAATTGTATAATTTCTTTATATATTTTGGATATTAACCCTTTATCAGTGATGTCATTTTAAAATATGTTCTCTCATTCAGTAGGTTGCTTTTTTATTTTGTTGATGGTTTCCTTTACTGTACAAAAGCTTTTTTATTTTGTTATAGTCCCAGTAGCTTATTTTTGTTTTTGTTTCTCTTGCCTAAGGAGACATATTCATAAACACATTGCTAAGGCTGATGTCCAAAAGATTAACTACCTATGTTTCTTTTGGGAGTTTTATGGCTTCAGGTCTCATATTTAGATCTTTAATCCATGTTGAGTTTATTTTTTTATATGATGTAAGAAAGTTGTCCAGTTTCATTCTTTTGCATGTAGCTGTCCAGTTTTCCAACACCATTTATTGAAAAGACTATCCTTTCCCCATTGTGTATTCTTGCCTTTCTCATAGGTGAATTGAACATAGAGGTGTAGATTTGTTCCTTGGCTCTCTCTCCATTGATCTGTGTGTCTGTTTTTTGTATCATTGGAATGTACTTTTTGATTTACCCCCAACAATGAATGACTCCTATTTATTCTCCTTTTTTTTAAATTAATTAATTTTTTTTTGAAAGATTGAGAGAGAGCAGGAGTGGGGGAGGGGCAGAGAGAAGGAGACACAGAATCTGAAGTAGGCTCCAGGGTTTGAGCTGTCAGCACGGAGCCTGATGTGGGGCTCGAACCCACAAACCATGAGATCATGACCTGAGCCGAAGTCGGACTCTTAACCAACTGAGCCACCCAGGCACCGCTATTCTCTTATTTTTTAAAATAATTATTTCTTAAGTTCTAGTGGTGTGTTCTGTTCTACTCATTGTATATAACCTTACTGATATTTATTGAGAATTTAGAAAGAGATTTTTTAGGCTTTTCTAGTATAAAGCCTTAATAACCTAAATATCCTTCTGAATATTTGTTTTGCTTAATTTTAAAGCAAAAATGTGTTGTCACCTGATACAGGAGAAACCTAATTGCAATTAAATTGTGAGGTTTTTTTTTTTTTTAAAGGACTATTTCATTTATCACTTTTTGTGTGATGTCTGTGTTTATTTTCTTTTTGGTGGGTGATTGGGAAGGGACAGCATATTTTCTCGTTATAAGAAAGAAACAAGAATGGAAGTATAATCCATAATATTTATCTTATTGGACAATTTTAAGAATATTACTTGTATTTTATCTTTTGGCAATATGCTAAAACATGTTCGTTAAATATAGGTCATATTGGTATCTTTTTTTCATTTCCTCAGGTACCAGAATGTTGGCTTTGTATCTGAAGCTCCTGGAACTTTTCTCTTATTGAGATAGAACTTGGTTCAAATCACATTACATATATATAGTACACATGTGCTTCACCCAAGAATTATTAGAATCCTCCAGTAAAACAAATTGGAACTATAGTGGGAGTTCTGTCTGGGAAGATGCAGCCTCTGAACAAGTTGATGGCTATCTCAAAACCTCAAAGCCTGACTCTACATGAACAAAGTGAGGCCCTGAAAGCACATGTGTCTTGGCAGCAGGAATCCATCCCAGTCATGGAAACATGTGACTCTGAGGCCTCTCGTCAAAAGTTCAGACATTTCCAGTATTTGGATGTGTCTGGGCCTCATGAAGCCCTGTGCCAACTCTGGAAGCTCTGTCTTCAGTGGCTGAAACCAGAAGTTCATACAAAGCAACAGATCCTAGAGCTGTTGGTGCTGGAACAATTTCTGACAATTCTCCCTGAAGACATTAGGACTTGGGTGAATTTACAACATCCAAAGAACAGCAAGGAAGTGGTGACCCTCATAGAGGATGTGATTGGAATGCTTAAAGATGAAGGTAAGAATGTAAAGAGTTGGTGGTAGAATAGTTGACCCTTATTTGGAATCTAAAAAAAAAAAAAGGAAAATTAGCTCATAGATAAAGAGAACAGATTGGTGGTTGCCAGAGGTGGGGTATGGGCCAAGTGGGTGGAGGGTCACAAGGTATAAAATATAACTCCCAAGTACAAAATAAATAAGTCATGGGGATATAATGTACAGCATAGTGACTATAGTTGATGATACTGTATTGCATATTTGGAAGTTGTTAAGAGATTAGATCTTAAGAGTTCTCATTATAAGAAAAAAAATTTATATATGGTGACTGATGTTAACCTGACTTCTTATGATCATTTTGCAATATATATAATTGAATCATGATGTTGTATACCTGAAGCTAATACAGTTGACCCTTGAACAACATGGGTTTGAACTGTGTGGGTCCAATTATACATGAATTATTTTTTAATAAATACAGACAGGATTGTAAATGTATTTTTTCTTATGATTTTTTGAACATTTTTTTCTCTAGCTTACTTTATTATAGGAATACAGAATGTAATACATTCATAAAATATGCGTTACAGTGCTGATTGTTATGGCTCTGTCAGTGGTAAGCTGTTAGTAGTTAAAATTTGGGAGAATTGAAAGTTATACACAGATTTCCAACTGCTCAGGAGGTTGGTGCCCTGTGTTGTTCAAGGGTCAACTGTATGACATTATGTGTCAATTATACCTCAATTAAAAAGAAAAAAAAAAAATGAACCTTAAAAAGAAAAGTAATGGAGTCTTTCCATTTGAAAAGAAATTCCTTTTTTCTGAAGCTAGAGGTGCAAGGGCCAGATCATGAAGGACTTTATCAGGAGGCATGGATTTTATTCTGTGGGAAATAGAAAGCTTTCTAGCCTGCTTACCTGGCTTTTAGAGAATGAGATCTCACAGATTGGGTAGGGAAATCGATTTGATTTGCCTTTTAAAATATTTTGATATCCAGGCGCCTGGGTGGCTCGGTTGTTTAAGCATCCAGCTCTTGATTTCGGCTCAGGTTATGATCTCACTGTTTGTGGGATCAAGCTCGGCGTCAGGCTTCACATTGAGAATATGGAGCCTGCTTGGAATTTCCTCTCTCTCTCTCTCTCAAAATAAATAAACTTAAAAATTTTGATATCAGTATTGAGGGAGTGGTTGGCAGACTATGGCCCAAAGGCCAATATTTTTGGAGGTAGTTTTTTTGGAACACAGCCACGCCCACTTATTTACATTTTGGCCACAGTTGTTTTCATACTATGACCAGGGTTGATTAGGTATAGCAGAGAAACTATTGCCTGCAAAACCCAAAATATTTGCTATCTGGCTCTTTAAACAAGATGTTGATAAACTTTTTCTGTAAAGGACAGGAGGGCTCTGAAAACTGGAAAATCTGTTAAGATAGATGAAGTGTTAAAGAATGAGGGAGCATTGAGGGGCACATGGGTGGCTCAGTTGGTTAAGCGTCCGACTCCGGCTCAGGTCATGACCTCATGGTTCGTGAGTTCGAGCCCCTTATCAGGCTCTGTGCTGACAGCTCGGGGCCTGGATCCTGCTTCAGATTCTGTGTCTCCCTCACTCTCTGCCCCTCCCTCACTCACGCTCTTTCTCTCTCAAAAATAAATAAACATTAAAAAAAAAAAAAAAGAAAAGAATGAGGGAGCATTGGGAAAACAGGAGTTTGAACCTAAAGGAATTATGGGCTGAATATAAGGGGTGAATGAGATAAGATTTGATGTAAATGTCTGTGCTCAGCCTTACATGAATGGAGCATAAGTAGCAGATTTTATGGGAGGGGATTTATACAGTAATTATGTGGCATGTTGAATTTGAGGTCTCTATGGGCCATACACAATGAATAAACTAACACATAGTTAACAGTGTGGCTTTGGTGTTCAGAAAGAGAAGATTTGGAAACTTACAGGTATGAATTGAAGTAGGAGAAATACATTTCCTTGGGGAACATCAATATTTAAGAGTTACCATAGATCTAACTACCCATTACAGGAAATACAAAGGAGAGGGGAACATTTTAAATTATAGCATGGGAATGCCATTAGTAAAATCTAAACTCTGAGAAACTACAAGGCAATCTAGTTTCTAGAACAAAATAATTTTAAGGGAGAAGTAGGGGTATGGAAGAGGGATTTAGAAATTAAAAGAAATGTAAAAGATGTATAACCAGTCATATGAATGTGTGGACCTTATAAGTCATGAGGTAATTGATTAGATATTTGATAAAGAATTATTGAGTGGGGACAGTGATGATGTCATTATTGTTGGTATCCAGTAGTCCTTATTTGAAAAAGAAATAATGGATTAAACAGAAGAAGAAAAGCCAGGTAAGCAGGCTAGAAAACAGTAATCTAGGACATCAGAGAACCAGGAAATATTAGTATCTTGAGCTAAGAAAGGAGAAATCTTCAGGAAGTGAGTGTTAATAATGGTGCAGCAAAAAAGTCCTATTAAGATGAGTTTTGAGGGGCACCTGGGTGGCTCAGTCAGTTGAGCGTCTGACTTCGGCTCAGATCATGATCTCACAGCTCGTGAGTTTGAGCCCCCCGTCAGGCTCTGTGCTGACAGCTCAGAGCCTGGAGCCTACTTTATATTCTGGGTCTCTCTCCTTCTCTGCCCCTCTGCCACTCATGCTGTCTCTCTCTGTCCCTCAAAAATAAAAATAAACATTAAAAAAAATTTTTTAAGTGAGTGTTGAAAGTAATTTACTGAAATTGTTGATTATGAAGTTATTGTTAAGCTTTAGAACAGTTTCAGAGAAGGAGTTGAGGTGGTACTTATTTGTAGTTAGTTTTATTAGTTTTCTACTACTGCCATAACAAACGACTACCAACTTAGTGACTTAAAACAATGCGAATGTATTATCCTACAGGTCTATAGATGAGTCGTCTAATAACATGGGTCTCCCTGGGCTAAAATCAAGGCATTGGTAGGACTGCATTCCTTTCTGGGCCTCATGATTTTCTACCCCCATCTTGAAAGCTGTCAGTGGAGAGTCATGTCCCTTTTTTTATTTTTATTTTTTTTAAATATTTATTTTTGAGACAGAGTGTGCATAAGCAAAGGAGGGTCAGAGAGAAAGGGAGGCAGAGAATCCAAAGCAGGCTTCACGCTGTCAGCACAAAGCCCAACACAGGGCTCGAATGCACGAACCGCAAAACCATGACCCGGGCTGAAGTCAGACGCTCAACGGACAGAGCCACTCAGGCTCCCCTGAGCCATGTCCTTTCCAACTGCCTTCTCTTACCCTCCATTCTGTTGTCACAGTACATTCTCTGGCATCTGTTATTCTCCCTATCACATGCCCCCCCCCCCCACCAAAAAAAAAAAAAAAAAAAAAAAAGAATGGATGGATGAGGTATGAATGTCAAAATGACTATAGGCAATTCTTTCTTTTTAAATCTTTTTTAATGTTCATTTATTTTTTTTTTATTTATTTTATTTTTTTCAACGTTTTTTATTTATTTTTGGGACAGAGAGAGACAGAGCATGAACGGGGGAGGGGCAGAGAGAGAGGGAGACACAGAATCGGAAACAGGCTCCAGGCTCCGAGCCATCAGCCCAGAGCCTGACGCGGGGCTCGAACTCACAGACCGCGAGATCGTGACCTGGCTGAAGTCGGACGCTTAACCGACTGCGCCACCCAGGCGCCCCATAATGTTCATTTATTTTTAAGAGAGAGAGAGAGACAGAGCATGAGTGTGGAAGGGGCAGAGAGAGACAGAGACACAGAATCCAAAGCAGGCTCAAGGATTTCAGCACAGAGTCCAACTTAGAGCTTGAACTCACAAACCACAAGATCGTGACCTGAGCTGGTCAATTGCTCAACCAACTGAGCCACCCAGGTGCCCCTAGAAAATTCTTGAAGTTTAATTGAGAAGGAAAGGAGAGGTTGCTGGGTAATAGAGGACTGAGAAAGGTTTTTAGTTTCTGTCTTGGCTCTCTGAAGAACCCACCCAATTGCCCTTATTTTATTGCCCTTATTTTATCTGACTCAGAACTGTTCCGGGGCTGAGGTGGCCACCTAGGGGTCATTTGTCAAAGCATTTAATGGGAAAGCTGGGGTATGAGATGCTTTGGGGAATAAAGGATTTGAAAAGTTTCTGTGTATCCCTAGAGATTTAGAAGGCTGGGCACATGTTCAGAAACACCTGATATGGCCTTAACTCTCACCTCTGACTGGCCTTCAGGCTTTGCATAAGCAGGAACTAAAGGTGAAGGTAAAGTTGAAAAAAATTATCTGGCTAAGTGGTGAAGGCATGCCTCAACACATGCAGCACATCTGCAAAGACTAGGAAATGGGTTTTTGTTTGGTTTGGTTTGGTTCCAGGTATTTAAGGAAATCTTTGTGGAATCACTAGCTGACCACTAAGCTAAGGGAACAGACTTAAGTGGGCACACACAACAAAGAATATAGACTTTACAAATCAGTTCAAAAAAAGTAATTAAGTGAGCAAGAACTGCAACAATCAGGCCCCCAAATATATGAAGCAAAAACTGACAGAAAGGAAGGGAGAAAGAGATCAAGAATACTAGTTGGAGACTTTAGCACCCCACTTTCGTTAGTGGATAGAACAACTAGAAAAAAGATAAAAAAGGAAATAGAAGACTTGAACAATGCTATAAACTAAAGTAGCACTCTACCCAATAGTGGCAGTATGTACATTCTTCTCAAGTCCACATGGAACATTCTCCAAGATAGAACACATGTTAGGCCAAAACAAGTCACAATTAATAGAAACATTTAAATCCTACAAAGTATCTTTTCTGACCACAGTAGGATGGAATTAGAAATCAGTAACAGAAGGATATCTGGAAAATTCACAAGTATGTAGAAATTAAAATAAGAAAGATTAAAAAGAGATAAATGAACTAGAGAACAGAAAAACAATAGAACCAATGAAACCATAAGTGGGTCATTTGAAAAGAATAGCAAAATTGACAAAGGCTTAGCTACACAAGAAAAGTATGAAGAATGAGATAACTAAAATCAGGAATAAAAGTAGGCACATCTCTACTGACCTTGCATAAATCAAAAGGATTATAAGAGAATACTATGAACAATTATATACCAAAAAATTAATTTAGATTAAGTAGAAAAATTCCAAAAACACACAAACTGCTAAAACTGATTCAAGAAGAAATAGAAAATCTGAACTCCTCTTTAACAACAGAAAAGATAGAATCAGTAATCAAAAAAATTTCAACAAAGAAAACGCAAGGACTAGATGGCTTCACTGGTGAATTCTATCAAAAATTTAAGGAATTAACACCAATCTTTCTCACACTTAAAAAAAAATTTTTTTTTAATGTTTGTTTATTTTTGAGACAGAGACTGAGTGCAAGTGGGGGCGGGGCAGAGAGAGGGAGGGAGGGAGGGAGAGAGAGAGAGAGAGAGAGAGAGAGAGAATCTGAAGCAGGCTCCAGGCTCTGACCTGTCAGCACAGAACCCGTTTCTCACACTTTTTAAAAAAATAGGGGAGGAAGGAATACTTCCTACCTTATTCTATGATGAGTTTAACTTGATGCCAAAGACAGACAAAGCTATCACAAAACTAGCAAAGCAAACCCAGCATCATATTAAGAAGACTATACACCATGACCAAGTGTTATTTATCCCAGGAATATAGGATAGTTCAACATGTGAAAATCAACACTATACACCATACAGAATTAAGGGGAAGCAATTGCACTATTAAGTATTTATCCAAAGGATATAAAAATGCTGATTCGAAGGTGCACATGCAGCCCAATGTTTATAGCAGCACAATCAGCAATAGACAAATGGAAAGAGCCCAAATGTCCATGGTCTGATGAATGGCTAAAGAAGAGGTGGTATATGTATTGTGTGTATATATTTATATACATATATACTTATACATTACTTCTATAAATACATACATACACACACACACCTATATACACAATACAGTATTACTCGGCTATCAAAAAGAATGAAATCTTGCCATTTGCAACGATGTGAATGGAAATAGAGTGTATTGTGCTAAGTGAAATAAGAGAAAGACAAATACCATATAATGTCACTCATGTGGAATTTAAGAAACAAAACAGATGAACATAAGGGAAGGGGAGGAAAACAAGGTAAAAACAGAAGGAGGCAAACCATAAGAGATCTTAACTATAGAGAACAAACTGAGAGCTGCTGGAGGGGCAGTGGGTGGAGGGATGGGCTAAATGGGTGATGGGCATTAAGGAGGGCACTTGTGATGAGCACTGGGTGTTATATGTAACTGATGAATCTTTAAATTCTGAAACAAAAAAACCACAATAGAATTAAGAGGAAAACTCACTAGATCATCTCGACACAGAAAAAGCATTTGACAAAATCCAATGCCTTTTCATGATAAAAGTATTCAACAGACTCGGAATAGAAGGGAATTCTTCTACCTGATAAAGGACATCTGTGGAAAACTACAGCAAACATCACACTTAATGGTTAAAGACTTAAAGCTTTGCCCTGGGATAAGGAACAAGACAAGGATGCCCACCCTTGCCAGTTCTTTTCAACATTATACTGGAGGTACTAGCCAGTGCAACTAAACCAGAAAAAGGAATAAAAGGCATCCTAATTGGAAAAGAAGTAAAACTATCTTTACTGTCAGTTGATCTGTTCTTATGCAGTTGACCCTTGAACAGCACAGGTTTGAACTGCACGAGTCTACTTATATGTGACTTTTTTTTTTTTAAGATTTTATAGCTAACGCCATAAGGCATTTATTTACAACTGTCCACACTAGTCTCCACAGGTCAAATGGAAGACAAATAGTTCAGAGTTCACACCTACTATCCTCCAAGTACCCAGAGATATCTTCAGAGCCTGTCAGCAGCCCTTGGGATCCCCAGGACTGGATTATCTGTCAAATTTTTTCATTAATAATTTTAGGGGTGCCTGGGTGGCTCAGTCAGTTAAGCATCTGGTTTTTGATTTTGGCTCAGGTCATGATCTCACAGTTTGTGAAATTAAGCCCTGCATTAGGCTCCATGCTGACAGTACAGATCCTGCTTGGGATTCTCTTTCTCCCTTGCTTTCTGCCCCTCCCTGCTCATTTTCTATCTCTCTTAAAAAAGTAAATAAACTTTAAAAAATAAACTACATTTAAAAAATAAAAAATAGGGGCACCTGGGTGGCTCAGTTGGTTGAGCATCTGACTTTGGCTCAGGTCAGGATCTTGCGGTTCATGGGTTCGTGCCCCATGTCAGGCTTTGCGCTGACAGCATAGAGCCTGCTTTGAATTCTACAGTCTTCCTCTCTCTCTGCCCCTCCCCAACTAGCACTCAATCTCAAAACAAACATTAAAAAATTTTTTTTAAATAAAAAAATAAAAAATATAACATCTGAGCTCTTACCTTTAGAGATTCTGATTGCTTATAGTGCCTGATGTCATTATTTTTCCAAAGTTTTAAAGATGATTTTTATGAATAGCATGTTAAAACTACTACTGTAAATCAATAAATGTTTCTCCGGGGGAAATCTGTCTCCATAATGTTTTCCTTCATCTTCCTCAGAGACACCCTGCAAGGATTCTGTCCCGCTCCAGAAGGGGAGCATCAAGGAGAAAATGGAAGCTGACTCACTGACTAGCAATTCCCAGGTGAATTAAAATTCTGCTCTCTACTGAAATGACCTGCATTTTCTTTTTGGTTTTTGAACTTTTGCCAAACATAGGTCCATCTAAGGATATAAGACTATTACTTCTTCCATAGGACATTGGATCTATTTTATTTCCGTTGGTGATACACTCTTCGGAAAATATTGAATCTTTGTATTTTTCTGTGCATGTGTTCCCTCAGGATTGTAGATGATAATTTAAACCAGAGAAATAGAGCCTACCCAGAGAATGTTTAGAATTGAAAGTGAAGGGAGCCAAGGGCAGAATGCTGAGTAATGTCATTTAATAGGCAGGAGCAGAAGAAACCTCAGACGATGCTGAAATGAAAGAACCAGAGTGGTAGAGAAAAACCAAGAAGATATGATGTCAGTGAAAGCCAAGGATGAGAAAATTTCAAGGATAAATCCTTTAAAATTTCAGGAAAATTCAGCTTGAGTAGTGCCCGTTCACTTACCATCACGGAGGTACCAGGCATGGGAATAGAAACCAGGTTGCGGAGGGTTGAGGAAAAAACGTGAGGAAGTAGGCAAAACTAACCTAGATAATTTACTCACAAGGTCCTCTGATATCTTAGAGACATCTGGCTTTGAGGTAGAGGAAAGGAAAAGATTTGTGTATCTCATTGTGATTAAATGTGCCCGTCATGACAAGGTTGAGAATGCTGAAGAGGGAAATGCAGCAGTTGATGGTGTGAAGGCCCTTGTAACAAATATTGATACAGTGTCTAACATGCCACTTGTCCAAGGGCTGGTTATGTGATAGTAAACGAAAGGAGATCCCTGCCTTTGCAGAAATGACAGTAGAGGTAGACAGGCAAACACAAGCAAATAAGATAATTGCAGATAGTAGTAATTACAAAGAAAAGAAAGAAGCATAATGCAGTAGACACTGACTAGGAGGGTGGCTACTTTGGGTAATCAGGAAAGGGCTGGGCTGGGTGACCTGAATGGTAAGGAGTTAGCAGGCTATATTTCTCGAGAGGAAATGCCCTAACTTTTCTGCTAGCAGAGCCTCCGTCTTCATTACAATTCCTGTCAATCTATCTGAAACTCTTTCTTTCTCTTCTGAATTCCTTTTATGTCAAGTATTTTTACTCTTTAGTAATTTTTTGTTCCATAGTTATTCCAACTGTCTTTTTCTCCTCAACCAAAATGAAAGTTAATTTCAGGTTAAAACTTCTCTTGATTTTCCTTTTGCAAGTACCAAGTTGATAGGCCTCTAATATAACCTGTTTGTCAAAACTTAGAACCCCAAACATTTTCATCAATTTCTTACATATTCTAGGCACCTACGCTATTCTTTCCAAATTCATTTCTTCTCTAGTAATATTTTTGGGGCTGACCTTTGATTAAAAAGAAACTTAATATTTTAGGAACCAATATCATTCAAAGATGTGATTGTGGAATTCAGCAAGGAAGAGTGGGGACAACTGGACCCTGCTGTAAAGAACCTGTACAGGGACGTGATGCTGGAGAACTATAGGAACCTGAATTCATTGCATCAAGGTGACTTCTATGTGTTTACCTATGCTGCCCGTCAGTAGTTTCTTTATCTGCTGCTAAAAAGCTATAGGACTACTACAGTAGGTAGGGACACTTGGGTTTGGGTTCAGGTTTCCTAATGTCCTCTGGGCACAATAGCAGATTTTCCTGCTGTATCTGAGGGAGAGTCTTTTCTAATATAGAGCTAGAAATACACAAGTCTGTGGTGACCCCTGGCCTTGTCTTTCAGCAGCTCTTAGACTACTACATAGGGATGGAATTCTTTTCCCTATAAAAATGTCGGAAGTGTCATGTTTGTTTGTTTGTTTGTTTGTTTGTTTGTTGTTTTTTCATGTTCCCCATGAAAAGAACATGTATTTTCCAAACCAGTTGAGCTCTCTGAGTTGGAAAGTAAGGACAGAAGATGGATAATAGAGCAAGAAATCCCAAGCACATCTTTTTTTGGTGAGAACCAGGCAGATATGAGGCATTTGTAAGAATCTTCTGTTTGTTAAACACACGGTGAGGTTAACAGCCTTTGAGTTAAGAGTTGGGGAGGTGATGATAAAACCGCAGAAGCTTTGAAGGAAAAAAGTCATCATTGCTTTTCATTCACAGATTCGATTTCATAAGTGGGTAATTGGAGGAATGTTGCAGGTGAGGAATGCAGACACTTAACTTAAAGCTCTGTGGCCTGGAGCAACCCATCTGCCAGTTTCCTCATCTGTAACACTGAGTTAATAACAGTATTTATCTCCACGTTCCTGTGAGGACTACATGAGTTGATATGTGTGGCACACTTAGAGCAGTTCCTGGAGCATGGGAAGTGCTAACAAACATTAGACAACCTAACATTAAGTAGTATTCTTTCAAAGAAAACAAAGCTCTGCTTTATGCAAGAGTGACTTTAGTAATCTTCCAGTTTTCCTTCTTTTACTATAGAACTTCTTGTGCCCTAACTTTCTACCTTCATCATAATCTCTTTATTCTTATTAACATTGTATTTGTGGGAGATTATCAATTATTGTGTGCTTATGATAAATTTTAGTATATATAGAAAAGTATGAAGAATAGAACTCACCCATGACCTCATTACCCCGAGCTATGCAATATTAACATTTTTTTTTTATTTATTAGGCTTTTTTCTTTGCAATGATGTGTCTCTGTGGCTTATGAAGATTTCTTTTTTTCCAAAATGGGATCATCAGGAATATGTTGTTTTCTATTCTGTTCTTCTCACCTAATATGATACCAAGGGCAATTACGTGTTATCACTAGTCTGTGGAAATGGGGCTTCACATGTAATGGTCCATCACATACAAGTATCATAATATATTTAACCATTCCCCCCAGCCATTGGACATTCAGGTTGTTGCCCAGTTTTCAGGCATGTCTGATAAGTTCCATAGGATATGCCTTATTAGAAGAGAAACTTCAGCATCAAAGGACATGAATATATTTAAAGGTCTTGTTACTTTGTGATACCAATCTAGAGAAAGGTTATACCAATCATACTCACTAATTATCTATTAGCACCCTAGCACGCTATTGTTTACCTGAAATCTTTATTAATTTGATACGCAGATTACTCAATTTCATCCTTTCTAAGGTAAATTCCCTTGCCCATCCCCCCTGCCATTTTCCTTTGGACTCCATTTCTCCCTGTCTTCTTTCACTTATATTTTCACCATTTCTGCCTCTCATTAGCTAGTCCTCCTATTAGCTTTTTTTTAAATTTATTTTTATGTTTGTTTTTTTTAATTTAAAAAATTTTTATTTTAGAGAGCACACAGGAGTTGGGGAGAGAAAGAATCTCAGGCAGGCTCCATGCTCAGCACAGGGGCAACGTGGATATCTTGGGATATCTCAAGACCTTGGGATTATGACCTGAGGTGAAATCAAGAGTCACATGCTCACCGACTGAGCCACCCAGGCACTCCTCTCCATTTAGCTTTTTAACATTTTTAGGTCATTACTGATTTAAAAAAATTGTTCTTTCAACCTCTCTATCACTCACCTCTTTATAGCCAAACTTCTCAAGATATTTTATACTTTTCTCATTCCCTCACCTTTTAGTCCTCGGTCCATTTCACTTGTCTCTTATTCCAAATATCCATCTGAAACAGTTCTTACTGAGGTCATAGATGACTTTCTTGTAGCTAAATCCAGTGGATATGTTTTCGTTCCTTGTTTCACTGACTTCTCCAAAGCAAGTGACAGTATTATCTGCTCTTCTTTCTTAAAACACTCGTAGGTTCTTGGAATACTTCTGATATTCCTCCTCTCTTTCTGATTATTCTCTCTATGCCTATTGCAGACTAATCTTTCTCTAGCTCTCTAATAAATTCCAGCGTTTCTCAAGATTTGGTCTCATTTTGTCTTGTTTTCTTACTCTGTATTTTCTTCCTGAGGTTATCACATCCACAACTGCACCTTCACTTACCACACATGTATAGGT
Organism: Panthera onca; assembly: GCF_046562875.1. Taxonomy (NCBI): domain Eukaryota; kingdom Metazoa; phylum Chordata; class Mammalia; order Carnivora; family Felidae; genus Panthera; species Panthera onca. Next base: position 51,205,346 of record NC_138348.1, on the reverse strand, counting down.
GACTTACAAATTTGTATCCCCAGCCCAGGCTTCTTTTCTGAAGGACATGACATTTCTCTTGGCTGTCGTAAAGATAACTTCAGTTCCATAAAACCAAAGTCATAACTTTTCCTTTCCAGTCTTTTTCTATTCCCTGAGTAAACAGCACTGCCATTCATCCTGTTACACAAGTATAGAGTATTATCCTTGACACAACTTCTCCTTCCTTCACCTGTCTAGTACTTGGGGGTGTGTGTGTGTGTGTGTGTGTGTGTGTGTGTGTGTGTGTATATCTTTCTAAATGTCCCTTGAATGTATCCACTTCTCTCCATACGTAGTGCCACTACTGTAGTCCATGTAGTCCATCATCATCTCTCATCTCATTCTCCTGTTCTTTGCCTAGTTGACTCCTAGTCTTCTCTCAGATCTCAGATAGTTTCACATTTTCTACTAGTTTTTTCTGTTATATACTCCCATAGCACCATAATCTTCTCTTTTTATCATTTGTCACAATTATATTTTACTTGTATCTGTATAGGTCATTGTCTCCCACATTAGGCTTTATGTTCCTCGAGGGTAGGGACCATGTCCCTTTTTGCCCTACCTTTATATCTCAAGCTTTTGCACATATATAGGACCAAAGGGGAAAAAAATGGATAGATAGATGTGTATTGGATTATGAAAAAGCTAAAAATTATTTTATTTGTTTTGGTCACTTGTGATTCAGCAAATGGTTTTATGTCCATTATCTATTAAGAATTTAGAGGTTTTTAATAATATATAATAAAATTTATGTAAATTCTCACTATTGATCATAGTTAGGACAAATGAGATCTTGCAGGTTTTTTATTATTTTATTTATGGTGTCTGCCATACATATTTTTAAAATTTATGTTATCACATATCTTTCCCCCAGTGCTTTATATCTGTTAGTTTTATGCATAAGAATTTTTCCATCCCCAAATTAGAAACACATTTCCTGATTTTATTCTGACTTCATCTGTTTCATCATTTAAATATAATACTTCAGTCAATCTGGAATTTGCCTCTGTAAATGTCATTTATTTTCCAAAACCGTTAATGGATTATAGTGATTTAAAGGTGGCTACGGAATCTTTGTCGCTCTCTTCATCAAGACGTAGACTTTGGACACATGAAACTAATGTAACATTGTGTGTCACCTATACTTCAATTAAACCAAAAAAAAAAAAAAAAATGCCGACTGTTTCTCTTCCCTTTGAATCTCAGCTGGCACTGAGCTATTTAATCAATCAAATGCTGCAGAAGTGACATTGCCAGTTATGGGTCTAGCCTGTAATAGGACTCCACTTCTTTCTCTTGGAAGTTAGCAGCCACTGCTTCAACCTGTTGAATGTTGACCTGAAATATGTAACTAATGAACAAAAAGACCAAAAAACGAGAAATTTAACTAGTAGAAAAGAGGGAAAAAAGGCTATTATTTGTAAATGGTAACTTTCTACCTAGAAATCCAAGAAACTCATTGTCAAAACTACTATATCTGTTAAGAGTTTTATAAGGTGGCTAGATGTAAAATAAAAATATTGGTAATTTTCCTATGTGCTAGAACTAAATGATTTGAAAATAACAAAATACATGAAAGTTATTTTAAAAATGGGAATAATAGAGTTATATGAAAAATGAGTTATAGAAATATGAGGCGAACATCACAAACTTGCTTAGAGAAATACATTTAGGAATTTTGCCATTCAGTAAATGCTACTGGAACAGTTAACTGTTTCAGTTACTTATTGTTTCTAAAAACTTACCTCCAAACTTACTGACTTTAAACAGCAATCATTTTATTAATTCTCACAGTTTTGTGAGTTGACTTAGGAGTTCTCAGGATCTATACGATATTGGCTGAAGATACAGTGTTCTGCTGGGATGGAATGATCAAAATGGCTCATCACATGGCTGGAAGTTGAGGCTGGTTGTCACAGAGAACTTAGCTGGCCCCATGGACCAGAGTACCTCCATGTGGCCTCTTCTTGAGGCATGGGCTTCTTTCTCATAGCATGCCAGCCAGGTTCTGAGAGGGAGTATCCTGAGAGGAATTGGAAATTGTCAGTCTCCTAAAGGCCAGGCCCAGAAGTGGCATAGTATCACTTTTACCACATTCTGTAGGCTAAGCAGTCACAGAAGGAGCCCATTTTCAAGGGGAAGAAAAATTAACTCCATTGCTCTATAGGAGAGTGTAAAAGAATGTGCATCCATTTTTTTTTTTTTTTGAGGTATAGTTAAAATATGGTGTTATGTTAGTTGTAGGTGCATAACATAATGATTCATTCATTCTTTCCATTACTCATCGCTCATCATGATAATACACTCTTAATCCCCTTAACTGTTTCACCCATTCCCTCACACACCTCCCTTCTGGTAACCATCAGTTCATTATATTTAAGACTCTTTTTTGTTGTTGTTTGTTTGTTTTTCTTTTTTCCTTTGTTTCTTAAATCCCACATATGAGTGAAATCATAAAGGTATTTGCCTTTCTTTGACTTATTTCACTTACCATGATACCTGTTAGATCCATTCATGTTGTTGCAAATGGCAAGATTTCATTCTTTTTTATAACTGAGTGGTATTCAATTGTATATACATACCAATCTTTTTTATCCATTCCTCTATGAATGGACATTTTGGTTGCCTCTATATCTTGGCTATTATCAATAATCCTGTAGTAAACATAGGGTGCATACATCTTTCTGAATTAGTGCTTTCATTTTCTTAAGCTAAATAACCAGTAGTGGAGTTACTGGATCATATGGTATTTCTATTTTTAATTTTTTGAGGAACCTCCATCCTGTTTTCCACAGTGGCTACACCAGCTTGTATTCCCCCAAAATGTGTTCCTTTTTCTCCACTTCCTTTCCAACGCTGTTATTTTCTGTGTTTCTGATTTTAACCATTCTGCCTGGTGCAAGCTGATGTCTCATTGTGGTTTTGATTTACATTTCTCTGATGATGAGTGACATTGAACATCATTTCATAAGTCTGTTGGCCATCTAATGACTGCTTTGGAAAAATGTCTATTCAGGTTCTCTGCGCATTTTTTTTATTGGATTATTTGTTTTTTTAGTGTTGAGTTGTACAAGTTCTTCCATATATATTTGGATACTAACCCTTTATTGAATATATTATTTGAAAATATCTTCTCCCATTCAGTAGGCTATCCTTTAGTTTTGTTGATGGTTTCCCTTACTGTGCAAAAGATCCTTTGGTATAGTCTCAAGAGTTTAATTTTGCTTTTGTTTTCCTTGCCAAAGGAGACCTACCTAGAAAAATGTTGCTACGGCCAATGTAAGAGAAATTACTGCCTATATTTTGTTCTAGGAATTTTATGGTTTCAGGATTCACATTTAGGTCTTTAATCCCTTTTTAAATTTATTTTTGAGAGAGAGGGAGAAAGAGACAGAGACAGAGCACAAGTGGGGGAGGGGCAGAGAGAGAGGGAGACACAGAATCTGAAGCAGGCTCCAGGCTCCAAGCTGTCAGCACAGAGCCTGATGCAGGGCTCGAACTCATGAACTGTGAGATCATGACCTGAAGTCTGACGCTTAACTGATTGAGCCACCCAGGCGCCCCTTTAATCCGTTTTTTAGTTTATTTTTGTGTAGAGTAAGAAAATGGTCCAGTTTCATTCTTTTGCATGTAGCTGTCCAGTTTTCCCAGCACCATTTGTTGAAGAGACTGTCTTTTTCCCGTTGGATATCCTTGCCTTCTTTGTCGTAGATTAATCGATCATAAAATCATGGATTTATTTCTGGCTCTCTATTCTGTTCCATTGATCTATATGTCTATTTTTTATGCCAGTACCATTCTGTTTTTATTACTACAGCTTTGTGTAGTATATCTTGAAATCTGAGATTATGATACTCCAGTTTTGTTCTTCTGTTTCAAGATTGATTTGACTATTCAGGGTCTTTCATGGTTCCATACAAATTTTAGGATTCTCTTTTTTTTTTTTTATGAAATTTATTGTCAAATTAGTTTCCATACAACACCCAGTGCTCATCCCAAAAGATGCCCTCTTTAATGCCCATCACCTACCCTCCCCTCCCTCCCACCCCAAATCAACCCTCAGTTTGTTCTCAGTTTTTAAGAGTCTCTTATGCTTTGGCTCTCTCTCCCACTCTAAGCTCTTTTTTTTTCTTTTTTTTCCTTCCCCTCCCCCATGGGTTTCTGTTAAGTATCTCAGGATCCACATAAGAGTGAAAACATATGGTATCTGTTCTAGTGTTGTGAAAAATGCTATTGATATTTTGATAGGGATTGCATTACATCTATAAATTGTTTTGTATAATATGGGCATTTTTAACAATATTGGTTCTCCCAGTTCATGAGCATGGAATTTCTTTGTGTCAACTTCAATTTCTTTCATCAGTGTTTAATAGGTTTCAGAGTACAGGTTTTTCACCCTTTTGGTTAAATTTATTCCTACATATTTTTAGTGCAGTTGTAAATGGGATTGTTTCCTTAATTTCTCTACTACTTTGTTTTAAGGTATAGAAATGCAGCAGATTTCTGTATATTAATTTTGCATCCAGCAACTGCACTAAATTTATCAGTTCTGGTAGTTTTTTGATAGAGTCTTTAGGGTTTTTTATGTACAGTATCATGTCATCTGCAAATAGGGTTTTACTTCTTATTTACTAGTATGAATGCCTCTTATTTCTCTTTCTTGTCTGATTGCTGCAGCTAGGACTTCCAGTACTATTTTGAATGAAAGTGGTGAGAGTGGACATCCTTGTCTTGTTCCTGACCTTAGGGGAAAGCTTCTAAGTTTTCGCCCTTTGAGTATGATGTTAGCTGTGAGTTTTTTATGAATGTGCAGCCATTTTGATCTATAATCTGTCCTCTGGCCACAAATTATTTTTTTCCCCATTATTAAATATATTTATTCTCTCCTAAGACCTCATTATGGCATCAAGCTTGAAGTCCAGGATCTCACCATCTAAATTAGGTCCAGGTTTGGAAGAGATTCCTCTCTCACTGAAGACCTATAGGTTATCTGCCCACACACCCAGTTTACGCTGGTGAGGCAGAAACAGCGAAACTACAATTGATACCCTCGTTATATTCCTAGGCTCCACCCCAGGAGATTCTGACTTAATGGTCTAGTTTCCACTGTATTACACAGACAGATAATTTCTGCTAGAAATTAGACTAAACCAGGCAGAATTAATAGGTATTTGACAAAGTTGGATATATCAGTGGAGCTCCTTTGAGGTAAACATCATTTCATAAAAAAATAGTACCTCAGGGCAGATTAGATATGAGAGCTAAAGAGCAATGGTTATTCAAGATCTCTTTGTGGACTCTAGTGTAAATATTAGAAGGACAGTGACTCACTAAACAAGTGAGGACATTGAGGGAAGTTCTTTCCACATGAAAGATGAAATTCTCAGGCTCATTTGTTAAGTTGGAAGAGAGTAGTAGGATAGTTGAGTGGCATTGTCTTGGAGATGGATAAAAACAGGGGTCGATAATATATGTGAGACTACCAAGTGGAAGATGTGTTTTGGCTACCAATGAAGTATGGAAGTAAACGCATTAGATAAACCTGAAGTTATATGTGAGAGGATAAAGGGAAGTCAGTGAAATTTAGTTTTTAAAAAGTTGTTAGAATGTAAGTATTTATACAGAAGCTAAGTGAGAAAGCAATTCTGAGAAGGGAAGTGGGACATTATTAAATGAAACAAACTGAAGACAGGTGAAAACAAGAGAATTAAATCATAACTAGAACAGGTGAAGTTTTGCATTCTAGGAAATACCTAGAGAAGTATCATAGGGCTATTAGAATCAGGAATGATTTTGAGCCCACAAAAAGGGTGGTTTCTCTGCTACCTTTGATTATAGTTTTTTTTTTTCCTGCCTTTGTTAAATATGAGGAATAACTGCAGCTTGTATGGAAATAGAGACACTGATTGCAAGTTTGTTTTAGCTGGTTAAGGTGTGGAGCCTGTAAATGTAGATTGTTTTTAAAGATATGATTAAATTGGTGTTTCAGAAGGGTGTATTTATTATTGATGAACAGCATGGATTAAAAGAGACAAAGACAAGATGCTAGGGAAAGGAAAACTATGTGTAATCCACACAGACTAGTTATGAACCAGTAACAATGTGAACTATGAAATGCTACCCTATCCCAGTTCATATGCTGATATTTGACCCAAGCTCTATGTATTCTCATTAATATATACATTATATATATATATATGAGAAGAGCTTGAATAGCTCTTCTCATATTTTATGATCTTCTAACCTCCTTTTTAATACTTTTGTCCCTTTTATTTCTTCTGTATTTCTCCTTTTCTAATCTCACCTCACATTTCCATTCTGTATTTAAGACCCATAAAATCTGCATATTTCCTTATGTGGTTTAGCATCCCTTTCCTAATTAAACAATTTCCCTTCTGCTAGCTCATAGAATTTTTAATTTCTTTTTAGACAGAGAGGTAATTTCAGAAAACCAAGATTCAGTTACAAAGGAGAGAATTTCTGGAGAATCATCATCTCATGGAGAAATTATGAGAAGACTGACCAAAAGTGGACCCCCTTCTTCAGATGCTTGGATGAGTGATGATTGGCTATACAGGAGCCAGGAACACTGGGACATAAATTTGCCAGAAGAAGCTTTTGTTCACAAGACAGTCTACACTGAGGAGGGAAACTTTGAAGGTAGTGAGAATAAGAAAAGCTTAGATGTTGAGTCAGTTAATTCAATTTTTGATATACAACAGGGAATTCCTATGAAAAAGGGGTTCTCAAAATGTGATAAGTTTAAAACTAACTTCAAATTTAATTTAGATTCAGTAGGTAACCAACATTTAGAATATAATAGATGTGGAAATGCCTTGAGCATGAGTATAGACATTCAGCACCCAGAAAGTCATACCTTAGTGAATTCCTATGAATGCTATCAATGTGGGAAAGCCTTCAGCCGGAGTTCATCCGTCATTCGACATCAGATCATTCACACAGGAGAGAAACCCTATAAATGTAGTGAGTGTGGGAGATTCTTCAACAGACGTACAAATCTTACTAAGCATCAAAAAATTCATACTGAAGCAAAGGTCTGTGAAGGCAATAAATGTGGAAAAGCTTTCAGTGAGAGTAAAAATAGTAATAAAAATTCAAAACTTTATTCTGGAGATAATCCCTACGAATGTGTTAACTGTGGAAAATCCTTCAGCCGGAGCTCCTCCCTTATTCGACATCAAATGATTCATACAGGAGAGAAACCATTCAAATGTAAGGAATGTGAGAAGACCTTCAATAGGAGTTCAAACCTTAAAAAACACCAAAAACTTCATACTCAAGAGAAGGAAGAAACCCAGGATTACCTACATCAATGAATTTATACTGGAGGGAATCCTGTGAATGTAGTAAATGCAATAAAACATTTGTCAGGGATTATTCTTTAATTGATATGACAGAACTATATTAGAGGGAAATATTTTATTGGGCATATATCTGTCTGAGCTTTTCCAGTCTCCCAAAGGAAGCCACAAGGGTATGGAGTTTAAATATATCACCATAAAGTCTTTGCCTATCATGATTTTGATATCATGGCCATCATCATTTCTACTTCATAAATGGGACCTATGGCTTCCATATATTCACCTAATTTATTGAAGTAGGGAGGAGCCAAGCAATACCCTTAGAGTTGATATTTAATAAAACTCAAACTTTCAGTCTTTATGAGAAGGTCATGAGAAACCACGAGCTCACAAGAATATTGGAAGACTACTAACGAGGAACTGAACTCTGAATGACAGAGACCACAGTGACAGCAAATTACTCCATTGTTGATAATATCCTTGGCTGTCCTGGTGCTGAGTGGGACCTAGAATTGGTGGAGGGTTATCAACTGCAATGGGAAGTAGAGTAACAAATCTACATGTAGTCTTCAAGTCTGCATTTTTAAAAGTACTCTTTGGGATATAGGCTAGAGAGACATCCATAACCTTGGGTCTCTCATTTATTCCAAACATTAAGAGGTCAGTAAAGTGTGTTAATGCTCTGTATTAAATAATACTCTGTATACTAGAACTTCCTCTGTCTTCTGTAAGCTACTTCAGGATCCCAAACAGTGTTCAGCCAAGAGGCTTATCTTAATCTGCCTCAAAATGTTCATATTGGAGACATTCCCAATGAATGAATGGTGGCTTGTTAAAACTCATATCTTATTCAAAAACAGAAAAGGTATACTGGAGTGTGAACACTTATGATGAGTTAATGTGGAAATTATTCTGTGTTCACTTGTTTTATGATTTCAGGTCTTCAATCCATTTTTTATTTGTGTATGTGTATGGTTTAAGATAGTGGTCCATTTTCTTTTTTGCATGTGGCTGTCCAGTTTTCCTAATACTGGTTATTGAAGAGACTGTCCTTTCCCCATTGTATATTCTTGGTTCCTTTGTGGTAAATTAATTGACCATATTTATGTATGGGTTTATTTCTAGGCACGCTGTTCTCTTCCATTGATCTGTGTGTCTGTGTTTATGCCAGTACCATACTGCTTTGGTTACTATAGCTTCATAATATAGTTTGAAATTAGGAAGTGTGATGCCTCCAGCTTTGTTCTTTCTCAAGTTTGCCTTGAGTATTCAGGATCTTTTGTAGTTCCATACAAATTTTAGGATTTTTTTCTTTTTCTGTGAAAAATGCCATTGGAATTTTGAGAGGGGTTGCATTGAATCTTTATATTCTTTGGGTAATTTTAATAATATTAATTTTAACAATAATTCAGTCAATGAGCATGGAAGATCTTTGTGTTTGTGCCTTCTTCAGTTTCTTTAATCAATGAATGATAGTTTTCAGCGTATAGATCTTTCATCTCCTTGGTTAAACTTATCCACAGGTATTTTATCCTTTTCATGAAGTTGTAAATGGGATTTTGTTTTATTTATTTGTTTATTTTGAGAGAGAGTATGTATACGGAGAGGGGCAGAGAGAGAGGGAGAGTGAGAGAATCCCAAGCAGGTTTCATGTTTATCGGGGAACCTGACATGGGACTTGAACCCAAGAACCATGAGATCATGACCTGACCTGAAATCAGGAGTCAGATGCTTAACCCACTGAACCACCCAGTGCCCTTTAAATGAGGTTTTTGTCTTAATTTCTTTTTCTGATAGTTTATTATTAGTGTATAGAAGGCAACTGATTTTTTTTTAAGTGTAAATAAGATGTGTAAACTGTCCTCAGGGAAAAATACTGAGCTATATTAGATTGTAAGGATAGGACTAACAGCTCATGTTGTGCCATAGACTTGTATCACTGCTGTGAGAGAAATCTGTGCCGTGTGCCCAGGGAGTTCGTAGAAGACAAACATAGGACTCTTCTTTCAGCTTTTACAGTGAACACATTTCTGGCACCATGTACCTCACCATGTGTGGTCTGAAGTAGTCATCCAGCTCTTTACAGGGCATTGATGCTTACCAGAAATCGTTCTGCTTCCCCCAACTGCAGTCCTTTCCATTTCCCACCCTATTTTAGACCCTTCCTGCTCTCCTCACCTTCTTAAATCAGCACACCCAGCTCCCGTACGATCAGCTTGCTTCCATTGAAGAAGTTGGGTACCATCAGACAAAACCATCTCCACATCCTGCCATCAAGCCTTCAGAATGCAGTTCTCCGTAACCATGGAAGAACTATCCTTCCATACCATGTCCTCTAAATCCTGCCTTTTTCACTTTCTTAGAATAATCACTCCCACAATCACCTTTCCTTTTAGGTCTTTAAATTCAGCTTCTATATTTGGCATCTTCTCATCAGTAGTTAAAAATGCTTAAATCGGCGTGCCTGGGTGGCTCAGTCAGTTGAGTGTGCAGCTTTGGCTCATGTCATGATCTCTCAGCCCATGAGTTCGAGCCCCACATCGAGCTGACAGCTCAGAGCCTGGAGCCTGCTTCAGATTCTATGTCTCCCTCTCTCTCTGCCCCTCCCCCACTCACATTATGTCTCTCAAAAATAAACATTAAAAAAAAAAGATATACAAATGCTTAAATCACCTCTACCTTAAAAAACTAGAAAAGGAACATAGCAAAACAAAAACCTCTCTGCTCCACTACCCATAGCAATTACAGTTCTCTTTCATCTCCATGCCAGCCACACTTCTAGGAAGTTTTGTCCATACTGGTTCACTGCCCACTGACTCCTCAACAACCTGCAATCTGGTCATAGTCCTCTTACCTTTAATGAAAGAGTGCTAACAAAGTAATCAACTGCTTCTTTTTTGGAACCGAGCATACTTTTCAGCCTTTATCTTCCCTCACTTTCATCTCCGTATGGTGTTTAACTCTATTAATGGCTCCCTTTTTCTTGAGGTACTTACTTCCCTTGGTTTTTATGTCATTACAGTATCCTGATTTTCCTCCTTGGTATCTGACAATCTGTCCATGTGGTGTTGCTCTTCAGGGTTCTTGTCTTCAATTATTATCTCTTCATGGGGGATCTCAAGCCAAAATATCTTCCCCAGGTTCTAGACCTATAAGACATCTCCATATGGATGGCCCATAGGCCATTCAGCCTCAGGGCAGAGAATGGACCAGTTGTCCAGACTCAAAAACCTGCCCTGTCTCCCTGGGCCCATACTCCATAACCCATGAATTACTAAGGCATTCTGCTAGTTGTTATCCAATATATTTATTCACTCCACTTTCACTGCTACAGAATTTTAGCTGGACACACAGCCACCTAACTTTTTATATATTTATTTATGAACAGAAGTGATGTGTGTCACTTCCAGGTCTTGCGTTCAAACAGCTAGGCATCATTCTATTCTGAATCCTTTCCCTCTCCCTGCTGGCTGGAAACAAGGAAACCCGTAGTAACTGCACTGGACTACAAGTGGAAACCAGTGTTGACAATGGAATCCTGGGCCACCCATCTCCGTCCAGATTGTTAGAAATAAACTTCAGTCATATATAAGCTACTGGTTTTGTTTTGTTAGTTTCTTTTGCACCACAGGTTGCCCTGTACCTTAGTGAATATACTCACTAAATCTTTTAGACTCTTCCTTGTACCTATCTGCACACACACACACACACACACACACACACACACACTCTGGTACTATATTTCTATTTCTGGTTATTGTCCTCTCCCTTACATTACTTCAACTGTGCTTCTGCCTTGAAAATTTGTAAAATGCAGGCAGAGGAGCTTTCTGAAAAACAAATTTTGATTATTGCACATAAATGCTTAAACCTTTCAAAGACTCCCCATGAACTTTTAGGTGAAATCTAAACTCTGAAATGACTTATCTTGCCTTTCACGTTCTAATGTTCTTCTCGCACTGCACACTTTGCACTCCATGTGTCAGTCATGCAATAGCTTTCAGCTTCCCATCTACAGCATATGTTTAGCTCTAGTATTTTCCATATGATATTTCCTATTCATGGAGACCTCTTTATCCAGCTATTTTTCACTCCTTCAGGTTCAACTAAAGAGGTTTCTTCCTCTAGAAAGCCACCTCTGACAAGACTGAGAAGACTTGAAAATCTATGTGCTAAATTCAACATACTTACACGTTTATAGCATTACAGTAATCCTCTCACAATTGTTTTAGACTGTACCCCTTACTACTTAGTGTGGTTTGGAGGGAGGCAAGTATTCCATAAAAAGTATTATACTTGCCAGCAACAAATAGTAGTACTGAGTAAGTAGGAAATAGACCTGACCACTTATTTTTTACATCTCATTGTAAAACGATGAAGACGCTTTTAAATGAATACTAAGGATCCCACTATAACATCAGTACTTTTTTCAAGTTTCTGTATTTCTTTTAATAAAAAAATACTTCTATTGTTCACCCTGAACTATGATTGAATTTGATTAGAGGCCTTTACTGGGCTCTATTTGCTATCATCTTCATAGATGTGAGCTTTGAATTTAGTAATTTACCAGTACTAGTTCTGCTCTATCAATATTCACCAAGTACTTGATATCCAAGTTGTTTTCTCTTGCTCTCATTACTTCATTTTGATGTTGTAATGGCTGAAATTTAAAAGAAAGATCCACAATTGCCATAGACATTATGTGCCACCCTAGCAAGTGAGGAAAATCATAAGAGATTACAGAATTTTCCTTTATATCTTCATTGAGGCAAAATGGTAACAGCGGGTTTGACTTCTGAATGAAAATGTGTAAGAGGGGGAGCAGAGGGAGGAGAATGTAGGGACAGCCCCATTTGTAGTCTTGAGAGATCACTTCTCTAGGAGAGACACTATAAAGTGGTCTGAACTCCCACCCCTTTGAGGGGATAGATGGATTCCAAACCCGTCCATCATTCCCAGAATTTGTTCTGAGCTCACGTTGGAAGTTCTGACTGAGACCTAATGTGTAGTAAGTGCGTCTACAATTCATAGCTTCAGCCTATCAACAAAAACAAGAAATCAAGCCTAAACCTCTGAGGCTTGCCCTGGAAGCACCTCCAGTGTGAGAGGGCAAGGCAGGCTGGGAGGCTCCAAGGGCCAGCCCACTATAGAAACAGTACTGGACTCTATTCCTAAGGCACTCTTAAACGAAAATAGCCTTGAGGTTTTATCCCAGCCAGAAGTCACTGCCCCCGTGGGGCTTTGGCGGGGCAGGGAGACCAGAAGTGTAGACTCATCCGTCCTCTTGCTCGAGCGCGGTGGGATTCTGCCCGCTAGGTCGTTTTTCCTTTGCATCCAAGTCGGCTTTGTGGTCCTGGAAACCACAAGCTTTCCTGGAAAATTGGATAACCCTTCTGACTTCTGGGCTTCTCTTCTCTTACACTTGTAATTAGAAGTGTACCATGACCTCTAGTCCGCAGTGCCGTGAAAACCGTTGCCATTTGATGTCTGAAGACTTTGTGAGGTTTCCAGCTGGACCTCTCCACTTGGGGTGGACATTTTAGAGCCAGGAATTCCCCTGACTATAGTGTGCACTTAATAGGACCTTTCTTGAAGTGATTGTGAAATTAAAATGATATCAAACTGTTAAGATTTCACAGAATGAGTGTGCTGTGAAAGTTATACTTTATTATATGGTATGCACTATTCTAGAGATAAAAGTTCATTAGGCGGCTTTAAGACTCTTACTTCGATCTCTGTAATTTACAGCTAAGGATACTTAAACTCAGAGAAAACAAATGATTATCTGAATGCCATGCCATCAATAAAAGACCATAGGTTAAACACAGAGTCCTTCAGATCTTTCAGCCACTGTGCTTTTTTCAAAAAAAATGTTAAAGTTCTAATTCATTTGGAATTTAATGTTTAGTGGAAGACACCTGTACACTTGACTCATAGTGGTCTGTATTCTAAGTTCTAGAACCTGCGAAGATGAACAAAAACACATTACCATTTGGAGTGGATTGCATATTTTTTCAGCCATGTGCATAGCCTAGTACAATATTCAGTAGGTATTAAGATTTAATTAATTTGGTAGGCATTTCTAGCAGATCTGCCTGACTCTGATAGTTGGCCTGATGATAGTCTGCATGACTCCTAGTTCACACTGATCCAATGATTATAAATTTGGCATTAGGTAGAAATATATCTTGTTTTCATAGTAACTGATGTGAGCTCAGGCAACCTAGCTCTTAACCACCAGGCTGTACTAATTCCTAAGAGTCCATATTTTGCTCACTCCGCTTGAAACACTTACCCAACTCCCTTCCCCTAACTCCTCCTCCCCAGGTTATTTCAATTTATTCAATCTCAGATTAGAATCACACCCTAACTCCTCCCTAAGGTTAGGCTTGACTAGGCCCATGGCACAATTTGAGCTTTATATTATCCAGATGAAAAAAACCCTACATCTTGAGGAGTAGCTCAAACTCCAACATGAAATCATTTATCTAGACAGAATAATTTCACTCTTCTAAAACACTGTGCTCAACTACAAGTTTTTACAACCAATTCCTCCTGTCTGTAAACTACTTTGGCCTGCTTTTTACGTATTAAAATGCTATCTAAAGCCCAATTTTGAAACTACTTTCTGACATATTCATCATATTCAAATTATATCCAAAATTTATTTCTCTCACTTCTGTTAACACTGGGTTAACACTTCTCTCTTGTAGACATTACTGCAATACCTCCTTGGAATCCTTGCTTTGGCTCCAGCCCCTCCCTTCAGTCAATTCTTAGAACCTTCAGAGTGACCCGGTTAAAATGTAAAGTTAAATCATGTCCTGTAAAACCCTCCAGTGGCTTTTCACACTATCTTTAGCCTTATTTTTTTTAATGAGTATGTTTTCCAGATTTACTCTGGTGAGCACACTAAGGGAAAAATGAAAACAATTAAAAAAGGAAATTGGCTTGGGGCGCCTGGGTGGCTCAGTTAGTTAAGCATCAGACTCGGTTTCAGCTCAGGTCATGATCTCATTGTGATTTAGAGCCACACATCTGGGCTCTGCGCTGCCAGTGTGAAGCCTGTTTGGGATTCTCTCTCTCTCCTTCTCCCTCTCCCTCTGCCCTCCCCCTCTCATGTGCTCGCGCGTGCTCTCTCTCTGAAAATAAATTAAAGAAACATAAAAGGGGGCGCCTGGGTGGCTCAGTCAGTGAAGTGTTGGACTCAGTTTTGGCTTGAGTCGTGATCTCAAAGTTTTGTGGGTTTGAGCCCTGCCTCGGGCTCTGTGTGAGTGACACAGAGCCTGCCTGGGATTCTCTCTGCCCCTTCCCCGCTCGTGGGGTTTCTCTTTCTCAAAATAAATAAAACTTATATAAAATAAAAAACTGCTTCCTCCTGTCAAAACTCATTGACTAAATGGTCTTGTGACCTCTGTTCTTACTCATTCTCTTCTTACTCTAACAACATAGCCAATCTCCACACTGTTGTTAAAGTCATCTTTTCAAAATGATAGTGTTGCACCTTTGTTTAAGATTCTGTAATGTTTCTGGGGTGCCTAGGTTGCTCAGTTGAGCATTGGTTTTGGCTTAGGTCATGATCTCATGGTCATGGGATCAAGCCCTGCATTTGGCTCCATGCTGAGTGTGAAGCCTGCTTGGGATTTTCTCTCTCCCTCTCTCTCTGCCCCTCCTCTGTTCACTTTCTCTTGAAATAAATAAATAAACATTTTTTTTAAAAAAAGATTCTTTAGTATCTCTTCATGACCAACAGAAATTTTTTTAGCTTGACACAGGAAGTCCTTCATGATCTGGCCATTCTCTAACCTCTCCTTTCACTTTTACACTTTATACACCAACAGTGTTAGGCTACTTGTAGCTGACTGTCTACATCATGTAATTTAATTATTTCATTTCTTTGCACAAATTATACTTCTGTGACCTATAGTTTAATACAATAATTGAATATAGAAAATTATTATAAAAATTGACAAAAATAATCAGAAACTTCATACATGATGACATTTATGGCAGTTAAATTCATGATATAAAAATGAAAAGTCCAGGGGCACCTAGCTGGTTCAGTTGGTGGAGCACGTGGCTCTTGATCTTGGGGTTGTGGGTTTGAGCCCCACACTGGGTGTAGAAATTACTTAAAAATGGAATCTTTAAAAAAAAATTCCAAATCCCTGATAATATAATTGAGCATTATGATACAGTAATACAATGGAATATCATGCAACCATTGACATTTTAAATGTTATATGTAAAAATGCCATTTTTATTTACGAAGACATCAATAAAAATATTTGAAAAATACAGAAAAGTATGAAGAACATAAAGATAGCCACAATCCATCCTATCCACTATAACATTTTGGTATATATCCAGTTTTTCCCCATGGGAATATGTGTATAAACGTAGATAGATAGATAGATAGATAGATCGATCAAAAGAATCTTACCCCATATATAGTTCTATATCTTATACTTTCAATTAACACCATAAGTATATCATCATTACAAGATTCTTGGAAAATATAAGTTTTACTGGCTGCATAACATTACACATATAGATGCATCATAATTTATTCAACTTTTCCCCTATTTTGGGGGGGGAGGGCAATAAAAAATACTGCAATAAATATCTTGAACAATAAATATCTTTGTGTTCTAATGTAATTCAGAATGCTTGGCTCAGACCCACCACTTTCTGGGGAAAACTTTTGGAACATCAGCCCTTCAAGGCCATGTTTTATGCCTTATTATCCATCCCTGGGCATGTCTGAAGGGACCAGAGTGAACATCTGACAACAAAGCTGGCCAATCCAAAGCCTTTCCAGTAGCCTATGGTTTAGCCTGCCTCAAAGGCTTGTGTAGAGGTAGTAATGAAAAGTCAGCCAATCATCTTCTCCCACTCAGAAATCTGAATGGGGAGACCCAGAAGGAAGTTTACAAGTTAGTGGTTGGCAATGGAATTAAAAAATACATATTCATGGATGTGGTGGCAATTATAGACCTGCAAAGAGTAGGTCAGTGCGTAGACAGTAGAGAGGCTACCCAAAGAGAAACACGGTTTTGAAACAGTGGCTTTGTCTAATGGCCACTAATTCTAGAGCAAATTCCCATATGAAAGCTTCTGTCCTTGGATTTTTTTCTGTGAGATTTTAAAACATGTTTGTTCTATAGCTCTATTTTTTGAATTAGATAAATGAAGTGGGTCTCTTCTTTGGAAATAGAAATGCTTTAATAATGTGTAATCTATTTCCAAAAAATATATGCCTAGACATGAAATCACTGAAGGAAAGGATATCAACAATTTTAAGGCTTATGATTAGCCAAATAGCTTTTCCAAAGTCTGTCAATTTACCTTCGTCGTAAGTAGTAAGTATCCATCACTCTGTACTCTCACTGAAAATAGCTATTATAATTGTTAATAAAAGTGGCATTTCATTGCTTTAATCTGATGTCCTTTGCCAATCTTTAGTAGGTAGGTATCTACCTTATTTTATAAAAGTTCTTAACTGTCTTAATCATGAAAAATATTTTTCCTACTTTTGATTTCAGTGTTTTTCACCTACAGTTTAAAAAACTTTTGTGGCCAAATTCCTAGGTATATTTTCTAATTCTCAGAAAATACATATGTGTTGTGCATGTTTTCAACCATAAAAAAAACCCACTTTGGTGCATTTTAAAACATTTTATTTTAAAGCAGTACAATCCTCTTTAAAAAGAAACGCTAATCTTGAATATGAATCAGATAAAGATGGGGTTGAATTTGTAGTTCGTTTCTGATAAACCAGCTTTCATGAAACCACATGGAGGTTCGTGGAATCCAGCCTGAAAATTTGTGCTTTAATATATATTAGATTAATATATATACGATGTAGGTCATGAGATGAAAACCTAATTTTATTTTTCACCAAAAAGTTAAATAATTTTCTCAGCGCCCTTTACTGAATAATCCTTCTCCTATTCATAGATCTTTATAATATATATGTAAAGTATATATGCATATATACTAAATATGTTACATATACATATGTAACCCATATACTTCTCTGTTTCTAAGTGATTTACTGACAGCACTCTGAACATTTTTTTTCAAGTGTACAATAAAATTCTCCATTATTTTAACTTCAGTATATTTTAGGGCAATCTCATTAATCTTAAATTATCTTTGCTTTTCTCCAATGTCTGTTTTTCTTAAAAGACTAGATTTTTTTAAATTTCAAATCTCATTGGGATTTTGGTGAAATTTGCAATAAAGCTATAGATTAATTTAAGAACATTTCCTCTTAAAAAAATCATAAGACTTCTCTATTCTTTTATTTTCTTCATTGTTTTCATTTAATTATTCTTTTTTAGAAAGAAATTTTAGTGTTACTACAAGCCATATTTTTTCCACCCATTATATTTTCTGATTATAGCAAGAGCTCAGGAAACTATTGGTTTTTGTATTTTTACTCACTTTATGGATTTAGTTATTTTTATTAATTTAAAAAAACATATTGTAGGCACTCCCTTATATTTACCTAATAAACCTTTGCCTATTTCATATCAATAATGGGTACTTACTGATCAATATAATTTTGCTTTAATTTTTTTCTGTCTTTTGCCAATGGGGACTGAATACTGTTTTTATTTTCTCCTCTGTTTTGAAAGGTATATGTGCTTTAGTTCTGTTAGTTGCAATTCCTAACTTTGTAAAAAACATATATATTTTACACTCATTTCTCCAGTTGTTAAGAAGATGTAGGGTCCCTGCTATTTAAGATCAGAAATGTAGCACACTTTCTTTTGCTATTCTTACCCCCACAGGGTTGCGGATTTCCAAATAAAAACACAGGATGCCTCATTAAATTTGAATTTCATAAGCAAATAATTTCTTAGTGCAAGTCCTGTGCAATATTTGGGATATATTATATTAAAAAATTCATTGTATATCTGAAATCTAAACTGGGTGTTCTGTATTTTATCTGACAACTCAACTCTCCCAATGAGGCATTTATATATAAACTGTTAAAGATTTCCTTGCACAGCTATTTAAAATCTTGACATTTTGTAAACAAATTAACAATTCTGACTTAACTGCATACTTAACTGATTTTAGTACTCATTACCAGTTTTATGTCATAATCTCCACATTCTTGACCTCTCTTTAAGAAATGAACATGTATGATGTTTTCTGTTTTCTTATTTAATTTGTTACCTGCACAATTTGGACAATAAAGACAATTTGGTTGATTTAAAAAATAGGTGATAAGTTTTTTTTTTAATATCACAATTCTGAAGATGTCATTCCAGTCTTTTGACATTTACTGGTAAAGAGTTCTTTATCCATTCTCTCTTTTCACTGGCTTTGTAGATGACCAGAATTTTTCTTTCTGCATGATTGCAATTCTTTTTTCCCTAAGCTGTTTCTAAGCATGCTTTTTATATTGGTTTTGCCTAAAATCTAGTGAGTATATATACTTTTAGCTCAGGTAAAATGTCTTCATTTCTGTGATCAATGATTATGTTCCATGTTCTTTTCTTTCTTAGAAACACCTTTATTGTGATTGGGATCAGTTTCTTTGTCTTTCAACATCACTCCTCATCAGGGAAATACAAATCAAAACCTCACTGAGATATCACCTCACTCCAGTCAGAGTGGCTAAAATGAGCAAATCAGGAGAGTATAAATGCTGGAGAGGATGTGGAGAAACAGGAACCCTCTTGCACTGTTGGTGGGAATGCAAACTGGTGCAGCTGCTCTGGAAAACAGTGTGCAGGTTCCTCAAAAAATTAAAACTAGATCTGCCCTATGACCCAGCAATAGCACTGCTAGGAATTTACCCAAGGGATACAGGAGTGCTGATGCATAGGGGGCACTTGTACCCCAATGTTTATAGCAGCACTTTCAACAATAGCCAAATTATGGAAAGAGCCTAAATGTCCATCAACTGATGAAATGGATAAAGAAGTTGTGGTTTATATATACAATGGAATGCTACTTGGCAATGAGAAAGAATGAAATATAGCCTTTTGTAGCAATGTGGATGGAACTGGAGAGTGTTATGCCAAGTGAATTAAGTCATACAAGAAAGACAGATACCATATGTTTTCACTCTTATGTGGATCCTGAGAAACTTAACAGAAGACCATGGGGGAGGGGAAGGGAAAAAAAAAAAAAGTTAGGGAGGGAGCCAAACCATAAGGAATCTTAAAAACAGAATTAACTGAGGGTTGATGAGGGGTGGGTTGGAGGGGAAAGTGGGTGATGGGCATTGAGGAGGGCACCTGTTGGGATGAGCACCGGGTGTTGTATGGAAACCAGTTTGACAATAAATTTCATATTAAAAACACCTTTAATTCCTACATTGAATCTCCAGTCTTTGCACTTCATATCTGTCTTTTCTCATTATTCCCATCTCACTATCCTTTTTGTATACATTGAAAATCATCTCAAATTTATTCATTATTTAGGGGCATCTGGGTGGCTCAGTCGGTTAAGCGCCAACTTCTGCTCAGGTCTGATCTCATGGTCCGTGAGTCTAAAACCCATGTCGGGCTCTGTACTGATAGCTCAGAGCCTGCTTTGGATTCTGTGTCTCCCTCTCTCTCTCTGCCCCTCCCCCACTTGCACTCTGTCAAAAATAAAAATATTAAGAACAAACTTTAATTTATTCATTATTTGATATTCTGCAGTGCTAATTCAAATTGCTCCTTACTGCCTTTCACTTTGATCCATTTTAAATTTCCCTGTAGTCCTTCGTTTTCTTTTTATTTTAGAGGCTCTTCTCTACTTAGGGATTTCTGGTCTAGTTTTACTGATTACAGGTTTTCTCTCATGCTACTCAGGACACCAATTGTTTTGACAATTTCTCCAGGAGACTGCAATAGCTGATTTTCAGGGCTATCGATTTTCAACTCTTCACAATGGTTTTATTTCTTTGGTACTGCAATTCCTGTTATTTCCCTGAATAGGTCCCCTTAATTTAGTTTCTCTTGGGCAGTGATATCTAAACATGTTTATATTATGAGTAGTTAGGACTTGTGTATTCCTACTGACTACTCCATTTTATAATGGCCAAATTCTCTCGTCTTACATCATTAGCTTATTCAGTTTTGCACATAGCTCTGAGTTCAGTTCTGCTTCCAGCAGCGATTTCTCTATTACCACTTTGTTCTACTGAGATTAAATCAGAGTCTACTGCTTAAATCTCTAATTCTGAACAGATCTGAACAGATCTAGCATTCTGTCCAGCATAGCTGAACAGATCTAGCTAGCATTTTTTATCTAGCATAAAAAAAATTTAAAAAATTTTTTAATGTTTATTTCTGAGAGACAGAGCATGAGTGGGGGAGGGGCAGAGAGAGAGGGAGACACAGAATCAGAAGCAGGCTCCAGGCTCCAAGCTGTCAGCACAGAGCCAGATGTGGGGCTCGAACTCACAGACCACCAGATCATAACCTGAGCCGAAGCTGGATGCTCAACCGACTGAGCCACCCAGGTGCCCCATCTAGCATTCACTTCTATCAGCTTCTATCAACATCTTTCACCCCTTATTTAGACACATTAAATTTTGCATTTCTTGTTACGTGGTGTCTGAACCTATGAATAAATGTGGAAACCTGGGGAGAGGGATACCTGGGAAGGGGGACGTGTGAGAGTGCACCTCAAATGCAGCACAGCACCCCTATAACAAAAGAATGGTTCCTGGCTTTTCTGAGTGACAGAGATAACATCTCTAAGACATCCTATCTCAGATAAAGGGTCATGCAATGTTTTCTTACCTTATGTCATAAGCAACTGAATTGTACTGGCCCTGTAGTTAATACTTCCACATTTGAGCAATAGGTTATCTACCAGTTAAGTTTCAAGTTTTGTGTTTTTTTCCTGTGGTTTCCTAGGGACTTTACAGGGAGTCAAGATGCTGTTTCATAGCTAGCTAGCCAATTTCCATTCAAACCAAAGTGTAAGTAAATGTTTTGAAGTCAGTGAAAATACAAAGTTAAATATACAGTATGATTTCATGCACATAAAAATGTACAAAAAAAGACTAGAAAGGATGAAGAGTTTTCTTGAATCTTTCATATATTTTATAATGGCTATGTATAATATTAATAGAAAAAGTAAATACACTTTAATTTTAAATACATAGGCATCCTCCTAAGGATTTCTTCTTGAAGCAAATGCTTCTTAGTGGGAGTTAGGGAAAACTATAAACGTTTCTTGGGATTACTTGGGTTATTTATAGAATTTTCTTCCCAGCAGCATTTATTGGGCTTAAAGTTAAGCTTTGATTAAAGCGGTTAACTAAATGAACATAATTATAAGCTTTCCTGTCCGTGATTATTGTGAAGATGTGAATTTGGATCAAATCCCTTATAATACTCATGGCATTTATGAGGTTTCTCTCCTGTGTGGACTCTTTGATGAATTCGAAGAGCTGAGCTATGACCAAAACCCTTGCCGCACTTAGCACATTGATAAGGCTTCTCTCCCGTGTGGACCCTCTGATGGATGTGAAGATTAGAGCTGTGACTAAAGCCCTTTCCACAATCATCACATTTATAGGGCTTTTCTCCTGTGTGGACTCTCTGATGAATGAGAAGATGTGAACGCTGACTGAATCCCTTACCACACTGTTCGCATTTATAGGGTTTCTCTCCAGTGTGTACTCTTTGATGAGTGTGAAGCTTTGAACTCTTGCTGAAGCCCTTCCCACATTCATGACAAGTATAGGGTTTCTCCCCTGTATGGACCCTCTGATGAATGCGAAGATCAGAGCTGTGACTAAAGTCCTTCCCACAGTCATCACATTTGTAAGGCTTCTCTCCTGTGTGTACTCTCTGATGAATCTGGAGATTTGAGCGCTGGGTAAAGCCCTTACCACAGTCATCACATTTATAGGACTTCTCTCCTGTGTGGACTAACTGATGAATTCGAAGATTTGAGCTCTGACTGAAGCCCTTACCACACTCATCACACTTATATGGTTTCTCTCCTGTGTGGACTCTCTGATGAACGTGAAGCACTGAACTCCGACTAAAACTCTTACCACACTGATCGCACTTAAAAGGCTTCTCTCCTATGTGAAGTCTCTGGTGAATGTGAAGTAATGAATTTCTACTGAGGTCCTTACCACACTCAAATTTATAGAGTTTCTCTTCTGTATGGACTCTTTGATGATTGTGAAGGCTAGAGATCTGACTGAAGCTCTTACCACACATGTGGCATATATAAGAAACCTCCCCTGTGCAGACTCTCTGATGAAAGTGAACACCTAAGCTCTGACTGAAGTTACCATCAACTTCATCACATCCATACAGCTTCTTACCTATGTGAATTCTTGGATGTCTATATAGGTCTGATCTCTGAGAGAAGCATGCTGTGCTGATGGAGCACTGATAGAACTTTTCTCCAAGTTGATTTCTCTTGTGGAGAACACACTGCGAGTTCCAATAATAAATTTCTTTGCATTTATTACATCCACAGTATTTCTCTTCCATAGAGTCTTTCAGTAAGTCATGTTGATATATCTCCCCAATGTACTCTGGACGGGCTTCCCCTGTTGAGACACAAGAATGCTGAACTATGAGCTTCTGTTCTTTTTCCATAGAGAGATTTTTCTTAGATATGCCAAGATGGCATCTGCTTCCTTGAAAACCATGTGACTCATTCATGTAGATTTCTCTAGCATAGTCTTGAGGGGTGTGTTTTGTTTCTAAGGACTGCCAGGGTATAAACTTTGTATATTTTAAGTTCCTGGGACTTCTGCCTTCAAAAGTCAGCTCATAGTTCCCATACCCTGGAACTTGCGTGGAGAGTATCAACCATTCCTGATGGTGGGAAAGGTCTTGTTGCTTGAGGTCTTTGGAATCTATTCCTTGGATGGTTTCCACATAGCTTCTATTCTTATATATCTGAGTGCTGGCACTCCTCCAGCCTTGCCAGCAGGGATGATTTTCATGTTCTAAATATCTGAATCTTTCTTCTTGGGGTTTGTAACTCTCTTTCCAGTTTCCTAGAAGAATAAGCAGATTATCCAGTGGTGAGATGAAGGTGGTGTTAAAAAATTTCCAAGTATCTCACTCACCTCCAGAAATATATGTGTATCCAGAAAGAAGGATTAGGACTTAGGATTTAGGTCTGAAATTCATGTGTTTGTTTATTCATATGTGAATCCCTTCATTCACTTATTCATTCAATCCATAGATGTATCCTAAGCATCTACTACTACCACGTACTGTTAGAAATCAAAAAATAAGGCTGACTGCTTCATGGAAATCATCTTAAAAACAGATTTAATTAGATTACTCTATTTGGGCATTGTTATGAGAAATAAAATATTTCTATTTTTCTATTCTAGCAGAGTGTGATAGATTGTGTGAAAAAATGGCTGTATTAATTCTGTACCTCTGCGTGTTCCCCTTCCATGCTGACTTTAGCTGGGCTATACAATTTGCTTTCTTTACTGGGACAATAGCAAAAGTGATACAAGCAGACTTGAAAGTGCTTGTACACTGGGGCTTGTCCTCTCTCTTGCTGGTTTTGAAAATTCTGTGACCACCAATATGTAAACAAGCCTGGGCTAGCCTGCTTGAAGAAAGATGTATGGTCAACACATCTCCATTATCCCTACTGATATCGACCTACTGCCAGACATGTGAGTCAGACTGTCCAGCCTCATTTTAGACCATCCAGCCCCAGTCAAATCACTCTATGATAGAAGTTCCATCTAACCAATGAGAATCATGGAAAATAATAAGGTTTGTTTTAAGTCACTAGTTTGAAGTAGTTTGTTATATAGCAAAAGCTAACTTGTACAAATAGTATGAAGAGAGAACAAATTTAGAACCACACAGAATGAATTATGTGTGGAGATCTGTATTTTAAGTGAATTCCAGAAAATAAATAAGAATAATCACAAATACCTATCAATACATAGCCTGGGTGTCTTAGAAGATGTCTTGCTCTATCTTCTATCTGTCATCTGATTTAAGACCCATTTCTGAGGATACTTCTCCTATCTCAATACAATACCTAGACAAAGAACCAAAATACTCAACAAAACTGGTCCCAGAAGAAACTAACTCTATTACCTAACAGCTGGGATAACTTTACCTACTGACATGACATTTGTGTAGTTCTCCCACATGACCTCTCTGTAGAGCTTTTTTTGAGAAGAATCCAGGAATTTCCACTCCTCCCAAGTGAAAATAACAGTCACATCTTCAAATGTTACTGCCATCTGGTCAAAGATCAGATTTTCCAGGAAGAAGAGATCTAAATGAGAAGATGGACAAAGCAATAGCCATTCAGCACGTAATGTAAGTAACAAAGCAAATAAAAAAATAAAGAACTTTAATAATGAAGAAAAACAAGAACGGTAAGAGGAGACATAACAATAGCGGATGGCTAAATAATGTATCCAGTCACTGAAGCCGGATACCCGGCTTTCCATCTTAAGAAACATTTATATAGCATCTGTCTGCTAACCACTGGGCTAAGTACTTCACATATTATTTTAAGTAGTCCTCACAGTGACCCTCTCGTAGATACGATTATCATCCCTATTTTAAAAATTAGTAAATAATAGTTGAAAAACCTTAAGTCAATTCCCCCTAACCCTTTTTATTCTGGAAATGTTCATCTTCCTGCTCCAATCTGGGCTGGCTATTCTTTTTAGTGCTCCATTTTCAAGATTATATGATTCTTCCTCATTTGTGAATTACTCCATTAATTGGGAGGCACAGGCCCAAATTAGTTCAATCAAGTTTATGAATGGTAAGTCCACGGCCACTGAAAAAAGCAAAGGTGAGACACAGACAAGGTTTTCAAGATACACTTTTGGTTTAAAGGAGAATCTCCAAGCATGGTTACACTGCATGTTTGAAGTCCTTGTCATCATTCACGTGGCTGGGTATTAATTCTAGAGCAAAAAGAATTTTTCTCAGAATCGTTTCACCGTTCATAAGCCTTCATTGTTGTTTCTAAGACTTTTTGTTTGTTTAATTCCTTTGCAACCAACTTTTTCTTTCTTTTCTGGAAATACTTTAGGATCCTCTTTTTTGACTGACCCTCTGCTTCCAATGTTAAAGATGTATCCTCAGCTTCCCTGAAGTTCACAGGGCTCATCAAATCCTTCTTATGCTTATTCCCCTGTGGAGCATTCCAGGATGGAATGTCTTTAGCCCTATGCAGCTCTTCCCACTGTTGCTCCTGTTGCCTTCCAAGTTACTGTTGAAATTTCTCATTTGCTAATGGCTCTTTACTTCATCATTTTTTTTTTAGTTTTTTATCATCATGCAGTTTTAGAAAGAAGAGATAAATGTATGTATTCAGACTGCCTAAAAATACTTCTCTTAGTGGAAAGAACAGCTCATAAGTTGGTTATGTGACACATTTCTTTGATGACATATTCTCAATTCTAAAATTCAATTAAAAATGTTTAGTAAATACTACAATAAAGAAAATACATACTTTTAATGGAGGAAAACTAGAATATCATGACCATCAAGTCATTATAATCATAGCAGTTAAATACCAAAGGTTATGTGAAAAGGGCTGTTATCTCATTTACTATGACAACAATCCTAGAAGGTATAATTATCAACACTAAAGGAATAAGGAAACCAACATTTAAATTTCTTTTTTCTGATGTTTATTTATTTTTGAGGGAGGGGGGGAGGGCAGAGAGAGAGGGAGACTGAGGATTCAAAGCAGGCTCTGTCCTGAGATTGGAGGGCCCTAACACTGGGCTCGAACTCATGGATCATCATGACCTAAACCAAAGTCAGATGCTTAGCCAGCCAACTGAGCCACCCAGGTGCCCCAGAAACCAACATTTAGCAAGATTAAGTAACTTGTATAAGGTCATTCAGTTGCAAAATAGTGGTTTTTAAACCCAGGCCTACTGTAAAAGAAGTAAAACACAACTTGGTGAAGGGTTGTAAATCAAGATTTCCATGTACATCCTTATTGTGTTAACAAAAGGACAGAAGGAAGATGTATTGAAATATTCAAGGATTTAAAGTATACCACCCAGGTACTGTTTTCCAAAAAACCTACATGAAAATCCATGCGTCAACAATGAAATATTAACCACAAATAAGAACTCAAGAATGAGAAAATTCAATACTGTTCATTTTTAAATGTTTATAACATAAATGTTAAAAATGTAAAATATAATAAGTCTATGGGACGCCTGGGTGGGTCAGTCAGTTGAGCGTCCAACTTTTGATTTCAGCACAGGTCACAATCTCGCAGTTTGTGAGTTTGAGCCCCTCATCGGACTACATGGTGCACAGCCTGCTTGGGATTCTCTCTCTATCCCTCTCTTTCTGAGCCTCCCTGCTCTCTCTCTCTCTCAAAGTGAATAAAATAGACTTAAAAAAAATATAGTAAGTCTATTTTAACATAAACAAATGAATATACATAGATATCTGGCTAGCTAGCTAGACGAAATAAGTAAATTGGGATGCTCAGAAGCCCAGACTACAGGAGTGAAAACTGGAATTAGAACAGAAAATAAATGAACCCACTGGTTCCTTATTTTGTAAAAAGTACAGAAAAGTAAAACTCGGTCTGTTGGCCTGTTGTTATTGGCTTTGATTATTTTTAAAAATGTTTAAGAATTGCTTTAAAAAATACACTAGAGATTCAGAGTTTAGTCACTCTTACTGAAAACAAATTCATAAAATTTTCATTAATTCTGAATAATAATAAAAAATAAAAACTGAAAGTCTACCCTCCCTAAATAAGTTGAGAAGTAACCAGGATAGTTTTTACTGTGTCCTTTCTGACCTTTATTCATTCATACACACAAACATACATACACACCCCACTGAAATTTTCTCTTAACAAAGACATGACAATTCTGGTTTGCATTTCTCATGTAATATATAATGTACAACTTCACACTTCAGTACATATATACGTCCATCTTATTTGTGGTAGTTTTAAAATATGTCCACAAATTATATGATTCCCTTCCCTCCAAGAAGTGTTCCCGACCCCTTGAAAGTGGACTGGACTTAGGGACTCACTTCTGAGGAATATTACATAAAAAAACAGAAGGGGAAGAAGACATGGTATGCAACTTTCAAGACTAGCTCTTAAGGGCACTGCAGCTTCCTCCTTGCCCTTTTTCTTAGATCACTCTCTCTTGAAGAAGCTACCTTCTATGTGGTGAAAATACTTAGGAGCCTTGAACAGAACATGTGGCAAGAAATTGAGGCTTCTGTCCTCAGTGTGAAATGAGGCATTCTGCCAACAGCCACATGAGTGAAACATCTTAGCAGAAGATCCTCCGGCCCCAGTGAAGCCTCCCAATAACTGCAGTCCTGCTGACAGCTTGACTGCAGCCCCGTGCGAGACCCTGGGTTGGGACCACACAGCTATGCTGCTCCCAGATTCCTGACCCTTAGAAACTGAGTGACATGAAAAAATGTGTGTTATTTTAAACTGCAATAAATAAATAACATACTATTGTTCTACCAAGCATTCTGTTAGCGGTTAATTACTATTACAGTCAAATTGTTTTAGAAAAGAGAAAGTGAAAATTGCTAGCTCATTATGTGGCTAGTGTAATCTTGACTCCAGGAGCAGATAAAGACAGTATCAAAAAGTAATTGTAAAATTACAATCCCATTTGTAAATTTTATAAATCTATAAAAATCCTAAATAAAGTATTAACTAATTGAATTCAGGAATATATTAAAAATATGAATCATGATTACGCATGGTTTATTACAGGAAGGAAGGACAGTTCAACATGATAGAGAAAATCTATCAACATAATTCACTATATTAATAGACTATAGAAGAAAACCATAATTAGCTGATGCAGAAAAATCATGTGATAAAGTTCATAATGTTCAACACCTATATATGATCTTTAAAAACTTTCAACGGGGGCAAGGGGGGCGCGCCTGGGTGGCTCAGTCGGTTGGTTGAGCTTTCGACTTTGGCTCAGGTCATGATCTCACGGTCCGTGAGTTTAAGCCCCGCATCGGGCTCTGTGGGACAGCTCAGAGCCTGGAGCCTGCTTCAGATTCTGAGTCTCTCTCTCTGCCCCTCCCAACTCACGCTCTCTCTATCTCAAACATAAACATTAAAAAAAAAAATTTAAAACTTTCAGCAAGGGCGCCAGGGTGGCTCAGTTGGTTAAGCCTCCAACTCTTGATTTCAGCTCAGGTCATGATCTCGTGGTTTGTGAGTTCAAGCCCCATATTGGGCTCTGCACTGTCAGAGCTTGGGATTCTCTCTCTGTCTCTTGTTCTGCCCCCCTCCCCTGCTCATGCTATCTCTGTCTCTGTCTCTCAAAATAGGCAAATAAACTTTTAAAAAAATTTAATAAAAATAAAAAACAAAGTAAAATAAACACTTTTAGCAAAGTAGAAATAAACTCCCTAAATTGGTAAAGGTTACATATTAGGAACCTTCATCAAAATCAGAACTTGAATGTAGAATCTTTGTATGTGTTCCTTTTATTATGGTAAACAAGAATGACTACCATTACTGTTGCTTTCAACATAGTACCAAAGGTCTGACAAATACTATAAGAAAATGAAACAAGAGGCATAAGAATTAGAAGTAAAAACAAAAAAAAGTAATTATTTGCATATGTTATTGAAATCTATGTAGAAAAATGAACAGTATTCAAATAAACCACAAACTAAATAGAGACCTCAGCAAAATTACCAGATACAATAAAATGACAGCATAATTGTATCAGCAATCAACTACTAGAAAATAGAGGGTATAGGGGTACCTGGGTGGCTCAGTAGGTTAAGCATCCAACTTCAGCTCAGGTCATGATCTAGAAGTTTGTGAGTTCGAGCCCGCATTGGGCTCTGTGTTGACAGCTTGGAGCCTAGAGCCTGCTTCAGATTCTGTGTCTCCCTCTCTCACTGCCCCTCCCCCGCTCGTGCTCGCTGGTTCTCTCAAAAATAAATAAACATTAAAAAAAAATAGTATCATTCACAAAAAAGCAAAACAAAAACAAAAAACCACTATCTTAACCAAGAACATAAAGAAATCTTTGAAGAAAATTTTTAAATTCCAATAAACAGAAAGAAGATGATCTAAATAAAGAAGAAGCATACTTCCATGTTCTTGGATGGGTTGAATTAAATTCAATATACCCCCAAATTTCCAGCTGGATTTTTTAAGGAACACAATATACTTTTTCCCCTAAAATTTACAGGGAAGGAAAAGAAGTCTATAAAGACTTAAGTAAACCAAGCAGGAAGACTTGCCCTACCAGATAGTGACATACCACAAAACTACAACATTAAATCAAAACTGAAAAAAGACCAGTAGAACAGCATGGAAGACTCAGAGACTGTGTTTGTTTATATGTGAAAACACATTAACAATAAAGATGGCATTAAACATAAAAGAGGAGAGAATGGATTATTTACTATATGGTGTTGTGAAAACTGATTAACTATATGAGAAAACATAAACATGGATTCCAACTTAGTATCATATACAATGTAAACACTAGATAGATTTAAAAAGGGAAATCAATAAAATGGTGGAACTGAAAAACATTTACTATTATGAAATGAATCCAAGAGCCAGTTCTTTGGAAGAAAAATATTAACAATAAAATAGATAAATTACCAGATAGCTAGCCAAAGGGGGAAAAAAGGAGTGAGCATAAATAGAAAAAAGTTAGAATTGACATTGGGGAAGTAGGAACAGATACAAATTTAACTGAATGTGGGGCGCCTGGGTGGCTCAGTCGGTTAAGTGTCCGACTCTCAGTTTCAGCTCAGGTCATGATCTCACAGTTTCGTGGGTTCGAGCCTTGCATCAGACTCTGTGCTGGCAGTGCACAGCCTGCTTGGGATTCTCTCTCTCTCTCTTTCTCTCTCTGCCCCTCCCCCACTCATGCTGTCTCTGTCTCTCTCAAAACAAATAAACTTGAAAACTTAAAATTAACTGAATGTTAGGTGGGCACTTTCTACAGCTCTTTTAAAAATTAATCTTAATAGAAATAGGAAATATATTTTTTTCCTAGAAAACCATTCAACAAGTCCTAAAGAAAAAACACCTGAACAGATCAGCTATATGAAAGAAATTGCTCAAGTTACCAAAGAACTATAGCCTTCAAAAATAACTGGCCCAAATGTTTTCTAACATAAATTCTCTCAAATTTTCAAGGAACAGAATATTCAAAGTTATTAAATTATTCCAAATCATATAGAAAAACTATCAAAACTTTTAAGACATTGAGGAAAACACTGAGACAGTAAAAGTCATAAAACTATAGATCTACACTGTGTTACTAATGAATATTGATATAAACTTCAAGGATAAAGTAACATATAAGGCTAATAAAATCCAGCAACACCTATATTTATAACATACTGCCATACTGCCAGTATTATCTTATTTTTTTACAGTTTCCCTGGAATTCAGGAATGGCTTGGCTGGGCAGTTCTAGTTCAGATCCCTCAGGAGATTGTTGAGTTGTCGACAGGAGCAGCAATTACTTTTTTTTAGAGGCTTGCTTGATTCGGCTGGAGGATTCATTTTCAGGGTGGATCACTCACAAGGCTGGCAGGCTGGTTGTGACTGTTGATGGAAGATCTTAGTTTCTTTGCATTTGTTCACATGGCCTAGGCTACCTCTCAATGTAGAGGCAAGCAAAAGCTGTGTCCTTTCTATGACTTAGCTTTGGAAGTCACAAGCATCACTTCTGCAGTACTCCACTGATTGAGGTAATCATAAACCCCAGCCAGATTTGAGAAGAGGGGACACAGATCCTACTTTTTGGTGGTAAGAGTGTTAAGTCACATCGTAAGATGAGCATGAAGAGTCCAATATGTTACCGGTGTGGTCATCTTTAGAAAATGCAGACGTAATCTGCTACAATATCAAAGCAAATTGTAGCATGACAGAATGGTGCTTTATTCCAAAAGGTAAACAAAGGAAGGCCCAAATGAAGAAAATGTTAACTATAAACTGTCATAACAATGTTAAATAAGAAAATCCATATATTTTAATCAGTGCCAAAAAGGTACTTCTTAAAATTCGGTATGGATCCTTCATTTAAAACTACAAACAAATCAAGTTAGCAAAATAAAAATAAAGACATGCAAATATATCTCAAATCCAAAAGTAAAACATTAAAGGTATACCCAATAAGACTGGAAACTTGACAGAGATACTGCAAATTCACTATATTTAAACCACTGATGAAACCACTTCCCAAAGCAAGTAGAGGGTATGGTATATGGGAAACCAAAGAAAATCAACTGAAAATTATTAGTAATTATAAGGGAAGTCAATTCTAATACTAGGTTTGTACCCTAGAAAACAAACACATGTATGCCAGAAGATACATACAACAAGTTTTTCAGTATATCAAAAAGACTGGAAGCAAAACAAAAGGCCCAACAACAGTAGGATGGATAAATAAGTTGTTGGTCATACTGTGAAAGCATACACAACAGTTAAAAAAAACTTTAGGTACATGAATCAACATGGATACACTGTAAAAATCTAACATTATACTAAAGAAGCTATTCACAGAATAGTTATATAGAGTCCATTTATATAAAACTAAAAAAAAATAGGTAAGGAATAATAAACATAACATTTAAGATAGCAGTTGCCTCTCTAGGAAAAGGAGGGAATGAAATTGTGGGGTTAGCAGGGTGGCTTTTAAAAGTATTTGCTGGTCTAGGGGCCCCTGGGTGGCTCAGTCAGTTAAGCGCGTCTAACTTCGGCTCAGGTCATGATCTCGAGGTTTGTGTGTTCAAGCCCCGCATCGGGTTCTGTGCTGACAGCTCAGAGACTGGAGACTGTTTCAGATTCTGTGTCTCCCTCTCTCTGCCCCTTCCCCACTTGCAATCTGTTTCTCTGACTCAAAAACAAACAAACATTAAAAAAAATTAAAAGTATTTTCTGGTCTAGATGGTAGGCATTCATGTTATTATATTTTAATTTATACATACATGTTTTAGTATGTTCTTTTGCATGTATGAATGCATCACAATAAAAGTTCAAATTAAGTAACCATGTGAAGTTCAGACATATAGTCATTAAAAGTTATTTGTAAAATGACATTTACAATACCAATTAAAAAATAAAATTCCTGGGATGCCTGGCTGACTTAGCTGGTTAAGTGTCTGACTCTTGATTTTAGCTCAGGTCATGATCTCGTGGTTTGTAAGTTTAAGCCCAGCACCAGGCTCTGTGCTGACAGTATAGAGCCTGCTTGGGATTCTGTCTCCCTTTCTCTGCCCCTCCCCTGCTCACAATCTCTCTCTCTCTCAAAAATAAATAAACAAAAACATTAAAAAAATATAAATTCCTAAAAGCTTAACAAAAATACTTAGTACCTAGATAAATGTAGCTTTTAAATTTAGAAAGCACTCCTCAATCTTAGGTAGGAGAAATAAACATAATTTTGTTCTCATTAAACGTATCTACATTTTCAATGATACTTACAGGTTTGGGGGTGGGTCTGAGAAACTGATTTTCAAATACTTTTGTGGGAGAAAGAAAAACCATTATTAAAAAGAAATGACACCCAAAAAACAAATAATCCAGTGAAGAAATGGGCAAAAGACATGAATAGACACTTTTCTAAAGAAGACATCCAGATGGCTAAAAGACACATGAAAACATGCTCAACATCACTCACCATCAGGGAAATACAAATCAAAAACCATAATCAGTTACCACCTCACACCTGTCACAGAGGCTAAAACTAACAACTCAGGCAACAACAGATGTTGGCGAGGATGCGGAAAAAGAGGATCCCTTTTGCACTGCTGGTGGGAATGCAAACTGGAACAGCCACTCTGGAGACGAGTGTGGAGGTTCCTCAAAAAATTAAAAACAGAACTACCCTACAACCCAGCAATTGCACTACTAGATATTTATCCAAAGGATACAGTAGTGCTGTTTCAAACCGGCACCTGCACCCAAATGTTTATAGCAGCACTATCAACAATAGCCAAAGTATGGAAAGAGTCCAAATGACCATCAATAGATAAATGGATAAAGAAGATGTGGTGTGTGTGTGTGTATGTGTGTGTGCACATGCATGTGTGTGTGTGTGTGTATGTGTATAATGGAATATTACCTGACAATCAAAAAGAATGAAATCTTGCCATTTGCAACTACATGAATGGAACTAGAGTTTATTGTGCTAAGCAAAATTAGAGAAAGACAAATATCATATGACTTCACTCATATATGGAATTTAAGATACAAAACATATGAACATAAAGGAAAAGAAGCAAAAGTAATATAAAATCAGGGAGAGGGACAAAACATAAGAGACTCTTAAATATAGAGAACAAACTGAGGGTTGCTGGAGGAAGTGTGGGTGGAGGGATGGGCTAAATGGGCAAGGAGCATTAGGGAGTACACTTGTTGGGATGAGCATTGCATATTATACGTAGGGGATGAATCACTGGATTCTACTCCTGAAATCATTATTGCACTATATCATAACTGACTTGGATGTAAAGTTAAAAAAAAAAAAAAAGAAGAATTAAAACAAAAAAATGAGAGGAGACTAACCCAGTGGCATATTAAAACTCTGTAACTCTGTAATTATAACACCATGAGGTTGACACAGGAATAGACAAGATCAATACAAAAGAATAGAAATCTGGAAATGGACCCAAATATAGCAGAGAATTCAAACATGATAAAGGTAATATCAAATTTGTGGGGATAAGATGGCTTATATATGGTGCTGGGATATCTGACTAGCCATTGGCCAAAAAAATATATTAAACTAGATTCCCTGCTCAATTCTTATGTTTTAGCGACTAGAAATAGTTGTACATTATATTGTAAATAATAACTAACATAATAGCAACCAATTCTTATTGATTCTATTTGTCCACCACTGTGCTGGGTTTTACATATTTGACCTTATTTAACCTTCTTAACCCTACTAAGTTCTATTTCCCCACTTCAGAGATGAGAAACTGGTTAGGTAATGCAATCTAATTCACATAACTCAGAAGTGGCAGAAGCATGAAACAAGCTTAGATAGTGGACCCAGAGCCTGTATTTTGACCAATATGCTATATTAAAAAAAACATACTGAAAGGTTAATATATTCAATATCTAAAACTTATAAGTAACTTTTACTTCCTTTTTTCCCAAAATGGGCTATCTTCCTTCCTTTTATCCTTAAATGAGGAAAAAGAAAGGCTAAATTCCTCTTCATTGCCCATTAAACGCACTATATATATACAGGAACAAAATTAAATACACGTCGATAGCAGAATTGAGAGATGGGTCCATGAAACAGGACAGCCCCAAAAGTGATCTGTGTGTACAACTGTGTATGTGTGTGTATATGTAATGAAGTTGGTAATTTGGTATATAAACAAGTAGCACTACAACCAATGGAGAAAGTAAACGTTGTAAGAAAAATAAGAAAGTGGGAGGTGGGAAAGAATGTTTAAGTTCTATCATTTCTCACACCAAAATAAATACCTGAAAGGCTTCAGAGTTAAACTTTTAAAATATTTGAAACTATAAAAAAATAATTGAGGAAAATGAAAGTAATTATGTATTAGATTTGAGGGTGAAGAAGAGCTCTCAGAGCATAAAACTGTATTAATGAAAAGAAATAAGATTTCACTCTATACAGATTTGAAACTTTCATGAATAAGTCCCAAAAGGCAAATGACAAAAGGGAGAAATATAGCAATTAGCAAATGGTTTGTATCTTTTACATACAAAGAATACTTTTCATCAAATAGAAACAAAAAATTCAGTAGGAAAAAAAAGTAATGCATGTCAAGAGGCATACATTATTTATGTCAAAGAAAGAATGCAAATGACCAGTAAATGCATGTAAAAAATGGTCAACCTTTCTAAAGATTAAAGGGATGCAATTAAAGGCAAAATCTTAAATACTCAAAGCTGGTAAAGGTTCAGAGAGAGAGGATCTTTCATCAAATGGTTACAGAAGTTAATTCATGTAGTATTTCTAAAAAAGAACTTAAGTTTTTCAAAAGCCTAAAATATAGACATTATATTCTTTGGCTCTGTTATCCTATTTCTCCAAGCGTATTTTGAAAGACATAAAGAGAGATACACTTAATAAATTATGTATAAAAATATTTAATAGAAAATGTTTATAAACAGCAAAATATTGAGAATTACTTTAACTTTTCCCCAAAAAAGAAAATTTAAATAAAGTACATATAGCTGGAAGGGAACATATATACCTAGAGTACAGTACACATACCTGGAATGGAATAATAGATAGTCTTAAAAACTCATGTTACCAAAAGACATTTGAAAAAAGTTCAATTATATGTTAAATGAAAAAAATTATACAAAAACTGGCCATCCATAATTCAACAAATATTCAATGAGTGCTTACTACATGCCACGCACAGTTCTATGTACTGAAAATGTTCTCTGCCTTCATGGAGCCCATTTCTCATGTTCAAATTTTTTTTATATATACTAATCTACATATATGCATGTTAGATTACCTATGTGTCTACTTTTGTACGTATGTGTACATATTAGTGTTTTTACAGATTAGTATGTATTTGTATCAAATATTATATAAAAGACTATAAGTAAATAGATCCAAATGTCAGTAATGGCTGCCTCTGGTTGATGTGCAGGGGACTGAGTGGTGCACAAGAATAAGTAACCAATTAAACAAAAATAGCATAGCTTTCCACAATGTGACCTCACCTTATACATGCATACTTAGGTTCTACTGTAACTAGCTCTGTTTTCTTAGTTTTCCCCTCAGTTTCTGCCTGAGACTCAATGATGATCTTCCCATCTAGAATACTACCTTCCTGTTCATGATGATTTTTTCAAATCTGAGTTTCTATTCCTGTCTTTTAAGTGCCACTCATTCTAACACGTTAATGTTTGCTAACTTGAGAAATTATTATTGACCTCATATGGTTTATCTCCTCAGTGTTCAGAAAAAAATTCTTATATTTCTTGATCTCAGAGCATCAAGAACGGTACAAATTTTACAGTAGACCTGAATGACTGGCTGAATAAATGAGTAAATGTTGGGAAAAGACACTGGGTGGGAATAGGAGGTTTGGAAGTTTCTCAGCCAAGTGAGGAACATTTTCTACTCTGGTTCATCCATCCCCACTGCCACTTCCACTATTCCCACCACCTATGGATAATTCCAGGGGTATTTTATAAATAAGAAAAGACATTCCTACTCACCTGGGATCAGACTATGAAGAAAATAGTGAACATTGCTTCCTCCTTTATGCTCCTCTTTTAGGGAAGGGTGGAGTTTTGAGGAGTCTGAGCTGAGGGAGAAGAAAGGAGGAATGAAAGACTGGGCATGCCTTGCAATCATCCCCACATACTAACTGGGTGTGACCCCCAAACCTCCTAGAAAGAGGCCAGAAAGAACATAAGAACGTTTCTGTTCCTTTTCAAGGGCCAGATAGGAGAGTTATGAGAATTGGAACCAGGACTTAATTTCTGAACCTTTAAAAACTTCAAAGGTACAATTCTTGTTTGGGCATGAAAACAGAATTTGATCTCACAGTCCCTCCAGGGATGCAGATGCTCTCTAATGTAATTTAACCTCTCTGAGCCCCAAGGCTTTCCTTATTAATTATTAACAAAAATAGTAAAATAATAGAAATAGGGCACTTATTTTCTATTCTTAAAGTATTTTTCTTATTTTGTTCAGTAAAGTAGAAAGATAATTCCATTGCTCTTCTCTACTTGATACACAGAAATACTGGATTTACTATCAGAGTTCCTAGAATCTTACAGAACGGTCCCAGATCTAGCGTTCCCTGGACCTCATCAGTCTCTGTCACTAACCACTTGTAGAACTTTGAAAATGACCAAACTTCTAGACCTCCCAGGGCCTCACTTTCCTCACCTGTAAAATGGGGGCATGAGCCTTTGCTACCCGGGTCCTGCCTTGGTGATCACAGGTCCCTGGGGAAAATGATAAACAGTTAAGAGCCCTCTTTCTCTAGAAAGAAAAAAAAAAAACGATTCGTGGACGGCCCGAGAGCAGCATAGCTTTGGGCTCTCCCAACGCGCCACGGGCTGCCCGAGTGTTTTTGGATTCAGACACACAAATGGTTCTCAAGGAGCGGGATCTGCTCGCATCAGGGCCACCGATCTGCGTGGCCTCTGCTTCTGCAGCGCAGATGCGCGCGGCCTCCGTTCCACGTCCAGACCCCCGACCCCAGCTCCGCCCCAACACCTTCCAGTCCCAAGCACCCCGGTCCCGGGGTCAAAGCTGCCTCTGTCCTCCTCTCTTCTTCCCCTCAGTCGGTTTTAATTTGGGGAGGGCGACTGTGAAGGACCCACCTACACTGGTGTCTTCGGGATTTCTAAGCCGGGAGCCGCTTCTCGGCCCCACACCCTCCCTTTTCTGCCACTTTTTCTTCAGCCACAGCTCTCCCCGCTTCTGGCTCGGTGCTCCCGACAATCCGCGTCACTAGTGGAACCTCTGAGGGGGAACAGGACCGGCCAAAACAGTCCGTCTACACAAACAATGGCCGCAGCCCCGCTAGACCGAAAAGGAAGCCCCGGGCCTCCAAATAGACACTCGGAGTGTTTCCATGGAGACGGGAGGGGCGGGGCGGGAAAGGAAAGGAAAACGCCGGAGAACGTGGCTCCTGATTGGACAGAAGGCCCGGGACTCAGTTCGGCGGTCTGTCGCAGGCGTTCGGGCACCGGAGACCTGAGTTCTCCGAACTCTGAGTGGAGAATAGGACCGAATCACCGCCCGCCCCCCCGTCCCGATGCTAACGAAATAGGGCTACTCTAGGTGCTTTTAGGGACTCTGGAAAGGGGGGGGGGGGGCTGGGGATTCATGGAATGGAGAGGCCAGCCTCGAAGAATTCTGGGACCCTCACAACCCGCCAGTGCGGAACTTCCCAACAGGAACCTGGGGAAACCCTTGCTGTCACTTCGCCTTTGGGGGAGAGAGGTGGTTGCTCCCGCTGTCCTGAGCCCTCGGCAGAATAGGCACCCCACTAGCTCTGGCCCGAGCATTGTCCTTAAACTCCAGGTTGGAGTCGCGTAGCCACAAAGAGGACCTTTTAAATTCCAGGTTACGGTTGCCCAGGATCCGCTTGGCTTCTGCTGACTCGGTAGAGGGGTCGCGCTTTCCTCCTTCCTCCCTCTTCTCTTTCTGCCAAGTCCCGGGCTCTCTGGAGACTCCTGGCAGAGAGGAGAAAGACAAGGTGGGGACCCAGGCGGAGCCGTGGGAAGGAGCTCTAGAAAGAGATCCAATCACCTGCTCTTCTATTATCTTGTTCAATGTTCTCTTAGGAAAATATTTTCATTTCCTTAGGCGCTTCTCCTCAAACTTGGGCTGGATCAGTAGTATTCAAATATTGGTCAAGGAACGTTTTTTAGGGTAGTCTTTAAAAGCAAGGGACTCGTTGGATTCTATTCTGACCACACCACCCACTCAGGATGTGATCTTGGCTGAATAACAACCTTTTTGTGTCATCATTAAAATAGGCAGCATAATAATTTTTTTTACCGGCTTGTTGTTAGAATTAACTGAGTTAGTGTCGTCAAAATGCTTAAACTGGTCCCTGGCACATAGGAAGTACTCTATAAATGTTAACTATGTATTTACAGTTCAACGTTTAGCAGAAGTGGGTGGTCCAGGGCCTACCCGTCTGGCCTCCACTAGGAAATGAACACCTGAATTTCTTATGACTCCCAAGATCACCTTTTGAAAATCACTGTGTGGACCCCCTCTGGCTTACCCATTCAGGGGTTATATGGCACAGAGCTTAAGAGCTTGGGTTTTGCTGTCTAAAAGAACTGACTTTAAACTCCATGGTTTTACCCATTAAGTGATGTTGGGCAAGTTATTTAATCTTTCACCCCCAGTTTTCTCCTGTGTAAGATGAAAACTTTAATAAGATTTTAGTTAAGATCCTGAATGCATAGACACTGACCAGTAAGAGCGAGCACTGAGGTGGGCTGCTCTCCCACACTGCTTCCAACTGGTAGAGTATTAGTCCTGATTGTTAAGGAATAGTGGGATAATCCATGCAATTTGCTTTTCAGCATTCCTGGCACATAAAAACATCAAATGTTAGCTGGCAATGTCACTCTTTATAGTCTCATTTTTAAAATGCACTTTTAGGGGCCCCTGGGTGGCTCAGTTGGTTAAGGGTTTGACTTTGGCTCAGGTCATGATTTCACAATTCGTGGGTTCAAGCCCTGCGTTGGGCTCTGTACTGACAGCTCAGAGTCTGGAGCCTGCTTCAGATTCTGTATCTCCCTCTCTCCGCCCTTCCCCTGCTCACACTCTGTGTGTGTGTGTCTCTCTCTCAAAAATAAACATTAAACAATTGAAAAAACAAAAGGATTCAGAGTCTGTATCACTCAGGTCCCCTCCATCTGAAGAAACAGTTCAAGAAAGCACTCTAAACAAATAGCAAATAAAGATGGAAATAAATCGGAAAAATTATGGGAAAGGAAACAGAGGAATTCATGATGTAAAATAAATATGAACCTAAAGTAACATATAATGCAATATATTATCAACCCATGTGCTTAAGGTGAATGGACTGAATTTTCTTATATAAAGGGAGAGACAGACTGGGTCAAGCAACAAAATCCAGGCATATGCTGTTTACAATAAACACCTGTGAGGTTGGTCAAAAAGCTACCAGGCAAACAAAAAGCACAAATTTCAGTATTACAGAAAACTAATTGAAAGTTCAGAATCAAAGAGATGGTTCTTATACATTGATAAAAGGCACAATTTATGAGGAAGCATAATAGTATCAAACCTGCTAAATACATAAGGCAAAAATTTATAAATTCTGAGGACTTGATAAATACAATTCTGTGGGAAAATTCAGTACATTTGTGTCAGAATTAGATCTAGGAGAGAAAAGATAAGGTCCTACAGAAATTGAGTAGTATAATTAAAAATCTTGATTTAAGAGGCATATAGAAACTTCTTTCCCTAGTGTCCATAGAAAATTAACAAAAATGAATTATGAGCTTTGTCGTCCTCATCATAGATGATGCATGTGCTTTTAATTGCCTTTATTATTTTCCCACCTTATTAGTGCAGTTTTACTAAGAATAGTGTCTCTCCTTCCAGCTGCAGGGGCATGAGGAGACATGTTAACATTTTTTCTAAGATGCTTTTTTGCTAGTAGTTATTAAGAAGTTTTGCATTTTCCATTTTATTATTGTGCACTTTAAGACAAAGAAGCCCCCAAAAATTAAACTGTAGCAAAATAGAGAAACAACAAAGCCGAATTATCTTTAATGATAATGCAATAAAGGCAAGTGATGCTCTTCCTCACAAAGGTGGCTTTTCATGACAAGGCTAAACCAAAAGGGAAAAGAAACAAAAAGGGTTGCACTGAAATGTATGACACTGGGGTGCCTGTGTGGCTCAGTCGGTTAAGCATGGGACTCCTGATTTCACCTCAGGTCATGATCTCATGGTTTGTGAGTTCAAGCCCCAAATGGGTCTCTGCACTGACAGTGCAGAGCCTGCTTGGGATTCTTTCTTTCCCTCTCTCCATGCTCCACCCACCTCTCAAAATAAATAAATTAACTTTAAAAAAATCTTTAAAATGTATGTATATTATACTTAAGTGCTTATGTAAAATTAAATACATCAGGTATATGTAAATTAAATGAAAATGGGGGGAAAAAAGTCGAATTCACTTTTACTAAGGCACAGTTTGGGACCCTCAGCTTCTGAAACTTATTTTAACCATCTCAGTTTATTTTCCATGT
This sequence comes from Panthera onca, assembly GCF_046562875.1. NCBI lineage: Eukaryota > Metazoa > Chordata > Mammalia > Carnivora > Felidae > Panthera > Panthera onca. The sequence continues at coordinate 51,164,280 of NC_138348.1, read as the reverse complement.
ATAAATGTGTTCTATTTAATGGTTTTATAAGCATGTTGGAAATGGTTTTGGAACCTAAACCTGTAACACTCCTAGCTTCTCCTAAGATGTATGTACTTGCGAACTTTGGATGTTTTATTCCCAGCTAGAAAAGGTCCAGAAAACTGCGAGGCACGAAGTAGGTGCTCAGTAATTATATGGTTTACTGGATGGGTGAGTAAAGTGATGCTGCGTATTGGGGGTCATCCTGTCTGGGAAAGGTCGTCTGCAGCCAGGGTCCAACTCTCAGACCCACCTGGCGCACGTGTTCTTGGTTAACCGGAAAGGGAAGGAGTCACGCGCCCGCACGGCTGCTGCGCTCAGAGGACCCTAATCGCACACTATCCTCTGGGAGGAGCTGTGCCTGCCAGGCGAGTCTGAGGCTCCTGTGGGGCGTGGGCGCGTGGGCGCAGTGCCCCCTCCGCCAGCCAATGGGAAAAGGGGCTCACCGGCCCGGCGAAGAAGTGTGCGCGCCTGGCGCAGCCCTCCACGTGTTTGCTCCAGCACGCAGCTGCGTAGGGACCTCGCGCATAAAAAGTCCGAGTGAGCTCCCATTTCGCATCAAGCAGCAGGTACGTGTTGAGGCGTTTTTTTCACTTTTTGCCTTCCCTCTTTGGCTCGTGGCTTTCAGCACTGGGATTTAACCTGCTCTTGACCCCCTCTGTGACCCAAGGTATGGAATGACCCTCCTCTTCCCCGACGGTGTATTGCCCGTTCTAAACTAGCATGTTAGGTCTTGTGAGGGCCTTTTCAGCGCCCATATTCTTAGGGAAGACAGGGAAGGGAATGGAGACCCCGACCCGTGGTCCAGAAGGAGGAACCATCAGACCCCTCGGGTAGAGAACGCGGTGGGCCTATGGACGCGGGCCGGACCACCGAGAGAGACCACTTGCCCCTTGCGAGGCCGCGGTCACCCCAACCCCAGTGGGTACGTGGGTAAGGAGTCCGCTTCGGGTGGGGACCTTGTGTGGTCCTTAACTCGCGTGCAGCACCTGTTTCTTAACAGGTCAGGTGGTAGGATTATGCTCACTTTCGTCATACCTGGTAAATAAAGGCACTCCTCTCACATCCCATCCCGGGAGCAGGTGTTTGGCCTTCAATCTGGAAATAATCTCTCCACCTGAGCTCTGCCGTTTTTCCTCTACTTTGTGCTCACTCTCAGCCCTTCATCCTACTGAAGGTGAAACAGCCAAAAACTTTACAGACCCTGTGCTCCACGCTACCGGTTTCTCTCTCTCCTCCTTACTAGCAAAATTCTAGAAAGAATAGTGCATGCTTGCTCCCTGTACCAGTCACATCTACCCATAGTAGTGAGATTTTAAATAACTCCCAACCCTTGTCCCCTAGCAGTGACTTAAAATTGCCCTCTCTACAGTGGTTACCAGTGAGCTCCCACCTGCCAAGTTCAAGTGCAGTCGATGGGCATTCATTTCTTCATCTCTTTGGGATTTGACAAATTGATGTTGCCTTCCTTTTACCTTTCGGTTTATTTAAGGAATGTATTCTGATAAAAATTGTCACAAATTGTCTTAAACCCAAAACGCAACCATGGTTAATATTTTGGCATATTTTCTTTGTTTTTATGCAGAGGTTTTGTTTGAATTACTTAGATCTAATACTGATTGCCTTACCATATGCTTTTAACCCAGCACGTGTTGCTTGTTGCTGCACAAAGAGGTCATTTTAAGGACTGAAAAATCAAGTGTGTGCCATATTTTTAACGCATTTGTTTCATTAATCATAATTTTAATTTGACAATTATTTACTTTTTTAAAAAATACCTTTATGCATAAAACTTTATTTCTATAATTGGGATTCTTTCCATTGGATAATTTCCCAGAGAGAGGTTACTGATTGAAAACTCATGCAGTGTTTTTAAAGTTCTTCCTAGTTGCGGACATGCAGCTTTCCAAGGGTATAGCTATTAACATACTGACAGATACAGCTGCAGTTGATTCTCATCATCATGTTGTTTTGGTTTTTTAAAGTTAAATATTTTTGCCATTTTGATAATTGTGAAATGTCATTGGTATGTATTAGTTTTGATATCTGCTTAAGTTTGAACATTTTCTGAAATACTTGTTAGCTATTTACCTCTTTCCCCCCTGTATGAATAGCCCATTAGCAATAATTTGTTTTTAGTGCTTTTCCTATTTGTATTTGTATTATGTTTTAGTGCATAACCTATTTGTATTATGTCTTTCTGGTAATATTAACCTTTTTATGTAAAGTATTTCTTTTTTAAGTTTGTTTATTTATTTAGAGAAAGTGCACATGTACCTATGAAAGCAGGGTAGGGGCAGAGAGCGAGAATCCCACGCTGTCAGTGCGGAGCCCTATCTGGGGCTCAGACTCACAAACCTGGAGATCATGACCCGAGCGGAAATCAAGAGTCAGATGCTTAACCACCTGAGCTACCCAGGAACCCCTGAACCTTTTAAAAATAACCATATTCTAGTGTGAACTATAGTTCACATGGGAGACAGCATTAAACGTATGTGTGCAGCTTAGTGAGTCATCCATGTAGACCCATAGGAAGCCAAGGAAAAGAACTTACCAGAATCCAAACACCTCGAGGGCATGTCCCTGATCACCAACACCTCCCTAACTGAAGAGGTAGTGTTAGATCTACTTTTATAGATAGTTACCTCCTTACCCCAGCCCATGTAAAAAGTATGGTTTTAACACCTATACGTGCAACCATAAACAGTACAGTTTTTTTTTTAAGCTTTGATTTTCTATAAATGGAATTACATGGTACTTAATCTTTCTGGGACTGGCTTCATTCACTGATGATATTTGTGAGATTCATCCTAGTGACAGGGAGCTGCATATCATATGTGTTCATTGCTGTATAGGATTTCATGGTATGAATTTACCACAGTTTATTTATTGGTTCTATAGATGGGCTCCTGGATCTTTCTAGTACTTGGGAATTACAATCAATGCTGCTGTGGCTATTCTTAAATATCTCTTAGTGTTTGTGCACCCATGTTTCTGTTGGGTGTATTCTGAGGACAGTAATTATAGGCCATAGGGGATGCAGATCTCCAATTAAAAAAATATAACCATTTTATTTAGAAATAGTTTCAGATTTACAGAAAGAGTTCTTACATACTCCTCACCCAATTTCCCCTATTTTAATGTCTTGTGTTACTATTGTGTATTTGAAACCACTAAGGCAATCAATGAAGACTATCAACTAAGTCACACTGAATTCAGATTTCACTACTGTTTCACAGTACTTTTTCTGTTCTTGGGTCTTTTCCAGGATATTGTATTACATATGGTCATCTTGTCTCCTTTGGTCTGTGACAGTTTCTAAGTCTCCCCCCCCCCCCCCCCCCCCGTGCCCTTTTTTTTTTTTTTTTTTTTTTGATAACCTTGACAGTTTTGAGAACTACCGATCAGGTATTTTGTAACATGTCATTTTGGGTTTGTCCGATGTTTGCCTCATGTGTAGACTGGGATTTGGGGTTTAGGGGAGGAATATGACAGTGGTGATGTACCATTTTCCTCACATCATTATCAGTGGTACATACTATTAACAATGACCTATGACTGATTATATTAACCTTGATCACCAGGCTGAGACAGTGTTGATCAGGTTTCCCCACTTAGCAAATCACTACGCATAGTCCACACTCCTGGGTAGGAGGGGAACGGGGTTAAGATCTACTTCCTGGAGGAGGGAATATCTACATAAAATATTAAATTTTGAATTCTTTAAGAGATTTGTCTCTTTCCCTTCATTCATTCATTCATTCATTCATTCATTCATGGATAGCCATATGGACTCCTGGATATTTGCTTTCTGCTTTGGGTTATAATAATATAGTATGTTATTTTGGCCAGTGGGAGCTCTTTCCAGTTGGCTTCTATGTCCTTTTGATCTACTCCATCCTTTTTTCCTTTCTGGCACTATGAGCTCTAGGCTTCTTTTATATATTCCCAGCCCCAACCCTAGAACCTGCAGTTCCTTCAAGGAGCCCTGGTTCCTTTTATTGGAGAACAGTATTAGAACCAAGATCTGAGTCTGGGTGCATAGCTACAATTTTAATAGTTCATGTCAACAGTTCTGAAGTGGTTTTACTGATTTACACTCCAACTCTATTTGCTGAATTTCCTATAAAGTTTTTGCTGTTGGGGTGCCTGGGTGGTTCAATTGGTTAAGCACGGGACTCGATTTTGGCTCAGGTCATGATCTCACAATCATGAGACTGAGCCCCGTGTCTGGCTCTGCACTTGGCGTGAGGCCTGCTTGAGATTCTCTCTCTCCCTCTCTCTCTGCCCCTCTCCTGCTTGCACTCTCACTCTCTTTTTTGTTTTTTCATTTGCCATTTGTATTTGAATTCTTATGGACAAGAGGTTTTAACTTCAACATAGCTAACTATATCTCCTAATATTCATGCTGGTTCGCAATCATTTCCCTTATTGTGCCCAAGCTGGTAAGTCCCCCTTCTCCTAAGCTATAATGAATATTCTCTATTTTTCCTCCTCTGGTCTGAAGTATTAATGGCTTACTGATTTACTCTAGATTAGTTCTGTGAGGATGCTAATTAATCGTTTCTGAATGGTTTACCAGTTGTCCTAATCTGCACTGGAATGCTTCCCTTTTCAATTATAGTATTCCTTCTATTATACATTAAAATCTTTTGAGATGGTCTTTTCCTGAGTTATCTACTCTGCTTCTGATTTGTTTATTATGGTAGCATCCTAGAGAAGGACTGATTGAGTTACATACTCAGCAGTAGAGGGTAAGGCTTTGGAAATGGTTTCAGTTGGGGGCAGTTTGCTGCCCTGAGGACCTTTGGCAATGTCTGAAGACACTTTGTCACAACTATGGGAGATTGAAGGTTCTAATAACATCTAGAGTCCTGCAGTGCTGCTAAACATTATATAGTGCACCTAAGTGTCACTCAATGAAGAATTTTCTAGCCAACAATGTTAGTAGTGGTGAGATTGAGAAACTCCATTCCTTATGGCGATTCCATAAGGGCAACCAAGAAAGAAAATCAGGCCAGAGTATATGAAAAGGGTGGGAATATCCTATTTTCTAGATGAAGTGTCACTTCCCCCAGACCTTCTCATCTCTACCCTTTCTAGAAAAGAATCCCTCCTTCCTTTGTGTTCTAGAGTCCTATTAGAGCTCAGAAGATTGCCATTGCATATTTAGAGGTTCCTCTTCCTGTAGCCCAGTGTTCAGCACAGAATCCAGTATCACAGAATATGGCCACACAGATTGCATTTAACCCTGAATCCCCCATGCCTAGAAAAATAGAGTGAAATTAAAAGGAAGGGGTACCTAGTAGAAGGAGAATGACCTTTGTAGTTTGATTGGCTACTTGTCAACTCTTTAACCTGGGAAAGTTTCTTAATTTCTGAATCCTTGATTCTATAAAATGTGGATAAAAACCAAACCTTCAGGACTATTTTTAAGACTAAAGAACATTTTCATAACCTATACACAATAGATCCTCAATAAATGTCATTGTTAACATGTGAGGAATGAATATTTTGAACAAACAGGCTTTAATTATAAAGAGCAAAAATTTATATCAATAAATTTGCAAATTGAAATCCTCTTAGACCATGGATTCCCATTTTAGTTCAGAACATGTTGGAATTTATGAATGCCTTCACACAAGAGGAGCAACACCAGACAGCATCTGTTTTCCAAACAAAGGAAGACCACAAAACAAGGAAAAAGAACAATTCCTTCAAGAACAGCATAAAACCTTTGGGAAGGAGGCCAAAGTGTATGGTACTTTCTGTCAGAATTGCACATATCTTGTAGGAGTATAAATCCAATAAGATTCAGAACCATCTAGATCTTGGCTCACAGAGACACCTGGAAAGGCAAGAGGAAAAAAAAGTATCAGATTGTGAAAGTTAAGGGGAAAGAGAATACCAAGAAGGTTCTTATTATATGTATGGCACCCTGTAAGTTAGGTGCACGCAGTAACTTCTAATCTTTGCAGAGGTAGGTACTGTCATTTTTCTTCTAGATATGAAAGTTGAATCCAAAAATACCTGTTGGGTTTTGTAGCAAGATGGTAATTGGTAGGAGTTATCTCAGTGGAATTCTGGTGGCAAAAGTGAGATCACAGTGGATGGAGGAGGAATGATAGGTAAAGTATAGAAGACTCTGAAGAAGCTTGAGCGTGAAGATGAAGGGGATGTGGAGTAAAGGGAACATTTGTGTAAGGCTAGACTTGGGCATGTTTAAATGTTAGTGAGAAGAGCTGAGAGGTCAGGGAGACGTTAAGACAGGAGATCACTAATGAATTAAGTCCTTTAACAATTAGAAGCTGATGAGGTTCAGATCACCGGTGGAGCCAAGAGCTTTACAAAAGGAGAAAGAGCCCCTTTGTTACAAAAAGAAAAAGATTGGCCCAGGCACAGTGAAATCTGGAAATTTCTAGGCAGGACCCTAGGGTGTGTTCTGTGCCTCATTTCCCCTCCCCTACCATAGCTTTTCTGTCTTGGAGAAATCTCATTTATCCTTTGAAGTTTCCTCAGATTTACTCCTTTTTTTTTTTTTTGCTTCTTTAAAAAAAATTATTGTTGGAAACTGTTTTGGTACCATCCTAATCTGTAAACTAGAATATTCTCTGCAGTGCAGACACACACACACACACAAAAGGTGAGATCCTAAAACAACTGATGGCTCCCTCATTACTGTAGGATAAAGTCCTGATTTACTATGTAATTTTGAGGTAATTCAATTTTTGCTTAAGAAGTAAAATCCCCTTCTCCATTTTCCCCTATCCTTCTTTTCCAGGCCCATTAGCAAGAATAGGGGTAGGTATTATGGAAGACGGGAAAGATCTAGGTTTTCTGAATTTCTAGGCAATTCTGTCTGTACCACTTACTAGTTCTGACTCTCTAGCCAACTGCTGAAAAGGAGATAAGGCACTTGGAGACCTGGGTTAAGCGATTACCTGCAGGTGCCTGTGCTGAATAAAAAACTGAATAAGGCTCTTAAGTGGCTGATAAATAAGAGGAAAACCGGGCTCAGAAGAGGAGGATTTGATAGTTTTTGAAGAGCTGTCCTAGTGGGAGTGAAAGCATCAAATTGCTCAGTTACCTGGAAGGTATTAGGAGAGAGACTGGGTTATAGGAGCCTGCGGTTTAAGTGTGAGTAGTCTTTGCTGATAAATGCCAGAGTGGAATATGGTCATGGGAGTTGAGGTATGGGAAATGAGAGAGCACTGTTTTGGGTGGGCTTTAACTTGGAACACACCCAGAGTATGTGTGGTGTTGGGGAGTGGGTGGGAACAGACCCTCATTGGCTGTGTATGGATGTGTGACCAGAGATAACATGACCAGAAGAGGGAGGTGGTGGCATATCTCAACTGTATGAGCTTCAGGAATAATGATGCATTGCTGGGGTGCAATAACAGTGTTTCAGGGGCTGAGATCTATGTCGGGTGTTGGTGGGGGAGAGAAGGGATGAGGAGAGTTGCCAGTACTTAGTAGGAGCCTATTCTGTGCCAGGTGATATATGAACTCTACCTCATTTAATCCATACCATGCTTCTCTGAGGGTGATTCTGATCTTCTCACTTTGCAGGAGAGTAAACTGAGGCTCAGAGAGATGAATTGCCTTTATTTATTTTTTTAACATTTATTCATTTTTGAGAGACAGAGCACATAAGCAGGGGAGGGGCAGAGGGGGAGGGAGACACAGAATCGGAAGCAGGCTCCAGGCTCTGAGCTGTCAGCACAGAGCCCGACATGGGGCTCGAACTCATGAACTGAGTGAGAGATCATGACCTGAGCTGAAATCAGACGCTTAACTGACTGAGCCACCCAGGTGCCCCTATTTCTTAACAGCTCATAGGTGGTGGGACTGGGAGTAACTCTGGGAAGGTGGAAGAAACATACAGTTGTCTGTGTTAAAGGCATGTTTTTATGACAGCAAATGTGTTCCAAGAGGCACTATGTCAGTACTGAGCCTAATACACCGGGCTTCAACACATTTGTTGAATTTGTATTTTTATAGGCATTTTGTTTTTCTAATCTTTTCCATCAGTCCTGTTTATTCACATTCTTTTGTTTCCCCCACTGAAGCCTGAGTATTGATCTGTGGACAAGATGACAGATGGGTCATCGTCTTCCTTCTTTCCTGATTTTGGGCTGCTCTTGTATTTGGAGGAGCTAAACAAAGAGGAATTGAATAAATTCAAGTTACTTCTAAAGAATGAGACCATGGAATCCGGGTGCTGCCAGATACCCTGGGCTGAGGTGAAGAAGGCCAAGCGAGAGGACTTGGCTAATTTGATGAACAAATATTATCCGGGGGAACAAGCCTGGGATGTGGCTCTCAAAATCTTTGGCAAGATGAACCTGAAGGATCTGTATGAGAGAGCAAGAGCAGAGATCAACTGTGAGTGATGCTGGGGACCTATCTGGGGGTGGGAGAAGGATGTGCTTCCTGAGGCCCATTGGGATGATTCTATGAAAGGGACTTGGGGATTGAACCATTGTTGGGTCATTTGAGAAACACTGAAGAGGCAGGAGCATTTTTAGTATTGTTACTCAGCCTGGCTCCTTAATTGGGGGTAATTCATCCATCTTGTACCAATTATGATGATTAAAGGAACTGAGTGATAATAATTGTCCCATCTGGTGTTCCTGTGCCTGAACTGCTGCAGATAGTCAGTCCTAGTTTGCACTAAATTTTAAGTAATTTCAAATATGATTTAAGATCTTTGCTAACATAGGAGGAACGGGCAAAATTTTGTTAAGGGACATAAGCCAAGCCAATATTTCTGGTCATTCCTAAGTATGAAATATTATAGACGTCAAAACTTCCTTACTCGTATGCTTTACAAGGCTTTACAGCTGCAAAGTGTGTATTCATTATTTTCTAGGAACCTCACCATATCCCTGCGAGGTCAGTGTAGACCAGGCTTAGGCTAGACCACTTGCCCTAACTACAGGATGGAGGGCCTCGCAAGAGGTCTCTGCTACAGTGGTGCTGACACATCACTTCTCCCCTGGCTAAGCTGATGGAGTCGAGGCTCTGTTGGCTCTGCTTTTCTTAAGCCCAGATGTCCTAGAATTGGACCACTGAGGGCCATTCTGGCCCCTGTTATGGCTGTCAGTAAAGCTTTCCTTGTTTTTGGTGAATCTCACAATCCTGTTGGAACCTGTTGCAGGGACAGCCCATTCCCTGGGACCAGAGGATGCCAGGACACAAGAGGAACAAGATGAGCAGGAGGCAGTGCAGGGTGAGCAGATGTTTGGGTTTTTGTTTTGTTGTCAGATTTGGGAGGAGGTTGAGTGTTTGAAATGTGATGGGGGGTTATGCCCCAGGAGACAGTTGTTCACCTCTTCTTAACTTCTAATATACTACCTGTTGATGGTTATTCAAAAAGAGTCAACAAAACTGGCTCTCTGGCTGAGGTCAGAATCTGGGCCATGTTAATTCAGGTCCTCAGTGAGCATAGTATTTGGAAACGCCCAGTCAGAAGTTCACAGTCTGATGAAGAAAGGTATATTCGCGTCTCATTTACAAGTTAGAGAGTCCCTGAGTTTGGCAGGGACTATTCGGCTTATCACATCTACTTCCTTCCTTTAGAAACGATGCTGTAATTGAGTTCCAAGAGTGGTGACCAGCTAGTCCGTATAGCATGTAGTTTCTAGAACCAGGTCTTCTTAGTCTTCGTTCAATACCATTTCCATCCCCCCTGCTTAGCTTTAAATTCCATTTAGTTGAATTCTAGTTTGTGTAAATGGAATTACAGTAGAAAGAAACTTGATCAAGTAAGAAATCATTCTTAACCCAGCTATGCTGCTTTCTGATGGGCCACGTTATTATTCTTTTTTTTTTTTTTAATGTTTATTTGAGAGAGAGCAAGCAGGGGGACTGCAGAGAGAGGCAAAGAGAGAATCCCAAGCAGTCTCGATGCTGCCCAATGTGGGGCGCAAACCCATGAACCATGAGATCATGACCTGAGCCGAAACCAAGAATTGGACGTTTAACCAACTGAGCCACCCAGGTGCTCCTGGGCCACATTACTTCACTCAAGAAGTAATTGATACCTGCTTTATTCCAAGCACTAATAAATAAAAATTGCTTCCTGTGTTAAGTGATCTTGAAGATAACTTTTTGCTTTGAGCTTAATTTCTGATTCAGTGTAAGGAAGTTTATTCTTATGGTATTTATTACTGGCCATAAATTTAGGAAATTAGGATTCCTTCTCGTAGAAATTAACTGTTAGAAAATTTGGAAGATAGATAAAAGTACCATGAAGAAAGTAAGTCATCCTCATAGGTGCACCTGGATGGCTCAGTCAGTTCAGTGTCCAACTTTGGCTCAGGTCATGATCTCGTGGTTTGTGGGTTTGAGCCCCACATTGGGCTCGCTGCTATCAGCATAGAGCCCTCTTTGGATCCTCTGTCCCCCTCTCTCTCTGCCCATCCCCCACTCACACTTTGTCTCTCAAAAATAAATAAACATTAAAAATTAAGAACCAATCATCCTCATAATCCCAATTTTCTTTTAAGTGTTACTCTTTTTATGGTATAATATTTAGTAGAGTGTATCTGCCTTGCAATACCTACCTTCTTCTGGAGGAGATCTAAGCATAATCTCGTAGGACATGAATTGTGTTAGATGTTTGTACTGAATGCCCTGGTAGAATAAAGAAAAGAATTATTTACGTTTAAAAGTAATTGTAGCTTGTGAGATGTACTGTGAATGAAAATATAGCATGTTTTGAGAAAAATGAAAGAGAACTATTCTAGCATTGGGGTTCAGAGACAGGTTCTCTGAACAGTGACATTTAAGATCTAAAGAAGGAATTGGACTTAACTAGGTAAGGGTGAAACTATGTTTTCACTTTGCTTGGACACTTGGGAATATATTTTTAATTTTAATTCCAGTATAGTTAACGCACAGTGTTATAGTAGTTTCAGGCATGCAATGTAGTAATTCAACAATTCTGTACATTACTCAAGTGCTCATCATGATAAGTGTACTCTTAATCCCCATCACTTATTTCACCCATCCCCCCACCCACCTCTCCTCTGGTAACCATCGGTTCTCTGTAGTTGAGAATCTAGTTTTTGGTTTGTCTCTTTGTTTTTTTTTTCCTTTGTCCATTTATTTTGTTTCTTAAATTTCACATATGAGTGAGATCATGTGATGTTTGTCTTTCTCTGACTTACTCTGCTTAGCATTATACTCTCTAGCTCCATCCATGTTGTTGCAGATGGCAAGATTTCATTCTTTTTTATGGCTGAGTAATATTCCATCATATGTATATACCACTTTTTATTTATCCATTCATCTATCAGTAAACACTTAGGCTGCTTCCATTTCTTAGCTCTTTTAAGTAATACTGCAATAAACATAGGGGTGCATATATCTTTTTGAATTGGTGTTTTCATATTCTTTGAGTAAATACCCAGTAGTGGGATTACTGGATTGTATAGTAGTTCTATTTTTAACTTTGTGAGGAATCTCCATACTGTTTTCCGTAATGGCTGTACCAGTTTGCATTCCCACCAACAGTGCACAAGGGTTTCTTTTTCTCCACATATTCTCCAACACTTGTTGTTTCTATTGTTGTTGATTTTAGCCATTCTGACAGGTGTGAGGTGATATCTCATTATGGTTTTGATTTGTATTTCCCTGATGATGAGTGATGATGAAAATCTTGTGTCTGTTGGCCATCTGGGTGTTTTCTTTAGAGAAATGTCTATTCATGTCTTTTGCCCATTTTTAATTGGATTACTTGGGTTTTTTGGCATTGAGTTGTAGAAGTTCTTTAAAAAAATATTTATTGGGGTGCCTGGATGGCTCAGTCGGTTAAGCATCTAACTCTTGATCTTGGCTTAGGTCATGATCTCACAGTTTGTGAGTTTAAGCATCATGTCAGGCTCTGTGCTGATAGTTGGAGCCTGCTGAGGATTGTCTCACCTTCTCTCTGCCTATCCCCTGCTTGTGCACACACACACACTCTCTCTCTCTCTCTCTCTCTCTCTCTCTCTCTCTCAAAATAAATAAATAAACTTAAAAAATTTTTAAAAAGGAATCTCTGCACCCAACATGGGGGTTGAGCTTACAACCCCAAGACCAAGAGTCGCATGTTCTACCAACTGAGCCAGCCAAGCACCCCGGGTTGTAGAAGTTGTTTATATATTTTGAGTACTAACCCTTTATCAGATATATCATTTGCAAATATCTTCTCTCATTCAGTAGGTTGTCTTTTAGTTTTGTTGATTGTTTCCTTTGCTGTGCAGAATATTTTTATTTTGCTGTGCAGCAAACCAATGGTTTGCTTTTGTTTCCTTTACCTAAGGAGACACATCTAGAAAAGGGAATATTTTTCTTTTCTTTAAATATTCTTCAGGCTATGTTTCAATGTTCATTATTCTTCATAGTTTACTAAAAGGCAGATTATTTCGATCTATAGGTTCAGATATGTCTTCAGGTCTTCCCTGGCTATCACTGTTAATTGACCTGTGTTCTTTTTTCATCTGGATGATGACTGTGCTCTCCGCATAAGGCATCTTTTTTTTCCTCTATAGAGGAAGAGTACAAAGAGAACATATTTCTCTTTTTTTGTTTTAAGTAGGCTCCATGCCCAATGTGTGGCTTGAATTCACAACCCCAGGATCAAGAGCTGGAAGCTCTACTGACTGAGGCAGCCAGATGCCCCAAAGAGAACACATTTTTAGAGCAAATCTAATTTTTACTTTCCACCATAAATTCATTCTTGTTTTGTCAGTTTCTTATGCATGTTTTAAATCTATAGGAACATGTTTTAGTTTTACTTATATTCTTACCTAAACCAGCTGCACTTTGATTTGAGTGCACATTATTGCTTGTTCTTGACTTCAAGTCCAGTGTCTTGACACTGCAGTTGACAGAATTCGCTTTGATCATGTGTATCTGTGTTTTTTTTTTCCCTGCTCCATTCTCACTAACTTAGGTGATGGAACAGAATACAGAACCCAAATAACAGAAAAATATTGTATCACGTGGGATAAGAAGTGTTTATTTGGAGAACCTGAAGATTTACATCCTGGAGTTGCTCAGAAAGATCAAGAACTGTTGGAACATTTGTTTGACGTGGATGTGAAAACCGGTGAGCAGCCACAGACGGTGGTGCTCCAGGGGCCTGCTGGAGTTGGGAAAACAACCTTGGTGAGAAAAGCAGTGGTAGATTGGGCCCAGGGAAATCTCTACCAGCAGAGGTTTAGCTATGTTTTTTATCTCAATGCAAGAGAAATCAACCAGTTGAGAGAACGAAGTTTTGTTCAAATGATATCAAAGGACTGGCCCAGCACAGAAGGCCCCATTGAAAGGATCATGTCCCAGCCCAGCAGTCTCCTTTTTATTATTGATAGTTTTGATGAGCTGAACTTCGCCTTTGAGGAACCTGAGTCTGTGCTGTGTGAGGACTGGACCCAGGTACACCCAGTGTCCTTCCTTCTCAGTAGTCTGCTGAGGAAAGTGATGCTCCCTGAGTCATCCTTATTGGTGACAACAAGACTCACAGCTTGTAAGAAACTGAAGCCTCTGTTGAAGAATCTGCATTCTGTAGAGCTGCTGGGTATGTCTAAGGGTGCAAGAGAGGAGTATATTTACCAATGTTTTGAAGACCGGAAGAGAGCTTTGCAAGTATTCAATTCACTAAGAAGCAATGAGATGGCTTTTAGCATGTGTAAAGTGCCCCTAGTGTGCTGGCTTCTTTGTACCTGTCTGGAGCAGCAAATGGAGAAGGGTGGTGACATCACGTTAACCTGCAAAACAACAACAGCGCTGTTTATCTGCTATATCTCTAGCTTGTTCCCACCAGTAGATGGAAACAGTCCTAGTCTACCCAGCCAAACCCAACTGAGCAGCCTGTGCCACTTGGCTGCCAAAGGAGTGTGGACCATGACATCTGTATTTTACAGGGAGAATCTCAGAAAGCATGGCTTATCTAAATCGGATGTGTCAATTTTCCTGGACCTCAATATTCTTCAAAAGGACATGGAGTATGAAAATTGCTACATGTTCACCCACCTGCACGTTCAGGAGTTTCTTGCAGCTATGTTCTATATGTTGCAAGACAGCTGGGGAACCAAGAACAGTTCCTTTCAGTCTTTCGAAGACTTGAAGCTGTTGCTTGAAAGCAACAGTTATAAAGACCCCCATCTGACACAGATGAAATGCTTTTTGTTTGGCCTTTTGAATGAAGATCGAGTAAAACAACTGGAGAAAACTTTTAACTGTAAAATGTCACTAGAGATAAAATGGAAGATACTTCAGTGGCTGGAGATGATGGGGAACAGTGAAGATTTTCCAGCACAGGTGGAATTTCTGGAGTTGTTTTTCTATCTGTATGAGACTCAAGATGAAGCTTATATAAGCCAGGCAATGAGCTGTTTCCAAAAGATTGTCATTAATATTTGTGGGAAAATCCATTTGCTTGTATCTTCATTCTGCCTTAAGCACTGCCAGTGTTTACGGACCATGAAACTGTCGATAACCATGGTATTTGAGAAGATGTTAAACTCCAGCCCCCTAGCTGAAATTTGGTAAGCATGGAAGTTCCCTGTCAGGGAGTGAGGGAAATAGATTTCATTGGTGAGAGGGAGGGAATTGTTGAGCTGAGGTGCCAGAGCCAGGATAACCCTTCAGGCTTGTCCTACCTTGAGGCAAGGAGGGGAAGCACTGAAACCCCTTATTGACCAGTAGTGGCTACTGGTGAGGAAAGGACAAAAATATGCCTGAAGTGGCTCTCTTGGCCTGAGGGCAGTATCAAGAAAGGGGCTTGGCTGAGAGCTATCACCTGTCAACACCCTCAACTAGAAATAATCTTCAGGTCACATCTTAGCACAAAGTTGCATCCAGTATGGTACACGTTTAACTTTTAAAAAGAATGCCCTCCAGAAGAACAAGGGAATGGGAATTTCTTGCTGAAGCTCGTTTATATAGGGCATCTATCTGTTCCTCTATAAGCTGCTGACCTAGCTCACCTTCCCTGTAGCCTAGACATAGGTCAGTCTTTGCTTTGTAGTTCATGAAAGGTCTCAGCCCTTTAACACCTAACTGGAGAGAGTACGATGTGGGTAAGAAATAGTAGGGGCTGAATGAGTATTTTGAAATAATGAGTCTTTAGAGTTTTATGCCTATTATTTTATCCTCTTCCTTGAATTGCCTTTTCTGACTCCATCTATGCCTGGGGGAAGAATTCAACTATGGGATTAGCTCCAGATTTAACTGAACTTGAGGGCAATGTATGTGGTACATAGTTGTCTAGTGCATGGGAAATTTAATCTCTTACCCAGTTCAATGCTGGTCAAAAGCATATCTCAGTTTATTTTTCAGATTACAAAACTTTGATTCAGAGAAGTTTGCCTGGATAGTAAGTGCACAATTGTCAGTTCAACACACATCAGATAATAGCTAGCATCTGCTTGACCATATGCTGACAGTCTTCTAAGTCCCAGCTCATTTAGGCTCTCAACAATCCTAGTAAAAGCCTACTAGTAAAAACCCTGAGGTATCAAAAGATATTAATTTGACTGAGGTCCTACATAGGATTGTGAGTCCTTGGTTTTCCAGCTTAACCCACACTGCCTTGTTGCCATTAGGTACAATCACAGAACCATCTCCCTTGTAAGGACATACATTTCATTTCTCCTTAGCTGTGAGAAAATTCTAGGCTCGGATGCCATGACCTTTACTGTTCTCGGGGGTGTTCTAAGTAATCTCATTCAGTCTGTCTTCTCAATTCTGACTTAGTGGTTCTGTTTAAAGATGTGATTGAACCCAGGGTGTTAGAATGTATTTTATGCCCAAGAGTAAACATTAAGAAGACATTCTGGCCATTATATTGCTAGTCCTCAGGCTACCTTCCCTTCATCTGTGTTCTAG
This sequence comes from Panthera onca, assembly GCF_046562875.1. Taxonomy (NCBI): domain Eukaryota; kingdom Metazoa; phylum Chordata; class Mammalia; order Carnivora; family Felidae; genus Panthera; species Panthera onca. The sequence continues at coordinate 51,148,377 of NC_138348.1, read as the reverse complement.
TGTTATATAATACTAGAGTTGGCCTTGTTGCTAAAATAAGAGTCTGAGAAACCCAGTGTTCTAAGAGGCACATTATAGGTGGGTCAGTGTCTTCCACAACAAAACAATGTTGTAAATTTAATAGCATCGCTATCTGTCTTGTTCACTGTTATATCCCATAACATTTCTTTTTTTTTAAATATATATATATATATATATATATATATTTTTTTTTTTTTTTTTTTGGACACAGAGCATGCACATGAGTGGGGGAGGGGCAGAAAGAGAGAGGGAGAGAGAGAATCCCAAGCAGGCTCTGCACTGTCAGCACAGAACCTGAATCGGGGCCCAAACTCACAAACTGTGAGATTATGAACTGATCTGAAATCAAGTGTCATACACTTAACCTACTAAGCCACCCACACACCCCTTCCACAGCATTTCTACGTAGTAGGCACTTAAATGTTTGAATGAATGATGTATTGCCTAGTTTTCTCAAATTTAAGACCTCAGGTGGTAACAGAGGCCAGCACTCTGCAATGTTATTCAATCCAATTTTTAAGTAAGGTATGGGGAAACCAGTATTTATTGGGTAGTGAAGGAGATCAGGATATGCCACCCCAAAATATGCCACTTTTCCATTAGAAGTATTCTGAGCTGAAAGCATTTGAGTTCCTGAAGCTCCTTACCTGCCTACAGGCAGAGCCTCTAAAAAGAACTCAACTGTCATGAATCCCCTCCCTGCAAGCAATTTCTCTAATTTCTTCTTGGAGGCAAGTTGGCACCACACCCAGGTGGATGTTGTCACAAACTATCCTGTCTCTTCTCTGTTCTCTTAAGGGTCCATTTATCTTTCCAACAAGTCCTTTGTTTTTCCACAAGTGCCTTTTCTCCCTCTGCCTTTCCCCCACTAAATTAGCTATATAAACCCAAATAATGCCTACATCTCTGAGTTACTCATCACTGAATTCCTCCCATGTAGGTCTACAATGCATATGCTAATACAATTTGTATGCTTTTCTCTTGTTAATCTGTCTTTTGCCCGTCCAATTTAGAGGGCCCCGGGGAGAACCTAGGAGGCCACAGGGAAAAAGATGCTTTTTTTTTTCCCTCTCCTATAGCAACTATTTGTATAAGGCAACATGCTAGACTTTTATGTATTTTAATATAAATAAACAGCTATCGATTGTTAGCATTTACAATGGGAAACCTTTGTTAAGCATTTTGTATAGATTCTTACTGAATCTTCACAGTAATCCTAAGAAATAGATACTATTATCTTCATTGTTTAAGATGAAGAAACTGAGGCTCGCCTAGGCTAGTGATGTTGCCAGATCAGCCAGTTTAGTGAAAGGCAGAGTTGGGACTCAGGACTGTTTTGTTGTAGAGCTTTTGCTTATAATTATAAGGATGTCCTCTGCTTTATTCCTTACTAACCTTTGTTTATAATGAGTTTGTCAATAGTATGCCTATTAGTTAAATTATACAACAGTTACAAATTTACAGAGTGCCTTTGTGTATGTACTAAATTTGACTATTAAATCCTCACAGTCCTGTGAAGGGAGATAGAATTTCCATTTCATACATGAAGAGAGCTCAGAGCTCCTAGAACTGATGTGACTTACCTAAAGAGATGTAGCTAGTCAACGGGAGAACTGGAGCTCAAAACCCGTGCTTCTTAGTCTCCACCCTGTCCCCAGATGTCTCCCTATTACTCCTATTCTTACTCTTTGTAGTCTTATTTTTCTTCTTGATACTGGCTCTTTGGGTATTTGAAGACCTCCGGATTGTCCTTCCTAAGTCTCTTCCTCCAAAGTGAAGTCTCTAGTGTAGTTTTGTGTGTTGAAGAAATATGTTGAGGGGGTGAGAGAGTTACTTGGCAAACAAAGCCTTTGGGGTGCCAAGAGGAAGATTTTCGGGTGGACTGCGCCCACAACAGACCTGCACTGATGTACTCACCATTTTCGGGGTATACTTCCTTTCACCCAACACCATCTTCTGACAGGTGCCCTGGTTGAAACAGATAAATCCATCTTTTCTTTTTCTCAATTATCTAGGCGAAGGGATGGTGGTCATATTACTCATTGCTGGCAAGATCTCTGTTCAGTGCTTCATACAAATGAACACTTGAGAGAATTGGACCTGTGTCATAGCAACCTCAATGAATTAGCCATGAAGACTTTTTATCAGGAACTGAGGCATCCAAGCTGTAAACTACAAAAGCTATTGTAAGTTTGGCATCAGAAAATCTAATGGAGTTATTCCACCTTCTTTCTTTGTCCCATTGGCTACTACTTATTAGGGGATCCAATAGTAAACAAATATTTAAAATCCACGGTGTAAACTACTTTAAGAACACCACCAGTGGAAACCTCTGGGGATGTGGAAGCATACCTAACTTGTTCTGGGAGTGTAGCAGCTATTGACATGTGTTTTTTGAGGCCCGATAAGGAATTTTGTACGTGAGGAAGGACACAGAGCTAAGGCTTTCTAGGCAGCTCAACAGCATTTTCAAAGATAGGTTCTGGAGTACACTATTTTTCTTTTTAATTTCTTTCTATTGAGGAATAATTTACATTTAATAAAAGGCACAGATAGTAAGTGTCTAGTCAAGCTTGATGATTGCATATACCTATGTAACCAATACCCAAAACAAGCTAGAGAATAATTCCATCACCGCTGGAAGTTTCCTTCTACCCCCTTCTATTAGTTTTCTTACCCTATCCAGTCTCAAAGGCAACCACTTTCTAAATTTATAACTATAGATTAGCTTTGTCTGTTCTTGTAAATAGTTTTGATTGCTTCATGTAGTATGTACGTGTTGTGTCTGTATTCTTTTGCTCAACGAAATGTTTTAAAAATTTACCTATGTAGTTGTATGTTTTAGTAGCCTGTTTCTTTTTATTGCTGATGGGAGTATTCCATTGTTTGACCTACTGCAGCTCATTCATTCTCTTTTGAATAGACTCCTGTGTTGTTTCCAGTTTTTGGCTATAATGAGTAAGGCTGCTATGACTATTTTTGTACGAATTTTGCATGTGTGTGATATATGTTCTCATCTCTTGGGCTAATATTTAGGAATGGAACTGCCAGTTTACAGATGGATGTTTAACCTGTTAATAAATTGCCAGCCAGCTCTTTAGAGTGATTGTGCCATTTTGTAGTCCTACTGACAATGTATGAAAGTTCCGCCTGCTCCTCATCCTGGCCAACATTTGCTACTTGTCTTTATTATATCCTAATTTGATTCTACAGACCCTATCATTTTTTTACATTTGCTGGTTTACATGGCTTTCTCCCTTTTGTCTACTGGCTCTACTAAGAGCTGGAACTGATGCTATTTAGTACTGTATTCAATGCCCATCCATGTGCTCAAGGCCTAATTAGTGCTCAGTAATATGTATTGAATACTGAACAAACGATTAGCACTGGAGATTGATGTTCTTTTTTTAGGGGAGGGGGACAGGCTTCTCCCTAAATATTTCCCTTGGAATCTCCATGTTTTCAGTGAGATCTGACCTTAGATTTAAAGTACCATATTTGGTCTGGTTTTGCACCATAGATGGTGTAGTCAACTGCATAGATGTCATGATCAAGGGGTTCCTGGAAATCCTTTTCATTCACCCCCAGGCATCTCCCCTACATTTTCCTTTTACTGAAAGTCACCAATCTAAAGCCCTGAAATTGCTACTGCCTTCTCTGGGGTTAAATGGCTCCCTCTTTTACAGTGCAAGGGTCCCTTAGGGGGTGACACCATGAAAGTAGCTGTTAGTCTTTCTCACCTCAATGTGGTCTTACTTCAAGTCCTTTTTCCTTAACACATGAAATTGTACTTCCAATTTATATTTAGTGAGTGCATTAGGCACTTTTACTGGATGATGATGGTTAATGCTGTAAACAGGTAAAAGTTTTATTTTCCTGTGCTTGGCTAGAAGGGGAGTGAGGGTGAAGGTTAGGTGGTGGATGAAAGGGAGGAGAGGTGATGTTACACAGGGATGTTTTGAACAGTTAGTAGCAGTGTAAGCATATTAGGCATTTGGGACTACCAGAGGCACTTACAGAAGAATCAGATATAGCTAACAGTGACTGAATAGCAGATAATAGCTAGGAAGAAAAAGGGGCATACTTAACTTCCTCCCATATTTAGCTTTGGGCTGTCTCTGTACACTTAAAGTCCACAAGATGACAGCGTCTTTTGCAGTGATATGTTTTGTTAATGTTGCACATCAAACAGTTGATATTAATTATGAACTCACCTGGGGTTATTTAAAGGATTCAATGTGAATTAATGCTGTAATGAAGTATTTGGAATATCCCCCATTATTTCTGGTAGTCATTCCTAGGATTAAGAGTTCAAAACCTCCTCTTCTGCTTTTCCTGATGTTATTACCTTCTTTTCCTTCAAGGTCAAAAAAAAGTTGAGGATATCAGTTGTCAGGATGTAATGGCTATCTAAGTAGTAACCCAATTATTTTTCTAAGCAACATCCTGAAACTCAGATTTCTGAGAAATTGTGAAATCTGAGAAATCCACAGTAAAATAAGAAACGGCAGGAATATTTAGTTATCTAAGAGTTGGTTTTGAAAAGAAAGTGAGTGCTATAACCAGGATATGAATAATTTTGTAATCCCCCCCCTGCCTATTTTTATTCTGAAGGATGAGATTTCTTTCTTTCCCTGATGGTTGTCGGGATATTGCTAGTTCCTTGACTCACAACCAGAATCTGATGCATCTTGACCTGAAAGGGAGTGATGTAGGGGACAATGGAGTAAAGTCCTTGTGTGAAGCCTTGAAAAACCCAGAGTGTAAACTACAGAATCTGAGGTAAGTTGTGAGGTTTTTTTGTTATAACTGAGACTTTTGTCTGTCCAAACAGACTTTACAGCCTGGATTTACTATTCATAGGGCCAGCTTAAATCCATTTTCATGATATAGAATGGCAGGAATCCCCAGATTCAGGGTAATTTTCTCCTGACAGGACTTTTAATTGCTTCCATCCCCCCACTAAAGACCCCTCGTTGTATGGTTCCATGTCAACATTTCCTAAATTAAAAAAAAAAACCAGACCCAGAATTTAAAATTATTTATATTTAAGTGCAGCCATATGTGTATTTATTGTATCTTTGAACGCTTACAGAAAAGAATGTACTAATGCTAACTGGGGCCAGTGTTAAGCAAGCTCAGTTTTACTTAAGTTTTGATAACAAATCACCCTCCCCTTATAATTGCAACTCGGTGACCAGTACAGAAAGCCGAGGAGGAAGAGCACAGTGACTGTCAACTGTCAAGGTGTTTGTTCATTCTCACACACTGTGGATCCTAGTGCTGGGTCTGATTTTCTCTGAAAGTGAGAGGGTTGGCAATCCTACTAGGTCCCCACATTTGTGTGACTGGTTACAAGGGAGATATTATTTTCCAGTGAAGGGTTTTTAATTCAGTTTTTGACAAAATAAAACCAAACCAAAGCAAAATAAAAAATCATTGCAATAAATTTTACCTTAGAAGTTTTTATCCCTGGACTCATTTGAGGGGTGGGGTGGGGTGGGGGAGTAAGGCAGAACCTTGATGCATGAAAGGCCAGGATAGGTCTGTATTTGTTAGAAGCAAATTATAATGTATATGTAGAAATCACAAGTAAAATGTGGAACAAGACCTTCTTTTTGACCATAGGCAGGTGAACTGTATTAACATTGGGAATTCTTAAGTCTCCCCAGTTTTTGTAGGATGAAATTTACTTACAGCATATCCAGAAAGTTGTTGGATGCTTCTTGAACATGGGTTGAGTTCAATTGTCGGCAGGCCAGGTTGGGGGGTATTAGTATTACCATCTGTGAAGTAGTTTTAGGACATGGTGAGGAATTTTCAGTAACCTGCAGCTTCTAGTATGGAACCCAAGTGAGAAGTAGGTCATTGGTTCTTCTGTCTACAAGTGAAACATGTTAGTAGCAAAAAACTGTTAAATGGAAGGAAAGATGTTTTCTTACAGTGGGAGCCATGGGTCCAAGACAAAAATGCCTTGGCACTTGACAGAGCAGCAGGACTGGGGTAAGATCTTTTTCATCAGCTGAGATTTGAACAATGTTTTCCACTGATAGGCCTTAAGGTAGACCCAGTTACTAGGCTTTCAAATAGGAAACCATCTGTCTGTGTCAACCAGTGGGGCTCCTTATATCAGTAAATAAAATTTTTTGGTGGCAGAAGTCACCAGAGCTTTGTAATAATTGAGCACTGCCTTACGTAGGATTGGATGCTCTCCCATTGTGAGTAACTCCTGGAAGTAATCGATAGTCTTATAGACTTCGTATTAACGCTCTGGAGAAAGTTTCAATTTTACGTTTACTTTAGACCTCATGTCCTAACAGCTGTGGACAGTTGACTGGCCACGGTAGTCTGGTTTAAGCATAGTTCATGCTGAGCTTAACATTGTCAAATTGCATTTTGCTGTTTTACTATTCCCACTGATTCTAGTTGATGTGAGCAGCGAAAGCATTGATAAATCAGTAGACCTCTGCCAGGCTGCCTCACAGAAGATCCCCAATTACTGTAGGAACTTTGCAAATATAAAGTATTTAAGAAAACTTTAAATTGCTGAGAGACTCCTATCAGCCCTTATACGTGAGTGTACTGGAAAGGTACATACAATCACTAATTTCATGTGAAGATTTCACTCTACTGTGTACTAAAGGTTCCCCTCCAGAAGGGGGAGAAGTATCTACTCTCCTTGTCCTGATAATTTTTTCCACCTTGTGAGCCTGATGATAGGGTAGTTCGTAAAGTATGTTAAGCAAATAAGGGGAAAAACAAAAACCTTGGGCAAACTAATAATGTCTCATTGTGCCCAGAATCCTTTCTTATTTTGCCTGTGCTCTGCAATTGGGGGTTAATAGCAAGGTGAGGGAGCAGTTGATTCCACCAAACAGCCACGTGAAGAGTACCGAAACAGTATTAATGTAAAACGCTCCCTACATCTTCAAAGATTTTGAATTAGAGAATATTCCAGAAGGGTACTGTCTAAAATAGTTGCAAGAACAAACTGATTAGTTGATCAAGATAAGAGGAAGATGGGGCACCCAGGTGGCTCAGTCAGTTAAGCGTGTGACTCTTGACTTCAGCTCAGGTCAAGTTTGTGAGTATGAGCCCCACATCGGGATTGGGATTCTGTCTCCCGCTCTCTGTCCCTCCCCTGCTTGTTCTCTCTCTCTCTCTCAAATTAAAAAACAACAACAACAACAAAAAACTTTAAAACAAAACAGATAAGAGGAAGGTGCCTGGGAATAACAACCACAGCCTTGACTGTATTATTAACTAGAATAAAATAGTTTATAAGATGTAGATAGCATATGGACCAGTGGAAAATTTTTGCTTTTCCAGGAGTTTAGAATCGTTCTAGTGTGTTATAATTGTTGACAACCATAAAGAGTTCAAAAGTATAATGGGTCCTCGTAAATATGAAAAGACTTTGGAAAAGTGAGAGTGTATATACTTTGAAATCAGAATTTCTGCCACCTGCACAGATGACCCAGCAGGCAGAGACTTGAGTTGGAACCTGAACTACTATTCCTGTTTTCTCTATTACAAAAACGTCTGTTTTAGTCATTAACTTTCATAAACCCTGATATATATCCACAGCTTCATAATCATACCAAACAAGTGTTTTTTTTTTTTTTTAAGTTTATTTTTGAGAGAGAGAGAGAGCATGCTGAAGGGGCAGAGAGAGAATCACAAGCAGGCTCTGTACCATCAGCACAGAGCCTGATGCAGGGCTCAAAGTCATGAACCATGAGATCATGACCTGGCCAAAATGGAGAGTTGAATGTTTAACTGAATGAGCTACCCGGGCACCCCCCAAACAGGGTTTTAAATGAAATGTAATTTAAAGATTTAAGCCCTAAGTTCAAACATAAATAGGAATATAAGACAACAATTGATTTTGCCATCTTAATTTGAATAATATGAAGAATAAACTGTAACAAATTGGTAAGAAAGTAATTTATGTTCTTGTTTTGAAGTTTAGCATTTTTAGAAATTTTTAGATTAATAGAATATTTTAAAAATTAGTTATTTATCTAAGTTTCCAAAATCAATAAATTTGGAAACTGTATTTAAGTCAACATTAAAGATAGTATAACCACTGCTAAGAATATTGCAACACAGTACACCTCAAAAGTTGATTCAAAAAGCATAATATTTGCAATATTGTCTGATTCCAAGATTTGTAAGATTCCAGTTTATAAATATGTTGGTCATTTATGCAACTCATTTTAATTATGTACTGAGATTTATATTTATATGCTTTTAAATGTTAATATAAATAATACTTAACCTACAGGGGAAATGTGAGAGATTTAGAAAGTTCTTTAAGATTTTTTTGTTGTTGTTAGGGGCGCCTGGGTGGCTTATTTGCTTAAGTGTCCAACTCTTGATTTCAGCTCAGGTCATGTACTCATGGTCCATGGGTTCGAGCCCCATATCCGGGCTCTGTACTGACATATCCGGGCTCTGTACTGAAGCGGAGCCTGCTTCGGATTCTGTCTATCCTCTCCCACTCCTGTTTGTGCTATCTCAAAATAAATAAATTAACTTAAAAAAATTAGTAAATAATAAAGATTTTTTTGTTAAAGAAATACAAAGCCATATGTGATCTTAAAATCTATGTTTGCATTTTTATTTCTCACTGTGGTAAATTCAGGAATGAGTCCCAAAACCATCTTTTAAGTTTCAAGTTACAGAACAAATTAACTTAATCTAATGATTTAGCTTTATTTGTAATAGGTCCATGAAGCCTATCTTATTCATCCAAAGACCTTCTCCTGCAGTGAACAATTTCTGCAACCATATCCCTTTAGAAACAACTCTTCTGCTGTTTCTCAATTTCTCATGCCTGTCAGAAAAATAGGGGTGCTTGGGTGGCTCAGTTGGTTAAGCATCCAAATCTTGATTTTTGGCTCAGGTCAGGTTTTTGGTTAGTGAGATGAAGCCCCGTCTGGGGCTCCATGCTTTCAGCGCAGAGATTGGGATATTGGCTTCTCCCTCTCTCTCTGCCCCTCCCCCGCTCAGACAGGGAGCTTGTGCACATGCCTGCCTGCTCTTAAATACAGTAAAAAATAAAAAAAAAAAAAAGAAAAATAATCTCGCATTCAAATAAAAAGTTACAAAATTCTCAGGCAACCTAGAGACCACATAGCAGACATTTTCACAAAAGAACATTCACACAGCTGTTCTGAGGTCCTGGAGTGTTCATCCTCCAGGGCAGCAGACCCTTCTAACTGAGGAAGGGCCACTTTCTCTTGAGCAATGCCTCTTGAGTGGCAATTTTCTAATCCTGTGCTGCCAGAAGCATAAAAGAGCTTATTCCACTGAGCCTCAGCTCCTAGAGAAAACTGGCATCATGCATCAGATAAAGTCCTACCCTGACTGTGTCTCACACCAGGAGATGCTTATTCTTGACACATGGATTCCTTCTGAGTGAGCTGCATCAAGGACCACCTAATGGACCTGTACCCAGTCACAGCTGGTCAGAGCCACAGACTGCAATCAATGAGAACAAAAACAATGAGAACAAATTTATAATTTGCTTGCTTTTTAAAATTTATATCCAAACTGGTTAACATATATTGTAATAATGATTTTAGGAGTAGAATTTAGTGATTCATCACTTACATGTAACATCCAGTGCTCATTACAAGTGCCCTCCTTAATGCCATCACCCATTTAGCCCATCCCCCACCCAGCACCTCTCCAGCAACCCTCATTTTCTTTGTGCTTAAGAGTCTCTGCTTCCCTTCCCCTGTGTTCATCTGTTTCTTAAATCCTACATATAAGTGAAATCATATAATATTTGTCTTTCTCTGACTTATTTTGCTTAGCATAATGCACTCTAGTTCCATCCACGTTGTTGCATATGGCAAGATTTCATTCTTTTTGATCACCAAGTAATACTCCATTGTATATACATACCACATCTTATTCATTCAGTCAGTGGATATTTGGGCTCTTTCCATATTTTGGCTATTGTTGGTAGTACTTCTATAAACATTGGGGTGCGGGTGCCCCTGTGAGTCAACATTTTTGTATCCTTTGGATAAATACCTAGTAGTGCTATTACTGGGTCATAGGGTAGTTCTATTTTTAATTTTTTGAGGAACCTCCATGCTGTTTTCCAGAGTGGCTGCACCAGTTTACATTCCCACCAGCAGTGCAAAAGAGTTTCTCCGCATCCTCACCAACATCTATTGTTGCCTGAGTTGTTAATGTTAGCCATTCTGACTGGTATGAGGTAGTATCTCATTGTGGTTTTGATTTGTATTTCCCTGATGATGAGTGATGTTAAGCATGTTTTCATGTGTCTGTTAGCTATCTAGATGTCTTCTTTGGAAAAGTGTCTATTCATGTCTTTTGCCCATTTCTTCACTGGATTATTTGTTTTTTGGGTGTGGAGTTTGATAAGTTCTTTATAGATTTTGGATACTAACGCTTTATCTGATATGGCATTTGCAAATATCTTCTCCCATTCTGTTGGTTGCCTTTTAGTTTTGCTGATGGTTTCCTTTGCTGTGCAGAAACTTTTTATCTTGATGAGGTCCCAATAGTTCGTTTTTGCTTTTGTTTACCTTGCTTCCAGAGACACATCAAGTAATAAGTTGCTGCAGCTGAAATCAAAGAGGTTATTGCCTGTTTTCTCCTCTAGGATTTTGATGGCTTCCTATCTTATGTTTAGGTCTTTCATCCATTTTGAGTTTATTTTTGTGTATGGTGTAAGAAAGCGGCTCAGGTTCATTCTTCTGCATGTTGCTGTCCAGTTTTCCCGGTACCAATGTCTGAAGAGACTTTTTTTTCCATTGGATATTCTTTCCTGCTTTGTCAAAAATTAGCTGGCCATACATTTGTGGGTCCATTTCTGGATTCTCTGTTCTGTTCCTTTGATATAAGTATCTGTTTTTGTGCCAGTACCATACTGCCTTGATGATTACAGATTTGTAACAAATATTAAAAATTATAATTTGCTTGGAAATTTTCAGTCAAGGGCCTCCTTGTAGGGGCACTATAGAGAGAGAGAGAGTTGGGGTCAGTTCCCCACCAGAACCCAAATGCAAGTTAATGTGTCTCCTCTGTTTCACTGGCCCATATGTAGGGGTTAGCTTAGAGCCACCGTCATCAACTCAACTTTTGATTGAATTACTGGTGATTGATGTTTTGTATTAACATAACTGAGACAAGACCTTCAAACTCTCAGAAAACAAGAGACCAGAGTTACATTTTTTTATTTCCTTATGCACGTGAGAGGAGAGGAGAGCCTTGATGATCTTTCTGATTTGACACAATCTGTTCCATATTTGTAACATTTAGAAATTCAGAAGTAGCAATTTGAGTATTACAGGAGTGACACATTATTAAATAAGACACTTGGTCAAAATTATAGACTTACTAGAACTTAAGGGTTGTTTTCACAAGACACAGTAGCAATTTCTAAAGTCCACATGTCTTCTTATAAGACTTCTTTTTTACAATAAAATATTTTCAGACTTGTAATACCATCTGCTTTTCTTTGTAGCTATAAGGGAAAGAGGGAACATTTTCTTATGAGGCTGAGATTTCATTTGTCAGGAATTAGGAAGTCCATAGCTGAAATTCTGTTAGCACTAAGGGAAAAGAAGAAAGCTTGAGAAGCTCAAACTTGTAATATGGAAAGGATAAGAGCGAAACAGATCATGAACAAAAGAACGTGAGCCATGTAATATTTACATCCCCAGCTGAAAACCTTTTTTTAGTGTTTACCGTTTCTGTTCTTTGCTTCCTGGATGCATTACATTGTGTTTCATTTTTGATCTATGTGTATGTGTGTCTGGAAATTTGCAAGTAGGATATTGCCTGTTTTTATTGGATTATTATCACCCTTCAGGGTTTTTCCCTCCAAATGTGTGTTTGAATTACCAAATTTAAAAGGATTAAAGCATTTAAAATACCCTTATGTAAGGCATTGCATTTAATGTACCTCTGTCATACAATTTCCAGCATGTTAATTTAATCAGGATTATGGGGGCTACACATTTTACATTTTGAACTCTTTCAGAACTTTTCTGACTTTTTGTCATGGCAATGCACATGAATACAACAATTATTCAAATTTAATTTTATATACTTTTTATCAATGTATATGTGTATTTTTTGTTAAACTTTCATTTCTTACTGTATAAAATCTTACATTTCATTCATTGCATTATTGGCCGTATAATTTTAAATTACCATTTTCATGAAATGTATATGAATGATATATTTTAGGACTTCATTTATATCCCTCAATTGCCCTCACAGATGATTAACTTCTTGTTTATTTATAAAGTTTATTTATTTTGAGAGAGAGAGAGAGAGCAGGATAGGGGCAGAGAGAGAAAGAGAATCCCAAGCATGTTCCACACTGTCAGTGCACAGCCCGATGTGGGGTGGAACTCACAAACCATGAGATCATGATCTGAGCTGAAATCAGACACTTAACCAACTGAGCCACCCTGCAATCCTGATGATTGACCTCTTACCTGGGTCTGAGGGCTCTATTTTCCTTCTTAGCACTTTGACTTTGGTACATTGCTCTGCAGCATTTGGTGTTCTAAAGTCCGAGGATAACCTGACCCTTGAATCCCTCACCTTCCTGCCCACCTTCCTGGTTCATACGTGTTAGTTTTCTCTCATTGGTGTTGTCCAGGTAGTTTTCCTTACTTTGGCATGAAAGTACCTTTTGATCTGCTAGCAACCTTTTTTTCTGCCCAGAAATTCTTTCTTTCAATTGGATTTTTAAAAATGGGTTTGTTTCTCTTGCTCTCTTTCTTCAAGAGCATCTCATAGTCATTGGTTGTAGCTCCTTTCCTATATAACTCTTACTTACTTTATGTCACTTTAATCTTTTTTCATCCTTCCTCCTTGAGGAGTTTCTCACATATTTTCACTGCTTTTGTTCTTTATTGCTTCAAATATGGATTCCAGTTTTCTCCTGTTTTTAAACTCATTGGACTCTTTATCTTAAACCCGCTCCCTTTCTCAGTGTTACCTCTTCTTAGGATGTGCTCTTGTTCAGAGAATGTGCACCTTATACATTTAAGATGTAAAGCAAGCTTTTCTAAACATTTTCTTCTGTTTCCCCATTTTCTGTTTTTCATACATGTACATATTTTCTGTCCTTTAGTTAAACTTTAACATTTTATCCACAGGCCCCATAATATTGGAATCTTCCTCTGCTAGAAGAGCTGGAACCCAGTGTATGACGCTTCCCTTGTTTCTCTAACTGCCTGCTTGGCTGTTGCTGTAATACCCTTTTGTATCACCCTGTTCAGCCGTAACAAATACCACAGACTGGGTGGTTTAAACAAAGGAAATTTATTTGTCACAGTTTTGGAGCCTGGAAGTTGAAGATCAGGGTGCTGGCAGGGTATGTTTCTGATGAGGCTTCGCTCCTAGGCTTGTAGACAGCCACCTTCTCCTGGTGCCTTCATGTGCCTCTTTCATGTGTGTGCAGTCCTGGTACCTCTTCCCTTCTTACAAGGGCACTGGTCCTTTCGGATTCAGGGTCCCCTCTTAAGACCTCATATAACCTTAATTACTTCCTTAAAGGCCTTGTCCCCAAATATAGTCACATTGCAGACATGAGCTTCAACATCTGAATTTTGGGGAACACAGTTCAGTCCATAACACCTTTTCAGGGCAAGTTGAGGTTTCCAGCCTTAGGTGATCCACTGAGGTCTAATTCTGGATTGAGGAGGGAGCTTCTCTTGTTCTTACCTATATACACCCTTATTCTGATGAAGACAAACAATTCCTGAGGGACTGGGTTAAGTGCTTGATTCAAAGGAGTAACTAGAGTGACTCCCAAGTTCCCAGAACACTGGTGTCACCTTCCTCGTCTTACGAAGAGCTGGTACCAGGCCCAGCCTTCTCTAAGCACAAGCTGTCTCTAAATAGGAGTCTCTACAAATATGGTCTCTTCATGTACTTCTTCCTTTCTTCTTTGGGTTCCCTTCTTCTTTTGCTTTATTTTTAGAGACTTTTATTTCTGATTTACTTTTTATTTAAAAAACATTTTTTTTTAATCTTCATTTATTTTTGAGAGACAGAGTGAGAGTGGGGCGGGACAGAGAGAGACACTGAATCTGAAGCAGGCTCCAGGCTCCAAGCTGTCAGCACGGAACCTGACTCAGGACTTGAACTCATGAACTGTGAGATCATGACCTGAGCCGAAGTCAGACTCTTAACCAACTGAGCCACCCAGGCGCCCCTATTTCTGATTTACTCCTAGTTTTTACTCTTAAGGACTGGGTTCCTCAGAAAACATGGATTGACTCCCATGAATAGGTGAGTTCTTGGTAGACAGCTGTGGGAATCACAGCTTTTCATCCTGACTTCCTGCCCCATGTTTTTCAGAAGTCAGAGTGCAAGGACTCCACACCCTTCAGTCCACCTTCTTCCATGTTGTAGTTGGAGGAAATTCCTCCTAGAGAAAAAAAAAAGTATCATATAAAAATACTTCTTTAGGACTTCCATACATATTTTCATAGGGAATTGGGGAGATAGGGATGGAAAAGACAAGCTTTCTGCTCTCCCCTAGCTCCCTATCAGATCCTTGTGCTTTAGCTAAATAACTCATTGCAAGTAGGGAAGCTGGTTTTCAGAAGGGGTCACAAAGTCTGGGAGCCCACACCATCTGGCTGGGTGAGTGAGTGGTGGTCATAACTCTTCTCTGAGGAGGGTCATCTCTGGTTTCCTGTGTTGTTTTTCAGCTTGGAATCCTGCGATCTAACTACAGTTTGTTGTCTAAATATCTCTAAGGCTCTCCTTAGAAGCCGGAGCCTGGTATTTCTGAATCTGTCGACCAATCACCTATTAGATGACGGAGTCAAGCTGTTGTGTGAGGCCTTAGGACATCCCAAGTGTCACCTAGAGAGACTGTCGTGAGTCTTGCTGGTTTGTTTTCCCTGCAGTCCTTTTGGGCAGTCTTGTGTGACTTAGTTAAGAGCTGTATGGGCAAACTGTTTGGGTCTGGACACCACTTGGCTCATTTGTCAATCCTGGATGAGCTCTACATGAAGTCCTCTTTTGCTTTCTCTCTCATTAGACTTTTAAATGCTGCTTTTCTTCATGAATGCTTATTTTTATTACTATTTTCCTCCTCCTCTCCCTTGTATGTAGCTGCAAGGGCATTTGTAATTTTAGTAGGTTTGAAAGGTTGATTCTATAGTAGAGATATAAGGACTGTAAGTATCAGCTAGTGTCCCTGAGAAGAGGATGAGAAACATGAACTTTGGGATTTGACTGATCCCTTCCCAACTGTGTTTCTCCTTCAGCTTAGAAAGCTGTGGCCTCACAGTAGCTGGTTGTGAGGATCTTTCTTTGGCTCTCATCAGCAACAAAAGGTTGACACATTTGTGCTTGGCAGACAACATCTTGGGAGATGATGGAGTAAAGCTTGTGAGCGATGCCTTGAAACATCCACAGTGCAATCTCCAGAGCCTTGTGTAAGTGAGCACTAGTTTTCATCCTGCTGATGTATACATTTTGAAATATATTTTAAAAGGGACAGTGTTATAAATATAATCTGTCCCTTGCATTTTCCCTACTGTTATCAATAATGATAATGCAGATGATGAGGATGATGGTATTAATGATTGCCATTTGTTGTGTCCTTACTCTGTGCTGGGCCCTGTGCTAAATTTGTTTAATCTGCACAAATGTACCTGTTGGTGTCAAATTGGCCACTGAGTTCTCAGCCCCAGGTGAGAAATGTGAGGCTTAGAAAGATTATATAGCTTGCCTCATGCTCATGAGAACATGGTGGATTCAGGACTAAAGTCTGCCTGTCCAACTCCATATTCTGGGTCTAGAACAGGTAAATGTATATGAACACCACTAAACAGGAATGTAGCATCCCATGGTAGGGCTGGATCACAGTGTGATTATTCTGTTCATTGCCCTTAGATGAATTCCCAGATGTGGAATTGATGAGCCAAAATTTTTACTTTGTCAGACGTGGTTACATTTTCTCCAATAGATTGTTCATAATTCCTTGGCAGTCTAGAAGTCTGCATTTTAACATCCTCATCGAGTATCTACTGGTTGTTTTTTTTATCAGTATTGATTAGATAATTGAAAGTAACTTTAAAAATGATTTGATGTTGAGGGGCGCCTGGCTGCATCAGCTGGTAGAGCATGTGACTCTTGATCTTGGGGTCATGAGTTCAAGCCCGACCTTGGGCATGGAGCCTTCTTAAAAAAATAATAAAATAAATAAATAAAAATAATTTAACGTTGAGCATCTTTTCAAATGTTTTTGGCCTTTAATATTCTAGGAATTGCCTCTTCATAGGCTCCATTTTCCTCTGTATGTTTTCTGTTGTATATGTTATGGTTATTAATATCACATACATTATAGCCGTTATTTTTTCTGTTTTGCAAATAATTTACCTAGCATGTTTCTGTGTGTTTTCTCATGGCCATTTTTAGAATACGGAAGTTTAAAATTCTTGTGAAGTCACATTATCTTCCTCCTCATGACTTTTAGAAGTTTTGTCATAATTGGAAATACCTTTATTTAAAAAACCCTACTTATGTCTATTCTTTATGGTTTAATTTTTAACATGTAAGTGTTAAATTATTCCTACTTTGTTATAAGGCTTAAAACTTATTTTCTCCCATATGTCAGGTCTGCTTTCCCAAATGACTTATAGTATAATAGATCTTTTCCCTACTGATTGGAAATGCCACTTTTATTATATAAAAAAGTACTTTTTTATGATTACTCCCATTCTATTCCATATGCCTACTCCTCTCCATATAGCTACTTTTGCAATTAGGTACTGTATTTATGCACAGTGTGAAGAGGTTAACATTTCATTTATAGTAAAGAAGAATTATGGGGGCATCTGGGTGGCTCAGTCAGTTGGGCATCTGAGTTGGTTTCAGCTCAGGTCATGATCTCACAGTTCATGAGGTTGAGCCCTGTATCGGGCTCTGCACTGACAGCACGGAGCCTGCTTAAGATTCTCTCTCTCTCTTTCAAAATAAATTTTAAAATCTAGCATTTGAAAAGAAAAATTCTGAAGAACATGGATATCTCAAGTGAATATTCTGAAGGATATTCTGAAGAATATCCCAAGTGAGACAGGCAAAGAGGTAATGAGGGAGAGGGTATTTGTTCTGAGATGAGTGTTGGCAAGTAGGTGAGGGAGCACAGGATGAAACCTTTGCAAAATCTCTGGGCAGTAAAGCAGTGATTCCATGTGTCCTCACACTGTCCTTCCTATAGGCTGAGGCGTTGCCACTTCACCTCACTGAGCGGTCAACATCTCTCCTCTTCTCTCCTACTCAACAAGAGCCTGACACATCTGGATCTGGGGTCCAACTGGCTACAAGATGATGGAGTAAAGCTTCTGTGCGATGTCTTTCGGCATCCCAGCTGTAACCTTCAGGACCTGGGGTAGGTTTTCTGTGACCTGACCTTCCATGTTTTAACAGATGAGTGAAGAAGGGCTGAGCTGAATATCTGTCAGAGAAAAGAATACACAGCTGATTCTCTCTCTCTCCTCCTGCTGGAGACAAGCTGAGGAAGTATGTTCATCAGATTTTTCTTAAATAGTTACTACAGTAATTGTAATCAACCTGTTTGTACCTCACTGAATCTACTGTGTGTCCTCTGCTCTACATCCCTGAAGCAGAAACTGTGCTCTACTAGTTTTTCTTTCTTCAATTCATGTTTATAATTAGGTCAACTTTTAAACTGGGAAGGGAATTTTAAAAAATATCCAATAATCCAGTCATTCTGTTGTTGTTTATTTAAATGTTTTTATTTATTTTGAAAGCAAGACAGTGAGAGCAGGGGAGGGGCGGGGGGGTGGGGAGGGTGAATCTCAAGCAGGCTCCACACTGTCCGCACAGAGCGCGACACGAGGCTCAATCCCATGACCCTAGGATCGTGACCTGAGCTGAAATCAAGAGTCAGACACTCAACTGACTGAGCCACCCTGGTGCCCCATATCTCTACCTTCTTTAGGAAAATATATATGATCTAATTCTCTGAAGTTTCCTTGACTATTATTCAACTAGAAGGCAAAATTTTACTTCATGGAAATTATGTTTAAACCCAATACCTTTTATTTCAGCCACAATTTCTATAATTTCTAAGTGACCTACATACACAAGATGTTTGGTTAGTCCACTTGCTCTCCTTAGCTTTGCTATAAACAGACAAATTTGTGCTTTCGTAGCTACCTTCATAGCTTCTATGCAGGCCATGCCAGTTCTCTCCACCAAAATTTACAACAAATATAAAATACATTCTGAGGGCATTAAAGATTATTACTAAGGTGATGCTCTTGCCTCTGGTAACTTACAAAATGCTGATGGCAGGGAAATGAATATACAGCCAATCATAATATATCCCATTTGTCATAAAGATATGACAGGGATGCCTGGGTGGCTCAGTCAGTTAAGCATCTTGACTCTTGATCTTGGCTCAGGTCATGATCTCCTGGTTCGTGAGTTCAAGCCCTGTGTCAGGCTACACACGGTCAGTGCAGAGCCTGCTTGGGATTCTCTCTCTCTCCCTCTCTCTGTCCTTCCTCTGCTAGCTTGCTCTCTCTCTCAAAATAAATACATTGGAAAAAAAAAAAAAGATATGACAAAAGTCCCAAGGAGCAAGGAGTGGGACAGAGGAGATTGAGTTACCTTAGCCTTGAAAGACGAAGAGGATTTTGTTGTGTGCAGATATCCTTGGCAGAAGGTAGGAAGAGCGAAAAGAAGGGGAATGAAGATAGGTGTGGTAAATTTGGAAAAAAACAAAATAAAAAACAGAAACACAGAGGTGTATGGTTGGCAAATAGGTTAGGGACAAAGTATGGAAAGAGAATGTTTGAGGCCAGGTTGTGAATGCTCTTGAATGCCCTACAAAAGACTGAAAGACATATCTTTTTATATGTAGGCTGCTTCCTCTTAGAATGTAACACCTTAACATTTTTTTAAAGTATTTTTATTTCAAAATTCTATTGGAAACTGAAAGCACAGAAATCTTTGGGTTCCTTGGGTAAACTTATATCCATTTTTTAGTATTGATAGAAATGTGTTTATACCCTTGATTTGGGAAGCTTGGTGGATAACAGCCTGTTTGTGGGAGAAAGCAGTTTTACCCAATGGGGTTTTTTTTCTCATTAAGAAACCCCATTGGTTTCTACTGATAATGTTAGATGTTCCTATGTGCATCTTGGATTGTGGATAGAAAAGAGTCAGGAAAAGGGTTTAGATACCTGGGCTTCTCTCCTAGGAATAAACTAATTAAGCCTCACAACTGAAGGTCTCACTTGTCTCTTATATTTCTTGCAGATTGATGGGCTGTGCACTCACTAGTATGTGTTGTCTGGATTTGGCTTCTGCTATTCTGAACAACCCACACCTGCAGAGCCTGGACCTTGGGAACAATGACCTGCAGGATGATGGAGTCAAAATTCTGTACGAAGCTTTGAGACATCCAAACTGCAATATTCAGAGGCTTGGGTGAGTTCAGTTTTCCATCAGGAAAGTGATTCCTATTTGGTAGCTAATGTGGCCAGAAGAAATTTAGTACATGAGAGAGGATGAAAAATAAATGGGGCTCGAAGGTAAGTTACTCTCAGAAATGAGAATCTGAATTTTAAATATATGCATCAGTGTGTATTATGTGTTGTTAGTATTAAAGCTATAGTTCACATTTCTTTCTGTTCCCTTTAGTGCCTTAGATGGGGTATGTATGAAGTAAAAGGTCCTTGCTTTAAGGTCTTTCATGTTCTGTCATCCTTCAGATATTCTGTCTTTGAATTAATTTTTCTTATTAAATTGAAGATTTTGCTAATTGTCTTCTCTCAAAAAATGCTATCTAGGCTCTTAAGGAGCCTGCAATCTAATAAGGTCTTATCCTATGTTCTGAGTACTTTTTATGTTTAATCATGTATTGTTTAGGTGTTTATTTTCTTTTTGAATCTTGAACTGATATTGGCTAGTACATTCTTACATAGCATGAATTATTGACCTTTGGGTCAAGAATTTTGCTCTATGTGTGGGAAACCCAAATACTATGATATGTTTCCCTGACTCTTCCAGGAAATTGCTATTTTACCTATGTTTCCATTAACTATTCATATATTTTTATGACAACAATGATGATATTGTAATGATTGGATCTGAAATTTAATTTTATCCTGCTTATAACCTAATAAGTTAGCCTATCACTGTTTCGTGGATGCTGGCAGGAAACCCAGAGTCCCATTGGAGACAGAGGACTTTATTACTCCTAGCATAGCAGCATATGCACTAGTGTATGTGTGTCAGTTTTCTTTGTCCCCCAAGTCCCACAGGGTGGATATGGATAGCCCAGATGGACACCTGCACATGGAGTGGGTTGCATCCCATGGAGCTTGGGGGACTCACCACTTTATAGCAAGCACTAAGCAAGCCTGCTCTTTGCCCCAGAGGAAGACATCCCTCAAGACTGCTCACTGCACACACCCCCTAGGAAGTGGCCATGTAGGGTTGTCAGGGTCTTAAATTTTTGTCAATAAATAGGAGAGCAAAAGACTCACAGAAGAATGTCTCCCAGAAATATCTGCCCCCTTTTTCTGCACAATAAAGTCTTGGTTAATTTTCACATGGATATGCCACGCTCACTAATCTCACCAACAGAGGCTGAGGCCAAATCTGCTCAATTTGTCTCCTACGCCATTTAATTAAGGCCACCATAATTAGGACTCCAAGCATGGGAGGAGGTCAGATTGCAGTATTGATTTCAACTATGTCCTCAGCATCCTGGACCGGCCAACTGAATGAGACCAAGGGAGGACCAAGAAGTCTTGTTATTCATTATAACTCGTGAAAGGGAGTTTAGGTTGACCTGCTGATCTTGGTATCATTGGCAATAAATATAGGGAACAAAATCTGGCCAAAAGTAGTCCCATCCCCAATAAAGAGATATTCAGTGGTCCACACCTTCACACACAAAAAACATATAACCTGAAGGAACACGATTCACTTCAATGTGGGATGTTTTCTATTGATCTGGGTCACCATTACAGTGGTTTGGTTATGTGTCACTGAGTAGTTACAGTGTTAGACATAAATCTCATAACTCAAGGCTGCACTGGCATCAAGAGAAGCTAATGAATTTGTAACAGACTGAAACAAGGTTTGTACCGGTTGTGTTTGTACACCCGTGACAGAGGTCCAGATCTGGGGGGCTGCCGCTGATGACATCAGGTGCAGCAGAACAGTTAGGACCTGCCGTATCCACGTGGAATTTTCTGTTTCCGCGGCATGTGGACAGACTGGGCAGTGGGTCACTTTGCCAGCCATAGCTGCTACTTCAGCAGACCACATAATTTTTCCAGGCAGCTGTGTTGGGTCTAGGGAAGGAAAAGAAATAATGAATTGTTCTTCCCACTCCCAGCATCTCACAGGTTCTGAGATGTTACTTCCCCAGGTATTGGTGTGGCTGTTCTTCCCCACAGTCCTGAAATCATTGTGTCCCATCTTAGTGCCTGTAACTTTGCTTTTTCTCCAATCATCCCCTGCTCGTACCCAGGCTTTCAGTCCAGAGGGATCTGGCAGGAGAAAAATAAAGCATTTTTTATAATATTTCTATAAACCCATTCTATTCTACATCTTTGCTTGTAGGGGGACTTCTCAAGCAGTATACTCAACCAAATGGTCATTATCCTCATGATCCAAAGGTGACTCCAGGTGTCTGAAGCCAAATTAAGTTTGAACCCCACAGGTCCTTTGTGGCTGGCCTGTCACCTGGAGGGTACACCAGTTAGGCTGGCCTGGAGTTGCTGTTATGGAAAGAAAAGTATCATGAAATTTCAAAGGTTTTATATGACTTTCTGTCCCTTTCATCGTAATCATTACTCAGGAAGTGGCCAGAGAGAGATGAACCATTTCAGCGGATAGCCATATTTAGTGACCAAATGCCCCACTATACTATGTTGACCAGGAGGTGGTGAGGGAGGTAGGGTCACAGATCTTTGTAATTTCGAAAGATCATTCCAGAGCTCAGTAATACCAGATGCCTGTGGATTGTAGGGACCATGGAATGTTCATTGAATACCTTGACTATTGGCTCATTGTTTCTTCAAAATGAGAGATCTAAGTACTATTATCCTTGACTTTTTGTATATCTGGAAATGTCTCAGTTTTCTATGACATTGAGTGGCAGCTTGGTTGTGTTCATATTTTGGTCATCCTTCCTCTGAGAGTTTTACAGAAAGTCCACTGCCTGCTAGCATTGAATCTAGTTAGAGAAAAGTCTGAAGCCAACTGATTCTTCCCTTTTAGTGTCCTTACTGGTTAAACATACTTTTTTTTTTTTTTTTTTTTTTTGGCTTGAATGTCCGTAGAATTGCTCTTTAGGAACAATAATTTGTCCTGTGTAGAATTTTCCTCATTAATATTTTCCTGAGGAAATGGTCTGCCATTTCAACATGTAGATTGTATTTTTTATAGGGTTTCCTGTGTTTTAATTTCTGCTTATCTAATTTGTTTTCAGGGTCACTAATTACACTTAGGTTGGATCTCTTTTGTCTGTCTTTATAATTTTTTTCTAATCTTTTAAAACTCATTTTCCTTTCACTTTTCTCTAACCCATAATTTTAAGTTCATTTTCAGCAGTGATGACCCCCTTTCTGCTTCTTCCAATGTCATCTACAGTCCATAATTTTTATTTTTCTCTTCTGATATTTTAAAGATCTGCCTGTATTCATATGTTTTGTTTCTTAAATTTCACATATGAGTGAAAATATATGGTATCTGTCTTTCTCTGACTGACTTATTTTGCTTGGCATATTCTGTAGCTCCATCCACGTTGTTGCAAATGGCAAGATTTCATTCTTTTTTATGGCTGAGTAATATTCCATTGTGTGTTTACACCACATCTTCTTTATCCATTCATCAGTCAGTGGACATCTGGGCTCTTTCCATACTTTAGCTATTGTAGATAATGCTGCTATAAACATCAGGGTGCATATATTTCTTTGAATCCATATATTTGTGTCCTTTGAGTAAATACCTAGTACGTAGTAAAATTGCTGGATCATTGGAAAAAAAAGAAAACCATAAAACAGATTCTTAACTATAGAAAACAAACTGGGGGTTGCTGGAGGGGAGGTAGGTGGGGGGGTAGATTAAATGGGTAATGGTATTAAGGAGGACACTTGTAATGAACACTGGGTGTTGTATGTAAGTGATGAATCGCTAAATTCTACACCTGAAACAAATATTACACTTTATGTTAACTGGAATTTGAACAAAAACTTGGGGGAAGAAAAGGAATGTTTATACACAGAAAAAAAAAGATCTACCAAGTCATATTTTAAACATTTTCACTATGAAATATAAAATACATAGAAATAAGTGAATAAAACTATTTAAAAGTTAGGGATTGCCTGGGTGGCTCAGTTGGTTAAGCATCAACTTGATACCAACTTTCATGGTTTGATGAATTCAAGCCCCTCATCAGGCTTTGTGCTGACAGCACTGAGCATGCTTGAGATTCTTCCTCTCTCTCTGCCCCTCCCCTGCATTTATTTATTTTTTACTTAATTTGTTATTTATTTTTGAGAAAATAAGTTAAAAAATAAATGCATGAATGAATGAATAAATAAATAAATAAATGTCAGATGTGTGTAATCTCACCTGGGTCAGAAATTGAATTTTCCCAGGAAATTAAATTCCCCTACTCCTCCTTTATAAATCTCTTCCCTCCTCCCTAAGAAGTAAAACTATTATCCTGAATTTTGTGGTCCTCATTTATTTATCTGTAGAGTGTGAGTGTATATAGTCCTAAGCAATGTATTGTTAAATTTTGCTAGGTTTTGAACCTTATATATAATCATACTCAGTATATTCTTTTGTATTATGATTTTTTTTGCTCATTGTTAGGAATTTGTCATCCAGTCATTTCATGTAGTTGTAGTTAGTTCATTTTTACCACAGTAAAGTATTCTAGTGAATGACGATATCACAAACTATGTAACCATTCTATTGTAGATGGACGTTTTTCATTTATTTTATGACTAATGCTGCTGATGAATATTTTACTACATGAATTGAGGCACACATGTATATATTTAGGAAAAATAGCGATTTATTACATCATTGGGAATGGGTCTTCAAATTTATTAGATACTGTCAAAAAGATTGTGCTGGGGTGCCTGGGTGGCTCAGTCGGTTAAGCGTCTGACTCTGAGTTTCGGTTCAGATCATGATCTCACATTTCATGAGTTTGAGCTCTGCATTGGGCTCTGCACTGCCAATGCAGAGCCTGCCTGGGATTCTCTTCCTCTCCCTTTGCCCTTCCCCAGCTCTCTATCTCTCTCTCAAAGTAAATAAATAAACTTAAAAAAAAAAAAAAAAAAAAAAGATTGTACTAATTGATTCTGCCCCTAGTAGTGTGTGATAGTTCCTGTTCTCTATTCTTGCCAATTTTGTCTGACTTAATTTTTAAAGTTTTAGTGAATCAGGTGTGTGTTTTGGCATCTCTTTGTGGTTTTAACTTAGAATTGTCTGGTTAAAGAGAGGTTCAACACCTTTTGAGATGATTAATAGCCATTCGGATTTCCTATTTTGTAAAGTTGCTTTTTCACTTATTTTGTTCATTTTTCCATTGGGTGAGCCATTTTCCCCTTTTTGATTTGTGGGTTTTTTTTTTTCCTCCAATATATTCTGGTTATTAGCCATTGTGACTTAGATATGTGACAATAACTTGGGCTTTTCTTTTCACTCTTTATGATGTCTTTTATAGAACCAAAGAACTTAATTGTAACATCAGATTATTCCTTTATTAGTCCTTTTTGTAATTGGTTAGGAAAATTTTTCCCAACTCTGGGATTATGAAGACATTCTACTATTATTTTCTAAATGTAAAAGGCAGCTTATGAAGCATTTGAGACTTTAATATAAAAATATGGTTAGTAGGGTGCCTGGGTGGCTCAGTTGAGCATCTGATGCTTGATTTTGGCTCAGGTCATAATCTCATGGTGGTGAGACTGAGCTCTGTGCTGGGAGTGGAATCTGCTTGAGATATTCTCTCTCTCTCTCTCTCTCTCTCTCTCTCTCTCTCTCTCTCCCTCCCTCCCTCCCTCCCTCCCTCCCTCCCTCCCATTGGACCCTCCCCAAATTGTGTGCATGCACGTTCTCTCCACCCTCCCCCCCAAATATATGATTTGAGGTCAATCCAATTTAATATATTTCCTATGTGGATACTCCTCCTTTCCAGCAAAACTTATTGACTGTTTTTCTTTCCCCACTGTCTGGCAGGGCCATCTTTGTTATAAATCAAGTCTTCATTGGTGCATGGGTCTATTACTGGGTTCTTCCTTGGTGTTTCCAAACAAAATTTTAAATATCAGCTTATCAAGTTAACACACACATGCATGTGCATCTCCCTATATTCCCATGCCTACCCATATGTTGGCATTTTGATTAGAATTGCATTGAATCTATCAATTATGATAGATCTCCTTAGCTTAGCTCTATCAATAAAGCTTAGTAATTTTTCCTGTGGTAGCCCTTTATTTTGCTGTTTGACTTTATTCCTAAGTACTTGCTATATTGCAATACTATTGTAAATGGGTATTCTTGTTATTTTTCATTTTGTTTATTCCTTATACATAGAAACACAGTTGGGTTTTGTGTGTTAACTTCACACCCAGTAGCTTGGCACATCGTCTGGTTGATTAGAATTGCTTTATCACTTGGATTTTCTAGGTACACAGTCCTCTCTCTTGGGAATGATAGTTGTCTTTTCCTTTTCTGTTTCTTTCTTTTTTTTTTTTTATTGCCTTAGTAACTTATAAGATATGCGATAGAATGTTAATATGTCTTGAGATAGTGGGCTTCCCTATGTTATTTTCATTGTCAAAAGCAAAATTTCACTGTTTGTCTCATTTATTAATTTAAAAGGTTCCTATCTTTAGTTTGCTAAGAATTTTTCTTTTTAGATTATGAATATATGTTGAACTTCTATGAAATGTGCTGAATGTGGTCAATAACATGGATTTTATTATATATATTATATCTATTACTATATCAACCTTACTTTTTTGGGCTCAAAACCAACTTGGTCATGATATGTCTTATATACATTGTGCACTTTATTTTGTTGATATGTAAATATTTTAACATCTTTGTTTATAATGGAGATTAGGTTATAATCTTCTTGTATAATCCCTATTAAGTTTTGGCATCCACATTACAGTATTTTAATAAAATGAGTTCAGGAGTGATCCTTCTTTGTTTCCTGGGGAGATTTGTGTAAGATTAGAATTATTTCTTCCTTGAACTTTGTAGAAATTTCTGGTGAAGCTGTATGATCTGGAATTTGCTTTGTGTGAAGATTTGACTTCTGATTCATTTTTAAGATAATTATACATTTATGTATGTTTTATTGAGTAATTTTTGGTAAGATTACTCCTATGATTTTATCCATTTCATCTAAATTTTAAAATTTATTGGCAAGTGTCTAATTTATTATCTGCTCAGCTTCTAATCATCTCCAGTGATTTAGACATCTGTTAATGTCTGCTTTCTTTTCCTGATATTGGCAATTTGAGCTTTTTCTCATTTTACTTTTTAAAGAACACAACAATGATCTAATTTTTTATCTTCTACTTTTGTTGAGTTTATTTGATTGTTCTTAAATTTTTTTCTTTTTTTAAGTTTATTCATTTATTTTTGTGAGAGCATGCAAGCAGGGGAGGTGCAGATAGAGAATCTCAGGCAGGCTCCGTGCTGCTAGCACAAAGCCCAGTGCTGGGCTTGGACTCATGAAACCATGAGGTCATGACCTGAGCTGAAACCAAGAGTTAGACACTTAACCAACTGAGCCACCCAAGTGCCCCCTTGTCTTCTTTTTACTACCGTTCTTAAATACTTGAGTTGAATGTGTAGCTCATAAATATTTCCTCCTTTTCCAACACTTGATTTTTCCTTAAAATCATTTCATTAACTTCATTCTATAATATTATATGCAGCATTTGTTATTTTTGAGTCTAAAATAAATTTAAGTTCTGTATGCTTTTTTCTTCATGGATTATTTTAAACTGTATTCCTTAATTTTCTTTTTTCTTTTTTTTTTTTTTTTTATTTATTTTGAGAGAGATAGAGTGAGTGGGGAAGGGGCAGAGAGAGAGGGAGAGAGAAAATCCCAAGCAGGTTCTGCACTGCCAGCACAAAGCCCAACATGGGGCTAGAACTCATGAAACATGAGCTCATGACCTGAGCCAAAACCAAGAGTTGGATGCTTAACCAACTTAGCCACCCAGGCACCCCAGTATTTCTTAATTTTGAAACATATAAGAGGAGTTTCTTATCTTTTTATATTTAATCTCTAGCATTGTGGTCTGAGAACATACTGTGTGTGATTGCATTTCTTTGAAATTTGTTGACATTTGCCCTAGTATATAGTCAGTTTTTATATGTCTACCATGGTGTGCTTAAAAAGATGAAGAATTGTTGGCTGCAGTATTGTATATGACTTTCATTAAGGTCATTAATTCTGTTATTCAAATCATCTATATTTTTAGTGATTTTTTTCCAGATACTTCAATCATTTGCTGTGAAAAGTATGTTAAAATCTCCATTATAATTGTAGATTTGTGTCTTTCACTTTGTAGTTCTGTTAGTTTTAGTTTTCTCTGTATATATTTTTAAGATTAAAAAATTTTTTTCTTTAGAGAGAGTGTGTGAGTGGGGGAGAGAGGCGGAGGGAGGGAGGGAGGGAGAGAGAGAGAGAGAGAGAAAGAGAGAAAGAGAGAGAGAATCTTAAGGAGGTTCCATGCTCAGCACGGAGCCTGATGCAGGGCTCAGTCCCATGACCCTGAGATCATGACCTGAGCCGAAATCAAGAGTCAGATGCTCAACCAACTGAGCCACCCAGGCACCCCTCTAGATTATGAGACTATTATTAAGGACTAAAAACAGGATGATTGTTTCCTGATTAATTCTTGATAACCTTTGTCTCCTAGTGTTTTTACCCTACAGTGTATTTTGTATTAGGTTTATTTACTTTGTGTCATAAATAATGGGACTGTTGCTCCATCACATTAATGCCAGTTTCATGTGGGCAGTAACTTAAAATTTTTTTAAGTTTGTTTATTTTGAGAGATAGAGTACAAGTTGGGGAGGGAAAAAGGGAGGGGAAGAGAGAGAATCCCAAGCAGGCTCTGTACCCAGTGCTGAGCGCGACCCAGGGCTCAGTCTCCTGACCGTGAGATCATGACTTGAACTGAAATCAAGAGTTGGACACTTAACCAACTGAGCCACCTAGGCGCCCCTAAATGTTTCTATATGCTCAGCACCTATGTAGGCACTCAATTGTGGAATGGCTAGGTAAACATAGGTGAAAATTACAATTGGTTGGGAGCATCATCAGGTGTAGAAAGTTAAGTTTAACATACTACTTCAGTTCATGGTATTATCATTGGTTTATGCAAGGGCCCTCTACTGACTTTGGTTGGTTAGTTGGTTAATTTATCTTTTAATCATTCTTCCCCTATATAGGCAGCTGGCCTAGTGTGTTTGAAATATGCCATGGAGTTGTGAGTATCCTTGTAAAAGATGTAATGTTGACTTTTGGTGTATGCACTTTTATTTGCATAAAGGCATGGTGTTAGAGACCTTATTGTATACCTTGCTTTTAAAATAGTCAATACCATATTTCAAAAGTTCACTTATGTGTCTATATTTTTAATGATGATCAAAGATTCAACTGCTTTGACTTTCCTTGGTGTGCTTACCTGTTTTGTTTATTCCCTGGACTATAATTTTGAACTTGTAATTTATGATTTAGGAAGAGATAAATTCAGTCAATAAATATCTAGTAATGATGATTATTATAAGTACTTAGATTCTTTGAATCTTCCCTAATTGTGCTTGCCTTTTTGTTTGTTTGTTTTTTGTTTCTTGTTTTTTTTTTTTTTTTTTTTTAAGCTCCTAGAGCCCTCCTGCACTCTCAGCTCACAGATCTCTTACATGCTTGCTCTCTGTCCCAGGGTTAAATGAATTTTATCATTAGTCTCTCTTCCCTGCAGGTTGGAATATTGTGGTTTGACCTCCCTGTGTTGTCAGGATCTCTCCTGTACTCTTAGAAGCAACCAAAACCTGATAAAAATAAACCTGACACAGAACACTTTAGGGTATGAAGGAATTATGAAATTATGTGAAGTCCTGAGATCTCCTGAATGTAAACTGAAAGTTCTGGGGTAAGTCTTCGTTGGCTTCTCAGGGCAGAAGTTTACTGGAACAAGGGATTTGGGAAGCTACTTGTTCACTGCAGGCCTAAGAATCAACCTGATTGTGGATCTGTGCGTATTCTTGAGGCCCTTCTTTTCCTCCCGTAGGACACTGAATTTTAAGAGACATACTGTAGCATACTGGTTAACAGCTGAGAACTCTAAAGCCAGACTACCCGAGTATGAAATGTAGCCCTGGAACTTACTAGATATTTGAACTTGCACTAGTCTCCAGTCTCTGTGTTTTGATTTCTTTGTCTATAAATGGGTGAAATGATATGTACTCATGGTTTATTATGAGGACTGATCAACTGAGTCAGTATAGGCAGTACAGGTGTCCCTCTGCTATCTGAAGGTAGAGTGTTCCCGTGAAAGCTTTCATAAGCCAAAATGGTGTAAAGCAAAGAAGCAATTACCATTATTTATATGGAAGAAATTTTGAGCATTCCTGGGCCCCCAAAAACATTCTCTCTTTTAGGCTTTTCTGATACCTTAGGACACATCTTGTTAACACATGCACAAAATAAATGGATATGAGGCCCAGATGCTCATAGACACAGTTCAGAGCTGTAGCAGCTGGGTGCTGAGGTGCAGCGCAGGCCCTGGGGAAGGAGCTGGGCAGGGCTGCTCTTGCTGCCTGGGTTCATGCTGCCTCCATAATGGCTCACTGCATCCCAAATGCTGAACACTATTTTCGCTTTTTAACTTTTTTGTGTGGTAAAAGCAAAATCTTTGGACTTCTTTCAGTTATCAAAAACACATACTAATGTCGGTCTCTCAAAAAGGTGAAGTGGTACAGCCATGACCTTTGGAAAAGCAAAGGATACCTGTACTTAGAACTGCCTAGTATGTAACACCTAACTGTTTTCTATGTTAGCGGTTGTCATCATTAGAAGTAGTATTTTGCTTGAGTAGAAAAAGGCTCTCGGAGGATCCTCTTCAATTTTAATCTTTTTTTATTTCTACTCTGTGTTCCATTTTCCTTCCTCTGCCACACACCCTGAGTCTATACCTCACATTCCCCTTGCCCCACTCCCCAGCCATGTTCACTTCTGTCTCTAACAGTTTTTCTCTGAGAAATGAATTCTTCAGTGGGAAAACTGAGTGTGAGAAGAGGTCTTCCCTTATTTTCTCAGGGTGTGCAAAGAGGCGTTTGATGAGGAAGCCCAGAAACTGCTGGAAGCTGTGCGAGTTAGCAATCCACAGCTCATCATTGAGCGGGATTGTAATGATCACAGTGATGAAGATGTTTCCTGGTGGCAGTGTCCCTGATTTGAAGAACCTGATGTACTTTTCAAAAGTAAAATGCCTCAGTGTGATGAGGGAATCTTAGCTTTAGATGCTTTATGCCCAGACGTACTGTGTTTGATGTCTGTTAGATGTAGGTGAGTCACTTCTCTGTGAAAGCTCTGTTCTACTTCACATGGGGGTTGAGAAGCTAAAATAAAACGAAAAACCTAAACCTCGGTGAAAGGTATGACATGTTTTTAATTGAATGCAGAGCTCAAGAATTCTGATGTGAGAAGCCTAGAAATGAAAGTGGAGGACGAGCCTAGGAAAGATTATGTTAGAGCACCTGTTTCCCTTTCTCTCCCTCCCACAAATGGCTTACTTCACAGCCTCACCATCTCCGGCTTGCTTTACTGAATGCTTCTCCATGCATGTTCTTGGGACAACTGGCGTCTAAATCACTTGGGTGTTTCTTAAAATGCGGTTTCCTAGAGCCCATATCGGACTTACTGAATCAGAATTATCTAAAGGTCCTAGGAACTGGTATTTTAAATAATTTCCCAGGCAACTTTTGGGTATGTTACTATGTGAGAATTGATGGTCTCAGTCAAAATGGGAGTCCACTTCCTCCATGAACATTTTCTGCAGCCTGTTGTAAAGATGTAAATAGATCTAAGATTATTGGGATTAGAGCTAAAAACATCTTCCTCCGTTTGACAGAAATCCGACACAGTAACATTTTCTGTGAAAGACTTTTAATTATCTATTGCTATGTGAAAAAACATCCCCAAATTTATTGGCTTAAAGGAGTGACTACTATGTTCTGTCTCATGACTTGGTAGATTAGAATTCAGAAAGGGCTCAGCTAAGCATTTCTTATGCTCCACACATCACTTGGAATCCCTTGGTGGTATTCAGCTGGTAGCCAGGTTGTACTGGGGGCTCCAAGGTGACTTCACTCACATGCCTGGTGCCTGGGCAAGGATGGCTGGAAGGTTAGGTTTGACTGGGCACCTCTTCTCTCTAGTCTTAAGGACTTTCCACATGATCTTTCCAGCAGGGAAGATGGAGTTCTCTCATGGGGCTTGAAGGGCCAAGTGGAAGCTGCCTGTTTTCTTGAAAGTTAGGCCCAGCACTGACATGAAGTCACTTCTGTCATACTCCATTGGTTGGAACAGTCCAGTTCAGCCCAGATGCAAGGGTAGTCACTTCTTGATGGGCATAGTGTCAGAGAATTTGTAGCCTTCCTTAGTCTACCACAGACTATCAATTTTTTTCCCTGTCTGTAGGAGATAAGAAAGCCTTTTAGGTGGTACAATAGCCCCTTGAGTCAATGTGGCAGAGCTGGAGATAAGAGTGAACCATGGCAGTTAGAAGGGGGCAAGTGGCAGTCATGGGAAGATTCGCAGGTAGTGTTACTGGGGCTGGTATGTACACCTATGATGCCTAGAGGGAGGTCACTGCTGAGGCTGATTCTCAGTGTTGACAGTCATGCTGGCTAGAGAGAGCTCGCCTGGGGCCATCATAACAAACAAAAGAAAGTCTGCATGGAACAAGTGGCACTCCCATCACAAGGCAGTCTTGGGCTGCAGTGAGCGTCTTATCCTTCGTAGAAAATAAGATTTGAAAGATTCCCAAGTAAAACTCTAACAAAGGAGTTAATAAATGCTTCTTATCAAGGTGATTTCTAGCAAACTTTCAGGCAAAGGAAAATTCCTGTGTTTTTAAAACCATTTCAGAGCATCATTGAGGAGGGTAACTTTACCATTTTCTTTCTTAAGCTATAAAACTTTGATAGGAGAGCCTCAAAAAAGATAACACCAGAAGGAAATTCAGTTGGATGTTACGAATACATATGCAAAGACTAAATATAAATATTTGAAAATTCCAAAAATCACCTTAAAGATAAAATGAATGGGGCTCCTGGCAGGCTCATTTGGTAGAGCATGTGACCCGTGATCTCCAGCTCATGAGTTTGAGCCCCACATTGGGTGTAGAGATTATTTAAAAGTAAAAGCTTTAAAAATATATATATATATATATATATATACCACGAATATTATGATTTACAACAGAAGTGCAAGAGAGGACAAATATTAGGAGGAATGTTGTAATTTATGATATCAGTTGGTTGATGGAGAAAGACCAAATAATCACTTTAGTATATGTTGATAAGGCATTTAATAACATTCAGTCTTGTGTTGTCAGGTACTTTCATAATATGATAAAGAAATTTTACCCTGAATATAACTGTATATATTTTTTTGGCATTTTATTTACTTATTTATTTTTTTTCAATATATGAAATTTATTGTCAAATTGGTTTCTTTTTTTTTTATATATATATATATATATATATATATGAAGTTTATTGTCAAATTGGTTTCCATACAACACCCAGTGCTCATCCCAAAAGGTGCCCTCCTCAATACCCATCACCCACCCTGCCCTCCCTCCCACCCCCCATCAACCCTCAGTTTGTTCTCAGTTTTTAACAGTCTCTTATGCTTTGGCTCTCTCCCACTCTAACCTCTTTTTTTTTTTTTCCTTCCCCTCCCCCATGGGTTTCTGTTAAGTTTCTCAGGATACACATGAGAGTGAAAACATATGGTATCTGTCTTTCTCTGTATGGCTTATTTCACTTAGCATCACACTCTCTACTTCCATCCACGTTGCTACAAAGGGCCATATTTCATTCTTTCTCATTGCCCTGTAGTACTCCATTGTGTATATGAACCACAATTTCTTTATGCATTCATCAGTTGATGGACATTTAGGCTCTTTCCATAATTTGGCTATTGTTGAGAGTGCTGCTATAAACATTGGGGTACAAGTGCCCCTATGCATCAGTACTCCTGTATCCCTTGGGTAAATTCCTAGCAGTGCTATTGCTGGGTCATAGGGTAGGTCTATTTTTAATTTTCTGAGGAACCTCCACACTGTTTTCCAGAATAGCTGCACCAATTTGCATTCCCACCAACAGTGCAAGAGGGTTCCCGTTTCTCCACATCCTCTCCAGCATCTATAGTCCCCTGATTTGTTCATTTTGGCCACTCTGACTGGCGTGAGGTGATATCTGAGTGTGGTTTTGATTTGTATTTCCCTGATGAGGAGCGACGTTGAGCATCTTTTCATGTGCCTGTTGGCCATCTGGATGTCTTCTTTAGAGAAGTGTCTATTCATGTTTTCTGCCCATTTCTTCACTGGGTTATTTGTTTTTCGGGTGTGGAGTTTGGTGAGCTCTTTATAGATTTTGGATACTAGCCCATTGTCCGATATGTCATTTGCAAATATCTTTTCCCATTCCATTGGTTACCTTTTAGTTTTGTTGGTTGTTTCCTTTGCTGTGCAGAAGCTTTTTATCTTCATAAGATCCCAGTAATTCATTTTTGCTTTTAATTCCCTTGCCTTTGGGGATGTGTCGAGTAAGAGATTGCTACGGCTGAGGTCAGAGAGGTCTTTTCCTGCTTTCTCCTCTAGGGTTTTGATGGTTTCCTGTCTCACATTCAGGTCCTTTATCCATTTTGAGTTTATTTTTGTGAATGGTGTGAGAAAGTGGTCTAGTTTCAACCTTCTGCATGTTGCTGTCCAGTTCTCCCAGCACCATTTGTTAAAGAGACTGTCTTTTTTCCATTGGATGTTCTTTCCTGCTTTGTCAAAGATGAGTTGGCCATACGTTTGTGGGTCTAGTTCTGGGGTTTCTATTCTATTCCATTGGTCTATGTGTCTGTTTTTGTGCCAATACCATGCTGTCTTGATGATGACAGCTTTGTAGTAGAGGCTAAAGTCTGGGATTGTGATGCCTCCTGCTTTGGTCTTCTTCAAAATTAATTTGGCTACTCGGGGCCTTTTGTGGTTCCATATGAATTTCAGAATTGCTTGTTCTAGTTTCGAGAAGAATGCTGATGCAATTTTGATTGGGATTGCATTGAATGTGTAGATAGCTTTGGGTAGTATTGACATTTTACCAATATGTATTCTTCCAATCCATGTGCACGGAATGTCTTTCCATTTCTTTATATCTTCTTCAATTACCTTCATAAGCTTTCTATAGTTTTCAGCATACAGATCTTTTACATCTTTGGTTAGATTTATTCCTAGGTAT
The DNA here is from genome assembly GCF_046562875.1 of Panthera onca. Classification (NCBI taxonomy): domain Eukaryota; kingdom Metazoa; phylum Chordata; class Mammalia; order Carnivora; family Felidae; genus Panthera; species Panthera onca. The sequence goes on along the minus strand of NC_138348.1, from coordinate 51,113,775 downwards.
TTTATGCTTCTTGGTGCAATTGTGAATGGGATCAGTTTCTTTATTTGTCTTTCTGTTGCTTCATTGTTAGTGTATAAGAATGCAACTGATTTCTGTACATTGATTTTGTATCCTGCAACTTTGCTGAATTCATGTATCAGTTCTAGCAGACTCTTGGTGGAGTCTATCGGATTTTCCATGTATAATATCATGTCATCTGCAAAAAGCGAAAGCTTGACTTCATCTTTGCCAATTTTGATGCCTTTGATTTCCTTTTGTTGTCTGATTGCTGATGCTAGAACTTCCAGCACTATGTTAAACAACAGCGGTGAGAGTGGGCATCCCTGTCGTGTTCCTGATCTCAGGGAAAAAGCTCTCAGTTTTTCCCCATTGAGGATGATGTTAGCTGTGGGCTTTTCATAAATAGCTTTTATGATCTTTAAGTATGTTCCTTCTATCCCGACTTTCTCAAGGGTTTTTATTAAGAAAGGGTGCTGGTTTTTGTCAAAGGCCTTTTCTGCATCGATTGATAGGATCATATGGTTCTTCTCTTTTTTTTTTGTTAATGTGATGTATCACGTTGATCGATTTGCGAATGGTGAACCAGCCCTGCATCCCAGGAATGAATCCCACTTGATCATGGTGAATAATTCTTTTTATATGCTGTTGAATTCGATTTGCTAGTATCTTATTGAGAATTTTTGCATCCATATTCATCAGGGATATTGGCCTGTAGTTCTCTTTTTTTACTGGGTCTCTGTCTGGTTTAGGAATCAAAGTAATACTGGCTTCATAGAATGAGTCTGGAAGTTTTCCTTCCCTTTCTATTTCTTGGAATAGCTTGAGAAGGATAGGTATTATCTCTGCTTTAAACGTCTGTTAGAACTCCCCTGGGAAGCCATCTGGCCCTGGACTCTTATTTGTTGGGAGATTTTTGATAACCGATTCAATTTCTTCACTGGTTATGGGTCTGTTCAAGCTTTCTATTTCCTCCTGATTGAGTTTTGGAAGAGTGTGGGTGTTTAGGAATTTGTCCATTTCTTCCAGGTTGTCCAATTTGTTGGCATATAATTTTTCATAGTATTCCCTGATAATTGTATCTCTGAGGGATTGGTTGTAATAAGTCCATTTTCATTCATGATTTTATCTATTTGGGTCATCTCCCTTTTCTTTTTGAGAAGCCTGGCTAGAGGTTTGTCAATTTTGTTTATTTTTTCAAAAAACCAACTCTTGGTTTCGTTGATCTGCTCTACAGTTTTTTTAGATTCTATATTGTTTATTTCTGCTCTGATCTTTATTATTTCTCTTCTTCTGCTGGGTTTAGGCTGCCTTTGCTGTTCTGCTTCTATTTCCTTTAGGTGTGCTGTTAGATTTTGTATTTGGGATTTTTCTTGTTTCTTGAGATAGGCCTGAATTGCGATGTATTTTCCTCTCAGGACTGCCTTCGCTGCATCCCAAAGCGTTTGGATTGTTGTATTTTCATTTTCGTTTGTTTCCATATATTTTTTAATTTCTTCTCTAATTGCCTGGTTGACCCACTCATTCATTAGTAGGGTGTTCTTTAACCTCCATGCTTTTGGAGGTTTTCCAGACTTTTTTCCTGTGGTTGATTTCAAGCTTCATAGCATTGTGGTCTGAAAGTATGCATGGTATAATTTCAATTCTTGTAAACTTATGAAGAGCTATTTTGTGACCCAGTATATGATCTATCTTGGAGAATGTTCCATGTGCACTCGAGAAGAAAGTATATTCTGTTGCTTTGGGATGCAGAGTTCTAAATATATCTGTCAAGTCCATCTGATCCAATGTTATCATTCAGGGCCCTTGTTTCTTTTTTGACCGTGTGTCTAGATGATCTATCCATTTCTGTAAGTGGGGTGTTAAAGTCCCCTGCAATTACCACATTCTTATCAATAAGGTTGCTTATGTTTATGAGTAATTGTTTTATATATTTGGGGGCTCCCGTATTCGGCACATAGACATTTATAACTGTTAGCTCTTCCTGATGGATAGACCCTGTAATTATTATATAATGCCCTTCTTCATCTCTTGTTACAGCCTTTAATTTAAAGTCTAGTTTGTCTGATATAAGTATGGCTACTCCAGCTTTCTTTTGGCTTCCAGGAGCATGATAAATAGTTCTCCATCCCCTCACTCTCAATCTAAAGGTGTCCTCAGATCTAAAATGAGTCTCTTGTAGACAGCAAATAGATGGGTCTTGTTTTTTTATCCATTCTGATACCCTATGTCTTTTGGTTGGCGCATTTAGTCCATTTACATTCAGTGTTATTATAGAAAGATACGGGTTTAGAGTCACTGTGATGTCTGTATGTTTTATGCTTGTAGTGATGTCTCTGGTACTTTGTCTCACAGGATCCCCCTTAGGATCTCTTGTAGGGCTGGTTTCGTGGTGACAAATTCCTTCAGTTTTTGTTTGTTTGGGAAGACCTTTATCTCTCCTTCTATTCTAAATGACAGACTTGCTGGATAAAGGATTCTCGGCTGCATATTTTTTCTGTTCATCACACTGAAGATCTCCTGCCATGCCTTTGTGGCCTGCCAAGTTTCAAAAGAGAGATCAGTCACGAGTCTTATAGGTCTCCCTTTATATGTGAGGGCACGTTTATCCCTTGCTGCTTTCAGAATTTTCTCTTTATCCTTGTATTTTGCCAGTTTCACTATGATATGTCGTGCAGAAGATCGATTCAAGTTACGTCTGAAGGGAGTTCTCTGTGCCTCTTGGATTTCAATGCCTTTTTCCTTCCCCAGTTCAGGGAAGTTCTCAGCTATTAATTCTTCAAGTACACCTTCAGCACCTTTCCCTCTCTCTTCCTCCTCTGGAATACCAATTATGCGTATATTATTTCTTTTTAGTGTATCACTTAGTTCTCTAATTTTCCCCTCATACTCCTGGATTTTTTTATCTCTTTTTCTCAGCTTCCTCTTTTTCCATAATTTTATCTTCTAGTTCACCTATTCTCTCCTCTGCCTCTTCAGTCCGAGCCGTGGACGTTTCCATTTTATTTTGCATCTCATTTAAAGCGCTTTTCAGCTCCTCCTGACTGTTCCTTAGTGCCTTGATCTCTGCAGTAAGAGATTCTCTGCTGTCCTCTATACTGTTTTCAAGCCCAGCAATTAATTTTATGACTATTATTCTAAATTCACTTTCTGTTATATTATTTAAATCCTTTTTGATCAGTTCATTAGCTGTTATTTCCTGGAGATTCTTTTGAGGGGAATTCTTCCGTTTGGTCATTTTGGATAGTCCCTGGAGTGGTGGGGACCTGCAAGGCACTTCCCCTGTGCTGTGGTGTATAACTGGAGTTGGTGGGCGGGGCTGCAGTCCGACCTGATGTCTGCCCCCAGCCCACTGCTGGGGCCACAGTCAGACTGGTGTGTGCCTTCTCTTTCCCTCTCCTAGGGGCGGGATTCACTGTGGGGTGGCATGGCCCGTGTGGGCTACTTGCACACTGCCAGGCTTGTGGTGCTGGGGATCTGGCGTATTAGCTGGGGTGGTTAGGCAAGGTGCATGTGGGCAGGAGGGGCAGGCTTAGCTCACTTCTCCTTAGGTGATCCACTTCAGGAGGGGCCCTGTGGCAGCGGGAGGGAGTCAGACCCGCTGCCGGAGGGGTGGCACCGCAGAAGCACAGCGTTGGGTGTTTGCATGGAGCAAGCAAGTTCCCTGGCAGGAACTGGTTCCCTTTGGGATTCTGGCTGGGGGATGGGCGAGGGAGATGGCGCTGGCTAGCGCCTTTGTTCCCCGCCAAACTGAGCTCTGTCGTCCCGGGGCTCAGCAACTCTCCCTCCCTTTGTCCTCCAGCCTTCCCGCTTTCTGAGCAGAGCTGTTAACTTATGACCTCCCAGATGCTAAATCCCGCTTGCTGTCGGAACACACTCCATCCGGCCCCTCCGCTTTTGCAAGCCAGACTCAGGGCTCTGCTCGGCCGGCGGGCCGCCCCTCTGCCCCGGCTCTCTCCCACCAGTCCGTGGAGCGCACACCGCCTCGCCGCCCTTCCTACCCTCTTCCGTGGGCCTCTCGTCTACGCTTGGCTCCGGAGACTCCGTTCTGCTAATCCTCTGGTGGTTTTCTGGGTTATTTAGGCAGATGTAGGTGGAATCTAAGTGATCAGCAGGACGTGCGGTGAGCCCAGCGTCCTCCTATGCCGCCATCTTCCCTGTTCCGCGCCAGCAGTTTGGCATTTTAAAAAGATCACTCTTCATTCCATTCTCACACTGTAGGAGGGAAGCAGGGAGACCACTCAGGAATCTCTTTTAGGTGAGAAAGTGTAACCGTATATTAGAAGCACTGTCATAACTAAATTTTGGAAACACAGATTGTGTGTCACTGCTATCAGATAACCCGTCAGTCAGGATTAGGGTGATGGGAGTGAGGCACTTACTGGAGGGTGGAGGGGACTAGGATGGGTGTAGTACAAGTGCAGGGTCAGACAGTCTCTAAATTTTTGGTATTTGGTTATCATGGGTATTTTGTGTTAATTTTGATTTACAGAATATTCCACTAAATTTTTTTTTTTTTTTTTGAGAGAGGGCTCGAGTGAGTGAGGGGCAGAGAGAGAGAGAAGTGGGGCTCACTTGGGGCTTGTGTTTTTACCCGAAGTGGGTTTGAGCTGACCTAAGACAGGGATGTGGGACTTGAACTCACGAACTGTGAGACCATGACCTGAGCGAAAGTCAGATACTTAACAACTGAGTCACCCAGGCGCCTTTCCACTAAAATGTTTACATTGATTGAATTTTTCCGTATCTCCTTAAATTTTGTGTATCACCCAAGTCACTGCCCTCATCCTAAATCGAGCCCTGGAGAAGGAAGGGCTTGAAATTTCAAATAATATAGTTAAGGAGTCAAAAAGGATAGTCCAAGAATCAAATAGGGTGACCAAAACAAACTTTAGCTTTGTTGGTTCTTTATTTTTTATACTTTAACATTTTTGTATTTTTTTTTTTTAAGTTTATTTACTATGAGAAAACACATGCACACAAGCAGGGGAGGGGCAGAGAGGAGTTGGGATCCCAAGCAGGCTGCAAGCTGTTAGCACAGAGACTGACACAGGGCTCCACCTCATGAACTGTGAGATCATGGCCTGAGCCCAAATCAGGAGTCAGATGCTTAACCCACTGAGCTGCCTGGCATAGTCACCTCTAGGCTGAGCATCTGGCTCGGGTTTTACTGATCTTTTATACATAATGTGCTTCCGGGTTGGGCGGGACTAGCATAGTCAAACTACTGGCTGCTGGCTGATACAAGAGGCAAGCAAGATTGCAGAAGCTAAAAGCGTGCCAAGGGAGTATCCAACCTTGGACATCTGGCTGGCCCTTTTTATCTGCATTTACCAGCTTTCCTTCTCAATAGAAGTGTGATTATAATTTCTAGACTTAAGGGTTTTTAAAGTTATCTTTTTGTTATTTTTAACCTAATTGAGTTATGATTAGTGTGTTCTGTTTGAAAATATTTTTTTGAAATTAGTTAAAATAGATTTTATAGCGTATTCTATAATCAGTTTTCTATGTGTGCTTGAAAAGAATGTACACCTTCCCATAACTGAGTGCCTGTACACACACACACACACACACACACACACACACATATATATGTATATATACACACACACACATACATCCATTAATCTTTTCATTTTGCAGTTCAAATCTTCCTATACTAATCTTTGCTGTTTAATCTATCAATTATTAAGAATATTTTCTTCTAGAGGCCTCTGGGTAGTTCTGTCGGTTGAGCGTCTGACTCTTGATTTCGGCTCGGGTCATGATCCCAGGGTCATGGGATCAAGCCCTGCGTTGGGCACCATGCTGAGGATGGAGCCTGCTTACCCTCTGCCCCTCTCCCCTGCTGGTGTGCTCGCTTGTTCTCTCAAATAAAAAAATTTAAAAAATATATTTTTTCCTAATATTAGAAGAATAAGTATTCTAATATGATGGAATTTTCTCCCCTCCCCCCCCCCCCACCATAGCTTAAACTTTTTGCTTTAGATATTTTGCAGCCGTGGTTATGGGGTAAATGTGATAGAACTATGTCACAGGGAGATTTGAACTCCCCTATTGTCAGCTTAGCAACCAATGAAAAAAGAGTTCTTGTATTCCACTGCTTTGGTTTAAAAAGTCTTCCAAAGACTAATTGGTCCGGCATGTATCCAGTGATGCAGTAAAATATCATTTTCAAGAATTTAAAATCATGGTTCTTACCTAAATGCAGAATGAGTACTTGTCCAAAGATTCATCAATGCGGTAGTAAGAGAACCAGTGAGGTGTTGATTTAAAAAGCATTTAAGGGGGGCGCCTGGGTGGCTCAGTCGGTTAAGCGGCCGACTTCGGCTCAGGTCATGATCTCACAGTCCGTGAGTTCAAGCCCCGCGTCAGGCTCTGTCCTGACAGCTCAGAGCCTGGAGCCTGTTTCAGATTCTGTGTCTCCCTCTCTCTGACCCTCCCCTGTTCATGCTCTGTCTCTGTCTCAAAAATAAGTAAACGTAAAAAAAAAAAAAAAAAAAAAAAATTAAAAAAAATAAATAAATAAAAAGCATTTAAGGAACAAAGGTTTATATATCCACCAGAAATAGCATTTTTAAAAAAAGTTAGAATAACATTTCAAGGGAAATATAAAACTGGTTAATGTCCAACAAGGTAATAAATAACCTTTGGGGTTATCTTTTCAATCTTACAGCAATCATTTGCATTGCTAGCTGACAAGAATTATTTGCATTGCTGTCAGGTTTCTGCATAGAATCTGTACCCTTAGTTGTGAATCTCTTCATCAAATAGCTAATTGAGTCAAAGAAATGAGGCATATTAAAACATTTAAGAGTTTGAGGGGAAATTAATTTGAACTGTGCAGCACCAGACTGGAAGTGGCAAGAAGGGCTCCAGAAGACAGCCAGGAGAAAGTCTTTTAATGGGAGAAATGTGAGAGCAATACAAAGAAATTATTTGGGTACAGTGGAAGTATTACATTCCTTATTTGGAAAAGCCTTGGTTAGGCTATTTGAGGTTGGTTGTCCTTAGGTTTCCATTTAACCTTGAGGCTGTTACAGGCTTATATTTTGATTTGCTTGGATAGGTGTCATGATACCACAATGTCAGTTGTATTCAATCATAAAGTTAACATAATTATGAAGCAGGTTCAGAATTCCAAACTCCATGACCTTTCACTCTGTGATTAATTGGGCTTCTTACACAGCACACAAAGCAATGCACAAAACAAGTTCTAGAGCAAACAAGATAGACCAGAGGGTAGGAAGTTAACCAAATGCAAAGCCAGTGCATACTTATGTCCTCAGCCCCATGGAAGTCAGCTCTCAGCACTTACTGCTTATTATGTTCAAGCAATGAAGGATCTCTGTTCTCTTCAGAGATAAGTCAGGGAGAACCTTCAGCAGCAGCTGCCTTTTTGAAATGACCAGACATGAGGAGGTCAGTGTTTGGAGAGTCTGACAGTTTGCTGCAAAAATCCTACCTTTTTAAAGGTGTTTAGTCAGTCTTGGGCCCCTGCAAACTTCCTCTGTTTCTGCTGGTTATAAGTTCTGAATGTGTCATCAGCCGGTGCTGGTCTTGGCATTATCTGGTCTCAACTGAAATGCCCTAACTGCTTGGGTCATTGCTTGACACAGGCCATTGCTTGATAAGAGAGATGCCATCTTGCTCTCCCTAACCTGCTGCTAACATATTAGAACCACCTCAGTCTAATGGCACTGATGTGAGAAACAAAGGCAGAAGGAAATAGCAGATAAAATTAAATTTCCTTACAACCTGCAGCCCATTGACAAATACTTGAGGCCGGCAGAGTATAACATTTCTCCAGGAACTCCCTACTGTCTTAATGTTAATGCTCTGCTAGAGGGAATAAACAACCTTAGATTGACAATAGCTAGGCCTTCAGTATCCTGGGACTCTTCTTTAGCAGAAGAAAATCCCTTTAGAAATTTCCCCTTCACTTTACCTCCCCCAACTCCCATATATAATCAGTCACTCCTTACAACCCTAGTGCAACTTTTTTCTGTCCATGGGTCCTGTCTCAGTGCTTTCATAAAATCACCTTTTTGCACCAAAGATGTCTCAAGAATTCTTTCTTGGCCATTGGCTCTGGACCCCTACCACCACGCCAAAACTCCCCTTAGCCACCTTGTTTAATGTAACAGAAATACACAGCCCTAGAAAATCAGATAATTCCCAGCCTGGTAGACCATGTCTAGCACTGCAATGAAAGGATACCCAGTAATCCCTTTTGCCTACTTTAAGATTTTGGATAATTTTTCTTTATAAATTTTTTTATTATGTTTATTTTGAGAGAGCGAGCGAGAGAGACAGAGTGCCAGTGGAGGAGGGACTGAGAGGGAGACACAGAATCTGAAGCAAGGCAGCAAGGCTTCAGGCTCTGAGCTGTCAGCACAGAGTCCTACGCAGGGCAAACCCCTGAGTGTGAGATCATGACCTGAGTCGAAGTCGAACGCTCAACTGAGCCACCCAGGTGCCCCTTGGATAAGTTTTCTTAATGCTCACCTCTAATAACAGTGGATCTCATGGTCCATGAGTTCGAGCCCCATGTTGAGCTCTGTGCTGACAGCTCAGAGCCTGGAGCCTGCTTTGGATTCTTTGTCTCCCTCTCTGCCCTCCCCTGCTCATGCTCTGTCTCTCTCCCTCAAAAATAAATGAACATTAAAAAAAAAAATAGTGGATCTCAACTGTGATGATTTGGCTACCAACGAGTGATTTTTGGTGGTTTTAACTGAGGGTTGCCACTGATATCAAGTGGTTTTCCAAATGTCAAGTGATCCTGGGATCAAAAGATTTTAGTCCTGTTACTACCAGTTGCAAGCTCTTTAATGTTGGCAGATACTTACTATTTTCATACTTTGAGTTATCTGTAAAATGGAGGCTAAAAATATTGGTCTAATGACCTTGAATATTAGCCTACGAGAGAATGAACTTTAAGGTGAGGGAAGTAGGAGAAGGCAGGACAACTGTCTTTACCCAACTGTGCTGTGATTTATGATAAATACATTCTTGTCTTCAAGTTTCCTGGCTCACAGCTCCCAAAACACTTGGAATTTCCTAAACCAGAAGAGCAATGGGAACATCTTTTGTTATAATATTTGGTCTTTTGTCCTCAGTTCCTGAAATTGCCTCAGAGCCAAAAGGTGAAACAGGTGTCTTTTATCCAACTACAAGAATTTATGTTAATAAGGTAATCTCTGGAAATCTCCTGAGGATGATGGGCTGGTTGCCAGGGGAACCAATCAGGATTTGAGGGTTGGAGTTTTCAGTAATAGCTCAACTGCATGGGGGAGTGTTGGAGGTTGAATCACCAATAGCGAAATAGCCAGTGATTCCATGAGTCATGCCTATGTAATGGAGTGTCCATAAAAACCCAAGAGAATGTTTGAAGAACTTACAGGATGGTGAACCCAAATGTGTCAACCTCCTAGTCCCCAAACTTCATGGGACCAGAAGCTCCTGCTCTTAGGGACCTTGCTCCCTAAGAGCAGACTCCATTGGGCTGTTCATATACCACTTGTATTGTAATAGACCAGTAATGGTAAGTGTGATGTTTAAATGGGGTGTCTCTTGTTTGAATGGAGGCCCCCAAATGTGGGATGACAATCTATAGAAGCTGGTGGCGCAGGAGGTGAAAGAATTAACCTGAGGCAGAACAAAGATTTACTCAATACACCGCAAGGGATAGGTGGGCAGGGACAGCAAAGGAAAAGCCCTCTGCAAGAAGGCAGTGGGTAGGGGCTGTTTTTAAAGGGGGGAGATGAGATATGGAGATGTATGGAATCTTCCCTTTTTTTGGTAGCTGCCTAGTTTTAAGTAGACCATTGGTTTAATTAGGGCCTTTGGATATTTTTGAGGTTGGTTGCCTGATGAGACTGTCTGTATTCAGCCAGGTGGTCTCTTTGGGCCCTTTCCGCACACCATCACTCTAGCCTGTTTGCCTAAAAGTGACCTATATGATAAGTATACTGGTTTCCTGAGTCTATGAGCCACTCTAGCGAGTTAATCGAACCCAAGGAGGGGCCTTGGTCTTACCAAAGATCTGTCACAGCCACTTGCTCGGGAAAGAATGGGTGAGCCCTGGCATGCTGCCATGGCCAACTCCTCCCTTCCAGGGAATCCCAAGGAGGCTGCACAAATGGAAAGCAGAGCTTATGGCTGGGTGTGCCAACACTGTTGCCAAACAAATTCTGATAAGAGTCATAAGAGAAGCCAATAACTCAAGAGACAGGAGAGCTTTATTTTGGGTGACAGCAGATGGGAGCTCAAGCCTTAACAACTGACCTCTCCAACAGCAAGATGGACACTTAGAGCTTTGTTGAGAGAGGTTTGGGTGGGGGGTTATGTGCAAGAGACCGGGCAGAGGACATGTGATCACAAGTGGGGGTCGGTATATGTTCAGCCCATGATCATGGGCAGGGAAGGGGTATGTTTTTTTCAGGTATTCAGTTACTATCCAGGCTCTTCTGGTCTGGCTGTTGGCATGTTCCAGTTATCATCCATGCCTCAGGAAAATGCAATAAGAAATAACCATTGGAGGTCTATAGTTGAGCAAGAGGGTCATTGACAGACTGATTTATCTATAGCCAGTCTGATGCACAGGTTAACAACCTGGACTTTCAATTAGCATCTGATGTGGGGGTAGTCTTGTGGGACTCCATCCTTAACTGATGGGAAAAGATGCTATCTCTAGGTAGTGTCTGTATTGAGTGAATTTGTAGTATATCCAGTCAGTGTCTGAGGAGAATTATTTGGTGGTGTGGGGAAAAACACATGGTACCTTATGAAGTGGAGAACAAAGGCAAAAGAAGAAAAAGTTCCTTACAACTTACAACCCATTGACAAGTTCTTGAGACAGGCAGAGTGACCCTCCTTTAGGAATTCAACCTCCTCGCTGTTAATACCCTTAGCTTAACGTTATCCTGACCCCTCCAGGATCCTGTAAGTCTACTTTAACATGTAAAAATTCCTTTGGAGGGGCACCTGGTTGGGTTAGTCTGGTAGGCGTTGACTCTTGATTTCCACTCAGGTCATGCATGATCTTAAGGTTTGTGGGTTCTGGCCCCAAGTTGGGCTGCACTAACAGTGAGGAGCCTGCTTGGTATGCCCCGTCTCCCTCTTTCTCTGCCCCTACCTTGCTCACGCTGTCTCTCAAAAATAAAAAATTCCTTTGGAAACTTGTTTTATCTCTACCCCCCAAGGTATATGTTAGCAATCATCCTTCAAGCATATAGTTCACTGATACACTTGTGAAGGGTCTCATGTCTAAGGTTTTACTAGATAGGAATAAATGACCTTTTCCTAATAATAGCACTTCAAGTTCCTGGAAACCTTGCTTCCAAATTCCTTAGAGACTTGTGCTGTCCCTTGAAGTTATATAGGTATATAATCAGTTATCCATCACAACCCCTGTGCAGCTGTTTCTGCCCACAGGTCCTGTCTTTGTGCTTTAATGGGACCACCTTTTTTGTACTGAAGCCCTCTCAAGAATTCTTTTTTGACCGTTCACTCCCAAAACCCAACATTTTCATATCACCTTATGTTGTCAATACACTTCTTTAAGAGTGAAAGAGAAAAATTATAAGAAAACCAGGTTAAAAATATTTCTTCTTTCTAGTCTTAGTACAGTTTATTTTAGGTTATCATTTCCTGTTTTGTCTCCTGGCTTGTGTTCTCCTCTGTTCTCTGCACCACTCTCAAAGTAGTTCTCTTTAAAAGCAAAACAGAAAACTATATTCAAGTCTTTTCCCTCTTCTTCCGCCTCTGATAGTTTACATTCGGCTTTATCTCTTGACCTCCAAACACAGTGTAAACCACTGACAATTAACATTACTTTCAAACGTAATACTGTGTTCGGCTTATCATTTTGTCTCTTTTTTTGCACATAATGTTCTAATTTTTTCCTCTTCACTCTTCAGTCTTCACTCCTTTATTTTTTGATCATAGATACTCTCCCAGAAGATAAGTTACCTTTAAGACCAGATTAAAGGGTGGAAATTAGCAGATTCCTTTATAGAAATAGAAGGAAGAAAGACTATGAATTCACATATTGTTAATAATTTTTGTCTTTCAGATGTAATTAGTTGTTTAATTAAACATCCCTCTTTCCTATTTGTCTTCACCTCAGAATCTCCAACACCCAGTACAGTGCCTGCATGATAGTGGGTGCCCAATAAATATTTGTTGAATGAATGAATGAGTAAGTGAATTATGTGAGAGTTGGGCCAAATTATCCTTATTTAAAAGGCAGCATAATTTGGTTCCTCTTTCCTCTCACTAAAGAACCTAGTGATTTCTTCTCAATTCTTTGTCCCAAGTTTTTCACCACTGGTCCTTTGCATTGGTGATCCTGTCTGTCCACTGTGCTCTTCCACTCTTCAATGCACCTAACTCTGGACCATCCTTTACACTGAAGTTTATTATTGTTTTTTTAAATTTAAATCCAAGTTAGTTAACGTAGTGTAATAATGATTTCAGGGATATTTAGTGATTCATCATTTACATATAACATCCAGTGCTCATCCCAGCAAGTGCCCTCCTTAATACCCATCACCCATTTAGCCCATACCCCCACCCATCACCCTGTCATCAACCCTGTTCTCTGTATTTAAGAGTCTCTTATGGTTTGTCTCCCTCTTCATCTTATTTTTGCTTCTCTTCTCCTATGTTCATCTGTTTTCTTAAATTCCACATATGAGTGAAAACATGTGATATTTGTCTTTCTCTGACTTATTTCACTTAGCATAATACCCTATAGTTCAATCCACGTTGTTGCAAATGGCAAGATTTCATTCTTTCTAATCTCTGAGTAATGTTCCATTGTATATATACACACACCACATCTTCTTTATCCATTCATCAGTCGATGGACATTTGGGCTCTTTCCATACTTTGGCTATTGTTGATAGTGCTGCTATAAACATTGGGAAGCATGCGTCCCTTTGAAATAGCATACCTGTATCCCTTGGATAAATACCAAGTAGTGAAGTTGCTGGGTTGTAGGGTAGTTCTATTTTTAATTTTTTGAGGAATCTCCATACTGTTTTTCATTTACACTGCAGTTTAAATATCACTTGTCAGAAAGGTTGAGCACTATAATCGGAAGTACCACTGCTTGCCCCCCTTTTCTAACAAAGCATTGATGTTTCTTTATTTCCTAAGACTTCACAAAGATTTCCTTATTGTCTCTATTTATCAACACAGTGTAATTTCAGTGAGGGCAGGACCACAGCTCTTTACTGTTCTATTTCCAGCCCACAGCGCGGTGTCTTGGCAGTGTGGGCTATTAATGAATGAAAGCAAAAATATCCCACTCCTCCTGAGGACATCTGTATTACTATCCAACTTACTAGCAACCCCGTGAAGTTGGTGATACTGTTATCCTGGGAAAAACCGCAGACTCTCACAGCTTGGGAACGCCCTGCTCTTAGGAAACCCCTGAATTTGCATTCTCCCCATTGCGTGGTAGTCCCTGGATTCCAACCCTGGTGGAGAGGAGAGTGCTTCGTTTCCAGTTGGCTTTTGTGAATTATTAAGTTTGGCGAATCTGCCCTCAGGTCCTGGGAGGAAGCCTGGGAGGGAGACGGAGTCGGAATATTTGTGTGGGGTGTCCGAGGTTGTGGCTAGGTAGGAGGGGGGAAGGCGAGCTCAGCAGGTTGGGGAGGCCAGGGTAGGGTGCACAGGTGCGCAGGGGTGGGGTGGGGGTGGGGTAGGGGGGGTGGGCGCTGCGGTGCTGGCAAGCCTAAGCTTTTGACCCGTCGGGTCGCGGGCCGTTCTGACCAGGCTTGCGGGGAGTGGGAGTCGCGGGTCGGGTAGTCCGCTCGCTAAGCTTGTGTCCCTGAGCCAAGCACCCTCAGATTTCGGCTTGGGGCGCCGTTAGCGTCGTGGACGTGCTTGGTAAGGAGGCAACCCCAACCCTGGTCTACATAGGCAGAGAAAGCAGGACCCTGGACAGCGCTCAGAGGCCTAAGTGGCTTGCGTTACTTTTTTAGTTCCCAGATCTTTTCCGCTTAGGCAATTTGACCACTCATAATAAAGCTGAGTTCTCAATATGTGAAGCCACTTTCCTAAAGTTGGGCAGAAATGGATTTCCCAAAATTGGATACCTGCTATCACTCACCAAATGAATTCAACTCAATTCTGACACTATCCACCTGGAGATAGTCTCAGACCCCACAGGTTGAAAGCTCAGTCCTGCATCACTGCCCCACACCCCTGCTCTTTAAGATACCAGTCACAAGTCCGGATTGTACCTGTGCTTCTGACTCACCAGCTATGAAGCAGGGTTCCCAGGACCCCCTCTTGAGGTTTGACTAATTTGCTAGAGTGTCTCAAAACTGAGGAAAACATTTTACTTATTAGATTACCAGTTTGTTACAAAATCTTCCTGAGTTCAGGAACAACCAGATGGAAGATAAACTAAGGGCAAGGTATGGGGAAAGGATGCATTGCTTCCACACTCTCCCTGAGCAAGAGTGCCTGGGAGCTCTCCAAACCCACTGCTTTTGGTTTTTTGTGGAGGCTTCATTACATGTGTGATTGAGTTCCATCACCTTAGCCAATGAATTAATCAAACTCCAGTCCCTCTCCCCTCCAGAGAGGTTGGGGTTGGGGTAGGGCTGGAAATTCCAGCCCTCTAATCCTTTGGTTGGTTCCCTTGGCAACCAGACTCCATCCTAAAATCCTTTCAAAAGTTATCTCATTAACATGATAAACTTAGGTGTGGTTGAAAGGGGCTTGTTATGAATAACAAGACACTCTCTTCACCTTTATGGTCCTGAAGCTATTTCAAGAATCTGTGACAAAAGACTAAATATTAAAAGATGGTCCTATTGCTCTTGATCCTCAGGAAATGCCAAGGGTTTTAGGAGCATGAGCAGGAAACTATGGACCAAGACAAAAATATATAATAAACCACAACATCACAACTACTGAACTGTATACCTAAAAATGGTTAAGATGGCAAATTTTATGTTAGGTGTATTTTACCACAATAAAAAAATTTAAAATTTAAGAAAGGCAGTGCCCAAGCTGCAGAGTGGCCAGGAAGCTCCCTCTTCACTGTCAAGGAGCTTGTGGCATAGTATAGAGTTACGAGACCATTCCATGTGTCTGGATGGTTGGACCAAAATTCAGTTCCTGAAAATACTGGAAAGGAATTTAGGGTTTCAGGCCATAGGTATTGGTGCTGTTTCCAGAGATACTCCCCTGACCTTCCTCTTAGGAAGGATGGGGATCTCATTCAGTTGACTCTATTTCTGCCCTGAGAAATAGACCTTCATGGCAGTTCCTTTGTATTCCAACTCTTCCTCCTCAAGGCATAGCCCTTTGCATAGATGATTATTATTATTGGAGGGAGGTGATTATTCTTTTTCTCAAAATGTCATCTATATTCCCTGACAGTGGATAGATTTCTTTTTTTCATCTTGGAGCTTCTCTACCCACATCTAGGGTTCCCATCTAGGGTTCCCTGGTCCAGTTACTCTCGTGGAGGATACTGTAGCCAGTGAGATACTCCATAGGGAATCCCCTTGCACTCCCTTGCCTGGCTCTCCTTTCTTTAATGTACCCTTCCTGTAAAGGTGGCTTTTAGGCAAACAGGCCTGAGCAATGGACTGTAGAAAGGGCCCACAATGACCTCCCGGCTGAATACAGACAGGCCCATCAGGCAACCCACCTCAAAAATATCCATAGGCCCTAACTGACCAATGGGCTATTTACAACTAGGCACAGTTACCAAAAAGGAGAATTCCATACATCGACATACCTCCCCTCACCTTCCCCCTTTAAAAACCATCCCCACCCACTGCCTCCCGGCAGATAGCCTCTCCCCTCCGGCCCTGCCCACCTATCCCTTGCAGTGTGTTCCACACCCACTGCCTCAGGCAGATAGCCTCTTCTCTATTGTTCTGCCTGATGTTCCCCTGCTTTGTATTGTGTAAACTTAGGTTTCCTTTGCTCTGCCTCAGGTGAATTCTTCCACCTACCAGGCCACAGGCTTCCACCTGATTGTTGCCCCACATTTGGGGGCCCCCTATCTGATCAAGAGACACCCCATTTAAACACTACACTTCTCTGTCCACTAGTATTCACATCTTCATTAACTATTCAGATCTACTACCGTTTGCTGCCAGTAGCTGTAAAAGGAGTGAAAAATAGTATTAGCATTCTTTTTCACGTATACATGGGGGACAGATGTAAACACATAAAATACTCATCTACTTAATGTTGCAGTTTCAGGAATTTTAATTATTAAAATATTTAATTTTTCAGGCATCTGGTCTAACTGAGCTAAGAGAAAATATCATCTCTTGCTTTGAGCCTCTTTTGACGTGTTAATGTAGTTTTGAATTTCCCTCATTATAGAACCCATTTATTTATTTATTTTCGCTCCATTTATTCCCAACGTTTTCCACCTTTGGAAGGGACGTTAGGTTCACACACTGTGCGGCTGTAGATTGCAGACAGCAATATTAGTCTAGCAAGTACCTCCTCCTCAGTCCACTCCCATTTATTTAGAGTAAGGTTACATAGGTACAGAATTATTGGGTATTTTTTTACCATTAGACATAGCTGCATACAGTGCTAATCATGGTTTTCCCAAATAGGGTAAAGGTATACCCCATCAGATCCTTAGGAATTCTGACATAAGGTTTAAAATTTAGTTACAGGGTCACCTGGGTGGCTCAGCCGGTTAAGTGTCCAGACTCTTGATCTCAGGTCATGATCTTGCAGTTGGTGAAATTGAGCCCTGCATTGGGCTCTGTGCTGACAGTATGGGACTTGCTTGGCAATCAATCAATCAATCAATCCCTCTCTCTTCCCCCCCGCCCCCACTCTGCCTCTTTCTCTCTCTCAAAATTAATAAATAAAATATTTTTAAAAATAAAATATAATTTCTTAGGAATCATCCTTGCTTCTGGAACTTACAGCTGAAGACCTGCTCCTGCACCCATTAAGTAAGAGAAAGAAAGTTGAGGTGATAAGAAGAAGAAGGAAAAAATTACAGTAATTAGTCATCTTCCCCTGGGAAGATGCATGGTCATTCTACCATCCTCTTCCAATCCTCATCCCCAGATCCACCACACACACACACACACACACACACACACACACACACACACACGAGTATTTAGTGAGGACAGTTCCTTAGCCCTCCTTATGTTGAGTGTGAGCACATACTCATGAGCCCTTCATGCCTTTATCTCCCTGTTTCAGATGACCAATGTTTTAATTGCCCATTCCAATTCTCTGTCAAACTATTACTGAGGAAGTTTCCCCTCTACTCATTGTTGGACATTATGGGCTGTAAGTATGCTCCTAGGTCTGAAGAAATATGACTTGGTGATCCAAATTGGTGCAATATCTTCTGTTATGGTTTTTTTATAGTATTCTAAACATTTGCATCTACCACTGGATAAGCAAAGTTGGTCCCATACCTCCTAGGGACATCTCTTTCTTTACCAAAAAAACAAAAACAAAAACAAAACAAAAAAAAACCCCCTTTTATTTATTAAATAATATCTATGTGCAATGTGGAGCTCAAAATCATGACCCCAAGATCAAGAGTCACATGCTCTACTCACTGAGCCAGCTAGGTACCCCAGGGGCATCTCTTTAATTGGCCAGTTTTCCACTGCTCTTCTGCCTGACCATATGGCCAGGCCATTGGACGCCACCCCTGAGTCAGTAAAAGCTCAAACCTAGGGGCTTTTATCATTGTTCAGTTCTTCAGTCACTGCTAAGAAAACCGCATGTGATTCAGTCTCCCAAGTAGATTTATTTTTACCTTCCTCCAACACAGTTTTTAGCCTTTCAAATAAGATGCTGTCTGTTCACCTTGGAATTGCTATCCATTAACCAAGCAGCTTTTTGTTGGTCAATCGGGAAACTGTTTATAGGGCACTATCTGTAGAATAAAATCTGGGAGCTCCTCATGTGGTCCCAAAGTCAGTCCAAGGGGAAAAGTCTAGTTGCTTGCTTGTGAATCCACTGGGTAACTTTCTGCATTCTTCTGGTAGCATATTCCTGTAAAAACCATCTCCATTTTATTATGGAACACTTCTGGGCACTGCTCTCCCCATTGGCATGTTTCTCTGACCAAACCCAAGATATCACTGATATTTCAGGTTTTAAGGTCATTATTTTTTATTTAAACATTTTTAATTATGGTTAAATACATATGACATGAAGTTTAGCATCATAACCATTTTTAAGTGTACAGTTTAGTAGTAGTAAGTATATTTACATTGTTGTGCAAAACCAATCCCTGGAACTTTTCCATCTTGCAAAATGGAAGTTCTATATCAATTACACAACAGCTCATTTCTCCTCCCTCCAACTCCTAGCAGCCACTGCTCTACTTTCTCTTCCTATGAACTTGACCACTCTAGATACCCCATACAAGTGGAACCATCATTCAGTATTTGTCTTTTTGTTACTGGCATGTTTCACTTGGCATAATGTCCTCAAGGTTTATCCATGTTGTAGCAGGTGTCAGGATTTCTTTCCTTTTTCAGGCTAATGTTAAATTGTATGTAAATGCTACATTTTGTTTATCCATTCATCTGTGCATTCATCTGAAGCAACTTGAGTTGTTTCCATCTCTTGGCTATTGTGAATAATGTTGCTGTGAACATGGGTTTATAAATATCTGAGACCCTGTTTTCAAGTCTTTGGATATATACCCAGATATATGTATACACCCAGAGATTGCTGGATCATATGGTAATTCTACTTTGATTTTTTGGAAGAAACACCATACTGTTTCCCATAGTGGCAGCACCATTTTACATTCCTACCAGCAGTATACGAGCATTTCAGTTTTTCTGCATCCTTGCCAACATCTGTTATTTTGTGGGGTTTTGTTTGTTTTGGTTCTTTGATAGTAACCATCCTAATGGGTGTGAGGTGATGTGATTATATATAACCTTCAGTCATAGAGGCAATTCAATTAATGTCCAATAGCAAGCTAGTAACTGCCTCTCAAATGGAAATTCTCTATCCCAAAATCTCAGTAGTCATTACTGTGGGGCATTCATAGGCTTTTGCCATAACCCCGGTTTACATACCACACAGGTCTCTCAGAGAATTGTCCCACACCAGCACTCCAGTTTTTATTTTACACTGTGTGGGTTTGGGCAGTCTTATTTGTCCTCATTTAGCATGTCTAACTAATATTCCTTGAAGGGTGGATTGGCATGCCTTGTATTTTACAATGCTAGGTAGGGGAAATATTCCCCTACCAGACACAATATCCATCCATTTAATACATTCAGCTGAAAGAGACACAGAGACCCAATCACTTTCTGTAAAAATTCCAGTTTTCACCCAAACTTCCATTTCAACTCTATCAACCCTTAACATTTCTTTATTCTTTCATTCTGATTACAGCTCCTGTTAGGGATGCACCAGTGGGTTTTGATACCCCAGTGCATGAGGTTCCCTTGTCTATGAGTCCCAGAAACTACTCCACTCCTGACCATTTATCCACTCATAAGACTTTGTGCTCCCAGCACGTGTCCAGCTCAGGGACCTAGGCCATTTGTCAATCTTTATCTTAATTGATCTGGATGACCGTTAATTCAGGAGATTCCAATTCAGTTTCTCACTGTAATCTTTACTTTCAGGCTTTTAAAATGCTTCTAAACTGGGGGTAAATAGAGCAGATTTATTTGAGGCTCTTTGATGTTGAAGGACTAACAGGAGGTCCCATTGGTCTACACAGCCTTGGATAGTGCTGCATTAAGACTTTCGTTAACCTTATCAATGTCCATTCTATTTATGTCACTTCTTAATAACCATGGGACAAGTCCCCTAACTCTTTCTGCCTTTCTCCATTTTATTGCTAGTATTTTTTTTTTTAGCACCTACAAGACCCATGAGGGGAAGCTGAGATTACAAATTCTATGAGGCTTTTCAGACTGCCCCTCTATTTTGTAACATGAGATGCCTATGCAAAAGGGCCCCCTAACCACAACATTTACCATGACCTGGGTAACCAGCATATTCAGTGGGTGAGTATCTTGATTATCCTAAAGCCAGTCCCACATGGCTTACATGTGAAGCATATCAGATGCTTCACGTGGGGTGTTCCACTTAGCATTTATGGGGGGAGCTGAACTGTCCTGCTTCTCAGACTTTACAATATTAACCAATCCACCAGGCTGGCTGTTTTCTTGAGAATAACTTGGTATGTTTCACCATACCAGTAGTGATTGTTCAGTAGTGAGCTGTGGGTCCTGTATCAGTCCAAACATGTGCTTCCGCTCTGCAGCATTCAAAACCAAAGATACCACCCTAAATTAGTCACTCTGTGAACTAGGAAGTCCCATGCAGCACAAAGGACTTGTCCAAACACTGTGCTAAGAGACTCCATGTAAGTCTAGCCTAGTTTCCACCTGTGTTGGGACATGTCTTTAAAGGTGACCCCAGCCCCCATGCTGAGTCTTTGTCTAAGAAAGCACAATGTTCCCACACTGCAAAATGTATATTGTCCCAACCCACATTTCCAAACCATTTTCAGTAATTTTCCACAACCCTCTCTGTAATTTTTCCATTCCCCCATAGCCTGTTAGTCCCACATTTTTTACTTCTCCATCACCCCTTTTTGTTCCCTCTCTTCTCCCTTTAAAAACGTCTCCTTTGAGTTGGAGCTGAGCTCAGTTTATACAGTTTAAGTTATACTTAAGTCTGTCTTGTCATCTTTAACAATTGTCTGGTGCTGTTTCTGACCCTTCTATGATGTCCCTACTCAGACCTGAATCGGAGCCACCAAAGGACCCTGGGACAGGACAACTGGACTGACTTAGCAAGCATTGAGACATTTTATCTCCAGTATGCTTGCTTGTTTAGGTATCTGGTGAGTCTTGACTCCTGATCCAGTGCTCTGGAAGCACAGTGAAGAAATATTTTGATTGTTAAGATTCTGGGTATACCCTTGAGGTTGAGATAAAGCTCCAGGACTCTTTGTAACATACCATTAGTTAAGGGTACGGGAACTTGCCAGTTCACTGAGCACCCTTCCCCTCCAACCCCTGCAGACTTTATGCTTTGCAGCTATGGCCCTAATACTGTTTACTTTCTTTCTCCCTGACAAAACTTTCCCAAAGACAGTATTGAATTGTAGTGGCCTCTTTGGGCTCCTGGGACATCACCAAAGTAGTTTGAGAGGAGCCCTGGAACAAAAGGAAACAAAAATTTCAGACACACGATGGTCCCTTACTTTGTCTGGAAAGAAAGATTTAAAAAACATCTCCAGCCTCTCACTCTTTCCTGGTGTGTGTGTGTGTGTGTGTGTGTGTGTGTGTGTGTGTGTGTGTGTAGAGGGGACCTCAAAGTTCTAACCCTGTAATCACAGGTTCCTTAGGCTACCAGTTCTCATCCTAAAACTATCTAGGACCCCCAGTAGGAGTAACCTTACTAGCATAAATTCAGGTGTGGTCAAAAGGGGCTTTGATGAATAACAAAAGAAAATCTATCCTTCAGGAAATCCCAAAGGTTTTAGGAGCTCTGTGCCAGGAAGTGGGGACAAAAATCAAATGTATATGTACATGTATGTAAATGGGTATATATATTGTTCCTCAGGTGGTGATAATTTGTATGAAGGTAGTAGAGGTGCAGAAGTAGTTAAGTGAGTGCAGTCTGGATGCATTTTTGGACTGGGGACTGATTGGATAGGGGGGCAGTGCTGGGAGAACTGGAGGAAACAAGAATCACCCCCACCCCAACAAGCCCCTATCCATCAACAGGAAAATGAAAAAATAAATTGTAGTATAGTCATATAGTGAATACTAGAAAATCAAAAAGAGCAGACCACTGGTGCATGCAATACATGGATGAATCACAGAAATAACATAGTGAGTGAAATAAGCCAGATACATAACAGTTTATTTTACATGACTCCATTTATATAAAGTTTAAGGGAAGGCAAAACTAAGTTATGGTTGATATAAGTCACCATAAGTTATGGTTACCTCTGGGAGGAAGGTATTGTTTTGAAAGGGACACGAGGGAAATATTTGGGGTGACGGAAATGCTATAGATCTTGATATGGGTCATGGTTACATGGATATGTGCATATGTAAAAATCAGGCAGTAAATTTAAGATTCTATAAATAAACTTACAAGTTAGCCCTAAATAAAAACATTTAGGTAAACATTTAAAGAATAGAAATAGAAGGCAAAGCTTCTATATTAGTAGAGGAAAAAGAGGAATAAAGAATTCATTTGGTACAAGAGAATGCAAGAAGGATGGGAAAAAAAGGCAAGAAGGGCATTGTTACCATCACACAGTAAGCTGACAGAAAGAGATATGAAAAACACTGAGCTATGTAAGTATTAGACAAAACAGATTAAAATAAAAATGTTATGGATTATGAGGATCAATTACATAATAAAGGCAGTTATCAGAAATACATAGCAATTCTCAATTTTTATATATATCCAACAATATAATCTTAAGTTACATGAAGCAAAAATGTGCATAAAAATAAAGAGAAATGGACAAATCCACAATTATGGGAAAGGTAAAAACCATTCTTGGTGATCGACAATTCTATCAAATAAAAATAGGATAAGGTAGATTTAAACAGCACAATATAAAGAAAGAATTCTACCCCACTATTTAGAGAATATAGACTTTCTTCTCAGGCATATATAGAACATTACACAGACAGGCAGACACACACACACACACACACACACACACGCACTCACTGACAGCAGGTCACAAAACAATTCTCAACAAAAACAAAAGAATAGAAATCATACAAAACATGTTAAGAAATAATAACTCCCAAAATCTGTGTTTTTGAAAGTTTGAAAACATACTTCTTTATAATTCATGAATCAAGAAAGAAATGAAAATGAGAAAATGGTAGGAACTGAACAACTGAAAATACCATGTATCACAGCTCAGGACATACTGTTAAGTAATATAGAGAGAAGTAGTTTTAAACTTAAATACAGCAATTAGAGGAAACTTTTTTTTTAATGTTTATTTATTTTTGAGAGAGAGAGACCGAGCACAAGCCGGGAAGGGTCAGAGAGGGAGGGAGACAGAATCGAAATCAGGCTCCAGGCTCTGAACAGCACAGAGCCTAATGCGGGTCTCGAACTTGTGAACCAGAAATGTAAAATTTCTAAGTAAAGTATGAGCAAACAAAAATAAATGTATTTAAAAATAAATACATCCCAAACAGGTAGACTTACCTTAGAAATACAATAATGATTTAATAAAATCTGTTACTGCAACTTATCACATGAACTGATGTGATGCATTTAACTTCCATTTGTGCATATTAAAAAAATCTTAAAACCTTAAAAACATAAAGTCAGAAAAATCCCCGTAAAGTCAGAAAAATCATAAAAATGCCTGCTTTCACAACCTCTTTCAATACTGTGTAGCTACTGCAGTAGTAAACCGACATAACACATATGTGCACATGTATATGTACACATATTACATACACAAACATTGACATCTCATGACTATTCAGTTAACTTTTCATAAAGCAGCCTTTGAAAAATCTAAAGTATTTTTGTAAAAAGCCCCCAAACATACTATAGTTTTTTTTTTTTTTAGAAAGTGGTTTTAGGTGTCAAATCTCAAGCAAAGCTATGTTCACCAAGTTACTCCATTCAGAGAATATCATATGGAACAAACTTGAATGGTGTACTTTTCTTTGAACCCAAATGTTCTGTTTCATTGCGATGTACCTCCTCTTGAGAGGAAGAGGCAAAGGCTTCAGCTTGTTATGCTTGCTAAGGTGCTACTCTGATGAATGTCCAAGAGCTCTCATGTTTTCTCTTTATTTTTCCTAAAGGTGGCTTTCTGTGAAATACCTTTTTATTAAAGGGCAGTACTACATAAAACTCTGAGCCCTCTGAAGGCTGACAAATTGAAGAAAATGGTGCAGAAGGGAAAAATTATGCATCCAAAGAGTGACTCTCTCTTTTTCCTATTCCCACAACCAATCCCCCACTATCAAGTCTTCTCATTCCCATTGACAAGTGAAAAAATTCTTGTTCTTAATACCTTTCACGTACAAACTGCATTTTTCGACGTTTATTTCATTTTTCAGTTGGGTTTTTTCGTTTGAAAATGGTTTGGGTAAATTGGATTAGAATGCACTGTAATTCCTGTCATTAAGACCCATAGGGAATGAATACACACACACACACACACACATACATGTATACACACACACACACACACACACACACACACACACACACACACACACACACACACACACACATTTAACGGCTTTTCATTTTGCAGCTGAGCTTTCAGGGGTGAATTAAAAGCTGTAAGCCAGGGGCAGGTTATGAAGCCAAAGTTTAAAGGCTGGAAGTAAAGTCACAAAGCTTCCCTGCCCTTCCCGACGGCGACCCCGGGCCACCAGCCAATCACGACTAGAAAGAGCCCTCCTGGCTGCGCACCCAGACCCAAAGGCATACACCCCAGCGTTCCACCGGCGCAGCCGGGACGCCGACCGCGTTTACGCGACGACGCTCCACCCGACCGGTAGGAGCCGCCATCAGCTAGCGGTTCCCGGGCCACAACGGGCGTTGCCCCTTGCCTTACCCCTCCACCGAGCCCACCACTGGCCGACATGGTTGAGGCGGATCGCCCCGGGAAGCTCTTCATTGGCGGGCTCAACCCCGAAACCGACGAGAAAGGCCTCGAGGCCGCGTTTGGCAAGTATGGCCGCATCACTGAGGTGCTCTTGATGAAAGATCGAGAAACCAGCAAGTCCAGGGGCTTCGCGTTCGTCACCTTCGAAAGCCCGGCAGACGCCAAGGCTGCCTCCAGAGATATGAACGGCAAGACCCTGGATGGTAAAGCCATCAAGGTGGCCCAGGCCACCAAGCCGGCGTTTGAGAGCGGCCGGCGGGGCGCCCCGCCGCCGTCCCGCAGCCGCGGTCGCTCGAGGGGCCTGCGCGGGACCCGCGGGGGCGGCGTTGGCCCGCGGCGACCCCCATCCCGGGGCGGGCCGGCGGACGACAGCAGCTACGCGGGGGATTTCGACCCGCGGTCCTCCAGGGCCTCGCTGCCAATGAAGCGCGGGCCGCCGCCACGCAGGGCCGGGCGGCCCCCCAAGAGGGCCGCGCCGTCGGGCCTGGCTCGCAGCAGCGGCGGTGGAATGCGCGGGCGGGCCGCGGCCGCACGGGGGCGAGACGGCTATGCAGGCCCACCGCGCCGGGAGCCGCCACCCCCGCGCCGGGACCCCTACCTGAGTCCCCGGGAGGAGGGCTGCTCGCCCAGAGACAACTACTCGAGCCGAGACTACCCTAGCGCCCGCGACCCCCGCGAGTTTGCTCCCTCGCCTCGAGAGTACACCTACCGCGATTACGGCCACTCCAATGCCCGGGATAACTGTCCGTCGAGAGGCTATGGCGACCGAGACGGCTACGGGGGGCGCGACCGCGACTTCTCGGACCATCCGAGCGGAGGCTTCTACCGAGACCTATTCGAGAGCTACGGGGACCCGCGCAGCGCCGCCGCGATGCGGGGGCCTCCGCTGTCGTACGGCGGGGGAGGCCGCTACGACGAGTACCGGGGCTGCTCGCCCGACGCCTATGGCGGCGGCCGCGACAGTTACGGCGGCGGCCGTAGCGACCGCTACTCGAGAGGCCGCGACCGGGTAGGCAGAGCCGACCGCGGGCTCTCCCCGTCCTTGGAAAGGGGGTGCCCTCCCCCGCGCGATTCTTACAGCCGCTCTGGCCGCAGGGTCCCCAGGGGCGGAGGCCCCCTGGGAAGCCGCTCGGAGAGAGGGGGAGCCCGGAGCAGATACTAAGTACCAACAGACTTGGGAGTTGAAAATTCCGTTTTCAAAGAAACTAACGAAAAGAAGAGTCAGTTGTATGCTAACTACCCAAGGATTAGTACAAGGAAGAGTTGTTTTTACCTTTTAAAAAATTTTAAAATTTCCTGTTCACTTCCTCTCCATATTTTTTGTGCTTTTTGGGAGGAAAAAGTTAAAACTCGTTTAATTGCGTTTTGGAATTGTTAACGTTTCTTTCAACAAGCTCATGTTAAAAGTATGACTTGAACCTGCGTACTAGTCTTCTTATATTTCCAAGTAAAAATTCTTCTAAAGGCTTCCTCTCTTCTAAGTTTTCCTGATAAATGAGACAGTCTCTGCCCACCAAAAATGGAAAAATGGATCAGTCTGTTAATTGAAAGCAACAAGATTTGGGGGGGGGGGGGCAGGGAATGGAAGGGCACTGGTATATGCTACTCTTAAGATTTCAGGGTATTTTTCAGACTGAGACTCAGTGTTCCCAGTATTTAAAAAAAATGACCAGCAACAACAACAAAAATCATTTAGATGCCTATTTAAAAAAAGCTCTGTTCACTCTTAAGTCTAAAAAAAGCAAGTGGATAATGCTGGGCATATGTTGTCTTTTTGCCTTTACTTTGAGAATCTGCAGAATCTCCTGTTCCCTTGCTCCCCAAAATACTATTCATATATGTTGAACAAGGATGGAATACTAAATTACAGAGTTGGCCAACCAACCACAGAGCTGCAGAAATCCCAGACAAACATCAATTAATCGCATTTATTTTCACCACCAACAAATTATTAAGAGCCAAGTAGAAAATACACCAATGGTGAATTTGGGGATCATAATGGCTTCTGTACCTAACTCCACGCTACTTGCCCTTGGCTCTAGAGCCAGCTAGCTGGCTCCTATGGAGAGAATTAGTCTTCTGCCCTTGGGGGTGGAGGAACCAAATGTGAAGCAGCATCAGAGCTCAGAAGCTCAGAGAATTCTTGAGAGAGCTTGGCATTTCAACGTCTGAGGAACTCATCCTGGTGTGAGGGACCTGGGGATGGGTTGAGTGTTCTGCACTGTTAAGCTGGGGAGAAGGGCTTGAACAGATAAAGATCAGAGAGGCTTCCCCCAGGGTGCCTCAGGAGGGATGTAACAGTCTCCACTTTCTACCCCAACCTCAGGGCAAGAAACACCTTTTTCCAGTCAGCACCTGTGGAATTTCCCTGTTTATCTGAGAGAGAGGTAATTGCACAGTCAAGGAGCTCTAGTCGCCAGAGAAAGAAGGATCAGGTTAAAATAGTAGGACTCATGTTTTGCATAGTAATTGCTGGAGGAAACAGATGAGCACCTGCACAACAAAAAAATACTTAAAGAGATCTGAATGTAACACACTCACATACACAACTCCAAAAACATGACTTTTTGACAAAATAATAAAGTAGGTGAATTATAGGAAAGGCTGCATTACTGGCCCAGAAGATCAAATGCAAGAAATAGCTAAAAAAAAAAAAAAAAAAAAAAAATCCAGAATCACTCAGGCAAAATGTGTAATACCTTTATGGAAAACTTATTAACGTTTATTGAAGGACCTATAAAAAGACTAAATAAATGGAGGTTTGTATCATGTCATGGTTGGGAACACTTTTTATCATAACTATTCTTAACCTCACCAAATTAATTTGGAAAATCAGTACAACTTCAAGTGAAGTTACAACATGATTTTTCCACACAGCTCCCTTCTCTTTCCCAGTAATACCCATTTATTTGTGTGATCTACGATGGAATACTGAATAAAAGATTTGGCTAACCAGCCACAAAACTAAAAAAAAAAAGAAAAATAAAAAGAAAATGACTTCATTCACCACAAATTTTTAAGAAACAGGTAAGAAAAAGACACTAATGGGAGATTTATCTAAAGCTTCATATGGTGGAATAAAGAGCAAGAAGAGCCAAAGTGATTCTGAAAAAAACAATAATTAGAAAGGACTCACCCTACCAGATAATCAAAACTTGTTATAAAGCTATAGTAACTTAAGCTGTGTGATATCAACAGACAAGGGTAGACAGACCAACAGAGCCAAGACAGTGAGCCCATAAATAGGCCCACTTGCATACGAAAACATGATATATGACAGAGGTAGCTTTAAAAGTCATTGATGAAAGGATGGACTTTTTTTTTTGTTTTTAATGGCTATCTCTTTGTAAAAAGATAAAACGAGATCCCCTAACTGAGCATACACAAAAAATACATTCTAGATGGTTTGAAGATATAAACCTGAAGAGGAAATTTTTAAAAAATATTTAGAAGAAAATAAAGAAAAACTGTATCATCCTGGGGCAGAGAACTTTTGACATAAACACAAACCTCGAAGGAAATCATGTTGCTAGAATTTTCCATATTCTTAAGATATTTTTTAATGATAGGACATTTAATAAAGTGAAATGTAACACCATAAATTCGAAGAACGTATTTGCATTGAAATAATCCCAAGAGTGCTTAGAAACCATTAAGAAAGAAAACACCAAGGGAAAAATAAGGGGGCAAAAGGACTGATACCTTTCTGATAGAGGTAGAAATTGACATAATCACTTTGGAAATAATTTTGGCAATGCCTAGTAAAGTTGGAGGGTGCATACCTTACAACTCAGAAAGTCCAAGGAGAGGACCTAGAGAAACTCGCACATGTACACCAGGAGTTAACCACAAGATCACTGCCCTCTGAATGTTAAAAGAGTAGAAACAGCCTGCCTGGAGTGGATTAACTGAGACTTATTATAATAAAGTTCAATGTAGAAGCTAATGTGAATCAACCAGATCCACATGTATCAACATAGGTAAATATCAAAGTATTTGTTGGGTGGAAAGGCAAATTGCATAAATACAAGTGTAATGAAAAAACCTATGATTGGAGTGATACATGAAAAGTCAAGTTCAGTGTGAGGAAAGGAATGTGGGATGGATGAGGAGTGGGTCTTAGCCGAATATGCATTGTTTTATTTCTTTAACAGGTGGACTTTAAGCAAAAATGACAATGTTGACATCTTAAATTTCTGTGGTGTGTACATTAGCATATCTTTGATATTCCATAATTTTGATATATATATAAATATAAGTAAATACAAACTTTAATATGAAAAATAGAGCTTAGCACAACACCAGCATGTAATGGCTACTCAAAAATGTTAACTATTGTCCTGAACCTGCCTTTCAGTTGCAACACTCTTGACAATGACTCTCCCTCTTGACTTTGTTTATGGGTGATGCCTTATTCTGTTTGACTCTTTATAGAAGCTCCTGTCCCAGACTGGGCTCATAACTAGCTCACCATAACCTCAGGGGTAGAATTTGCATGTCTGAGAACCAGATCTTAGAGGAGAGTGTAGTTTTCCCCTTTGACATTCTTTCTGAAGTATAATAACGATGAAAACCTTTTTCCAATTAACAAAATGCCAATTTCTGAAGCCTAATCTCCTGAATATTAAAACTATTAATAGCTTTTTAAAAAGTGATGTAAACATTTGGAAATAAAGACTCCTGCAGAGCTTAGATGAGTTCAAGACAGCATACAGAGGCTATGGATTTCTCATGTATGTGTGCAATAGAGCAGCCCCAATTCTTCTTTACTGGAAATTACTGTATAAAGCTATTTTTGTAGGAAAGTATATAAGAGATCTAGCGATTGAAAACTCTTGCTTGTAATTTCTTTCATGATGATGAGCGAGGGAGAGCAAACCAGGTGTTTCACAGGACTTACCCACTGGATGTAATTTAAAGAATGTGCATCTCCTAGCCAAAACCTTTGTGTTCTCTATCTTGTGCTTGACTCAGCCTACTCCTGAGACCCTATCTCCACATTCCTTCTGTCCAAAATAGGGTTCCAGGAGGATCGAAAGTGTCCATGTGGCAACCAACAACATCACTGAGTGTTCCCCACCAGGTGAGGCCTGAACATCTTCCATCTCTGATTGCAGCCTGAATCCTGTTTTGGGTCCCGGGACTCTCCTAGAGTGCTGGAGGCAGACCTCCTTTCTAAAGTAGCTCCCTTTCTTCCCTTGCCTCAGGCCAAGTAAAATGGGGAAGAATTTTCTGCTTGTATTCCTTCTACCTGGGGCCTCTAATATGTCTCAGCCATTAGATTATGTGAGGTTCATGCTGCTACCCTTTTAGTCTTTATATTAAAAAAGGTGATGTGATTTTCCTTCTCTTGCACAGCAATTTCCTTTGTGGGGACAGTTACTCTGTTCTTGACTCTTTTGAGCATATTTAAGAACTCACCAAGCAGAATCAGATTGTGTGAACCCAATGGTAGTCGGTATTCCTTTCAGAATTCATGTATTGTTTGTGGTGACGTAGTTTCTGAATATAATTTCTCTTATAGTATAGCACATCTAACAACTCTTTAAAAATTATT
This sequence comes from Panthera onca, assembly GCF_046562875.1. Taxonomy (NCBI): domain Eukaryota; kingdom Metazoa; phylum Chordata; class Mammalia; order Carnivora; family Felidae; genus Panthera; species Panthera onca. The sequence continues at coordinate 51,083,578 of NC_138348.1, read as the reverse complement.
CTGAGTATAAATATTTTGAGGGTAACATTTAATATGGGTATCAAGTGCAAAAAATAAACTATAGCAACTACAGAGCATTGAGGAGTGTGGAATGCACTACTGATCAGATTTACTAAAGTGCTTAAGGAGAATGAGCAAATCTGAGGATGTATTATGAAATTTTTAGGGACAGCATTAGGAAAAAATAGCGAAGCTTCCCTGTAATGTTTGGATGCTGCTCATTATAGTCGAAGGGTAATCTTTTGGTTGTATAAAAGAGTCTTCATTCTGTTTACTTATGTGGCTTGGGCAGTTTTATTACAAGTTTTGACCTTCAGTTTTTTTCATGTACGAATGGTGATGATATCTCATAACAATTGTGAAAGTTTAAAATAAGATAATGCATGTAAAGCCTGCAGCACAGTGACTGGAATTGCAGTGGGTTCACTAAACAGTTGTACAGGGCACTGTGCAAATAGCAGTAGCTCAGACTTTCCTTTGGTATTTATCCTTTCCATTGACCAGTAAAATTGCTTATGTACTAGAAGTCTCCAGAAAGTTCAACTTGAGAGTTTCGTTGTATTTATATTCAAGGTGTTCTCACCCAGCTTGAAATCTTGGAGAGATATTTGACTCTTCACAGCCCCCACTCTGCCTCTGCCTTCTATATTTCTTGACAGCTAGGGTGAGCCAAAACTTCTGCCAGCAGACTCTGTGTCCCATTCCTAACCAGTCAGAAGTGAGGCAGATAGATGTTATCAAGACCTTTTTTCTTTCAAATCTAGCAGGGTTTAGAATTCTTACTCTCTGGCTTAATTGGCGTAGACTTCATTGTACCTTATAAGTAAAATAGCCAGTACAGTGCCAGGATTTTAAAAAGCTTGGCTATTGTTGTTATTTACAATTGACCCAGGGCCCAGTGTACCTCAGGAAATCCCTGAGTTGTAGTAAAGTGTAGTGATCTGGATTAAGTAGCATGGAATCTGGTAGACCTGAATCCAAATCCCGTATCCACCACTTACTAACTGTGATCTTGGTCAGGCTACTTTATAACTCCTTGCTTTGCTCCCCTTACCTATGAAACTGCAGAAGACAGAGGTAGTAGAAAATAAACGGTACTATAATATAATGGCTGTGAAGGCATTACTCTGCATAACCCCTCTTCTGAGATGTTGGGAAAATGGGGCCAAAGTCTTGCAATTGAAGCTGAATGACATAGTAAACTAGCAGCAGGATTTGCTACATCAGCATTCATGATTGGGAAAGGATTAGTCCTATATTTGTTTATTTGGGGAGGGGGGTGGAGAGAGAGAAAGAGAGAGAGGGAGAGAGAGAGAGAGGGAATGAATGAATCAATCAATCCCAAGCAGGCTCCACGATCAGTTCAGAGCCCCACATGGGGCTCGATCCCATGACTGTGAGATCATGACCTGAGCTGAAATCAAGCGTCAGATGTTCAACCAGCTGAGCCACCAGGATTAGCCCTTTTCTAACACCATAGCTGTAGGGGCTACTATGGTCCAAGCTGTGCAGCTGACCATGATTGATTACCTTGAAAACTAGGTCTTAACCAGTTTCCACTGATACTTCACATAAGGCCAATCTCTTTCTGGGAGACCAATCTGCTGGGGATTTGTTTGGGATAAATTAATCCTCATCTTTTAGCTAAGCAATGTAGACACTGTGGTGAACAAAAGTAGACATCATTAATCCTCCAAGGGATTAATGTTCAAAAGAGATAGTCTTTGGTTAAAAAAAGGCAAAATTTTAAGTGTGATAAGCGTTATGAAAGAGCTGCCTAGTGCTGTGAGATACTATAGTATAGTAACAAAGGTCTGGTGTAGTACGGGATGTTGGAGAATGCATCCTTAAGGAAGTGATGATTGAATTCAGATGTGAAGGATGAGTGAAAGCTACATCACTAGGAAAATTAAATGAGATAATATATTAAAGCATGTAGCACATAGGAAGCTCTCATTAAATAGAGGCTGTGGTTTTCTTGTTGCTATTCTTTTTTGACATCAAGATATTTTTTGCTGGAAGTTTGAGCTATATGGATAGGGGTGAAGGAACACAGATAAATCACTAACATATTAATTTAAGAAGGCATACCTTGAGGCTGATAACCAAGAGAGCACAAAAGGGGAATGCCAAGTGAATCAACAAAGGCAGAAAATAGATCAGTTTGAGGTCAAAGTAATAAGAAAACATTAACAGGGAAAATGTAGAAACTGGGAAGCAGGCATGGACTGTTGGGATTAATGAGGTGGAATGAACTGCATTTGTAGTGTCAACCTTTTGAAGTCTGAGTCACCTTCCTGGAGAAAGTCACTCATCTTAAAGGTGTCAGGGCTGTTTGAATCTGAGATGAACCAGATCCTGTCTTTATCCTTAAGACACTCACAGTGTAGTGCGGTTGGCAGATTGTTCTGCATCAAATTACCTACAGTGCAAATCAGAGAGAGATTAAGTGCTATGAGATAGGTGTGGGCAATGTACTAAGGGAGAAAAGGAATTCTGATTACAGGAAGGCTTTCCAGAGGATGTGAATTTCTAGGTTGTCCCTGAAACAGAGAAGCTCCTACTCAATGTGTGTATATTGTACATTTTAGAGAAAATTTGGTCCATTTTTTTCTACTTATATTTAATTTTAGGATTGTTCTCATCTTTGCTGGTTTTATTTCCCTCTCTGATAATTTACATCTACTTTATTCTATTGCCAATTGAAACTTCTGAAGACAGGAGTGGTGATGTGAGCTGCACTTGACTGTTATATCCCTGGCATCTGAAGGATGGACCACAGAGAAAGTTTGGAGGCAGAGGGCCATCCTGTACATGATAAGGCTTACATTTTTAATATTTAAAATTGCCCTCGTGGATTAAAAAATTATGTAGAGAAAGTGTTTCCAGACTCTGAACAGAGGTTAACCATGAAAACAGTCCACAAGATGGCACCAAAAGCTTAAGGATTGTGGCTTTATGGTTCCCCCTTCTCATACCTGCCACCTAGAACTTGACCTCCAGGGCCACAACTGTACGGCTGAGTGATGCTTGTACCTTCCTTCTGGGTGTAATGAAATTAAATGGGGGCAACTGGAAATCTTCACTGAATCAGATACTGAGCATTGGGTAGAGTTGGAAAGACCAGAAATATATTCAAGTGTATACAAGTATTCAAACTGGTAGGGAAAGACAAATAATAATGCAGTGAGTAATGCTGATTTAATTGGCTAAGTACTTTGGGAAAAAAAAAAATGTGTGTACACACACACACACACACACATTTTTATGCTCCAAAATAAGTTCCAGGTAGATTAACTTTTTTTAGGTAAGGTTTTTCTCTAAAAAAAAAAAAAAATTATCTCCAGTTTTATTGAGATATAACTGACACATATCACTGTATAAGTTTAAGGTGTACAGTGTGTTTTGACTTACATGTTGTGAAATGCTCACTGAAGTAAGTTTGGTTAGCATCCATCATCTTATCTGGATAAAATAAAAAGCAAAGCAGTTTTTTCCTTGTGATGAGAACTCTTAGAATGTCCCCTCTTAGCAACTTTCCTGTAGGTCATACAGTGGTGTTGGCTCTGGTCATCATGTCATACTTTACATCCCTAGTGCTTACTTGTAACTGGAAATTTATACCTTTTGACCACTTTCCTTCAATTTCCCCTCCTCCCATCCCCCACCTTTGGTAACCACAAATCTGATACCTTTTTCTACAGGCTTAAAATAATTTTAATTGTGGTAAAATACACATACAAGTTACCGTCTTAACCATTTTTAAGTGTAAAGCTCAGTGGCATGAAGTACATTCACACTCTTGTGCTGCTATCCCTGCCACCCATCCACAGAACTCCTTTCATCTTATAAAATGGTAAAAGATAAGCTTAGAAGATATAGGTGTGCAGCTCCTCTCTCCCTCTCTCTCCACATATATGTGTGTATATATATATGTGTATATATATATATATATATATATATATATATATATATGACCTTGAGTTGGGGAAGATAAGTTCAACAGCAGACGTATCAAAAGTTACATATTGATACATTTAATTGCATAAAGATTAAAACTGTTTCCAAATAAATAAACCTCAAAATTTATTGATTTATCATATATATTTATTCTGTTGGCAGAATTCATCTTCATGTGGTTAGAGGACTATAAGACTGAGGTTTCTTGCTGGCTGTCAGCCAGGTGCTGCTCTCAGCAACTAGAGGCTACTACCCCCCCAGTTCCTTGCCATGTGACCCTCTCGCAGGCCCTTTCAGAACATGGCAGCTTATATCTTCAAAGCCTGCAACAGAGTCTCTCCAGTCTGCTAATGTAGGCTCTTGTATAACAACAGAACAGAACATTAATCTTATATAACATCTGCATAGCATCTCCAGAATCACAGTGGTGGCATCCTACCTCCTTTGCCATGTAATGTGACCTAATCAAGGGAGCTCCCCCCCCCCCCCCCCCCCCCGCCACATGTGTGTTTATCCCAGGGAGAAAATATGAAATATGAGTTTGGTTTTTTTTAATTTTTTTTTAACGTTTATTTATTTTTGAGACAGAGACAGAGCATGAATGGGGGAGGGGCAGAGAGAGAGGGAGACACAGAATCAGAACCAGGCTCCAGGCTCTGAGCCATCAGCCCAGAGCCCAACGCGGGGCTTGAACTCATGGACCGCAAGATGGTGACCTGAGTTGAAGTCGGACGCTTAACCGACTGAGCCACCCAGGCGCCCCATGAAATATGAGTTTTAAGAAGATATTAAAAAATTGAATAAGAATAGAGGTTTTGTGGGGCTTTAAGTAATGTATAGATTACAATTTTATTTTTAACAAATTTAAAGTTTAAATTCATATTAGAACTTACTGCTCTAAAGAAACCATACAGTTGGGGGGGGGGGGCGCTGGGTGGCTCAGTCATTTAAGTGTCTAACTCTTGATTTTAGCTCAGGTCATGATCTCATGGTTTGTGGGTTCGAGCCCCACATTGGGCTCTGCACTGATAGCACAGAGCCTGCTTAGAGCCTGCTTGAGATCCTGTCTCTCCCTCTCTCTGCCCCTCCTCTGCTTCTGCTCTCTTTCTCTCAAAATAAATAAACTTAAAAAAAAAAAAAAAAGAAACCATACAGTTAAAGAAAAGAGGGTTATATATTTAGGATAAATATCAGAATATTAATGGAAATTATGCAATCATTTAATCTGTTTAGCCTAACATTTTTCAAATTCAAAAGTAAGAAATGGAGAGTTGTGAAGATAATGTTGACCTACACGATCTCCAAGTTTTCTTGTTGGTTCTAATGATAGTAACACAAATAAATATTTTTGAGTGATTCCTCTGAACAGGCGCTGGGAGAATTTACCTCATTTATTCTTCACAGCTCTAGGAAGTAGATTCCTTTTTTTTTTTTTTTTTAATATGAAACTTACTGTCAAATTGGTTTCCATACAACACCCAGTGCTCATCCCAACAGGTGCCTTCCTCAATACCCTTCACCCACCCTCCCCTCCCTCCCACCCCCCATGAACCCTCAGTCTGTTCTCAGTTTTTAAGAGTCTCTTATTTTTTGGCTCCCTCCCTCTCTAACCTCTTTTTTCTTTTTTTCTTCCCCTCCCCCATGGACTTCTGTTAAGTTTCTCAGGATCCACATAAGAGTAAAAACATATGGTATCTGTCTTTCTCTGTATGACTTATTTCACTTAGCATCACACTCTCCAGTTCCATCCACGTTGCTACAAAAGGCCATATTTCATTCTTTCTCATTGCCACGTAGTATTCCATTTTGTATATAAACCACAATTTCTAGCACTTTCAACAATAGATAGCTTTTTTAATATCCATATTACAGATGAGAAGACTGAGGCCTAGAAGTGGTTCAGTTCTCAGCTTGAAGTTGTAGGAAAAATTATTAAATGGGGAATATTCTTTTCCTATTTAATAGGCATTCATATTTCACAATTATAGAAAACATTTAATCAGAAGAAATATATTAAAAATTAGCATGTAGGTTGCTTAATAGAGATAAAGCTCCACCAATCCCTGGTTTCACCCAATGTGTTAGTATCTTTTTATAACTCACACTTCACACTTCCTCCAAGGACAAGATGATAAGGATAGAGCAGGAACACATCTTGGGTGGCTGCTGTGGCTCTCTGCTGGCTACTGGCTATTCTTATCATTAATTTCTCTACAATTAGCATCTTATCCCTCAATCATGACCACTGTTTTGAACTAAGAAATCTCACAATGAATCTTGAATTGTAATTTATAATGTATGTTTTTAAAAATCCTGTAGTGATTTTTGGTATCGAATCCGGAGAAGCTCAACTTTGTCAGAATCTCGGGACACACACTACCTTCATATTGACCACTTTGTGCTGGCAGTTGTCTGGATGTAATTTGAAATAACTCCTTTCAGTGTTCAATTCTCTATCATGTTTAAGTTCAATCATATTCTCACCTGGATCTTCCAGTTACCTCACAGGCAGCAACTCATTGACTCCTGTCTGGTTGGAGATTGTAAACTCATAGATGTCCTCATTTGCCCATTACATTGTGATACCATCTGCTTTTATTTTTCCAATAACATTGAGATACATAATAAGTTTCTATACCCAGACTTGAATTTGTGCTGGAGAACTCAATCATTACAACACGCTTATTTTCACTTGTTTTTATTTCATTATTGGGGCCACATGTAGCAGTGTATGGGTTTTAGCCTTTGTTTTAATCTGGACATTTAATTGTTATAAGCCTTTTTCTCCAGACCTCATTCTGGTTTGGGGCGAGATTCTAAGCTTTCTAAAGTTGATACTGTGATGGGTGTTTCTACCAAAATTAGAGACCTGGAAAAAGGAACCATTTGTATATTTAATTAGGGAGAAATGTTCCTGGGGTAGTAATCAGTCTGAGCATTTAGATAAGCTGGACATACAATTCCACTTTTCAGATGCTCAGTGGTTTCCAAGAAACTGTCCAACCCACTGGTGAGGAATGAAGGGGCACAGAACATGTTAAAAGGAACCTCCTCATGGCTTGCTATTGTCCTCAGCTTTCTATTCATTCATTTAGTAAAGATTAATTCAACACTTGCTACTGGCTGAACATGGTTCTGAAAGGTGGGAATGCAGATAGGTGACACAATTATGGTCTCTTCCTTTCAATATTTATCTTTCAGTCCAGTGGGGAAGAAAACACAAACTAACAATTTCAACCCAACTCCTGTGTAAGAGTACAAATGAAAACATTTCACATCAGGAGGAGAAAACAGACTTTTGCTTTAGAACAGAAGGAAAACTGAAGACCAGAAATGAAGCTAAATAAAAGGCTGAAGTGAAGTAGGGTCTGGATAAAACTATTGTTTGTTTCCTCTTTTATGTCAAGTGAAGTATTTTTGACACTAGAACTCCAAAAATACGTAACAATAGTGAATTGAAAAGTTGCTTTCTAGAAGCTTTGAGGAAACATCATTACTCTGATATAAGGAAATCATAAATATTATGGACATTTTGATATACCAAAATAGCAAACTAAGAAGATTAGTTTTTGCCAAATGGATTTTATGGCCTCAATAGCAACACTGCTTCATTTATTTTCATTATTTCCAGTGGAGTAAACACTTCACATGTAACTAATATATTTGGATTAACTCCTTTGAGCTTCCTTTTTTTCTGCGAAGGATTAGCAACAAAGCTAGATTTATGAACCTTGGGGGAGGGGTGTACCCTATTGAACTGCTCATCTGATTTTATACATGTTTCTAAACAACCATGTTCACAAGCCTCAAATGGTGCCCAGGAGAGTTGAAATTAACCAGGCCTCAGCTCCTTAAGGATGTGAGCACAGGCTAACCTGGACAACTACATAATTAGGGGTCGCCATGGAGTAGTACTCAGTCTAGGGCTGAGCCACTGCTTTGGCAAAAAACCCCCACTATTCCTGGCCTTGCATAAGGGCCAGGTACTGTTCCTTCCTAATCCTTTTGGATTGTGCTTTCTCAGCCTCAGATTGTTTACTCAGACACGTGCACTGATCCTCACTTGGCTGGATCCCCAAGTGGACCCTCTGCAGATGTCCAGAGTTCTGTCGTTGTGTTGCATGGCTCTCAGGTCCTCTGGCCTATGTGTGGTGAAGGACTTGTTCCCCTGTGGACTCTTGTCTCTGGATCCTCAACTCAGGGCTTTTTAGTTAAGGCCAGGCTCTGCCTGGGTTCTCTCCCTACTCTCAGTAAAAATGGGCATTTAATAGAAAAATATAAATTGTAGAAATAGATCCAAGAATACCTAGAATATACAAATAGGATAATAATCATGGAAGTAATCTAAAATGTGAAAGATTTCTCTAAAACCACACTTGTTTTGTTCAGATTTTAAAGACAGAATTCCCCATGCTACATAAGTTATTGAAGAATATTTATTTTCTTTTATTATTATTTTTTATTAAATTTTTTTGACATTTTAATTTTATTTCTGAGAGAGACAGAGCATGAGTGGGCAGAGAGAGAGGGAGACACAGAATCCAAAGCAGGCTCCAGGCTCCAACCTGTCAGCACAGAGCCTGATGTGGGGCTTGAAGCCATGAACTGCGAGATTATGACCTGAACCGAAGTCAGATGCTCAACTGACTGAGCCACCCAGATGCCCCTTCTTTTATTATTTTTTCGAGAGGACATGATAAGGGAAAAGGGGCAGAGGGAGAGAGAGAGAATGTTAAGCAGGCTCCGTGCTGGGCATGGAGCCTGACACAGGGCTTAATCCCACAACTCTGGGATCATGACCTGAGCTGAAATCAAGAATTGGACGCTTAATCAGCTGAGCTGCCCAGGCACCCCTTGAAAAGTGTTTTAAACAATAGTGTCTAAGTTCATTTTACAAGCCAGTATAAACTTGCTACCAAAACCTGACAAAAATATGAAAATTACAGGCTCTTTTCACCTGTAAATATAGATAAAAATATATCCTCAATAATATCATAGTAATGAGTTCACATAACATTTAAAGAATAATGTACCATGAATAAATAGGAATGTAGTTTTATAAAATCTACTAATATAATATTTTATACAGTAGACCAAAATTTAAAAAGTCACAGTTATCTCCATACACTCTAATGAAGCATTAATAAAAATTCAGTATCCATTTTTGTTAGAGACTCTTCCTACGCCAAAAATATAACAGGATAAAATGTATCCATTTTGCAATATCAGCTGATAGCATTCTTAATACTAAAGCAGAAGGAATCTGATTGAAGTAAGAAATAAAGCAGAGATATTGCCATCATAATTATTTTGTATTGTTTATGGTGTCAGCATATGAAAAAAAGCAAAAGGAATTAAATAAGGAGATGAAATATAATGATGTGCTGATAACATGATCATTTACATTTAACTGCTCATAAATGAGGAAGGAGCTATGCTTTCAATGTCAAGAATGAAACAGTAGGGGCGCCTGGGTGTCTCAGTCAGTTAAGCATCCAACTTTGGCTCAGGTCATGATCTCACAGTCTGTGAGTTCGAGCCCCGCATCGGGCTCTGTGCTCACAGCTTGGAGCTTGCTTCAGATTCTGTGTCTCCCTGTCTCTGACCCTCCCCCGTTCATGCTCTGTATTTCTCTGTCTCAAAAATAAATAAACATTAAAAAAAAAAGTTAAAAAGAATGAAACAGTAGTTTCCACCTCCCTCATTTTTCAAAATAAGAAAATTAGAAAAATTAGAAAATTCATTTTTCAAAAAGAGAAAATTAGAATGTTTCTCCACCCTAGTTTCCTCCCATTGCCCTTTGCAGTTTTGAATCATTGGAATTTTAGATGCTTATTGTTTTATGTAGCCCCTCTGGCAAAAATAACTAGTGACCTGAAACTAATATAACACTATATGTTAATTATACTTCAATTAAAAAAGAAAAAAAAAACTAGTGACAATGGTATTTAATTCCATTAGGGTATTTTAAAATTATGTAGTATAAATTTTGTTGGTTTTCAATACTTACCGCCAATTTTTTGTACTATCTTCCCTTTTACTATGTTTTTAAAAACTTTAGTTATTTTATGGTCGGTGGTTGTCAGATTTTGACTTCTTATATGGTTGGGAATGTTTTTCAGTGGATTCTCAAATGAATGCTTGCAAGACCAGATAGAAAATGTTTGTGTGTCTGTCATTTTAAAGATTCTGTAGTTAACACTAAACTGTTTTCTGGCTTTTATTATTGTAGAGCAGACATCTGAGGCAAACAGGACTCTTTGTGGTTCATCTTTTCTTTTTACTTGAATGCTGGTTTGCATTTATTTTTTCATCCTTAGAATTACAAGGTTTATGAGATTACACCTTCCCCACCCCCCCACCTCCCCATTACATTTGCTGTGAACAAAGTGAAACGCTTCAACCTGAAAATTCAGGTGTTTTTTTAGTCCAAGATGCATTTTTCTTTCACTTAATTGATTTTGAACCACACAACATATTTAAAGAATAACACACCATGAACAAATAGGAATGTGGTTTTTTAAAAATCTATTAATATAATCTTTTATATCAGTAGACCAAAAGAAACAAGAACACACAATCATATCTGTAGATCCCAAATGAAGCATTCATGAAAATTCAATATCCCTTTTGATACAAGCTTTTAGGAAACCAAATAGAGAATGCATTTCTATTTCTCTTTTAAGAATGCTTCTTATATGTGTGTTTCATGTGCTAGATTTGTCTTCCATGCCTCTAGTATTTCTCCTGTCAGGAGAAACCTGTCCACACAGGATCCTTTATTTTGAGGTTTAAGAGTTTTTCCTGAACATGTATTTACTTTGTTACCTCAGTTTTTTGTCATAGCAAACCTCCATTTGAGAAATTTAACAATCATGTTTTTCAAACCCTAAAAAAGATCTCCTAATTTCGTATGGTGTTTTTCTTATAATTTTGTATTCTATTTTCATAAATCATAATGCACCACAAAATCGTGGTAAGTCGGTGAATGGTATATTTTCTAATGATTAAAAAAATTGTTTTTAATGTTTATTTATTTTTGAGAGAGAAAGAGAGCGAGCTGGGGAGGGGCAGAGAAAAAAGGAGACAACGGAAACTGAAGCAGGCTCCAGGCTCTGAGCTGTCAGCACAGAGCTCTATGCAGGGCTTGAACTCATGAACCATGAAATCATGACCTGAACTGAAGTTGAATGCTTTACCTACTGAGCCACCTAGGTGCCCCTCTAGTGATTTTTTTTTAAGTTTGTTTATTTATTTTGAGAGAGAGAAAAAGCGTGAGTGGGGGAGGGGCAGAGAGAGAGAGAGAGAGAGAGAGAGAGAGAGAAAGAAAGAATCCCAAGCAGGCTCCACACTGTCAACGCAGAGCCCAATGTGGGGCTCAAACCCATGAACTGTGAGATCATGACGTGAGCCCAAGTTGGATGCTTAACTGACTGATCCACCCAGGCACCCCTAATGATTTTTCTTTTTAGGGCAAGCAGTCTGTTTACTTGGGGTGGCCAGGGGGTGGGACATGCTCAGATTTGTCAGCTTAGTCTCTCTTTTTCCCTGTTGAATATTTTCATAGTCTAATTATCTTTGCTCTTTTTCATTTTATCTGCTGAGGGATGTCTCTATTTTAGCAGAGGGGAAGCAAGGTGGCCTTAGTCAGAGACCCTTTTGGTCCCTTTCAAATACTTGAAGCACCAACATATACAAGGAGCCATTCTAGATTTTGTCAGGTTTTACTTTGCCATTGTAAAGTTCCAAAAGCCTGTAAGGAAAATTAGAACTGTAGAGCTAGGAGTAGTCAAAGCAAGGAGCATTGTCTTGGTGCTGAAAAGATAGGTTTCCATGTTTGTTGTGAAAACCCAAATTAGAGAACAATGTGTTTTCATTTTTCTTCCTTTTCTTCCTGCTCCTCTGCTCCCATTCTCCTCCTCTTAGTTTTATCTATTTTTGTCTTGGTTTCCTTTTTAATGCTTATTGAAAAATATATCATACATGCAGAAAAGAATGGAAATTTACTTATACGGTTTAGAGAAAAATTGTAAAGTGAACGCATATGTAATCACTACCGGTCCAGCCAGCACACAAGAAGTCACTTCCCTACTGCCACTCCCCAGTGTAACTAATTTCTCTCCCTCCCCCGGAGGTTAAGACTTTCCTGACTTTTGTATGCTCGCGTTCTTGTTTTCTTTATACTTTAATAACCTAGCTGTGTTCTTAAATAATGTGATCTAGTTATGCTGGGTTTTATTTTATATGAAAGGAATTATACTGTATTTTTTCTTTGGTGACTTTATTCTTTCACTCAATATTTGTGGTATTTATCCATGTTCTTGAATGAAGTAGAAGTTTGTTAATTTTCATTGCAGTGCTAATTTTCATTACATTGTGTAAGTATACCATCATTTATTTGCCCATTTTGTGGTTGTAAATATCAGCATAATTTCCAGTTTGGGACAGTTTTGAACAATGTCCCTCTCAGTATCTCTGGGCCTAGAATATTTACTAAATAATGCGAAGCTGCTTTTCAAGTACTGTGGCCTCAACATATAGTTCACCTACTCATGTTTGTGAATACCTCACAAACTCACTTCCTTCCAACTCTTAATGTCAGCACACATTCACTTACTAGTCAGTGTAATGGGTGCTCAGCTCAGTACCAAAGCAATCCCCTGGGTATTTGGGGTAGAGGAGGCAGCTTTTTGTCTGTCTTTGTATTACCCTGAGGGTACAGCTCTTTGGAGGGAGGCTCTCCTTCTAGAATCCTTGCCGAAATGCACCCTGGATTTGGTCTTCTGTCCTAGGCTAAAGAAAGCTTTGGAAACTACTGTTAAAGGAGATTTGGTAGTGTCCTCCTAGCAAAAGTTTCTTTACTTACATTTTCGCCTGATCATTTTTTACTATTTGGGCAGATCTTTGATGCATTCAAGATTTATTTTTGTTCTATATATTTTGTCCAAAAGTTTAGTTTTTAAGTTCTTTTAATCTCTCCAGAGCAGGTCAGGTTGGTTCAAATAGCCTTAAGTCTACACTCTTTTTCTTTTATAATTGGCACGATTGCCTGTTTTAGATATCACCACAGCAGGGCGCTCACCTTCATTAGCTGGTAATCTGCTGTGGGGCTGGATTCTTTCTTTGGACAGTGTCATTTTCCCTTAGGTGTCAGTAGGAATTAAATAGGCCTCCTTTCCTTCAAGGTCTCAAGTTTGCCCTCCTTTCAGCACCAAATGAAGGTGCAGTGAAGGTGACTAGGGAACTAGCTCTGATTAATTAGGAATTGCGTTGGCATTACTTTCCACTTATTCCCAGATAGGCTTTTCAGTCTCTTGCAGGAAATTATAGTATTCTTTTTTCCAATCTTATATCCTTATATCTTTAAATATATTTCTAATGTAACTGACAGGCAAAATATAACCTTCCATAGTCCCCTCACTGATTGACTTTCCCCCCCTTCAGTATTTCCTTTTAGAATTTGGAAGGGATTAGAGATAGAAGTTTAGCTAATATGTTCATGATGCTACCCTGACCAATAGTTCTGTCTTGTGTATTCAGAAACAGTGTTATTTAGTGTGTAACTCTTCATGCTGTTATGGATTTGGGGAATGTATCCTACTCCTCAGCTATTTAGGAAACTTGTGCTACTATTTTTTTTCAATTTCAACTTCTCCCCCTCTATTGGTTTTCCTCCATCAGGATATTTTAAAGTTTATTTATTTATTTTAAAAGAGAGTGAGCACATGCACACATGCATGTGGGAAGGGGGAGGGACCGAGAGAGAGAATCCCAAGCAGGCTCCTCACTGTCAGCATGAAACCTGATGTGGAGCTTAGTCTGATGACTTTGGGATCATGACCTGGCCGAAATTAAGAGTCAGATGCTTAACCAACTGAGCCACCCAGGTCCCCCTCTCCTCAGCATTTAAATGTGCTCAAGTCTGTGAAAAAACCCTTCTTGATCACCAGACTCTCTCTAGCTATTACCCTATGATTCTCCTTCCCTTTGTAGACACATTTGTCTCTGTTTTCTTATCTTCAGTCTTGTGGGGTTCTTCCCTGAATGAGAAACTTGGAAATCAACCTGCTAAGTTCCTTACAATTTTATTTTATATTTTAACTGGGAATACATCAAAATTGTAGATAAATTTTGTGTGAATTAGCATTTTTAAAATATTGAGTTTTCTCATTCAAGAATACAGTTCGTTTTTTTCTATTTGATAAAATGTCCTTCATACCCGTAGGTAAAATGGAGTCATTTTCTTTGTATAGATTTTATTAGCTTCATTTCAATGTAACAATTTTTCTTCATACAGTGAATGCTTTTCTTAAGTCTGTTCTAATTATTACTGCTGGTTGGTATAGGAGGCTATTGGTCTCTGTAGACTTCTCCCATGTAGAACCAACTTACTCAACACTGATAACTTTTGATAGTTATTTAGTTGATTCTATTGTGTATTCTGAGGAGGCAATCACATAGTTTGCAAAATAGCATTTTTTATCTCTTTTTTCCTAATATTTATATCTTTATATTTTTCTTGTCTTACTAAAATGGATACAACTCTCAATAAAAAATTTTTCAGTAGCAGTGATAATGAGAATCATCATTAACTGTGTTTTGTGGGATTCCTTCTAGTATTTAACATAAGGCATGGTATTTGCTGTGGGGGTGTGTTGAGAGACTTTTACTTTTTCCTATTTGCTACAAGTAGAGAGGTTTTGGTTTGTTTGTTTTAAACTAAGAATAGTTGGGGTGCCTGGCTGGCTCAGTCAGTAGAGTGTGTGACTCTTGATCTTGGAGTTGTGAGTTTGAGCCCCATGTTGGGTGTAGAGATTACTCAAAAATAAAATCAAACAAACAAAAACAAAGAATAGTTGTTTAGCATTAACACCTGCTTATGTCATATCTATCAAACAGGTCATATGTTTTCCTTTATACTGATAATGTAGAACTATCTTCAGATGAACCCTACATAGACATGATGTATCATTTTTAATGCACTGCTGGATTCAATTTTCTAATATTGATTTATAACTTTTTCTTCTACTAGGTGAGTCTACTCTGTAGTTTGTGTTTGTTTGTTTTTCTTTTCTAGTTTAGGTATTAGGGTTAGGTTGGCCTGATACAATTCTATTCTACTGTGAGTCTGTGTATTACTTGCAGGTAATATGGTGATGTTCATACAGTACTCCAAAGAATCAATAGATGAACTGTTAGAACTAATAAGCGAGTAAGCAAGATTGCTGGGTATCAACTTATAAAAATAGGTACCATTCTTTTACATGGGCGGTTATTATTTCTAGCAAACAGAAAATAAGCTAACATTATAGTCATGGCAAAAAAGCATAAATTGTATGGAAGTTAACCTACCAAAGTCTTCGAAAGACCTTTAAGTAGAAAAATATGAAAGCTGTAGGAGAACCTAGGGGCACCTGGGTGGCACGGTTGATTAGGTGTCCGACTTTGCCTCAGGTCATGATCTCGTGGTTTGTGGGTTTGAGCCTTGCATCCAGCTCCACACTCACAGTGCAGAGCCTGCTTGGGATTCTCTCTCTTTCCCTCTCTATGCCCCTCCCCCACTTGCATGCGTGCTTTCTCTCTCTCTCTCTCTCAAAATAAATAAATAAAAACAAAGAAAAGCTGTATGAGAACCTTTAAAGAAAACTTAATGTCCCATGTTTTTAAGGCAGATTGACAGCATTGTGGAGGCTAAAATTCTTTACATGTTAACATATAGATAAAATAAGATTTGAACAAATATTCTAGATTTTTCCTCAAAAAACATAGTTTACATATATTACATATATTAATCTTCTCTCAATTTTAGATATAAATATCTTCTTCCAGATGATAATTCATCTGTTACCTGTTACCTTTGTCTGTGGTAAACTTGACCAAAAAAGAATCCTTTTTTTTCTTTGAGATAGAGAAAGAGAGTGGTGGGGGGGAAAGGGGAAAGAGAGTAGGAGAGAGAATCTTAAGCAGGCTCCCTGCCCAATGAGGGGCCCAACATAAGGTTCAGTTGAGATTGAGATCATGACCTGAGCCAAAATCAAGAGTCTGATGCTTAACTGACTGAGCCACCCAGGTTCCCCTGGAGAATCCTTATTTTTGATGTAGACAGAGCCATCAATGCTATTTTTTTTTTTTTGTCTGTTTAAAAAAGTATTTTTCCACCTCAAAGTTACAAGATATTCTCCCACCTCTTTTTATTCACTTCTTTTTTCCTAGAGAAAGAGGCATTTATTCTGCCCTGTAAGCACACCTCTCCCACATCTTTTTCTCTTAGAAAATAAAATGTTCATTAATTAAAAAATAAACAAGATAAAAAAGATTCACAACTAGTGAAGAAATTCTTGAAAAAGAACAAAAGAAGAGACTTACCCTAGCAGAATTTAAGACTTATTATATAGTAAGGTGGGAATGGCAAAAGAACAATGGAACAGAATAGAAAGCCCAGAAATAGTTATAGGTTTTATGTATAGATCATATACATATATATGTATATTATATAAATGTAAGACTCCATATATAGTATAGTGTAGTTATATATTATATATATGTAAGACTCCATATATAGTAGAGGTAACAGTGAGGATAAGGATTATTCACTAGGTGTTATTGGGGAAAATGGGTTCATTCCATTGAGAAAAATAGGAGATCACTGCCTTACATCATATACATGGATAAATTTAAGATCAGATAAATTAAGACTAACATGTAAATACTAAAGTTGTAGACCTAGTGGGCAAGGGATCAATATCTTTAAAATATAGAATTCAATGTATGTCAGACTAAATAGAAAAATGGGCAAAGGAGAACAATTTACAGAAGGGGAGTGTTGAATGGATAACATGTATGTGAAGAGCTGTTTGATTTCACTAGTAGTTAGGGAAATGAAAATTAGAACCATGAGATACCACCTTATACTCATCAGACTCAACAAAAATTGGAAATTGAATGTGAGAGAAGAGGAACATTTATGCTTTGCTGGTGAGTGTATAAAATAGTACAGTCATTCTGGAGAGAAATGTAGCAGTATTAGCGGAAATTAAAAAGGCTTATGCTATATGATTGAATAATTCTGACCCTGGGAATTAACTAAAGAACTCCCTCCCAACTACCCCACCCAGCCCAGGGTCTAATAAGGAGGCATGTATATGAATATACATTGCTGCTTTGGGGTGGGGCATGAAATTGCAAGCCCATTGTCCGACTGAATCTAGTCATTGCCTTTGAATGCACTCTCTCCATAATCTGTTCCTACCTCTTGCTTTCAGAAGATAATCCACTGCCTTATATTTTACTCTTTTGGATCTGATGATTCTTTATCATTGCCACAACCAGAAGTATGTTTGAACACACCATATTTTCATAAAACTTTATATCCTGTGTATCCTCATTTCCTTCCTTACCCAGCTTATAGTCCATGGTCCAACACTTCATTACTCCCTTAGTCCCCTTGTCCTTCTTTTGCTCTGACATTCTTATGTGGCAAATCCCAATTCTGTTAGATCTAGCTCTCCTCATACTCCACAGCTGTGCCAAGGGAGCTGAATATGACTAGAGAAAAACTCATTCCGGCCCCCTTCGCCCCCCTGCCCCTGGCTAGTATCACTTTAAGTGTATGGTCATACATATCAAGTGGAGTCAATGCTTCCAGTGTCACCAATCGATTCATCCCCTCACTCTTCTAATAACTTTTTTACATCTTCTCTCTTCTCACACCACCAGCATATATGGCCTCCTCCTTACTCATAACTGTTGATCTTCTTATTTCACCAAGAAAATAGAAGCTCCATGAAAACAGGACTTGATTTTGTTTTGTTCATTGGGCCTAGAACATCTGGCACATAGTAGGCACTCAATGTGTAAATGTATGCTGAATAAATGAGTGATGGGTGCATGTGATGGAATACTAGGTAGCAGTCAGAATCAATAAGTGTGTTGTACACAGAGCAGCCTGGATAGATAATTAAAACAATGATGATTTCAAAATAAGCAAGAGTGAGGTTAACAATAAGATATCCTTTAAGTAAATTTAAAACACGTATTGCAAAACAGCACTAAAGTTACATATAAGATAGTTCTATTTTTCAGGAATGCATACATGTTCAAGACTATATGGAATATATTTGACTGGGTGCCCATGAAGGAAAATGCCATGAAAATTCCATGAAGGAATAGCAGAGTGGATAGGAAACTAGGAGGAAAAAAACCAAAAACAAATAAACTATAACAAGGGAATGGCCTTGCACAAACTGATAATGACTTGTGGAGCATCATCAATTCAATTCCCTGCACCTGGGGTTTAACTTTTTATATTAATAAAAGGAAAAAATAAATGATCTGTTCAGGAAGAGAAAGGGCAGCTAGTGTGGTCTGGCACTTCAGAATAAAATCCTCTGTATCCTAGTGTGTAAGGATACTCAACAGAGAGTTCAGCCTCTAGCTTGCTTGCTCTCAACGAGATTTCTTCAGTTCCATTGTCAGTAGGAACCAGATGGGTCACATATACACACATATACACACATGGTAGCATGAGCTGCAAGCAGAATAGCCACTCTTAGCCAACTGGCATTTGAGAATGTGAGCCTCCTGTTGCCAGCTATTCTCTATTTTTCTTCTTTTTTAAGGCTTTATTTATTTTGAGAGACAGAGAGAGAGAGGGAGAGAGAATGAGTGAGGGAGGGGCAGAGAGAATTGAGAATCTGAAGCAGGCTTCCCACTGGCAGCTCAGAGCCTGACGGGGGACTCTATCTCATGAACTGAGAGGTCATGACCTGAGCCAAAATCAGGAGTTGGACACTTAACTGATTGAGCCACCCAGATGCCATCTCTATTTTTCAAAAGAAGGCAGAAATACAACTTTTATGTGAAAACTCCCACATTTAAATTATTTTCAATTTAATTTATAAAGTTAAAATTACTATGTGAGTCCTGATTTGGCTCATGGACTAATGATTTAATATATATGAACAGATGTAAAAGCCTTCCAGTTGCTAATTTCTACCCCATATACAGAACTTCCAGTCAGTCTTATTCCCTTATTATTAAAGATGAATGGACAACTATGAATCACCAGATATTTAAGGAATGCCTACAGCATAACCAAGGTATACATACTGAAAACTGATCTCTTGGGGAACAGAGATAATTCTGGAAACAGAAGACAAGTTTAACTGTATCATATGTAGTAATCTCCTTCACAAGTCCAATAACTATTTTTGAACTGTAAGTTCTGTAGGGTCAGAAATTAGTGTCCTTATTGGCTTGTTGTGCTTATGGGCAATTTGATACCTATTCTAGAATGTTATCCACATTGCAAAATCCTGCTGTGTTATTGGATTCGTCACCTCTGACTCTTTCTCCACACTATTTGCAGAATAAGAGAAATGTCCTCACGTTACCACAGAGTGCCCAGGTTGCTGACAGAACGATGACAAATTTAACTCTGGTGAGAAACACCACCATGTCAGTACTGTGCATCGTTCTTGAGATGCATCAGGCTCCATAGGCCTAGGACAGGATTTGATGACAGGACTTTCTTTGTGGCTTTTGCATTATGTTATCCGAGGATATTTTTAGAACTATGTAAAAAGAAAGTGTCAATTCTTTCATATCTTCTTCCATTTCTTTTTCTAGAGTAATGAGACAGAATAAGGCCACGAGCAAATATTTTAGTCTAATAGGCTATATGCTTTTAAGGAATAATTAGAGCAAATCACAGACTTCCTTAGTTTGAATTCCAGTTTTACCAGGGATTTGTGCTTTAAGGTTGGTGAATTCTGAGCTTTTAATGGAAAAGTTGAACAGAAGGATTTGAATATCTTTACCATTTATTCCTTAAATAAAATTCTGTGCTTTTAATGATTCTGTTAGTGACTGTATTTGACTCTCCATTCAAAGGTATTTGCCTCTTACTACAGAGTTCTTATTCTCTTTTTTGTTTAACTAAAATATACCGACCAACTACCAAAGCCTAAAGCTGGGGTGTGGTGGGGAGGGATGCGAAGATAAATCAGCTGTAAGCTCTGCTCTCAAGATTGTCATGCTCACCATGCTGAAAGTCATTGTTTGTTTGCATTAGGTCCAGAAAGAGTGCCATGTTATACTTTTCCAGAAATAGAATAATATAGTGGCTCTGGAGTCAGGCTGCCTGAATTCAAATCAGCTCTGCAATTTAACAGCTATGTGACCTTGGGTAAATCACTAAACCATTCAGTATCTGGTTTCACAACTATAAAGTTGTAGTAAGAAATAGTACCA
This sequence comes from Panthera onca, assembly GCF_046562875.1. Classification (NCBI taxonomy): domain Eukaryota; kingdom Metazoa; phylum Chordata; class Mammalia; order Carnivora; family Felidae; genus Panthera; species Panthera onca. The sequence continues at coordinate 51,063,367 of NC_138348.1, read as the reverse complement.
CATAGATTGCTGTGAAGATTTAATATAATACTATTTGTAAAGGCTTGGGGAGCTGTGTCCTAGAACAAAATCTGTGAACTATTATCTCCATAATCCTCACTCCCTCTTTATGAATGGCTGGGATTTTTAAGTCTCGGGCCCCAGAAAGTGTTTAGAGAATGGGAAGTTTGAAATAGCAACACCTTCCTATTTCAGAGAAAGTTCTGGGGTTTTGGAAGAGTATATTCTTGTATCTTTCATCCCACAGACTTGGTCTTGCACAGTGATGCCAGCTGGTATGATTTAAGGAAAATCTCCCTGAACTAAACCTTTTTCTTGAGAGATTGGATGAACAAACACTCCCAGAGAGACATAAATTGGCTTTCAGAAACTAACACTCTTGTGTGCTTTGATTTAATCAGCTTGCTTTCCTGATGCTAAATTGAACCCAAAAGAAGGAACAAATAGAAATTTTACTGGGATAAGAATAAAGTGAGGAAGATAATGACATTATTGGATGTCAGCATAAAAGTAATGATGCATAGTGGGTCAGAGAAAAGGAGGAGAGAACATAGTGAGGTTGAAAGAGGCAGCAATAGGGAAATAAAAGTCATAGAGATTGAGGAAGGGTGTATTGGGAGGTGTGTTATATATAGTTGGAGATAGGAGAGAAGGCAGAGTACTCTAAACCCTTGCTACTCAAAGTGTGGTCTTCAGGTCAGTTGCAGCATGTCACCTGGGAGCTTGTTAGAAATGTAGCATCTCGGACTCCATCTACAAATAAAATCTGCACTTGAGAAAGATCCCCAAAGGACTTGAATGCACATTAAACTTTGAAAAGGGAGCAGAAAAGACACAAGTCCCTATTGTCTACTGTGATGAGAGAAGCATGTAGGGTGTATAGTGGAAGGGGGCAGCCTAATGGATGAGGTGGAGATGGATATATGGATCCAAAAATCTTCCAGGAGAAAAGCGGTTATAGAGTAGTTAAGCTGACTGTGAATTATATTTTAGTCTCCACCCTGGCTATCAGAGCCTCAGTGTTATGAAACAAAGCCTGGAAGTTTTTAAGGATTAAAGTTACTGGAGGTTCCTAAAATATTCTGATATTATTAGGTATTGGTTTTCATTTTCAGCATTTGGTGCTGAATGTACATTTTTGTTCTTTTTATTGAGTTACTGGGTTGGGGAGGCTGTATTATGGGGAGTTATGCAGAGGTAATTTTAGGCAGGAAGTCATTCCCATCAGCTTCCAAATGTTCTTGTCTCATATTCCTTCAAGGGGCCTTTTGCCGATCTTACCTCTTTTTTTTTTAAATATTTATTTATTTACTTATTTATTTTTGAGAGAGAAGGAGAGAGTGGGAGAGGGGCAGAGTGAGAGGGAGACACAGAATCCAAAGCACGCTCTGCACTGTCAGTGCAGAGCCTGACGTGGAACTTGAACCCATGAGCCACAAGATCATGACCTGAGCCGAAGTCAGACGCTCAATCAACTGAGCCACCCAGGTGCCCCTGCAAGTCTTATTTCTGAGCATCTTTTGGAAGTTTTTGTTTTCATGTTGTGTCATTGGCCATCTCTTCTCTCACTTCGTACAACAAACTTCTATAGGTTGTGTCATTTATTCTTGTGAGTTCTACCACGAACAAATTGCTGTCTGAGATTTATATTCAGTCTTGTTCAGTTTTCAGAGCCCTAGACCTACTGCTCAGTATCTTACTAAATATTCAGTAGGCAACTCAGACTCAACAGATCACAAACTAAATTCATCTTCTCTTTGAAATGCTTTCTCTTTTCTCTATTCTCAATGAATGCCACTAACATGAACTCATTCCTGTGTGCCTGAGGTTGGGGCATCAAAAGTATAAGATGAGCCCAAAATATCTTGATTTGAAGCAAGGATTTGATAAAAATTTATGAGGGTTTGTCAAAAAGACACAGTAGCCAGAATGAAGAACAGCTGGGATGATTTGAGCATCAAAATAAGTAATGACTGTAACAGATTATAACCTGTGGATTAAAATAAGGATTAATTAGTCTAAATGAATGGACAAATAAGTGAATATAGGAAAAGTAAAAGCTCTTTCTTATAGTACAGTATCAACAAGTAAGCATAGAAGAAATGATAGAGTTACAAAGTCATTATTAGCAAACATCACAGTAATTATTTAGTCAAGAACCATCAATAGAGTCTAAAAAAACTTTTGAGTAAAAGTTTGAAGATGAATAGGATAGCAATGTAATTTCAAAGGATCTCCCTATAAAGTCCTTCTTAATTACCAAAGGAAAACTGTAATTTTATAGAGAAGAATTTTGATGGGCACCACCTTCATCCAGTGATGAGAGTTAACCTCACTAGGAATGGTACATATCAATATTGTGTTCTTGCTAAAATACCCTGAGAAGAACACGGCATTACTTCTGTGACATTCCTGCCAAAAATACATAACCTGAATCTAATACTGGAGAGATGTGAGTAACATCAAATTGAGGGGAACTCTACAAAATAACTACCTTGTACTGTTAAAAAATGTCAACATCAGGAACCAGGGAAGACTGAGACTGTTCCAGACAAAAAGAATAAAAAGCAGTAACGGTGAAAGAAATGTAACACTTGATCCTCAGATGGATCTTGAACCAGAAGATCCTTGTACTTTTCTTTGCTATGAAATGCATTACTGGGGTAATTTGTGAAATTTGAATGAAGTTTATGGATTTTATGGTCTCAGTGTTAGATTTCTCAATTTTATGGTTGTATAGGAGAGTGTCGTTTCCTCTAGGAAACAGCAGTAATGGGTTATCATGCCTGCAACCTATTCTCCACTAACTTAGAAAAGAATGTGTGTCGTGGTGGGGGTGAGGCACAAGAGAAAGAGAAAGATAGAGAAGGAATGATGAACATGTGTCAAATGTTAACACTTGGGAAACCTGGCTGAAGGCATGCAAGAGTTCTTTTTGCTGTTCTTGCAACCTTTCTGTAACTTTGGTAATTACTAAAAGATAAAAAAGTTTTGGAAAAAAATCACTGTTTCTCTGACCTTTTTTATTTCCTAACTGCAGCTTCCTTCTAATGATTCCCAGAGCACATGGGAGCAAATTAGTGAACTATAGGATGAGGAAGTATAAAACATGATGGTTAAGCTTCTGGGCTCTTTGTCAGACTGCCTGAGTTCAAATCCCATCCCTGTGTGATTTTGAGACAAGCCTCTTAAGCCCTCCATGTCCCTTTCCTCATCTGTAGAATGAGAATAATACGAATGCTTATTTCATGATGGTTTGGAGAGGATTAAATCATTTAATGGTTACATGTAAAACACTTAGTACAGTGCCCAGCATATGGCAAATAACTAAATTAATGTCTATTCAGTTTTTTTTCAAAGGACTTATTGAGAGAGATTACCACTAAAGAATAGCTGGTTTGTGTGGCATTTTGTTTACTGGAATCTATATTGTGTGGCTTGTGTGGCTGACAATCCTATGCAACCTCCCACATCCACATAATACTGAATTAATTCAATGTCTCCAAGCCATGAAAATGCAAGTATTACATTACTTCTGTGTTACAGAAGTATTACAATACTTCAAGTATTACAGGCTGAGGAATCACCCCTACATGAGGTTGTTGATTAATTATAATAATGAGTGGTTTGGGTGTTGTTGTTGTTGTTGTTGTTGTTGTTGTTAATGTAACTTATAAACCACTTGCCACCACTGCCCAGAACCATCAGAGAATAGGGAGGATGGAGGGAAGAATGAGGCAGCTACTTTTAGTGAGAGATTCAGAAGAACAGAACAAACGCAGTGCTGCAGGCAATGCCTAAGACTGATTCCATGAACTATTTAGAAGCTTATTTTAAGAAGTATTGGATTTTATCAGGTCAGTCAGTGAGGCAGAAAGAGCTCAGCTTGCTTGTGGTGCTTCTGGAATACAAGAAATGTATCTGTACTAGAGCTTAGAGGAGAAGTGTAGGAAAGGAGATAATAAGGAAAAAGAACTGGATGAGGGACAAACAATTAAAATCTCATGCTTCTGGCTCTCAGTCCAAAATAAAATCCTGCCCAAGTGATACTCAACATAGAGTGTCTGTGAAGGGTATGATGGTGGTTAAGAGCACCAGTTATAGAGCCAGACAAGTCTGCAGGTGAATCTTGACTCTGTTACCTAATAACCCAACAGTGTGATCTCGTATAAGTTACTTAACTTCTCTAAGCCTTAGACAAATATAAAATGGGGATGATATTACTTGCTTTACAGTGTTATGTAAGCATCATATGAAGTATTATTAGAATGCCTGTCACATAATGTATTCAATAAATATTGGCTCCTATTCTGATAGGAATCATAAAGCAATGACAAAATAAAGGCAAAATTTGGAAGAAAAAAATCTAGTCATCTTTGAAGATGAAGTTAACATTGTTTCAATTTTTTAACTTTTTATTTTGAGATAAGTATAGATTCATATTAAGTTGTGAGAAATAATACAGACAGATCCCAGTTTACCTTACCTCTACTCAGTTTACTCAGAGTACCCTTTCCTTGACTTCTGCATGACACTAGACAGTTAATGCACTTCTATAATTTGGTAATTTTAGGAATCTTATATAAATGGAATCATACAGCATAGAACCTTTTGCAGTTGGCTTTTTGTTTACACATCATAATTTTGTGGGCATTCATCCAGGTTTTTGTGTGTATCAATAGTTCGTTTCTCTTTATTGCTGAGTAGTATGTCAAGATATGAACGTATCACAGTTAAACTAACTGTTCACCCACTGAAGGATTTGGGGGTTGTTTTGGCTATTATGAATGAAGCAGCTGTAGACATTTGTTCACGGGTTTTTGTGTGAATCTGGGATAAATGCCCAGGAGGACAGTTGTTAGATCATATGGTAGTTGCATGTTCGTTTTTAAAAATACTGCCAAACTGTTTTCCATAGGGGTGTACCGTTTTACATTTACACTAGCAATGTATGAGGGATTCAATTTTTGTGCAACTTTGGTGTCTGTTTTTAATTTTAGCCATTCTGATACGTGTGTAATGACATCTCATTTGTTGTTTTAATTTGAATTTCCAAAATGGCTAATGATGTTGAACATCTTTTCATGTGCTTATTTGCCATTTACTTATTCTTTTTGGTAAAATGTCTTTTTATGCCCTTTTTCTGTTTTTTAATTGGATTGTTTTATAACTGATAAGTTTTGAGAACTCTTTATATATTATATATAATACTTCTTTGTCAAATAGATGGTTTTGCAAATATTTTCTTCTACTCTCATAGCTTGCCTTTTCATCCTCTTAACAGCTTCTATAGAGAAAATGATTTAATTTGATCAAGGTCCAACTTATTAATTTTTAGTTTTATAGATCATGGTGACAGGTCTAAGAAATATTTGCTTAGCTATGGTTCCCAACGATTTTCTTCTAGATTTTTATAAAATACTATAGTTTTACATTTACATTTAAGTCTATGATCCATTTTAAGTTAATATTGTATAAAATGTGAAACTTAGGTCAAGGTTTTTGCCTATGGATGTCCAATTGGTTCAGCACCATTTGTTGAATTACCTATATTACCTGTGAATCTTTTTAACAATCTATCAGGCATATCCATTTGGGTTCCAAGGCATTGGGTTCCCAGACATTTCTGGGTTCTCTGTTGTTTTCCATTGTTCTGTTTGCCAATAAAACATGGTCTTGAATACTGTAGCTATATAAAAAGTCTTAAAACTGAGTAGACTGTTTGCTCCTAATTCTTGTTTTTCAAAATTATCCTAGTTCCTTTGCCTTTCCATATAAATTTTAAAATAGTCTCATCTCATCTGGATCTACAAACATTCTTTCTGGGACTTTGGTAGAAGTCGTATTAAACCAGCATATCAATTCGAAGGACAATTGACATCTTTACTGTGTTGAGTCTTAGAATCCATGAACCCAATATGTCTCTCCATTTATTTTAATCTTTGATTTCTTTCATCAGCATTTTGTAATTTTCAACATGCAAATCCTATATATGTTTTGTTAGATTTATACTTCTGTGTGTCATTTTTCTAGTGATTGTATATGGTATTATATTTTAAATTTCATTCATGTAATCATTATTAGCATAATAATATTTGTATATTTATCTTGTATCCAGTTACCTTGCTGAACCTATTTACTAGTTCTAAGATAATTTTGTAGATTCCTTGATATTTTCTGTCTAGAAAATCATGTCATCTGCATGTAGGATTTTATTTTTGCCTTTTCTATCTATATGCCTTTTATTTCTTCTTCTTGCATTATTGCATTGGCTGGAACTTCCAGCACTATGTTGAATAGAAGTGGTGAATACTTTGTCCCAGTTGTTTGGAAAAGTATTTAGTCTTTTTCCATTAACTGTAATGTTATCATAGGGGTTTTTATAGATGCTTTATCAAGTTGAAGAAGCTCTCTTCTATTTCTATATTGCTAAGAATTTTTACCATGAATGGATGATGAATTTTGCCTAATTCCTTTTCTGTATTAATTGTTAGATTCATTTGATTTTTTTCCTTTAATCTGTTAATATGGTAGATTATATTGATTGATTTTTGAATATTAAGTCAGCCTTGTGTCTCTGAAATAATCCCAACATGGTTGTGGTTTATATAATTCTTGTTATAGATTGTTAATTGTAAATATTTCATTAAGGATTTTTTCATCTGTGTTCATGAGGTATATTGATCTTTAGCTTTATATTTAAAATATACTCTCTCTGTTTTGGTCAGAGAATAGTAGTTTCATAAAATAAATTGGGAAGTGATCCCTCATCTTCTATTTTCCAGAAGAGATTATGTAGAATTGATGCTAATTATTCTTTAAATATTTGGTAGAATTCTGTGGCTAAACCATCTGAGCCTGGAGATTTCTTTTTGGGAGTTTTAAAAATTATGAATTCAATTTCCTTAATAGTTACAGAGTTACTAGAATTATCTTTCATATTAAATGAGTTGTAGTAGTTTATATTTTTTGAGGAATGGCTTATATCATCTAAGTTGACAAATTTATGGGTGCAGAGTTATTCATACTATTCCTTTATTAACTTTTTGAAGTCTGCAGGATCTGATTGATATCCCTTGTTCATTCCTGATATTGGTAATTTGTGTCTTCTCCTTTTTTTTTCTTTTGCAGTATTGCTAAAGTTTTGTGAATTTTATTGATTTTTCCATCTTGTTTCATTATTTTTATTCTTTTTCTGCTTTCATTTTCACTGATTTTTGTTCTATCTTTGTTATTTTTTCCCCCTTCTTGCTTTGGTTTTATTTTGCTTTTCTTTTTTTAAGTTTCTGAGAGGATATCTTAGATTATTGATTTGAGACATTCCCTCTTTTCTAATATATAAACGGCCAAGGATATATTTATGAATATTGTATTTATCCACATTTTTCATTTTTGCCTACCATCTGCTTTCTTCTTTCCTAATGTTCCTTTTTTTATTATTTCCTTTCTTTTTAGAGAACTTCTTTTAGCCATTGTTTTAGAGTGGATCCTTTGACAACAAGTTCTTCATTTTCCTTCATCTGAGAATGTCTTGATTTCTTCTTCATATCTGAAGGATATTTTCACTGGGTCTAGGATTCTGGGTTGACAGTTCTTCTGGCACTTGAACAATATTGTGCAACTTCCTTTTGACCTCAGTGGTTTCTAGTGAGAAATCTGTCATCTGAAGTGACTTTTCCTGTATAGGCTGCTTTCAAGATTTTTCCTTTATCTTTAGATTTTGGAAGTCTAGTTAATTTACGTTTGGGCAGATTTCTTTGGGTTTATCCTTTTTTGGAATTAGGTCAGCTTCTTAACTCATATTAATGTCTTTTGCTAAATTTGGGAAGATCTCATCCATTACTTTTTGAATACTTTTTCAGTCCCTTTCTCCTCTTTTCCTGGGACTCTAGGTTTTGTTTTTTTGTTTTGTTTTAACCTATTTTTCCTCTGTAGTTTACTATTGCTCTTTTTTCATTACTAATTCTTTCCTCTGTCTTCTCCATTAGGGAGGGGGAGAAGCAACTCGTTAGTGTCAGGTGGGGATAGAAGTTGAGGATCTCCACGTGAATTATTGCCGTTTTAATGTAAAATCACTTAGAGAAAAGTCTAGCATCTTCTTTGGAAGTTGGCTGGCCATCCAGACAGATCCCTTCATGTTGGCATTTCCTGGACAAATTCATGACAGGCCTGATTATGGCTGAGTCCCAGGAAGAGAGGAGAAAGGGATTGAAAAAGTATTCAAAAAGTAATGGATGAGATCTTCCCAAATTTAACAAAAGACATTAATATAAGAGTTAAGAAGCCATCAGTTTGAAACATAATTATCAATATGATAAGAACTAGATCTGTTTCTCAGAGTGGGCTCACATTAAGCAAGTTCATGAAGGCCAATGACTAAAACCTACAGTGTCAATTAATTTAAAATAAGAAGCTTAGCCATTATATGGGCTTAAAATAAATGCTTTCTCTGGAGAGAAATGAAAACAGAAAACTTAATTAATACAAGGCTGCTTAGTGAGCCTGCAACTAGAAAAAGAGCAGTTAGTTGGAGATTTCAATGCCTGTGTCATGAAGCACTGAAGATTGCTGAGTGTACCTCTGCCAGAGGGTCATACCTGCCACATCCCCTGGTTGGTCATCATGCTGGGCTAGCAAACTCTCTTCTCACTGTGAAGTAAATATCAATGTTTGACGTTCCCTTTTCTTAACTTCCTTTCCTGACTAAATCTCTTAAAGACTGTAATGTTCCTACACTGTTTGTGTTTGTACACTTAATGAAGTTTTGTTCAAGTCTTGGCCAGAGCTCATTGCAACTTTACATTATCTCTAATTAAAACCATCATTTAAAAAAATTGTTTAAAACTCAATCTGCAGCTTTTTTCTAAGTTCTTGAAGGGAATCTGTCCCTGCGAACCCCACTAAAATTGGAGACATTAATTGACAACAAAGACTAAATGTTATTCCTTTCCACCCCCCCCTCCCCCAAACCTTCTTATTCTTAAGGGAGTAAGAGCTGACAAGAGTATGTCTCCTCTATAATTTCAACTTTAAGGAATAGAAAGAAAGAAAGATTAGAGATCTTGGAAGGTGGTACAGAGCAAGTTCGGTTCCATGCCATATGTCTGATTTCCTGGGCTTTGGAAGAAAACTGTGTGGAGGAGGCAGATGTTGGGGCATGAGGTATAACCTCATCCCCCACACAGACATTCTCCACCAGCTGCTGTCTTTGGAAAATGGTGGACTGCCTTTTCAGGACCTGGAAGGTTTCCTGTAGTGCATGCTGGATGAATTGGTTCCTCTGGTCAGATAATTATCATGTTTAGCTAGAATACAACAAATGATTTCTTATTATATAATAATTTAGCTCCAATTTAAGAGACTTAAGGAAAGAAACTTTTCTCATGTTTAAGGAGGAAGTTCAAATTCTCTACTGTTTAATAACTTGTTCAGTTGTTCAATAACAAGTTGAATAACAACTTGTTGAGCTGATGATTAATCTGATAACTATAAGTCAGTTTCTGTTGTAAAAAGCAAGACTTCCAGTAAAATTTTAAAATCATCTTGAATATACTTCATTGCCCATAGAAAACTGCTTGATTTTAGGATCAAATTCAAATTCCCTAGCCTAACATGTAAGTCTTTACAGTATAGCCCTTGCTTAACTTCCAAGCCTCATCTCCCCCAATTCTCTCTGCTCCCCATAGAGTTTCTGACCATGGAGCATGTGTCTAATGTGGATAATAGACATTAGTCAAACAATAATACAAATAGAAGAAATATCACAACTGGAACAAGTGTTATGAAGGACAAGAGCATGTTACTATAAGAACATAAAATAAAGGGTGCCTGGGTGGTGTAGTCAGTTAAGCGTCTGACTCTTGATCTCGAATCAGGTCGTGATTTCACGGTTTGTGAGTTCGAGGCCCACATTAGGCTCTGTGTTGATGGCATAGAGTCTGCTTGGGTTTCTGTCTCTTCTTCTCTCAGCCCCTCACCTACTTGTGCTCTCTCTCTCCAAATAAATGAATTTTTAAAAAATGAAAAAAAAGAACATAAAATGAGATTATTTTTTTTTAACGTTTATTCATTTTTTGAAAAAGAGAGACAGACAGAGCATGAGCACGGGAGGGGCAGAGAGAGAGGAAGACACAGAATCCAAAGCAGGCTCCAGACTCTGAGCTGTTAGCACAGAGCCCAATGCAGGGCTAGAACTCACGAACTGTGAGATCATGACCTGAGCTGAAGTCAGACGCCCAACTGACTGAGCCACCCAGGTACCCCTAAAATAAGATAATTTAAATGTTACCAAGGACATAAGGCAGGTCAGGAAAGACTGCTCCAAGGAAATGAAGATTGAGTTGAGATTTGAAGAAAGAGATGGAGTTAAAAAGGCAAAGAGAGGAAGGGAAAATATTGAAGTCAGGAGGAAATTATATTTTCAAAAACCTGCAGCCAGAATGCAGACTGTAGTACACAAAAGACCAGTGCAGCTTGAGTTAAATGAGTGATGGAGGAGCATGTTGAATTCAGATCTTCCTGTAAAGATAGGTACAGGATGAATCATGTTAAGGAATTTATCTTTATATTATACATATATTATATATATATATATATATATATATATATATATATATATATATATATATATATATATATATAATGGAATGTTATTCAGCCATAAAACAGAATGAAATCTTGCCATTTGCAATGACATGGATGGTACTAGAGAGTATAATGCTAAACGAAATAAGTCAGAGAAAGACAAATACCATATGATCACACTCATGTGGAACCTAAGAAACAAAAAAAATGAACAAAAGAAAAAAAAAGACAAATAAAAACAGGCTTTTAACTATAGAGACTAAATTGATGGTCACCGGAGAGGAGGTGCGGGGTGGGGTGATGGGTGAAGTAGGTGAAGGGGGTTAAGAGTACACTTATGAGCACTTGAGTAATGTAGAAAATTGTTGAATCACTATATTGTACACCTGAAACTAATGTAATACTGTATGTTAACTATATTAGAATTGAAATTAAAATAAAATTTAAAGAAAAGCAATGGGAAGCCACTGACATGTATATTTTATTTATTGATTTATTTATGTATTTAAAGTTTTTTAATATTTTATTTTTTGAGAGAGAGAGACAGAGCACAAGCAGAGGAAGGACAGAGAGAGAGAGACACACACACAGAATTCAAAGCAGGCTTCAGGCTCTGAGCTGTCAGCACAGAGCCTGACGCGGGGCTTGAACCCACGAATGAGAGATAATGACCTGAGCTGAAGTCGGACACTCAACCCACTGCACCGCCCAGGTGCCCCTATTTATTTTTTAAATATTTATTTATTTTTGGGAGAGTGCAAACAGGGGAGGGGGAAAGACAGTAGGGGACACAGGATCAGAAATGGGCTCCATGCTGACAGGCTGATAGCACAGAGCCCAATGTGAGGCTCAAACTCAAGAACTGCAAGGTCATGACCTGAGAGCTCAAACAACTGAGCCACTCAGGTGCCCCCACTAGCATATTTTAAACAGAGAAGTGACATGATAAAATACGTGTTTTCAAAATAACACCCTGGCTGCTATGTGGAAAACACAGTGCAAAAGGACAAAAGTAGATTCAGGAAGATATTTATTTATCAGACTATTGTAATAATTTAAGCAGTTGATGATGTAGGGGAAGCAGAAATTTCCTTCTTTTCCCCAGGTTCTTCTAGCTGGCTTAGGAATTAAATTGATATGAAACAGATTAACAGGAGGAACAAACCAAAGTTTTATTTACCCGTGCAAGAAAATCCAATAATGAAATTAATGCCCAAAGAAATGACCTAGGCAGGCAGATTTTATACATTTTAGACATAGACAATAAATTTGTGAGTAATTGACAGGATAAAGAAAACAGGTGTTTGGGAGCTTTAATTAGTAAGGAATTCTAAGCAGAATTTAGGCTGAGGTAGTAGATGAGAAAAAGAAAAATAACAAGGTTTGTTTCTAGAACTTTCTCAACTTTAAAGTCCCTATCTCTGGGGCACCTGGGTGGCTCAGGTGGTTGGGCGTCTGACTTCAGGTCAGGTCATGATCTCACAGCTCGTGAGTTTGAGCCCCGCGTCAGGCTCTGTGCCGACAACTCAGAGCCTGGAGCCTACTTCAGATTCTGTGTCTCCCTCTCTCTCTGCCCCTCCCCTGCTCATGCTCTGTCTCTCTCTGTCTCAAAAATAAATAAAAACATAAAAAAAAATTTTTTTTTAAATAAATAAATAAAGTTCCTATCTCTGGTGATAAGGACATCTTTGTACTTCTTAGTACAGGGAGGGTACCTTTCCTATGGGAGATCTATTTCCTGCTCTCAGTGGGGGACAGAGGAGGGTCTGAGTGACCTTGCACTGGCTGTTTCCCAAGTAACTTCAAAATAATATGTCCTTGTGGTATATTTTGGGGCAGCCTGCCCTGGGCCCCTACAGTGACAGTAGGTTGGCCTAGTCACACAGTGTGGTAGGAATGAAGTTGGGATAGATCTTAGACATATTTAGGAAGCAAATTCAAGTAGAGAGTGAGGTGGGAGGCGGGAAACCCTTCTTGACTACATATTCCCAAGGACTGGGCCAGGAGCTCCTTCTTTATATGTTTATAACTCCCTGTACTTGCCACCTTCAAAGGCTTTTTAATAAAGTAGTGAAAATTGCCTACCTACGCTGTATAAGCTCCATGTCTTCCTCATTAATATATCTGCAGCACCTAGTGCCATGCCTAGTACACATTAGTTTCCAGAATTCGTGCAAAGAAAGAGTAGAAACAGACTTTGAAGTGGAGTTCAAATGATGGTAATAGATTTTCAGAAAAAGCAGTAGCAGCTTTAAATGTGAAAAGCAGTAAGTTATCCTCAGCATTTAACTCTTGGTTGCGTAATACATATTTACAAGTTCAGAAATGGAGCAAGCATACTTTTGTACTCCAATAATACCCATATCCAATGAAAGCAAAAGAAGTAGCACTTTTAATTGAAGTTTTACAGGACCTCCTGGAGCTTAGGACAAACACCCTCAGACACAGACACTAATTCTAAGACCCAAGAAAATGCAGCATCTCTTACATTGCCTCCCAGCAGTTATGCTTATAGCCCAAGTCAATTCTTAGAGCTGGGTCAGTGGTGCCCTACTCTCCATGCCACCTTGAAATAGAAAAGAGCACCTGTACATCATCTAATGCAATGCTATTTTCAAAATCCTCTTCTTTTGCACCATCCCCCATCCTCTTTTGGCCCATCACCCCTTCTTGCTGCTTGTAAAATATATCTAAGGATACCGATCCATGATCCTAACAATTTGTTTCTTTTGCTTTGTTTTTACATGTTCTTTCCTATACCTTCATGAGCTTATCTGGAATCACATTTTACATTTTATTACCCTGGATTTTCTTCTTTCATGCCCAGGTTTTCTCCACATATCCAGTAATCCTTTTTTTGCCTACTGTGGGCAGCCACGCTTCAAGATAGTCTCCAATGGTGTCACTTTCTGATTTCTTGTGTTGTTCCCTCTCCCACTGTATCAAGTTTGGTCTGTGTGACCAGTATATATGACTGACATGATGGTATACAATTCTACAGGTTGGGGCTTGGAAGGCACTGTTACTTACTGCTCCGTTTCGCCCTTTCTCTTGCAATACTCCTTCTAGAGGAAGCTAACTACTATAACATGAGGAGAGGTCTGTGTAGCAAGAAACCGAGGCATCCTGGTAACAGCCACACTAGCGAGCCTGAGAGTGGATCTTTCTGTCTGCATCAAGCCTTCAGATAACTATAGCCCCAGCCAAAATCTGGACTGGGGTCTCACGAGAGACCCTGAACCAGAAAACCCAGATAAGCTATATCTGAATTCCTGACCCTCAGAAACTGTGTGAGATAAAATGTTAGTCATTTTAAGCTACCACATACTGGAATAATTTGTAACACAGTAGTAGATAACTTAAAAACTACTCATATTTAAGAATGGAGGGAATAGAATGTGCCAAGTAGGAGTTATATGCGTGTGGTGGGCTGATTTTCCTTAAACTGAATTCTCGGACGGAAAACTTTGTGAAAAATAGGGCCTGACTTTTGCGTGACAGCAGTCCCATTAGGCACCTCAGTTCTCCCTTAGTAGTTCAATTAATTTCAGAAATTTTTTCAGGTGACAAATTCGGGGCTGCCTAAACTCTTCCTGAGGCAGTGAGGCTGGAATAATCTGTTGTGCACACGGATCTTCAATTGATCTTTTTGTTTGGAACCTCACTTTTGACCTTCACCTTTTTAAAAGTAATTAATTAATTGCTACTTTTATTTTAATTCCAGTATAGTGAACATACGGTTATATTAGTTTCAGGTGTACAACATACTCACTAAGTGTGTTCTTAATTCCCATTATCTGACCAAAGCTCACACACTGCCCTTTGGTAACCATCTGTTTGGTTTCTATAGTTAAGAGTCTGTTTTTTTGGTTTGGCTCTTTTTTCCTTGTTTGTTTTGATTCTTTTAAAAAATGTTTTTTAATGTTTATTTATTTTTGAGAGAGAGAGAGAGAGAGAGAGACAGAGAGAGAGAGAGAGAGAGAGAGAGAGAACGAGCACAAGTGGGGGAGGGGCAAAGAGGGAGGGATACAAAGAATCCGAAGCAGGCTCCAGGCTCTGAGCTGTCAGCACAGAGCCCAATGCGGGGCTCGAACTCATGAACTGCAAGATCATGACCTGAGCTGAAGTTGGACTCTCAACCAAACTGAGCCACCCAGGCACCCCTGTTTGTTTTGATTATTAAATTTCACACATGAGTGAAATCATATATTTGTCTTTCTGTGACTGACTTATTTCACTTAGTCTTATAGCCTCAAGATCCATCCAAGTTGTTGCAAATGGCAAGATTTTATTCTTCTTTATGGCTGAATAATATTTCATTGTATATACATATATATGTATGTATATATATATATACACATACCACTTCTTAATCTATATCTATATATATATACATATATATGTGTGTGTATATATATACATATATATGTGTATATATATACCATATACAGAAGCAATATACCAATTATAGAAGCAGCTCAGGTGTCCATCAACTGATGAATGGATAAAGAAGATGTGGTTTATATATACAATGGATACTACTTGACACTGAGAAAGAAGGAAATCATGCCATTTGCAGCAACATGGATAGAACTGGAAGGTATTATGCTAAGTGAAATAAGTCAGTCAGAGAAAGACAGATATCATATGTTTTCACTCATATGTGGAACTTGAGAAACTAAACAGAAGACCATGGGGGAAGGGAAGGGGAAAAAATAGTTACAAACAGAGAGGGAGGGCGGCAAACCATAAGAGACTCTTAAATACAGAGACCAAACTGAGGGTTTATGGGGGAGGGGGGAGAGGGAAAAATGGGTGATGGGCATTGAGGAGGGCAGTTGTTGGGATGAGCACTGGGTGTTGTAAGCGATGAATCACAGGGATCTACCCCCAAAACCAAGAGCACACTGTATACACTGTATAGTAGCCAATTTGACAATAAATTATATTTAAAAAAATAATATTTGTCCTTCCAGAGATTCCATAAGCATAGAATCTCTTTCCATTTGTTTTATGTTGTCTTCAAATTTTATCATCATAGTTTTCTAATTTTGAGAGTAGGTCTTTCACCTCTTTGGTTAAGTTTATTGCTAGTTATTTTATTCTTTCTCGTGAAATTATAAATAGGATTGTTTTCTTAATTTCTCTATCTGCAACTTCATTATTAATGCATAGAAATGCAATGGATTCCTGTGTATTGATTTTGCATTCAGCAACCTTACTAAATTCATTTATCAGGTCTAGTAGTTTTTTGGTGGAGTATTTAGAATTTTCTATATATAGTATCATGTCATCTGCAAATAATGAGTTTTACTTCTTCCTTACTGATTTGGATAGCTTTTATTTCTTTTTCTTGTCTGATTGCTGTCATTAGAACTTCCAGTACTATGTTGAATAAAAGTGATGAGAGTGGGTATCTTTGTCTTGTTCCTGATCTTAGGAGAAAAACTATCAGCTTTCACCATTGAGTATGACATTCACTGTAGGTTTTTCATAAATGGCCTTTATTATGTTGAGGTATGTTCCCTCTAAACCTGCTTTGTTGAGGATTTTTATCATGAATGGATGTTGTACTTTGTCAAATGCTTTTTCTGCATCTGTTATAACAATCATATGGTTCTTATCCTTTCTCTTGTTGATATAATATAACTTGTTGATTGATTTGCAAATATTGAACCACCCTTGCAACCCAGGAATACATCCTTGATCTTGGTGAATGATTTTTTAGTGTATTGTTGGATTCAGTTTGCTAATATTTAGTTGAGGATTTTTGCATCTAATTCATCAGAGGTATTGGCCCATAGTTTCTCTCTTTCTCTCTCTCTCTCTCTCTCTCTCTCTCTCTCTCTCTCTCTGTCTCTGTAGTATCTTTATCTGATTTTGATATCAGATTAATCAAATTACCCTGAGGTCAGGGTAATTCTGACCTCATAGAATGAATTTGGGAGTATCCTTCCTGTTCTATTTTTTGTTACAGTTTGAAAGAATAGATATTAACTCTCCTTTAAATGTTTGGTAGAACAGATTATGAAGCCATCTGTCCTGGACTTTTGTTTCTTGGGAGTTTTTTTGATTACTGATTTAATTTCACTGCTGGTAATAAGTCTGTTTAAATTTTCTATTTCTTCCTGATTCAGTTTTGGAAGATTATATGTTTCTAGGAATTTATCCATTTCTTCTAGGTTGTCCAATATATTGGCATATAATTTTTCAGAACATTCTCTTACAATTGTTTGTATTTCTGTGGTGTCAGTTATTATTTCTCTCTTTCATTTCTGATTTTGTTTATTTGAGTCCCCCACCCTTTTTCTTGATAAGTCTTGCTAAAGGTTTATCAATTTTGTTGATCTGTTCAAAGAACCAGCTCCTGCTTTCATTGGTCTGTTCTATTTTTGTAGTTTATTTTTTATTTATTTCTACTCTAATCTTTATTATTTCTTTCCTTGTACTGGTTTGGCATTTTGTTTGTCCCTTTTTTTTTTCTAGCTCCTTTAGGCGTAAGGTTAAGTTGTTTGAAATTTTTCTTGTTTATTAATGTAGGCCTATATTGCTATAAACTTCCCTCTTAGAACAGCTTTTACTGCATCCCAAAGATTTTGGACCTTTATGTTTTCATTTTCATTTGCATTCATGTATTTTTTTATTTCTTCTTTGATTTTTTTGGTTGACCCATTCGTTGTTTAGTAGCATGTCATTTAACCTCCATGTATTTGTGTTCTTACCAGAGTTTTTCTTGTGGTTGATTTTTAGTTTCATATTGTTGTGGTCAGAAAAAATGCATGGTATGAATTCAGTGTTTCTGAATTTGTTGATACTTGTTTTGTGGTCTAAGATATGATCTATTCTGGAGAATGTTCCATGTACGCTGGAAAAGAATGTGTATTCTTCTGTTTTAGGATGAAGTGTTCTGAATATATTTGTTAGATCTACCTGGTCCATTGTGTCATTCAAAGCCACTGTTTTCTTATTGATTTTCTGTTTGGATAATCCATTCATTGTTGTAAGTTGGGTGTTAAAATCCCTTACTATTTTTGTATTAATATTGATTACTCCTTTTATGTTTGTTATTAGCTGCTTTATGTGTTTGGGTGCTCCCATGTTGCTTGCATAAATATTTAAAATTGTTACAAGTTCTTGTTGGATTGTTCCCTTTATGGTTATATTGTGTCCTTCTTGGTCTCTTGTTACAGTCGTTGTTTTAAAATCTATTTTGTCTGGGGGCATCTGTGTGGCTCAGTTGTTTGAGTGTCTGACTTTGGCTTAGGTCATGATCTCAGGTCTGAGTTTGGCCTCTGAGTTCAGCCCCATATCAGGTTCACTGCTGTTAGCACAGAGCTCACTTTGGATCTCCTGTCCTCCTCTCTCTCTGCTTTTCTCCAGCTTGTGCTATCTCTCAAAAAACATTTAAAACAATTGTCTAAAATCTATTTTGTCTGATATAAGCATTGCTACCCTTATCTAGTATTCTTGGTTGCATTCCTTTGACTTCCATTTGCATGGTAAAGCCTTTTCCATCCCTTTACTTTCAATCTGCAGGTGTGTAGGTCTGAAATGAATTTCTTAGAGGCAGTATATAGATGGGTCCTGCTCTTTTATCCATTTTGTCACCTATGCCTTTTGACTGAAGCATTTAATCCACTTACTTTCAAAGTAATTGTTTATTTTAATGTTTATTTATTTTTGGGAGTATGAGCGGGTGAGGGGCAGAGAGAGAGAGGGAGACAGAAGATCCAAAGCAGGCTCCATGCTCATAGCAGAGCCTGATGCAGGGCTCAAACCCACAAACTGTGAGATCATAACCTGAGCTGAAGTCAGATGCTTAACAGACTGAGCCATCAAGGCATCCCTCAAAGTAATTATTGATAGGTATGTACTTACTACCATTTTAATACTTGTTTTCTGGTTGTTTCTGAAGATTTTCTCTGATCCTTTCCTCTCTTGCTCTCTTGCTCTCTTTCATGTTTGTTGACTTTCTTTAGTGGTGTACTTGGATTCTTTTCTCTTTATTCTTTGCATATCTATTACTGTTTTTGATTTGTGGTTACAATAATATATATATATATTTATGACATATAGTGTCACGGTTTACGTCCTTTATTTTGTGTATCCTTTGACTGATTTTTATAGACATACTTAACTTTGCTGCATTCATGCTTCCTAATTTTCTTAGTCTTAGATATGGTCTTTGCTTTCCACTCAAAAAGTCCAATTTATCATTTCTTTTAGGGGTGGTTTAGTGGTGATGAATCCCTTTAACTTGTGTTTGTCGGGAAACTCTTTATCTCCCCTTCCATTCTGAATGATAGCCTTGCTGGATAGAGTATTCTTGGTTTCAGATTTTTTCCTTTCAGTACTTTAAATATGTCTTGCCACTGCCTTTTGGCCTGCAAAATTTTTGCTGACAAATCAAGTCATAACCCTATGGGGTTCCACCTTGTAATTGTTTTCTTTTCTCTTCCTGCTTTTAAAATGCTCTCTTTATCGCTACTTTTTGCCATTTTAATTGCTATGTGTCTTGGTATGGACCAGCTTGGGTTTGTCTGTTGTGGCTTTCTCTGCCTTCTGGATCTGGATTTCTTTCTTTCTCCAGATTTGAGAAGTTTTCAGCTATTATTTCTTCAAATAAATTTTCTGCCCCCTTTACTCTCTCTTCTCCTTCTGGGATCTCTAGAGTGCTAAGGTCACTGTGTTTGATGATATTGTGGAATTCCCTAAGTCTATTATCATTTTGTATTATTTTTTTCCTCTCTCCTTTCACTTTGATTGCCTTCCATTACTCTGTGCTCCAAGTTGCTGGTCCATTCTGCTTCCTATAGTCTATTATTTATGCCATTGAGTATATTTTTAATTTCAGTTATTGAGTTCTTCATCTCTGATTCATTCTTTTTAATTTTTCTATCTCTTTCTTATCTCTTTGTTGAGGGTATCACTGAAGTCTTCCACTCTTTTCTCAAGTCCATTGAGTATCTTTTTGACCATTACTTTAAATTCTCTATCAGGAATATTATTTATCTCCATTTCATTTAGGTCTCTTGCTGTGATTTTGTCCTGTTCTTTCATTTGGGACGTATTTCTCTGTCCCTAGGTTTTATCTAAGTCCCTGTGTCTGTTTCTGTGTTTTAAAAAGGGCAGCTACTTCTGCTTTTCAATGTAATGGCTGGATGAGAAGAGGTTCTGTATGCCCTGCAGGTGGTATCCCTGTTTGCCAGAATCTGGCGCTTCTGGAGTGTCTCCTGTGTGTGTTGGGTGCTCCCTGCTATTGTGACTAAGCTGCTTTTGCCTTCAATCCAGTCATCTGCAATGTCTCTCTCTGCCTGTTGTGGGCAGGATTTGGTCCCTGTGTTGTTAGTGGGCCCCTTTGGCGTCACCTCCTGCTTGATTTGAATCAGACCAGGCATTTGCCAGAGTTTCAGTAGCGTGGAACTGTAAGGTGCTTTCCCTGTGCCCCCTGAGAAGTTTTGTTGGTGGGTTGGGCCTGCAATCAGACCAGATTGCTGGGGCCACAGTTAGACTGGTGTGTGTGTGCTTATCTTCCCCTCTCCCCAGGGCAGGAGTCACTTTGGAATGGTGCTAGCCCCTGTCAGGGCTGCTTGCATCTTATCAGGCTGTGGTATCAC
Source organism: Panthera onca (assembly GCF_046562875.1). Taxonomy (NCBI): domain Eukaryota; kingdom Metazoa; phylum Chordata; class Mammalia; order Carnivora; family Felidae; genus Panthera; species Panthera onca. Next base: position 51,043,166 of record NC_138348.1, on the reverse strand, counting down.
TTCAGATGGGCTCGGCCAAGGGTGTATTGGAGGGGCCAGGTATGCAGAAGAGTGAGGGTAGGGATGAGGGGGGTAAGGCATGTGGTGTTAGTGAGGTTTACCTGGGTCTTCTGTGGGAGGGGACCTGGAGCCCTGGCCTGACTGGAGAATGATGGGGTAGGGCACACTGTTAGCAAGTTAAGTGGAGAGGGTTGGCTGCTGCACTGGTTCCTACAGGTATCTGTGTGTCTAGATTGGGGGATGGGGGAGGGAAATGGTGCCTGCTAGCTCCTTTGTTCCTGGAGACATCCCATAAAGATCCCTACTCCTCCAGCAAACACTCTGAGATCAGTAAGTAGATCTCCTTCCTATATACCTCAGGCAGTTTCAAACTGATGCTTCTATGCTGTATCTCTGCGGGGTTGTTTGTTATGCTGCCTCTAAGGATAGGGACTCAGTTTCCTATCGCCCGCTCAGCTCTTCTAGAGCTGAGCACGCTGATTTTTTAAATTCTGGGTTTTGAGTACTGCTGATTGTAAGAACTCACAAAATTTAGCCCCTCTGGTTTTCAAAGTCAAGTGTTATGGGGATTTGTCTTCACCATGCAGGTTCCCTGTGCCTGGATATCTGTTGTGGAAGTCTGGTGCTCTCCCCTCTCTGTGCCTGTGGCGTCCCTCTCTCCTGTGACAGTCCCACAGCTCCACTTAGCTCTTAACTGTGTATCTGCCCTTCCTACCCTATTCAGTGTGCCCTTTTCTCTACATTTAGCTGTGGAGAGTCTGTTCTGCCAATCCATGGGTCATTTTCTGGGTTATTTGTGGGTGTTACCTAGTTGTGTCTGTGGGACAAGATGAGTTTAGGATCTTCCCTAGAACGTCCTTCACCTCCTGATTATAGGATTTTGCCAAGCATACGGTTTCCTTTTCCCTGTGCTACCTTATTCAGGCTATGACTTCTTCCAGTTTATTGCATTTGTCAGCACTCTCCAATCTGCTTCCAGAAATATGCGGAAATATTTTTGTCTGCTGAGACTGCATCCTCACACTTCCCCTCTACTGTCTTTGCTGTTATTTGCTTATACTATTTAAAAACTGGTTTTGTTGTTGTTGTTATTATTATTTTAGTGGGATTTAGGGATCGGGGAAGGCTCAGTCTGCCATCTTGAACCAGAAGTCCTCTGTGTGGCTTCCTGTATTACATTCACTCATTATACAACACTTCACTTCTAAAGATCTAAAGCTGGTTACTGTTATTATGTGTTCTTTTCCAAGAGGTCTCTGGAACCATTGTACCCCCTTCATTTACTCTTTGTCTGGCCCTGCCAGTTTTCTCTCTAGGTTCTCTCCATTCTGTGCAACCTTTCCTCTCACCCTGCAAAACAATCACAGGTATTTTATGAATCCCAATCTTATGAACAAATTATCCTCTCTTGTCTGGTATAGACCAATGGGAAAGTCCTGGTTGGTAATGACCAGGTGACACACACCTCTTGTTAGCTCTACCAAATGGGGCTGTGGAGAACAGTCTCTGCTAAGGTTAGCAGAGAAAGTGAGTATGACAAAGGATGAAGACTCCATTCACATTTCTCCTGCTGGAAGTGTCCACAATCTTCCTGGGCCACAGGATAGTCCTTCCCATAGATGATTATATCACAAGAAACCCTGGAGTATAGAAAAAGAAAGCATAGTTCTTGGAATAAAAGAACCCCCCTGCTCCTACCTTCCTAAACCACAGAGAAAGGCAGTTCTGGAAAAGAGGGTCCTGATAGCTGTCCAAGTTCCCAAAGTAGCTCTGTATATTTGTTTCATGTCAAGGTTTAGAAAATAATTGCCACTTCGGTATTTTGAATTTCTTTTTTTTTTAAGTTTATTTATTTCAGCAATATCTACACCTAATGTGGGGCTTGAGCTCAAGACCACAAGATCAAGAGCCACACACTCCACCAACTGAGCCAGTCAGGTGCCCCGATATTTTGAATTTCTGACAGTGGTGCTGTCCAGGTGTGAATCATGTGCGATTCCTCTTTTCCACATGTAAAATACTGATAAACAACAGAGTCAATTTAAAAATTTGAGTCTGTGTCTTTAATTATTACAATATTGACCAAAAAAACGTGTATTTCATGGGAACAACCAGGGCAAATCCAAGAAAGTGGTGCATCTTCACATGTAGACAAAGCATAGTGGAGAAGAATACAATGTAAATGGTATTTGGAGGTATCTTGGCATGTTTTCAATACTTGGAAGGTCCAGTCACAGAGGCAGGGTCTCAGTCTGGGGATTCATTTAGAGAATTAACTCCAAAATGGAGCTTATCAAGAATGTTACAGAGCCTCAGTTCCAGAAAGGGAATGGAGGGTGAGGCAGGTCACAGGTCAGAAACCCAAGAACTGAAGGGCTTCAATTTCACCAGAGACCTGGGGAAAATGCCAAAATAAGGTCATGTGAAACATGTAATGCTATGCTTTTCTTTCCATTTGAACTAAGTTTTAAAGAATTTAACCTCATTAAATAGAACAAAATCCAGACTTTGTATGGTTTATCTCTGGAAGAGGAATTGCTAGGAATGTACGGGTTGCTTAAACATAGTATTGACCCTGTGCCCTGAGGTTCATCCACTCTTTGGAAGCTCTCTCATTCATCCAGCTTCACCAGAGCCCACTGCTGTGGGCCTGGGGATCACCAGGCCTTTGCTCTTAGCAGGTCTAACACAGATGGAAAATCCCAAAGCTTTTGTTCGTATGAAGGAAAAGCATAGGAAAATAATCAGGAAATAGATGGAATGTCAAAACACTTCATTCAACAAAATCCAGGGATCCAGTCCCATCGAATCTACTTTGTTAATATTTCTTTATTTGACCCTACTTCATTTAAATCTGTGTCCCCTCCTTCCTAGTTTCTGGCCAGTCTCTATGTATCAGTTTTAATTTTGGCTACCTTGTTCCCACTGCTCACTGATGAACGCCACAAAAATCTTGTCACTTTCAGTGCAGTCTAAAAGAGAGACTTTGCATATCTGTTGTTTACTTTTTCAATTTTGATTTTTAGTTGAGAAAATGGGCTTATTTCTCATGTGATTGACACCAGGAATGACTTTCAGGTGACACTTTGACCCAGCTCCCTATCTACAGACCCATGACTTTATATTGCAGGATGCAATATATGCAAATGACATGCAAATGAAATGCTTCTCATGCAAATGGAAAACACACTATCCTTACACCTGGGTTACCCACAAACAGTGATAGGTGAGTTGTTCTCTCATATAAGGGCCAGTTTATTTATATATATCAAAATGGTCATTCTGTTTCATGGAAGTAAAGGGGTTTAAGAAAGTCTCTCCTCTCTTATTTATAGGGAAGAGGAAGAGTTCTCCAGAGAGAATGGAGGAAATATGATAAATAGTAAATCTGAAAGTATGGGATTCTAATGACCTCAGGAAGAATTAAAGCCTAATCAAGAGTTAGGAGTGTGGACAAAGGTGCCTAGAGGTGATAATGATGCAGAAAAAACTATGAACAACAGAAGATACACAATCAGGATGATCCCCATGGAGAGGAAGACAGATTCTGGGGGAGAACGCTCAGAATAAGGAATGTATCCTTGTCAGAAAAAAAATGGTGACATTTGGTGAACTATAGATACTACTATTTTCAGGGGACCTAGGAATCATTGAATTTCAGCACACCAGATGATGGCTACACATTCCCACAAAAAATCTGCCTACAAGGAATAATGACAAAATAGGAAGCAGAATAGTCTTATTTCCTAGGCTTGGGCCTTAAGCCCTAACATTGAGAACTTTCATAAGTGGTGCTGGAGAAAACGGTTTAAGGGCCCTCTATTTCACACTCCTTAGAAGCCCAAAGCCTCAACCTCAGAATTGTCCTCATACCAGAATAGAGTGGCCCTAAGGCCATTCACCTGTTTTGCTGAAGAAATGGAAAAGAGAGGAGAGAGAACCAATATATGGGCAATCTCTAAACCTATAGCGACACTCTATCACTATTAATCATGGCTCCAACTAATCAAAATAATGTTCCTCTTGTGCAGAAGAATTAGGAAAAGCAGAAGTAGCATGAGAGAAGTTTTGAAAATTTTATAATTGTCTTTAAGGTTCTATTCCCAGTTTAGCAAGAGGCATAGATAAAAAGAATGTTCTGGTGAATGCTTGTTTTTTACAATCTCACTCTAAACCACATCATTATTCTGTTGATAATACTTCACTTAACTGTGCACCAATTTCTCCTTGCTGCCTATACAACTGTTTCTTTGTTTCTGCCTCTTCTATTATTACTGATTTTTTTCTCTGCTTAATCTATTGTCTTAATAGAGTTAACTCTCCCTTGTGATAGTGGGCTTGTTGATTTTCCTTATAGTTTCAATAAATTTTGCTTCATATATTTTAAAGCCATGTCATTAAGTACCTACAATTAAAAATTTTTAAAACAATTTAAAATGTCTTCCCAGTGCATTGAAACTTTTATTAATTAACAGATCCAAGTCACAATGAAAGTGAAAAATCTATAGTTACATGCATCTACATGGATAAATGTCAGAGACAATGCTGAGAAGAACATGGAACTTGTAGACAGATACAGACATACTTTCTCCATGCACATAAAATTCAAAACCCTGAAAGACTGAACCGTGTGTTGTTTAGACATATATGATATAGGTGGTAAAAATCTATAAGAAAATCCAAGCAGGAGTAATTTAGGGGGAAGGGAAAGGGTTATTATTAGGGAAGATTAGATGGGAGGGCTTCAAAGTTTCCTAATCTGTATCTTACATTGGCTGGTGGCTATCTAGGTGTATATTTTATTATTCTTATTTAGTGTATACATATGCTATATATTCTTCAGTATATGATATATTTCATAATGAAAACAACCAAATAACTGATAGGGAAAGAGATTAAATACAATTTCAAGATTGACCTGCATGAATCCCCGAGATGAGGCAGTTTCCTCCTGCCCTGAGATTCTGAGACATCTGCTCATGAGGTTGGGCTTGTTTATAAGGCCATGTGCTCAGTTCAGCAAGCCCTGCCAGGCCTCGGCCAAGTGTACCAGGGTGATTTTTTCACTCCCACATTTATGACCATGTTGATCAATCTCCTATTCTGATTCAATCATTCTTTACTAAAGTTTCAAACTTGAGGAACACTTTCAACTCTGACCTCCACTTACTTTCTATAATTAATCTTCTGCATTAGTCCCTGTTTAGAAAATCTATAAAACAACAACAGCTAAATTGGAATGCTTAGTTTGTGCTCAGCTTTATGAATCCTAATTTACATATATTCATTTAAACTTCACTACAATCTTGTTAGCTTTTCCACTTTACAATTGAAAAGACCAAGGTAAAGAGAGATTAAATAATTTGCCCAAGATTTTTCAGCTCCAAAGTGTGTATAAAATGAGACATTTTGGCTTCAGAGTCTGTACTCTGAACCACCCAGGTTAGGCCTTGCTCTTGCCAGCTCTCTTTCCAGAAGCTTTGGTCTTTTTCCTGAGCTTCACTACAGCCAAACCAAACATGAGTGACTATCTTGGTTGCGGGCAGCCTCTCTGCAGTCTTCAGGTTTCTGCCCACTGGAGACTCTCCATCACTGACTCCACCTCATGCTGTTCTGGCAACTTCTTCGGTGCTGTCCTTTTTGCCCAAAAGTCAGTAGTGCTCAGATACCATTAATTGTGGACATGGCTTGACAACCACTGTGAGCCAGGAGGGTAATTCAGTATCTCTCTGCCCTGTTCAGGTGGGTGAGTCTATTGCCAGGTTGTGACTTCTTTCCCCACCTACATTTATCTTGCTGTGAGTCAGCCACTAGCTTTGCCTATGAATTATAAGCCATAATAGATGTGCAAAATAGGAAAGGAAGGAAGGAAGGAAGGAAAAAGAAGGAAAAGAAAGAAAGAAAGAAAGAAAGAACAAAGCTGACATGAAGTGGGAAAAAAATACTGCATATATATGAAGAAGATATGTGCCTGTAGAAAACACAGAGATTGAGCATGGACCCTGTCTACAGAGCATGTGGGCAAAGCCAGCAAGAAAAAGGAACTGAAGTGAAATAATCATGGACACCCCTAGGCCAGTGGGTGAGATGAAATGAGTACATGATCCTGGCACAGTGCTTGGTGCATAATAGGTGATCAGTACAAAATGTTTCCTTTGGAATAAGTGACCGAATGATATATACTTCCCGCAAAGCATGAACCTGGCAGAGACAGGACATTGTCATGAAAGGGAAAAAGAATCAGCTATTTATCTGGAGGAAAACTCTGGTTGAAAGCAGTCTGAAAAGACCTTGATTCCTCTCTGAAATTTTATTTTCTCGAAGTAGAGAAAGAACTAGGGGGCCTGGCAATTAATGGCCCATGATGGTTAATTTTATGTGTCAACTTCTCTGGGCCACAGATGCTCAGATATTTGGTCAAACGTTATTCTGGGTGTGTCTGTGAGGCTGTTTTGGATGAGATTAACATTTGAATCACTAGACCTAATAACATTTGAATCACTAGACCTAGTAAAGCAGATGGCCTTCCTTACTGTGGGTGGGCCTCATCCAATCAGTTGATGGCCTGAATAGACTAAAGAGCCTGACCCTCCCCTGAGTGAAAGGGAACTCCTCCTGCCTGACTGCTTGAGCTAGAACATTGTTCTTTTTCTTCAGATTCCAATGGAAACATCAGCTCCCCTTGGCTTTTGGACTGGAACTATACCTCACTTCTCCTGGATCTCCAGCTTGCTGATAGCAGATCTTGGAATGTTTCAGTTTCCATAATCATGTGAGTCAATTTCTTATCATAAATCAATCTCTTCCTCTCTCACTATCAAATATGTATATATTTATTCCAAAAATAAAAATATTTATTATTTTTATAATATTATATAAAATTTAGATGGCAAATGTTATATTTATTATTTTTATATTTATAAAGAATTTATGAATAACAATAATTAGAATATATGTTTATAAAGAATAATAAATAATAAATTATATATATAAATATATATTATTTATATATATATATATAATATATATAATATAAATATATAAATATATATTTTATATATATTATATATATTTTATATATATATATTTTATATATATATAATATATATATAATATATATATTATATATATATATATATATCCCATTTCTCTGGAGAATCCTGACAAATACAGGGCCTAATTGTAACCAATAAAGAGGAATTTGTCAGTGATGTAAACATTGAGAAAAAGAGAAAAGGTAGTATTAGATTTGAAAGTGGTATAGGCATTCTAAAGGTAAGAAGAAAAGAAGATTGTAGTCTTGCAACAGGAGATTTTAAATGGAATTTGGGCGTTAAGAGAATTGGATAATTCTCACTTAAAAAAATATAAAATACACTAGCAAAGAAAAGGAGGAGGCACAGGAAGATGCCATGCAGACTGTAGAGGGAGCTGTCTCCTCAGCTCAGATACCCAAGGCTGATTCCGAGAGGAGAGAAGAACACTAGACCAAAGACTGCCTTGTGGGCACTATTCACGGACGAGTAACTTAACATTTGTGTGAATAAGATTGAAACGAAGGACAAAGATAAGACATATGAGAATTGTGTCCAGAAAAATTACATTCAAGTTTGCTAGAACTGTAAAAAAAATGCAGTGGGGCAAAGAAGGGGAGGGTGGCTTTACTTTTAGCCACGGGCTATGAAAGAACAGATCCTGTTCTAAGAAAGAACAGACCCTGCTCAAAGACCATACTCTAAAGTAGATGTCCCAGTCCTGATTTGGTTCTATCTTGTCTTTCAAGGTATAATATTAGGATGAAAGGCATTATAAGGACTCTGGAAAGAGGGGACAGTACAGAGTGGGATGGACATCAGAGAGCCCAGCTCATCTCCAGGTCCACAACTTATCCCACCCTCCACAGATTTGCAGTGGGGATTCTTGATGTACTCACAATTTAGTCATTCAACATTCATTTATCAAGCACATGGCCTGTGCCTGGCACTAGGTCAGACATCCAAAATGCAGGGATGAAGACAACACAAAATAGTCTCCCTGGAGCCTGAGGAATTCCAGAGAATGGAACAAGTTCTGGAGATCAGGAAGTGCTCTGACTTCCCCAAGGGGAATATGAAGTGGAATCCTTAAAGTACCAGCTTCCTGGTTCTTGGACACTCAGGCTTCAAGTCAGGTTGACATACTGTATATCAAAATCTGGTGGGCAATAAAAGTTAATTTCAGGTGTCTGAACCACGGACCCTTCTCAGTTAAATTCTGCTCTAGCTCCTAGTCCCTCTGTTTCTATGTCCTCCTGGCGTCTGGTCATTAGCTTTGTCTCTAGGTTATAATTCAGACCTTTCTTGCTGAGTAAAATGCCAACTGTGGCATCCATCCATTCATTCATTCATTCATTTATTCAACAAGTATTAATTGAATGTCTGTCACATGCCAGACTCTGTTCTAGGTGGTAGGGATATACCAGTGACTAAAACAAAGTCCCTGACCTTATGGAACTTATCTTCTGATACTGGTTATAGTGGTGGAGACAATATAAACAAATATTTATCTATATATCTATAAATATCTATACAGATATGTATGGTAATCTAGATAGATAGATAGATAGATAGATAGATAGATAGATAGATAGATAGAAATGGAGAAAAGTAAGATACAGCAGCCTGAGAGAGACAAGGAGTACTAGAAGCTACTATTTTATGTAGTATGACCAGGGAAGGCCTCTCAAATAGGGTGACACTTGAACAGAGATAGGAAGGACTTCAGAGTGAGAATCATGCTTTTCTAGTGAGAAGAACATCTCAGTAGAGATAAATGCTAGTGTAAAGGCATTGGAACAGAGTGGACAGAACAAAACTGGTAAGCGGTGAGGTCATGGCAGTAGTGAAGGCAAGGGGAGCATAGGATGTAGGGCCTTCCAAGCAATGGTCAAGACTTTGGCTTTAACCTGAAACTATAACTCTTGAAGGATTTTGAGCAGGGAAATGCCATAATCTGATGTGTTTTGAAAGGATAACTTGTACTGTCATATGGAGAATAGGTTTGGGGATGGGGAGGTACAATCAGAAGGAGAGCAGTTAAGGGTCTATAAGAATTATAGACTGGGGAAAAGTGATGGTGGGAAAGAGTGATGGTGGCATAGACCAGGTTGCAATGGTAGAGGCAGGAAGAAGTATGGAATTCTCAATGTATTTTGAAGGTATAATCAAAAGAGTTTGCTGTTGGATTGGATGTTGGGTATATGGAGTATTGGAGATGAAATGTTCCCGGTTTGGTCATTATTATTCTCTAAGACATGGTTTATTCCCACCTTCTTATGTTACCCACTTCTAGGCCCTTTGGTGGCCAACTCTTTCTATCCTCATTGAGAATGCCAGCTTTCAGCTCTGGCATTGGCCTCCCCTGTCATTTGCTCCTACGGGGCTTGCTCTAACTACCAAAGGAGGATTAGACAGGTTTTCTTCTCTCAAATTGAAAAACGAGGACAACAAAACTAATTGAAATGGCCTCTGGTGTGTCCTGAAATTTTTATCAATTTCAGGGAAAGATAGGATTAACAATGTATGTAAATGTAGCATTTTATTTTCTTTTTTCTTGATTAAAGAATCAATATTTGGGTGATCATAAAATGAAAATGGGCACATAAATCCCTACTAAGGAGGAGAATTTCCTAGGAAAATGAACTTGTGTTTCTGTTTCAAGTCAAAAGATAGATGATGGAGAAGAAATATTTTCCTTCATGTTGTGGTAATGAATTTAGCCCAGAAACCTCTGATGCTAGCAGTGGTCTAATGACTACAGAGAAATTGTGTTGATGCCTGTTTTATTTATCCACCCTTGAAGTGCATCCCATCTGCCGTACCACTGCTTTCTCCCCTTTTCCACTAGTTGGGACCCAGACAAGTGTCTTTGGCATAGGAGCTGAAGGTGGCATTACTGCATCCCTGGGTCAGACCAAGGGAATCTAGCTTTGCTTCTCTGTTTTGGCTGTTACACAGATAGCTTGCCATTCCCACACACGAACAGGAGCTGATTAGCACTCCGGTGCCCTATTTAAGCTTTCTGGCTCCAGAGAGAAGCTATTTTGAAAAGTGAAAAGATTACACTCCGATAATAGACCAGAGGCCTTACCCATGTGGATGGCTCACAAAGATTAAAAGAACAAACCCAGAATAAATGCAGCCTGCACCTGATAGAACAATGAGGGTGACTTGTTCTCACACTGACTACAGGGTTTGTTTGAAGGAAGTTCCCTGCTCAGATCATTGGTGCCTCTGTGAGCCAACACAATGGCGGGTAGTTTAGGGGCCCAATGTCTGATCCAACTGCTGTCTTCTCGAGGAACCAATTAAACCACTTCATACTCCTTTGATATCTCAGAGATCTTAGGTCGTAATTGGTAGACTTCTCTCTCCAAAATTTGTTTGATCTTTTTCTGAGTGTTCCTGCATGGCGACCTTTTCCCAGGGTCACTAATCATCTGAAGAAGTAGATGAGTGGGGAAATTCACACTTGTTCTAATTTATTTTAAACAAAAGATGATGCAGATTGGAATTTTATTAATCTCAGGCCAAGATCCCCTAGAGCTATCTGTAAGAGGAGCCCATGGCTAGACAGGCTTTTAAGCCCTGTAGTCAAATTTAAGGAGATCAAGACTTTGGGAAGACTGACTCATTCAACTGTGGTAATACCCATATGTCAAAGAATTCATTTAGCAGGAGAAGTTATGTGGTCCAAAGGATACAAAGTTTCTTGTAATATCGGTCCCAGTGCATTTTCTGTCCAGAAATTAAACAAATATATTTAACAATATTTAGTAAACACATGTTACATGTCAAGAACCTTGCCTACACTGAAGATTCAGTGGTGAAAGAGAATTAAGGCATTGGTTTTGGTGTCTATAATCAATGAAGAGGAAACTGTTGAAACGGCACTCCTCCTCCCCAATCATAGTGGGTTCCATTATGTAATCCATGGTGTTTGTCCTAGAAACTTTCTGGTGTCTTTCAGATCTACTTTTGACTCAAGCATATATGTCATAGGTAGAAATGAATTATAGGGCACCAGGCCAGATTTATAGCCACAAAACATCCTAGTATTTACATAATCTACAGTGGTCCACAGGGGTGATGTTGTAGCAAAGTCACTGTGTCTAAGTGGAAGGTTCACCCACTGCTTGGAGCAGGAGCCCGTCCCCACTGCAGACAGAATATAAGCTCATGCTTATTGTTCCTGCCTGATCATCTTGGTCCAACAAAATAGGCTGGGGAAAGTGTTTTTGGGTGGGACAATAAGGTAGGATGGCTTCTGTTGACCCAGTTTTCAGGCTTGTGGGACCTGGCATCTGTTTGGTGGGTCTTACCATCTAGAAGACAGAGTTTGAACATCTTTAGGGAAGCTTTCTGATCCTTTGAGGAAATATTTCCATGCCTCCAAAGTGGCATACTGTCATTAGTTTTTACCCATGCTGGTTTTTGTGCCTATTTTAAACTGTGAGGAGTAGAAGGTGCCAGTGATAGTTAGGAATCCAGGAAAGAAATGTCAGGCAGGAATATATGTCCCTCAGTTTTAGCCATGGTCAAGCAGGAAGCCAAGCAGGTCTGATGGATACAGTGAGGGCCATGCCCTAGGACCCTAGTAGTATGTTTCATTTGCCCACACACCTGACCATGACTTTGAGCCCTCCCTTGGCCAGCGTGGCATGAGTAAATTTTAAGTAGGTTTTGCAATTTTTTAAATAAATTTTAAATTTTATAATAATATTAGATTTACAGAAAATTTGCAAAGACACTACAGAACGTGCCCATATGCTCCTCACCCAATTTCTCATACAATTGATATTTTACATTCCCATGCTACGTTTGTCATGATGGAGGAGCTAACACTGGTAAAATCGCTATTAATTAAACTCCACATCGTGTTGGGATTTTACCTGTTTTTCCCAATGTAGGGTTTTTTTGTTTGTTTTTGTTTTTGTTTTGTTTTGTTTTTTAAGATTTTATTTTTAAGTGATCTCTACACCCAGCATGGGGCTCATGTTTACAGTCCCCAAGTCAAGAGTTGCATGCTCCACTGACTGAGTCAGCCAGGTGTCCCACCCAGTATAGGGTTTTTGAATCATTATTCATACACAGCACTAGTTGATAGCATCCTATTCAGTGCATCATTGTCCAGTCTTGGTATCAGTATTATGTCAGCTTTATCACCTTTCTCTAAGCTGTGGAACAGTTTGTAATAGATTGGAATTATTTGCTTACTGGTTTGAAAAAACTGACCTGTGACATGTATAGTCTTAGTACTATTTGAGGACTTGTATAGTCTCAGTACTATTTGAGGGATGTTGCACGGACTAAGACAAAGGCTGAGAGGAGCATTGATATACCAGCCAGGACTTTGGCCCCACACTCCAGTATAATCCACAGTTGAGGTGCTAGAGTACTTGGAGAAGTCTCTCGTAGGCCACGTTGATCTGTATGTCCACATAGACAGCAGGCTGGGTTGCCTGGGTGGCTCAGTTGGTTAAGCGACTGACTCTTGATTTCGGCTCAGGTCATGATCTTGATGTACGTGAGTTTGAGCCCTGTGCTGGGCTCTATACTGACAGCATGGAGCCTGCTTGAGATCCTCCCCCCACCCCCATCTCTCTCTCTCTCTCTGGTCCTTCCCTGCTTGTGCTCTCCTTCTCTCTCTCTTAAAATAAATAAAACTAGAAAGAAAGAAAGAAAGAAAGAAAGAAAGAAAGAAAGAAAGAAAGAAAGAAAGAAATCAGGTTTAAATGTCCACCTAGCCTCTTCCTCTTGAACCTACCCAAGAGGCTGGAATTTTATATCTCTTTGAGAAGGAAAGGCCACACCAGAGCCTTGTAGTTACTGAGAAAATAACAGAACAAAAACAGGAGGATTAGAGTTAGATGTGATGCTCAGAGAACCTACTCTTAACCCTTTTAGGCTCAGGCTCACTCCCAGAATTTTGATTCAGTCTCAAGTGGGGCCTGGAGTTTTATACTGAGAACAAATTCTCAGGTGGTACTGCTAGTCCAGGTACCACACATTGAGAAACACTGCCTTAAGGTATAGTTTGTAGAGAAAGCAACCATAACAACAACAGCAACAGAATAAGTGCTTCATTATGTCTCTTCATTTTCCAGTTTTTAAAATAATAATTCAGTTCCCTAGCAGCTTCCAAAGGACCAGTGATTTTTATTGTCAATTCAATATTTTCAATATTGCTTCTGACATATTTAATGTGTCTCAGTTACTTGCAGATATTTGCTTTCTTCTTGGAGCTCAAGTTGTGTCATGTTTGGCCTGTGGAGGCCTCTTCACATTGGCTCCATGTTCTTTTGAAACATGACCCATTTCAACAGTCTTCAAGAGTGTCCTTGTTTCTGGGTACCAACAAAATGCTGCAGGCTCATCTTATAAACTTCATACTGCAAATTTGAATTCAGCCATTTATCCAGAGTCTTGGTTGCTTTTAAAGTGCATCTGTATTTTATATTTAATAATTTTTTTTATTTTAAAGAGAGAGAGCATGAACAGGGGAGAGAAGCAGAGAGAGAGAGAGAGAGAAAGAGAGAGAGAGAGAAAATCTTAAGCAGCCTCCACATTCAGTGTGGAGCCCAACATGGGGCCCAATCCCATGACCCTTGGATCATGATGTGGGCCAAAATCATGAGTTGGATGCTCAACTGTCTGCCACCCAGGTGCCCCATATTTAATAATTTTTTTCTGCATATTCTCATTGCAGAAAGTATGGAAGTAGCATGATAGTGTAAAGAAGCAAAAAAAAAAAAAAAAAAAAAAGTCCTAACATTTTAAAAGAGCTACTGACAGCATTTTAGTCTGTTCCTTCCCAGGTATTTGGCATTGAAATTCTACATAGCTGAAATCACATTATGTATACAAATGAACATCTTGCATTTTTCATTTAAAGAACATTCATGACAATTTTCCTATATCATTAAAAACTTTCACAAACATAATTTTAATCACAGTACCATGTCTGAGTCTGTGGATTTACCATAACTTCCCCAGTCATTCCCCAAATATTGGACATCCAGCTATTCTTGTAAATTATGCTTCCAAGGACAGTTGTGTGCTTAAATCTTTGATCCCATTTTATATTGTTTCCTTAGCATCTGTTCCAAAAGTAGAATTCATAGATCAGAGCATATGAACATATTTAAACCTATTACTATTTTGGTTTAAACCTATTACTAAATTACTAAATTGCTATCCAGAAACCATTATACTACACCCTTCCAGCTTTGAGCATTCTCATTTTAAAATCTTGAGTGTGACAGGTGAAAAATTAATATCATTGTTGTCATTTGAATGTTTAACACTTGATCCTTTAGGATACTGAAAATATTTCCTCTGGTTTATCATTTGTCTTTCAGTGTTGGATTAGTTTTTGGTACACAGAAACCTTCCATACACATCTGCTAATATCTTCTTTCGAAACTTCTTCCATTGGATTTATAATGTCTACATTGATAACAGAAATAAAAGAGAAGTTTCTGTCTAGTTTATATAAATTAACTATACAGCTGATTTTTACTAGAGCACATATGTTCTATAAACCAAGAAATAAGAGCAAAAAAGGAGATTTGCCAGTCTGCCATGTAGTCACACACGAGAGGAGCCCCTGGCCTCACACTGTAATCTGCGTGTGTCAGGGTCTTTTCTTCCCAGCTCTGCTCCTCTGTGCTGGGTAATTGAGCCTCCCATATTTGGAGGGACAATCTTTGTTGAGATGGTCACTGCTAAAAACCAGTTGTGACTTAATAATCTGCATGGGCTAACACCCTTCAAAAAATGTCTCAACCAGAACCCTGTGATGGGACTAGCAACAATAAAGTCTTCCTCTGGCGCCTCTGCCAGTGCCTGGCTGTCTCTGTCAGAAAAACAGGCAGAGCTATAATAACAGAAGGGAAGGATGAGGTCATCTCAGTATAGGAGAATGGTGTGGGGAAGGCGCACTTCATCCTCTGCATATATGTGCCCTAGTGGGCACTCTCTTCTGTTGACTCCTCCTCCTCTCTGCCTGTGTCAGCTCCCCCACCTTTCCTCCTGCAACTCTCTCTCACTAAGTCATTCGGGACCATGCTTGCATCCTCCCTCTGCACTCAGGAAACGCCCTTCACGCTTCAGGATTAAGAGTTTCATCCTCTGCATTTTGCAGAATCCAATAGAGTCTCCCAGTTTCTCTCCTGTGCTCCTTACGGTTTCCTTCTCAATTCATTGCTATGTTGGGAGAGGTGAGGTGAGGCTTAACTTTAATTTCCTAAAGAGGAAACTGAAAATAAGTCACTGTTTTTTTTCTTTTGTTTGTTTTTTTTCAACGTTTAACCTAGTATATAAACACATTTCAAGTGATTATTATTTTTGTTAAGACACTACAGTTTAGTATATGCCAAGAGAGAAATAATTTGTATCAATATGACTCTGAGCCTTGCCCATCTTGAACAATAAACCTCCCCATTATTGTGTTATTGTGTTAAAGAGCATTTGGCAATCTCTGAGCCTGGCCTGCTTTGCAGAAGGAACCACACTAGCTCTAAAAGGCCCTTCCTCGCTATGCAGGATGGATGCTGCCTGCTCCAATTAATTTGACAGTCAGTTCATTTCACCTCAAAATGGCATGCTCCCCACCTGCCACCAAGATAAATTACATTCCTTCTGGAGTGTCAGTCTCCATATTTGCTTTGGCTCATCTACTACTTGTATTTTTCAAAACATATTTACACACAGTCACATGTTTTAGGGGAGAAATAGAAGTAGGTAACATTTGAGGTAGAAAATTTGGCTTTGTGGCAGTCTTCTGTTTCTACTGATAGAAGGAGCAGTTTGGGAAGGTTTCTCTCATTGTGAGCAAAACATGGGAATGGTTATTTATTTAAATGTATGACTGGACCAGTAGGCCCACTCTGCATTGGGACTATAGGTTTAAAAGAGCATTTTTCCTCTTTATGTAGCTAAGCAAATGCTGAGCTCAGGAAAGGATGTGAGATAATTTGCATATGAAGATTAGATGCTGGGAAAGGTCTTAGGTTCCATCTGCATGGCAAACATGAGGCCCAGAGCTGAAAATGATACAAAAGGCCCCAAACAGGAGCTGTTCATAGGTGAGTCTGGCGGTGGCCAAGGGTGCAATGCTTTGGGCCTTGAGTGGGTTTGGGAGCTTTGCTTCAAAATGTGGTTGAGGTTGGCAAATACAGCAGGTTCAGCCACCCCAGCTGAACTTTGAGGGAAAAGGCTACACATGTATTTTTGTGCTGACCAAGTTGTAAACTTGGAATCCAAGGATGAGGCAGTGCTGTGGCAGCGAAGGATCTTTGTAGAGATAGTTGTTGCAGCTCTAGACAAGCATCCTCTGATCTGATGAAACCAGTGCTCAAATACTATGAGATAGCAGTGGGAACAATGTAGGTTATGGGATGAACATGCTTTCCAGTGTCTTTCTTCATGTATTTTTGGAAGGAAGATGGATTCCTTCAAACTGAGAAAGCCCCTAGTGCTCTTGCATATTTGGACATGATGGTGGCTTCAAGGGGGGAGAAACCAGATTTCTCAGAGTTTCCAGAAATCTTGGATTCTGTTTTTCCTTTCCCTATTTCTAATCTGTCAATAATCCTTAATGATTCTACCTCCGAAATCTAAATGAATCCACTTCTATGCTGCTCGTTTGGGCCATTGGCATTGCTTTCCTGGTTTACTAGCCGCCTAACCTCTGTTTCACCTCTCACCCCTGTAGAATTCACTCTCTGCACAAGGTAAACTTTTTTTTTTTAATGCTTATTTATTCTTGAGAGAGTGCAAGCAGGGGAGGGGCAGAGAGAGAGGACAGAAGATCCAAAGCAAGCTCTGCATTGACAGCAGAGGGTCTGACGTGGGACTCAAACTCACGAACTGTGAGATCATGACCCTAGCCGAAGTTGGATGCTTAACTGACTGAGCCACCCAGGTGCCCCTGCACAGAGTAAACTTTTGGAAATATAAATCAGTCTTGCCATTCTCCTGCTAAAACACTCCAATGGCTTAACTGCCTGCTCATAATAAAATCAGATTTCCCTATACTGGCCCATAGGCCCTCCAAGTTCTGACCCCCTCTCCTGTCTCCTCTCTCACTGTTCTTCCTCTGCTCATTGCACCCCAGCCACGTGACTTTCTGTTCCTGGAATAGGATGTTTATTGCCACCTTAGGGCCTGAGCACCAGATGTTACGTTTGCCTGCATTTCACTTTTGACTCCTTAGCTTCCCTGTCACATCATTAGGGGGGCCTTTCTTGGACATCCAAGTTAAGGTATCCCCCACTCCCATCACTGGGATATTTTCAAGTTAGCGTTTATCAACACCTAACATTTTCTTAGCTATTTTTATCTACCAAGCTATCTATCTACCATCTCTCTAATCCAAGCCAGCTACTAGTTTATGGTCTAGTTTGGGGGGTGGGGAGGGAGTGGTGACTGATGAATGAATAATTGAATGAGTGGCCAGCTATGGATTTATTCCTTTATTATCTCTTTTAGGCTTCAACTGCAAGTTCCATGGGAGCAAGAATTTTGAATGGATCCTTAGCTTCTAAAACAATGCCTAGTATATAGTAGTCATTCAATAAAGGTTTGTTGAATGAATGAAAGGGCCAACATGAATAACTGAAAAAGTAAAGAAGGTGTGCTCACCTTTATTCCTGGAGGGTACGAAATGCAGCTCACCTATAACACATTCAGGTGCTTTTCAGGAGACAGGTGATATGCACAGTGCTTTTTCAGGGCTTCATTTACTACTTACAACAACCTTCTGAGTTACATACTTTATTATTTCCATTTTATAGGTGGAGAAACTGAGGCTCAGAGAGATGAAGTAACTGATATTTAAGTCAAAGCAGAGTCTCTGATCATATGATACTATCTAGTAAGCTGGTAATAAATGGTTTCATTTCAGTAAAATACGCTTACAACAGTCACAATTTTTTATGTAAGATTCTACACATCTGAGAATAATATAAATAATGGTAGCATTGGTAACAATAATTGGTAAAAGTATCCTTTCTTGCTTGTTTCCTGTTCATGTGGGGAGTGCTACATTATGGCAGAAACAGTTATCAGCAAATGATCAGATTATAAACGATCCAATATGGGGACAAAACTTTGTCTGTTTTTTTTTAGTATATGTGCTGCTGAAGCGAGCACTGCTCTGTCTGTTTTGTTACAGATTGTCTTTTCAGCTTGTGGGAAAGGAAGAGATGGAGTGAAATAATCTTGTATTAAAGGGTATGTGAAAGAGACCTAAACTAATTAGCAATCTCTTCCTCTCATGTAGAGAAAAACACTGTGCTGTTTCCTTTGGAAAGTACAGGCTTCTTTTGGAGGCAGAAGTTTGCTTTTCCTAACTCCGTGGGGTACCTGGCTCCCAGGAGCAGCCTGCTTTGGAAGGTAGCCCCCATTTCCAGCTTTAAGTAGGCCTGGCATTTGTGTCTTTGTGTCCATCCCCCTGGGCCCATGACAGACAGATGGAGCTTGATTCTAAACTGACCTGCTGAGCTTGGGTATGATGTTTTCAGACATGAAATCTTGATTAACGGCAAATGTTAATTGAAGCAGTGAATTATTGAAGTGCTTTTCCATAAATGATAAATGGTGTTGTTGGCTGTTTTGCCTCTTGTGACATCATAAAACTTTCCAAGAAGTTGCTAGCTTTGCCCAAGGAAAACCGGAAGAAGTAGCCATATTTGCTAGCATTCGTGATGACCCACTTATGGTCTAAGGACAGGCCTGGGTGGGGATGACACCACATTCTCTCCTGGAATCTCCCATCAATCACTCCAAACAAGCAGATCTTTCCCTTAAATGCAGAGCTGTCACCACGTGATCTCCTCCAGCCCTCTAGCTTCAGTTCCCATCAAGAGCTGATGACTCTCAATCTCTACCTCAAATTCAGATTTTCCTCTGAACTCCTGACTCATAAACACAGTTATTACTGGACAACTCTGCCTGAGGTCCCATGAGATCTCAAACTTAAATTCATTCCTTTAATAAATACTTATCAAGCACCTATCATATGTCCCTAGTGCCACTTTATTGTAGGAGCGGGTGAACTCCTGCTAATGAACACTAATGAACAAAACAGGTACAGCTCTTCCTGGACCCCTCATTTTAAAGTGGGGAGGGGAGGAGGCAGACAGCCTAAGGCAGGGAAAGGGGAGCAGGAGTGCTGTGCATTTCAGGTGGTGGCAGTGACAGGGATTTCAATAAGGTGCTCAGGGAATGTCCCATTAGATGACTTTTGAGTAGAGACTCAGAAGAAATTCTAGATGGATCTAAGATGCAAGCACAAAAAATTAAACCACAAAATATCCCAAAGTCTGTGTTTTCAAAATTTCCCCTTGTTCTATCCTCACAATCATGGAGAATATGGCATCCAATCACTAGAGTCATATGCATGAGGTCATATTCCTCTCCAACGTCTACCTTTGGGGGAGAAAGCATCTTCTCACCCATCCTGAATTCCTGCCAGTCCCAAGTGGGAACTTACCACAAGAGGTATTACATAGAATCTCTGCCATGTGTCTGCCCCTCACTGGCTCCTCCCCCATAGGAAGAGGGATGGATCTAATAGGCCAGATGGAGAGAGTCTCTTATCTACCTGTCCTGTTTCTCTAGCAATCTCTAGAAGCACTTCTTAAACTTTAATGTGTGTAGGAGACAGCTGGGTCATCTCCTTCAAATGCAGACCCTGATCCAGTCTGTCTTTGCTGGGGCCTGAGAGTCTGCCTTTCTATTAAACTCTCAGGTAATGCCTATGTTGCTGGTCTGTGGCCCATACTCTGGGTAAGAAGGGTCTTCAGGGTATGAGAAGGCTTCAGTCCTTCATGCTAAGTACCTTCCCAGCAACTTCAGCTATCCAAGCCAAATCCACCAATCCAGACTTATCATTATCAGATTAAAACTTACATATTGATTTCTATTTGACATCTGTCTATTCCTCAATTGGTCCAGAAGTCAGGAGAGAGAAGAGGAAGGTATTGTTATTTCCATTTTACAGATGGGAAAATGGAGGCTTAATCAAGTTGAACAACTGATTTCAAGCCAAACATGGAAGAAGTGCAGACTCAGATTTGAAGCCTGTCGATTCGACCCTAGCATTTACCCTGTTATCTGCTGTTTTATACTGCCTCCCTTAAAACTGCTCTGCCCCACAAAGTCTGGTCCCTCTTTATCTGTGATTCCTGTCCTGTAGTGAATGATAATGCAGTCACTGTCCCCTGTTTTCCACACCAGTTTTCTTTATTCCTTTTTGCTTCTTGGCCATCTTCTTACCTATCAATATGCAGATCAAGGTCTGTCTTCTTTATGAAGCTTTTCTTTGATGCTTCAGCAAGAAATAATCCCTTCCTATTTTACTGTTACTTTACTGTGTATAGAATTCCATCCGTTCCCTTGTTGTAGTTATTGCATTCATGTGTTACATGCCAATTTCTTCTACTATTTGGAAAGATAGGAATAGTGTTTGCTTCATCTTTTCTTCCCATCACCCTCCTCAGGGCTTGCACTTATTAAGTGCTAAATATATACTGAATGAATGTTTAATGCCTGTGTTGGAGCTAAGTGGCTGAATGCTCCTGTGCTCAGTCTTCCTTTTTCTGTCTTCTCCCTGTCAGTCCTTTGCATTTTGTTTGAAGTGCCCATTTCCTTTTTTACCACATGAACAGAAATAAAGAGGGCAGGGGCAACATCTTACTATGTTAGAGACCTGCTAATCAGTTGGCAAGAATCTCACACAAACTTGTAGAAAAATAAAAATTTGATAATAAAATATTTTTATATCCTGAGAAGAGCAAAAGACAACCTTTCACTCAAAGTTAAAAGAACCAGCTATTCCATTAATGAGTATGTAGTCTTGGGCTAGTTATCTAAATTATCTGAACTTTGCTATCCTCATCTGTAAGACAGTGGGGTTGACATCTACATTGCAGGATTATTGAATGATCAAATGAAATAGTGCATCTTAAAAAAAATTTTTTTTAATAGGGGCACCTGGGTGGCTCAGTAGGTTAAGCATCAACTTTGGCTCAGGTCATGATCTCACAGTTCATGGGTTCAAGCCCCACGTCGGGCTCTGTGCTGTCAGCTCAGAGCCTGGAGCCTGCTTCAGATTCTGTGTCTCCGTCTGTCTCTGCCCTTCCCCCTGTCACACACACACACACTCTCTCTCTCTCTCTCAAAAATAAATAAAAAACATTAATTGATTAATATTTATTTATTTTTGAGGGACAGAGAGACAGAGTGAAAGCTGGGAAGGGGCAGAGAGAGAGGGAGACACAGAATCTGAAGCAGGCTCAGGCTCTGAGCTGTCAGCACAGAGCTTGAACTCATGAACCGCTAGATCATGACCTGAGCCAAAGTCAGACACTTAACCGCCTGAGCTATGCAGGTGCCCCTGAAATAGTACATCTTAAAGAACAGCAGGGACTTAATTCCCTAGCTTCCTCTTAACCATTCTCACTGCCAGCATGAGGTTTAAACTCTCATCATATTTGCATCCCTCCCTCTTTTGTCCATTTGACATATACTGCCATGGTCCTCTCCCTAAACACAGTATTTATCCTGATGCTCTTCTGCTTTAAGATCCTATCACTAACAAGACAAAATCCAAGCAGCCCTATTCCAAGGTGTCCCTTCAGCCCCCTTCTTCAGCACCAGCTCCTGCTCCAGGCAAAGTGGGCAGCTTCTACTTCCTTGAACATACAGTTTGCTTTCTTATCCCTGGGCACTTTCTCACATGGTTCCATCTACTAATTATGCCTAACTATTAAGAATCCAAATATTATCCTCAACACATAGAGTAGGTCTTAATTGCCCAGTCACCATGTATAATGTGTGCTTGCTCTTCTGACCTGCGTGTCCTAACTAAGGGAATTTGTTTGGCATTTTCCTGTTGGAATAGTGTGCTTTTTCTTTTGTTTGGAAAGATCCTTTGAATCTTGCCTCACCATTTTCCCTCTTCTACCAGATGGCAAAGTCCTTGGGAGCAGGGACCATGTCTTGTAGCCCACATATCTTTGTATTCCAGCCACTGCCTAACATGCAACCTGTTGTTTGTTCAGCCCCGTATTGAGAAGTTTGCTCTGTGCTAGGCACTCAGTATATGAAAATAAACATCAAGACATGGCAGATTTTTAACCTAATTTATGGAGAAACAGGTGGAATATAGTGAGTGTGGTAGATACAAATGTCCATCAATTCTAACTCCCTTCTTGAAAAGGTGAAGTATATGCCCCTGTGCCTTGAATCTGGCTGGTCCTTTTCCAATAGAATGATGTACTTTTCCAATAGAATGCAGAAGATCATATGAGTTTTTGCAGCATATACTCTTCTTCTCTTGGGATATGGCAACCATGAGCCACTGATGAAAGCAGATACATCAAAATATGGCCTGCAAGGTTCCATGGAGCATGACATGAATGATCTTACTGAGCTTCAGTTTTCTTCCGTCTAGTGAGTGTTGCTTTTTGCAAAGGCTGAAAAGCTAAAAATGATATTTCCTGACTCTTTTTCAGCTAGGTCTCTGGATAAATTATATTCTACCAATTTGATGCATGCATATATGATTTAGAAGGGCAAATTCCTGCCTGTTTTGTTGTTTTCTGTTGGCAAGCAAGGTCCTGGGGACTGTGAGTATTCTGCTGCAGCATCCCAATGACCAGTTACCAACTTAGTGGCTGCCAACAGGCAACTTCAGTTGAAGTATTGGCAGCTTTCCAACCCTGATCTTCTGATCCTTGGACTATAGGTATGGTGTGTTTTCTTGTGCTAAGGTGAGTTCCATAGTGTTTTGAGAGTCATTTCAGGAGGCTTAGCCTAGAACCCTGCAACAACTTTGTAAGCATCTAATCCTCTGTATTAAATCTCAGTCTGCCTAAAGTACTTAGGGTGGTTTCTGTTTCCTGCACTGAACATTTACAGATGGTATAAAAAGTATATAAACAAAGTAATGAGAATCTAGCCAAGTGCATGACTAATTCTGCTTGGGAGATTTGAAGAAATTTCCATGGAGGAAGTGCTAATATTATGTATCTTGAAGGACGAATAGTAATAATTATTCAATAGGCAGCTAAGGGTGGAAAGGGCAGTGTAGGCATTGAAAAAAAAAACTTGTGTAGAAGCACAGAGGTATTAAAGATAATGGTGCTCAGGGAATGAGAAATAGACTTCTGAATTTCTACTGTCATGTCAGCCCAATTTCTAGTACATTCTTTTTTTAAATGTTTTATTTATTATTTTTGAGAGAGAGAGACAGAGCATGAGCAGGGGAGGGGAAGACGGAGAGGGAGACACAGAATCTGAAGCAGGCTCCAGGCTCTGAACTGTCAGCACAGAGCCCAAAGTGGGGCTCAAACTCATGAACCGGGAGATCATGACCTGAGCTGAAGTCAGACGCTTAACCGACTAAGCCACCCAGGCACCCCCTAGTACATTCTTTTAATAATGCAGTTATATCTCAGTTAGTGTTTTCCTATAGAGTAGCAATTCTTTATTGCATTTTTAATGTCATGAGTACCAATGTGTGTGTGTGTGTGTGTGTGTGTGTGTGTGTGTGTGTGTTTGTAATTAGTATATATCTTTCTCATGTTCAATCAACCAGTAGAGTAGAGAGATATACAAGGGTGTAGTATAATAGGTTATACTCCTATGGTCTTGGGAATCGGATTGCCTTGATATTGACCACTCTTTCCATTTTCTCCTCCATAAAAATAGGGATAATAATAGTATTCTCTCATCAAATAACTGTTTGGAGGATTAGCATTAGCACATGTAAAATGCTTAGAACATATTAGACATGGAGAAAGCCCTCAATAATGTTCGTGTGGTAATTGCTTATTCTTATGGTTGTACTCAGCCAGTGAGTGCTAGTGGGCTAGCTTGTGCTCTTTCCAGTTGGAATGACCTTCACAAGTCTGTTTGTTTGCTCTTCTGTGATAGTTCTTTTTACTGTTATTAACTCATTTTTTAGAAATATTTTGACCCTTTCTGGCTATTAAAAGATATGCCAAGAGAGTGCTTGTAGTGCTACAAAATTGCCAGGGAAGATTTTCATGCTGGTTAAAATGCAAAGTTTGTGATGGTTCAAGGAATTTGGTGTAATAGGCAAGGCAACAGAAGATAAATATCAGTAGAAATTGGTGCAAATCCTTTGACATTTTAAAGAGTATTATTGTAAACAGTACTGCAGATGGACAATTGTTTGACAGACCTAGAAGGAACTATGGAAGTGGCATTGAGGCTCTGCTAAAACAACTTGAAACTTACTTAGTTAACACTGTCACTTCCAAGAAAATATTCCCTAAACAAAAAAAAAAAAGCTATGCCTGTACCTTCCTTTTCAATCTATGCTATCTATCTGTGTTGTCCTCCTCCCATTTTGTCACCTTCCCACATTTCTGAAGATTGGGGGGACTCAACTTTTTATTGTCTATTCCACAGACTCTCCTGCCAGCTTTCAGAAAAATTGCACTTGACAAGTTTCAGCTCTCTCCAATGGCCATTCAATAGAACTACAACATGAGCCCTTATTGTCCCTCAACTTTGACCTTCTTTTTACATTAGGAGCCTCCACATTAGGAAATACCTTCAGTCCACCATAGGGAAGGCCTTCAGTCCCACCCATAACACCCCTTGGGTCTGCTCTACCCTGGAGAACTTGACCTCTAGTTTTCATATCTTACCCTTAAATTTGTTCCATCACAATACACCTTTATAAACGTCTACAATTTTTTCCTATTCTAAAGCAAAACCAAACCATTCCCTTTATCTTTGTTATTAACCCAACTATTTCTTTACATTCGTTCTTTTAACAATTACTTAAGCAGTTACTATGTGTGTTCTAGGCTCTTGGATCCAGAACAGGAAGACATCATCTTCCCCATTCAGTGTGATAGAAGACACAAAGGAGTAACACACAAAACAGCAGGTGATTCAAGCTATGATATAAGCAACTGTAGAAGTCTGTAGGCAAATGAAGCAGGGACAGAGACCCATGACTTCCTTGGGGAGAAAAACTGAAGTTAATTTTTATTAATGGTCTAAGGTAATATCCAACTTCATTCTTTTGCATGTGGTTATCCAGTTTCCCAGAACTCTTTGTTGAAAAAATAATGATTCCCCATCAGATAGTGTTGACACCCTTGTCATAAATTAGTTAACCATAGACATATAGGCTTATTCCTAGACTGTCCATTCCATTCCATTGATCTATATATCTGTCCTTATGCCAATACCACACTGTCTTGGTTACTGTTGCTTTGTATAAGTTGTGAAGTCAGAAAGAGTGAGTGTTCTTACTTTGTTCATCTTTCCCAAGGTTGTTTTGGCTGTCTGAAAAGGTCACATACTGTATGATTCCATTTATATGACATTCTGGAAAATGAAAAACTAATACAGACAGCAAGCAGAGCATTGGTTTCCAGAGGTTTAGGATGGAGGAAGGGGGAAACTCAGAGGATTTTTCCAGGGTAATTAAACTATTCTATATGACAGTGTAATGGTGTATATATGACACTATGCATTTTTCAAAACCCGTTTTTACTATTACATTACCAAAGTGTACATGGGGGGCTCATGATAGTCTCCTTATTTTGTGAACATTAGAAAATTTTCATTACTCTTTGTAAAGGTAAGTGAAATGTCCAAATATATGTCTGGATCCATGCATGCACATACATATAACCTGGAGTATTGCAGGTTGCAGTTACTGGAAAGCAGATGCTCAGATTGAATTTGCCATGTAGGACATTTATTAAGGAGTGTCCTTGGAAGCAATACCTGTTGAAGAGAGGTGAAGAAAGGGAGCAGGAATGTGTAGAGGAAAAAGTCAAGCTGCAATGCAGCTCCAACTTCAGGTGGAGCTCAGGAGCTAGAATGGCCTTTTAGAGTTGTCTCAAGATGGGTCTAGCTGGCCAGGACTTCATACTCCTGTGGGACAACCCAGGAAGAGGTGCACCATCAGGCAAGGCAGCTCTGCAATGCCTAACGGGTCTGACAGCTAAAGGCTGCCTACTGATAGTATTCCAAGCAGCTGGTGCTTGTCTTTCCTTGACATGGGATCTGAGCAGTGAGTGCAGCATTGGGTCCACCACAGGTGGCAACTAGATCACACAGATATGAGAGGTCAAGGTGAGCCAGAATCTCTTCAAGGGAACCTAAATGTTAAGAGAGAAATAATGGAATAGGTCTAAGATCAAGCAAGTTTCTTGAGTTCAGGGAGGTGTGCAAGAGTATGGGACATGCCATAAAAAAGTTAGAGGAAAGGAATAATAGGAAAGCCAAAGAGACAAGCAGGAAAGCTTCGCAAAGCCTCAGAAAGAGAGGGCTTTGAAACTGTATCCAACTTATGACCTAAAAAGAAGTTTTTCACCCAAAAGGTTGAGAACCAGCAACTGACTACCGCAATGGAAAGGAGGAGAGAAGTAGTAGTAACTAAGCGCTCTGAATGACATGCTCTTAGAGTTCCACAACTTGGAGAGAGATCTGTGCTCATCCTGCTTAGTGACACTTTACCATTGTCTCACCAGAGGGAGAAAATGCTTTCATTAGTGGATAAGCCTCTCTAAATCTTTAAATCCCACTTCCAACATCAATGTTCTGACCTTCATAGTCTGTTTTCTAGATTTTATTCCCCATTCCCAGAATTACCTTGTTGCTAAAAATGAAGAACTCTGGTCAGATTCCTTCCTTCATAGATGCTACTAGTCATTCCATGCTGTATATTTAGCTTCTAAGGATCTAGGAGTCTTCTTACATTCTGTATCTTTCACTGGAACACTTTGCATCTCACTGGCAGATGTCTCAGATAACCCTGTAGCTCTGAGTGATTGAACTAATAGGATCTGGATCTTCACCTCCTTGTGCCAAGTTACCTGTTTGGATTGTCTGGCCTATTGACTTGTGGGTAGCATTTCTTAGTGGTAGGATATCCCTTCTAACATTGGCTGAATAGGATCTTGTACAAGATTAATGAAGAAGACTTCACTTATAACACAGGGTTCTTGCATCCCTTCTACCATCATGAAATGTTCCCTGTTACCTGATGATGACACATGGGTGCCAACTCTGTCTTACTTGGTTTTCAGTTGGAAAAACTTTACCTGGGCTACTTCTTCTTCCAAATATCTACACTTGGTCTTTCTGGCTACATTGCCTAGAATATCCTGCTTTGTCTTCTAAGTATGTGGCTCAGCAATGACTTGTATTTTTTTAAAAATTTTTAGATGTTTATTTATTTTTAAGAGAGAGACACAAACACATCATGAGTTGGGGAGGGGCAGAGAGAGAGACACACACACAGAATCCGAAGCAGGCTCCAGGCTCTGAGATGTCAGCACAGAGCCCAATATGGGGCTTGAACTCACAAACCGTGAGCCAAAGTTGGACGCTTAACCGACTGAGCCACCCAGGCACCCCATGACTTGTATTTTTTTGTTGCCAATCACCTCTTTCTTTTAATTTTAAAATTTTAACTTGTGAATTTTATGAAGGAAACATATTTTTAAAGTTTTTAAAATTTATTTTTGAAAGAGAGAGAGAGAGCATGAGTGTATGAGTAAGGGAAGGGCAGAGAGAGAGGGAGAGAGAGAATCCCAATCAGGCTCTGCACTGTCAGCACAGAGCCTGATGCAGAGCTCCAACTCGACGACCATGAGATCCTGACCTGAGCCGAAATCAACAGTTGGACGCTTAACTGACTGAGCCACCCAGGTTCCCTCAAGGAACATGTTTTAAAAGGAAATTAATTTTAAAAGATAGGAAGGAAACGTATTTTAAAAGAAATATTCAAAAGAAATCCTTGCTGACTTCCTTAATTTTTCTGTTCAGTTAATGGAGATTTGTAGAAAGATACTCAGCAGAATGCTTCTCTATAGGAGTCTACCTCTGACTGGGAAGGTTTCCTACTTCACATTTTCATATCTTAAGCATATAATTCACATATATATACAGAGGCTGGCTCATTCAAATACACAGGCATTTATAGGAATGGAGCCTCCCTTACCATAGGTTGGATGTATTGTCATATTTCTTCCAGATTTCATGGCAGTCTTCCTCCACATAACTGCCTTCTGTTTTCTAAGCTATGTGACAAGTTGGAATAGGGTAGAGGCAGGGAAAGTGGAGAATGATACATGTGCACTCCAGGTAGCGGCTCATCGACATCTAGGTCTCTGAGGCAGTTGGGGCTGGGAATAGCTAGGAGTTTAGTGTGGCTGGAGTGTGGTGAGTGCCAGAACATTGTGGGAACTGAGGTTGGAGGGCTGGGATGTGGGGTGGGGGCAGGAAGTACAGGTCCTTTGGATTTTTTGAGGCCAAGTAGGCATATCAGATTTGTATCTGAGGAACGTAGGAAATGATGTGTTCTCTTTATTGCTATTCTTCTTGGGGTTTTTTTTGAAACATCTTTTATTTTAATTTTTTCCAATTTTTTTACTGTGGTAAATGCACATAAAACTCACTATCTTAACTTATTTTAAACATACAGTTCAGCAGTATTAAGTATATTCATGTTGTGCAACCATCATGACTTTCTGTCTCCAGGATTCTTTTCATCTTGCAAAATTGAAACCTTTTACCCCGTGACTCCTTCTCCAGCCCTTGGCAACCGCCATTTTACTTTCTTCCTTTCTCTTTCTCTATCTCTCTCTTTTTTAAATCTCCCCTTTTCCCCTGGTACCCTAACCTCCGGTAATCACCATTCTACTCTCTGTCACTATGAGTTTGACTTTTTTTTCCTTTCTATTTCCACATATAAATGAGATCATGCAATATTTGTCTTTCTGAATCTGGCTTGTTCTACTTAGCGTAATGCCCTCCAGTTTCATCACATTGTCACAAATAGTAGGATCTCCTTTTTAAAGGCTGAAAAATGTTCCATGGTGTGTATGTGTGTGTGTGTGTTTGTGTGTGTGTGTGTGTGTGTGTGTGTGAGTGACATATATATGACACATTTATCTACAAATGGACATTCAGGTTATTTACACATCTTGGCTACTGTGAATAATGCTGCAATGAATATGAGAGTACAGGTATCTCTTCAAGGTAGTGATTTTATTTTCCTTGGCTATATATCCAGAGGTGGGGGTGCTAGATCATATGGTATTTCTGTTTTTCCAATTTTGAGTAACCTCTGTACTGTTTTCCACAGTTGCTGCATCAGTTTACATTCCCACCAACAGTGCACAAGGGTTCCCTTTCTTCCACATACTTGCCAGTATTTATCTCTTGTCTTTCTTTTTTTTAGTTTATTTTTTAATTTATTTTGAGAGAGAGAGGAAGAGAGAATGCACACATGGGCACATGGGGAGGAAGAGCAGAGGGAGAGAACTTGAAGTGGGCTTGGGAGCCGTCAGCACAATGCCCTGCACAGGGGCTTTAATCCACCAACTGTGAGCTTGTGACCTGATCCTAAATCAAGAGTTGGATGCTCAACTGATTGAGTCACGCAGGTGTCCATCTCCTTTTAAAAATCTCTTTGCTAATGGTGGGAGAATCTGTGTTGTGTGAATGGAGGTCTGGGTGTTTGGATTCCCCATGAGAAGATCTATGTATGGATCCCCACTCTAATAAAGACAGCAAGAAGGAAAGCAGCAAGTTTATTAAAACAAAAATACCCTCATGGGGGTAGAGCAAACAGGATTCGAGATGTGGACCAGGCCCTAGGTTGTTTTAGGATTGGATATTTGCTGCCTCTCTCTGGGCTGGGAGGAGCTATGTCTGCCTTGGGGGGTTGGGAGGAGGTTTCTGATGGAGGCTGCTTCCAATCCTTTGGGGAACTCCTCCCAAAGGTTGGGAGGGGGAGTTTTGGACCCTACAAAGTTTGTAGGAACAGACTGTACGAACAGTCAAGGAGCCTTTCTCCATAGGGGCAGCTGGGCCCGCAATGCAAACATATGCAAACATATTCTGATGAGTCTAGGAGTTAGCCTGGGGCTGAGGTGGAATAGGAGAGCAAGTGTTCTATACTTGCGGCTCTTGGTCTATCAGACCCAAGATCGTGGAAGCCACAAGCTCAGGATGTTGTGCCCCCGAGGTTTTAATTTTTAATGTGTAGCTTATTTAAATTTTTTAAAATGTTTTTTTGAGACAGAGAGAGAGACAGAGCATGAGCAGGGGAGGGGCAGAGAGAGAGGGAGACACAGAATCCGAAGCAGGCTCCAAGCTCTGAGCTGTCAGCACAGAGCCCAACACGGGGCTCGAACTCACGAACTGTGAGATCATGACCTGAGCTGAAGTCGGATGCTCAACTGACTGAGCCACCCAAGCGCCCCAATGTGTAGCTTATTTATTACCGCCCTTGCCTCCAGCTCCTGTCTCTATCATCCCCCCCACCCCCACCCCAAGGACTTGGGACTCTGCCTGGGGACATTTCTTCTATTGCTCATATCTAGTTGTTCCCTAACATCTTGTCTTTTTAATGATGGCGATTCCAACAGATGTGAGGTGAAACCTCACTGTGATTTTGATTTACATCTCCCTGATGATTAGTGATCTTTTCATGTATCTATTGGCTATTTGTATGACTTATTTAGAAAAATGTCTTTTCAGGTGCTCTGCCCATTTTTAATCCGATTATTGTTATTTTGGGGGGCAGTATTGAGTTGTAGGAGTTCCTTATATAGTTCAGATATTAACTTCTTATCAGATATATAATTTCCAAATAATTTCTCCCATTCTATAGGTTACCTTTTCATTTTGTTCATTGTAATGAGGGAAACAAAGATAAGAAAAATGTAGTTTAAATGAAATCCCCTTCCATCTTGCAGCCCAGAGACCTACAGCATATAACATTCCTCAAGGAGTTTCTGGCTGCCTTCATGCCTTAATGTTTACATGTCACTCAAAACCAAAAGCAACCTTATGTTGGCCATAGCTAAATCTTTAGAGTCCTATAAGACCCTGCTGTCAGGATCTGGAAATTCCTTAGAAACTAACTTTATCTCTATCCTGCCTCCCTCCACAGACTTGAAAGTATATAATCAGTCACTCTTCACAATCCCAGTGCACCTCTTTCTGCCCAAAGGTCTTGTCCCCGTGCTATAATAAAATCACCTTTTTACACCAAAAAAAAGTCTCAAGAATTCTTTCTTAGCCATTTGCTTACAAACCCTACTTCAGATTTCATCAGTTGTGTCCTGTGCTGTGCAGAAGCTTTTTAGTTAAATGGAGTCCCACTGGTTCACTTTTGCTTTTGCTGCCTGCACTTTTGGTGTCACATCCAGAAAGTCTTTGCCATGACCAAGTCAAGGAGATTTTTCTCTGTTTTTTTCTAGGAGTTTTTTGGATTCAGTCCTTCCATTTAAGTCTAATCTATTTTCAGGTAATTTTTGTTGAGTAGCATAAGATAGGGGTCTAATTTCATTCTTTTGCATATGAATATCCAGTTTTTCTAACACCATTTATTGAAAATACTATCCTGGGGCACCTGGGTGGCTCAGGTGGTTAAGCATCTGACTTCTGTTTAAGCATAAGACTTTTGGTTTCGGCTCAGATTTCTCATGATTCGTGAGTTCGAACCCTATGTTGGGCTCTGTGCTGACAGCACAGATCCTGCTTGGATTCTCTCTCCCTCTCTCCTTGTCCCTCCCTTGCTCGCTTGCTCTTTTTCTCTCTCTAAAAATAAACTTAAAAAAAATTTTTTGTAAAGAAACTTGTTTAAAAAAAAAAAGAAAATACTTTCCTTATTCCATTGACTATTCTTGGTTCCTTTGTCAAATATTAGTTGACCATATATGCATGGTTTTTTTTTCTCCCATTCTGTAAGTGGCTTGCCTTTTCATTGTGTTGTTTGTTTCTTTTACTGTGCCCTTTGTTTCTTCTTTCTGTCTCAGATAGGGGAAGATTTCCTTTTCATGTTCAAAGCTAAATGCTACATGGTCTCTGTTCTCCTTATCTCTGTTCTTCCTTGTCTCATAAGTTGTCTTTATTATATATTGACACTTGTTATTTAATTATTAATGAATAGGAATTTTATCTTTCCACATAGTCTTTAATCATGTTAATGATTGTTATTTTTCTTCTTAAAACCAAGGTTTTCCTTTAAATCTCACGTGATTTGATGATGTTTAATAAGAAATATTCAGTCTTTGTCCCTTTCTGGCAGAGCTTCGGAAACTGTTGGCATTTCCTAATGATGAGGAGGAGGGGTAAGAGGGGTCTTTTATTATGTTAATGAAGTGACTTTTATACCCCATCTAAGGATGAGGACTGGTTGCCAGGAGAACGAACCATGTGATAAGAGGTTTGGACTTCTGTGGACAGGCGAGGAGATACAATTGAATCAGTTGCCAACAGCCAATGATTTAATCAATTGTGGCTTTGTGATGGAGCCTCCATAAAAACCCAAAAGGACCAGGTTCAGAGAGCTTCTGGGATGGTGAGCACAAGGAAGTGCTGGGAGAGGGTTCCCCTGAGTAGGTCCCCTTTTCCCTATACCTGGCCCTTTGAATCTTTTCTGTAAGGCTGTTCTGGTATAACCTTTTATAATAAATCAGCGATCTAGGAAGTAAAATATTTTTTGAGTTCTGTTAGCAGATCTGACAAATTAATCAAACCCAAGAAGGGATTGTGGGAACTTCTGATTAATAGCCAGTCTATCAGAAGTGCAGATGACAACCTGGACTTGAGACTGACATCTGAAGTCCAAGAAGGGGTAGTTGAAACCTCCAGTCTGTTGCCAGTAAGTTAGAAGCACTGGCTTGTGACTGGGATCTGAGGTGTGTGTGTGGAGGGATGGGGAGCAGTCTCATAGGATAGCACTTAACCTGTGGATTCCAACCCTATTTCTGGGAAGACAGTGTCAGAATTGAATTGAATTCTCAGACACCCTGGTGGTGTATGAGACTTGCTTGATGGATGTGGGAGGAATCCCCACCACCACTACACTGTAATTAGGTTCTAAAATCATTTTATCTCAGTTCTCTGTTTAGTTAATATCCTATTTTATTCTGTTCACACACACACACACACACATATATATATATATATATATATATATATATATATATAATTTATTTTAGAGAGAGGGCACATGTGAGCAGGGGAGAGAGAGAGAGATAGAGAGAGAGAATCTTAAGCAGATTCCATGGTCAGCACAGAGTAGGGGTGGGGTGATGCAGGGCTCCACCCCACAACCTGGGGATCATGACCTGAGCAGAAATGAAATCAAGAGTTGGACAGGCACATGAAAAGATGCTCAACGTCGCTCCTTATCAGGGAAATACAAATCAAAACCACACTCAGATATCACCTCACACCAGTCAGAGTGGCTAAAATGAACAAATCAGGAGACTATAGATGCTGGAGAGGATGTGGAGAAATAGGAACCCTCTTGCACTGTTGGTGGGAATGCAAACTGGTGCAGCTGCTCTGGAAAACAGTGTGGAGGTTCCTCAAAAAATTAAAAATAGACCTACCCTATAACCCAGCAGTAGCACTGCTAGGAATTTACCCAAGGGATACAGGAATACTGATGCATAGGGGCACTTGTACCCCAATGTTTATAGCAGCACTCTCAACAATAGCCAAATTATGGAAAGAGCCTAAATGTCCATCAACTGATGAATGGATAAAGAAATTGTGGTTTATATACACAATGCAGTACTACGTGGCAATGAGAAAGAATGAAATCTGGCCCTTTGTAGCAACGTGGATGGAACTGGAGAGTGTGATGCTAAGTGAAATAAGCCATACAGAGAAAGACAGATACCATATGTTTTCACTCTTATGTGGATCCTGAGAAACTTAACAGGAACCCATGGGGGAGGGGAAGGAAAAAAAAAAGAGAGGTTAGAGTGGGAGAGAGCCAAAGCATAAGAGACTGTTAAAAACTGAGAACAAACTGAGGGTTGATGGGGGGTGGGAGGGAGGGGAGGGTGGGTGATGGGTATTGAAGAGGGCATCTTTTGGGATGAGCACTGGGTGTTGTATGGAAACCAATTTGACAACAAATTTCATATATTAAAAAAAAAGAGTTGGGCACTCAATCAACTGAGCCACCCAAGCGCCCCCATAATTAAATTTTTAAAACAGTAGCCTACTGAGGCGCCTGGGTGGCTCATTTGGTTAAGTGTTGGACTCTTGATTTTGGCTCAAATCATGATCTCATGATTCATGAGTTCGAGCCCCACATTGGGCTCTATGCTGACAGTGCAGAACCTGCTTGGGATTCTCTTTCCCTCTCTCTCTGACCCTCCCCTACTGGCACTTACTCTTTCTCTCTCTCTCAAAATAAATAAATAAACATTTACAAAATTAAAAATAAAATAAAACAGTAGCCTAACTTCCCTTTTCTGCATCATCTTCTACTCATGATATAAATTACAATGGTCTGTTAGCCACAGAATTTACTCTCCTGAAATGCCTATTACTAAATTCACAAACTACCCCTGATTGGCCAAATCCAATAAATCCATTTCAGTCCTTTACATACGTGCACTTCATGTTGACTAATCCTTCTACCTTGCTTCCAAACCACTTTCTCTTTCTTTTCTTACCTCTGCTAGGGTTTTGCTAGCTCCTTTTTCTTCATTCAGCTGTGTATTTTGGTATTAGCCAGCACAATGTTTTGGGATTTGTTGTTATTCTAAACACTTAACTTGAATTATTTCATTCATATGCATAGGTTGTTACTACATATCTGGCATTTTTCACATTAATCTACCACAGATATCTTAAGCTCAACATGTCCTAAATCATGTTTGCTTCTCAATTTATATACCAAGTTTAGGGGGGCCTGGGTGGCTCAGTCGGTTAAGTGTCCAACTTTGGCTCTGGTCATGATCTCACGGTTTGTGGGTTCGGGCCCTTCATCAGGCTGTGTGCTAAATGCTTGCTTAGAGCCTGAAGACTACTTCAGATTCTGTGTCTCCTCCTCTGCCCCTCCTCTACTCATGCTCTATCTCAGTCTGTCTCTCAAAAATAAATAAATGTAAATTAAAAAAAATTATATTCCAAGTTCAGTTCATAACCCTATAATCTATTCATTAAGGCTAGTAAAAAATACAGAAATCATCCTATTTTTTCTTTTTACCTCTAATATTAAACCTGTCAAATCTCTTTGTCAGTAACTCTCAAATCTATCACCCCATCTCAATTCCCACTATCCCTGTCTTAGTTCAGGTTATTATTATTAAATTGTCTAGACTACTTAAATACCTTGTTAATTCCTCCCTCTTTAAACTTTAATTGCTTGATTCTTACAGAGGTCTTGCTTCACAGTCTGTGGTGCTATTTAGCCCTTGCATATCCTCCTTTCCCATTGCCCCGTCAATATAATGATTTAGGTGCTTGATGAGTTAAAATTTTGAGTTATAAGAACTTAACTGTATGTAGAAAAGGCTTACAGGAGTTTGTTTAGGCCATAAAAATGCCTTTCAGAAACTCACTGGGATTAGTGCTTGGCAGTGTGCCGATTTTCCTCTGTGATCCTAATGTTTTCTGGAGCTGCCTATGAATAACAATCATAGAAGTCTTTTCCTTGCTGCATGGGGAGATGGAGCCTTTTAGTTTTATTTCAACAGTTATTTCTCCTGACTGCCAGATGTTAAATCAGCCAGCTATAAAACCTTTATTCAATCATTCATTCATTCAGCCAACATGTATTGTGTACCTACTTGGTGCCAGGCACTGAGGTAGATGTGGGTACACCGTGATGGCTGAAACAGTATCACTTCCTCCTTGTAGTTTATAGTCTTTGGGAACAGACAGGCATGTAAACTGGTAAATGTAGTGCAAATTACAAATGCTATCATGTGTATAGACCGGATCTAAGAGAGTAATGAGGCTAGTACACTTAAACTTGATTTGGAAGGAAAGAAAACTTTTGGGAAGAGGTGACACTGAAGTGAGTCTTGAAAGGTAATATAAGAGTAATTTACTAAGTTGACAAGGCCATGCTGCAAAGAGGGAACATGTTAAATAAAGTCCTGGATTTAAGAAAGATCATATACAGGAAAAAGATCACATGTAGTTTGGCTTTCTTAATGTTCACAAAGCCTGTTGAGAGGGAGGAAATGAGTATGGAAAGATATTCATGGCAAAGACCTTAATGGATTTTGTATGTCAAGACAAGAAGTTTGAGATTTTTCCTGCAGATCATGAACATGAAAAAGGATTTGTCATTTTCTGGCATTGGTTGCAGCTTTCTTTTTCCAGTTGGCAAAGTCAGTTACATTTGTCTATTTGTTTTCCAACTCCCTAAATTTTGTTGTTTTCATTTCTAATCCTCTGTTCCTTCTCCTTAAGAATTTTATCCCTCTTTTATAATTGGGGAGGGGCATGGAAAAGAGGGGAGCTGGATGCATTTAGATAATCTGCCATTAGAAAGTCCCCATTAGTGCTTGCTCCCAGGTCTTTATTTTGAAAAGATGCCTGAAAGTTGAAAGAATACTACCATGAGCACCCATATCCCCTTTAACTCAGATTTACTAATTGTTAGCCTTTTCCCATAATTATTTTCTCTCTATTTCTGTCTGTCTCTGGCAAGTTTTGAGCAATTAGAGTATTAAAAAAAATGGTGATCTATTTTTGCTGATCCATTTGAAAGTAGGTTGCAGATATCATGGACTACACTTTAAATTATATGCATAGCTTTAAGTACCTAAAGAATAAAGAAATCCTCCTACATAAGTACATTATCATTTTACACCTAAAAAATTAACAATAACCTGAAAGAAACAATCAATAAAACTAAAAAGCAACCTACAGAATAGGAGATAATATTTGCAAATGATATATCTGATAAAGGGTTAGTATCCAAAATATATAAAGAATTTATAAAACTCAATACCCAAAAAACAAATAATCCAGTTAAAAAATGGGCAGAAGACATGAATGGACATTTTTCCAAAGAAGACATACAGATGGCTACCAGACAAATGAAAGATGCTCAACATCAGTCATCATCAGGGAAATAAATATCAAAACTATGATGAGGTATCACCTCACACCAGTCAGAATGGCTAAAATTAACAACACAGGAAACAACAGCATTGTTGAGGATGCAGAGAAAGGGGGAATCCTCTTACACTGTTGGTGGGAATGCAAACTGGCACAGCCACTCTGGAAAACAGTATGGAGGTTCCTCAAAAAGTTAAAAATAGAACTACCCTGTTATCCAGCAGTTGCCCTACTAGGTATTTACCCAGAGCATACAAAAATACTAATTTGAAGAGATACATGTACCCCAATGTTTATAGCAGCATTATCAACCATAAATAGCCAAGTTATGGAAGGAGCCCAAATGTCCAGAGACTGATGAATTGAATAAAACATTGCACTATTAGTAATAAAAAAAGAATGAAGTCTTGCCATTTACAGTGATGTGGATGGAGCTACAGAGTATTATGCTAAGTGAAATAAGTCAGAGAAAGACAAATACCATATGATTTCACTCATATGTGGAATTTAAGAAACAAAACAAATGAACATGGGTTGGGGGAAGAGAGGAAAACCAAGAAACAGACTTTTAACTATAGAGAACAAACTAATGGTTATCAGAGGGGAGATGGGCTTTCCACCCCACCCCCTGCACTCCTGCCACCTCCTGCGGGGGGTGGGGGGTGGGTTATGGGGATTAAGGAGGGTACTTGTGATGAGCCCCAGGTGTTTTATGTAAGTTTCAAATCATTAAATTCTACACCTGAAACCAATATTACACTGTATGTTAACTAACTACAATTCAAATAAAAACTTGAAAAAGGAAAAAAAAAACAGCAATAACCCATAACATCATATACTACTATCCAGTCCACAATCCACTGTCCTCAACTGTCACCAAATGTCTTTATAACTATCTTTGTTTATTTAGATACAGGATCTAGTCAAAATTAACATATTGCTTTTGGTTGATATGTGGATATCCCATACCCACCTTGTATATTTCCTATACTAGTTTTGGAATTATCCATTTCTCCAAGGAAACTTTGTTCCTTGTAATAGGCAATGGTATTTGGAAACCGAAATCTGTGCATGAAGAATGTTTATTGCTATTTGGACTAATATTACTTATAGGTACTTTTAAGTGATAGAGCGATAGAGTGAAAGAGTGATATATTTTTTTAATATATATATATCATATTTTCATCTCTTTTTCCTTAAAATGAAAATCTTGGTACCTACATCTTCTCTTTATTCCACAATATACATAAAACCATTTCAGAATTACAATACTAATATTACTAATAACAGTAAAATATTATAAATTGTTCAAGATTTCTTTGCAATTCATTTTGTCCTCAGAATAGATGCCTCTATATAAAGATATAATGAAATTGATGATATGCCACAGGAAAACAGAATTTTTTCAAATAACTTTGAATCAAATAACTTTTATATCTTTCATTATATCTTTATCTCCTTATCTTTATTTTCAATTGTAGGTGTTTTCTTTTTAAATCCTTGTTATTAACTTTATATTTTGAATATATAAAGCATTTACATTAATCCAAAATCAAAACTATTCACAAATGCACTAGTGCATTTATCTCACTATAGTGAGATAAAGGTAAATTACGTGAAAGGGTGTATTGACATAAAGATATAATATATATATACATATATATGATATATATGTATATATACATATGTATATATGTGTATATATATATATATATGTATATATGTATGTATATATACACATACATACATATAAAGGTATACTGGTTCCTAACCTTACCCCCTCCAGCCTACTCCCATGCACATTACATAACCATATGAGGCAACCATTCAATTTAGATAATCAGTGTCGGGTTCTCATTTATCCTTCTTGTGTTTATTTTTGCAAAAGTGAGCATGCATTTATATTCTTATTTTCTCTTCTTTCTTATGCAAAAGGACACATTTTCTATATATACTCCCTTTTTTCTGATGCCTATTTATTTTTGAGAGAGAGGGAGAGAGCAAGCATGAGAACCAGGGTGGGGCAGGGAGAGAGAGAGAGACAAAGGATCAAAGTGGGCTCTACTGGAACAGCAGAGAGCCCCATGGGGAACTCAAACCCCCAAACTGTGAGATCATGACCTGAGCTGAAGTCCGGTGCTTAACCAACTGAGTCACCTAGGCACCCCTCTTTCTATACTCTTTTGCAGCTTTTTTCCTAATTAACTGTGGAAATTCAAATGGAAATTACTCTGTATCAGTATGTAGAAAGCTTTCTAATTATTTTTATAGCTGCATAGTATTTTATTATATGGCTGTAATTTGTTGAACCATGTTTGTGTCAGGGCTTTGTGCTGTCCCACATTTCCATGGAGTTTACTGTTATGCACATGCTGCAGTGAGTAGCCCTGTTCATATGTTGTATTATTTTGTAGAGACGTTATCTTCAGGGTAAATTCTAGAATTGGAATTGAGCAAAGAGTAAATGCATAAATATTTGTAAGTCCTTTCCACAGGGAGCTAATCAATTTTTAAAAATATCTGAACTTAATACCTAACTGCCTTCATTTAATTTTGATGCCTGTTTATAAATAACAGTTAAAAAAATCTTTGCACACACCCTTCAAACAATAACTCAAAATAGAACACAGACCTAAAAGTAAAACACAAAACTATAAAACCCATGGAAGATAACTTAGAAAAACTAGGTGACCTTGGGTGTGGCGATAATTTTAGGCAAAACCCCAAATGTACAATTTTTGAAAGACTGAATTGATCTGTATTTCAGTAAAATTAAAGACTTCATCTCTACAAAAAACAATGTCAAGAGAATGAGAAGACAAGCCACAGACTGGGAGTAAATTTTTGCATAAAATATTTCATAAAGGACTGTTACCTGAAATATAAAAGAAACTCACAAAACTCAACAATAAGAAAACAACCTGATTTAAAAATGGGTCAAAGGCATTAACAGACACCTCATCAAAAAAAAAATATACAGATGGCAAATAAGCATATGAAGAGGCATTCCACATTGTATCTGATCAGGGAAATGCAAAATAAAACAGCAGTGAAATACCAGTACACACCTATTATTATAACAGCCAAAATTTGGACCACTGACAACACCAAACGCTGACCAGCATGTGAACAACAAGAATTCTTTTTTAAAAAAAAATTATTTATTACGTGGTGGAATATCATTTTGGGTATATTGGCTAAATACAATATATTATGAAATCATTTCACCTCTTTTTTTACTTTTTATTGTTTTTTTTTTTTCATTTTAGACCTCTTCCTTTTTTTCAAATTTTTATTTAAATTCTAGTTAGTTAATATTAGTTTCAGGTGTAGGATTTAGTGATTCATCACTTACGTATAATATCCAGTGCTCAACACAACACGTGTCCTCCTTAATACCCATCATCTATTTAGCCCATCCCCTACCCACCTCCCTCTATCAACCCTCAGCTTGTTCTCTATTGTAAAGAGTCTCTTATAGTTTGTGTTCCTCTTATTAAGTTTTTAATTTTAATTCCAGTAGAGTTAACATACAATGTTAGTTTCAGGTGTATAATGTAGTGATTCAATAATTCTATACATTATTCAGTGCTCATCATGATAAATGTATTCTTAATCCCCATCACCTATTTTATCCATCCCCCCACCTACCTCCACTCTGGCAACTACCAGTTTGTTCTCTATAGTTAAGAGTCTGTTTCTTGATTTCCCTCTCTCTCTTTTTCCTTTGCTCATTTGTTTTTTAATTCCACATATGACTGAAATCATATGGTATTTGTCTTTCTCCAACTGACTTATTTTGCTCAGCATTATACTTTCTAACTCCATCTATGTTGCAGAAAATGACAAGATTTCATTCTTTTTTATGGCTGAATAATATTCCTATATATATATATACCACATCTTTATCCATTCACCTATCAGTAGGCACTTGGGCTGTTTCCATAATTTGGCTATAGCAGCAGGAACTCTAATTCATTGCTGATGGGAATGCAAAATGGTATAACCATTTGGAAGATAGTTTGGTGGTTTCTTACAAAACTAATCATACTCTTACCCTGCAACCAGCAATTGCATTCCTTGGTATTTTCCCAGAGGAGTTGAAAATGCACATCCACACAAAAACCTGCACACAGCTGTTTATAGCATTTATTCATAATCTCCAAAACTTAGAAGCAATCGAGATGTCCTTCAGTGAGTGAATGGACAGATAAATGGATACATCCAGACAATGGAATATTATTAAATGCTAAAAACGAGTGAACAATGAAGTTATGATAAGACATGGAGAAATCTTACATGCATACTAATAAGTGAAAGAAGCCAGTCTGAAAAGGCTCTATACTGTATGATTCCAACTATATGACATTTTGGAAAGGCAAAACGGTGGAGACAGTAAAAAGATGAGTAGTTTCAAGGGGTTGGGGATGAATAGGCAGAGTATAGAGGATATGGGAGAAGTGAAAATACTTTGTTTGATACCATAATGATGGATCGATATCATTATACATTTGTCCAAACCCTTTGAATGTACAACACCAAGAGTCAACTGTAATATAAACCATAGACTTTGGGTGACAATGATGTGTCAATATAGGTTTATCATTTGTAACAAATGCACCACTCTGGTGGAGGATTTTGACAATGGGGAGGCTATGCATGAGTGGAGGCAAGGGCATATGGAAAATCCCTGTCCTTTCCCCTCACTTTTGCTCTGACTCTTAAATTGCTCTAAAAAAATAGTCTTAATAAAAAAAAATCTTTGCGTGACCTGGAGAACTAGAGTTTTATTTTATTTTTGTTTTACTGTTTAGTCCCTTTTCCTGTACTTCTCTGATACCTACCTGCATCTAATTTTCCTTGTAATTTCTCAATAATCTTACAATCTTTTATGAATCCTTTTCTGGGATCCTATAGTTATCAAAGTACATTTTGTACTTCACAATTGTCTCTTGTTAGCCCACCCATGTTAAGATGTTAGCCACTTATCTTTTCAGCGTGTACCTCTTTGTAAAACCAGCTCAATCAATCAATCACAGTATTCACCAGAGGCATGGTATTTTCTGTTATTGTGGTTTGGGAAATGTTTTTCTTCTCCCTTCAAAGAGAACAGCAACTTAGCAAGATAATTGATCTGTGGCGAGATAACATATCCCATAAGTGTTCTATAAGTATTCTCCCAGACTCTTTGGTCCTCTAATCTTTAAGTTATGAAAGTAAATATCTTATTTTCTTCCCACCTTTGAAAGTTAGGTCCCCTCTCATCCTGGCTGCATGTAGTTCAAGCTCCTTGACTTTGTAATGTGAAGTATTAAGTAACATATGTGTAATTCTTATCTTCCTTTGATGCTGATGATTGAAGACATGTTAAATCTGTCTCAAGCTCTAGGATACACGCTTCTTATCAGTTTAGGAAATTTGTTCTAGATTAGGTTCTTAGTTTCATAATTGTGGTTTATTTTAATTTTTTTCCACATCTCCTTGGGTAATGCAATTGTGCACAGCATAGATTATATTTGTGATATGCTTCAGGTTTATTTTTAGCTGGTTGTGTATGGTTAACAGCTATTCTAGTTGTGATGTCCATTCTGATTGGTTAGTATCCATTCCATACAGGTGTGAAATATATCTAATATCTCCCAAGTGTGTTATCATTGCACTAGTCAGTGCCAATCCCTGATGAAATTTGCATTTATCTCTGGCTAATTGAGAAATATTAGGACAATAAAATTAGTTTGTAATAAAGATAAGTGTATTCAGTTTACAAAACTATTCATAGGCTGTGTCAGTCCTAAAGTTTTGGTTACTAAATGCTTGTTCTTTTGTGAAAAAAATGGTAATTTTTTAAAGAACATTCTTACTTGGGTAAATAGAAAGATGACAATGCTATGTCAGTACTCCAAATTTTAAAAAGGAGGAAAAAAAACCTTTGTAAAATTCAGTTGTCTGGGAACACTAATCTTTGCCATTGCCTTTAAGTTAATGTCAAGGCCTGTTAGTTGTTCTTGAATCTATCTACATCGTTTCTCTAGGATTGAGATTTGAGATTTAACTCCATCTTTGGAGTTACTGAGTCTTTTTGCCTTCCTTTTTGCTATTTACAGGAGTTTTTATAATACTTCTTTTTTCATTTTCACCTAAGTCATTCAGTCCTTATATACTTTCATAGTTGATGTTGTCTACTTCACATTCCTCTGGTTGCAAAGGCCAAGAAGCATATCAACGGTAATAAACAAAATCTAGTTTATTACCTACCATAATAGTCTGCACCTACCATTATACATTTCCACTCTGCAAATTCTCCTTCTATTATTTCCATAAGTCTCCAGTGAGCATCTCACATGTGTGCATTAATAAGTCTCTTGGATCTACTGATTGCATGTACTTCTGTAGCCCACATTGCTAATGAAGGTGTTTTGTCATCATCAATGACACCAAAGTTCACTCTTATGAATATGATGTCTGGCTAGTAATGCTATATTCTCTTACTCCCATAGATGAGGGTAATAAATATGGTAAAGTTGAAATAATACTTTATTATCTGTAGCTAATAACTATTAACAAATTTCTAACAATTGGAAAAAACTAAAAGCATTAATTTGTTAATGGAGAAGGCATGTCTATTGCCAAAAAATCGATAGTATTCTAATGTATTAATAATAAATGGAAAGTCTAAACAAGAAAGACCTTTCCTCAATACACACACACACACACACACACACACACACACACACATACACACAAACACAACACATGCACACACACAAACACATAAAGGCATTGGGATAAAATAACAATACATAGCTGCATAATGGGAATAATAAAATCTTGGTAAATATAAACAAAAGTTTTGAGCAAATATAGCAAATATAGATAGGGTAATAAACATGTATTAACTCTAGCTGGAGTTCTACGATCTATAACTAGAAGAGGAAAACAGGAGAGCCTGGCAA
Source organism: Panthera onca (assembly GCF_046562875.1). Lineage (NCBI taxonomy): Eukaryota > Metazoa > Chordata > Mammalia > Carnivora > Felidae > Panthera > Panthera onca. The sequence continues at coordinate 50,999,269 of NC_138348.1, read as the reverse complement.
ATAATCTAAGATAATGGAATCAAAGTAATAGCACCTTGCAGGGAACACAGGCTGGAAACCAAGGACCTGAAGGGATGTGATGAATAAAAAGAAGAAGAAGAAGAAAAGAAGAAGAAGAAGAAGAAGAAGAAGAAGAAGAAGAAGAAGAAGAAGAAGAAGAAGAAGAAGAAGAAATAAAAGAAATAAAGGAAAAAGAACAAAGTTCAGGGCCAAAGGTCTACATGAAAGTGTGTTCAAAAAGCAAAAGAATAGACTGGGGGGGAGGAAGGACGTGCATGGGGTGGTAAGGCAGAGCTTGAAGAATTTCCCATAAAAACTAATTCAAATCCTCTTTCATATGTAGTTAGCAGTCCCATCCACTGGTGTTACAAATGCCAAACTAACTGAATAATTTTCCAATAGTTAATTTAAACGTTATGCACAATTCTGAGTAGCACTCCAACAAAATTTTAACTTAGAAAATGACAAAATGCTTCTAAATTTCCCATGAAAAACAAGAGGTCACATCACACAATCACAGAACTTACAAAGGGACAGTAAAAGGGCTGTTCTACCGAGTATTAGAACATGGCAGATACTAAAATGCTCAGCTTCCAATTCTACCAAAGAATATAAGAAACAGACTGGAACTCTAAAAACTGTAATGAAATAGTGTCACAGAAGAAATGAAAAAGAATGACAATTTATTAAACAATGAGTTGATCACTGGTTAATAATTTGAGAAACCAGTAATTTTAATCCAACACACATTAAATTTATACCTCTCACCAAAATGGACGCTTCTCTGTGGACCCTTGTTGACTATTCTAACCCTGACCTCCTCTCTTCCTCCCTTGTGATTCTTACATGCCACCTCTCGTGCAACATTCTGAGCTTCCTGAAGAATTGATATAAAATTTACTAAACATATAACAAGAAATATGAAATAAAGCATTTAAAATCAGCTGTATAGTATATTTCTATTTGTAAAGGTAAAGAGCTGTATATGTATATGTATATGTAAATATGCTTTTGCTTTTATGTGCCCAGGAGGAAAAAGGAAGCTACCTAAAAAATCATAAATATGTTTATTGCTGGAGAGTAGATTATGCTAAGATAGTGGTTTTCAATTTTTTTTGTCTTAGGACTCTTTTATACCCTTAAAAATTGCCGAGGACCCCATGCAGCTTTGTCTATGTGGGTTCTATCTATAGATATTTACTGTATCAGAAGTAAAAACTGAGAACCTGAAAGAAATACCTATTATTTTAAATTATAACAATAAGCCCATTACATGTTAACATAAATAACATGTTATATAGAAAAATAATCATATTTTCCAATATTTAAAAAAATTAGGGAGAAGAGTAACATTATTTTGCCTTTATGTAATTCTCTTTAATGTCTGGCTAAATAGAGACAGCTGGATTCTTAAATCCGCTTCTGAATTTAATCTGGTGTACTGAACACTCCTGAGAGAATCAGCGTATAAGAGGAAAATAAAATCTTAGTATTATTATGAAAATAGTTTTGACCCAGATCCCCAGACAACCCTTTGGGAACTACTTTTCTAGAAGAGGAAAGGAAGGTTTTTGTTTTCACCAGAGGTAGTTTGTGTTTTATAGTTCTCTAAGCCTTATCTATTAAATAGGAAAAATAATACTTCTTTGTAGAATCTTTGTGAGAAATATGTGTAATGTGCTTAGAGGAGAAATAAGCACATCTCAAGCAAATAATGTATGACAGATATTATTATAATAGTCATTTATTACGATGATGGTTAAATGCAAAGCCAGGATGAAAACTTCTGAATTTAAACCAGTGCTTTTTTAACTGCAGCCTCTTATGGCTTAGAGGCTGCACAGAGTTGCAAAGGCCTCATAGGACAGCCTTTCTCCCAGACCTCTGAAGAGATAGGCCAGAGAAAGCGTTAGTAGTAAAGGGAGCCAATGCAATCCAATTAATAATCTCAGGGCCCTGGTCTCTGAAGGCCCCACAAGAGCTTCTGTCCAGAGCAATATTGGGCATAGCCCAAAAAAGGTGATGGAGTTGGTAGCCTAAGAAGTCAAGGGTGATCTGATGATGTTGAAAAGTGGAACAGACTGGTCGGAATGCAATGTGCACTGGCTGTAGCAGGGGCAGGGTACTTGCCCCATATTTCACCTGCTCTCCCACATTCTCAACACTCTTGTGGTTAAGTAGAATCAACATGGCTGGTTTGGGACAATGGAATAAAAAGTGATAAATAATTTAATATACGCAGTGTGAAGTGGCAGGTAAGGATATTTATTTGATAGGAGTCCAAAAGAATCTAATAGAGGAAATGAAGGAAAATAAATATCTCGAGATAAAAATGGAAAATTTCACAATCAAATAAATGTGAGTCTTTAGGCTAAAAGCGTACTCCTGGAACCAAACAGGATCATGTGCCACACCTACATATTTCACAGTGAACCTGCAGAGCATCAGGATGAAAGGAAATCTTTAATACTGTTAGAGGAAAAATGCAGATTATAATACAAAGCAGTGACAATTAGTAGCTGACTTGTTGGTGACAATAGATGGCAGAAGATCAAAGAATAATATTGAATGATAAACTATTAGTCAAGACTAAGACAAATAAAAATATTTTCAGCTTTTCTTTAGCAAGACACCAGGTTAGAGGGGAAGAATGGGAGTACAGGTGAGTGCACTGAATATTGCCCGAGGCTATACCCCAAAGCTTTACAGGCAGAGAGGGCCAGGCCACCAGGAACAGAGGGAACCTTCTAGGGATTCTGCCCCATTCCCAGGGTCACAGTGGAGCAGTAAACTGAACAATCCTTAAAAGACCGAATACTGGACTAGAGGATTGTGGGGTTGCATCTGCAAAACCCTTAAAAAGAAAAGGTAAGCACAGAGGAAAGGAAAAAAAATGAAAAGGCAAAAAAATCTTTAACATTCAGAATTGAACAAACCAAACTTCAAACAACTGAAGAGACTGAATGTGAGGAAAACAGCCTATAAAATCAAAAAGTGTAAGTTTGTTACAGATATTAAATTTCTGGAACAGATGGTTATAAAATCAGTGTACTAAATATATTTGAAGAGGTAAATGAAGACAAACCTCTTGTTATAAAAATAAAAATAAATTAAGTTTGAAATAAAGGATAAAAAGATATTATTTTATTTTTTTTTTAATTTAACATTTATTTATTTTTGAGACAGAGAGAGACAGGGCATGAACGGGGGAGGGGCAGAGAGAGAGGGAGACACAGAATCGGAAGCAGGCTCCAGGCTCTGAGCCATCAGCCCAGAGCCCTACGCGGGCCCGAACCCACGGACTGCGAGATCGTGACCCGAGCCGAAGTCGGACGCTCAACCGACTGAGCCACCCAGGCGCCCCTAAAAACAGATTTTAAAAGAACAATTAAAATACCTTGGAAATGAAGAGTACAGAGATTAAAGTAAGAAGTGAAAACAATAAACTCAATATAAACTCTAAAGAAGAGAATTGGCTACTTGGAAGAAATAAATTTGAAACTCATCCAGAACACAGCCCAGAGAGACAAAGAGATTAAAAAGTGTATTTGTGTAACTAAGAGATGAGGAGACCAGAATAGGATTATTTGCTTTTGCCATTTCTATTCAACATTACACTTGGAGATTCTAGTCAGGGCAGTTAGGCAATAAAAAGAAATTAAAAGCATACAGATTGAAAAGGAAGAAGTGAAACTGTCACTATTCACAGATGGCATGATCTTGTATATTAAAAACCTTAAGGACCACCCCCAAAACTAGTAGAGCTAATAAGTGAGTTCAGCAAGGTTGCAAGATACAATATATGAAAATCAATTGTATTTATATACATAAGCAATGAAAAGTCTGAAAATGAAATTAAGAAAACAATCCCTGGGGGCACCTGGGTGGCTCAGTCAGTTAAGCATCCAACTTTGGCTCAGGTCATGATCTCATGGTCCCTGAGTTTGGAGCCCCATGTCAGTCTCTGTGCTGACAGCTCAGAGCCTGGAGCCTGCTTCAGATTCTGCATCTCCTTCTTTCTCTGCCCTTCCCCACTGGCATATTCTCTCTCTCTCTCTCTCTCTCTCTCTCTCTCTCAGAAGTAAATATACATTAGAAAGAAAGAAAGAAAGAAAGAAAGAAAGAAAGAAAGAGAAAGAAAGAAGGAAAAGAAGAAAGAGAAGAGAAAAGGAAAGGAAAGAAAAGAAAGAAAAAAACTCGGGCACCTAGGTGGCTCAATTGGTTGAGTCCTATTCTTTGTTTCAGCTCGGGTCATGATCTCATGGTTTGTGGGTTTGAGCCCATGCTGACGGAGCAGACAGAGCCTGCTTGGGTTTCTCTCTCTCCTTCTCTCTCTGTTTTTCCCCTCCTCTCTCTCTATCCCTCTCTCTCTCAAAATAAATAACTGAACATTAAAAAAAGAAAACAATACTATTCACAATAGCATCAAAAAATATAATACTTAGGAATAAATACAGCAAAAGAAGTGTAAGACTTGTACACTGAAAATTATGTAACATCATGAGACCGTGTGGTATGGGCATAGGATAGACATATAGATCAATGGAATAGAATTAAAAGTCCAGAAGTAAAGCCATACATCTATAGTCAGTTGTTATCCAAGAAGGATAGCAAGACCATTTAATAGGGAAAAAGTAGGTTTTTTTTTTAACAATGGGGCTTGGACAATTGGACTGTCACGCACAGAAGAATGAATTTGGACCCCTCCCTCTGAGGTGTCCTCTTAGATAGGATACCTAAGGCACAAGCAACCAGGGACAAAATAAATTAGAGTTCATAGAAATTAAAAACCTCTGTGTTTCAAAGGGCACTATGAAAAAGTAAAAGGACAAAGCACAGAATGAGAGAACATATTTTCAAATTGTATTTCTGATAAGGGTTTGGTATCTCGGTCATATGGAAATGAATGAGAATAATAATGGCATTAGATTTTTCTTCAGCATCACAGAATACAAGAAGACATCATCCTAATTGGAGACATGTTAGAAGCATTCCCTTTTAAAGCAGGAGCAGAAGAAATGCTATGTGTATCATGAAGAGGAAAATTAATTCCAAATTAATCTATTGATTCAGTGTAATTTCAATTAAAATAACCACCGAATACTTTTACAGAATTTACTAAGCTAATTCTAAAATTCTTATGGAGAAATTATGGGCCAAAAATAGAAATAAAGTATGACTTATCATTGTGAGATTACATTATGTCCAAATGATTTCTAGACAGAAAGAGGAATAAATATTTACAACTGGTTTATTTTCCAGTTTATTAATTATATGAATCTAGAATTCATTTAAATATTAACAACATCCCACTGAATATTTACATAGCATGTACACAAACTGATAAATCACATTTAGGCACTAAACATATTAAATTTCCCCAAATATTTAAATGTTGATTGCCAACTTAATCAAACACTTCTAAACCTTTAATTAGAATCCCTTTGAATATATCAGAATCTCGTAAGTGCTCTACAATTTCACAAAGCTGTCAAAATGCACATGCAATATAATTATTGTAGCACTGATCAGACACTCACCAGAAAACCCGAGTAGAAAGTGTCTAAGCCAGGGTTTTAAATTTATTTCTTTGTGATTGTCATTCTTGTACTTCTTTCTTACTGGAGTTACATGCAAAATGAAGTTCAGTGGTTTTTTACTTTTATACCTTCCTAAAATTTCATTAATTTTTCAGACTCCAAAAAAGAGGTGCCTTATGGGAGCAACTGACATTTCAGGCTCTGGGTCTGGGCTACATGGCAGTTGGTGAGGACACACGAAATTGAGTCTTTCTTTATAGTAAAGCTTTCCTCGTTACCTTGTGAGACTCTTCCATTCTCCATCTATCATACTGATATTCATTTGTGACACTTGGTATCTTTCCCAGAAATGATAGACATATATGTATTATTCATTATACTTTTCCATATTTTTGTTTCACAAATTAAAAAAATTCAAAATGTACAAATGTATATAGAGAAATGAGTGTCTCCTGTACAACTCACCCCACTTTACTCCTACTCTTTGAAAGAAACTATTCATAGACTTTTTTCTATAACAATGCAAATGCATGTATATCACACATATGTATGCATCCAAAGACATAAATAATATGTGCTATATAACATAAATAAAATATAAAATATATAATATATGTGTTGAAGTATAAAATATCCTAGTTAATCATATTCTATATATATGTTTCTATAACTCAGTATCACTCCATGCTAGTACATGCAGAACTATATCATTTTAATGACTGCTTATTATATCATAGCATGAATATTTCTACAACTGACTTAACCACTGTCTTTCAGAATAACACTGTTGTTGCCTCTAATCTTTGAGCTCTTACAAATAATGCTCCAATGAACAACCTTGTACATTTAATTGTGTACAATTGTGTAAGTATTTCCATAATTTCGACCAGTGCTGTCCAATAAGTCTGTGACAATAGAAATGTTTTATATCTGTTTTGCCTAATATTGCAATGCCTAGCTACATGTGGCCATTGAATACTTGAAATGTGGTTAGAGTGATGGAGGAACTGAATTTTTAATTTCATGTTAAACCACACACACACACACACGCACACAGTGTTAAACCAAACAAATGTAACAAAATTTTAGGACAGATATCAACTACTTTGGCTATAAGAGTCTTCAGTTTTAAGTAAAGAATTTCCTTTATGCTGTTGCTGTGTTTGAAGTCCCAGGGACACCCCATAACAAAGGGAATTCAGACTATTCGGGAACAGGTGACAATGTTAAATCCTTGCATGAAGGCAGAAAGCACAGCAGTCCATGTGGAGAGCTGTGTTTTGGAGACACTCTGTCTCTTTCATCATAATCCTAATTGTAAAGTGGTCTTCATCTGCCACGTTCATGATTTACTATCAGGTTCAGGAGAACTACATTCTTCCCTACTACAATTAAGGGAAATTGTGTTTGACATTCTGATGAGAATTAAAATTAAATCAAACCAGATATTAAGGACCTATCCTCTTGTGATTAGTGAAACAGTCAGTAACATGAAAATTTTGGTGGCATGGCATGAAGTGAGGCACAGTCCTGAACTGCAGCCCCTAAAATTGCTCCTGAAAGCAGAGCAGTGTGAGTAATGCTGCCCGGTGCCAAGGAGGTTGTAGTAGTTGGGTCCCGCCAGGAAACAGCCAACACACGCTCAGGGTTTTACTCCGGAGAGTGTATGAAGGGGGCCAACAAGAGATGTGTATTTCCACTGTGCCCTGCAGGAAGCTAGGACGACCCCTACATGTGAAGAGTCTAGGATAGGATGGGGAAAAATCATTCTGTAAGTGCATTATAAGGTATAAAAATGACAGGAGCCCCCCTTCCACCATTATTTTTTGGTTCCCAAACCCATGTATTCTCTGGAAGAAAGGGCATTATATACATAACATGTGGTATATGTCTTAAAATAAAATATGTAATATAATATATAGGGGTGCCTGGGTGGCTCAATTGCTTAAGTATCCAGATCTTGATTTCGGCTCAGGTCATGATCTCACAATTTGTGAGATCATGCCCAATGCAGTGCAGAGCCTGCTTGGGATTCTTTCTCTTCCCTCTCTCTCTGCCCCTTCCCTGCCTCTGCACTCTCTCTCTCTCTCTCTCTCTCTCTCTCTCTCTCTCTTTTTCTCGCTCAAAATAAATAAACATTAAAAGAAATTTGAAAAAGGGGCGCTTGGGTGGCTCAGTCAGTTAAGTGTCTGACTTCAGCTCAGGTCATGATCTCACGGTTTGTAAGTTCAAGCCCCACGTCAGGCTCTGTGCTGAGAGTTCAGAGCCTGGAGCCTGATTCGGATTCTATGTCCCCCTCTCTCTCTGCCCTGCCCCTGCCTGAACTCTGTCTCTCTCAAAAATAAATAAACATTAAAAAATTTATTTTAAAGAAATTAAAAAAAATATATATATATATACCTGTATATAAAGTAAAAATGTATTTAAATATATATTTATGTATAAACACATTTACGTGTAATTGTATATGCATATATACATATATGACATATACCGCATCCCATTGTATAACACCATACTTCACAGAATATTGTCCCCTAATTATTGCTCTTACTAAGCCTTGCCAGGCTATTTGGCACTCCTGGCAGCGCAGCTGCTTCAAAGGGATGAGAAATACAGTAAGACTAGGGAATTCTGTGGTTAGAACCCATTACGACACTTCTGCTATAAAATATATTCCTTGGTTGGAAATGATATTGTGTAGGATGGCCCAGCAGTGAATAAGAAATCTTGACATCCACCAATGGTTGTGTGAAAGTACCGGGGCAAGGAATAAATTTGGACCCAGAATTTGAGTCTATGACTCTGAGGAGAAATGTCTGCCCACTCCATGATGGAAGGAAAGTTAAAGCACACAAATGTCCATCAACTGATGAATGGATAAAGAAGATATGGTTTATATATACAATGGAATAACACATGGCAATGAGAAAGAATGAAATCCTGCCTTTTGCAACAATGTGGATGGAACTGGAGGGTATTATGCTAAGTGAAATAAGTCCGTCAGAGAAAGACAGATATCATATGTTTTCACTCATATGTGGAACTTGAGAAATTCAACAGAAGACCATGGGGGAAGGAAAGGGAAAAAATAGTTTCAAACAGAGAGGGAGGCAAACCATAAGAGGCTCTTAAATACAGAGAACAAACTGAGGAGGGTTAACGGGGAGGGTGGAGGAGAGGGGAAAATGGGTGATGGGCATTGAGGAGGGCACTTGTGATGAGCACTGGGTGTTGTATGTAAGCGATGAATCGTGGGAATCTACCCCTGAAACCAAGAGCACACTGTATACACTGTATGTTAGCTAACTTGACAATAAATTATATTAGGACAAAAAAAAGTGTTACTGAGGCAAAAACAAATAACAATGGAAAGAATAGAACTGCAGCCTTGGAAGTAAGTGTATATGGGGGCAATTTATGTTTGTAAAGGTAGCTTTTTAAATCTGTAAGGAAAACACATATTAGTGAATAAAATTAAGACAATTAGCTAGCCATTAAAAAAAAATCGGGATTCCTACCTCACTTACTATACCAAAATAAATTCTTGCTGAAACCATGAAATACTAAACCACTGATGGATATTTGTATAATTTTGGGTTGGGAAAGACCTAAGTTTGTCTCAGTATTGGAAAACATAATAGAGAAGATTGGTAAACTTGACTACTTAAAAAGTGAAACTTCTTTGTAAAATAAACACCATAAAAGTTGAAAGGTAGAAGACAAATTGTAAAATTATTTGCAAAATGTTAGACAAAGAATCAATATCTCAGATGAATAGAGAGCTCTTAAAAATCAATAGGGAAAATATTTAATGTTTTAATAGGAATATGGGCAAAATACTCTGAAGCAAGTTACCGAAGAAACACAAAGACATATGAAAAATGTTTAATCTCATGAATAATCAAAGAAATGCTAGTAAAATGTGAACAGTCTTTTCCCTTCATCAAATCTGACAAAGATTACAATTATTGACAAACTCAAATTTGCAGTTGTGAGGGGCAGCAAGTCTCATCCTGCAATATTGTCGAGAGTGTAAAACAGTCACATCACCTTAGCAAAGTGGTACAGTGGTATATATTGAAATGTAGAATATTTCCAGCTGTAGCACACTTCCGGGAATTTACCCTAAGGAGATGAATGCACATTATTGCTCTATTTACAATATTGAAAATGTGAAACAACCTTAATGCCCATCGATAATGGACTGAGAAAGTAAATTATGATGTAGGAATTTCATACAGCTCTTAAAAGCGAACTCTATATTTATTGACTGGAAAGATCTTATTGAATGAAAAATGAAGGGTTCAGAATACAGGTCCTATAAAGTAATAATAGATTTGCATGCCTATTTATGAATATAGAGGTGCTTAAAAGGATGCTCACTCCACTCCCCCTAAAGAAAAGTAAAAAAAAAAATGCATATTTCATATTTAAAAAGAAGTTGAGGGGCACCTGGGTGGCTCAGTTGGTTAAGTGTCCGACTTCGGATCAGGTCAGGATCTGGCGGCTCATGAGGTTGAGCCCTGCTTTGGGCTCTGTGCTGACAGCTCAGAGTCGGGAGCCTGCTTCAGATCTTGTGTCTCCCTCTCTCTCTGCCCCTCCCGCTCATGCTCTGTCTCTCTCTCTCTCAAAAATAAACATTAAAAAAAATAAACTAAAATAAAAATAAATCGAATGCTACAGAAAAGTAAAAAATAAAAGGTGAAAGTGTTTCTATCACTGATTTCGCATAACACCTGCCTCCAGGAACAAGCAATGTTAACAGATTGAGTTCTAACCTTAAGATCTTAGAACCCATATCTACCCTTATGCTAATATGGGTGGAAATAGAGATATATTGATATTTAGAAATATACATTCTGTTACTTTAAAATATACCTGGGTGGCTCAGTCAGTCAGGTCTCACGGTTCATGAGCTCGAGCCCCGTGTGGGGCTATGTGCTGACAGCTCAGAGCCTGGCGCCTGCTTCAGATTCTGTGTCTCCCTCTTTCTCGCTCTCTCGCTCTCTCTCTCTCTCTCTCTCTCTCTCTCTGCCCTTCCCGCACTCACACTCTGTCTTTGTCTGTCTCTTTCTCTCAAAAATAAATATTAAAAAAGTATTTTAAAGTATAATTCATGGAAGTATTATTTGCATACTTAAAAGTGCACATGCCACAACTGTACATCTCAGGGAATTTTCATCTACAAATACACAAGAGCAACAAGTTCCAAGATAAAACACCACCACCACCACCCCAGGACATTACCAGCCCCCCAGTGGACCTTCTCGTTCCCCCTTTCCAGTCACTACTCTGTGCTGGTTTCTAACAGGACTGAATCATGTGACTAGTTTTATATTAAAAAAAAAATTTTTAACGTTTATTCATTTTTGAGAGACAGAGAGAGACAGAGCATGAGCGGGGAAGGGGCAGAAATAGGGAGACACAGAATCCAAAACAGGCTCCAGGCTCTGAGCTGTCAGCACAGAGCCTGATGCGGGGCTCGAACTCACAGACTGTGAGATCATGACTTAAGCTGAAGTCGGATGTTCAACCGACTGAGCCACCCAGTGCCCTTAGTTTTAAATAACTATAATTTTAAATAACTGTAACAGCAACAACAGCAGCAGCAACATGGATAATGTACGTGTGTGAGTCTAGCTTAGTTTGCTCAGTGTCCTATCTCTGAGATGTAGCTATAAGTAGTGGTAGACTGTTCATTCTCATTGTTGTCGAACATTCCATTGTGTGACTTAACTTTAACATATTTATCCATTGCACTTTTCATGCGCTTCTGGTAGTGTTCAGTTTGTAATTCTTATGAATAGTGCTTCTGGGAACATTCTGTGTGTGCCTTTCGGGAATCCTGCATATGCATTTCTGTTGACTCTAAACCAAGAGGTAGAATGAATGGGTCATAGAGTATAATGTTTGGTGTGCACCTCCAAGATATCTCCCAAAGTCCATTTCCATCCCTAATGATGATTCATTTTATGTGTCAACTCCTCTAGGGCACAGTATCCAGATATTTGGTGAATATTCTAGATGTTTCTGTGAAGGTATATTTTACATGAGATTAACATTTAAATCAGTAGACCTTGAGTAAAACAGCTTACCCTCTGTAATGTTAGGTGGGTCTCATCCAAAACTTGAAGGCCTGACCTACTTGGGTGGAGAGGGAATTCTGTTAGCAGACACACTTCACACTGGAACTGCAGATCTTCTCTTTGTCTCCAGCCTGCTGGCCCACCCTGCAGATTCTGGATTTGCCAGCCTCCACAATTGCATGAGCCAATTCCTTAAAACAAATCGCGCTCTCTATATACACATCTGGTTGTTTCCATGTCTCTGGAGAACTCCGACTAATACACCACTACCAGCCGGTGTATTTTCTTCACATGCCTCCTAAACTTGGTATTTTCTGTCTTTGATTTTAGCAGTCTGGTGGGTGTAGTACCACTCGTTTGAGCAGCATACTTCGGGCAACATTTCACATCCAGATATTTGGCCTTCATTTGACTTTAAAGGCTATACACCTTCCATTTTATGTATATATCACTTTTTTTTAAAGTTTTTTTAATAAGTTCATTTATTGGTTTTGAAAGAGAGAGAGAGGAAGCACAAGCAGGGGAGGGAAGAGAGAGAATCCCAAGCAGGCTGAGCCACCTGACCAGGCGTATATATCATCTTTTATTTATCTACCTCCTACTAATGGACATTTAGATTATTGCTATTTTTCATTGTTATAAATAATACTGCAATGAAAAAATTAGGCAGAAATCTTTAAAAATTTTGTGTTTTCAGGCATCTGTCTGGCTCAGTCAGTAGAGCATGCAACTCTTGATCTTGGGGTCATGAGTTCAAGCTCCACATTGGGTGCAGAGGTTACTTAAAAGATTGTGTTTCAACTGAGAACAAACTGAGGGTTGATGGAGGGTGGGAGAGAGGGGAGGGTAGGTGATGGGCATTGAAGAGGGCATCTTTTGGGATGAGCACCGGGTGTTGTATGGAAACCAATTTGACAATAAATTTCACATATTAATAAAATAAAATAAAATAAAATAAAATAAAATAAAATAAAATATAAAAAATATATCTTTTCAAAAAAAAGTATTGTGTTTCTCTGTGCTACATTCCTACAACTAAAAATTTGGGTCATAAATATACATATTTTAAATGATGGCTAGTATTTTCAAAGTGTTCCCCATATATGTACCAATATTGTACTCCTACCAGTGGCAAATAAAAATGATTAATTTTCCACCCTATTTCCAGGTAAGATATATTTTAAAAACCTCTCTGATTTTCATTTTTATTTTATTTGTATTTCTTTGGTTATATTCTAGGTTGACTTTTAAAAATATGTATTATTCATGTATATTCCTTATGGTTTTTCTGTTTATGTCTTTTGCCCACTTTTTCTGCTGAGTTTATTTGTGTCTTTCTAAATGATATATGAGTTCTGTAGGGGGGCGCCTGGGTGGCTCAGTTAAGCGTCCAACTCTTGATCTCAGTTCAGTTCTTGACCTTAGGGTTGTGAGTTCAAGCCCCAAGTTGGGCTCCTACTGAAAACAAAACCAAAAACAAAGTTCTGTAGGCATTATAGGTATTATTGCATTCGATATTTTGTGATGCAAGTATTTTTCCAGTTTTTTGTGTATTAAGGAGGCAAAGTAGTATACTTATTTAACGAATAGGTTATAGAATCAAAATTTGTCACTCAGCTTTGTCATTAACTCGTTGAATAACCTTTGTGAGGTTATTTAACCATCCTCCACCCCCCAAACCTCAGTTTTCATAACCGTAAAGTACAGATAACAATAACTTTCTCATAATGTGGTAATTATAGGAATTAAAATATTGCATGTGAAAATGTAAAACACCTAGCCATTTTCTGTCATTCAAAATGCTTCTTGCTATTGAAATTATTTGTCTTATAAACTCGCATATGGTTTCTTAAGAAAGTTTTAGTTTTTCTGTTAAATCAGTCAATCTTCATGACCTCTCAGTCTTATGCTGTCCTCTCTCTAAGACAATAAAATAGTGCTCTTTGGTTTCTTCTAGTATGTACCTAATTTTATGTTCTTTGAGATTATCAAGCCAGTTGGAATTTATTTTTTATATGTTATAGAGATTTACCTTCATTGTCTTTCAAATAGAGAGCCAAATACCAAAAGCCATTTTTCTAATCAGTCGTTTCCTTGCAGACTTTAAATGTCACTGTTTTAATACTAAAACAATATTTGTACTTGCATGAGTTTCTGGACTGTCTTTTATGTTCCTATTGATCTATTTCCTCTTTTGTACACTGGCAGCATATTATTCAATTTTGTTACTTGTATCGTATTGTTTTCATATCTGCTGGCCGAGCCCTTTTTATTATTTGTCTTATAACAGGTTCTTGATTGTTAATGCAGATCAATGCTTTCAGATAGAATCAACTAGCCAAATCAACATCCTGTGGCTTGATGCATTCCTCTTCATTTTTCTTTTTAGTACTTATCTTTTACACTCTTCATTAACGTTTTTTTCCCCTTTGTTGATGTTTTGACTCAAAGAATATGTGTCCTCTTTAACTGCTCTGAGAAAGTAGAGACAGTTTTGATTACAAGGCTTTCTTTTGTGTTGTTTCTATGCTATGTTTCATGTTCTTTCCTTTCTGCTAATTATTTGTCTAGCATAGAGAGCAGGGCTACCATCTATAGCTGTGCAGTTAAGCACAGCTTAAAGAGGTATTGTCCACGTAGTTGCAGTGTAGACCCTGCAAATATGTTATACAGCAGGCCCAGGGATCAGTTGTATGGGAACTTCTATTTGCTTAAGAAGAGCATGCGTTAATTCTCCTTGATTCTCCTCTCTGGTGATCTGGACACTATTTTAATTGTGCCATTATAAATTGAGCTAGAGAATCATTTGTGTCATGCTTTATAATCTCTGTACAGTATTTTACTTATTGTCAGGGACAGACCAGAAGCCAGGACTGGAGCAGCTAGTGTACTGAGGCAAACTTTATTCAGAAAGGTCTGCATTGTGGCAGAGGGCCTGAGCACACACCTACTCTGTATTGCCCAGTTCCCATTGTGGCTAGGTGTAGCCACATGACAAATTCTCACCAAGGGTTTGTGAGCTCAAGTCATGGGTGTCACTGTCAGGATGAAGTGGTTAAAAGGCAGACAAGTCTTCCGTACTGTGATAATAGTGAAAATATGTATTCACTCTGTCTCGGGTTCCAGACTTGGAGCTCCTAAAACCATTGGAAACTCTTGAATGAGAAGAATGTTTTTGTATGCTAATGAGATGACTCCTGGATGAAGGGGTAGAGATCTAGATGGCTTCTGGCTGGTGGCTAGAAAAACCAAGCCACGATTAGAGGGTTGGAACCTTCAACCTCACCTCCTAACCTAGGGAGGAGAGAGAAGCTGGAGATTGAGTTAATCACTAACAGCCAATGATTTAATCAGTCATGCCTCTGTAATGAAGCCCCATAAAAACTCCTAAGTGATGGGTTCAGAGACTTCTGGTTTGGTGAATACATGGAGTTAGTAGGTAGGTTACACACCATGGCATGGAAGTTCTGCACCTGCCTCCCTGTGTACCCTCCTGCTTCACCTTGCTTTATGCATCTCTTCAATTTGACTATTTCTGAGCTATATCCTTTGTAATAATAAGTAAAGTGCTTTTCTGAGTTCTGAGAGTCATTCTAGTGAATTACCAAACCGAGGAGGGGGTGTAGGAACCCCTGAATTTATAGCCTGTCATTCAGAAGTCAGGGTGACGACCTGGGACCTACGACTGATATCATCCATGGGGGTAATCTTATGGGACTGAGTCTCTAACTTGTGCGGTTTGTGCTAACTCTGTATAGTTGGTGTGAAATTGAATTGAATTGAATTGAATTGGTGGACACCAGCTAGTGTGGAGAATTGGAGAAATGTCAGAAGTGGCAGAAAAAAGACACTTCGACCCTTCATATTTCTTTGTTTTTCTTTTTAAATTATTAATTAAATTTTAGTTAACATACAGTGCAACTTTGGCTTCAGGAGTAGAATTCAGTGATTCATCACTTACATAAAACACCCAGTGCTCATCACTACAAGTGCCCTCCTTAATGCCCATCACCCATCTAGTCCATCTCCTACCCACCTCCCTCCATCAACCCACGGTTTGTTCTCTATCATTGAGAGTCTCTTGTGGTTTATTTCCCTCTCTTCTCTTTTTCTCCCCCCGTTCCCATATGTTCATCTGTTTTGTTTCTTAAATTCCACATATGAGTAAAATCATATGGTGTTATTTCTCTGATTGACTTATTTCACTTAGCATAATACATTCTAGCTCTATTCATATTGCAAATGGCAAGATTTCATTCTTTTGGATGGCTGAGTAATATTCCATTGTATGTATATACCACATCTTCTTTATCCATCAGTCGATGGACATTTGGGCTCTCTCCATAGCTTGGCTATTGTTGATAATGGTGCTATAAACATTGGGGTGCATGTACCCCTTTAAATTGGTATTTTTTTAACCTCTGGATAAAGACCTAATGGTGCAATTGCTGGATTGTAGGGTCACCCTTTATATTTCTATAAAGGCCTTGGAGGAAGGCGAAACCACAAGATAGAAGGAACCTTTGATCCTGAATGACAGGTAGATGACAACAAGCACCAACCAGGAATATTTATGTTGGACTGCTAAGTGAGGAAGAAATGCCTTTTTATTGTGTTAAACCATTCAAATTGGAAGTTGGTTTGTTGTAGGATATGCTTCTAGATAAAATGTGGAGTCACTAGCCAAATGCATCTCCTGAGCCATGACCCCCACTCCTTCTGGGGTTTGTTTTGGTGTCTTTGTTGATCTTTTGATTCAGAGAATACATGACCTCTTTAATTTCTCTGAGAATATAGAGACATTTTGATTTCAACATAGAATAACAACAATGATATTGTTAGAAATAGCATAATTAATATTAATACCACCAAATATTACAAGTTATCAACCCTAAACCATGAATCCCCTCAGCAATTTTTACCTCCCTTTAACTAAGTAGATCATTGATAGTTCAATATGAAGCTCTTTTGCTTATATAATTAGGACCCTTACTACATAGATTATTTTTTAGTGATTTAGTTTTAATTTGTTTGATTTTTAATATCTCTTCAGTTACATTTAGTCAACTGATACAAAACTAATCTGATGGCTAAACTAATCTTCTAAGACTTGTATATTCATTTTATCCTTATTTTCCAGGCTTGATTCCTGCCACTCTCCCTGGTATACTGTTGTGTATCCACACTTTATTCTTCTCATTCTTCTTCAAATGCATGCTCCACTTTTTTTGTCCTCACCTTGCTCCTGCTATTAGTCTGGGACAATTTCCTCTGCTTTCACCACCTGTGAAAATCTTAACTAATCCCTCCATGGTCAGCTCCAATATCACTTTATCCATGAGGTCATCACTGTATAAATTTTTCCTTTCTCACATTTCTTCATAGCTTTCTTCGTATCATTTATTTTATATTGCACTGTAGTTATTTATATGTTGATATCCACCTCCATATTATCGAGGAAATGTATTTTAATCATTATTGTATTTTCTTTATGCCTGATATGTGGCCTACAGAACAGGAGGCATCATGAGATGAGCACTGATTTAATGTCCCATGTTAATTAACTTATTTAATAGACATCATTTAAGCACTTACTTTATACCAGGATTTAATACAGAGGATTTCATTTCAAAGTTGCCTTTATGAGTGAAGAGCTTCCATAGTGCCTGATTCACAGTTTATTCTCAATATGAATTTTGTGATTGAATGTGGTTATTAAAGGAGGCATTGGCAAATATCTCTTCTTGGTAAATCAACATAAATTCTCCTACTTGGCCACTTCCTAGCACAGATGGAAAATTTGAAACTCTCTTCTTTATTACCAGTCTAGTCAGAGCATATCCCAAATATATAGGCTCAGTAATTCATTGAAGAATAAATAAGATGCTTGGCATGGTTGTCAGAGTTCAAGTAGGGTGAGAAGGTGTCTGGGTAGAGAGGCAGCATGGTATGGAATGCATTCTAGAGCATGGTGTGGAGGGTGTTTACATGAAGAGGCAGCATAATGGGAGTCAGAGACCAGGTGGGATAGGGAGGGCATCCACATAGGTGCCCTGGCAGGGGATACTAGCACCAAAGTAAGTAGAGGAGAACACTCACATACAGAAGAGGATAGTCAGAGTGATGAGAGATTGGCTATATACTATGGAGCTGATAAGGTAAGAATATATAGTGAAGATAATGGGAGCAAGATTTCTCACTATCACAAAAGAGATACAGATACAGATTACATTACAGATATAGACAGAGATAAAACTAGGATGAACCTGTGGCGTTAGGTTGGAATTAGAGATATTGATGTGAATTCATGGACTTCTATATATATAGATATAGAAATAAATGTAGATATAAATGTGTGTGAATGAATGCTCTGTTGACTATGAGGGCCTGGAGGCCTCACCTCAACAGCAATGAGCACATGATGCCCAGATCTTGGGTTCTTTTTTTTTAAATTTTTTAAATGTTTTTATTTATTTTTGAGACAGAGAGAGACAGAGCATGAGCAGGGGAGGGGCAGAGAGAGAGGGAAGCACAGGCTCTGAAGCAGGCTCCAGGCTCTGAGCTGTCAGCAGAGAGCCCGATGTGGGGCTCGAACTCACAGACCATGAGATCATGACCTGAGCCGAAGTCGGAAGCTCAACCGACTGAGCCACCCAGGTGCCCCCCAGATCTTGGCTTCTAAATGCCATTTTTCAATAAAAGAAACCAGTCCTTCCTGGAAAAATGGCCGATTCCGAGACTGGCTAGAGGGATGAACCCAGAACATCATTTCTTTTTAAAAATTTTTAAAGTTTATTTACTTATTTTGAGACACACACACACACACACACACACACACACACACACACACGTGGGGGAGGGGCAGAGAGAAGGAGGGACAGAATCCCTAGCAGGCTCCCCAGCATTAGTGCAGAGCCCAGTGTGGGACTTGAACTCATGAACTGTGAGATCATGACCTGGACTTAGATCAAGAGTCAGACACTTAACTGACTGTGCCACTGAGGTGCCCTCCATAACATATTTTTATACCAGAAAGCAAGGAAATGCTCAAAGAATGATGAGACTTGTCAAAAGAACACAAGAGCCATCTTGATGGCCATCACATTTAAGCATCAAAATAAATTGTGGGAGTAAAGGATTATAGCCCATTGAATGAAATAGGAAACAATAGGGAAGCCTGGGTGGCTCAGCTGGTTGAGCGTCCGACTTTGGCTCATGTCATGATCTCAGGGTTCATGAGTTTGAGCCCTGCATCGGGCTCTGTGCTAACAGCTTGGAGCCTGGAGCTGCTTCAGATTCTGTGTCTCCCTCTCTCTCTCTGCCCCTCCCCAACTCACTCTCTCTCTCTCTCTCTCTCAAAAATAAACATTAAAACATTTTTAAAAAATAGGAAATGATAATCCATTCTGATATAAATAAGAAGATTTGATGAGCAATGGGGTATTTATATAGTTTCAAAGAAGCTCTTTACAAACCACTTACTAATTTCAAAGGGAAAAAAATGTAACCTCACAGTAAAGAAGTGTGGCATAACCTACCTTAGACAAATGATGAAAGTGAACATCATCAGTAATGGGACATATTGAAATCTTGTGTTACCTGATGGAATGCAATGACAAGAGCATAGCATTATTCGCTGATGCATTAGTCTGATTCTGATCATGAGGAGACATCAGACTCACCAAAATGGAGAGATATAATGCAAAATAACTGTCCTGTAATCTTTAGAAGTCACAAATGGAATACATAATTCCTAATAGTTAAATGCAACACTTAATTCCAAACTGGATCCTTTTGCTATAAAGGACATTATTGGGACAATTGGAAAAACCTAATGGGGGTGTGAGACTGAGATGGTATTAATGTACGATGTTGGTTTCCTGATTTTGGTGTTCAGGTTATGATTATTGAGAAAATACCCTTGCTTGTAGGAAATGCAAGTCAACAATTCACTCTCAAAGTTTTTTTGTGCTGTACACACTACTTTTCTGTAAGTTTGAGATTTCAAACTAGAAAACACATGCCAAAAAGAATAAAATGGTTTGTGGGATTTTCTATCATCTTAAAATCAACTACCAAACTTCCATATCCAGTCCCATATAGGTTTTCCCACAATGCATGCTTACCTCCATAGCCTTGAGCAGCTTCTTTTCTCAAATGGCTTACCATAGCACAGGTCAACGCTGCCCTCTCCTGTCTCCTCTTCACTACCCTTCACTGTACTCTTTCTCGACTTAGGATATGCTTCTTTTTAGAACCCAGATGTTAACTATCAGAAGAAAGGTATAAATGCCTTAGATGCCTTTCAGCGTATCCAGTGATCATGTTGACAGAAACCTGAGGTCAAGTTGTCAGAATCCTTAGTAGATACGATATTATAATTTGTATTTTTTGTCCCATTGCATTTATTTGACTCTCATTAAAACTTATATTTATTATGCAAACCAAATGACATTACATCATGCATTTTCTCATACTCGTACAAGTTTATATGTATAAAAAATACATTTTATTTCATTTTTATACTTAAAACTTTTGAAAATTATCAATAATTTCTTTAAAATTTACAAGTATATTTAGTCTTGAGAAGTGACAGATAAATATTGCAGTGTATTGGTATAAACATAGTATACTCTAAGTGTAGGAAACCAAATTATCTGTCAGGGAAAACACAATATGTTTATTGCCATCTGCCTAGATAAGTAAAATTTTATATATATATATATATATATATATATATATATATATATATATATATATATATATATATATATCAAGTAACTGAAGGAAAAATGAAAAGCCAAAGGCATTCCCTTAAATGTGTTAGGGAAAGGGAAAAGAATATGATTGCTCCCCTATTTGGGTACTTCCTTTTGAACGGAAGGACTTTTATAACAACTTAAAGTTCCTATAACAACTTTTATAACAACAATGCAATATTAGCACTGCAATGGTTGTTTAGTATAGGGGTTAGAGGTATACATCAGTGGGCCATAAAATAGGAAACTTATTTAGCCACTTCGTCAGGATGGTGGTCTAGTATGTAACATCCTGCTTGCACCATGACGGCCCACTGTCATTAAATTAACCCAGTAGGTTCGCCCACATGGCTTATGATGGCCCTAGATATGCCTTATTAGCCCAAAGTATGTCAGTGTGTACGTACCATGCCAGTTTACTACCCAGTGTGACAGCCCTATGTGTCAATCTGCATGTGCCATGACAACCAAGTATATATATGACAGCATAGAATAGGTCCATTTGGATGCACCTGGAGAGCCATTTTACACTGTGTGGACCTGTGTGTGTCAGTCTCATTCACTGTGACATTCTCATATTTACTCATAAGAGCCCAGAGTATGTCAGTATGTATACATCATGACAGCCAATATAACCTGCGACAGTACAGGATCTATCAGCTGGCATGCACTATGACAGACAACCTTCTGCATGTACCTTGACAGCTCAGTATATACCAGGACAGTCTTATATGAACCGCATTAGCCCATTTTACACAAGGAGGGGAGGCATTTCATGCAGTCTACAAGGTACCATGACTGCTCGGTAGATTTTATAACATCCTAGCAGACCAGTTTGCAGCATGACAGCCCAGCATGTGTCAGCCTGCCTGTATTCTAACAGTCTGTATATGCTGTGATGGCACACAGTTTATTGGTCTGTATCTCCAGCACAGCCTCTGCATGCTGTAACAGCCAGCACCAGCCATTCTGCATATGTAATGAAGATATAGACTGTGACCACCTAGTGTGTGGCAGTCACATGTCAGGCCTTTCATTCTGACAATGCAGCTTGGTGTGGTGTCCATGAGAGTATGCACACATGCATATGCTTAGTTTACCTACATTGGGTCTAGTTCCATTTCTCTCCATTGCATTGGCTTATGTTTCAGATTACTTGCTTCCTGCTTCTATTTCCTTCAAGTGGTTGTGTCTTATTTCCTATAACATCTCTCAGCGTTTGCTTCCCTCATTGCAGAGGGCCACAATAGCCTATTTGCTAGCTATTTCTTTAATTTTTTTAACTGAAGTGCAGGATAAATAAGGAAATAAATAAGGTCATTTTGGAGGCTGACAAATTTTACAGTTTGATTTCTTTCCTTTCCTTTGGTAGGAAGTTGTAGTTGTAGACAACTACAATCTCTCTCTCTCTCTCTCTCTCTCTCTCTCTCTCTCTCTCTCTCCCCTCTTCCCTCCCTCTTTCCCTCTCCTTCTCTCTCTCTCTCTCTCTCTCTCTCTCTCTCTCTCTCTCTCTCACACACACACACACACACACACACAATGGCACATACATCACATTTTTAAAAACCCTCAAGGTTTCCCATTACTAACAAGTTAGCATCACTTCCATGACCTCCCATGTTTTTCTTCAGCTTCTCATCCCAATCTCTTTTTGTATTATACTTGGCTCCATTTCGTGAACAACGCTCTGCAGTTTCCCACCATTGGACCTTGGTTTGCTCTGTGCTCTCTTGGTACAATGTACATCTCTGAATATCTTGTAAGGTCGAGATCTTTCGCGCTTTCTGCCCAATTTTCCTCTTTCATTGCCTCAAATATCTGGGTATATGACAGTCAGAGAATAGTATTTCATTAAAAAGGTAGAGTTCACATTAAGCATGTATTTCTAATTGTGAAGGATTTTATAAGGGTATTAGTCTGGCACAATTTCTGCTAACAAGTGGCACTCCATCTCAACCTACAGTTTGAAAAGGGAAGATTGTTCTACCCAAATATACCTACTGACCAACCAATATTCTGTGAGATATGCCTGATTTATTAAGGTGATTTTCATTAACCTGTAATTGGAGGAAACTGGATGGTCACACCAACTCCAAATCATTGGAATCAGTTCTTCACAACCTCCCTACCCTTTGGAAGAGATAATTATTATTCAAAATTATTGTGTGTAACCATTATTTTATTTAGGTAATGGAAAATGTCTCTTGTAATCAAAGACTCGTATTTTAATGAAGCTTATAGATTGTATCAATAATTCTTAGTGTTCTATTCAGTATACTAATAAATTTGAGTTTCAGCTCCACTGCCTCATAGCTCTTTGAATATGGACCAGATAATATATATGAGCTCCAGTTTCTTCATTTGTAACATAAGAAAGTTCATAACACCTACTTCATAGTATTGTGAGAGGTAAATGAGATCATTTATTCTTTCAACAAATATTTATTGAATACCAGCTACATGCCAGTAACTGTTCTTAGTGCTGGGGATATATTGATGAAAAAAATGAGAAAAAAAATTCTTTGCCCTCAAGAAATTTGCTTTTCCAAAAATCAGTAGTTACAGAATATTAGAAATACTATGGAGACACAGAGCAGGTCAAGAGAGACAGAGTTCTGGGGTGGGAATGGGGGAAGTTATCACTGAGAAAGTGACATTCCAGCAAAGTCTTGAAAAATGCACTGGAATAAACCAGACAAACACCTTGGGAGAAGAGTGCTCCAGATATGGGGAACAGCCAGTACACCAGCCCTAGGTTCAAGGAACCTTAAGAATATTCAAGGAATGGCAATGAGACTGGTGAGGCTGGAGCAAAGTGGGTAGGGGAGAAGGGTAGCAGAGACCCAGATCATGTAGGGCATTATTGGTCATTGTAAGAATCACAGCTTTACTATGAATGAGATGAAAGACCATTGGAAATGTTTGAATGGAGGGTTGATGTGAGCATATTTACATTTTGAAAAATTTACACTGGCCACTGTGTTGAGAATAAATAGAAGGACAAGCATGAAAACAGGAGACCAGGATTAAGGGGTATACTTGTGATGAGCACTGAGTAATGTGTAGAATTGTTGAATCACTGAAACTAATATAATTATTGTATGCCTGAAACTAATATAACACTGTATGTTAACTATACTGGAATTAAAATAAAATGAAACTTACAAAAAAAGAAAACAAGGAGTCCAAATTCAGGTGAGAGAGCATTATAAAAGTGAATAGGGAGAAGATTGGTCAGAATTTAGATACATCTTAAATGCAGAGTTCAAAGGATTTACTGATGAATATATGTGAGATATCAGGAAAAGAGGAGAATAAATCGTGACTGTAAAGTTTTTGTCTTAAGCAGTGGGAAGGATGCCATTAACTGGGATTGTCTAGAATGCAGGTGGAACAAGACAGGGCTGCGTAAGGGCACCTCAAGTTTGGACATGATAAATTTGAGATGCCACTTGACATTCAAAGTATAGATGTTTAAAAAGCAATTAGATATACAAATCTAAAGCTCAAGGGAGAGGTCTGGACTAGAAACAAATTTAGGAGTTGTCATTTTTATACATGATATTTAAAGCCATGAGAAAAAGAGGGAGTATAAATAGAGAAGAGAAGTCCATGGACTGAGCCCTGAGGTCCTCCAGCATTGAGAAATCAAAAGTGGAGAAAGAACCAACACAAGTTTGGAATGAAGATTAAAGGAGTGGTCAGTAGGGGTGAAGAGAAACCAGGAAACATGTAGCATTGAAAGCAAAGTGTCCAATACTGCTGATTGGTCAAGTAAAATGAGAATGTGGAATGAATATTGGATCAAATGGAATTTAAACATGGAATTAAATATTGGATTTTTGGATCTGACAAAAATGAGGTCATTAATGGTCTTTAAAAAGTAATTTTAGTGGAGCAGGGAGGCAAAGTCTGACTGAGTATGAGAGAGAATGGAAAGAGAAGAACTATGTTAGTGAGTATATACAGATCCTTACAAATTTTTGCTGTAAGGGGAGTAGAAAAATGGCATAGTAGCTGGAAACAGGAGTAGAGTTGAGAGAACTTTCTTTCTTTCTTTCTTTCTTTCTTTCTTTCTTTCTTTCTCTCTTTCCTTTTTTAGTAGGAGAAGTAATAGTATGTTCACAACCTAATGAGGAATTTCCAGAAGAGAGGGAAATTGTTATTTCAGGAGCAAGAAGGAAAAATTGCAAGAATGATGTCCTTGAGTGACAAGAAAAGGTGAGATCTAGCACATCTAATGGTGTTCTTGAGTGAGCATCTCTTCTCAGCTCTCCAAGTTCAATGACATCAAATAGGCCATTTTGGAACTATTTACATCACAGAAATCAGCAGGGGCTATGAATCTGGGTTATTTTTCCCCAGAGGAGTAGGATGTTAACATCTATGAACGTACCACTGAGTCTGTCAGTGGAGGGGCCAGCCTTAAATAAGCAAGCACTTAAAGTATTCATCAATAGGAGAGAAAAAGGAGAATGAATACAAGTGCAGATTGGAGATATGTATGCAGCAAGCTTGTCCCCAATGACTGTCACACAGTAAGTGATTAATTACTAATGTTTGTCGCCTCATTCGATCATAGTACATTGCCTCCAGCTACAACAAGGCTTGCAGGCTATGTAGTATAACATTATGTCTTTAAAAGGAGGAAGATAAAATACTTAGTCTCTGTGGACTAAGACTTTAAGCTCATCAATTCACTAATATATTAATTCAATAAACATTTACTGAGTGTCTATGAGGTGCTCCAAATTATGTCTTAGATTCAATTAAATAAATCCAATAAATATTTGATAAGAAATAATAGACAAAGTATTTTAGTGGGTACAATAAAGGACCAAAGATGTATCCTACATAAAAAAGATTAAATTCATACATGAATTCTAAACAAGCCTGTATTGTGTGGTGTAAATATATAAAATAAATCAATAATAAAAATGATTATAGCGGAAC
This sequence comes from Panthera onca, assembly GCF_046562875.1. Classification (NCBI taxonomy): domain Eukaryota; kingdom Metazoa; phylum Chordata; class Mammalia; order Carnivora; family Felidae; genus Panthera; species Panthera onca. The sequence continues at coordinate 50,973,928 of NC_138348.1, read as the reverse complement.
TAAATTTATTGTATATAATTTGGAGAATTTTAGGCATAGGATAATCATTACTTATAAGTCTGCATTTTATTTTTCAGTAATTCATGGAGAATCTAGTTCTATCCAATTTGGGAATAAGAACTACTAAAGGAATCTAGGAGCAGAAGAACATTTAATACCAGTTGTTGTTTTCTAATTCTTATCCTACTGGACTTTTCTTTAGCATATTTCCTTTTTAGGAAATATTATTCTGTTTTTGAAGCTCTCCCACTTGGTGTCTCTAATCACATCATATTTTGGATCTTCTCCATCATTGACCTCTATTGTGAAAGAACAAAAGGTCTTCTTCCTTGCCCTCCCATATTATTTTGGTGTTTCTTCCAAATCTGGCCTTTCTTGGCCTCTTTTCATGGTGTTTCTGGGTAATCATATCTATGCAATTACAGTTTCAAGTATCACCTGTGTGCATACAAATAATAGTTGTGTCTTCCCCTTTGTACACATCTTGTGCTCTAGAGGTGTACATCCCAACCAAACACTTGAAATCTCCTGGGTATCTCAAATTCATCACCTAAAACTCAACATATTCACCTCCTTGAAACCAACGAGTTACCCAAGTCCCTCCCCTCTCTCCCTACTACATCTGCTCAGACATCCAGTTCTATCAGTTCTTCTTTTAAACATTCATTGTCCCTGCCAATTCCTTAGATTAGTAATTGCTATTGCTGGCATCTTCTATTTTGTTTCCCTATTTCTAATTCTTTTCCCCTTTAATCAGAACTATTTTTCTAAGATCCTGATCTGAGCAGCTTAAATTCCTTCTTAAAATTCTGCAACTGCATGTATCCTAAGGATGCAGTGTAATAGTTAACAGAAACACAAATGCCATGTATGAAGATGTAAATCATGTATTATAGGAGTGAAAAATGTAAATGACATAAATTTTCAACAATAAGGGAATGAGTAAGTTGATTATAATGTATAATTCAATGGAATATCCAGCTTCCAATAGTAATAATTTTCCAGGAAACCAGAGCAGACTGAATCTAAGGGATGCTTACTGGAGCTGGTGCAAATTTATGTTCTCATTTTTTTCGACAACCCTACACAGACTTCTTCTGACTTAATCCTCCCAAGAAAATTGTTTCATGCTCATGGAGTTCCCATGCAATTTCAGTAGATCTCAAAACTCTGCAAATCTTATCCCAATTAAACTGTAAGCAGTTTCATAAAGGCAATCACCAATACTTTTGTGCCTGTGCTCTTTTCTTCATCCCTGATTTTTGTCTCTTGTACCCAAATTTTATATTCAATTCTAGTCCCATTGGATTTTAACAAATTAGGACAGATCCTCTGGCTTTCTTCAGACTTCATGCTCTCACCTGGGCTTTATGCATGACTTTGATTTTGGTGCCCCTCCATACTTTTTTGAGATTTTCTCGCTCCAGTCCCTGGTCTTATAATATAGTAAATCTTCAGAACTTATACGTGGAGTTCTGAGTTCCCAGTCTTCCATTACTCATTCAAGGAAACTGATGAAAAATGGTCACTGTGCCACCCCTGCAAAAGGGAATGCAGCACAATTATATGAGGACAATAACTTAACAGCCAGGAAACTGCTGTCCTTACACAACTGACAACTATGAAGTTTGAATTCCTGGTAGGGTATTCACAGGGATTGTGAGAAAAGGTATTCCTTGACCCAGTCTCCTTCCTAAGACTGATTTAAAGTGAATGGGATGGAAGGAGGGCAAGAAATGTCCATAAGAAATGCCCAGACTTTCTCTTGCATAAGCAACCTACAGTTTGTAGGGAGCCTTGAAAGAGAGGCTCTTCTTACTGTTTGCTTACCTAAGAATAAATAATAGGTGGGTTGTCTGCACCCAAGTAGGAAGGAGCCCCTTTTCATGAGATGCACAAGATTCTGGGACACAAAGTATCATGTAGTTAACATCCTAAAATGTATATGGGATATACATTTTCCGTCTCTCCTGTATCTCCCATGTATGCTCTATTCAGGAAGTACTGAATGTGGATCAAAATTCACATTTCTCTCTGAGAAGGTAAAGAAAAAAGTGGGAGGTTTCTTATAACTCAGTGTTTATCTTGTTTGTTTAACATCTAGAAATAAGCCTCTTCCTCTTGTGGGTTGAGGAAAGACCTTTTTTCATGCCTATAGCTCTTAATACATGGGGGAGGGAAGGTGTGTTCTATTCACCAGTGTATCCCCAGAGTCCAGTGCAGCATCTAGCCCGTAAGTAGTCAATGGATATATGTTGAATGAATGAAGTTATGATCGCCTGTTTGCTCCGTGGCCTCTGTCCTATGCTAAGGATATCATTTCATGTGTGAAGGTTTTCACCTCTGCACAGAGACGAGTATATTCTTCCCTGAGTGTAGCATTTCCCATGTAGTGTTACTAAATTTAGCCAACTGATTCTCCATGCTGCCAGGGTACCAATCACCTCTTCAGTCTGCTGTGATCAAGCTTGTTCTCACCAAGTTACCAGTGATCTCCTTGTGGCCAAATCAAACTATTTTATCAGACCTCTTTGCTGCACATTACTGTAATTCTTCTTGAAATCCTCACATGCCTTAACTACATCTGTGAACTTCATTTTCAAAAATATATGTCTCTAGTCCAGATCTATCTTCAGTCCCAGATATTCATTTAACTGTCCAAGAAGACTCTCAGATTCAGTGTGGCCAAAATTAGGTTTCTAATCATCACCTCAAAGAAAATTCTTTTCCTGTATTTGTCATTTTGGTTAATTAGCTGGATTGATCAAGTGATATGTGTTCCTCTTTTCTTCAATTGATTTCAAATTTCTGTAACCTACTTCAAGTTTTCTACTGGTTCCTTAATTTAAATAAACTTTTTGACAGGCACCTGAGTGGTTCAGTTGGTTAAGCATCCTACTCTGGATTTTGGCCCAAACCATGATCTGAGGGTTCGTGAGTTTGAGCCCCACATCGGGCTCTGCGTGGACAGTGCAGAGCCTGTTTGGAATTCTCTCTCTCTGCCTCTTTCTAGGTCCCTCCCCTGCTCGCTCTCTCTCTCTCAAAATAATAAACTTTTAACTAACTAACTAACTAACTAAATAAATAAATAAATAAATAACATTTTGAAACTTTTTTTTTTCTAGTGGTATTGAGAATTAAACAGAAATTATGTTTCTGCCCTCTCAATGATACAATGACAGTAGCGATGATGATAATGAGAGATGATGTTTATTAGGCACATAACTATATGCTGAATACTTTTCTAAGCCCTTTATATGTTCTAATTTTATTATATGTGAAATACTTTTCCAAGACTAATATTAAATACTAGTTTATTTATCCTTCACAGCAACCTTATGAAGCAGATGCTATTATCAAGCTCATAATACTGAGGAAGAAACCAAGACACAAGAGGTTAAGTAATTTTCTCTTGATTATAACAGCTAGAAAGTGATGGAAGTAGCAGTTAGGCTTAAGGATCTGCACTCTTGAATTTATTCTTACATTGTTATTCATTTTTTCTTACATTATGTCCTTTCTATTTCAAGAAGTCTTTCTTAACAATTCCCACATATTTCAGGACCATAGTACCAACTGTTATTTAGATTGAATCACCACTAGTTTCATTGATTGCTACTGTTTCTTGTATATTAAATTTTCACCATCTTGAGATCTTTATGCTAATGCAATTTTCATTTGGCTAGAGTACTTTTATGAGTATCTTTATTTTTCTTCAGAAAGGAAATATGGATGCGATACTTTCTAAGTCCTTGCATGTCTAAAAATTTCTTGCCATCATCAATGAATGAAACTCAGTTGGATATAGTAATGCATAATTACCATCTCTTTTTTTAAAAAAGATCCACAGATATTGCTCCATTGATACTGTATATACAGTATTATATATGAAGATACTGGTGCCAATCTGATTAATTTTTTTCTTGTTTTTTTAGGTAACTGCTCTTTTCTATGTGGGAGCTTTTAGGACATTATCTTTTGATTCCAAAATGTGCCTGGGATATGTCTAAGTATATGTAGATATTTTTTTCAATAATCTTGGCCAGTATTTGGTTTTTCAGCTCAGAGAAATTTTCTTCCAGTTCAACTTTTATTGCCGTCTCTTCTCCATCAGCTCTTTTCTCTCCTTTCACTTCTCTCATTATTCAGATTGGAGCACCTAGATTTGTCCTCTATGAGTTTTCTCCTAATTCTATTTTGGTCCTTATGCTCTGCATTCTGGGAGGAATGTTTGTTTCAATAATTAAACACTTTAATTCAGTGTTAGTAGCATATATTCTTCTGTTCATTGCCTCTGTTGAAATTTTTTATTTTGGCAAATACAATTTTTACATTGAAAAACACTTTTTTGAGAGAGAGAGAGAGAGAGAGCACGCGCGCAAGCAGTGGAGGGGCAGGGGGGGGAAAGAGAGAGAAAGAGAATCTTAAGCAGACTCCATACTCAGTGCAGAGCCCAATGCAGGGCTTGATCCCATGACCCTGGGATCATGACCTGAGCCAAAATCAAGAGTTGGACTCTCAACCTACTAAGCCACCCAGGCATCCTGAAAAACACTTTTTTATTGTCAAATTGCTCTTTAGTATGGCAGCCTGCTGAGTTTTATCAATCCAATATCCCATTAACAGAGAATAGGGTTTAGAATTCTTTAGTCTTCTATTTTCCACATTAACTCTTTTTTTAAAAAAATGTTGGCCTAGTTGCCTTGAGTACTCAGTTTAATACTGTATTTTGAAGTGCTACTTTTATTTTCTCTATGATTTTCTTCCCTCTTGAAGAGCTACAGAGTTGGGTTTTTTTTCCCCGCTGGGGTAGAATCCTTCAAATCCTATGTAATTCTGGCAACTGTAGATGTAGAGTAGCAGCAGTTGATTTTATTTCCTAAAAGACCATAGATGAGAAGTTGGCAGGCCTACTCATGCAAGGCAATAGATGCACAGGTCTTCCCTCAGGTGAGTCTCTTAAATGACTAGAAGACCCCCTGATCATATAGGTGACTGTGGGAATTCCATCCCATCACCCTATTAATTCCTTGGGAGGCTATAAAGAATGGAGGTGCCAGAAATATGACTGCGAAGCAGGACCTTTAATCTAGGTGGACATCTAAGGGTAGTTTGGGGTCATTTTGGCCTTATCTATTTCCAGGAAAGTAGAGTAGCTACAGTCAGGCAGCATGGGCCTCAGTAAGCCAAGAGAGCTGCCACCTAGCCAGCCTCCACTTGTATGCAGTGACTAATTGTAGACAGTTGACAGTTAAACCCCTTGTAGACCATTGTAGACAATTTAAATCCATTTTTCTTTGAACATATTTTATGAACCTAAAGTTGCAGGTATGTTGGTTTGACCCCCCTCTGTTTTCCAATGATAATAATTTTTTCATGTTTTCCCTTCACCATTTGTTGGGTTGTCTTAGTTGCAAATTGAATTTAGATTCTTATCTTCTCAGAATCCTCTTTATTTTTCCTAACTTTAATTTTGAAGTGATAGAGGTACATTTCTTCATCTCTAAGAACTGTCTCCTTTTATCTCCACCCTTCTAATTGTATGGGCTACAGAATGCTCAGGTAAAACTCGCCAACTATTCCTCACCCATATAGTTCTTCTCCTTGGACAATGTGGTTAGATGAGAAGTGCTGTGGACTTAAAACCTACTTCTGAAAAATAGTCTCCATATGTGGGAAGGATGGTCCAAATGAATCAGCATACACAAGACATGGTGGTATGAGGAGCATGAAAAATTTCGGAAATGACAGAAGATCTGTGTGTCTGAAGTTGAGTGTGGCAAGAGATAAGGCTAGGGAGTTGGGCAAGGGCCAGGTCCTGGGGTTTCTTTTAATGCCATGACAAAGAATTTGAACATTATCCAGAAGGCAATCAGAAGTTGAAGGCTTTTAAGGAAGGGAGCAATAAGATTAGATGTGTGCTTTAAGCATATCATTCTATTAGCAGTGTGAAAAATGAATTGGAGGAGGGGAGAATGGAGTGAGGAAACCCATTAGGAAGCTCTTAAAAAGGTTTAGGTGAGAATTTATGAGGCTTCTACTAGGACCATACAATGAGAAGAATAGTGGAGAGATTTAAAAGCTACTTAGCAAGGAGAATAAACAGACTTGGTGTTTGATTATACTTGGAATAAGAAGAAGCCAGTGCTTAGGATGGCTTGGTGATGTGTATGTCTGGTGATACAGTACTTGAGATAGGGAATAGAGGAAGCGAATTGGGTTTAGGGAAAAAGAAGATATATTGTGTATAATTTATCTAAGGCATTTAAATGTAAATGTCCAAGTATATCTAATATGTACACCACACATCACACATACAAAGCAAAATTTCTCAGTAAGGATATATGAGCTAGATTTGTAGATATGGAACATCAATAGCATATGGCCAATGTGTATAGAGAGAATATAATAGTAAATACAATTTCTGGGTTATTAGTGTGATCTACATACTATATTGGTGTCTTGGGGATAAACAGAAAGAGAAATCTAGAATCTCAGATATTAGAGCCAGAAGTAAACAGAATGTGAAGAGAATGTGAGATAAAGAAAAACATGAAGGAGGAAGAGAAGGAAGTTTCAAAGTGTAGAATGAGTTCATATTCTAGAGACATAAATTGAGTTGAGGAGTAAAAAGTGTCCTTAGATTTTGATAATTAGGAAGTCATTGAAACTCTAATTAAAGGGAAGGACAGATGAAGGATATGGAAGTATTCTAATCTCTTTCCTTAGAATTGCATTTAACTTTAATCAGTCCCTTTCAAACAGGTTCTAGAGGAAGTATTTGAGATTAGAAGGAAGACTCTGGCAAGAAAATAGTGGTTGTGGTTGCTTGTTGTTGGAGGTGAATGGAGCCCACTTCCTAGAGAGAAACAAACAAATCCTGCTCTCACAGAACAAGTTGAGGGAAATGAACAAAGTCACATCAGTGTTGCGAGAAGCCTACTATACTTCTGCATAAGAAGGGATGGGCTTGTGGAGGATGATGTGAAGGGAAGAAGGGTGAATATTCTGCATGCTGAGGCCCATCATCTAGATCTATCTTCCAGGAGCGAGGCACTCATTCTTCCAGTTGTCAGGAAAGTTGACTGCTGTTTGCTCATGTCTGAATCCTTCCACAGAAATTGTCCTTGTCCAAGGTTCCTTGCTTCCTCCCCAGAGGCAACCTGTATTCAATGACTTGTTGAAGCAGGGTTATCAGAATCCATCCCCCTTGCCGCAATTCAGGATATCTGTGAAGAGCCATCTCAGTTTCAGAGCTCCCATGAGATTGGCTGAAACCTCAATGCAAACACATACCACGTTAACCTCTCTCTTAGCAGAATCCAGTTTTTTTCTACTTGTTTACGGGTATTATTCTCAATGACAGTCCTCAATAAACCTCCTGCATCAAATCTTGGTTGCAAAGATTGTTCCTGGAGAACCCCACACTCACCCCATCACCTCCTGGAGAAACACCATCCTAATACTGTGGAACTGTCTGCACATTGGGATGGACCTGTTGAGAAGGTGTGGCACTGCAGATGGAAAGCCTATCCATGACACGAGGTAGTCCCTAGAGGAGAGAGGAAGGGCCGAGAAGAGCAGTTTTGTCTTTTGTTTGTTTAAGAGAGGTACTTTAGTATATTTATATTGTAGATGAAAGAGACCAGTGGAGAGAGCACATTTGTGAATCCAGGGGAAAGAAGAAATAATTAATGGATGGGCACCTTGCTTGAAAAGACCCAACTCACTCAGTCTCTGTAAATTATTCTCCAATAGTCTCATCTCACACTCAGAAAGCAAGAACTTTTATCCTGCATCTTCGTTTATTTATTTGTTTTTTCAGGGGGGGGGCGGAGCAAGCCAAGGAGGAGCATAGAGAGAGGGAGAGAGAATCCGAAGCAGGCTCCGCCCTTTCAGCACAGAGCCTGACACAAGAGTCAAACTCAAAAACTGTGAGATCATGACCTGAGCTGAAACCAAGAAGTCAGATGCTAAATGGACTGACCCGCCCAGGCACCCCCTGCATCTTTAGAATTAGAGTTTCCATCTCCAAACGCCTCAACTGAAGGTTGAGTCCCCTCAAACTGAAGGTTAGTGGTATTTGATAAGACTTCCAGTGCTTTCTCAACCCATTTCTAAATGGTTTGGTCACTCCTGCTCTCAGCTGCTGGGGGTCATCATGAGACTGACAAGTTTTAATCTCTTTGAGAGATCTATTTATGACTGTGCTTTCTGCTTACAGCTCTCCTGATGGTCTGGTTAGTTTTGCAGTGGTCATCCTTCCCCTTAAATCAAAACCCAAAGGTTAATAAGTCCCTTCACATCTCCCAGCTAATATAAACTATAATTATGATGAACCAAAACTGGGAGTTCAAGTGAAAGTTCCAACCACTGGAGGAACTGTGTGCTCAGGAGCTGTCAAGCGATAAGGCTTCACTGCAATTAGAAATCACTCCTGGATGTTGACCCCTCCCTCTGAGTTTAAGTGGAGAATAAATTGGATGAAAGGAAAGGACAGGACATGCAAGAGGAAGAAAAAAATTTTAAAGGATCTCTGACAAATCACAGCTCGAAGGTTGAATTTGTTTTTTTGTTTGGTTTTTAAAATTTTGTTTTTGGGTTTTTTTAAACTGCTTTGGGGGATGAAAGCAAATTTCCCTGGTAAGAAATGATTGCTTTACAGGGCTGGCTTGGGGGCTATTAACAAGACATGACCTGAGTGCAATGCTCCCCACAGGTCATAAAGATGACTGTATATGGGAGCTGATCATAGGAAAAGTGATTGAGGCTATTATTAACGCATTACTCAATTACTTATTAATTACTTTAAAATGGATAGAAATGAGGCAATTAGGAGTTCACAATTCTAATTGGTATTTGAAATCACAGAGGGTGAATTGATGAGCGCCAGCTGCTCTGACATTTTGCGTGGTGAGCAGCTACTGGGGAAGAGACTATAGAGCGATACTCTGTAATCTCTCTTTTCACAGCACGGCCACACTAAGGGCGGGCAGATATTTCCCCCAGGAGAAAAAAAAAAGTACTCATACTTCCATTTGACTAGACAGCCATGAAGTCAGGATCTGGCTACGGCATGCAACCCGAATAGAAAGGAGGAGGAAAGCTGTGCATTTGTCCTTCCCACTGTGGACACAGGAACGAGATCTACACCCAGGAAATGTGGAATGACTGTGAGCATAGCTGAGTTCAAAATTAAACTCTGGGGACAAGTGGGTTATTAGCCTGCCAGGCACAATATAAATACCAATACTAAAGCCTATTGAGTCTTCTTGCTTGTTGAGAGTAGGTGGGCTAACCACTCAAGACACACTCCATTCCTGATTCAGGTCTTCAGAGGCATTTGGTATCTTTCAGTCATGAGTCCGTTACTTCTGTGATAAGAAGTCTAGATGCTCAAGGAAGTGGCCTTCTTCCATGGATTTTCCAGAGGCTTTTTCCCCAAGGAGATATATTTATGATGTTAAATATGTGCTAATATAGTTATGTATACCTTTCTGTTATCCTCATAGGCTTCTTTAATCACATCCTTTGAAACAGGTCACAGCTACGGAGAGTTAGTTTTCTCATGTTTAGTAACTGAGTCAAAATGGTAACAGTCTTTCCTGAAAAGTCTGCAATTTTCTTTACCAAAAAAGACTTAAATTTTCCTAAGAAAATAGGAAATGTGGAAAAAAGCATGTCAGAAAGGAGGGGAAGAGGGCACAAGAGGTAGAGAAGAATGAAAGAGGGAATAAAGAGCCAAATGAAGAAGCATAAGGGAGTGAGAAAGTGTGATTTTCAGGTGTATAAAAGCAGGGACATCTCCTTGTCCCTTTCTGTGATGGTTAATTTTATGTGTCAACTTGACCAGGCAATAGGGTGCCCAGACATTTGGTCAAACATTACTTTGGGTGTGTCTGGGAGAGTGTTTCAGGATTATTGCCATCTGAATTGTTAGACTGAGTAGAGCAGGTTGCTCTGGTGCTCCTGAATAGCTGAAGGCCAAAGAAGGGACTCCCCCCTGCTTGATTCTACTGAGCTGGTCTTGTCCAGCCTGCAGACTCAGATGGAAACACTAGCTCTTGGGTCTTGAGTCTGTTGGCTTTCAGAGTGGAACTTACATCATTGGTTTTCTTGGTTCTCAGAACTTCAGACTCAGACTAGAACTACACATCAGCTCTCCCGGGTCGCCACCTTGCTGACTGCAGATGTTGGGACTTCTCAGCCTCCATAATTATGTGATCCAATTCCTAAATATATTATTATGTTATATATTATATTATATTATATTATATTATATTATATTATATTATATTAACTAGTTATCCAGAGAAACAGAACCAATAGGATATATATACATACATTCCATTGTAAAGAAGCATGTCAGAATATATATATCCTATTGGTTCTGTTTCCATGGGTAACCTTGACTAATACACCATCCCAAGCTTTTCCTTCTCCGTGTACTTAAGATTTTGTCTCATATCTACTTCTAGGCTACTTCATGCTTAAGACTTCTCTATTGTCATCTAGCTCCTCAAATCTACTTTCATCAGTGCCTTGGGGTGTCTACTTTCTTTGCTCTGGGGCCATCACCTACAGGTTTGGACCTGCCATCCTCCATCATGTTGATCCTGCCACCACCATGCTGGCCTCAATAAAAGGATGATTCAGAGAAGGCCATTTTTCTTTTTTTTTTAAGTTTTTATTTAAATTCCAGTTAACATACAGTGTACTATCAGTTCCAGGTGTATAATATAGTGATTCAACACTTCCATACAGTACACAGTATCATGACAAGTGCACTCCTTAGTCCCCATCACCTCTTTCACCCAAACCCTTGCCCACCTCCCTTCTGGTAAACATCATTTTGTTCTCTGTAGTTAAGAGTCTGTTTCTTGGTTTTTCCTCCTTTTTACCTCCTGTGGTAATTTTTTTTTGTTTCCTAAATTCAACATATGAGTGAAATCTGTATTTGTCTTTCTCTAACTGACTTCGCTTAACATAATACTCTAGCTCTATCTACATCATTGCAAATAGCATGATTTCATTCTTTTGTATGGCTGAGTAATATTCCATTATATCACATACACACACACACACACACACACACACACACACACACACCCCACATCTTCTTCATGCATCCATCAGTTGATAGACATTTGGGCTATTTCCATAATTTGGCTATTGTAGGTAATGCTGCTAAAAACATTGAGGTGCATATATCCTAGAAGGTCATTTTTCTTTAAAGTTCCATTTTAATTGTTCATAGAACCACTAATGGAAAGATGTTACATATAAGTTTAGGGATAAATAGGATTTCTAGTGGATTTGTGGTACCAATTAGTTCTGCTACCCAGCATCTCTTCCTTTTGTCTGGTAATAGCACCCTACTTCCATTTGGGAAACTGCCCCATTCCTGTTGCATTTTGTTTTGGAAGAGTATCATCACAGTGCCCATACCTCATGACAACAGTAAGTGGTCAAAGGGATAGACACCTGGCCCAAACAAGGATATCACAACCCATTCTTGGGATTGATATATGGACACTGAGAAAAAGTGTCTATCTTTCCACCAGAATTGCTAAACCAAGAGAGTGTAAACTTGGAGCTGCTGGCAATCACCTCCCTAAATTCAGAAAAAGTCCATCTCTAGTAGGAGAAAATGAGACCAACACAGACAATAGTAGAATTGAAAATTGAAGAGGAATATGAAGGGGAGGAGGAGGAAGAGGGATCTAATGTTTAAGTACCTGGGTCTAACCATGCCTGAAGGAGCCGTTAACCCCTGGACTTCCCAGGTATATGAAACAATGGGCTTCAGTTTTCATTTAAGATAGTTTGACTTGAGGTTTCTGTTATTTCCAAATTTCTAAAGTACGTAACCCACAGCATTCTGATTAATATCAAACATTTAATATAATCAAAAACATTCTGATTAATACTAAAAGTGGTACAGAGGTTGGAGTGTTGTGATTGTAGAGCTAGCAAAGCGCTTGGGCATTGGATAGTGAGGCCTCTTGTTGAGAAGCTGATGAATTTGGTTGAGTGGTTGTAAAGCAGCTGGTTAAACTGTCTATAGGGTCTTTAGAGTCAGACTCTGTCTACTATAAAACTAGGACTTCAAGGGACTTGGTGCAAAAATGTAAGGGTAGTGAAGCAGTTTTGGTATTTCTAGTGCCCTTCATAAACATTCTGCAATTCAAAAAGTATAAGTTTTGCTTCAAGATGGCCCATCCAAAAACAGTCAAATAGCATAAATAAGACAGCATGTGACTTTGTTAAGAGCTACCCTTTTGCCCTAGAACCAGTAATCCAAAGGTAAAGGGAGGTGGAGGAGGGTGTCATATAACCACAAATCTTTCAAAAAACTTATCTGTCTCTATAAAGTCAATAAAGTGGCAAAAAGTGGGAAATACAATTTGGATCTGAGATACTTAGGGTACCCTGTGAGATTTATGCTTCTTTCCTTAAGATAGAAGAGAGATTGTCTTTTTCTAAGGAATGGAAAGATCCTTGGGATCTCTTGCCTAAGAGATTGTGCTATTTTTCTAAGAAAATTTAAAGATATGGAAAAACAAGAAGAATAATATAACAAATACCTAATCTCCCACAACCCAGAATTAATGGTGGTTAATTGCTTACAGACATAGGTAATCTATATATAGTTCAAATTTTTTATTCACTCTAGAGTATTTCATAACATGAGTGTCAACCTAACAAGTTTTGTCTGTTCCCTTTGTAATAGAGATTTAGATTTAGGTGGTCAGATTTATAGTATCGCAAACAATAGATTGATTGCTGTCATGTTTTGTGGTACATACATGTAAGAATTTTTTTCTAGTTCGTACATCTAGATGTGGACTGCTGGATCACAAAGTTTGCATAGCTGCTATCAACTGTTTTTATGCCAACTTATGTTTTTACCAGTAATATATAATTATTCCATTTTCCCAAAAGTTTGCAAACAATCAACATTGTAAGACTTTTTAATATATGCCTATTTGATGAAGGAAAAATGGCACTGTGATGTTGCTTTTATTTTACAAAACTAAATAAATTTGAACATCTTTTTGCATATTTATAACCCAATTCAGATTTCTTCTTCTATGAATTTTATTACCTGTGACTGTTTTTCTATTTTTTTCTTCTTGAATTGTGGGAGATCTTTATATATTTTGCATATGAATCCTTTGTTTGGGTAGTATTTGTAGAATATAGGCTTTGACTCAATCTGTTTGAATTCTGGTTTATCACTAAGCAGTAAGTTACTTATCTGTTCTGTGCTTCAGTTTTCTTATCTGTAAACTAGAGAGGATGGTAATTCCTCTCTCATGGTGCTATCTGGAGGGTTGAATTTAATAGCTAGAAAAGGATTTAGAGTGCTCAATAACTTGTCAGAATGTGGAGGAGAGTAAACATGAGAAAAACACAAGAGCTCACATTCTTTTTTTTTTTTAAGTTTTTGTTTATTTATTTTGAGAGAGGAAGAGAGCGTGCACACACATGTGGAGAATGGGCAGAGAGAGACAGAGGCAGAGAATCTCAAGCAGGCCTCGATCTCATTAACTGTGAGATCATGACATGAGCCGAAATCAGGAGTTGGACCCTTAACTGACTGAGCCACCCAGCCCTCCCCACCCCCCACAAAGAGTTCACATTCTTTTCAATTCTTTCACAGCAGCAGAAACAAATCAGCCATTAGTAGGTCCATAAATTATCCTGGTTCACATTTTATAATATTGTTGCTGGTTTCTTAACTTTTCACATGCCTCTTCTTTTCCTATTCCCATTTTGTGTGCCATTCAAGCTTCTACACGTGTGCAAACTTAACACAAATAGAATATGCTTATGAGAATTTATGAGATGATCTTTCCTTTGGCTCCCAAAGCTTCTTGAAAATTCCTTGCTCACAGTACTATAATATTTTCTACGCCTCTGCTCAACCCAGTAAGGAGGTTAAGACTGTAGACTGGCCCATTCATCTTAATATCCCCAGTGGCTAGGATCATCACTGCCATTTGGGAGGGATTCTCTAAGTGTTAAATGACTGCCTGACAGAAGGTGTTTCTAACTGGAGGAAAAATAATGATTTAAAATTCTGGTCCAGCCAATCAGTAAGTAAAAGGGCAGTAGCTTTACCAAAGGTTAATTTTGGAATCATTTATTAAATAGATTTTGCATTAATTGTTAAGGGTTTCTTGGGAAATCTAGCACACATATATTATGTGTACCCAGCACCTATGCACTAATGCATCCTGCACATACACACACACACATATACTATATTATAGAAATATCAGCAAAATCTTGGGGGGAAGTATAGCTGGCTGTAGCTCTCCCTGGAGCTCATCTTACTGTTTATTTAAAAGGAAACAATTCATTCTTTTTGAGCTTCAGCAGAGAACTCTGCTAAACTGAGCTCCTGGGCTGGTAACACATCAGAGAGAAAGGAAGGTGTCATTTGGCAATTTGGCTGCTGCTGATGACACAGTGATCTTTCAGAAAAAAAAAAAAATAGCTTCAGGGAAGGCTGCCTATTAGAGCAAAAGGATAGCAAGTTAAGAGAATTGGTTGCTAGATTTTCTTTGCAGGAAAGCAAGCTTTTTTTTTTCTTTTTCTTTTTTCTTTTTTTCTTGCTGAGTATGAAAAAATGCAATCTATTTATTCTGAGGTAATACTAAGAAAGGAGAGGCTGAAAACCAAATATACAAATCTTGAGAATCAGGTCATTGGGGGAAGGAATCATGCCCTTTGTATGTACACTGAGGACCTGACCCAGTGCCTAGCACCGATAGTCCCTTGGTAAATATTTGTTAAATAAGTGTATGAATGAATGAATGTCTCCTAGTTTTAGAAGTATCCCCTTATCCTTCTCCTCCAAACTCTTTAATTATTATAAAAATATAATATTCCATGTTTTCAAAATTACAAAAAAAATAAAGAGAATAAAAGAAAACACATTCATAATGGACTCATAAAGATAAAATTAGATTTTGACCCTTTTCCTGCATCATTTGTACACATGCACATGTGTTGGTATTTGGGGTTTCTTTTGTGGGGGGAGCTGCCTATTTTTAATGTATTTCTTTTAAGACCACCTCCTTGAAATTTCTAGGGACAAAATACAAAACAAGAAACAGACTTCCTTTCAAATACATAAACAGCATGCTAGAGCTTTTAAAAGCATTACTGATTACAGTGTTATAGAAAAATGTTTGCTTACTCTGGGACACTTCAGTATTCCTGAAGAATAAACGTGATTTCTCTTTTCCTCCCGCTGGGTTGTTCTCAGGTGTTAAGTCACTGCTCCCGCTCTCTGACAGATTTTCCATGTAGAAGATGGGGAGCCTGGAAATCATGCTGACAGTTGGAGTGAGGCCATTCTCCATTCCATGCCAGAACCAAAGGCTATTGGCCACATTCTTCTTTTAAAGCAGGGAAGTGAGAAAACAAGTCCTAATCCAAAACCAATACCTGTCTTCATGACCACATCTGCCACACACTGGTCCCACTTCCTGCCGAGCTCAGAATCTGACATGTTCCCCGTATGTGTGGCCGTTTGTATGTGTATGTGCACAGATGCACACAAATGTGTGGTCATGGTATATAAACAGTTTTCATTCTAATTTTTATTTGCCTTGTGAATATTTTTGAATGTTATTAATTTATTTAAGAATATGATTTATAATTGCTGAAATATTAATCTGTCCATGTTTAATGATTTTATTGTTAGATAATTAAACTTTTAAAATAGCACCTATTTTAATAACATGAATTGCAGTTAATAAGGTTACTTAGGTCAAAGGATATCAATATGTAACTACTTTGGTATACTTTTTCAAAATTATTTTCCAGGAAGGATTTTAATGTTATTGCATATAACCCTTAGTAACTGAGTCTTACAGCTTTTTAATATTTTTTTCAAATTCAGAATCAGGAAAATATTGTTTCATTTTTTTAATGTTTATTTATTTTTTGAGAGACAGAGAGAGAGAGACCGAGCATGAGTGGGGGAGGGTCAGAGAGAGAGAGGGAGACACAGAATCCAAAGCAGTTTCCAGATTCTGAGCTGTCAGCACAGAGCCAATGCGGGGCTCGAAGCATGAGATGATGACCTGAGCCAGAGTCAGCTGCTTAACCAACTGAGCCACCCAGGCACCCCAATATTGTTTCATTTTAACCAACATTTTTTTCATAACTAAAAGATCAAAACTTTTTCACCTTTTTTGTTGCTTATGTCTCTTTTAGTGAATTATCTGTCCATTTCCTTCATTCATTAGTATCTATTTATCTAGCAATGTATTTCTTCTTGATTTAACAGTAATTTCATTGTGCTTATTTATTTTTTATGTTTTTATTAAAATTCCAGTTTAGCATTTTGTGTAATATTGGTTTCACTAATATTAGAATAGAGTTTAGTGATTCATCACTTACATACAACACCCAGTGATCATCACAAGTGCCCTCCTTAATCCCCATCGCCTATTTTACCCATCCCTCTACTGTCTCCCCTCTGGTAACCATCAGTTTGTTCTCTATAGTTAAGAGTCTGTTTCCTGGTTCTCCTCTCTCTTTTTCCCCCCTATGTTTGTTTGTTTTCTTTTTTAAATTCCACATATGAGTGAAATCATATGGTATTTGCCTTTCTCTGCCTGACTTGTTTCACTTAGCATAATACTCTCTAGCTCCATCCACATCACTGTAAATGGGAAGATTTCATTCTTTTTGATGGCTGAGTAGTATTCCGTTATATATAAACCACATCTTCTTTATCCATTCATCAGTTGATGGACACTTGGACTCTTTACACGATTTGGCTATTGTAGATAGTGCTGCTATAAACATTGGGTGAATGTTTACCTCAAATTAGTATTTTTGTATTCTTGGAGTAAATACCTAATAGTGCAATTGCTGGGTTATAAGGTTTTTAATGTTTTGAAGAACCTCCATACTATTTTCCAGAGAGGCTGCACCAGTTTGCATTCCCACCAACAGTGTGAGTGGGTTCCCCTTTCTCCACGTCTTCACCAATACCTGTTGTTTCTCGTGTTGTTAATTTTAGCCATTCTGACAGGTGTGAGGTGATATCTCATTGTAGTTTTGATTTGTACTTTCCTGATGATGAATGATGTTGAGCATCTTTTAATGTGTCTATTGGTCATATTTTCTTGGGGAAAATGTCTATTTGTGCCTTCTGCCCATTTTTTAGTTGGATTAATTATCTTTTGGATGTTCAGTTTTATAAGTTCTTCAGAGATTTTGGATACTAACCCTTTGTCGGATACATCATTTACAAATATCTTCTCCCATTCCATAGGTTGCCTTTTAGTTTTGTTGCTTATTTCCTTCACTGTGCAGAAGCTTTTTATTTTCATGAATTCCCAATTGTTTATTTTTGCTTTTATTTCCCTTGCCTCAGGAGACATATCTAGTAAGAAGTTGCTATGGCCAAAGTCAAAGAGGTTGCTGCCTGTGTTCTCCTCTAGGATTTTTATGGTTTCCTGTCTAACATGTAGGTTTGTCATCCATTTTGAATTTATTTTTGTGTATGGTGGAAGTAGTCCAGTTTCATTTTTCTGCATGTTGCTGTCCAGTATTTGCAACACCATTTGTTGAAGAGACTGACTTTTTTCCATTGGATATTCTTTCCTACTTTGTCGAAGATCAGTTAACCATAGATCTGTGGGTTCATTTCTGGGTTTTCTGTTCTGTTCTGTTGATCTATGCGTCTGATTTTTGTGCCAGTACCATATTGTCTTGATCACTACAGCTTTTGTAATATAATTTGAAGTCTGGAATTGTGATACCTCTGGCTTTGCTTTTCTTTTTTTAAGGTCACTTTGGCTATTCAGGGTCTTTTGTGGTTCCATACCAATTTTAGGATTGTTTGTTCTAGCTCTGTGAAAAATGCTGTTGGTATTTGGTATATGGATTGCATTGAATGTGTAGATTGCTTTGGGTAATATAGACATTTTAACAATATATTTTCTTTCAGTCCGTGAGCATGAAATGGTTTTCCATTTCTTTGTGTTATCTTTAATTTCTTTGATCAGTGTTTTATAGTTTTCAGAGTACAGATCTTTCACCTCTTTGGTTGGGTTTATTCCTAGTGATTTAATGGTTTTTGGTCCAATTGTAAATGGGATTGATTCCTTGATTTCTCTTTCTGCTGTTAATTACTGGTGTATAGAAATGCAACAGATTTCTGTACATCGATTTTGTATCCTATGACTTTACTGAATTAATGTATCAGTTCTAGCAATTTTTTGTGGAGTCTTTTGGGTTTTCTATATATATAGCATCCTGTCATCTGCAAATAGTGAAAGTTTGGCTTCTTCCTTGCCAATTTAGATGCCTTTTATTTCCTTTTGTTGTCTGATTGCTGAGGCTAGGACTTCCAATACTATGTTAAGTAACAGTAGTGAGAGTGGACATCCCTGTCTTATTCCTGATCATAGAAGTAAAGCTCTCAGTTTTTCTCCTTTAAGGATCATATTAGCTGTTGGATTTTCACATAGGGCCTTTATTATGTTGAAGCATGTTCCCTCTAACTCTACTTTGTTTGTTAACCAATTTCTGTATGTTGGTTTATGTCCTGCAACTTTGCCGAATTCATGTATCAGTTCTAGCAGGTTTTTGGTGGAGTCTTTCCAGTTTTCTATACACAGCATCATGTCATCTGCAAATAGTGAAAATTTGACTTCTCCCTTGACAATTTGGATGCCTTTTATTTCTTTTTGTTGTCTGATTACTGTGGCTAGGACTTCTAGTGCTATGTTGAATAGCAGTGGTGAGAGTGGACATCCCTGTTGTGCTCCTGACCTTAGAGGAAATGCTCTCAGTTTTTTCCCATTGAGGATGATATTAGCTGTGGGTCTTTTGTATATGGCTTTTATGATATTTGGTATGTTCCTTCTATCCCTCATTTCTTTTTTTTTAAATTTTTTTAATGTTTATTTTTGAGAGAGACAGAGACAGAGTGTGAGCAGGGGAGGGGCAGAGAGAAAGGAAGACAGAATCTGGAGCAGCCTCCAGGTTCTGAGCAAGCTGTCAGCCCGGATCCTGACATGGGGCTTGAACTCACAAACTGTGAGATCATGACCTGAGCTGAAGTCGGATGCTTAACCAACTGAGCCACCCAGGCACCCCTATCCCTACTTTCTTGAGGGTTTTTATCAAGAAAGGATGCTGTATTTTGTCAAATGCTTTTTTGCATCTATTGAAATGATCATATGGTTCTTATCCTTTCTTCTGTTAATGTGGTATGTCACATTGATTGATTTGTGAATATTGTACTGCCCTTCCAGACCAGGAATAAATCCCACTTGATGGTGGTGAATGATTCTTTTAATGTACTGTTGACTTTGGTTTGCTGGTATTTTATTGAGAATTTTTGCATCCATGTTCATCAGGGATATTGGCCTGTAGTTTTCTTTTTTAGTGGAGTCTTTATCTGGTTTTGGTGTCAGGGTAATGGTGGCCTCATAGAATGAATTTAGAAGTTTCCCTTCCTTTTCTGTATTTTGCAAAGAATAGGTATTAACTCTTTTTTAATTTATTTTTTAAAACAATTTTTTCAGATATTATTTTTTAGTATTCTCTACACCCAACTTGGGGCTCAAACCTACAACACTGAGATCAAGAGTTGCATGCTTTACTCACTGAACCAGCCAGGCACCCCTTCTGTTCTTTAAATATTTGTTAATATTTGCCTGTGAAGCCATCTGGCCCTGGATTTTTGTTTTCGGGAGATTTTTGATTACTGATTCAAATTTCTTTTCTTTTTTTTTTTTTTAATGTTTATTTCTTTTGAGACTCAGACAGACAGAGAAAGAATCTTGAGCAGACTCCTTGCTGTCAGTGCAGAGCCAGACATGGGACTCGATCCTACAAACCATGAGGTCATGACCTGACCCAAGATCATGAGCTGACCCAAAATCAAGAGTCAGATACTTAACCAACTGAGCCACCTGGGTGCCCACCGATTCAATTTCTTTGCTGGTTTTGAGTCTGTTCAAGTTTTCTACTTCTTCCTGTTTCAGTTTTGGTAGTTTATATGTTTTTAGGAATTTTTCCATTCCTTCTAGGTTGTCAAATTTGTTGACATATAGTTTTTCATAATATTCTCTTATAATTGTTCATATTTCTGTGGTGTTGGTTATTTCTTCTCTTTTATTTGTGATTTTAGTTATTTGGGTCCTTTCTCTTTTCTTTTTGGGAAGTCTGGCTAGAGGTTTAACAATTTTAATGATTTTTTTCAAAGAACCAACTTCTGGTTTCATTGATCTGTTCTATTGTTTTTTAGTTTCTGTATCACTTATTTCTGCTTAATATTTATTATTTTCTTCCTTTTGCTGGCTTTAAGCTTTGTTCTTTTTCCAGCTCCTTTAGGTGTAAGGTTAGGTTGTTTATTTGAGATTTTTCTTGCTTCTCCCAGTAGGCCTGTATTGTCACATACTTCCCTCTTAGGCCCACTTTTGCTGTATCCTAAAGGTTTTGGACTGTGTATTTTGATTTTCACTTGTTTACGTGTATTTTTAAACTTCTTCTTTGATTTCCAGGTTGACCCATTCATTGTTTAGTAACATGTTGTTTAACCTCCATGCAATTGTGGTCTTTCTAAATTAAAAAAAAAAATTTTTATCTTTATTTATTTTTGAGACAGAGACAGACAGAGCATGAATGGGGGAGGGTCAGAGAGAGAGGGAGACACAGAATCTGAAGCAGGCTCCAGGCTCTGAGCTGTCGGCACAGAACCTGACGCAGGGCGTGAACTCATGAACCGTAAGATCATGACCTGAGCCAAAGTCGGAGGCTCAACTGACTGAGCCACCCAGGCGCTCCTCTAAATTTTTTCATACAGTTAACTTCAAGTTTAATAGTGTTGTTGTCAGAAAAGATGCATAGTATGATCTCAATTATTTTGTACTTGTTGAGGCCTGATTTGTGACCTAGCATGTGATCTATTCTGGAGAATGTCCCATGTGCACTTGAAAATAATGTGTGTTCTACTATTTTAGTATGAAATGTTCTGAATATCTCTGTTAAGTCCATCTGGTCCAGTGTGTCATTCAAAGCCATTGTCTCCTTGTTGATTTTCTGCTTAGATGATTTATCTGTCCATTGATGTAACTGGGGTGTTTAAGTCCCCTGCTATTAGTATATTATTATCAATGTGTTCCTTTATGTTTGTTTCATTGTTTTATATATTTGGGTGCTCTCATGTTGGGTGCATAAATATTTACAACTGTTAGATCTTCCTGTTGGATTGTCCCCTTTATTATGATATAGTGCCCTTCATCATCTCTTGTTACAGTCTTTGGTTTAAAGTCTAGCTTTTCAGATATAAGTATTACTACTCTGGCCTTCCATTGACATCCATTTGTATGATAAATGTTTCTCCATCCCCTCATTTTCAATCTGCAGGTGTCTTTAGGTCTGAAATGAATCTCCTGTAGGCAGCATATAGATGGGTCTTATTTTTTTTGTACATTCTGACACCCTATGTCTTTTGACTGAAGCATTTAGTCCTTTTACATTCAGAGTGATTATTGACAGATATGTATTTAATGCCATTTTATTACTTGTTTTGTCATTTCTGGAGATTTTCTGTTTCTTTCTTGTCTTTGTTACTTTGGTCTGTCCTTTCCACTTGATTTGACAGTAATTTAAAAAATATTTTAAGAAGACTAAGACTTTGTCTATGAATAATTTTCCAGGTTGTCAAATTTCTTTTAATTTTATTTAAGGGTAATTTATATGTATATGGTAATATACATGTTTTAGATTTTTAAGAAATTAAATATACTGTTTTTCCTTTGTGCTTTTTTAATTTTTATTTTTTGCTTTGTGATTTCTTCTATGTCTTTCGTTCTTAGAAAACATTTCCCCTTCCTGGAGTCTGCAAAATACTCATTTATAGTTTATTCTAGTTTAATTTAGTTTACTTTTGTTGAGTTTTATTTTGTCTTAATTTTAAACACATTACTAAGTCATTTCAATCTAGCTTTATTTTTTGCCAAATACCTAACCAGTTGTCCCAGCATCATTTAATGAATACTCCTCAATTTACATATTGATTTACAATGGCATTTAACTATATTTTAAATTCCTACATAGAAGAGTGTTGGTTTCTAAAATATTTATATTGCTCCATTGATCAAACTCAGTTCTTGCCCTAGAGACACAACATCTTGATAACTGAAAGGTTATTGTAGGCTTTATTATCTCATAAGAAAAATCTCTGTTTATTACCCTTTCGGTCTTGTTTTATTTTATCTTTTTGAAACTTTTTCACTATTCAAAACTATATACTTTTAAAATGAGCTATATGATCACTTTGTCACTTAAAAATTGGAAAAACTCAGATTTTTTATTGGAATCACATGAAACTTTTAAATTATTTGAGAAGAATTAAATAATCACCTTTATAATTTTTAATATTCCCATTCAGGAACATGGTTTATCTTTCCATTTATTCTCCTATTATGTCTCTCTGTTTTCTAATTTTCTTCATATAGATGAGACACAATTCTCTAAATTGCTTTTCACAGCTCTCTTATTACTGTTCTTTTAAATGTGCTTAATTATTTTAGATGACATAGAATAAAATAGTCTTACCATCATAATTTTGATTAGATTACTACTGGTAAAAAGAGGCACCTATTAAGATTTTATATGTATGTTTGCATCTGAACATCTTCCTAACTTCTCTAATTAATTTGAATATTTTTTTTTAAATTTCTTGAGTCTTCTAGAACAAATCAGTGATTTGTAAAATAACTTTTCCTTACTTTAATAGTGGTACCTATCTCCCTTTAGCTCTTTTATTGTTTTGCAAATTTACAAAGTAATGTTAAATAATAATGATATTAGGGTTTTGTTGTTGTTGTTCCTGAATCTCAAAGGAAATATTTCTGTTGTTTCAGCATTCAGAATGTTGCCTCTAGATTTTTATATTCATTGTTAAGGACATTTTCTCCCTTGCTTACTTTCCAAGACTTTTTCTCAGGGATAGATACAAAATTTTATGGGATCATTTTAGGACAACTGTGGGAGTAATCATGCTGCTTTTCTTCTTTGACCTATTACTGATGGGCAATATTAATAAATTTGTTAGTTAGAAGTGAACTTGTATTCTAAGAATAAAGTCTGCATACTATTCTGGGCATATAATTCTTCTAATATATTACTATATTATTTTCATTGGTTTATTCCAGATTTGACATGTACCTCTAAACTGTCATTTTGGAAATTGTAACCTGGCCACCTCCTTCCCCATACTCTGGATGCCTTTTATCAGGTGTTTCCCTTTTTAAAAATAAAAAAAAAATAATAATAATGATAGGACCATCTAGCACATTATGTAATTAGAATGAAAACTCCATAAGAGCAGAGGTCTTTGTTTTATTTATATGATGCATTTAAGATCTTATAAATGTACCTGACACACAATTGGTATTTAGTGGAGTTTAAATTAATATTTCTTAAATAAATTAATGAATTATCTCTTTTATTGAAATTTACATTCTTCTTCAATCATTTTATACTACAAATTACACATTCTTTGATTTTTTATTTTGAGTCTTGACCTGTTTAGGTACAATAAGACATAGAATTACATATATTATGCACATATTTTCTTTCCGTTGCCATCAGGAATGGAAAAATAGCTGAAGACAAAAATTCTTCTCATACACTTTTTTTTCCATTAAAATTGTCACATATTGTTCCATTACTTCCTGGTCCTTAACATTGCTGAAGAGTATTATGAAGCTGGCCTTAGTTTCTTTGTCTACAAACTTTTCTTTTTGTTTAGTGCCAGGATGCTTTATTCTTTTTTAAAAAATTTTTTAAATGTATTTTATTTATTTTTAAAGGGGGGAGGGATGGTGAGGGGCAGAAAGGGAGACACAGAATCCGAAGCAGGCTCCAGGCTCTGAGCTGTCAGCACAGGGCCTGACATGGGCCTTGAACTCATGGACCATGAGATCATGACCTGAGATGAAGTCGGCTGCTAAACCGACTGAGCCACCCAGGCGCCCCAAGGATGCTTTATTCTTAAATTTTAAATACACAAGAAGAATATATTTATTTATTTTTAAAAAATTTAAGTTTATTCATTTTTGAGAGAGAGTGAGAGAGAGACAGAGCATGAGTGAGGGAGGGGCAGAGAGAGAGGGAGACACAGAATCTGAAGCAGGCTCCAGGCTCTAAGCCGTCAACGCAGAGCCCGATACAGGGCTCCAACTCATGAACCATGAGATCATGACCTGAGCTGAAGTTGAATGCCTAACTGACTGAGCCACCCAGGCGCCCCTGAATTATTTAAGAATATACAGACATATGTAATACATAAGGCAAAAATCCCTCTTACTACTTAGTCCTTCCATTCCCCTCTCACAGAACTCCTCCAAAATAACCTCACTCCTCAGCTGTAAATACTCTAGCAGTTGGCTGTGTTTTTCTTCTAGATTTGTTTTCTATATATTTATATGAGTATAGAGTTTCTTCTTTCTAAAATGAGATCATATTCTTGTAACAAGGTGCCTGGAAGAGAACTTTAAAAATATTTTAGAAATAGAAGCTGCCAAATGCTTCTTTGTATAGATGGACACAGAAATTCACATTGAAACAAATTTTCTTGACCCACCGCTAGAATGCCCCTACTTGATTGTGTAAATATTAGACGAGTAAGCACTTGCCACCCTAGGGATAAGGGACAATAGAAACTTTTGCATCTTTGTCACATCTGCCTTTTCTTTTAATTTTTTTTTAATGTTTATTTTTTGAGAGAGAGAGAGACAGAGTGTGAGTGGGGGAGGGGCAGAGAGAGAGGGAGACACAGAACCCCAAGCAGGCTCCAGGCTCTGAGCTCTGAACTCCGAGCTATCAGCACAGAGCCCGATGCGGGGCTCAAACTCACAAGCAGTGAGATCATGACCTGAGCCGAAGTCAGATGCTTAACTGACTGAGCCACACACAGCTGCCTTTTCTGTGTCCCTAAGTATGTTGAGATATCTGGTCTTTGAGTAAAAAATGGGAAGTTGTAATAGGGGCCATGAAGCTGCCCCAGAAGACAGGTAAATGTTTCAACCCCTTCCCATTCAAAAATCAACATTACCAAAATCTCAGAAATGGATGAGGATGGTCCCAAACTAGCACAAGCATCCCAAAGTAAACAAATGAAGAGAAAATTTTTGAGTTCCTAGAATATTATGAAGAAATATGAGATGTATGACAGAGCTGGAAGGGGTGAAGAACCCAAATAACATATCAGCAGGTTAAGCTAGTCCAGAGCTTTCCAGCCAGTGAGAAATTTTTAATAATGGAGAATGGCTAATATATTTCTAGGAACAATTATGTCTGCTATCAAATTTGAGGGTATTTTCTTTACTGACTATAGTTACCTATTAATATCTCTAAACCTTCCGTAGAAATCTGTTATCTAAAATAACCTAATGTTTGTGGTACTTTGTGAGTATGAAGGAAGAGGAAAAGAGTCTATACAGACCCAGAAACAAAGAAAACTTTTTAGGGGCAGGCCATGATGAGTCAGTGGGATTCAGGATGGAACATAACATCAGAACATAAGCCCTTCCTAGAAATCCAAGGGACCGTACCAGTGGCAGAGGTAGGTGTACTTTGTACAATATTAGGGTGACTCCTTGAACAATCTTATCTGGACAATATGCAAAGGATAAGACTTGAAAGATGGAGAATTTGGGAAGTACTAGGTTGCAGATGCTTGAGTATAAATAATTCCCAGTTGAAATGGCCCTGCTCTAAAGGGTGTAGTGGGTAGCCTCTAAGATGGACCCCAATGATCCCCACCTCCCAATGTTCATGCCTTTGTGTGAGTCCCTTCCCTTGATTATGGATTAGATTTAGTGATTCACTTCTAGCAAATAAAATACAGCAGAGGTGATGGGATATTATTTCTAAGATTAGGTTACAAAAAGACTGAAGATTTCATCTTGGGCATTCTCTCT
The DNA here is from genome assembly GCF_046562875.1 of Panthera onca. Lineage (NCBI taxonomy): Eukaryota > Metazoa > Chordata > Mammalia > Carnivora > Felidae > Panthera > Panthera onca. Next base: position 50,947,949 of record NC_138348.1, on the reverse strand, counting down.
TACTCACTCTGAGGAAAGCCAGCTGCCATATTGTGAGCTGCCCAATGGAGAGGCCCACATGTCAAAGAATTGAAGGAGGTTTCCAGCCAGTAGTTAGCAAGAAACTCAGGCACTCAGGTTAACAGCCTGCAAGGAAATGAAGCATGCAAACAATCACATACATGAGCCTGGAAAGGGATACTCTCTCCCCCATCTGTCTCTCCTCAGATGAGACCATAGCCATGACCTGCAGTTTGCCTACAACCTCATAAGAAACCTTGAGCCAGAACCCAGTTAAGTTACACCTGGATTCCTGACCTACAGAGACTGTTTGAAAATGAATGTGTGTTGCTTTAAGTTCCTAAGTTTTAGGGTAATCTGTTATGCAATAACAGATAATTACTTCAGTGGGAGAAATAATCAAGTATATGCCAGATAGCTGATAAATTTGGTTGAAGACTCTGATTTGGGATTCTGAATGGAATTAAATGTTTAATAGAGTCAGAGTGTAGGAAATACAATGATATGTTGAAGGATGCATCATTGTATAAAGCAGCATGCCACAATATATTATACCAAAACATCTATTTTCATGATTCCACTTGATTCTTAAGATACGTATGTAAATGTGTTTTAGAAGAGACAACTCAAAGGCTCAGGAGGAGCCTGTCTTCCCTTCCTTCTCAGTGACATACCGTGAAAACATGGAAAGTTACATAGGAATACTGTTCAAAAATCTAGTTGATACCAAGTAAAGCTAATCACAAAAGTGTAGAGAGAGCCTTAAGTGAGGAGAATCCAAGAGGTCCAGGGCATTCACCTACCAAAGGCTGCAGAAGAGCCACTCTCCTTGGACCTCTTCCCACTCCAGCCACACACAACAATGTCCTCAGTAATACATCTCTTTCTGGATGCTTTTAGGGAATTCAATTCCCAGGACTCAACATAGCTGAGGGCTTAATATAGACAGATGGGGGAGCACTGTATCCAGAGATATGAGGTTGATAGTATAAAAGACTAGAGGCAGAGAAAACACTAAAGCTTCCTTACTCTTATCAGTACGTTTTTTAGTACAGCCATGGGTTGTTACAACACATTCCCAGTATTTCCCATCCTTACATTTGCCTTGTTATCATCCTAAAAATCAATCAATATCTAAATACTTAATGCCAAATTTCTGTTCTATTTTAAACTGTGATTTTATTTAATATTGACTTTGCAAGTCCATTTCTAGAACCTGGCTGTAACAGGGGCCTGGTCAGTCAGATAGTATGGTGTTGCAGTTAATAAAGCAGTCTCTATATATACTGGTTGGATTTGAACTCTAGCTTTCCTACGTACTGGCTGTGTCACCTTAGGCAAGTGACTTAATCTGTCTAGGCTTCAGGTTCTTTACTTATGAGATGGAGATAATAATAGCACCTATCTGATAGCATTATTTTAAGGATTCAGTGAGTCAATGCTTGTAAAGTGCTTAGAACAGCAACAGCTCCACAAATGGGTTTGCTCTCTGTTCGCCATTAGTTTTGTGATAAAACAGCAAGTGATGGGGGAGGGGAGGGGTGTTGGTGGACAAGAAGAGAAACCTTAAGCTTGCTTGCCCGGTACAGAGTTCTTTTGCCTCAGGAGTCATCCTGACCCAGAAACAGAGTTAGTGGTGTGACATAAGGCTGTTTTGTGTTCCCTGAAAATCCCAGATTAATATTAACACTCATGGCATAGTCTCTGGAGGCCCAGACTTGGACCTGCTTACACTTTAGCCCTGTTGGCCCTTAACTCATACATATTCACTCAGACAAGCATGGTTTAAACTGGGAAAATAGTCAGCTTTTTGGGCCTTTGTTTTTTATTTTATGGTTCTTTCTTTTGAACAACAGATGATTTATTCTCTTGCCCCTCTGGGAGCAGAGCAGGTCATAAACTGAAAACAAATGTCTGCAAAAAAAAAAAAAAAAAAAAAAAAACTTTCCAGACAACAGTTCTTCTAACAGACAGAACATTATCTATTCACTAGAGATAGCCAAGCTTGCTTGCTTACTATTTTTTAATACTCTAAAAAAAACCACCAACTCCCTGAGAGTGGCCACTTTTCCATGGTCATCTTTATCTAAAGTTGCACAGTGCATTGAATCCTACCCCCAAAGAATAGGGAATGGAGGCCCAAAGACTGACAAGAGGGGCGCCTGGGTGGCGCAGTCGGTTAAGCGTCCGACTTCAGCCAGGTCACGATCTCGCGGTCTGTGAGTTTGAGCCCCGCGTCAGGCTCTGGGCTGATGGCTCGGAGCCTGGAGCCTGTTTCCGATTCTGTGTCTCCCTCTCTCTCTGCCCCTCCCCCGTTCATGCTCTGTCTCTCTCTGTCCCAAAAATAAATAAATTAAAAAAAAAAAAAAAAGACTGACAAGAAAGAGGCATGAGCCCCCATCTCCATGGAACTTGTTCTTTAGGATAAACTCTGCTAACTTGGAGGGAGGCTTGAGGTGGGGCATGGAATTCTGCAGGGCATAAAGAACTCCCTTCCTCTACTGAACTAATCAACAACACAAGTGCACACTCAGAGTCTCTCTCATACATCTTGCATGCACATTACTAAATTTCACATTTACTCTAAAGTTTTGTGTATATGTGTGTGCCTGTATGCACACACACACACACACACACACACACACACACACACACACCAGTCACCTCTAAACACTCACATCCTCAAGAAACATTCACAAATACAGGCTCATGGTAGTCATTGTCTACCATGTTGAGTCAGAGAAGGTCATGGAGGGTGAGGGCCTTACATCAGTTTGGAAAAGGGAGCTTTTTGACAGATTACTATTAAAGTAAAACTGATCCAAAAAGCCCTTCTCAAGCCTTTTGTCAGGATTCATGAGGGTAAGGTGCTAAGCCAGGAGTAGCTCCCTGAGAGCATTTATTATTTGTCTTTAACTTCCGTTATTTGAAACCTGTCAATTTGGGGTAAGAAATTTTACCCGATTCTGAGATACTAGAATAGGTGAGAAAGACGAATTTCAGTCTTCAACCAATCAACACGCATTTAACAGATGCCTACTATGGGCCAGACAACACCCTGGGCACTGGAACAGGATCTACCCCCTCATAGTCATAACAGGGGAGATGAAACCACACACATTAAAACAGACAATCCAAGGTCGAGGTTATGCTGTCAATGCCTAAAAGGACCTTGTCTTGTAAAACATGTTCATTTTGGCAATGGAATACCTATATCCAGAGAGGCATTTACTTATGGCCACACAACTGGATAATAGACAGATGCTTTTTGATATAGTTACTCTCTCCATCCATCTGCATTGTTTCATAATTCTATATTTAAAAAAAAAACTTTAGCATGGTTCTATGTTTTATCTAGGTACCATGGTCTGTTCCTTCTCCAGAATTGGGAGGTCCCACAGGATAAGAGCTGATATTATATATTTTCAAAGGTCACAGTGACTGACACAGTCATAATTATCCAGGAGGTGCTCAGTTCATTAGCCTGAACTGATCCTAAATAGTCCAGGTAGCTTTGCTGTTGGCCCAGGGCCCTATTTGTTGCACAAGAAAACAACACAGGTAATAGAGAACTAAATCTTGGATGCAGATTCAAGGTAAAATATTTCAAACTTGGCATAAAAATTACAGACATGTTTCCAAGCCCTTCTGTTTTCTTATTCATTTTGACCTTAGGTCTTGTATAATTATATGGACAAAGGTAATGAATTTTTATTTCAGACAGCAGGAAAAGGTCAGCATCCTCAGGGTGCTTTTGACTCTTCATATCCATAGACAGAATCTTGAAAGTTTTGATATATTTCTCCTAAGGTTTTTTTTTTTCCAAATTACACCAGGTCATCAAATCATCAAACATTTATTTCAACAAAAAATTTTGAAATCATCATGCCAAGTACTGGGTAAGTTGTTGGCTACAAATTTGCCTGGCTGAATTATTGAACACGTGCTTTATGCCCAGGAAAAAAAATAACAGCACAGCTGTTGTATTACCTCCCTAGGGCTGCTATAACAAATTGCCATAACCTTGGGGACTTAAAACAACAGAAATTGATTCTTTCACAATTTTGGAGGCTGGAATTCCAAAATCAAAGTGTTGGCAGGGCCACACTCCTCCTGGAAGCTCTATGAGAACCTTCCCTTGCCTTTTCCTAGCTTCTGATGGCTGCTGGCAATTCCTTGACATTCCCTGGCCTATAGCTGCACCACTGCAGTCTCATCTCTGTCATCTGCTCTGTGCCCTCTCCTCTTCTTAGAAGGAGTTCCCCCTAAATACAGGGTGATTTCACCCTAGATCCTTAACTCATCACATCTTCAAAGACTATGTGTTAAGATAAGGTCACTCTCTTGAGGTTCCAGGTGGACATGAATTTGGGGGATGGGGGATGCTATTCAATAGCTGTTACTGCACTTTGCTCGCTTGGGTCTTCAGGGACAAGACTGACAGTAAAAGACATGGCCATGGGGGGAAGCTTCACTTTTTTCCCCATGAACCAGTTCCTTCCATCTTGCTTCTGGTTCTCCACAGTCTTACTCCCTGTCCTGCATTCACTTGGAATTCTCATCTCCTAATTCATGTGACTCTTTGGCATATGACACTGGTTCTTACGTGTTCCAAGCTACTGCCCTGTGAGTACCCTGGCCCATCTGGATTTGAGCGCTACCTGTCATCATCCACCATTTTTTCATTTAATGAATATTCCCTGGATACTTCCTAAGAGTCAGGCACTGTCCTGGATGCTGGATTCTCAGCAATGACAGAAAAAGTCCCTGTATATCATGAGCAATGAGGAATGGAATTAAGGAAAAAACAAGCAAACAGATACTTGGCACCTAGAAGTTTCTGGTGCATAGTAGGTGTTTGATAAATATTTGTGATTTGGTAGAATTAGCAAGATTTTTTCTGATAGTGATAAGTGATATGAAAGAAATAGATTAGTGTGAAATAGGGCATTTAAATAGGGTCAACATGGAAGGCCTTTCTATGAAGGTGTGTTTAAGCTAAAATAGTAAGAAAAGGAAGGAGCCATCTGAGGACATATGTCTAAGATAGAGGAAGGAGCAAGTGAAACACCACTGAGCTGAGAACTGATTGTATTTGGGGGAAGAAGAAAACAATGTGACTGGGGAGAACAAGGGGGAGAGTAATACAAGGTTGTGTCAGAAAGGCAGAGGGGATTCCACTCAGTTATGCTGGACACTATAGATCAAACAAAGGAGTTGGATTTTTAATTTCCACTGCAATTGGAAGCCATTTGAAGTTTAGGTAATGAATTGATGTGATTTAACTCATGAGTTAATAGATCACTGTAGCTGCTCTTAGAAAAAAGGATTGTAGGAGGCAAGACTGGAAGAAGAGAGAAGAATGTTTTAGCACATAAAGAGGTTATAGGTGTAAAAGATATCGATTCCTTCAGTCCTTAGTGTAACCAGAAGACTGAGCTGGCCAAAGCCACAGGGTTGGTCTGTCTACAAACAGACTCATCCATTAACCTGAGCTTGCTGAATAAATAGCATCATTTTCCATGTCTGCCACAATGTGAAAAAGATTGGAAAGCACTGCACTTATGAACATTTTTCATGTTTTCCGACCATCAAGCTCCTTTTATACACTCTTACTGTGGAGAATTTCCTGCTGCGGTAACCAGTTTCCAAGATGGCTTCCCACATCCTGTTATTCACACCTTTGTGGAGTTCCCCACACTCCATATAAAAGTTTAGTTTGTGTAACTAATGGAATATGACAGAAGTGACTATATCTCACTTCAAAAATTAGGTTATAAAAAGCTGTGGCTTATATCTTGGGTTCTTAGATATACTCTTAGATAACTCACTTTGAGGTAACCAGCTGCCATGTCTTGAGAATACCCAGCCATTAGGCCTTTCCAGCTTTAATTCCTCTCCCCCACCCCAACTCTATCCTTGGAGGTCTGTGTTCAAAGGTAAGAGCCATCTTCTGTGTTTTAACTTGCATTTGTGTTTGAAGTTCCATAGAACAGATTTACCCTTAAGTGAGCCTAATACTACTGGAAACCAAAGGAAAATAGGAACATAATTCAAGGAGAAAGAACACTTTAAACACTTTTTTCTCTCTTTTTTCTGTTCTTTTTTTAAAAAATATTTTAGTGTTTGTTTATTTTAGAGAGAGAGAGAGAATGCGAGTGGGGGAGGGGGGAAAGAGAGAGAGGGAGACAGAATCTGAAGCAGGCTCCAGGCTCTGAGCTGTCATTACTAAGCCGGACACAGGGCTTGGAACCCACGACCCATGAGATCATGACCTGAGCCGAAGTCGGACGCTCAACGAACTGAGCCACCCAAACGCCCCTACTTTTTCTTTCTTGAATAATATGTGCAAGACATTTTTCTCCAAAATGGCATAATAAAAATCTAAAAGAAAAAACAACTTCACAAAACAAGCTTTGACTATATCTTTTAATATCCAAAACATTTAATTTTTAAAAATTTTATTTATTTTATTTTATTAATTTTTTTTTTATTTTGAGAGACAGAGAGAGAATGGGTGAATGTGTGCTAAGGAGGGAGAGGGTGGGGTGGGGCAGAGAGAGAGGGGGAGAGAGAAAATCCCAAGCAGGCTCTGCCTTTCAGCACACAGCCTGACAAGGGGCTTATCTCATGAACCTCCAGATCATGACCTCAGCTGAAATCAAGAGTCAGATGTTTAACCAACCAAGCCACTCAGGTGCCCCTCCTAAGCATGTTTAAAACAAAAAATGAACAAGACCACCTCTTGCTATTTTATTGAGTCAGCATCCTTAAAGCCGTTCACAAATAACATTATGTTGCTTTAAATAGAACTGTTTCAAACAGGAGAACCAATATATAATGATCCCTTTTTTTATATCTAAAAGAAAATTAAGGCTTGTGCTTTTATTTTAATCAATGAGAGCTAAAGTTATAGTTTAAAAGGTACACCTCTTCTTCTAATTAAACCCTTAAAGCCAGGCAACAATCTACAGTTCATTAAAGTTCAGATTTTGCACAAAACCTTCATTATCTGCTCTTGATGAGTTTCCCTTCCTTTCCATACGTTGCATTCTAAAAGAAGAGATCTGATTTCAAAAGACCCTTCAAGAAATGAGAAATAAACCCTTACCTGGGCTTACAATTGTGCCCTGATGAACCTGAAGACTTCTAACCTTTTTTGGAAACAAATATCCTTCCACGGGGAGTAAAATGGTTCAAAAGAAGAAAAAATAGTTTATTTGCTACATCCATCTGTATCTAGGGAAGCTGCTTTGTACTGCAACAGAGAAAGTCCATTACTTCCTCAACTGGCCAAGCCCTGAAAAGAGTTCCTTTTTTTCCAACAAGAAGTCAGAGATTATCTCTCTCTCTCTCTCTCTCTCTCTCTCTCTCTCTCTCTCTCTCACACACACACACACACACACACACACAGCATGTATTTTAGAGACCCATAGGGAAATGAGAGAAAAGAGATAATAGAGAAACAGTAAAGTATGCCCAAGCACAAAGAGAGAAAAAGTATTTGTGTGGTAGAGGACAGCAATTATTTTGCAGTTATTGAATGGCAGGAAAACTTACATCTGGTTAGTGGAAACTCTTGGTGCAAAATCTGAAGTTTCATAAGTTGCAGATAGAAAAGTTGAGGTCTCTGTATTGAAAAAGGCAATTCTAATGCCAGCACGAAAGGCAGAAGTACAGAAGAAAAGTAGCAAGAGAATGCATTCTGGGAGACCCAGTGGAGAGAATCCAGAATGCAGTGGGATCTTAGTCAGGTGGGAATGGGTTAGCAGAATAACAGATCAGAGTGTTTTACTTGTAGTTTATCACATAGTCAGCTGGGCTTTAGTCAATTCTTTTCTTTTTAAGTTTATTTATTTTGAGAGAGAGAGAGAGAGCACATGGCATGGGCAGAGAGAGAAGGAGAGAGAGAATTCCAAGCAGGCTCTGCATTGTCAGCACAGAGCCTAATGTGGGGATCGATCTCATAAACTGTGAAATCATGACGTGAGCAGAAATCAAGAGTTGGATGCTTAACTGGCTAGGCCACCCAGGTGCCCCAATCAATTCTTCAGTAAGCTACATGTAATTCATTGCAGAGTGTGGATTTGGTTTTCCTGCAATTGTCCAAGGGGATCATAAGGGTCTCCAAGAATGTATATAAAACTTGAAAACTCCTGCCAGACTTTTCTGATAAGAAATTCACGGGGAGATGTATTGTGTGATAATTGAAATCTAACTCTCCTTGAAGTCTTGGAATCTCCCCAACGTGGGTTTGAATCTTCATTTCATCATTTGCTAACTGTGTGACCTTAGGCAGGTGACTTAGATCACAGGGTGTTAGTGTTGCCATCTCTAGAGTCAGGATGATAACAACATCTATTTCAAATGGTTGTGATTCAGTTAAGCCAAGAACGTAAAGCACAACATTTGGTATATGGTATGGAGCAACTGTTCAATAAATGCCAGCTATAAATGAACACTTAAGCCAATCTGTAAAGACCCCACAGGACATAAATGTACATTGGTCAGATCCTACCCACCCTCACATGCAGAAAACCAAATCGAGATGTAGATCTGATAACATCTACCAGAGTTGGTGAAGGCACAATGCCAGTTTTGCTCTTTTGACCTTTGGGTTCATTCAGCTTCAGGACGTGAACTCTGTGCTGTTACCTGAATCCACCATACCCACCTGTAAAGGAGAGCAGTGTTAAAGTCAGGTCTCAGGAGTCACACAGTCTGTCATGACTGCTGACTAGCTTTGTGACCTTGCACAGGCTACTTAATTTCTGTGCTTATGTCTCCTCAGTTGAAAAGAAGAGATAGTTAATAACAATACCCTGTTCCTATGGTTGTTATGGAGATTATATGAGCAATATATTTAGAATATTTTTTTAGAGTATCTAGCACATAGCATTAGCTCAAAAAACTATAGAAAAATATAATTATAATAAAAAATTTGAAATGGACCTCTAAGATTCCAAATTCTACTTTGCTTCCTGATAAAAGCTTTGAAGAATGGATTTATGGAAAGGAAATGAGAGAGAAGAAAATCAGGAGCAGGTAGGTTAGAGGAGGGAAAGAAAAGACAGGAAAATTTGCCATTGGGATAACTCAAAGTTTAAGCAGTACTAAGAAGATAACATTTAAATAACAAATAAAATATATAAGAAGAAAGCTTAAATATGGAAATTTAATATTCAACCCAGAAGTTCTATCAAAAAACCCTTGCATTTAGTGAGGACTCAGTAGACATATGATTAATTGGTTGGCTGATTAAATATGACTAAATACTGAGCTCTTCAGCAGACAACCTAAAGTTTGGTTCTCTGGATAGAATGAAGGCTAAGAAAAATATATGGTCTTAGGGTCTTCTGAATAAGGCTAGAGAGACACTGAGATGGATTCTCTCCCTCCTTCCCTACCTCCCCTTTCTCTCTCTCCCTCTATTACTCTCTCTGTATAACCAGACATTTTTGTCCAAGCCATTTATTGATAAACAAAAGATCAAGAAAGGGATTGTTGAGCACTTCTTTAAGTGCTTAATGCTAACACTGTTGCTCATAAACACGCACATTGACCCTTTTTCTTAATAACCAAGCACTTGAGTGCAGGTCAACCTATTTTTAACACTGAGGATGGAAGGAAGTTTGATGTGGAAGACAAGGAAAGGTATTCTTTTCTTCTGGCGCCTCTTTAGCTAGTTGGATGTTTCATCACCACTGTGACACAGTTTAGTCAGTTTTGGACTTTATCCCTTTCCAGAATCCAGAGTGACTCCAGCAGTTTCCCAGACCTGTCTAGGGTGAGGGACATTAGCCACTTTGAAAGGCAGCTCCAGGGACACAAAAAGTATTACAAAAACGTTACTTAGTGGCAGAAGGTACTTAGGTGTAGGTTTTTCTCAGTCAGCAGAAATCTGACCTCTGCTCCCTCCCCCACCCTTCCCTAGTCCTCATTCTGAAAAGATGAAAAAATGTAGAACCATGAGTATCTACTAAGAGGAGACAGCAGAGGAGTGCCAGGCCCTCTGACCCAGAACATTGCCGTCTGTTCCTTTTAATATACTCCTTTTATGGTTTATCTTTTAAATACTAAAGCTAATAAATCTCTACTCTCTTTAAAGTCAAAGAAATTGGAATTATAACTTTATAATTGGCAATCATGAAACTGGGAGGGAACAAGCACAGCTCAGGAAGGAAGAATAAAGATTTTGAACATTCCAGAACAACCTGTTATTTAGTGTAATGATAATGGACACACAGGCAAAGCGGAGCCACCCAATCCCAAATTTCCCGTTTCATCTGTTAAGAAAAATTCACTCCAAACAGGGAAGGACTAAGTTTACAGATTTACAAGATTGATGCCCAAGATGAGAGAGTGGTTGTCACAGAACATGAGTTCATTCCTGTCTCCTGGTCCAGGTGAATTATAGTGCAGGCTCTAAAGCAAGTGTGAGGTTGAATTCCTATCAGGGTTAATTAAGCAAGTCTGGGAGTATTTCACAGGAGTGGTAATCACTGGGAAATAGCATGGGCTCACTAAAAACAAGTCATGTCGGTTGTTTTCTTTTGTTAAAGGCAACTACCTGGCAAGGAACTGAATCAAACAAATGCCAGTGAATACGAAGTTCTGCCATTAGGAATGCCAAACCACTTCCCAAGAACAGAATCTGGGTCTTAGAAGCAGGATATAGTTTAAGAGCAGCATGAAAGATTTATAAGATTTCATTTTTTAAAATTATTTTTCCCCCAACTTTATTGGGGAATAATTGATAAGTGATATTGCTTATAATTAAAATGTACAACATGATGATTTGGTGTACATATACATTGTGAAATGATTGCCAAGATCAAGTGAATTAACACATGCATCACCTGTTAAATTTTTACTCTTTTAAAAACTTTTTTTGTGCGTGTGGTGAAAATATTTAAGATCACTCTCAGCAAATTTCAAGTAGACAATACTGTATTATTAACTATAATCACCATGCTGTACATCAGAACCTTACAACTGAGAGTTTAGCATATATCTCTCCATCTTACCAATCCCCAACCATTGGCACCCATCATTTTACTCTGTTTCTGTGAGATCAGGTTTTTTTGTTTGACTGGTTGTTTTTGATTTTTAGATTCCACATGCAAATGATACCATGCAGTATTTGTCTTTCTCAGTCTGGCTTATTTCACTTAGCATAATTCCTTCCAGGTTTATCCATATTGTTAGAAATAGCAGGATTTCTTTATTTTTTAAAGCTGAATAATATTCCTGTGTGTGTGTGTGTGTGTGTGTGTGTGTGTGTGTGTGTGTGTCACATTTTCCACATTTTCTTGATCCATTGGTCCATTGATGGACATTTAGGTTGTTTCCATCTCTTGTTTATTGTGAATAATGCTACAATGAACATGGAGGTGCAGATGTCTTTTCAAGATAGAAATTTTATTCCCTTCATATATGTATCCAGAAGAAGAATTGCTGAATCATATGGTTGTTCAATTTTAATTTTTTGAGGAACCTCCATTTTGTCTCCCATAGTGGCTGCACCAATTTACATTCCCACCAGCCATGCACAAAGGTTCCCTTTTCTGCACGTCCTTGTCAACCACCATTCTGACACCAGAATATCACTTTCACATATTCTTTTGGTTAAAGTAAGTCACAGGGCCAGCCTAATTCAAAGGGGAAGGGAAACAGACTCAACTACTTGGTTCAAGGAGTGGTAAAGTCATGTTGAAAAAGGACATATGGAGTGAGAGGGATGGTTGTGGCTGTCCCTGGAAACAATCTACCAATTTGTCCTTGGGAAATTATTTAGCCACCTGATTTCACATGCTTTACCTATAAAATGGGAAATAATAACACCGACTTCTTAGGAATGTTGTCACTAATAAATTAAGAAAGTGTGTTTAGCATCATCTAGTACATTGTAGACACACAACAGCAACAACAAAAACATATGTTGATTGAGCCCATATTATGTGGCAGCATATTCCAAATACTCTATGTAATCTTTATAAGAATTCATTGATGCACATATTAGTATTATCTGAAGAGAAACCCTAGGCACAAAAATTTTAAGTAACTTCCACAAGGTTGGTTCCACAGTAACCATTTTCTCTAAATTACAAATGTCTTACTGCCTGCTACCTCCAAAGGGCACTTCTTAGTTTTTGTCTCTCTAGGCTCTGTTGACAATTGATGCTGTGGATCACTCCTCCATCAGATGCTCTTCCTCCTTTGGCTCTCATGACTCCCCTCTGTCCGGGTTTTTTCAATCTCCTCCTTACTGAAGCACATTTTAAATGGCAAAGCTCTCTCCTAATTTTCCAGCTCTCCTTGCCTGGATGAACCCATCCAATATGGCAACTAAACTCTAGGCTTCCAATTCTAAGTATCTTCCGCTACTTACCAGGTACGACCTAGGTCAGTTTGTGTAACTTCTGTGTCTTTCATTCTGTCTCATCCCATTGGTTGCAGTCTTGTCAATTAAACTTGAAATGTTTCTCAAATTTAGATGTTCTTGGCAATCAGCTAGTGCCTTTGGCCTGATCTAGGCCCTTATCATATCTGGCCTGGTTTATCAAAGTTTGTTCTTAACTGGACTTTTCACTTTCAGTTCATCTTTGAGGTACTCACATCAGTGGTATATTTCTACATGTTTTAACACACACCCTCCTCCCCACCATTACTATACTAGCACTAGCATCCTACTCTCTGCTTTCCGCTCCGCTGTCACATGGTCTTTTCCTTCCTTTCAAGGACCAGCTTCTGCTCTGTATCTTCCACAGGCTCCTCCTCAGCTGGCTTCTTCTCCCTCCTAGTTTTCCTAGGACACAGAGTCTGCTTGTCTTTTCATTGTTTGGAGTTATCTTTATAACTCTGCATTCTCTCTACTGTTCTAATATAAGATCCTGAGGCTCTAGCACCATTCACAGCAGGATTTCAAAGCTGTTTGTTGGGTGAACACTCTGTAGCATCCTGAAATACCTAACTGCACAGTATGATTTGCTATGAGGTGTCCCTAGCAACAGCACAACCTATGGCTAAGAGTGCCAGTTGTAGAGATTCTACTGTAATTGTTTTAGAGTAAGGCTTTGACACGAGTTTTACTTAAAGCTAATAATAATATTATTAACTTTATTATTACTACTAGTATTAGAGGTTACTCTGCCTCCTCAAGTATGAACTTGGGCTGGTGAACTGAGCCTTTATGAGCCTCAGGTTTTTCATTGGTAAAATGAGGGTAACAGTTATGTAGACCTTGGGGGGCTATCAAGGGAATGAAATGAGATTCTATATCTAAAAGGCTTGTGGTATAGTGCCTGGCACCCCTCTCCTGCTCCCCTCCCCACCGGAGTTCAGTCTTCGTAGTTATTTCTGTGTTTATTGCCTGGGAGTGTGAAGAGGTGGGTGCATAAGAGGTGGCCAACGTTCTCTTCCCCAAACCTCAGATTGTGTGATAGTCTAACTTGGTGTGTGCAGGAGACACGCTGGCAATCCTCGGATTTCTAATCAGTTGCTTAGAAAACCAGCCAGGATCTGTGTCCCAGCCCCTTTCTCAGGAGCCATTTATTTGACCTTATTTCTGATGTGAGAGCCTCCAGCGTCTCCAAATCACCACCGTGGTGGAAAAGATCCTGCACTTGGGAGATTCTTCCTTTGTTGGCAAATCTTGGCCCCGAACCCGCCTTTGGGGGTCTAGCACCCTTAGGCCCGTGATTTATGTCCAGACGGCGCTTTTCAAGTTCGAAGCCGGGACTAGGTTCTCCAGTTTGGGCGGGTGTGGTTCAGATTGCACCTTTCGCGCAGCGCACCCAAGAACGTGCTTTCGACGCACCGGGCGAGGGGCGGTGGGAGAGAGTGTTGGTTTGCAAGAGGACGGAGGGGTGGGATGGCGAGAATGCCCACAGCGCGCCCCCGATCACACTCCCCAAGCCTGGGCGCAGCCGCTCTGAGCGCCGGGTCCGGAGGCGAGTCCCGCGCTCCTCTAGGAGCGGGCGAGCGCCCTCCGTCCAACGCTGGCGCCCGAGCCGGGCCCACCGGGATCCCAGCCCGCGGCGCGCGCCACTGACCGGGCCCCGCCCCCCGGCGGCCGCGAGTGGCGGGCGGGGCGCCGGGAGAGAGGCGCGCGGGGCTGTGCGGCGCCACCTCCCCTCCGTGCCGGGGGAGGGAGGGACGGAGCGGACGGGCGGGAGAGAGAGAAAGCCCGACCGACCGGCAGCCGAAGAGCTGCATGCAACCGGTGGGAGGCCGGGCCAGCCGGGGCTGGGGCTCGGGCCGTTTCTTGGCGGCTCCCTGACGGAGAGCGCTGACGGCCCGGAGGCGGCGGCTCTGAGCTGGCAGGCGGAGGGTTGTCTCCCGCGCCCGCCTGCCCAGCTCGGTCCGAGGATGCGGGGGGGCGATGCCCGGGGCCAGGGATGCGCTCTGTCACCAGGCGCTGCAGCTGCTAGCCGAGCTCTGTGCCCGTGGGGCCCTGGAGCACGACAGCTGCCAGGATTTCATCTACCACCTGCGGGACCGCGCCAGACCCCGGCTTCGCGACCCAGGTGAGTGCAGCCGCCGCTGCTGGGCGCGACCGGAGGGCCCTGTGCTGGGAGTTGGGGCCGCACCGGGGCCTGAGGCAGATGAGCGACGCGGACTGGGGGAATGTGGGGGGTGGCCGCCGACCTAGAGGAGGGGATCAGGAAGCGGCTCGCCGTGGCCTGATACTGGACCCGGGCGGGGACACGGGCAGGGGCTGCTGCGCGGAGGCCGGGTCCGGGGGGACTGGGGCAGGGCTGGAGGGACCACGCCCGCCACCTGCGCTCCGGTCGCCCTCGCTCCGGGGGGCGGCTCCCGAGCTCCCGGCTCCGCGCTCCACTTCCCGGGCTCTGCGCTCCGGCCGAGGGGAGGCCGCGGCCGCTTCTCCGCGGTGGGATAGGGGGACGAGGCCGGAGGAAACTCTGGGAAGTTGGGAGTTGGGGACGGCCCCGGCTGCGGCTGAATCCCACTGGGCACTTACCACTCTCTCTCTTGAGCGCCCATTTCCCTTCCCCGGTCTGGGGTGGGAAGGGCGGGGCGGGATCTGGCTCGGGGCCGGCTACGGGGAGCTCCGGGTCCTGGGCAGCCCGGCCTGAACCCGTTCTCGGCGGGTCGTTTGGCGTGGAGGCGGCCTGGGCCTGGGCTCCCGGAGCTACCAGCTGCCGTCGCCGGGCACAAACGGGTCGGTGGTGGGCTTGCTCGTCATGGCTGGGGCACCTGCACTTATCCCTAGTGGAAGTTGCACAGCTCCTAACTTTGGAAAGTTCGTTTATTTTGGCATTTGACCAATTAAGGTTAGAGGAAGGAGTTTTAGTGGAGCCATTTGCTTTTCCTAAGGGCCCTGGGTCTCCCACATTTCATCCACTGCTGTTTACTGGAAGACACAGTCCAAATGTTTACTTGAGATTCTTCTTACCTGGAGAAATCATTTTCTCGAATATTCTCTCAACCTAAATACAAAAAAAAAAAAAAAAAAAAAAAGTATGCGTTAAAGATGGGATGAGAAAATGGCCTTTCCCCTTGATGTTCCTGTGTATAAATATTGGAAAGGAGCTATTGCTGTGCAAATTATCCAGTACAAATTTACCTCATTTTAAGCCAATCCATTATATAAAAATCTACTTGTACAAAGGATAATTATTTGATTTATAAAGAGATACACAGCGAGTCTGACTTACATAGCATTTCCTTGATAGTATATTCAAAATGGGTCGGTGGGGTGAAGACAAATCATCTGCCAAAAGTTTATATCAGATTTTCCCTACTCAAAGTCTATTTTTCTATTGAAAAAGAAAGATTATTGTTCCCTGTTGCCTGTGGTTACATTAATTAAGTTTATCAGATGATCACTAATGTGTTACTTCAAACTGCAGAATTAAGTCAAGAAATACTGTTGATCGCAAACAATTTCCCTGGAGGTTCAATGCCCAGCCTTTGTGTGGCTTCCTGCTGGCTGTGATGTGCTGCACAGACCACAGATACCAGTGAGAGCTCCTTGTTTCGTGAACTGGGAGCCCTGGATGATGTCCTAAGTGGGGAAAGTTCTCTCCTTGAGCCACGGGAACAAGAAAATTATTTAGCATGCTTCACCCAGAGCAAGTGTTAGTGTTGAAATGTCCCACTTCCTTGCCTGTGACTGTGCCACAAATTCCCATTGTTATCCCACATAAGTAGTCTCCTTTGGCTTTCTTTATAAGAGAAGATGAGTGAGGCCTCTTGCTGAGTCCATGTTTAACACTCCACATCTTTTTGGCTGATTTTATGCCTCTGCTTCTTTTAATATATAAGCTGGATTCCATGTTCTTGGGCTTTGCTTGGCCCCTGCACTGGGTTGCCCTTGAGGAAGAGTCACAGAAAAAAACTCCTTGCAAGAAACAAGTCTGATAACTTGGCTGAGAAGAAGCCACAGTTAAGAGTATGCCCTGCTAGTCCTTGAGTTCCTAAAAGCGCTATGGTGCTTTCCTAACTAGGGCATGGTGGTTTCTAGGTAGCCCATGCCGCTCTGGATCTTTGGTTCAGGCTGGAAGTAGCCTGCTCCTGAGGCAGGAGTGGGGCACTGTGAGCATGGGGTGAGAGGGACGGAGGCTAAAGCCCACATCAGAGTGCACCCTCTTTCCCAGGGCACTTCAGCTCAGGCCAGATCTCTCTTCACTTCCCTCCTTCCTCTCCTTGCCCACATTAATTCTTATATTAGATGCATTTATCTCTATCCCTCTGAAGCTGTTTGATTGTCTGAACCAAGAGTGGCTTTCATTTCGAGCTCTAAGAGCTGTGGCTTGAGTAGCTGCATTGCACAACACTGCACATGGTGCCCTGGCAATTGTCTAGTGTGAACCAAAATAAGCATACACACTGGTCCTGGGACACGGGTCCCTGACAAAGTCCTCTCTGTAAATGAATGACTTCCTTTTCTGCAAAGGGACTCAACTGAATGGCATTTGCCAGCTTTCTCTGTCCATTGTCTATCCATGCCTACTTGGTGGTAGTTAGATTTTCTCAAGCTCCACCGAGGAACTTTGGTTTTAGAAGAAGAACACAGACATCATTCCCTGTGGGGAAGTATGCAGAGGGACACTGCATCTGGGATATTTGTTCATTTTTTTCAGAGGTGAACTATGCGTGGGTCACAGATCAGTGGCTATCCAGAAGGGTTATTCCCTGCCCAGGTAGCTGGGGTGCTCTGATGTGGGAGTACAGTACATAGTCTCCCCTGACTTGGTGTTAAGAGAGGATTTGATGAAAGTGCAGTGTTAAAAAGTAAAGCTGAGTCACATTTGGATCTGGAATGCCTCACCCAGGCTTTCATCTGTATGAACTATGAAAGTAAAGTGCTGATCTTTAAGCTGAGTGTGAGCACTTTTTTTTCTCCATAGAGAGCAGTTAGAATCCTTCTGTTAAGTGTCTTTATGTTGTTTCATATATTGGGGATGTGGGACATAAACTTGCAAATCCCAGAGTGTAGCCTTCATGACAGAGGGAAGAGCAAGTACAAAGGTCCTGAGATAAGGGCATCCTTGATGTGATTCAAAGAACAGTGAGTTTAATAAGGGTGGCTGGAGAGAGAAAAAAATTGAGAATGATGAGAAACATGGTTGAGGGCTGGAGGGGAAAGATCACGTAGGGTCTTGTCAACCAGCAGAAGGACTTTGGATTTTACTCTCAACGAGAAGGGAGGGATTGAGCAGAGAAGTGGCAGCACTGGGGCTCTTTGCTGAGAAAATGCTGTTGAAGAACAAGGGGAGAGACAGAAACTTGATAGGAGGCTGTTGTCGTGATGCAGACAGAGTGGGAAGTGGGTTGTCATAATGGAGATGGTGACAAGTAACTGGGTTGTGGGCACATTTGAAGGTAGCTGCGCTAGGATTTGTGGATGGGATGGATGTGTGGGGTGGGAGAAGTGGAGTCAAAGAAGACTCCAAGGCTTTTTGGCCTAGGTTACCTCCATTTACTTCAAGGGGTGGAGGGAAGAAGGAAATGAGGTTTCTGTGTTACTAAAAAATATTTTTTTAAAAATATTAAGTGTGTGATGTCTCTCAGTTCAACAGTCGCCTGAAACATGAATGTGTTCTTTAACATCAACTGGTCTATGCTCACATTTTGTAACTGGAGACTTCACACTCTCTCCTCAAGTGGGCCGATTGATTGTAGGACAGCATTTATTGTTAGAAGATTTTTTCCTGGTATGGAATGAAGAGTTCTGTTTAACTTTCACTCATGGACCTTGGTTGCACTTTTTTTTTCCCCAGTTAAAAACTATTGGTTTTTTCCTTTGGCTGTAAGGAGGTAGAGATGTTAGCTTTTCTTAACCCACTGTTTCCACATCTGGAAAAGAAGGGAGGATTGTGTCATGTAATTTCTAGGTTTTAACCACGTTGTATTATTTTCCTTATAAGCCTTTTCTTCTCTAGGGTGCCAACCGTGTCCATGCCAAACTCTTTATGTAGGTCATTTCATTTAATCCTCATGACGTCTTCTAAGACCTTGCTGCTCCAAGTGTTCATCTGTGGACCAGCAGCATCAGCATCATCTGGGAGCTTATGAGAAACACAGACTCTCAGGCCCCACCCAGACCCACTGCACATGAATCTGTGTATTAACAGGATCTTCAGATGATTTATAGGCACATTCAAATTTGAGAAGCATGGCTAAAAGAGATTGGTATTTATGAATAAACTGAAGCTCAGAGCTAAACTAGCAGCAAGGCCATGGGTTCCATTTGGAAAGGGTTGAGTCTAAGTCAAAGTAGCTTCTTAGATAAACACATTACATGTACTAAGAATCTGAGAGTTATTGTCAATGAAAATTTCCTAGGTCTTTTTTCATAAGAGCCCCCTTCAGACCTCCTTTGTCTATTGTGTTCTTCTATAAAGGATTTAGTCTCTAACTGTAGGTTAAATTCTACGCAGTTGTAAAGATTCAGCTTAATTTTTAGGTTTTATGTTGACATTCCAGCTTTGTGTTTCTAGAGATTTTTCTTCATTTTGTGGTCAGGGTGTGAAGAAGAGCCTTATGGCTCATCATTAGTGACTTCTCTTTTCAAGTGGGCATTGACCTTCTCAGGAAAAGCTCTTTCTAAACAAATGGTTTTCAACCTTGGCTGCACATTAGCAACATTTCCGGAGCAAACAAATAAAACAAACAAAGAGTTACCAATGACTGAGCTTTACTCTAGACAAATTAAATCTGAGTTTCTGGTGGTGGGGCCTGTTATCAGCATATTTTTTAAGTTCTGTTGATTCTAAAGTGTTGATTCCAAGTGGAGGACAACTGTTGAGACCATCAAGCAAAGGATTAAACCACCTAATCTGCTCAGCTCAGCTCAGCTCGTATTTCTTTCCTGAAAAATTAGGAAAGATGGTATGGAAAGTCAGGGGTGTTGTTAACGGTTGCCGTACACATCGACTGATTCTTTATTTTCCTTTGATAATATTGCCCCCAATTTTTATTTTGAGGTTTCTGTGAAAATCTAATGAGATCCATTATGTTCACCCAACTTGGGGGGTTGGGGGTGGAAAGAAGAACAAACAAAGAAAATCGTGTCCGAGCAGTATTTCATTAAAAAGCCAGAATGTGGAACCCTCACTAATGTCAACTGGTACTGAATTAGAATGAAAAAATTTATTAGAAGATGTACATATAAGATAATGATTAAATATAGTTTCTAAGGGAAAACTTCAAAATAATGAGCAAGATTAAATATTAGTCTTATTAAAAATTTCACAGATAGTCAAAAGAGAGTTAACCTTAGAGCACTAGATTTTTATGAATAGACATTAGGATGATGATGCACAATGGGATTAATTTTTAAAAATTAATGATAATTGCAATCAGGAAATAGTCTTCTAAGGAATGAGTGGCATATTGGTTGCACAATATATGAAGATAATTTGCATTTGCTTCAGTGACATTTGAGGGCTTCTTCATAAATATTTTATTTAAACAAGTGTGTTTTCATCTCTGTGGGATTCTTCTACATGGACCAGTGAGTGGTTTAGTCATGAGGTAATTATCAAGAGGGAAAAACAAAAGCAAACTGTGGTAAAGGCATCACAGGCTGTCCTGTGGCCAGCTGCCTCTTTCAGAATAAACAATCAAAAGCACAAACTTTTTGATGTGGGCTAACGTCTCAAGGAGAAATTAAGCTGACACCTAAGGGAAATCACCTAAAATGCCCTGTTCTGTATAGAGCATAGACTTTTCTTTCATGGTGAAAGCATATCGGCACGTTTGTGTTTGTGTGTGCACATGTGCTTTCTTGTATGCTTGGCCTAAAAAAATTTGTAATCCCTCTTGACTGAGTTACTTGAAGGACCAGACAAGTTTACTTGCTAAAGTGTAGAGAGAAAGGGGAGGAGCTTAGAGAGAGGCATAAGTGGGAGAGCAATCTCACTTTTAAATGGATTAATATGGAGGGTGCTTTTTTACTTTCTAAATGAAATCACAATTTAAGCCATAATGTGCATCACAACCTTTTCTTTTCAGTGTTTTGTTGGGGTTAGTTCTAGGAATGACTTTAAACCAAAGCAAACCCTTAATGACTAGGTTTTGCAGATCTCCTTGAAATATTCATGTGTCCTTGTGCGTGTATTTTATCACACAAAAACTTTTATATCAATATTGATGGAACTGCACCTGAAGGGGGGAAAAAACTCAGCCAGGAAATCAAGATGACAAAGTGGGATAAAGAAAGAGCTTTACAGTCAGAATCTGATCTTGCTCTTACTAGCTTTATGACTTTGAGCAAAATATTTAACTCTTCACTTTATTCATCTATTAAAACGGGCGTGGAAGGCTTCATGGGAGCACCGTGCCCAGACTAAGTGCTAGATTTTGGTGGTCCTGGTATTTATCTGTTCATGCTTCTTCTCAGCTGTGATCCATGGGCATGCATGTGTTTTACCCATTTCTAATCACTCATAGACAGAAGTTTCCATTCTACTTTTTCTGTATGCTTAGCATTTTATCACTGCTCGTATGTCCCTAGGTGGATCTCTGTGTCTTAGTTTCCTCATCAGTAAAATGGATTACCAGTGTTTGGATAAAATATAGGATGCCCAGTTCAATTTGAATTTCAGATAAACAATGGGTAGTATTGCATGGGATAGACTTATACTATACCTGTCATTTATCTGAAATTCAAATTGAACTGTACCCCTTATATTTTTATTTGCTAACTCTGGAAACCCTATTATAGTATTTATCTCACAACACGTGTGAAATAGTTACCATAGTACCTGGCAAATAATAAATGTTCAATATAGTAACCATTATTACTATTATATTTTTCCATGTTGAACAGTCATTATTGTGCAATTTTAATGATGACTATATATATTCCGAAGAATAGGTAAATCTATTCCACTTGACCATGCTTTTTGGCCATTTCTAGCTTCTAATTTTTCATTACTATAAATACTATTTTGTATCTATAATATCCTACTCCCTTTTGGGAGATTTTCTTCTCCTTTTACTGCTCTAGTCAATGCAAAGGAAACTACGTTGAGGCCCCAGGGCCCTGGGGCTTTGGCAGGAGGACACCCTGACAGCAAAAGGAGAGCTGGTGGAGGGGCCTCATTAGACCTTCTTCTTGGGGTGCAGGCTGTGGGGGTGGCTGCACTTCTTATGGCAGTCCAGTACAGTATCTGATTCTTGCAGATACAACTCTTACAGTTGTATTCCTGGGCCAGCTGGTGGAGGGAAGTCTCAGTGATGCCATCCCGCAGGCGATGCAGTAAGTATGGGGTGGACTCTTTCTGAATATTGTAGTCTGAGAGAGTGTGGCATTCTCCAACTGTTTGCCCACAAAAACCAGATGCTGCTGGTCAGGTGGGATGCCCTCCTCGTCTTGGATTTTGACTTCAACATTCCCAGTGCCGTCATTGGGTTCAACCTCTAGGATGATGGTCTTGCCTGTCAGGGTCTTCGCAAAGGTTTGCATGTCTACATCTGCCACAAGACTGCGGCCACTGACCGGCTCGGCTATGTCCTTAAAGAGGAAGAAGTGGAATATTTCTTAATGATAAATTATCAACAGTGAGTTCAGATTGTTTTCCTGTAAATTTTCCACCTTAAAAATAAAATCTTCCAGTTATTTTACCAGCAAAAGATGGG
This sequence comes from Panthera onca, assembly GCF_046562875.1. Lineage (NCBI taxonomy): Eukaryota > Metazoa > Chordata > Mammalia > Carnivora > Felidae > Panthera > Panthera onca. The sequence goes on along the minus strand of NC_138348.1, from coordinate 50,925,836 downwards.
CTTATTCAGGAAAGAATTGCCACATGGGACAAACAACCTGTGGCAAAACCATGGGAAATCTGGAGAACAAAGGTACACCTTTTTAGGGAGAAAAGGGATAAATTGGGAAAGCTGTCATAAACTAAAAGTCCATTGGAGTAAACTGGTGGCTTCTCATTGGCTGAGCTGTTGAGTGGGGTGGGGATAAGAAAGCGTGTCTTCCCCAGGTGGGATAGTAAAGTAGCATCCATGTGCAAGATCAAGTCCATCTCTTCCTGTTGGATCTGCAGTGGTAGGGCATGGGAGCTCCCCTTCCCAAACCTCCTGACTCCATTTTAGTAAGGTTTTCCATTATTTTCACAAGATCTATGCCAACTATCCCTGCTACATAGCAAACCCACTAGCATTAGATGGTAATAATGTGAAGAAAAACCTGCTAATTTAACAGGTTTTAAGTGGCTGCCCAGTTGTCGTTTCATTTATATTTTTTTGTTGGTGTTGGTGCAATTGAATATTTTCAATGTTTTAAACCTACTTTTGTTTCTTATGTGAATTTTCTGTGTTTGATCTCTATCATGTGGCAGTTTATTTTTTGAGAATCTTAATGTTTTTCCTACTAACTTGCATTAGTTAGAATATAAATATTCTGTCAGATCAGCTCACAGAAGGATTAGTTCACTGTTCAGTGAATGAGCTCTCCTTGTCTGACTACAGTTAATCATTATACTAGACCGATTTTTGAAATTTGAAGGGTGCATCAACAAATTGGGATTCACTGTAATATTCTTTTTTGGGGGAAGGAGGTAAGGTTTAATTGAACAATGTTGAGAATTTAGAGTGTCTCACTTTCTGCCCATAATGGTAAAGAAAAAAATCGACAAACTGTAACATTCTTTCCAATGCAAAGTACTGCCTTTATTTATGTGAAATATGAAAAAAATTGTGATGCAACTTGGATCTCTTTTTCTGTATGTTTTCTCTCCCTCTTTCCAACTCGTCTTCCCCTTCCAGCAATTATGAAAACTTTACTCTAGCTACACTGACCAGAACACTCTTTTTTAATTATAATTAAGTTAAATTAAGAAAACATTGGAGTGCCTCGTAATTGCCAGGTACTCGGTTAGGCATCAGTAATTCAAAGATACATTAGACATGGTTACTGCCCCTGTGGCTTTGAGATAAAACAATAATTGCAATTAATAAAATGAAGACAGGAAGGGAGATATATATGGGAAACAGTGCAAAGAAAAGAGGAGAGAAGTAATTAGCTGGCTTGAGTGGATCTGCAGAGGATTCCTAGAGAGGTTAATTCTTGGGTGGAGCACTTTGCCTGGAATGTGTGGGTGGGAAGGACATTCTAGGAATTTATAAAGGTCCTACATCAGGAGGAAATGGATCTTTGGTAATAATAGTAAGTAGAGTATGTGTTGGGACTGTTGAGGGAGGAGTCTGTTCTAGTAAACACTGGTCAGATCGTATGCCATTGTCAAAGTCCCACTGAGGACTTGGGCTAGAACACTCTGATGAGGAAATCTTAAAACAAGTATAATTTACTGTGATGGGTCTAGAGGACTCATTCTCAGCAAAGTACTCTGGGAGATTTCAGGATGGCAAGGTTCTGTGAGTGCCCATCTCTAGTCTCTTTGGTTGCTCATGGGAAATAAGCTCAAGTTGGTGGTGATGCTGCTTTTTTTGTCAAAGGTAAGGTCTTGACAGATTGGAGTCACTGAATGATAGATCCCTTGTTTTAGATACCCAATCATGTCATCCTGAAACCCAGGTATAATTACCTCACATAATTGTACAAACTGCCTTTAACAAATTTAGTCATCTGGTTCAAACATCTGGCTCTAGATATCATTTCAGAGTATGCCAACAGTGACATCTTGCTTCCTTGCCTGGTTATTTAATAATGAAAAAGCAACGTGTTCAGTTACATTGCAACCACACAGTATGTGGATATACACAGTCTGTTTTCTCTGATATTATAGGGCCCACGAGGGAGTAAGCATGGCAGACCTGCTTAGTGCCCACCAAGCCATGCTGTGGAGATGGTTATTTATTCTGAATACAGGAGCTTCCAGGTAGTGGGCACAATTTGTTAAAATAATTGAATTGGGGGCACCTGGGTAGCTCAGTCGGTTAAGCATCCAACTTTGGCTCAGGTCATGATCTCACGACTCGTGGGTTCCAGCTCGCGTCTGGCTCTGTGCTGACAGCTTGGAGCCTGGAGCCTGCTTCGGATTCTGTGTCTCCCTCTCTCTCTCCTCCTCCCCCTCTCACTCTCTGTCTCTTTGTCTCTCAAAAATGAATAAACATTAAAAAATATATATTTTAAAATAATTGAATTGAACGCCCTTAGGTGGGTCATACACTTTCCACTTTTTTTATCCTCCCTTACCCCCTCCCCACACACATAAACTTTACTCATTACGTTTATAGGATATGCCTGACTACTGAAGACATTTCAGTTTGCATCACCTATAATACTGCAGACCTGCTGAAGGGTTTTAAGCTGAAAATTAAGGTGAGCAGATTTATCTTCTAATTATATCACTCTGGAGACAGGATGGAGGTTGATTGGAGAGATCATGATTGGAAATGCCATTTACTTACTCATCAAATGATTACTGAGCATCCCCTATGTGCAAGGCTCTGTTCTAGGTATGGTATATAGCTAGATATGTAGATACAGTATTGTGTATATAGTAGGGAACCAAGCAAAATAAAAAGCTTTCCCTCATGGCACTTACGTGTTCCTGAGAGGAAAATTATAATACATAAATAAGTTAACTAATTACATAGTATGTTAGATGGTAATAAGTGCTAAGGAGAAAAATAAAACATGGAAAGAGAATAGGTATGGGGACCAAAATGGCATCACTGAGAAGCTGATATGTGAGCAAAGGTTAGAAGGAGGTGATGGGAGTAAGGCATGCACACGTCAGGGGAAGAGCATTCCAGGCAGGTTTAAAGGTTCTGAATCAGGCACATGCTAGGTATTAGCCCAGGGCAAGAGAGAAAGACATAGGCTGGAAAGTGATGGCAGGGTGATCACAAGGCCCTATTAGCCATTGTAATGAATACGACTTTTACACAGAGTAAAATGGGAAGTCATTGAAAAGTTTTAAAGCAGAGCAGTGTAATATCTGACTTAGGAATAGAAAGGATTAGTCTGATAAGACTGTAGAAGAGTGAGGGTAGAGTCAGGGAAAACAGTTATTTGACTGCTATCATAATTTATGTGAGAGATAATGGTGGCTTGGACCAGAGTGATGGCAGTGGAGGTGGTGAGAAATAGTCAGATTCCAGGTGGCTTGAAGGTAGAGCTGATAGGAGTTACCAATGGATGGATGTAGGGTATGAAAGACAGAGAGGAATCCAAATGACTCCCAAGATTTTGGCCTGAGCAAGGGAATAGAGTTGTAGGGGAAGTAAGTTTGAGGGGAATGATTAAGGGCTCAGTTTTGAATGTGTAAAGTTGGAAATGCTTATTGGTGAGTCAAGTGGGGCTACAGATTAGTAAGTTGGATATATAAGCCTGGAGTTGGAAAAAGATGGCCTGACTGGAGATATAAATATAAGAATTGTAGGTATAGAGATGATATTTTAAATGACTCTGGCTGAGATGATCTAGGAAGACAGGAGAGAAGAGGACCACTAGTTCTGGAGGTATCCATCCAACACTAGGAGGATGGAGAGAAGTCAAGGAACCAGCCAAAGAAGACTAATAAAGAGGGACCAGAAAATCCAAGAGTATTGACCTGAAAGCCAAAATGAAAAGCCAAGGAAAAGGTATATCAAAGAGGAGGGCATAAAAGTCATTTCAGGGCTACCATTAGGTTAAGTAGACTGACCACTGCAGTTAGTAGTGTAGGGGTCATTAGAAATGAAGTTGATAAGCAGTTTTGGTGAAGAGGAGGGAATAAGAGCCTGATTGGTGTAGACTTAAGAGGAATTGACTGGCAAAAGTAGTAGTTGGTGAGGGAAGTAAGATCAAGGGGTTTTTGTTTTTTGTTCTAAATTAATGTGATGGGAATGATCTAGTGGAGAGCAAAAATACATGATGTAGGACAAAACAGGAGAATTGTTGGAGCAGCATTCTTTTTTTTTTTTAAGTTTATTCATTTATTTTGAGAGAAAGCACGTGTGTGAGCATGAGTGAGATAGGGGCAGGAGGAGGGAGAGAGAGAGAGAGAGAGAGAGAACCTAACTCGGGGCTCCATCCCATGAACTGTGAGATCATGACCTGAGCCGAAATCAAGAGTCAGATGCTTAACCAACTGAGCCACTGGAACAGTATCCTTGAGCGGCTATTGGGATATCTTTACTAGGTGCTCAAGGATGAAGTCTAGCCTGCAGATATACATCTAGGAGCCATCAGCATAGAGATTATATGTAAAGCTAAGACATTAGATGAACTTACCAAGGAAGGAATGAAGATTAAAAAGAAGAAGTCAAACTACTAGTTAGAGGTTAGTAAGATGAGCAGGAACCGACAAAAGAGACTGAGAAGGAACAGCAAGTACTGTGGGAGAAAAATCAGGAGTATGGTGGCCTGGAAGTACAGAAAGTATTCCTGGAAGGAGGGAGTGATCTTTTAAGTGAAATGCAGCTGATAGATCAAGATGAGAACCAAGCACTGGTTGCATTTAGCAACGTGGAGCTTCATTGATGACCTTGAACTGAGGGATTCTGAAGGAGTTGTGGGCAAGTGAAGTTCATGAAGAAAAGTTGGAGAACATACCCTACATTTTTGAGTTTTATAGTGAAAGAAAAGGAAGGAGAAAATAAGTCAATAGATGGTTTTTAAATAAAGGAGAACGTGATTACAAATTCGTTTGCTAGAGAGAAGTTAAAAAGGATGCAGAGGATGTGTCCTCAGGCAGAGGAAACAAAAGCAAAAATAACCTGTTAGGACTCTAACAAAATAAAAGGCTTTTGCACAGTAAAGGAAGCCATCAACAAAACAAAAATGGAACCTACTAAATGGGAGAAGATATTTGCATTTGATATATCTGATATTGATACTGATTGATATTTTGATATATCCAAAGTAGCTGAAGAACTTATGCAACTCAACACCAAAATATCAAACAAAAACAAAACTGAAAAAATCCACCATAATCTGATTAAAATGAGCACAGAGGGCCTGAATAGCTATTTTTCCTAAGAAGACATACAGATGGCAAACAGACACATGGAAAGTTACTCAATATCACTCATCATAAGGGAAATGCAAATCAAAAGCACAATGAGATATCACCTTACACCACCTGTCAGAATGGATAAAATCAATAAGGTAAGAAACAACAAGTGTTGGTGAGAATGTGGAGAGAAAGGAACCTTCATACACTGCTGGTAGGAGTGCAAGCTGGTGCAGCCACTCTGGAAAACAGTATGGAGGTTCCTCAAAAAATTAAAATCAGAATTATTATGTGATCTGATAATTCCAATGCTTGGTATTTACTCAAAGAAAACAAAACAACTTAGTTCAAAAAGATATATGCACCCTTATGTTTATTGCAGCATTATTTATAATAGCCAAGATATGGAAGCAACCCAAGTATCCATTCATGGATGAATGCATAAAGAAGGCATACACACACACACACACACACACACACACACACACACACAGAAATATTACTCAGCCATAAAAATCTTACCATTTGCAACATAGATGCAACATAGATCTAGATGCAAATCTTACCATTGGAGATGGTATGCAATTGCATTGCGTGGATGCAAATCTTACCATTTGCAACATGGATCTAGAGGGTATAATGCCAAGGGAAATAAGTCAGTCAGAGAAAGACAAATACCATGTGATTTCATTCATATGTGGAATTTGAGGGGAAAAAAACATAAATTAACAAAGAAAAAGGAAACAAAAAAAAACACATAGTGTTAAATATAGAGAACAAACTGGTGGTTACCAAAGGGGAGATGGGTAGGGGGATGGATGAAATAGATAAGGAGGATCAAGAGTACACTTACCATGATGAACACTGAGTAACACAGAGAATTGTTGAATCATATTGTACACCTGAAACTAATATAACAGTGTATGCAAATTATACTTCAATTTAAAAAAAAGAGATAAAATGATTTAGGGGATTGTATTACCTGAGTGCTGTGCTTGAGTAGGTGGGTTTTTCAACAGTTCATTCATTGTCAGCGAGTCAGGAGTCCAGGTGGGCAGATATGGTTTGGAGATCATATAGAAGTTTGTCTTCTGATTGCTCTCCCATTCTTAGTGAAAAAGGAGGTAGCAAAGTTATCAGCTGAGAGTGAGGATGGGGTGGGAGGTTATGGAGGTTTGAAAACTGGAGAGGTATAAATGATAGTCCAGAAGATGGGAGAGTAAATGGATCAGGGAAGTACAACGTACTTGCCAGGTGATGTTATGGGCCCACTTGAAGTTCATGACCATGAATTTGATGTGATACCCACCACCTTAAGCATGAATGTTTTCCCCACCACGTGCACCTGTGTTTGTGCAGGCATGAAGAAACAGGAGTTACGTTTAAGCAAGGTCATGCTGATATATAACAATGAGAGAGTGGCAAAAGAGTTGAGGTATAAAGAATGGAGGAACTGGGGCAATTGACTCTGGAATCTCATCTGAGTAAGGAGGGGAGAGTAGACATGCAGGGGCAGGAAAGAGATTGGAGGCTTAGAGGATTGTGTGGGATGATTATTGGGAGCATAGTGAAGAGGAGGGACTGCAGTTGTTGTTATTAACCAGCTCTGCGATGTGACTGTGGAATGAGGCCCTAAGGTAGGGTGAAGGACAAGTTATAGACGGAGACAGGGGCAAGAAGACAAAGACCGTGGTTTGGGAAATATTGAATTAACCACACGTTAAGACAAAAGTAGTATTGGAGAGAGTGACACCAAGCCAGGAATGGGAGGAAGTGGGGAAATGGACTGTGGAATATAGATGTCTGTGACAGGGATGGGTATGTGTAGGGTAGTGGTGCAGTCAGGCAATATGAGATTCAAAGCTGGGGGATTTTGCAGAACACCAGAAGTAGTATTAGACTATTAGTATTTAGGCAAAAGAGTTAAAGGAATGTTTTAAGGCAATGGAGTTGGAGAAGAGGGGATTGATATAAAACATATCTAAGAGGTAAAAATAATCCGTATACTGATATGGAGTAGAGGGATCCTAATTTTCCAATTTTTGGCATAAGTGCCTGGAAGGATGGTCATGTAACTTATTGTTTACTACAAGAAGTTGAGTACGGTTTATGCAAAAAAAAAAAAAAAAGATTAATTTTAAATGTGTTAAGTTTGAGGATGTATGGAAATCTGATGCAGACATCCAGGTCTGTTGACTGGTGGACCATTGGGAAGAAGTTACTAGAAATCAGGAAGGGTGAGAGATGGTTGAACACTAAGGTCCCTTCCAACTTGAAGGGTTTGGGAAAATGATTCTCAGTTCCAGCTATGCATCAGAATCAATTGGGAAACTTATTTTTTTTTTGTTGTTTATTTTTGAGAAAGAGAGAGTGGGGAGGGGCAAAGAGAGAGGGAGACCCAGAATCTGAAGCAGGCTCCAGGCTCTGAGCTGTCAGCGCAGAACCCATGAGCAGTGAGATCATGACCTGACCCAAAGTTGGCCGCTTAACCAACTGAGCCACCCAGGTGCCCCTCAACTGGGGAACTTTTGAAGACATACTGCCCTGTTCCCTGACTGACTAAATCAGAATCTTCAGGGGTGATGCCTAAAGTGTCTCTATGCATGAGTCTGGTGTGCATCCAGGGTTGCAAATGACATGCATTTATGGCCTTTATGGATTGAAATTACTTTTTACAGCCCCATTGTCAAAATAAATGCTTTAACCATCTGTATAAAACTGTTATAATATATTAGGCAAGGAAATCCAAGCATGAAAATGCTCTCACTATCTATCATTGATTCTTTTTTTTTTTAAACCACAGTGGGAGTTATCTCAAATTATTAGTACAGCTGCTGTTGGCACAACTAATAATAAATTCTGCAGAAAATTTTGCTGTAGAACGTGACTGTAGCACCCTGGCACGAACTAAAATCATGGTCTTCTTTTTTGTTAGACATGTAATATGATTGTCATTTATTTTTAATTTAGGATAACCATACTGTAAATAAGCTCTGTAAGAAACTCTAACTAGGCCGTGAGCTTAGAGAAGACACGATTGCTTGATTCCTATACTCTACCACTTGTTCTTGCCGATATGTTCACTTCCTATGAGGAAAAACTCTGGAAATAAAGAAAGAGGTATAAATGGGGGACCACATTCGAACCACTTTTAACACTTGACACTGAAAATCTCAGGTGCAACATATTTTCAATTGTGATTTTTTCAAATAATATGGAAGTCCACTGATGGCATAGCTGGGCCAGCTCTGAATGCTTCCCAAATTATTTCAGAAGGAATGAGAAAACTGTTGTTTGCTATTCTTTAATCTGTTCCACCATGACTGCTACTTTAGATTTAATGTCACTGTAATATACCAAATTTATAGGTCATCCTTCTCCTGGGGCTTTTAAAGTGCTTTGTGTCTATTACTTTAATTTTGGAGGGAGCTAAAACTCATCATGTTATGGAATTTATTTCAGAGAGTATACAGCAAGAGCTACAAAATCTCCCAAAGTGTTTCTTTTTTCCTTCCACATGCTGTTGGGAGAAGCATCCATTGATTGTAACTCCACACTGCTTTAGAGACCATTTATGGGTGGATTACTGTAGGCTTTTCTGGGGGGAAATCTAATCCCCAGAGGTTCAGTTTGAGAGGATCCACTCTGCAGGCCGATAAAGATTTAAATCACAGCTTTTTTTTCCATTACATTGGTTTTTTTGATCTTTTAATTTTTATATTGTATTATATGTCAATGACTCAATCATAGCTGTCTTCCCAGTGCCTCAGTATGTGGGAACTGGGAAGTTAAATTGGACAGATTCACAAAACAAGGGCCCTATAGCAAATTCCTTTATAATAAAAAGATGTTTTAGGGCTTGCAGTCACAGCACTAAAGGACAGTCATCAGATTTGATTCAGGGAATGGAGGGAGAAGTGGGTGTTAAATAGTGGCCTTAATAATGCAGCTTAGAACATGGGGAAATGTCAGAGGAGGATCGAGTTGGATGTACACTACCTGATTTTTTAAATGCTCAGGAAATGGTTTCATTTAATGTTTTAAAATAACATGTGCAAAATATCTGTGGATTTTATATTTATCTGCTCTTTTTTCTAAGGCCTCATGCTAATTAAACTAACATTCCTGTATAATAAGCATACTGAATGTGACATAAAAGTCATCAAATAAGACTTATTTTAGGTTGGTAATAGTGCTATAAACAATGAAGACCACTCATTAACTTAATGAATCAAGTAGTATTCAAGTGTATGCAGGTAAGTTTGTTCAAACTTCCAAGTTAGAAACATCAGAATTATGATTGGAGACCATCATACTTCACCAATAATGACACATCAGTAGACAGTAAGTAGACAGAAATAATATTGCTAAAAGTTTGATTCATAAATACCTATGGATTTTCTAGTCACCAAAAGAGAGAAAATGTTCATGGAACATTTTAAAAAAATGGTTCAGTACCATATAAAGGGAACTGATCAGTCCATAAAAAGGGAACATTCATTCCAAAAGATCAAAGTTGTAGAGGCCACATTTACTAACCATAATGCAGTAAAACTATCAATGGGTGAATAACAGGTAACAACAACACCAGGAGCCTAAACTCCTGAAAACTGAACTCTTTTTTAGAGATCTCTTTAGTTAAAAAATCAGAAATGGAAACTAAAATTCTAGACATTGAAAATACTGTGGAAATGAAAGTACATATATTAAAACTATAGAGTGCAGTCAAAGCTATATTTAGATGATAATTCATAGCTTTCATTAATTCTAGTAAATAGAGTGATAGAAAATGAATACACCAAGCATTAAACTTAAAAACCCCCAAAATGTAGGAGCAAAGCGTTAGTAAAACCAAAAGAAAACATTCATGTATTAGAAAGTGAAAAATCAAACACACAAACAAAAGTGGTATTAATAAACAAAACTGAGATATGCTTTTTTTTTTTGAAATTTACATAAGTAAATATTTTGTTGTTCTGACCAAGAAAAAAAAATGAGAAAACAAATACAGAGTAAAAAGAATGAGAAAAAGGATTTAATGACAGATATAGAAGAGATTAAAAAACATAAGAAAATTCCATATATGCCAATGATGTGGAAATACAAATTGAGTAGAAGTTATAAAACATCTCAGAGGAAGTATAGAAATATTTAGAAGATGCTGAATGGTGGACAAAGAATATTTGCCACACAAATTTATAGGCCCACATATTTGTATAGGTCAAGTCTATCAAAATGTCAAGTAATCCATCATCTTCTTCTTTGTTGGAACCATAATAGTCTTTGCAAATTTGTTTTAAATTCTCATTGCAAAACATTTTACATGAGCACAAGAATTAGATAAAGGTCACTACCACTTTCATTGTCCAGAAAGAGTCACTGTTACTTCTTTTTACAGAAGTGAAATTGCCAGATTTAAGCTTATGCACTTTGAATATTCAATACAAAACTATCAAGTTGTCCTCTGGGAAGAATTAACAATTCACATAATGTTAAAACTATTCCATAGCATAGGGGCACCTGGGTGGCTCAGTTGGTTCACCTCAGAGCCTGGAGCATGCTTAGGATTCTGTGTCTCCCTCTCTCTCTGCCCCTCTCCTAGTCATGCTCTGTTTCTTTCTCTCTCTCTCAAAAATGAATAAACATTAAAAAAATAAAAAAAAAACACTATTCCATAGCATAGAAAAGATATAGAAAGCATTCCAGTTCACTTTATGAGCCTGATATCAAATCTAACGAAGACAATAAGAAGAAAGATCTTTAAATTAATTAATTAATTAATTATTTTTGAGAGAGAGAGAGCAAGCCGGGAAGGGTTAGAGAGAGGGGGATAGAGAGAGAATCCCAAGCAGGCTCCTCAATCTCAGCACAGAGCCTGATGTGGGCCTCGAACCCACAAACAGTGAGATCATGACCTGAGCCGAAATCAAAAGTCATTTGCTTAACCGACTGAGCCACCCAGGTGCCCCAAGAAAAAAGAACTTTATGCACATTAAAACAAAACAAAACAACAAAAAAAAAAAAACAACAACTCAATTAAGCACATAAATGCCCAAGTTGTATGTTAAGTAATAGTAGAATAAATATAGCTTTTTAATGATATACTGTGACCCAGTGGAATTTTCTCCTGGGTGTTTACTTTGAGGATATAAGAATGGGAAAGCACTAGGAAACCTATCATTCATTGTGTGAATAGGTTTTCGGGTGTGTGTGTGTGGGTGTATATGTGTGTATAAAATACATAAAGTTATTTAAGTTTATTTTTGAGAGAGAGAGGAGAGCATTAGTGGGGGAAGGGCAGAGAGAAGGAGAGAGAGAACCCCAAGCAGGTTCCTTACTGTCACCACAGAGTCCGACACGGGGCTCGATCCCTCAAACTCTGAGATCATGACCTAAGCTGAAATCAAGAGTCGGGTGCTTAACTGACTGAGCCACCCAGGTACTCCTAAAATTATTTAAGTTTTGATAATGTTTACACAAAAGTAACATAAACTTTTCCTATTTTTTCTCAGTCTCCATCCATTCCTTCATTAAAAAAAAAACTTCACTGAGGCATATTTTACATTTTCTATAATTCAGCCACTTTTAAGTGTACAATTTAGTGATTATTTAGTAAATTTATGAAGTTCTGCAAGCATCATTATCAATCATTTTAGAATGTTTTCATTGTTCCAGTTAAATCCTCATGTCCATTCACCATTACCTGGTTCCAGAAGACCTCTACTTTCTGTCTCTATCAATTTGCCTTTTCTGGATTTCAAATAAATGGAATCCTGCAATATTTGATATCACTTTTGTGACTGGATTCTTTCACTTAGCCTACTTTTTTTGAGATCCAGCCATGTTGTACAATGTGTCATCAATTCTTTTTTATTACTGGTTAATATTTCATTATATGGATATACCACATTTTATTTATCCATTCGCCAGTTCATGGACGTTTGGGTTGTTTACAGTTTGGAGCTACTATGAATAATTGATACTAAGAACATTTAGGTGCAAGTCTTTGCTTAGATGTATGTTTTCATTCCTCTTGGGTGCATACCCAGAAGTAGAATTGTGGGGTCATATGATGACTCTACATTAGCATTTTGTGGAATTGCTAAACTGTTTTCCGAAATGGCTGCACTAGTTTACATTTGCATCAGTAGTGTGTGCGGGTTCCCATTTCTCCACATTCTCAGCAACGTTTGTCATTATCTTTGTTATGATAGCCATTCTAGTGTGTGACATGGTGCCTTATTCACAATACATGATAGGTTTTTAGAGAAACAAACAAACATAATCACGTCAGATGATGCCATAACAATTATATGATAAAATTCAATATTATTCTTTGTTAATACCTGAGGGGAAAAAAGCTGCTATCCTAATATTAAGTATGATGATGACAACAATGGTATTAACAATTACATTATAACTAGTAACAATAATAATATTGATGAGACATAATAGAACTTGAGACCAGGTATTACTCTAAGCTTTTTATATAATAACTCATTTATGGGGCAGCTGAGTGGCTCCGTCGGTTGAGCGACCGACTTGGGCTGAGGTCATGATCTCGCGGTTTGTGAGTTCGAGCCCCGCGTTGGGCTCTGTGCTGACAGCTCAGAGCCTGGAGGAGCCTGCTTTGGATTCTGTGTCTCCCTCTCTCTCTGCCGCTCCCCTGCTCACTCTCTGTCTCTCTCTGTCTCTCAGTAACAAAAACGTTAAAAATTTTTTTATAATAGCTCATTTAACACAGCCACCTTGGGGTAGGTTCTAGTGTTATCTCCATTTTACAGAAGAGGAAGCCAAAGTGTCGCATAAGTGATGTGTCTGCCTCCACACAGCCAGTTAAGTCTTGGAGCTGGAATTGGAATGTAGCCATTCTGGATGCAGAGTCCACCCCATCAAACTTTACAATGTAACATGGAGAATCTCATTTCATCTGGGCCCTCAGTGCCTCCTGGTAGTTCTTACTTGTCATCTGGCTTCTTCCTTGCCCTTTTCTCCCTCCTCTCAAGCTCTACCTCTACCCTCAACTTCCCACTTCTCAGAGAAAATAAAGACTATGCAAAAAACCAGACAAACCTAATAGAACAGAAATAGAGTAACATGGCATTATTGTATTTAGTAAACATCGCATTTCAAATCATTGGGGTGGGGGGATGGATTATTCAGTAAATAATGTTGAGAAAAACACCGTATTTCTGCTCTATACTCCAAATTTGTCATGTATTTTAAATTTTCTAAAAAGTAAAACTGTTAAAATTTTAAAGGAAATTGTAAGATAACCTATAATTAGGATTCTCTACATGTGACAGGAAAACATTAATAACAGTGGCTTAAACTCAGAAGGTACGTTTTTAAAGTTCTTTCACATAAATATACCTAGAAATAGGCTTCCTAGATCTGAGAGGCTCCAGGTAGTCATGAGACCCACCTTCCTTCTGTCTTTCTATTTTGCTTTCTTTAGTGCATGGCTTATAGCTCAAAGTCACCACATGGGGTAAAATGGCTTCTGGAATTCCAGTACTCACATTTACATTCCTGGGAGAGACAAAAGAGTCCACCTCCAGCTCCAGTCTGATCTTCCTCAGTAACCTTTTTGGAAGTCCCTGTCAACAGTTGTGCTCTTATCTCTTGATCAGAATTTAGTCCCACGGCCATAACCAAAGTTGGGAAATGTAGTCTTTTGTCTTGACATATTGTCAAGACAAATTCCAAGTGCAATTTAAGTTTTATTGTTTTGGGGAAAAGGAAAAAATAGATTTTGGGTGGCAAATACCAGTTTCAGGAATAACTTAGGTAGCTGAAGCCTTCCTTGCATGACCCCCAAAGCCAATAACCATAAAAGACAAGCTTAACAGATTTTGGCAAGCACAATAGCAGCAGCGTTTTCTTTTGCAAAAGGCGTTATAAACAAAATGATGGCAAATCACAAAATGAGACAGAATAATTGCAGTGAATGACATATAATTAATATTCTCAAAATGTAAACAGATATACTAATTAGTAACTTGATCGCCTGTGCCTTTTGGAAGTAACGTATCAATTCTTTGGTTCTTCTGTAGATGTATATTATAGACTAAACAAAACTTAATCTTCTGTTTACTTTTAAAAAAAACATGACCTTTTAGCAAGGGGAAACATTTTTTTGTTTTGGGTGTTTTTCTCTTCCCTTCAAGGGCACGTACTAGGCTTATCTGTTTAATGCTATCCTCTATTAATGTACATTGCTGGGCTGTTTGATTTAGGACAGATTCAACTAGATTACCTGAATGCTCAATTAACTGCTATGGTGAGAATCATCTGCTTTCAGATTGATAAGAAGATCAAATCAGTAGCCATTCTTAGTTCAGTGCTTCATCAGCAGTGAATTAAAGTCAAACCATTAGCGGTCATTTTTCTAAATACTAATCATTGAATTCAAATCCTAGAAAAAGCCTTGCATGTTTTTAATAGTTATTATAGATTGGAATGTTTTTAACTGAGTTCAGGACTGAGCGACATTGGGAGGGGATACTGTTTCTGGCCAGATTACTTAGACAACAATAATTCTTCACAGCTTTCTGTTAATATCTTCTGATTAACAAGCAAGTTGGAGCCAACTGATTTTGGCTGTTTGGTATCCTTGGTAACCACTGTTAGATGATGAATTGAATCAGTCAAAATTAATTTCTTGTGAAAATGTGCTTCCATGAGGAACTATTGACTATGATGTTTAGATGCACAAGAAATATGTATATGTGTGTATATATGTGTGTGGGGTGTGTATGTATGTGTGTGTGTGCATATATGTATATGTTTGCATGTGTATATATCTCATCAGATGTAAAGAATATTTGTAGATAAAAGTGTGCAAAGCCTAGTAAATTCAAAAAGCAGGGAAGATGAGGGAAGGCTGCAAGGGCTCTGCTTTTAAGGATTTGCTTCTACCTGGAGAGGGACGACTTAAAATGAAGGAACCAGAGGCATAATAGCCACTGTATGAGCTTTTGTTCAGCTACAGGAGTGAGTAGCCTTCTTTCCTTTGCATCTGTGACTGCTGTCATGACAAAGCTATTTTATTGTTTTAGAAGTTTGGAAAAAGAGAACAGTTCTTTTTCCAATATAAAATAATGCAGTATATATTTTAGCTCCAAGCCCATTTTAAATGTAAATTTAGGAAGCATTTTCCTTTGGTCCTGGTGGGTGCCTTAGCTGAGGCCCATATCTGTTGCAAACCATGCATTTCTAGAAATGTGCATTTTGGAGGGTATTGCTAGGACATGAAGACACAGTGGTGGACTGTGTAGCATGGGCCAGGATTGCTGGTTGGTGTGATAGCAGCACTCTCACACCCCACATTTGGAGCCTGTAGCAGACATGACCCAGGTCCCTTTAGGCCATGCATTTCCCTAGAGGGAGCTGGGGAGGAATGCATGGTCCTGGTATCAGTTCCATATAAGATTTTGACAAATGCTGACTTCAGGACAGTCTGCTTGCTCTCAAAGGAGCTGTAAGAAAGGAAGGAAGAAAAGCAGGAGCTGAGCTATAACAAGGTAAATCACAGTTTCATTTATAAGATTTGCTGCTTAGGATTTTTTTTTTACCATAAAATCTACCTTTGTTCTATAGTTAAATACTTTCTAAATGAAACACTTTCAGGGAATAACACATATTCTAGGCAGTCCATGTACATCCTTTATTTTTGCTTTCTTTTTTACTTCTTCCATAAATCATTCTTCTTGTTCTCCACTCATCTCTGGTGTCTTACTCCATTATTTTTTCTCTCCTTTTTCTTCATCTTATTCCCCCTTACTTAATTTTATCCTCCAAATTTGTTATTGGCTCTTTTCTGCTACTCTTCATAAATGAGGATGTAATGTAATCTGGCTATTAGTGTGTTGGATGCTGTCCTTGGTGCTGGAGTTATTGTGACTGAAAAAGGCATGATCCTTGTCCTCAAAGAAATGAATTATCTTCTAGTGGAGGAAATAGAGAAGTAAACAGGCCATTACAATTAGTGCCACAAGGGAAAATGTGGTGTGTTATGGAAGCACATGGGAAGGGCACCTAACTCAAACTTGCCAAGAGTGGTGTCAAAAACAGCATCTCCAGACAAGAAGTAAATAAACTCTGATATGTTATGGAAGTGTGAGCTCAAGCAAAGCATTCAGAAGAAGAGTTTTTAGTAAAGAAAACAAAGGCTAGAATACTTGAAGTAGGGAGTGACCTTAGGGAGCCTGAAAGAGTTTAGGGTTGATGGAGTTGAATTTGGGAGTTGGAGTGGGGATGTTTATGTGATGAGAGAGAAAGAAAGTAAAGTAGGGGTCTTGTGGGCTATGTTAAGAATTTGAATTTTATCCTGGGGTGCCTGAGTGGCTGAGTTGGTTAAGCGTCTGACCCTTGATTTTGGCTCAGTTCATGATCTCACAGTTTTGTGAGTTTGAGCCCCACATTGGGCTCTGTGCTGACAGTGTAGAGCCTGCTTGGGATTCATTCTCTCTCTCCCTCTCTCTCCCTCTCTTTCTTTCTGTCCTTCTGCTCACACTATCTCTGTCTCTCAAAAAAAATTTTTTTTTAATTATAAAAAAGGAATTTGAATTTTATCCTAATGGTAATGGTGATCTATTTTATTATAGAATCCATAGGGCATGGAGTACAGTAGGGGGAGAAGTATAAAGGAAGTCTGAGGTTTCTGAATTAGGCAGCTAGGTCATACAGAATGCACAAGAAGGAGCAGGTTGAGGGAATGAGAGAGACTGAGTTGAGTTTTAGAAATGTATGTTTGTGGTATATAGTTAATACAAGTTGTAAACATGGGTCTGAAATGAAAAAGCAATTGCAAATCTTATTTTGAAATCTTGGTAGTGATTGCGTTTGTTATTGCCAAAAGTTTCCTTGCATTTTTTTTTTTTTTTTGCATGATTCTGGTCCTTCTGCTTGTCTTTATATTTTGGTGAGCATAGTTGGGCAATGATGTGTCAATTATATATATCCAAGTGAGATCAAAATGTGAGAACATAGTTGTGGTGGAAGAGAGAATCCAGTATGCATTTTCTTGTGAAGGCAATTCAAACAAAATAGTGTTCAGCCTCTGGTATTATAGGAGTTGCCTACAGGAACTTGGAGATTGGCTTCTTTCCAAGAAGCAGAAGAGCCATTCTAAGTGAGTCCCATGGCCAGAAACATGGACTGATGGTGGTCCCAAGGGAAGTGTATGAATGAGAGTTTGGGGGTAGGTGATAAGGTCTTTTCCTGTCTAAACTCAACCTTCAAGATGAGAGGTATTTCTAATCAGCTAATTTCATTTAAGAAACAACCATGGTTATGTTATTGCTGAATTTATCTAAACATTTGGGTCTATTTTTATTTCCGGCTTCTATGCCCTTCAAGATGAAGTCCTATGGTAAATTTATTGCCTGCTGAGCTGTGTATAGCTGCCTTTGATTAGTCAGAGCCTGATACCTCCTTTGCTTCCAGTGCTTCTCTTTTGCTTCTGATATTTCATAATTTGTTGACCATATCTATGTTTCTTTAATTTACACCAGTCATGATTGTATTATCTTTGGTCATACTTCTGTAAGTTCATATTTTCTTGATGTTGTCGGTTTGTGTGGTTGGTTTTTTCCCAAACAGATAGGTTTTCGTTCCCATCACTACTCAAGTTTTCCCTTCTGCACCTCTCACATCCCACCTGGTCCATGGAACTGGACCTGACCTTGAACTCTGGGGCTGATGCCTTATGGTATAAATGGAAGAGTGAGGAGTTTTCCCTTAGGGGTTGCAGCATCGCACATAAGGCCACCTTCTCAGGAAACCCAGCATGGGCTTCCCAACCACCTCTTCATGGCCAGGCCCCTTGGTTGAGCAACATCATTTGTTATGTTTTGCTTACAGTGTCTCCCATTACACCCAATCCTTAATACAGATTTGGGGGGACTTCGTAAAGGTTCTTGCAATGCACTGGAGTGAGGAAAACTAGGTGATTTAACCACTCTATCCTGGCTCTGTAAAGTCCAAGTCAAGGACTGGAATTAGTTCTTTGGAGGCAGGGCTGCACAAAACCATCTGGAAAAGTAGTCATGGCCTCTGCTCCAGTTTAGGGCATGCCCCTTGCCTGCCAGTACTGGCCTGGCTCATTTCTCCAGACTTGATAGACTCTGGACTCTACCAGTGTAGATGTTCTCTCTGTTGGCTGTCCCCTCTCCATATGACCTCTCTCTCTTCACAGCCACACTCTCATAAGATGCCTTATATTTGCTGGGTTTCCTTCTTATCTTCTTCAAACCCCTGTCATCCAATTTCCACCCACCCCACTCCTCTGGGGCTGCTCTCACCACAGTCATCAAGGACCTGCTAATTGCTAATCCCAGTGGCCACACTGCAGTTATCGGAATGCTGTTTCTTTGGACATGGTGAACACTGCTTCCTACCCTCTTGCATTTTGCCACACTGAGTCCCACTCTTCTTTTTTTCCTTCATAGGTTCTTTCTCTTTCTATTTTCCCCTTAGCTGTTGGTATTTCTTAATGAACTAGCTTGGCCACTGCTTTTCTCACTTTGCATTTTTCCCAAAGTCGTCCCCTCCTCTCTCGAGATTCCGCAGCCTCCAATGCACCCCTAGTTCCAAATCCACTTATAATACAGACTCTGCTGAGCATCAGCCCTGTGTATTTTATTGTCTTGGATGTCTCCATCTGGATAGATGAAAGTCCCCTCAAATTCAACATGTCCAAAACTGGAGTCATCATTTTGGCCTTTACCCTGATGCTCTTTTGCCTGGAATATGCTTCCCACTGGTCCCTCAGGGCTCACTGCTCTCTTATTTGAGTCTCTCTGCTCAGTCAGCATCTTCTCAGAAAGGTCCCATATCTACCTATTTCTTCTCTGGCTTTTTTTTTTCCTTGAGTGCACATATATCTGAATTAATATGATAGAATTACTTTTACTTGTTTAGTGTTTTCCTCCCCCAATTAGAATGTAAGCTCTCTTCAAAACAGATGAAAATAAGGGAAGGGAAACAAAAATAATATAAAAGCAGGGAGGGGGACAACGGGAGGGGTTGTGGGAGGGGCGATGGGCTAAATGGGTAAGGGGCACTAAGGAATCTACTCCTGAAATCATTGTTGCACTATATGCTAACTAATTTGGATGTAAATTAAAAAAAAATAGAGATATTGGAAAAAAAAATTTATAGTTAACATTAAGAGCAATTAAAAAGTTTTGAATGAAATAAAAAAAAAAGAATGTAAGCTCTCTTTATCTGTCTAGTTCACTATTATATTTATAGGACCTGGGCCAATTTCTAGAACATGGTAGGTACCCAAATACTGAGTGAATGAATAAATCATCCCCTTGCTCCCAGACTTACTTCCATACTTTTTTATCTTGATGGCCGACACCATGCCCATCCCTAGTCACTCAAATCAGAAACCAGGATGTCATTCCAGAAAGTTCTGTCACCGTTACTTCTGTCGTCCCTGCCATCCTTTATCCAACAGTCACAAATTCCATCTAAATTGATCTCATAATTATTTCTCAAATCTGTCTTCCAGCGCCCTTTCTTCGACTATCACCTTGTTTCAGGCCTCACTCCCCTCTTGTATTACTAGAGCACCTAATGTGCTTCCTGCCTCTGTTATAAACCACCTAAATTGAGCCTCCACAGAAGCTGGAGTGATCTTTCTGAAAAGCAGATCTGACCCTGCTGCTTTCTTTTGTAAAACTCTTCATTGGTTCCAATCAGCTACAGGATCAAGTTCAAGCTCCTTAGCATGGCATGTCAGAGATGAATCCAGTCACACAACATGCCATCACTTGCTTTACATTAACAGCAGAGTGTGCCATGCAGTTTCTTGCCCCCCTACTTAAACTGTCCTCTTAGCCTGAAATGACTCTCCTCACCCTCCTGCCCCCTCCCTTTTAGTGGATCTTCCTTATCCTTCTGTTAACACTCAGCTTTGGGTCTCTTTCACGTGAATTCTCTGTGCTCTTCTCCCTCTCACTGTACCTACACTTAAAACACTATCTGTCCATGTATCTGCCCTCTTCATTTGATTGAGAATGCTTTGATGGAAAGACTGTGTGTTATTCATCTTTCTATTCCCCTCATCTAATCCAGTTACTGAAGCATAATAAGTACTTGATGAATACTTGAATAGATGAAAGAGCGAATGAATAACCTGTCAAGATGGGTGTTTCTGGCTGAAGTCTGGTCATTGTCATCAAGTTATGGCACAGAATTGCATTTTTAAAACCTGCAAATGGGAATTCCTTGTGTGCTTTATGCTACAGAACATTCTCTTTATATTTGTCAGAAAATACCATGTCTTAACCTTGCCTGTTGTCTTATTAAGACCCCAAATCAATAATAACCAAACAGAAAAAAGGGCCACTGGAAGATTATATCAATTGGTTTCTGTGTCTTATGAATCTGAAGGTTTTTCTCAAACAAGAATAAAAGGACATTTTTTTTGCAATAGTTAAGTAATTATGCTGTTATTATAACATGTATTATGTCAGCCACATGGACATTATGGCTTAGTGGACAATTTTCTTAAGGATTTAAGGTATGCTTAGCTGAAAGTTACTATTCCTTCCCCCAGAGTACATACTGGATTTGAGTTTTCAACACAAAAACAAATGTTTCTGTTGCAGAATTTTATCATCAACTTGGTTGGAATTCATGCCCAGAATTTTTTGAGTTGAACAGTTCTGTCTCAGTGGCATGTAGAGATTCACCAAGAAAGGAACTGTGCCAATGATACTGTAAACTTGTTAAAAGCTATGAAAGCTGCACATTACTTAAATGGCAGAGGAAAGTCAGTCCTAAACTGAGGTAAGCACTTAGATCTGCGCAGTGGTTTTAAAATTCTGTTTTAGTGAGCCTTGAGGGTTTTTTTTTTTAACGTTTATCTATTTTTGAGAGAGAGAGAGAGAGAGAGAGAGAGAGACAGAGCATCAGTGGGGGAGGGGCAGAGAGAGAGGGAGACACAGGCTCTGAAGCAGGCTCCAAGCTCTGAGCTGTCAGCACAGAGCCCGATGCGGGGCTCGAACTCACAAGCTGTGAGATCATGACCTGAGCTGAAGTTGGACGCTTCACTGACTGAGTGCCAGTGGTGTGCTAGTAAGCGGTGAGATCCTGCAACATTGTCTTGGCCACGCTTGGACCTAAGGGGTGAAACTGAAGCTGCCCTTCATTCCCACTGCACCAAAGCAGCAACACTGGTATCTGGTGTATAGAGGGTGGTTCTTTAACATATTTCCTTTGATACTCTACTTGGGTCGATTTGGCTGAAGAAAGCTGGATTTGTACTTTATAACTTAGAAAAAAATTTTCAGTGAATAGAACTAGGTATAATTTCATGTAGTTGGATTCTAAATAGCTCAAGAAGACTGGAAAACATAGAGGATCTTCTAGATTCTCACATTCTAACTTTTTTTTTAAGTTTATTTATTTATTTTGAGAGAGAGAGAGAGAGAGAGAGAGAGAGAGAGAGAGAGGAAGCTCATGCACAAGCAAGAGAGGGGCAGAAAGAGGGAGACACAGAATCCCAAGCAGGCTCCACACTGTCAGCACAGAGCCCAATGCCAGGCTTGAACTCAACAAACTGTGAGATCATGACCTCAGCTGAGATCAAGAATCGGACACTTAACTGACGGAGCCACCCAGGTGCCCCTCACATTCTAACTTTAAAAGTAGAAAAGAGGTAGAAGACCCTATCATTTTAGAAACTAGGGCCAATGAGCACAAATTTTAAGAGTTTTGACACCCAAATGAAGAAGCCAGGCAAATATAATCCAGGGATTTTAAGGAGGCATATGCCATCAAGTATTTCCAGGAATGCTGGTGGCAAGAATGAATTGGTATTTTGGAAACATCCAAAGAATAATGTGAAATGTATTATTTTAATTTATGTTCAAACCAAGAAAGAAGACCTCTTCCTGCCTGGGGAGAGGGAGTAATAACAGATGCCAGGAGACACCCAATAGAGGCAGGAGCAATGCCAGCAGATAGAGCTGGGCAGATGGCCCGGTCCTCATGGTGGAGGATGTGTGGAATCGAGAAATTCAAGGTTTGTGAGCTTGGTGTCCATCTCTGGCAAAGTCCAAAGCCAATTTAGCAGATGGTTTGTGAGCACCTAGAAAAGAAAAGGTGTCCCAGAATGGCTTGTTAAAACCAAGTCGTAGTAATCTTCCTGTGTGTCCTTTCTTGATAGAATCACTCTGGATTTCAGCAAGATTTTTCATGAGGCTGCTTGGGATACCCAACACAAGTTCTTTTTTCACTGAGAACAAATAAATTGAGTTGGGGAAACGGTATGTAAGGTGAGGCTCATGTCAGCTGAAGAGAAAAGCCAGAGAGGCAGGAAGATATTTCCTTGTGGCCAGTTTGATGGAGCCAGTTAGAATCTGCTTGAGCAAGGAGTGGGGAACTCAGATAAGCTACTGTCTATGTTCAGAGTGTCCCACAGTACTGCATTTCTCAAACGGTGAACCGTGAGCCACTGCCTTCAGAGATACTTGGGAATGTTTATTTAAATGTAGATTGTAACGACCCAGCAATAGCACTGCTGGGAATTTACCCAAGGGATACAGGAGTGCTGATGCATAGGGGCACGTGTACCCCAATGTTTATAGCAGCACTTTCAACAATCGTCAAATTATGGAAAGAGCCTAAACGTCCATCAACTGGTGAATGGGTAAAGGAGATGTGGTTTATATATACAATGGAATACTACTTGACAATGAGAAAGAATGAAATCTGGCCATTTGCAGCAACGTGGATGGAACTGGGGTATTATGCTAAGTGAAATAAGTCAGTCAGAGAAAGATAGATACCATATGTTTTCACTAATATGCAGATCTTGAGAAACTTGACAGAAGACCATGGGGGAGGGGAAGAGGGAAAATTACAAACAGAGAGGGAGGCAGGCAAACCATAAGAGACTCAAATACAGAGAACAAACTGAGGGTTGATGGGGGGTGGGGGAGAGGGGAAAGTGGGTGATGGTCATTGAGGAGGGTACTTGTTGGGATGAGCACTAGGTGTTGTATGGAAACCAATTTGACAATAAATTATATTTAAAAAAATAAATAAATGTAGTTTCCTGGGCCTTACCCAGAATCAGGATCTCTGGAGGCACAGCCCAGGAATCTATATTTTTAACAAACTTCCCAGGCAATTATCAAGCACAGATGAATTTTAGGACTATTGCTTTAAAGATAAGATCATTTGCTGTCAAGAATGTTACCCAGCTAGTGAAGTATAGGGTTTTTTAGTTGTTTTAGAAGCAGATTCATTTTTTGTATAGGATTATGACCCAGAAATTTCTGATCTTCCTCTATATCTAATTGCCCAGGGTCAGGCCCAAAACTCTTGTTGCCATCTGGTGATAGTCCATTTATGGTACAAAAGTAGGACTGATGAAGCAAATCTTTTGAGCACTAAAATAGTAATTCTGCATCAGGTAAAGACCTCATGTAAAGAGCAGTGGAGCATACTTGAAGGAACTTAGCTCTGTACACTTCCTTAAGAAAGTCAGTCTCCATGCTGTCTGAATTGCAGTACTGCTCTATGGGTAACAACCATTTATGCACATATTTTTAAATATGTGCATAAGTATATGTACACAAGTTTATTATAAATTTTACTGATATAAAGGTTGTGCAGCACACAGTTCATAGTAAAATGCACATTATAATTTATTGATTGCATTATAATTGATTCTCACAGAGGGCTTTCCATGATTTTTGTCAAACATTTGTATCCCTAGCAACCTTTGGTTGCAATTGACAAACGAGTGTGGGTCCGACCTGCATGGTGGTTGAGTTTCATTTACATTAGCAAGCAAGATGAAAGTGACACAACAGTGGCACATATCCTAACGTCATTCATTCCTCAATAATGGGAGCAGCCTCTCTGTTGAACCAGGTAACAGTTTTTGAATACTGGAAGAATGTGTCTTCAGTCTTTTGTGCTGTTCACAATGTAATGGCTACAGACACGACACACTTTTAATCTTTATTATTGACATTTTCTCTAT
Organism: Panthera onca; assembly: GCF_046562875.1. Lineage (NCBI taxonomy): Eukaryota > Metazoa > Chordata > Mammalia > Carnivora > Felidae > Panthera > Panthera onca. The sequence continues at coordinate 50,901,695 of NC_138348.1, read as the reverse complement.
CACTCTCTTAAGACTAGTTCATCAACAAACTAATAAATGAAGCCCTGATTTGTGGTGTGTGAAATTTCCATGATATACATGCTTCTACCAACAAGGCCCATTTCAACCTACCAGCATGACATCACTGAACTCAGGGTTGGGAAGACATGAGCAGTGGCATATCATTGTATAGTATTCCCACCATACAGATGTAATATATCTAAATAACCTTGGGAACATGGATAATAATAAAATGTAGTAAAATGAATAGGAAATGGCAACTTTTGAATATTTATTACTTTTGTTCTTTTTTTAAAAATTAATTTTTTTTTTTTGAGAGAGTGAGAGCAAGCATGAGCAGGGGAGGGGCAGAGAGAGGGGGAGAGAGAGAATCCTGAGCAGGCTCCACACTGTCAATGCAGCTCAGAGCCCCACGCGGGGCTTGAACTCCTGAACCATGAGATCATGACCTGAGCTGAAACCAAGAATCAGACACTTAACCAAATGAGCCACCCAGGCACCTCCACTTTTGTTTTCAATGTAATGTATATAATTGTAAGTTTATATAATTTTTAAATAATGGCTGTGTTTAATAACGAGCTTTCAAAATGCCTGAAAATTTAACACTTGGCTCTTATAAGCTGCTATGAGCTGGCTCTAGCCCACTGCTGAATAGGGGCAAATTTTCTGAACTTGTAGATCAGTTATTTGGTTCTGTCCCTGCTTTTATGCAGGAGTACAGCTATGATATTTAGGCACTTTTTCATATTTGCATAAAATGCAGCTCTTCTAAGCCAGAGCATGGCAGTAACATGCCCGACAAATGTGTCCCGCCCCTGGGCATCAGAGTGAAGAGGAATTCCTAAACAGATGAGTTCGGATCCAATAGAACAGGTTTCCCCTGTCATGTCTGGGAAACTGTTTATGACTCATGTTCTTTGCCAGCTTCGTGTTTTGCATCAGTAGATATTCTGACATGTAAGGGTACCTCTCTTGTGTTGCATCCTACTGATTTCAGCAAAACTGTTTTTGATATTTTGACACTCTCCAATCAAGAAGACCTTCTGAATACAAGTATGATATTATTGTTTGCTTCTTTTCCATTTTCTTCTACACCTGTTCTGTAAAAGGGCAGTCAGTTCATTATTAAAATCTGATGACAGCCTGGAGGTGGGCATTAGAGTAGATTTTTGGAGTCATTTGCCCAAAGCCAGATACAGAATGTATTTGCAGTTTGTAGGTTTTTGGAGCTGGAAGTTGGAGGCTATCGGCCACAATATCCAAAGATATTAGGATTTGAGCTGCACTTTTACCTAAATTCTTATTAAAACTGACAGTGCCGTGCAGTGTTATTTCTTTGATAGAATTTTTGGAGAGTCAGGGAGTAGGTAATATGCCTCCAATGCACAATCATATCCTTTCTGCCTGTTTTCTCACTGTTAAGCTTACAAGCAAATTGTTGAGTAATTTCATTCTACTCCCCGAGAGCATTTCCTGAAGTGCATTTGAATTTCCCACTGTTGGGGCGCCTGGGTGGCGCACTCGGTTAAGCGTCCGACTTCAGCCAGGTCACGATCTCGCGGTCTGTGAGTTCGAGCCCCGCGTCGGGCTCTGGGCTGATGGCTCGGAGCCTGGAGCCTGTTTCCGATTCTGTGTCTCCCTCTCTCTCTGCCCCTCCCCTATTCATGCTCTGTCTCTCTCTGTCCCAAAAATAAATAAAAAACGTTGAAAAAAAAAATTTAAAATGAATTTCCCACTGTAGGGACCTAGGCTTTATCAGTATTTTCTGTACTGACCCTTGTAATTATGGCACTGGGGCCTACTTAAATAGACTTTTGCCTAACAAATATAAACACAAAATTGCTTTAAGTTGCTAACTGTTCTTTCCTGCTATGGATATTGGCTATATAATCCAGCAACTTGCCTGCTATTTCAGTCATAAAACATCTTCTACAGGCTCTCGAATTCCTAAAGTTAAAATTCTTAGGGCACCCCTGATTCTTAATTGAGGTGAGAAAGCTTCTCTCCTAATATTGTAACAAAATTTTACATTTATAAAATGAACAAAAAACTCTTTCTCATATAATAAAGAACATAAAATGAAACCCAGCAATCTTTTTGGCTGGGAGGAGACCCTGAGCCCATTTTACGGTATTGACACCATTTTCCATTTTCCTCTTCAAGCCAAATCCATGTTCAGAGAAGCTCTCTTAGTGTATGCACAGCCGATTCTGTGGTTCTGGTTCAGGGTGAAAAGCAGAACCATGACGGAGGGCTTCTATAAAATATCCTTTGGCTGGGTATGTATTGAGGTGTGAGTTTCCAGAAGCAGGCAGGTAGACAGATGGCAGGCTAGGCACCCTGGGCTTCACGTGCCCGATGACAGGCGGTGCCTAATTACAGATCCTCCAGTGCGCACCTCCCTGCGCCCAGGCGCTGACCCAGAGACTCCTGGGAGGCCATCTGGGTCCCCCACCCCAGGGTTACCTGGAGGCAGCTCTATGGGACGTTTCTGAGAGCAGGAATCTTCCCAGGTGCTTTTGTGTGTTTTCTGGCATCTGTTTCAGTTGAGACAGAGCCCTTTCTGGGTCCTTAATGATCCTCTTTCACCAGAATTGGGAACGTTCCAGCTTCCTAGTTTAAAGCATGCTTTCTTTATTTGCATTGCTTTTAGCTTCTTCACATTTTATTTGCAGTTTTTAAATATAATTATCTAAGTAACACATATGGTTAAAAATGCTTCAAGAAATCACAAAATACTGAAAAAAAGAGAAGAAAAGCTTTATGTCTTTCTCGTGGGTCCACTCTCCGAGGCGACCATTCCCATTGACTCTTTACTGGTTTTGGGTCTCTGGTAATTTCCTTCACAATGTAAATAATATAATTTTGCTTCAGTTTTTTATTTATCAGCTTTAGAATATATGTAAACAGGGTGAGGAATATTCTCATTCCCAATTTATATTTGTTATGATATTTTGAATCCTTTTATTAGTTACATGTTAAACTCTAAAAAAATATTTACATTTCCATGTCCTATTGAACCAGCTTTAGGCATTATTTCCAGGTCCTCTGCTCTGTAAAATAAAGATATATGGGTTGTTTAGCACACTGTTATTATGCTGTGATTGTAAAATTCTTACATTCTGTATTATAATCATGCAGCCATCCATGTTTTGTCCATATGTTAATCCTAAATATTACATACCAACAAACTGTGGTTAATAGAACATGTGGAGTTTTCTTAACCAGCTTATGGTTGTCTGGTTGGCTAGAATTATCAGGGCTTCCCATTTCTTTTAGAAAACATTTCAGTAAATACCATGAGAGGCTGAGTGCTCAGAGACAACAGCATTTTCACTACTATTCCTGTTTATTTCTGCTTCCATAAGTCAAGCCGAATGCTTACTAAGAAGCAGTTATTTTTGTTCCAGAACTTGTTTATCCTGATTGTGTTTATTGTTTCAATTATGTAATTTAATTAAATATTACATATGCTAGTGAAATAGGAGTACTAAAAGAGAATTGTTGTTTCTGTGAAAACTGAATCAAATGCTTTCTAAGACTCAGTAAAGGGAAGTCATATCTTTAAATGCCGCTGAAGCAGGAGCAGAGGAGCAACTGGGAAAGATTGAAAACAATGGAAAAATCTAGGGTTCTCCTCTCAGATTGCCTCACAAATATCTTTAACTTATTTAAAAAAATTTTTTTAATGTTCATTTAATTTTGAGAGAGAGAGGCAGAGCATGAGCAGGGGAAGAGCAGAGGGAGGGGAGGGAGACACAGAATCCAAAGCAGGCTCCAGGCTCTGAGCTGTCAGCACAGAGCCCAACACGGGGCTAGAACCCACTAACCGCGGGATCATTACCTGAGTTGAAGTCAGATGCTTAACCGACTGATCCACCCAGGCACCCCATAACTTCTTATTCTAAACAAACTTGAGATGAATACAAACTGTATTGTGGATATCTTTGATGTAAGAAAGACAACACAGAACTACATACAACAATAATCCAAGGACCCGTATTCAAAAAAAAAGAACTTTGCCCTTTATCAAAGAACTGGTGAATTCATATTTTAAGTTAAAACAAAATATTTACATTAAGATAATATATTTGAGGTATAAGGGGGGTGGATTTTTCCTTTAACTAACTTTTTTTTTTTTCAATTAACTGGCACCAGCCACATTAGTTAAAAGTCTTCTTAGCTTGTAACATTAGAGTATATACAGTAATTGAGTAGCCTTCAGCAAGTAACCTTTCTGTCCCTAGGTTTCCTCATCTGTTAAATTGTGGTAATCCTAGGATTTTTACAGTGATCAGTGAACTAGCACATAGGTGATGCTTATTACAGCATTGGCCCTTGTTAGGCACTCAAAGGTGGAGCCATTTTTATTGCTATTATAATTTTGTTACTTTGTAAAAATTTGTAGCTACTGAGCCATGAAGTGTGATTGGACCTTGGAAAAGGAAACACAGGTTTATGTTGTTAATCTTGTGCCACTTAAAGGATTCAGTCCCTTGTATCCAAAGTCTTCAGTTATGTGCCATCGATTGTTCAAAATTTTATTGTATTCTGGGGCACTTGGGTAGCTCAGTCGGTTAAGCATCTGACTTCGGCTCAGGTCGTGATCTTGGGGTTCATGAGTTTAAGCTCTGTGTCGGGCTCTGTGCTGACAGCTCAGAGCCTGGAGCCTGCTTGGGATTCTGTGTCTCCCTCTCTGTCTCTCTCTCTCTCTGCCCCTCCCCCTCTCACACTCTGTTTCTCTCAAAAATAAATAAACATTAAAAAATGATTACAATACTGTAATATAATACAAAACAATAAAGAAAATACAAAATATAAAGAAAAATAAACAAATTAACCTGCACTTACCTTTGAAAATCTGTGGCTGGTGTGAGATAGACAAGAGAGGAGGGTTATTGCGTAGGATGACTTTCAGTATCACTAATGGGTATTGATAGTACGGTGTTAATAAACTCTTGTCATATACTGTATTTAATGTAACTGGCAATAAGGGAGCAGAGGAAAGGGTCTATGTCTGCAGGCAGACTGACCTAGAATGAAACAAAGCATTCCTAAGCTTACTCTTGTATGGAAAAGCAAAGGACTGTCCATAGATGCTTTGAAGTGACAAAAAATACATTAGTGCCTGTTGTGGGCACCTTCCAACATTCTGAAAAATCACTGATTTCTGTCAGACACCATGGCCTGAGACTGAGCATCCAAGTATGGGAGATGATCACCCACAATCCTGCAGTGTGCATGCACGAGAGAGAGAGAGAGAGAGAGAGAGAGAGAGAAGAGAGGAGAATTGGCTCAGTTGTGATCACGTGACATTCAGCGTCATGGAACACTCACAGAACAAGTTCCTCACAATCCAAGGTTATACTGTATTTTCTAAAAACAAATACTTAGGATATTATGTAAATAAAAAGAAATCTACTTCTTCACTATATTATTAAAAATACCCAGTCTCTTTATCATACATATGGTATTGGGAACCTACTTTCTTCTTTAAAAAATTTTTTTTAATTTTATTTATTTTGAGAGAGAGAGATGGAGAGAGAGAGAGAGCGAGAGCGAGCATGCATGCAAGAGTGGGATAGGGGCAAAGAGAGAGGGAGAGCGAGAATCCCAAGCAGACTTCATGCTGTTAAAGCATGAAGCCCGAATCAGAACTTGATCCCATGAACCATGAGATCATGACCTGAGTCGAAATCAAGAGTCAGACGCTTAACCTACGGAGCCACCCAGGCAGCCCTTCTGGATGGTATTCTTCCCAGGAGTTCCTGTTCTTCTCATCTAGAAATATTCTGTCTTACCTACGCAGAGCTGATGCTCTGGGAGCCCATGTGCCCGGCACCTGAACGTTAAGTAGTTGTTTATTAGTTTCCTACTTTCTCTTTTTTTCCCCATGTAGTCAGAGTACATCATCAAGTACATTTTTCAGAAGATGGACATAGGATATAGATATTAAATCCTTGCATTCTAAAAATTCTTTTATTTTGCCCTCATTTTTATGGATGATTTGGCTAAGCATACATTCTATAATGAGAATAATTTTCTCTTGGATATTTAAAGGTACTGTTTCATGGTCTTTTTGCATTACAGAATTGCTTAAAAGTCTAAAGGTGCCTGCTTCTAGATCTCTTATGATGTTCTCTCTAGCCCTGGGGTTTTGGAATTTCACAGCAATGTGTCTGGATATATGCATTCTTTCATTCATCTTACTCAACATTTTCTGGGATATTTGGTCCACAATCTTTCTTTCACTCTGGGAAATGTTATTTTTATGAGAATTTCTTCCTCTCCACTTTCTCTTTTGGGGGGCCTCCTGGATTAATCCTCATTGTTTCCCAGCTTCTTTGCAGTTTTTTCTTTCTGCTCTATACTCCTAATGTCCTGGAAGGCAAACATTAGAATAGTCTGTTGTGGTGAATCTTTTGTTTTCCTTCTCTCATTTCTCCGTGCTTTTTTTTCCCTTTACATAACCCTTTCACCATAATTTTCTGCACCTAATCATGGAGTTTGAGCATTGAGGAACAGAAGAACAACTCAGTATGAGTTTACTCAGGCCATTGGGTTATATGTCCACATCCTTAAGGGGCCAAGCTATCTTAGTCTATTTGGGTTCCTATAACAAACTATCCTAGACTGGTTGACATATAAGTAGCAGAAATTTATTCCTCACAATTCTGATGTCTGGTAAGTTCAAGATTAAGGTATAGGCAGATTCAGGGTCTGCTGAGGGCCTACTTGCTAGTTCATAGCTGGCCATCTTCTCACTGTGTCCTTACCTGGTGGAAAGGGCAAGAGAGCTCTCCGGGGTCTCTTTTAAAAGGGACCCATCTGTGAGGGCTTCACCCTCATGACCTCCCAGAGGTCCCACCTCCCATCACATTGGGTGTTAGGATTTAATGTATGAATTTTGGGGGTACACAGTCTATAACACAAGCTACCCCTAGACCCTATTTTAGGGAAATTTTGAGACTAAAGATCAGCTAGGCTTCTGTCTTCTTTCAATCCCATATTAAATTAATGGTTCTGAATGAACTCTGTGGCCAACACTAGTCAGAAGGGGTTTTCAGCAAAGTCCACTTCTTCCTAAGGTAACATTAAATAATGATTGGATATAATTACCCACAGTGACTTCTCAGTTTGCTGGTGGTTATGGTTTCTATCCTTACTTGTTCAAAGATCTGAGCAGAAATTGAGTTGTTCCCTATCTTAGAAGAGGATCACACCCCTTACTATAACCTTCTTCACCTTGAGATAATCTGCATCCTTATTTTAAACCTAATTTGACTAATGGTGGTATCTAATTGCAACTTTTTCTTTCTCATTTGGGATGAGATGTGGGCTCCCTGCTAGTTTCCAACAAATTATAAAGCAGCAAACACCTAGAACTTTCCAAAACAGTATGCAAGTTATAAAGACAATCAAACACTTCATGCTTTCATTCCATTTCCTTATATATTTTATAACTTATTTATGGAAATGGAATTGTTTAAGCTCTGATGCACCACATTTTCCAAGTGATATATAGCAGTCCATATGTTCACAGTGGAAAGAAGCATTATGACTTCATGGCAAATGGCAAAGATTGCAATATTGTCGAAGGGTCTTCTGACAGACTCCGGAATCATAACAGTGGGACTAAGTATACGAGTGCTAGGGCCCTGGGAAACCCTGGGAGGAACCCCAGACTGTGAGGTGGGCGGTACTCCATTACTAGTATTTTGGAAGAAGGATTTGAGAGAGACTGTGTACCTGGCTATTACTGGTATTTAGTAAAGCCACGGAGTTACATGAATTTATTTGAAATCTAACTCTTCATCAGCATGCTCCTTGCTTAGTCATTCTTGTATTTTTATGATAATGTCTCATCCTTTCTGATCATTTCAATAATTCCTACTTCTGTTTAATTGATTATTAACTTCAGTATCTCCTGAAATCACCCACTCGTGGGCCTCCATGAGACAACTTTACCATTTTATACCTAGGCCTGCTGGACCATCATCCTTTACCTACTACGGGACAGGAAGGACCCCTGTCCTCACACTTCTTGTGTTTTCCTCAGGTCTCCCCTGGGGAATATGGTAGATAATAATATCCCACTTACAATGAGCCACTCTGTCATCCCTCTGATGCAGACTTGCTGCTGTCACTGTCACTTCCTTCCAGTGCTGCCCCCGTTCAGATCCTTGCCTTAGTTGCCTGCTAATCTCCGTTCTGTCCTGATCTACCACTAGTGATTGAGCCTCAGTCTCTTCTGCCTTTTATGTGTGAGAACTCTTCCCTCCCTGTTTGCTGTTTGGAGTCTACTCTTGCCTCCGGCACTCACGGTCTTGGTCTTTAGGAAAACACTTTTCCCCTCTCAAGCCTAGTTTGTATAGAGCATCTCATGGCAGTGCTGCTTGGACCGCTAGTGCTACAGGATGCCAGTGAAGGCCAGAAAAGTGGGAGAAGTTCTCTGCAGCTGCAGGAAAGCACATTCCACCCAGGGTCGGAGAACCTGGAGGATGTTAGCAAAACACCTATTTGCAACCCCCTGTCCCACTTAAGTCTCCGAAGCATCGTTGGGGATGTACCCCAGACTCTCCCGTTTACTCCACATTTGTGTAGCAGCCTGCCTGTGTTCTCTGGCTGGTGTTGTCTTTGGTGCTCCTCTCTGAACTTTTGGGAGGTGAAGAGCCTGCATAGTGACCAACTTTCATTAAAATGAAGCAAACTATTTGGTTTATCATAGAGATAGAAGATAGAACAGTGGTTGCCAGGGACTGGGGGGAAGGGTGGAGAAGTGAATGGGTTGGGGGTTGTTTAATGGGTACAGAATTTCAGTATGGGATGACAACAGGTTTCGGAGATGAACAGTGGAGCTGTCTGAACAACAATGCGAATGTGCGGAATGCCCCTGAACTGTGCACTTAAAAATGGTTAAGGGGCACCTGGGAGGCTCAGTTGATTGAGCATCTGACTTGTGATTTTGGCTCAGATCATGATCTCATGGTTTCGTGGGTTCAAGCACTGCGTGGGGCTCTGCACTGACAGTGTGGAGCCTGCTTCGGATTCTGTCTCTCCCCTCTCTCTGCCTCTCCCCTGCTCGTACTCTCTCTGTCTCTCTCAAAATAAATAAACTTAAAAAAATGGTTAAAATGGTAAATTTTCTGTTATGCAGAATTTTGCCACAATCAAAAAAAAAAAAAAAAAAGGAGGAGGAGGAGGAAGAGGAGGAGGAGGAGGAGGAGGAGGAGGAGGAGAATGGGCAACAAACAAACAAACAAAAACCCTACCCAATTTGAAAAGAAGTTAGGACTAAAGAAATGTCTTAGGAGACAACATCAGCGCCTGCTTATGGCTATAGTTCTGTCCCCTGCCTTAGGCAGAATTTCCATGACTCAAGGAGGGGCAGGCCTTAAGAGATCGCTTTTGAGAAGAATTGGTATTCCTTGTATCTTCCAGTTAGGAGTAATTTGTGTTGAAATCTAAAGTATTTTTTTTCTTTACAGTCCATGCTTTTTAGAACAATTACTACATTTTTGGGTCATATACCAGTATTATTAATCATTCTGATGTCGAATAGATGCCAATTTCTGTGTGTAACTACTAACGAAAGTGAGCGATTTAAAAGAAACCATCGTCATTTCAGCAGCATGATCTTTACTGAAAGGAAATTGACTTAAAAACATATAATTTGTAGCAAATTAACAGTGAAATACAAAGACATGAGAGCCCATGCTTTTAATCAGTTGCCAATAATTTAAGCCTGATTGTGCTTGCACAGGCAGATCCATGACCTGGGGGTGGGGGTGGGGGATACATTAGGGTTTCAGGTATAGAATGTCCAACCTAGTAAGAGGTTTTTTGTTGGAAGGGAGTCTGTTTTTAGCCATGGACCAGGGTTCAAGCCAGACAGAAGAAAGAAAATAGGGAAGAGTTGGAGCCAGTCCACTCTCTGTTCTGACTTTAAGCAGCTTGGAAATGTTTCTTAGGAGACCTAAGTCTAGGGTTAGAGTTGCCCTGAAAGCAAGACTATTTGGCTGTAAGAGTGTCTCCTGAAAATGTGGCTTCTCTCACACACTCTGAATAGGTCACTCTACTAATTACATAATATTTTCATAAAGGCAGCTCAATACAGTGTGTTGTGAAGTTGATATAATGAATAATGCCTGTCTTCAGAGCCCACATTCCTTGCACTGCACTGCCCTGCCTCTGTGGAGTCTTAAATATCCAGGGAAGCATGAAATATTGTATCATTTTCAATCATGATGAAAAGGTAATCTTAACGCTCACTCTATATATACTTAAACACGCGACTTCTTTGGCAGTTTCTTTTCCTGACGCACATTTTTTAGTGGATATAAAAATGGAAATGATACACAGCTTAGAATTTTATCATTCATCAAACATTGAGTGCCTCCTGTGTGCCAGACATCATGATAAGTTGTAGAAGATACTTTAGATATAAAATTTCTCTCACTTCAAGAATATGAGATCTGGAAGGACCCTTCCATCTTATTGCGTCTGATTTTATATATTAGGAGACTCAAGCTCCAATACGCATTCAGATTCCCTGAGGTTATTCAGGTGACAAGAGGTAGGGCCCAGAATAGAAAACAGCTCATTCTGCAGCATATCAGTCTGGGTCCCAGTAGAAACAGGCACCGTGGTCAGAGTAGGTAATTTGAGGAGGGCTTAATAAAGGACTTTTTACAAAGGCATGGTCAGGATGCAGGGAACCAAGCAGGGGATAGTACAGTACTCCAGGGCTGGAAATAGTAGGGAGCCATTGCCACCCATAGGCCCGAAAGAACCTGGAAAAGGGGCTGTGGCTCTCAGTAGAGGGACACATGCAACATGGTAACCTATCAGGAAGAAATCTGGGGAAATAAATATTGTAACTTCATTCTCTTCCCACCCTCTGGTTTCCCATTAGGGCCTCTTATTGGCTGAACTCAACAGAAGCTGAAGGCAAGGGAGCCCTTGGATATAGTCCATATGGGTCAGCCTCCATGTCCCAGAGTGAGGTAGAGAGGAAAGGAGATGGATTTGGGGTGGTAAATGAAAGATGCTTTCTAATTGAGCAACCCACTTTGCCTCTGAATGGAGAAGTAAGAGGTGGGATGGTGGCCAGGAGCATTTAGGGAAAAGTCGCTCCTCGTGGGAGCCAGGAATGGGAAGAAGGATTCCCACTCTCACATTACACATTGCTTTATGAGATTTTTCTAAATGCTGGTTCGCAAAGGTGGTTGTCAGCAACCTTTTTTGATCTTGTTCCACAGGATAGATGAGAGATTTAAACACTAACTGGAACAAAGCAAGATCAGATCTGGCCTAGGAAAGAACTGGGACTGATGGAGCTTATGGGGTCCTGTGGGAGGTGTGAATTATTGGGTCAGTGCAGCAATGCCAGGCTTAAGAAGAATCTCAGACAACACTATGAAAGCATATGGCAGGCTTTATACATATGCAAATGCACCTAACTTTCCAAAGAGGCAGGCAAAGAGGAATTTCAACCCTTCACCCCATTTTAGAAGCAAAGATCCCACCCAGGAGAGGTTGCAGGCAGCCCAAAGTCTTATAGAGGTGACAGAAGTGGACCTCAGGTCTCCGGTTGCTGAGCCCTGTCCTCCTCTGCTGCTGGGCAGGCTGGGCCTCCCATTTTCCACAGACACACCAGGTGGGTTGCTGACCTCTTTGGCTTGTGCCCAGTGCCCCCTTGTTCTTGCGTTTCAATTCATGGTGTTCTTTTCAGGCAAAAAGTCCCCATTGTCTAAAACCTTACACATCAAATTTTCTATGATTTTGTTAGAATCTTAGTATATCTTGAGTGTTTCCATTTACTCTGCATAGGCCAGAATTCCATGATATGAAGAACATTGTAGATCTGCAAACACCTGCCATGTTTCCAATTAAATAATTTCTGTAGAGAACAAAAAGAGACTGAAAACTCAGTAGCAAACCTGATGATAAACCCTGAGGCTTCCTGTTGTGCAGACAGCAGGGGCTCAGGTACAACAGGATTGGAAGGTCAGGGATACAAAAGTTGAAACCCAGCTCTTGGGGTGTCTGACTCTTGGTCTTGGCTCAGGTCATGATCTCACGGTTTGTGAGTTCGAGCCCTGAGTTGGGCTCTGTGCTGCCAGTGCTGAGCCTACTTAGGATTTTCTGTCTTCCTCTCTGCCCCTCCCCAGCGTGTGCGTGCGTGCGTGTGTGAGCACTTTCTCTCTCTCTCAAAATAAATGAATAAACTTAAAAAAAACAAACAAACAAAAAAACCAGCTCTTGATGTTTGTGGCTACAACCAGTGTGTAGTCTCCATAGCCCCTGCCCCATCTGGCTGACGCAGGGGTGGGGTGATGCCAGTGTGAAGAGGAGCTGGTCACACTGATGAGGCTGCACTTTGCAAATAGAAGGTGCAACAGAAAGTGTTCTCTCGACCTAATTTTAGGCCAGCTGTTTAGTTAACACATACAGAACAATTTGGGCAACCTTCTGAGGAAGGGATCTGAGGGACAGAGACACAGTCCTACTAAAATATGGTCTACCTTTTATGTCAATCGCTGGAAAATGCAATTGATGCCAATTTCTGTGTTCTAATTCATTTTATTAGTCCACAGGCTTCTTAGAGTTAAGGCAGCGAAGTGCTCTGTTTATCTGGCTCAGTACCTTAATAATGGTATGGCCCCTGCAGGCACAAGTTAATGCTCCTTAATCCTTGCAATTTGCACTGTGAGCTAGTGCTCAGGGAACCTCCTGTCTGCTGCAAGAATGAAAAGCAGGAATGGCCCTAAACTGTAGCCACCAGTTGGATAGCACCCATTGGCTTGTGGTCACTAATGGGAATTATTATAATGGCTTTAGCTCTAGATACAGACATTCCTGTGAACTCAAAGTCATTTGGCAATTTCACAAGAACCACAGAATGTGAGAGCCATGCTCAGGACCTTTATGACAGATGAGGAATACCATAGAGAGGTAGTGGCTTGCCCAAGGTCACAAAATGTAAATGGTGGCAAAGCTGGTCCTGGAGCCCTTGTAGCATTCCATTTCTTTCCTGGGCCCTCCATGTATAGTTGAGCAGTTGTGCCCAATGCAACATGGGTGACCATACACAGAAGCCCTGGCCTTTCTTCTGGTGAAGTCTTTTGACTACATGGCCAATGACCTGATTTTGGTCTTTGTAAAAGAGAAGTGGTGATGGAGCGCCTGGGTGGCTCGGTTGGTTAAGCATTCAACTCTTAATTTCGACTCAGGTCATGATCACATGGTTTGTGAGATCAAACCCTGCATTGGGCACTGACAACACGGATCTTGCTTGGGATTCTCTCTCCTCTCTCGTCCCCTCCCCTACAAGTGTGTACTCTCTCTCTCTCCTTCTCTCTCTCAAATTCAATAAGCATTAAAAAAAGAAAAAGAGAGAGAAAAGTGGTTATAAGTAGGACATGGCTCACTCTTCTTTTATGGTAAGCCTTTTCTGAAACCCAGAGTAGGTTTTGTATCCCCACTTCTGGACTTCACTAGCTCTCTATGAATTGTAAATAGTGTTGTGGAAATTCTCTTGATTTGACTAGTGGTTCCTTGAGGGCAAGGATGAGTTTTATTTATTTTGTACCCCTTGTTTACTCCTTAGCAAATACCAGGTGCCCAATAGGAGCTCCTTCTCTTGTCCTCAGTAATTCAGCTCAATAAGCACCTATTAGGCACCTGATATTTGCTTGTTGCTAGCTCAACTCATCAAGCTATAGGAGGTCTCATGATTTATTAACCAAGTTGACCACTTCTTGGCATAAGAATAAGTCTGGTTATGGAGTGGCTAACTCCTGAGACACCCCATGAAAAAATTAAAAAAAAAAAGTTATGTATTGAGTGCCAGAACCTTTCTGAGCCCTCATTACAACCCCAAGAGGTAAATACTGTCATTATCCCAAAGTTACAATGAGAAACAAGATAAAGAGGAATTTAACTAAGGTTACACTACTGATGTTGGGCTGCAGTCCTTGACTGTGTGATTCTAGAATGCCTGCTCCTAACTACTGTACTATGGTGCCTGCAGTATAATTAAAGGGAAAGGTCTGCAAGATTGCATTTTCCAGACAACCTAAGTGCAATCATTTAAACACCAACACATCTAATTTTAGCCTAAAGTCTATTATATGCTTCTTATCCAATATGCCTCAAAGTCACCATCCAGAAGATGCCCTCTGGGCTGTCGAGGTGTTTATAGGGCTAGGTTTCCTTTCACCAGATAACTCCAGAATGCTGTGATTTTTTTAACACAATTTTATTGTTGTTGTTGTTGTTGTTATTATTATTATTATTGTTATTATCTTTTTAAATTGTAGAGTAATACATGTTCATTGTATTAAGTTTAAAAAACCTAGAAAATATTCAGATGAAGGCCTCATGGTCACATGGAAGGGATTGTTGATGAGGGAATTCTGCTGTGGAATGTTGTGGATGATCCCTAAGTTTCCTTGTAATATAGGGTTTCCACGTTGGTTCAGTTCCCTGAAATACCTGACTGCTCATCCCCAGAACTGTTTGGTCTTGCCTGTTTCCTCCAACTAATTACATTATTGCTTTCCGTACAAGGCACCATGTGATAGTCTCAAGTTCTCTATGGCCTGACTGTCTAACTAAATTTCCCAGTGTTATCTTTATTAAACCCCCAAGACACAATTGTTTTAGGATTAGGAAAGCATCTTGTGTTCTGAACCACTGTGTGTGTGTGTGTGTGTGTGTGTACTCCATATGTATGTAGACTATATATATACTTGATCAGGTTTACTCAGTATCATCTGTATACCATCTGCATCATGGAGATCATGCAAAATGGAGATTAAGGGTCTTCACCCAAGGTCTATTAAATAAGAAAATCTAAGATTGGAGTCATGGATCAACATTTTTCCTGACCAAAGCGAGTTTTGTTTTTTGTCATTAAGAGATTGTTAGAAGTAGAGAGAATAACATAAGAAATTCAACGTACTTATTACTCAGTTTCAATAACTATGAACCCATGCTCAGTCTTGTTTCATCTATAATTTGAAGCAAATTCCAGGTATCATGTCATTTGAATGTTTTCATATGTATCTACATAACATAACCACAATATAATTATCATATTTGAAAAGTAATTAACATTAATCTCTAATATTACATTTCTAGTTCAAATTTTCCTTGTCTCAAATGTTTCTTAATTGTATAGTGTTTTGGATGCTGAATCACGTAATTAGTTATGTTTCATTCTTTTCTCTGACAAGTAGGATGTTGGGAGCCAATTCTGTAGACACTTCTGGCAACTTTACAGAACCTCACGCATGTTTTTTGACTATGTACCTTACCCCTGACTTCATTTTCATTTTACTTTTCTTTTTCTTCAGTTCTGATTTCCTCACAAAGTACATTTTATCTTACTGTGTTGTGTATGTTTTTTAAGCTGCCTCTAATCCTTTTGCCAAAAGGTAAGTCGTATGTAAATGACCGTATCAGGGACCCTGAGCCCCTTGCCTTACTTCATTTTGCATGAGTCTTTCAAACCAGTCCCTATCATCTGAGCTTCTGACCATGAGTCTCCTCTTCTTTTTTATGCCCCACCACATCTCAGTCCCAGTGCTCAGAACCATTTTTCTGGTTCTGATCTTTTTTGCTTCCCTCCTCCATCGTGATTCCTGGCTTCCTTTGCCTGCCCTGGAAATACCACATTTCATTCATCCTGAGCCTCAACTGGCCCCTCTACATTGTCTTTGTCAGTTTCCTTTGGCAGTGAGAGGACTAGACGCGGACACTGAATCTTTAGGTTCCAACGTAGTCTCTTTGAAAATTCCAGTCCTCTGGGACAACATGAGGTTGGGGGGACAGTTGAAAGAGGAGAGCTCAGGATAGGAAGGCGGGGGTGGGTATCAAAAATGTCATCCCTTTCCCAGTTTTGCCCTGAGCTGTATTTGTTGTTAAGAAGTAGAGATGGGGCCAGACTGACATGTGAGAGACTAGGTGGTTCCCAATCTCTGGTGCCTTGTGTAGCCTTTTTACAGGGTTCTCACAGATCTGAAACAAACTGGCGAAATAAGGACAGTGGAATGGTTTTATTCATAAAGTTCAATATAGTGCTTTAAAGCAATGCCATTTATTTGGAGTGTTAAAATTCTTTCTTTCTTTCTTTCTTTCTTTCTTTCTTTCTTTCTTTCTTTCTTTCTCTTGCTCTCTTCTTTCCCTTCCTTCCTTCCTTTCTTTCTCTCCTTGTATGAAGTGACCATGATAATAAATAAGTTACCTTTTAACATCAGTATTAGCAAAGTAAAAAGTTGATAACCTATGTCAGTCCCCTGATATATTTTTAAATTTTTTATGTTTATTTATTTTTGAGAGAGAGAGAGAGAGAACGCACAAGCCAGGAGAGGGGCAGGGAGAGAGGGAGAGATAAAATCCGAAGCAGGCTCCAGGCTCTGAGCTGTCAGCACAGAACCTGATGCAGGGCTCAAACTCATGGACCGTGAGATGTGACCTGAGCTGAAGTCGGACGTTTAACCAACTGAGCCACCCAGGAGCTCTTGTCAGTCCTCTGATATTATTTTCATGAATCTAGAAGTCCAAACAAAGATGAGTAGAAAAGGATGGATGTCTTTTATAGGTTTGACTTTGAAGGAAAACTGTGCTAAGGAACTGAGATGATCATTATTATAATGATTGTCATGATTTTCAGTTATTTGTTCCTTATAAACCAAGGAGGAGGATTAAATAAGGACTGTTTTCAGAAATGCTTTGGGATTACAGACCCAAGTTCACCAGAATATACTAAGGCATATATACTTTATATACTATAGTAGCTTTAAAAATTTTTTTCTTCTCAATAATATTTGTTTATTGTAAAAAAATTAATATAGAAATGAAAGTTCCTGGGGTGCCTGTGTGGCTCAGTCGGTTGAGTGTCTGACTTCAGCTCAGGTCATGATCTCACGGTTCGTGGGTTTGAGCCCCGCATCCAGCTCTGTGCTGCTCACACACGCTCTCTCTCTCTCAAAAATAAGTAAACATTAAAAAAAAAAGTGAAAGTCCCTTCTAATTTCATCTCAACAGAAATGGCTTGCCATATCTCTGCATGGTTTTTAATGTAAAAATCAATGCTATTAGCATGAAAATATCAATATGTACAGATTGTCTATCCATTTTATACGGTATGTCTTGTTTCCCTCATTTTGGAAGGCAACCTTCAGTCTTGCTATTAGCTTCTTTTCTCTTTCTACGTCTTAATTTCTGACATCTTTTCTATTAAGTTTAAATTGTCCAAGCTGAATGTGCATTCAGTTCTACATCCGTACTTACGTCTTCCATACTTTGTCTATTACTTGATTCTAAGCATTGAAAATCAATAAATGGTATTTATATTATTATGAATATAAAATATTATTTAGCATAGAACCAGAAGGTATATTGTGATTATTTTTCCTTTTCCCAAACAGTTTTACTGCAGGAATTCCTAATTATTCTCTCTTTTCCACCATTTGAAGACAAATGGTGATGTCATTAGAAGCTGAATATTCCATAATGTCATGTATTTGTTTTCAAGTCCTCTTTGTCTGAGGACACCTCCTTCCTAGAGCCCAGTCTTTCTGCTCCAGGCTGGACTGGCTCCTCTCTAGGCCCGCCACTCACCTCTCACACAGGGACCTTACTGGTCTTCTGAGTGGAGTGCAACTTTTCCTATAGACTATGTCTTCTTCTCTCCTGTTGTAATCTCATACATTCATCCTCAAGTAACTTCCTATGATAGGTGCATGGGAAGTAATCTTGCTGACATTTTTGGCCCTCATACTGCATTGATAGTATTATTGGGTGTAGAAATCTAACTTAAGCGTAAGATTTCTTCAGAAGTTTATAGGCATTAGTCTATTATCTAGTGCTTTTAATGAGAACTCCAATGCCAGTGTGGTTCTAATTTTTTTTTATGTTCATATTACTTGTGTCTCTCAAGCTTTTGTGATTTTCCTCTAATTTTTGTGTTTTGAAATTTCACAATAATGTGTCTAAGATAGGGTTATTTCATTGTAGGTGCTCAGTGGACTTCTATAATTTGTCCTTCAATTTTAGGGAATTAAAAGTTTATTTCTTTGGTATTTTTTACCTTCATTTTTCTGTCTTTACTTTCCAGGAAACATAGATATTAGACCTCCTGGATGCATACCCTGTATCTCATATCTTTCACTTAAATTTCCTGTGCCTTTGGTGCACATTCAGGTAGATGTTCCTTGACTTTGCCTGTATTAAATTTTTTCCAATAAATATATTTTTATTATAAATCACAATATTGCACTGAGAAAAAGGAGTGTGTACAGGTAGCTTATTGGGAATGTGATCCCAGAGAGAAGGTATGAGGAACAGAGGGATGAAGTAGGAAATAAGGGAAAATAAGTGCAAGGATGAGCTTTTGAGTTGACCACATGGACAAGCAGCTATTTCTTGTTCATCTTCAATTTTCTCAGAATCCTTAAGAATTCTAAGAATTGTCCATCCAGGAGACAAAAATCAGAACTACTTCTCAATCAATTCCCATCACTAGTTAGGCAAGGGTGATCCCATGGGCAACAGCTCCCTAATATATCTCTAAATTTTCTCCAGAGTGTCCGACTGAGTGGTCAGTAGTCTACTTAGCATCTCCTCTTAGAATTTCCATAGGTATCAGATTCTCCACTTTGTTGCTTATGGTTCCCGAATATGCAATTTGCAGTTTGTCTCCCTAGCCATAATCTAAGCTTCTTGAGAACAGGAGGAGGTGTGTCTTCTCTTCATCCCTTTCTGCACTTTATGCGTATTAGTTGGTTAAGTCATTGAAATTCAACAGCAACAGGCCAAGTAGTTGTCTAAGTGTATCACAGACCAGCGGCGGCAGCAGCAGCAGCAGCACTTGGGAACTTGTTAGGCAGACCTACTGAATCAGAAACTCTCTGCCCACTATTAAATTTTTTATTTGTTTCAGCAATCACATTATTTTACTTCTAAGAACATTGTCTTCTTCTTCATTCAATTTACCAGTAGTCTACTCTTATCTTATGTATGGATCAAATATCTTCTGGAAATGTCCTGTGAATGAAAAATTCTTGTTTCCTCACTGATTTATCTGTTTTCTCTGGGAACCTCTCTCTCTTTCTCTTTCTCTCTCTCTCTTTTCTTTGCTTTTATACATTGATCTGGTTGCTCTAGGATGTCCTTACATGGCTGGTGATTGTTTGCAGCTTAATCATATTTAATAATGAGGCAGTAGAAAAGCTAACTATGAGGCTATGTATCTGTGAGTGATATTTTAATAGGCAGATTTTACTTTACGGGAACATAAGAAGTTACATTTTTTTTGTCAGAACATGGAGGATTTTGGTCTTGGGCATTAATTCTCACGCTAGTTGCCTTGGTTTCTCCCTAGACAGACTGGGAAATATTTTGGTGAAGATTTTTAATCCATGCTCATATTTTTGTTCTGTATCTCAGTCTTAGCTGCCACCATAGTGGAAATGTCTGTGTCCTGAGGTTGAGTTCAGTAGGTCAGGTTGCATCTTCTATCACTTTGCTATCCACATACAGTCTTCAAGAAAAAGTTTTTAGTTTGTTGATTATCTTGTGCTATATTCTTTATGACTGTAGGTTTCTATTTTTTATTTACTTCCTATCACCTGATGGGAGTCTCAGGAAGGGGAGGATATTAATATAAATATGCAGATGTACCATTATGAATCAAAGTCCCCCTTAAATATTTTATATACATATTTACACCTGTATTTCTTTATCAACATCAAGTTGAAGTATCAATAGTCTCCACATGCTAATAATATAGAACATTTAATTTCTTTTTACTTCCTTCCTTCTTCTGCCTCCCATGTTTTGTTGGAATTGTTGAAATTTGAGTATGTATATAGCATCATTGCTTTGTTCTTTTAAGTGTTTTTTTCATAACAGTTACATTAAGCTTCATAACCTCATAAAGAGCAATTATTTAGACTTAATGCAATTTGTGCTATTTTCTTTGTTTATCATTAATTCTTGTGATACATAGTATATAGATACACCTAATATAATATGTCCTTCCTTTCTTGAGTTCTGTATTCTGACATACATTTTTATTTGTTTGTTTGGAGAATTTGCTTAGATTTTATGCAGGAGAAGGTATGTGAATGGTGTATTTTCTGAGTCATCGTCTGTTTGAAAATGCCTCTTTTTCCCTCGTGATAGTCTGGCTAGCTGTAGAATTATAGGACTACAATATCCTTTTCTTTTTTTAAAAAAACATTTTTTTAATATTTATTTATTTTTGAGAGAGAGAGACAGAGTGTGAGTGGGGGAGGGGCAGAGAGAGAGGAAGAACAGGATCTGAAGCAGGCTCCAGGCTCTGAGCTGTCAGCACAGAGCCCGATGTGGGGCTCGAACTCACGAACCATGAGATCATGACCTGAGCTGAAATTGGACACTTAACCGACTGAGCCACCCAGGCACCCCTCCAATCTTTTTTCCTTAGATCAGCTGCGATCTCAAGCCCATCTGCTTCTGATCACTACTTTACCCATACCTCTTAGTTTTCATCACTATTTTATTTAATGTCAGGACCAGTTTATTCTGATGGCTCAGCTTGGTTGACCTCTTTTGAGCTGCTGATTTGTCCCATTATTTTTCTTTGGTTGTCAGTTTATGTGTTCTTACTGGCCCTTCATAGTTTAGGGGGACAACTACTGTTCATCTGCCTGTGTGTAGTATATGGAAGCTCAAGCCTTTCATTCATTGGACAATAATATTTGCCATTCCAAAACAAGTATTTAGGCTTGCATGGATCCCTTAGAATTCTAGGTGTACAGCTGGGATGTCTTCTGGGGGTAGGGATGTCATGGTATCTTGTATCTGATGTCTGCAAGATCAAGGATATTGCTACACTACATCATGTTCAGTGGCTGCATCTAATAGCAGGTAGAAGAGAGTTCTGATGGTCAGA
The DNA here is from genome assembly GCF_046562875.1 of Panthera onca. NCBI lineage: Eukaryota > Metazoa > Chordata > Mammalia > Carnivora > Felidae > Panthera > Panthera onca. Next base: position 50,880,748 of record NC_138348.1, on the reverse strand, counting down.
CCTCACTGCAGGGTCTTCTAGGCCACATCTTCCCTGGAAGAATATACTCTGTGGCAGATCTGGATGCAGTTTTGTGCACAGTCACCCCCAAGCAGCAACACCTCCAGGGATCTGGATCAGAACTGGGTTGCCATTTGCCTCCTTTCATCCCTGAATCACCATCTGGTTATTCTCTTGGCTCTTGGACAGAAGGACTAATTATACTTTCCCATTTTTTAGAAAATTTATCTTTAGAATAATTATTTTTTTGATGTTACTATTTTTTTCAGTTTTTGTTATGAAATATAGCATAAATGCCAAAGAGTATATATAGTGAATACATATGGTTTCAGGATCAATCATAAAACAAATGGCCATGTACCTACCACCTAACTTAAGAAATCTCTTCTAAGCAAGGCTGTTATGTGATTCTAAGCTGATTCTCCTCCCTTTCCTAAAGTCATGGGTCTGAGGTGGGTAGTATCTGTGGCCCTAGTGACTCAACAGGAGTTTTCTAATACTTCTTTCTGAAAAAAGAGAGAAAAGTGTCCAGAGGGTGCCCTGAGTTGTTTAAAAACAGAAGCCCAGATGAGTTTGCTTTGTGGTTGGTATGTCTGTGTAGGTCACTACTGGTTTCTCCTCAAAGGCATTCCCTGGCCCATTGCTAACCCACATGGTACCTTTGTGTGAATAAGAAGAAATCACTTCTGCCATTTACTAGAAATTCTCTTTAATACCTATCTGCACAAAAATCTATAATGATTATGAATGTGACTAACACCTCTAGAGCTTATAGGACACAACCATAATTCACGGTAAAAGTAGTAGGTGGCCATAGCGGTCTTCAGGTGGGCACCATCAGGCATTTACTCAATGCCTACAATGTGCCAAGTGTTCTTTTAGTTGCTTGGCATTCAATGCTGAGATGGATGGGATTCCTGTTCTCATAGATCCCCCATGACTGGACTGGTGAGCAAGCTGTTTTTTGGGTGCATGAACTGGGAGTCAGCTAACAAGCTTGGGTCATTCTTGTGTTGGGTCAGGTCCCTGTGGTTACTAGCAGAAGTGGGTTAATTTAATTTCATTTATTTAGCATGTTGTCTATGCCACGTTAACCCTGAGAGGTTATGCTGTACCCAAGTGATGAGTTCAGAGCTTAAGTCCAGAGTGACCATATTCCCTGGTTTGCCCTGGGTACTGGGTAAAGTCTCTTGTCCCAAGTGATTATTAACATCACACCTCTCTCTCTTAAAGGTGTCCCAGCTTAGGACAATAAATTATATGGTCATGTGTATGAGTTAACTGTTTTTGCCATGGTAACAAACTCCTTCAAAATATTAGGGACTTAAAACATGAACTAGGGTTTGCTCATGGATTTGTGGATCAGCTGCAGCTCTTCTCCAGTCTGTGGATAAGGTTTAAGCTTGCTTCTCATTCTGGACTTTGGGCCTGTGCCACAAGTCTTCCTGTGATAGTAACTAAGTTGAAAGACTGGGCTTTATTTAAGATTTCTTCTCCTGGCAGAAGGTGGGAGCCAAGAGTCTTCTGGTCAGAGCTGGCATGGGCCATATCTCCTTGGATTTTATTGACTAGAGCAAGTCACATGGACAAAATCAACATCAGGGGATTGGGATTTATGCTCTTTCCTTGGTATGGGGGCACTGTGGTGGGAGAGAGTGAATATTTGGTGAATAACAAAAGAATTAATCACATTACACTCCTAAACCTACTGCTTCCCAGTGTGTCCCAACCCCAGCCTTTGCTGGTGTTTTCTAGCAGTGTCTGTGTTAGGAAAGTGCCACAGTGATTAACAGGACATAGGAGTTTTACCTCCATTTGGATTACAGAATGTATTAAGGGATTTCACTATGGTATGGAGCCTGTTTTGTTTTTGTGTTTTATTGAACTAGGTGGGAGTTGATGTTTGCTGTGGCCACCTGATTAATGAGGATAAAGTCTCCTCCTTTCTGTGTCCTGAGCACTACTACCTATCCTAGGAGTTTGCACAGTTGAATTTCCCATACTCCGTGTGAGCTGATGGAACCCAATGGAGCCTGTGGCCATACCACACTCTCTTCCTACCTCATGTTGGGGCTCCATGAGGTGTGATTTCTGGTGCCCTTTACTCTGCCCCCACTGACTCTACTCCCTGTCCTCATCCTTGCCCTTGTTTCTCTGCACCTGGGAGTTTTAATTTTTATTGTTTCCTTAGTGTCCCTTCATTTGCTTGTGTTAAATGTTCAATACTGATTGGATTTTCCTTTAAAACAATTCTAGAAACCTCTCAATGTTATACTGGTTCACTGATGGATTGATGGAAGTCATCCTTGTTTCACATTGTTGTATAGTTTGCTAATCCCCTTTCAGTGGGTTGAGGAGAGAAAGGTGGCAGATTTGAGCTCACTTACCCATGTGAAACTGGAGCCCCAGTGTTGTCGAGCAGAGACAGAATATTATTTCACTGAAAAGGCAGGGATTGATGGGGAGGCGTAGAGGAGATACATTAGCTCCATCACCAGTCCTGGCAGCTGGCATTCTCTCAAGAGCCATTTTTCATGAGGAAACTGCTTTATCATTTCATAAGAATGATCAAGTACCTTCAGAGTCATGTTGAAAAGCACACGGATGGTGGGTGGTCAGCGAGACTCAGTAGGTAAGTGACCTGCAGTAGGAGTTCACATGCCTCAGCAGAAATGTCAGTTGTCTCATGTCATGGATTATCAGTATGCTGTGGATAATTAATATTGGAAAATTAACTTATTCCTAATTTTCTTCTTCACGAGAATATGAGTCTATGAGGAAGGTATGGAATGTGCCTTTCATGTTCCCCATTGTACTCTCTCCAAAACCTAGCCCAGTACCTGGCATGTAATGGACATTCAGAAAACTTTGGCTGAAGCAATGCAAATATTGATGATGGACAGTAAAGGCAAAGCCTGGGAGAATCCTTGGAGCTCCTACGTGTGATGGAGTGCAGTAAGGGCAGGTGGGAGTGTCGTTTAAAGTAGGGCTTACAGCCACCCAGGAATGAGTTCAGGTTGATGTCTTAGCCTCCCTGGGTCTACTGTAGCGTGGAGTGGAAGCCTGGAGGGAGTTGGGCTTTGTTCTGGGCATTAAGGGCACAGCCACTGCACTGCCACGGACCCTAGCTGAGGCCATACAGTCCGGGCCTCAGATGCCGTGGTTGCCTTGCCATATTTGCTCACTCTCACCACTTCAGCACATGCCCGCTCACCTCCAAAGGCCAGCCCCTGCATTTATTTGAATGTTCGATTTTTCTGGCCACTGAAGCTTACTTTGCCACTCGTGCTGCAGGTGGGAAATGCCCCTTGAGAGCTGCCCTCCAATCCATGACTGAAGGGAGCTGACATTGTAAATAGCCCAGCCCCTTGCCCCTTGGGTAACTGGCTTGGTAAAGCCCCCTTCGCTGGCTGCCTTCCCTGGATCACTTCCTTACTCCCCTACCTGTGTTTTCTTCCCCTTCTGAATAAACCACCTGCCCTTGAATACTTGTCTCAGGATCTGCTACTGGGGAAACCCAAACTACGGTGGTCAGCACTGGGTCCTAGGTACCTGGCCACTGGATGGGGGTATTCTTGAGGCTTCAGAGGACTTGAGCTTCATTTTGCTGAGACCCTTAAAATCAATGTCAAAAAGAGAAAGAAAGCACTCTAGTTTCTCTTGTATTAGAAAGTTGTTACTTAAACAATTCCCAAATTTCATTATACAGCTCTCTGAAATGATTGAGTAATGTTTAAGGACAGTTGAAACTGCCCTGCTCACAAAGCCTCAATGATTTGTATTGCTGTGGTGTAGGGTCTCAGTTGACTTGGAGGGCATTCCTAGTCCCCCTGAATATACCCCGTCTCTTGCTAGAGCAGACTGTTCATTGTTTTGAATCATGGCCTGCATGTCACTTTCTCTGTGCTGTGTCTGAGTCTCACCATCCCTGCGCCAGAATCAGGTGACCCGGCAGCATCCCTGGCCTATCTCCTGCGGCCAGCTCCTGAGGGATGAATGGATTAAAGGGTCATTCTGCCTGCACTGTGCAATGGATGGGCACAGGACGAGCAATCACACTGACCTTTGATCTTTGCTTCTTTGCAGATATCTCAGTGAGCCTGCTGACCCTTGTGGTCACTGCCTGTGGCCTCGCGCTTTTTGGCGTGTCTCTCTTCGTGTCTTGGAAACTCTGCTGGGTTCCATGGCGAGAACGAGGCCTGCTCTCTGGTAGCAAAGACGACAATCGGGAACCTCTTAACTACACGGACACAGAGACCAATGAGCAGGAGAACAGTGAGGGCTTCCTAGACCCTCCCACCCCCTGCCCTGACTCTTCCATGAAGATCAGCCACACCTCCCCTGACATTCCCCTCTCGACCCAAGCGGGGGGCCAGGAGAACTGTGCCCATGGCGTCCGTGTACAGCGCCAAGTCACAGAGCCAACCTCGTCGGCCCGGTCAGTAATGCCCCCTTCCTTTCTGACTGCAAGGCAAGGGCCACCTCGTTTCCCTCTATTGGCAGCAGTAGTGTTGGTTAGCCAAGGATCCTGTAACCGAAATTTCACATGTCCATTCAGTTTCAGAGATGCGAATACGGGAAAATGTGGTGCTTCCTATGCTCTAGTGAGGCTCCTTACTTCTCTTGAGTTCCCTGTGTAGGGTCCACAATAATAATAGTCCATAATAATAATAGTTACATTGCCAAGATTAACCATGATAAGTACTAAGAACTTTATGCATTGTTTTATTATAATTCACAACTTTGCATGAGATGCAAAAGTTATTTTCATTTCACAGAAGAAGAAACTTAAGTCAAAGAGTTTAAGTAAAAACATCATAGATTGGTATGCATTCAGGGTTTGGACCCTGATTCAACCAACACCAGAGCCTGAGACCTCTTAGCCACTCTTCCCACTATCCTCCTAGTGCTATTGGACTCATTCTCTGTGCCTCTGACCTAGCCTAGCTGTCACACAGGCTGTCTTTGTAGTCCACAAAGTGGCTGGAGGTCTTTGTGCATCTTCAGCCTTTGTAAGGCCTAGAGTACCCAGGCCTCGGGTCACTTTCTTTCTGTGGGCTGCATGCTCCTCTTTAAGCAGTAGAGAAATCATGTAGTGCAGTGATAAAAACCCAGGGCTCTGGGGTCAAGTGAACTGGCTTTACTTACATGTATGACACACTGGACACATTACTTAACCTCCATATGTTTCCATTTCCTCTTCTGTGAGAGAGAAATAGTGATAATACCAACATATAGGTGCTTTTAAGAATGAAGCAATAACGTGCACATCCTGTGCTTTACATAGGCGGCACCTGGTAAGTACTCCAAACGTGAACGGCCATTTTGATTTCCGTGTTGTTTTTGTCATGATCATTGCCCTGTGGCTGGCCTCTTCCAGGACTCAGATGTTGCATAAACATGCCTTTCACGTTAAACAGACAATTCTCAATCCCCGGATATCAAAATTCACTTTCGACAGGAGTTTTCAAGATAAGAGATACAGGAAGTAGCTTTTTTAAAATGAAAATATTTGCTTGAGCAATAGCCAGAGGAATAGCATGTGCTGTTATTTGGAGAGTGCGAGCACAGTTTGGGGGCATTTTTTAAAAATCTTTTTTATTTGTTCTCTAGAAACGGAAGTAAGATTTTACCCTTTTTTATGTTAATCGAGTTTATCCTAGAGACTCTGCTCATTCACATTAAGTGGGATGGAATATGACAGTTTATAATTTAATTTTTCTACAAACCTATTTTAGCATCATTTCCAATTCTGAATCAAAGAGCTAAACCTAAAATATTCCTCTGTGAGGAAATGGATGGTTGTTTGCCATTTGATTTAGAAGAACTCCTCAGATTTTATCACTAGGATTTCTCTTTAGATATGACTTAAATATAGCTGGAGCTCTGTTTGATGCTGTCATGGCGTTCATGCAGTGGTGTAGACTCGTAATAAAATCCCTTCACTATTTCAATAACTGGAGTCTTTCAGATGGAGTATCCATTGAAATTGTTTCCTATTCAGTTTTACTCTGAATGTTAATTTTTCTGACCTAGGTCCCATCAATACAAGGTGATAGTACTGTGCTTTTATTAGATTATGGATCTGAGGACTCTGCCATGATTCTAATGAATTGATAGCAATCATATCACTATAATTATCACAGTATTTATTCTAGAAAAATATATAAGTACTCTACTTATCAAGAAATGTATTTCATTTAAGAATAAAACCTGTAGGGGTACCTGGGTGGCTCAGTTGGTTGAGCATCCGACCGTTGATTTCAGCTCAGGTCGTGATCTCATGGTTTGTGAGTTCGAGCCTTGCATCGGGCTCTGTGGTGACAGTGGAGCCTGCTTGGGACTCTTTCTCTCTCTCTCTCTCTCTGCTCCCCACCCCCAAAATAATTAAATAAACTTTAAAAAAAAACTTTAAAAAAGAAAGAATGAAAATTGTAGTATCTTCACCACTGATTTATAGAAATTGGGTAGAAGGGGAAAAAAAGAAGAAAGCGAAGGAATTATTTCTATAAAATGAATTTACATTTAGATTTATTTTAGTTTGAGAGTCATGTAATTATCTTTCTGATGGGCAAAATCAAGTTTAGTAATATCTGATCTACCGTAAGAAAACTAAACTCTTTCCAGCTGTGTTGATCTAATACTGATAATTTGTATCATTGTGCATTTAAAACATTCTTACCTAAATTACTACCGACCTAGTTTTATGGGTTATGTTGGGAAATATGTATGTATTAGTTATGGTCTTATCATAATGAGTGGTATATGGTCTTCTCATTCTTTAGGAATTGTGTTATTTATAAACACACACAAAACATTTTTACTGACAAAATGAGAGAAATGAATGAAATTTCCTTCACGTTCCAAAATTTTTAACATTCTTTTTAAGTAATGTTCTCGATACTGATTTGGGGAGGGAGAAGGTACTGTGCTGAGATGGCTCTAAACAGTCTGCTCTGCTAGTTCTTATTTCTTCCTTTTTTTCTTGTAATGCTCCTACTTCCTCACTGTAATCACTTTCTTTCTTACTGCTTCCTTCCTGCAGCTGTCTGGGGACTTGTCCCCAGAGTCCCAGGACAGCTCCTTTACCCAGAGCACATAAGCCTTAGACTCCCAGTTAAGGGCATCCCCACTGTCCCTGCAGTCCCTCAGCATAGCTTCTGTCACAGCACTGACATTGGAAAGCTCACCCTCTCCTGGCCTCTTGATCATGAATATGTGCAGCTCCCACCGATGTCTATGGAATGCCCTAAAGATGAGTTTTGTCTTCTCAGAAGGTTTCTAGTCAGGACGACTTCCTGTTGTTTTCCCACGATCGAGCACATTAACATTCTGTTTCTAGCTAGCTCAGTTACTATTAGAACCCTCCAAAGTCCCTGTTAATTCTTTTCAATTTTAGATGAAATCCCTTTTGTATAATATACTGGAAATATGGATTTGTTTTCAGAATGCTTCAATACTAGAACATTTTAAATATCTCTATTCTAAATATATAAAAATCCCTAGGTCCTCAAAATAGAAGGAGCCTTTGCAAGGCATCTAATGCATTTCCTGATTCACATCCCAAGATGAAAGTCCAACCTGTTTTATTAAGTCGTCTCAAACTTCTTATATAACACTTTGGTTTTATAAAAATTTCAATTACCACACTGCCATCTCTTTATCAGGCCTGTTAGAACCTGTGTGTTATTGCCACAGTCTGCTTCTGTCAGCTCCCCACCTCAGCACCATGCAGCGCTGCCCCAGAGGACAAGGACTCACTAGGAAGCTTTACCTGGAAAAGCTCATCATGTTCCAGCTACACTAGCCTCTCTCCATGCCTTCAGTATCCCCTGCCTTTTCCTGCCTTGAGGCCTTCACGAACAAGCTGTTCCCTCAGCCTGGAGTGCTTTTGTTTTTCCCCTCCATCTCCTTTGCAGCTTTAATGTCCCACCTAAAGCATCACCTCCTCAGAAAGGCCTCCCCACCATCCTGTCTGAAGTATGTGCTCTTTCCTCCACTCCCTCCCACTCTGCATTCTCTCACATGTCACCTTGCCTGCATTTCTTCACAAGATCAAACTCTCTTTCTAACTAAATGATTACTTGTTTGCTTGTTGCCTGTACCCCTTCTCTAATCTAGGAGTTCTGTGAACTCAAAAACTATAGCCGCTGTTTTTCCCTATATATCTAACACCTAGTGCAGCCCTGGCATAGAGCAGACTTTTTATTTTTTGTTTTTTTAATGTTTATTTTTGAGAGAGAGATAGAGAGACAGAGCATGAGGGGCGGAGGGGCAGAGAGAGAGGGAAACAGAATCTGAAAAAGGCTCCAGGCTCAGAGCTGTCAGCACAGAGCCCAACATGGGGCTCAAACTCATGAACTGCGGGATCATGACCTGAGCCAAAGTCAGACACTTTACCGACTGAGCCACCCAGGCGCCCCCAGAGCAGACTTTTTCCATGAATAGCTGACAATACCTTCATCAGTATCCAGCCACTTTTATCATGTTCCACTGACAAGAATGGCAAAAGGCCAGAAGTATAAACTGAAGAAGGGCCTATATGGGATGAGGCCGGTGGAGGGCCTTTTGTCCCAAGTCTTACCTGACTTCAGAGCCTTACACTTAGGCTTTTGGCCTTATCTCCAAACTAAGCAAGCCACAGACTCACAGAAATATACTGACAGAGTTGAAAGAAGATGACAAATATTGAACTTTATTTATTTATTTATTTATTTATAATGTTTATTTATTTTTGAGAGAGGGACAGACAGAGTGAGAGCAGGGAAAGATCAGGGAGAGAGGGAGACACAGAATCTGAAGTAGGCTCCAGGCTCTGAGCTGTCACGCAGATACTGAGGTGGGGCTCAAACCCAGGAATTGTGAGATCATGACCTGAGCCAAAGTTGGATGCTTAACTGACTGAGCCACCCAGGCACCTCGACAATTATTGAACTTTAGATTCGGGTCCCATCACTGGCCACAACTCCAGTAAGTGGTATGCTGAGACTGAATGTTGTAATTACTCTATGAGGACCACAGTTATATTAAGCTATGTTTGTGTGTGTGTGTGTGTGTGTGTGTGTGTGTGTGTGTGTGTGTGTGTTGAAAACATTTTTTTAGATGTGAACATTTAAAACACAACAGTGTTTTGGATGAGTCTTAGATATTTCTCCAAATTTTAATAAACTGACAGCTTGGAAAATGGAAGTTGCTTAGACCTCTCTCAACTCCCATGAGGTTCTCAAACTAGATGTAAATGTGTATTTTCTCTACTGGGGTTTAATTATTGGAAATTGTTATTTCCTTGGCATTCATCTATTTATTCTAGACACTTGTATTAAGCATCTTCAATGTGAAAAGTTCCATATCATATACTGGTAGTAAAGAGATGAAAAAACATATATATATATATATATATATATATATATATATATATATATATGTATATATATATATATACGTACACACATACATATATATATATATATATGTATATATATATATATACGTACACACATACATATATATATATATATACGTACACACACACACACACATATATATATATATATATATATATATATATATATATATGTACACATACATATATATACATATATGTATTGCCCTGACCTTAAAAGATCCACAGCTTAGTTGGGGAAATAGGCAAGAAGAGCCTATTTCCACTTATGCACATTAAAGTACTCAAATTGTTTTCTAGAAGATCATTCTGGCAAGAGTGTATAAGAGGCTTGAGATAGGGTGAAGACTGGCTATAGTGGCTGATTCAGGTCAATAATGATGAGGTCTGAACTCCTGGAAGCAATGGAAGTAGAAAGAGGCATGCGTTGTGAGCTACTTCAGAGAGGGTGTTGGTGGACATAGGATCATCTTAGAAATAGGGAATAAAACATTGGAAGATGACACCAAGATTTCAAACTTGTTTAACTTGGGAGGTGTGGGAGGAAGCAGGTCATGCATCAGAATATCCAACTGCACTTGACCCTACACCTCCACTGGCCAAGGTGTGATGGTTACATCTTTCTTATATCACTCAGCCTGGAGACCTCTGAATCCTGCACTGAGAAAGATCCCCATTTCCTCCTTCCCTGTAGTGAGTTCACTTCTGAGACTTCCTCTTCCGTGTCTGCCTACAGCTCAGGACAACCCAACCTCTTCCTCTCTGTCACCTGGGGAGTTTTCAAGAAGGCAAACAATCCCATCCCCAGCATTTCCAAACTTCCCTGTCTCGACTTGAACCTAATAAAGAAACCCATGTGGTTCTGAAATCATAGTTTGCTTCTCTCTTTCCTTCCCTTGAACCTTGAAGCTCTGTCAACACTGGTGCCCCAGAACCAGGGAAGGGATAGGCCAAGTTTCACCTCTAAGATGGGGTCACTGAGATGATGGCAGGTAGAAGAGTGTAATTTGTCTGTAGTTGCACAGGATATTTGGAGGTGCAAAGGATAGTGGGAATGATGACTGTCTGCTCTCACCCAGAGCCTAGACAGAAGATGTTGGCATATATGAGGAGAAAGCTGTGGGGACAGAAGGGTTGAAGATCCAATTCTGCTGAAGAGCTGGTTGCCAAGGTGGAAACTTGCTTGATTTCCCTACTGAGGTCTACAGCACCAGCTTGGAAGCTGATAATATGAGGCCAAGTTAAGTAACCAGGCTCAGTGAGAGTACCATTTCCTCCATGACAGTTTCCCAAGCCAGAGGCCTCTCTATCTGTCTCTGTGGCTCCCTAACATCTGGTCAGTTCTTTCCCTCTTCTGACCTGCTGTGTGTTAGTGTTTGACTATTTTATCACTCTCCTGGCCAGCCAACTCCTTGCAGGCAGTGGCTAGGCTTTGCCTGTCTGTGCCTTCCACCCTACCTGACCCTTTGCTTTGCACATTCATATTTGGTAAATTGTGGTAATGTCCTCTTACTTAAAATCCAGTGGAGGTAGTTGGCTTTTTGGGTGATGGTTCGGGGACCAAGAGTTTGTTGGAGGACTCAAAGTGGGACCCTGGAACCGGCTAACTCAAATTTGAGGAAAGGAGAGGAGGAAAAGCTTTTTTTTTTATTTAAAAAAAAAATTTCTTTTTTACATTTATTTATTTTTGATAGAGCACAAGTGGGGGAGGGGCAGAGAGAGAAGGAGACACAGAATCCGAATCAGGCGCCAGGCTCCAAGCTGTGAGCACAAAGCCAGACACAGGGCTCGAACTCACAAACTGTGAGATCATGACCTGAGCCAAAGTCGGATGCTTAACCGACTGAGCCACCCAGGCGCCCCTGGAAAAGCTTTTTTATATCTGGGTCCCTGCCTCTACTGACCCTTGGCTGCATCTCAGCACAAGGCTCAGATTCCTTCAGGCATTAAAGTGTTTTTGAGTTTGTTGTAGGAAATCTGCTTTACAGATTTTGTTAATCATTTTTGAAATAAGGATTTCTCCAGGCTCAACCACCAATCTTCCACCTCAGATCTGGGACAAACACATCCCGATCTTTCACTTCTCCACAACAGGAAAATGTGCTCTGCCTGCACTGAGGGAAAGTGGGAGGTAGGGGGAGCTGAGGGTCTCAATCCCAGTGGCTGGCTTCTCTAAGACAGCATCAGAGTGTGACTTATTTACAGAGGACCCCATCTCTCAGTTTTCCTTTGCACCCCCAGTCTTTGGAAACCATTTCTTTTCCTTCCTTTAATTGTGCACATTAAGTCCTGAGAATACCAAAATACAGGACTCCCCAGACCTACTCAGAGGACTGTCTGCTTCAGATCTCTCCTTGTCACACTCATTCTGTAGCATTAAAATTCCAGACCCTTGCCCTGGATTCCTGTGGTTTACTGTAGTCAAGGGCCACCTCCTTTGACCATTTTTAGAACCACCTCACCTGGGGTGACAGGGGCCAGATCACAATATTCTGTTCCATATCTTTCCTTTCTCTTGCTTTGGACTTGCCTTTCGATCCCACCTCCATGTGAATAGCCTATGAAATTATGGGATATTGATTTTCCGTTTCTTCTCCTTTGTCGTCTTCTTATCCCCGTGGCAGCTTCCGTGCCCTACTTGCTCATGTCTCAGCCAAGAGAGCTGCAGAGGTTATACAGGGAGGTGATGAATTACCCTGGTTCCTACTCCTTTGAGCTTCTTTAGTCTACCCGCCCACCCCTCCGCCCCCCAACTCTGGTAATCCCTGACTCTCTCCTGAAAGGAAATTGAAAGCGATTGAAAGAGAGCCCCAGGGAGTGAGAACTGTCATGGCCTGTTACAGTCTGTGCTGTCTGCTTTAAGCCACCACCTTCCGGTTGGATTCAACTGTTTCCCTAACAGTGTGATCCTGAATGGAGGAAGAAGTATCGGGAATGAAACTAGTGATGGAAAACATTTGGGTAGATAATAGTGTTCATATCTGTGCTTGGTTTTTAAAAGGAATCTTCAGCTATATCAGAATTTTGAATGGAGGCATCCTGTGTGGTTGGGATCTTGTTTGGTCTTTGAAGTAAGATCTCTTCATGATGCCCTCCCCAGTCTACTCCCTCAACCCCCTGGCAATCCATTGTGGTTAGGAAGAGCCGAGCACATGGGACTTACTTCTCTTCAGATTTACTGTCTAAGAAAATGTATAAGTAAAACAGAATATGTGCCATTGCTAAACAGAGTCGTGTATTTTAAATTAAAATTAAAATTTGCATGGCAGGCCTAGTCCTACATATAAGACAAAATGTTGCTGTGATGAGTCTAAAGGCAGTACTCAAAAAACCCAAAGGTAGGTTGTTATGCACAGAAAGTCAGCTCAGCAACCAGGTTGGGAGAAAAGTGGTAGCAGAGTGGCAGGGTTGGGTCCAGTGTAGACCCAGGACTGGTGTCCCATCAGACATTGGTCCAAAGAAGGTGGGCCTTAAGGAAGCACTTTTAATATTTAAACAGCATCACTAGACGGTTTCTGGAATGGCTTGTTGTAAGTGGGAACTGACACCAGCCCCAAGTAGGGCCCTTGTTTGAATCCAGACTGGCGGGAAAAATCAGTAGCAGGGGCCACAACTGGTACCACCCCTTTATGGCCTTTGCATAGAGCTGGACACATGCTGTTCCCTGCCAGTCCCTTCTGCCCAGAGATCCCAGTAGAGTGAGACTGGAGCTCTGTTCCGGCACTGCAGAGGGTCAATGTCTGGACAAGGGAGTGACTGAGCTGTACCAGCACAGACAGCTGGTTTTAGGTGTTTAGCAGCATCCCCTGACTGCCCCCCCCCCACTTGAAAAATCGTAAGATGCAGAGAAAACTTAAGATTGTGGATTTCTTTGTAAGAAATTAAAATCTGACAACAGAATCTTTCAGACCACATGGTTTTTGCACATATGGGGATGCATGTGCCTGGGATGTGTCTGCCTGTGGTGGACTGGGTTGGCTCCAACAGGTACATGTGATCGTTCTGTGATTGTGCTCTTGTTGTACCATGTAGGTGATTAATTAGTGACCAGGAGCATAGGTTGAAGATGAAGAGGAATGGTTAGTATAACAACATCTGTATTACCAGGGAGAATAATTTCAGACATGTTTGGGGGTCTGTTAATCCCATTTTCCATCTTTATTTCATAAAGTAGTCTCAAGAAAGGAAAAGAAGACAAACTCAAATGTTTACTCTGCCTCTCGAACTATTTGTAAGTCCCTCAGAGACAGCCTGGCTGTTCTCTTTCACCTACTGGTGGACAGAGGCTACTTTAATTAAGGTTATTGGGAGACACCAGAAAAATATGGTATAGTGACTCTGAGCTGAAAACAAACAAAAATAACATGGAAAACAACCTTGTGTGTAATGACTACTCTCAATTTATGAGGACTCGCACAGATAAGGCAGGTTTCATAGAGAATTTCCGGGACACTACTAACCCAAACCAAAAAGCTTCTAGAGTAAAGACTAGATTCTGTCAGCAGATACTCACTTTGCCAATATCAGTATCCAACCTTCTTTGAATTCCTCTATACGTTTGTAGTAGCTTACCCTTAATTGTTATGCTGTTAGTGTTTATTGCAGAAATAAAACCCTTGCTCCTGATCACTAATCACCCACATAGTATGACAGAAGCACTGTCATGGAGTTGCCAGGGGCACCTGTCAGAGCCAACACAGTCCAGCACAAGAGGACACATCCTGTCACCTACATTCTCACAAGGGCAAGAACTGTGCTCTTGTGAAATGCTTTGATTTTAACCAGTAAGAATTTCTTTACCAATAAAGTTATAAGCCAGAGACAGTTAATTCTATCTAATTTAGAGACAGATGCATTCTTCTTAAGGCAACAACACATAGCTAACTATTTCAATTTCAGGATGATATTATATATAAAAGGTGAATAATTTTATTTTTAAGGCAGTTTGTACAAATCTTTACATTCCACCAACCGAATAGGCTTCTTTATTGGCATAGTAGTTTAGAAAGTGCATTAAACCTTTACAGCTCCAAGGTCACGTGGTAGTAGGTTCGTTTCCTGATACCAAGCCTCGATTTTGAGCCTCAAGCCTTGGGGAACAGCTTACTCACATTGATGAGCCTTTTGAATTTAGGCCAAAAAAAACCAAAACCAAAAACCCACGGATCTGAGCTTTTAACAGTGCATAACTGACTACCTCGAGCCCAGGCACAAGTTTCTGGAAGACCCGTAGCTATTGAGGTTGTAACTTTTCTTCTCTCTTCCTCCTCACTCAAGGCATAATTCAATCCAGAGACAGCTCAACTTGTCAAACCCGGACTTCAATATCCAGCAGCTTCAAAAACAGGAACAGTTGACTGGAATTGGCCGAATTAAACCAGAGTTATATAAGCAGAGGTCACTGGATACTGATGATGGGACAAGGAGTAACAGCAAAGCCTGTGGGAAACTGAATTTCATTTTGAAATATGACTGTGACTTAGAGCAGCTCATAGTGAAGATTCACAAAGCTGTCAATTTGCCCGCCAAGGACTTCTCTGGGACTTCAGATCCTTATGTCAAGATCTATTTGCTTCCTGATCGGAAAACAAAACACCAGACTAAAGTGCACAGAAAGACCCTAAACCCTGTGTTTGATGAAGTGTTTTTGTTTCCGGTTCCCTACAATGACCTTGCAGCACGGAAGCTTCACTTCTCTGTGTATGACTTTGACAGGTTCTCTCGCCATGACTTGATCGGCCAAGTGGTGGTGGATCACTTCTTAGACTTGGCTGATTTCCCCAGGGAGTGCATCCTTTGGAAGGATATCGAGTATGTCACCAATGTAAGTCCAGCATTTCTCCATTTGGGGGGAGGCTTCTTGGTCTGCATGCATACAGATTACTTACACCTTATTTTATTTTGGGGGCAAAGTATAAAACTCACTTTCATGTCTGGATAGCTGTTGTTTCAGAACCTTCCTTGTAACTTCCCAGAAGCAGACCTTTAACAGTATTCATTTTAAAAGTTCCCGGAATTGCTCATGAAAACAGTATTAAAGAGCAACGTTCTCTCTTTTCTACTTTCTAATTCTTAGCTATTCCCTAACTGGCAGTAGATATTATCTGCCCTCCTTGCCTCATTTTCTGTAGAGCTTTCTTAGGTTATTTGTGCTAAATGGATCCTGGCATCCTATTCGCTGTAATCTGCAGCTACGAGACCATTGCCAGGCTCTCTGAGAGCATTATGTCCTTGCCTGTGTGCCCAGGTCAGCTCAGTTGCATTTCCCATGATCAGATCTTCAACTTGAATCCCAGAAGTGAGAATGGTTGACAAGAGTTTGTACCACATTTGTAAATACAGAATCAAAGTGACAGGGAGTTCAGTCTGAAAAGATCTGCAGATATTGGCAAAGCTAATCAATAGAAGGTCAAATCCAATTTAGAGCTCAGGAGAGAGGTCTGAAGGGCTACGGCAGTGACACCACACACCCATGTTTACATTTTAAATGAGATTGCAGTGGTGATATTATTACTCCATTTACATCCTTATCACTCTCCTGCAGACATGTATTGACACTGCTGAAATAGAAGGAAAACTGGACTTTCTTGGGTAATGCTGATATTTTAGAGCCACTTGCTTCTTACATCAGTCCAGATTCCTTCAGGCAACTTTGCTCGCACATCTTCTAGAATGCGAGCCCTTCTGAGGCCAGCATAGTTTTCTTTCTCTGCCTTGGCATCCAAAGAAACCAAGCTCCATAATCCTTCCTCAGCTCAGATGATGATCCAGCTTGAATTTGGAGTCCAGTAAGTGAAAGGCTCTCATCCTGCTCTGGAAGAGAACACGCAAAAATCTCTGTGTGGTGACCAATTACCCACACTAGTCTTCTCACTCTTGTCTGCCTTTGTGAACTGGGGACTCACCCACACTTTGGCTGTTCCAAGAGACATCTTCTCTTCTCATGGCACTAGATACTGGTGCCAGCTTTGTCCTGATACTCACATAAGCAAAGTGTGGCACTCAGTTTTGCTGGCCCTTATCACAAGAATGAAGAAAGGAAAGAAAGAGCTGGAGAAAGCAGAGCGAAGAGTCTGTTTCTGAAGTCTTTTTTCTTTGTTTTGTTCTTTTTCACTAAATCTACCTATAGCACAATTTGCAAATTACTATCATTCTATGATAAGATTTACTATCAGAAAGAACAATCATCCAGCCTGATTTTTCTTCAATTCAGTTGGCTGGTACTTGACTTTTCACATAAATTTTGGCATCAAATTGCCAAATTAATAATTCTTTCTGGTATTTGGACTTGTATGAAGTCTGTAGATTAATTTAGGGAAATTGTGCATCTTTATGATATTGAGTCTATTCATTACCATAGTGTATTTTGTTTCATTTATTTATTTCTGTAAAATTCTAGGGGCGCCTGGGTGGCTCAGTCAGTTAAGCATCTGACTCTTGTTTTCGGCTCAGGTCATGATCACACGGTTTGTGAGTTTGAGCCCCATATCAGGCTCTGTGCTGACATTGCACAGCCTGTTTGGGATTCTTTCTCTCTCCCTATCTGCCCCTCCCCTGCTTGTGGGTGCGCTCTTTCTAAATAAATAAATAAACTTGAAATAAATAAATTAATTAAATTAAATTCTTTCATTCGAGGTTTATAATTTGCTTCATGAGGATCTTGCATGTCTCTTGTTAGATTTATTGGTAGGTGCCATGTTTTTCATTATTTTAGGTACAGTTGACCCTTGAACAACATAGGTTTGATCTGCTCAGGTTTACTAATACATGGATTTTTTTTCAGTAAGTGCAATACAGTGCTATAAATGTATTTTCTTTCCTTATGATTTTCTTAATAACATTTTCTTTTATCTGGCTTACTTTATTGTAAGCATACAATGTATAAAACATATAACATACAGAATATGTGTTAATTGACTATGTTATCAATAAGGTTTCCAGTCAACAGTAGTCAATTAATAGGTAAGTTTTGGGGGGTCAGCACTCTAACCTTCACATTGTTCAAAGGTCAACCATAGTATTTTTTCTAAAATTGCATTTTCTAACTTTTGTTGTTATATAAATGCAGTTTAAATTTATCTTCAATTTGGCAATCTTGTAAAATTCTTATTAATGCTTATAATTTGATTGTAAAATCTTCTGAATTTTCCTTATAGATAATCAGACATGTGACTTGATAGTTTTGTGGGGTTTTTTTCTAATCTGGATGCTTTTATTTATTTTTTAATTCAGTTTACAAACTAGAATTTCCAGTATAATGCCAAATAATAATTATGGTAGTAGTCATCCTTGACTTATTCCTACTTTTAAGTGAAATGTTTTTAACATTTTCATAGAGTATAATTTTGCTGTAGATGTTTTGTGGATGTCTTTACCATATTAAGAATGTATCCCTTGGGGCACCTGGGTGGCTCAGTTGGTTAAGCATCTGACTTCGGCTCAGGTCATGATCTCGCAGTTTGTGGGTTTGAGCCCTGCGTTGGGCTCTGTGCTGACAGCTCAGAGCCTGGAGCCTGCTTCGGATTCTGTGTCTCCCTCTCTGTCTGCCCCTCCCCCACTCATACTCTGTCTCTGTCTCTGTCTCTCTCTCTCTCTCTCTTTAAAAAATAAATAAACATTAAAGAAATTTTTTTTAAAAAAGAATGTATCCCGAAGAAGAAGAAGAAGAAGAAGAAGAAGAAGAAGAAGAAGAAGAAGAGGAAGAAGAAGAAGAATGTATCCTTCCATTCCTTCATGACTAAGACTTTTTATTGTAAACATTTGTTTTGTCAAATGCTGTGATCTTGTGAGGTTTTTCTCTGCTATAATTTGCTATTTTACTCAATTACATTGATCAGGTTTTTAATTTTGAACCAATCTTATATTCCTAGTATGATCCACACTAGATTTGATATATTACCTATTTTGCATATTAAGTTCACTTTGCTAATATTTTGTTTAGCATTTTTTTAATCTGTGCTAATGAGTGATACATGTAATTTACTTTCTCATATGGTTCTTATCTGGGTTGGAACCAAGATAATTCTTGTTTTATAAAATTAGTTGGGGGATTATTTTGGCTACTTTCCTTTTGTTTTTCCTTAGTGCTCCTGGAGGCTTTGGGGTTTGTTTATTTTTCTTTGAACTGAAAATAACTCTTTTAGTCTCTGGCTAGTAGTGAGGTTTAGGTAGTGAGGAAGAGAAGGGAGCAAGGTTGGCATATTTATTCCCCTACATAGCCTCCTTAGGGTATCTGTAGGCTGGCAATAACCTTCAACTGAAAGCCACAGTTCTGCATATGTCTTTGTTTTGCTATTGTTTTTAGAATGTTTTTCTGGGTCTAAAAATAGGGTTTTTGGCATTGCCAAAAATGATTTTGGCATTACAAAGCTATCATTCCATAGTCATCTGACCTCCATTTGCCTTTGAGAAGTTGACTTTAGTATAATGTTTATTCCTTTGTATGCAGTTTTTTTTCCTTTGCTTTCAATATCTTGTTTTCCTCTTTAGTGTTCCATAGTTTAATTGCTCACGTTGCTAAGTGGCTATTTTTATGTATTCAGACTGATTTACAGGGTTCCTGAATATGAGATTGTTTCCTTTTATCAGTTCTAGAAAATTCTCACCCATTTACCTCTTTTCATTTGTAGAAGTTTCATTTGCGGTGTTTCCACACTTGCCTAGTATCCTTAATAGTCTCTTTTTTTTTGTTTCAACATACTTTCAGTTCCCTTTTTAATTTCTTTTACCATTATGTACAAGTTACTTTTATATTCTGTTCCTAACTGCACCAGCTATAATCTTTGTAGCTCTGATTTTTTTGTTTGGTATTTCCATTGACTAACTCATCATGCCTTGTTGCCTCCTATATTTAATGATTTGTGATTGTGAGTTCATATGGCTTGAAACTTTGTCAGTAGAAAATTTCATGTTCTGTGCTTCATGTTCTGCATTCTGAAAGTGCATTCCTTCAGGGATGATTTGTGAGGTAACCAACAGGGAACCATTCGAAACTGAATTTTGAGCTTGAGGGTTTGGGGGCAACAGAGAAGTAGGGTGAATATAGGCTCCAAATGTGTAAGTGCAGGCTTGTATTAATGGTTAGAAATTGGCAGGGGAGACTTTTTTCCTTGCTTTCCCTAGAGCAAGTCGAGGACAGGATATATCTTTAGCTTCTACTTATGCAGGGTAGAAGTTCTTTTTTGTTTATCCTTTAAGGATGTGACCCTTAATCTTTAGGATTCCAGCTCTATGCAGGGTTCTCCCACAGTTGTCTAAAAACCACACACTAAACCACTAGAGATTCACATTTACCTTCATTAAAGCTCCAGTTCCAGGGCTTACTTACCTCCATGGATTCATACTTTCTTGCTATTTCTGGCCACTGAAAAATTGCATTTTTGTCCCATCAGCTCTGCCATGCATTGAAAAGGATTTTGTAGGGCCATCTGGGTGACTCAGTCTTTTAAGTGTCTTGGCTTCGGCCCAGGTCATGATTTAATGGTTCATGGGTTGAAGCCCTGCATCGGGCTCTCTGCTGACAGCTCAGAGCCTGGAGTGTGCTTTGGATTCTGTGTCTTCCTCTCTCTCTCTGCCTCTCTCCTGCTCATGATCTTTCTGTCTCTCAAAAAATAAATAAATGTTAAAAAAAAAAAAAAAAAGAAAAGGATTTTGTAATCCAGTATTTTTACCTGGAGAAGTTTCTGTGAGCATCTACCCTGTTGTTGGAAATATCGTGTGCTACAGTATATTGTTTAAAGATTGTTCAAAAAAGCAGTTGTTACCTGTACTAACTGGATAGTAATCTGTGTATTGGATGTTTGCCTTGTGATTGAATAGCCAGAAAGAACCTTAGAGGTTCTGTAATCTGAAATCCTCACTTGGCCCATGGCACTGAGGTGGAGGGCCATTAGGAGAATCAGCTAATCTCACGTAGCTGAATAATGGCCAAACAGGAATTAGGACAAAGGTTTTCAAGCCAGTTCAGTCAGTTCATGAAAAGATGTTTCAAAATTATCATACATGCTGGCTGGCTTCTCTTTGCCTGGCTATCTCCTACTAAGCTCTTAGATCCCACCATAAATGCCACTGCCTCAGAGAATTTGTATCTGAGACCTGGACTAGAAGGGTAGGTTTTTTTAGTATTTGTTTCCGTGACACTCTGTACTTTTGTCATTACTCATCATACCTTCCCCATTAGACTGTTCTGTAAGTGCGCAGACCATGTCTGGCATGTTCACTGCATGCCCAGCCTCTGGAATGGTGCCTGGAAGTAAAATAATTAATATGCACTTACTGAATAAAATGAAGCTCCTTATGTGGGGCTAATTTGGTGAGGCTCCAGGGACTGATTTGGTTGGAGAGGAGCTTTATGCAGTGCTGAAACCCATAAACTAATCTTTCCATTTTTAAAAAATCTTGTTCTTTATTTCTCCAAGTAGATTATGGGTTTTACAAATGTTAGCAGTCAAATAAAAACTAATCCTCACACCTTCCTGTGAAGAAACAAAATGGCAGTTATTGAGTGTAAAAACAGTAGTTTAATTGGACCTCTCAACTGAAGCTATATCAATCAATAAGAGTGTGATGCATCTCTGTGGGATATGTTTCAGTCAACAAGAGAGAAGACATTATCAGGGGGAAGGTTGAAGTTGAGAGAGCATGAGTTTAGTGGTCTGGGTGAATGTTGGTTGTCATGCCTGAGTCTTGACATTTTCATATACCCCACTCATCACTGACTCCCTGGTGAATAGGCATTGAGCATTCAGGAATCTCTCTTTCAATGGCCCTCTTAGAAACTGATTCAGAGACTTTCTCTGGGAATCTCTGATCATCTCAGCTACACTCTAATTTGGGAGAGATGGCAGAGTTTTCACGTAGTAACAGTGGAAGCCATGAGGTTTCCTCTGTGCCCATATGGACCCCAGTTCAGAAGAGGGAAGGGTACAGTTGACAATAGCATAGACTCTCTTTTAATGTTAGGAATTTTAAAACTGTACATTTCCATCAAAATCTGACTTTGTGAGTCATTGCAAAGTCCCATATCTTTCAGTGGCTGATTTAGGAATTTTCCTGTTCTGTCTTCTAAGTCCCTGAGGCCATTTTTAGACCTGATCGAGGTGTATACCTGGAACCAATCAGGAGGAAATATAAGTATTCAGGGAAGCCAGTTGAATGCAGATGGGACAGGCAGTCTCTGTCACTGAAGAAGTTTATTAATTTAATCGTGTTTCATTCCATTGCACCATGAGTCCGAGGTATTATCATATGATTGTATAGCTATGTCAGATTCAGTGGCATCCTGGTAGATGTGTAACATCTGGCTGGTAGAGGTGGAGGGACAAGAAGGGGACCTGATTTGTAGCATTTCTTTATTTCCGTGGAGCAAATAACTCCTAGCGGCGCTGATTTTTCAAGCTACCAATGTGACATCACTGAAGGTGGAGCTGGCAAAAGATGCTCACATTGGCTCTTGCAAGCTGGTGCCTGTTGATAAGAGCTGGCTTCAGCACACAACTGCATCTAGTGCTGAAAATACTAACACTGGTTGGATAACTGATCCTAAGAGAACAACAATTTGAAAAACCCCATAGAAAGCCCTGGCTTCCAGCTGATGACAGGGAAGCCAAGTTCCTTCCATAATGTGGGTGTGAGTGGAGTCGGCCATCGCCGAGGCTCATGAGCTAAATCTTCACGAAAATCCACTGAATCCCACCCTGTCATTTTTTCCAGTCATGATCCCTCAGACATGTCAACCCCTCGACGTCAAGATTATTCAGAGGCAGTGAAAAGTGGCAAAACTGTAGAACAGAACATCTGAAGGAAGGGATTACTAAAGCTGCAGGTCTCTGACAGAGACTTTGATAGCTTTTATCCTTGCCTAGGACAAAGCTTTTGCTTTTTCAATGAAATAGATGACATGTACAAGAGTATATAGAATGCATATGTATGATTTAATAATAATAACAAAATAACATCAGTCAATCCAGAATTTAGCTCAAGAAAGAGAAAATTGTTTATCTCTTTGAAGCTCTCAGTGTGACTTTCCTCCATCCCTCAAGTTTCCCCAGAGATAATCAATAAACTGAATTTTAGAGCTACAATTCCCTTGTTTTTAAAATCACTTTACCACGTAAAAATTCAGGTTGTTCAGTTTTGCCTATTTTTGAAATTTTGTGGAGAAATTATATTGTATGTATTCTTCTGCAAACTGCTATTTTCAGTATTTTGTTTTGAATCGCTTATGTTCATGTATATACTATAGTCCTTTTTTTTTTCTTTTTTGGCAGGGGTGTTTTAGCATTTCATCGTATAGTGTACCATAATTTATCTCATCTCTTGGGCATCTGGGTGGCTCAGTTATTAAGCATCTGACTTTAGCTCAGGTCATGATCTCACGGTTCATGAGCCCAAGTGCCCCGCTTCGGGTGAGCATGAGCCCTGCTTCTCTCTCTCTCTCTCTCCCCCCCTCTCTCTCTACCCCTTGTGGGATTCTCTCTGTCTCTGTCTCTCTCCCCCTCTCTCTCTGCCCCTTGCTCACTTGTGCCCTCTCTCTCTCTCTCTCTCTCTCTCTCTCTCAAAAAAATTTATCTAGTCTCTTGTCAATGGATATTTGAATTAAGTTTTTTCTATTTCAGGAAATGCTGCTAAATGTATGTTTTTTAAATTTCTTTTTAATGTTTATTTTTGAGAGAGAGAGAGAGAGAATGAGAATGAATATGACTGGGGGAGGGGCAGAGAGAGAGGGAGACACAGAATCCGAAGCAGACTCTAGACTCTGAGCTGTCAGCACAGAGCCTGACGCATTGCTCCAGCTTACCAGCCGTGAGATCATGACCTGGGCCGAAGTGAGATGCTTAACTAACTGAACCACCCAGACACCCCTGTGTGTATGTTTTTTGTACATGTCTCCTGGGAAATATGTGCAAGAATTTCTGTTAGGGTATATACCTAGGAATGTAGTTTCTAGATCAAAGATAATTATATCTCAAGGAGGTTTAACAACAATCCCGGCAGCAGTGTGTGAGCCCATGTTAGTCTGTGCTCCCTCCAACACTTGGTGTTGTGTCACTCTCTAAAAAATTGACCATAGACTCTTCTGAGTATTGTACACTGACAATTATTCCATGCATGAATAAGGACAGTTTTGTTTTTTCTCTCCTTTTGGCTTCTCTCTCCCCACCATCTTTATTGCTTGCTTTATTGTATTTGCCAGGACTGCTGAAACAAAGGTCCACAGAGTAATCTGCCTTGTTCCCATCCTAAAAGGAATACTTTGAATTTTTATACTAATAGGCCATTGGCTGTAGACTTTGAAAACCTGAGTGGATATTGAATTTTATCAGATGACTTTATGAATTTATCTAGATAATCATATGTTTTGCTCCTTTTATCTTTTAATGTGATAAAGTATATTGCTTTATTTTCTAATTTTGGTAAAAACATTACTGTGATAAATCCAACTTGTACATGATGTATTGTTTTTCATATACATAGATATACATAAATGTATGTGCGTTATTCAGTTGTTTGGTTTGTTAATGTTTTGTTAAAGATTTTTGTAACTGAATTCATGAGTGAGATCAGCCCCTGATTTTATTTTCTTGTTTTCTGTTCATCTGGTTTTGTGATCAAAATGAGTTGATGGAGCATTCTTTCTTTTTATTCTCTTGAGGGTTTTGTGTACAATTGAAATCATCTTTTCTTTCAGTGTTTAGTAGAATTGACCCAATCAGCGTTTACTTTGGGGGAAATTGATTCTGTTCCTTTGTTATTGCACTATACAAGTTTTCTATTTCTTTATAAATCATATTTGGTGATTTAGATTTTTCTGTTTTAAATGTATTGACTTATAGCTCTTCATAGTCTTATCTTTTTATTTTCTACCTTATCCCTGGCTAGGTCCTTTTTCTCATTTCTAACATTAATTATTTGTTCCTATTCTCTTTTTCTTTGATCAATATCATTGGAGGTTTGTCAGTTTTTATTAGTCTTTCCAAAGAACCGTTGAATTTTATTGATTATATTTAATTTTTGTTTACTCTTTCTTCTTTTGATGGTATGATTTTTTTTATTCCTTAGGTTTATTCAGTTATTTCTTATTTCTTACATCTCTAGGTCCTTTCTAAACCTATTTTATTGAGGCATGATTGATGTGAAAAACTGAATATTCTGGACAAGTATGCATTCATGAAACCATTGTTACCACCAAGGCCATTGACATATCTATCACCTCCCACAGTTTCCCCCCCATCTTCTCTATTATCATCATTATTATTATTATTATTATTATTGTTATGAGTAGTGGTAATAGTATTATTTTTGTGTGGTAAGAACACTAGCAAAGGATCTACTTTCTTGGCAAATTTTAAATATGCAGTATAGTACTGTTAGCTATAAGCACAATGCTATATATAGATCTCTAGAATTTATGTATCTTACATAACAGAAACTTTAGATATGCGTTTAAGACTATAAATTTCCCTTGAAATGCTACCTTAACTGTCTACAAATTTTGATATTTAATATTGTCATTATTCTGATCTGTTTTCTAATTTCAAGTATGTTTTTTTCTTTGATCTACATATTTTACTTGAAAGCGTGTCTTAAAAATTTCACATTTAATAGTTTTTTAAGTGTTACTGCCCTAATTAGAATGTGATCAGGTATGTAGACTATATTTTGCATATTATGTGATATGTGTTGATACTTGCTTGATGTTCTCTTTTGCCTGTTTTTATATATATGCTATATGTGCTAGAAAAGATTATGCATTACCCACATCCATATTTTAGTAGATATTTTTTTCTGCCCAACATATTGGTTGTCAAAAAACATGCTTAGAAGTCTCCTACTATGATAGTAGATTTTCAGTTTCTTCTTGTAGTTCTATCAGTTTTGCTTCATATATACATGTATATATATGTATTTATGTTTATAACATTGGCACTTTTTATATCTTTCTGGCCATTTGAACCTTTTATCATTATTTAGTGCCTGCTTTTACCTAGAGAAATATTTTTTGCTTTCTAAGTGCACCTTTCCAAGTGCATCTTTTCTGGTATTTATAGAACTATAAACCCTTCCTTTCAGTTAGTTTTGTCTTATATATTTTTTTCTGTTCTTTTACCTGCAGATTTCCTATATTCTTATAAGTAATTGTAAATACTGAAAACAATGTATAGGTGGATTTTTGAAAAAATCCATTCTGAAAATCATTTACTTTTAACAAGTGAGATTAGTCTGTTTATGTCATTGCAAACATTAGTATTTTGGGGTTATTCTACCCTTTTATATTATGCTTATTTTAGTCCTGATATTTTTTCCTATTTTTTTTGAATTAAGTTTTCTCTCCATTTCACTTTCTCTCTTCCACTAACTTATAATCTGTTTGTTCGTCATTTCCTAAAAATTGTGACATGCATGGTTAATTTAATAAACTTAAGGAGTTAATCAAAACTATACTTATATCTTGGAGCCCTCAGCTGCAGTCTCCCTCATTCCAGGTACCATGGTACTGTTTTCCAATGTTTTACTTCTGTCTTGCCTTGCTTTTTTACTCCCTCAGTTAGACATTATAATTAATGTTTTCCATAGTCAATGATGGTTTTCATTTATCACATATTCATCACTGGTGTTTGCCATTTCTTCAGGCTTTCCTTAAAGATGACTTTTCATGTTTAGCACATCCTCAAGATACTGCTTCAAGAGAGGGCCTGTCGTTGTTAGCTCTCAGGATTTTTTTGTCTGGAAATGTTGCTATTTCACATTTATAAGTGAAAAAAAAAACATGACTATACATGTCTTTGGTGGATAATAACTTTTTAAAATTTTTTAACATTTATTATTTTCTTTGAGAGAGAGAGAGAGATTAAATGGGGAAAGGAGCAGAGAGAGAGGGAGAGAATCCCAAACAGGCTCCGTGCTGTCAGCACAGAGCCAGACACAGGGCTTGAACTCAGCGAGATCATGACCTGAGCCGAAACCAGGAGAATCGGATGCTTAACCAACTGCCACCCAAAACCCCCTGGAGGATAATATTTTTTTCTCAGCAATAAATCTGTTGTCTCCTTGCCTTCAAACTCTTGGTTTTGAGAAATCAGCTACAATCTAATTGTAATATACCTTTCTCTTCTCTGTTTTAAGACTTATCTTTGTCTGCAATTCTATGATGGTGTGGATGCTGTATATTTTGCTTAGGATTCACAGGGTATCTTGAGTCTGGGGATAAGTGTCTCATCAATTCTGAAAATTCCCAGCCATAATCTTTTCAAATATTGTCTCTTCCTGATAACCTTCTATCTTTTCCTTCTGGATATTTTTAGACCTACTCACTCTGTCTTTTATGTTTGTTTACTCTTTTTTTTTTATTGCTGATGCATCCTAGGCAACATTTTTAGATCTGTCTTTTGGTTCAGTAAATCTTTCTTTAGCAATTTCTAATTAGCTATGTAACAAATCCATTGAATTTCCCATTTATTAATGTAATTTCCATTCCTAGCAGCTTTGATTTCCAAAGCTTTGGTCATTTGTATAATTACATGATCCTCTTTCACATATTTGATATCTTTTAAAAATTTCTTTAAGATTATCAATCTACTTACATAATATTTTCAATCAGACAATTATAAAATAAAATAATATGATTCTAGACATCACTTCTGCATTTGAAACAAAAGGAAAGTGCCAAGAAAAAAAAGCAATGCTTACTACCTCTTGGAATTTCCATCAGGAAAGAAAGACTTCAAAGTCACACTGATATCTTCTGCTTATTTCTTATTGGCCAAAACTGTGTCATATAACCATATTCACATTTAAGAATGGTTTTGAGGGGTGCCTGGGTGGCTCAGTCAGTTGAGCATCCAACTCTTGATTTAGGCTCAAGTCATGATCCCAGGGTTGTGGGATTGAGCCCCACGTCAAACTCCATGCTGAGTGTGGAGCCTGCTTAATATTCTCTCTCTCTCTCTCTCTCTCTCTCTCTCTCTCTCTCTCTCTCTCCCCCCCCCCCGCCCCTCTCCCCTGTTCTCTCCTGTCTCTCTTAAGAAAAAAGCTCTCTCTGTCCCTGTCCCCTGCTCACATACTCTCTCTCTCTCTCTTAAATAAAAATTAAAAAAAAGAAGAATGGTATTGAAAACATAATTTTTCCATTTTTCATCCCCTATGCTGGAATGTGGCCAGATGAGGGGGTTATAGTGCTGGCATAGTGTCTGCCCCAGTGGCCCAGAGGGAGATGCTCAGCAACATTTCATTGAATCCAAGTCTGAACTTAAGTATCCCATCTAGATGCTCTGGGTTGCACAAAGAGGAGGACAGGGCAGAGACCTGAGAAAGCAGGCTGGCTCTGTTGGGATTCCTGTGTACATACAGGGAGACAGTACCACAGCTCAAAATTGATAGCAGGTGGGGTGGGAGAGCGTGCCTGGGTAGCTTAGTCAGTTAAGCAACTGACTTCAGCTAAGGTCATGATCTCATGGTTCATGGGTTTGAGCCCCACTTCTGGCTCTGCACTGATGGCGAGGAGCCTGCTTTAGATTCTGTGTCTCCCCCTCTCTCTCTGCCCCTCCTCTGCTTGTGCTCTCTATCTCAAAAATAAATAAACACTTAAAAAATTCTTTAAAAAAATGGTAGCAGGGGGTACTGATATTTTTCTCTATAAAATCTACCCATGTTTTGATTATTTTAGGTGGAATTTGGAAAAGAGAACATTTATAAGAGAAATAAAAACATTTATAAAAATATCTGTATGGATTGGTAT
This sequence comes from Panthera onca, assembly GCF_046562875.1. Classification (NCBI taxonomy): domain Eukaryota; kingdom Metazoa; phylum Chordata; class Mammalia; order Carnivora; family Felidae; genus Panthera; species Panthera onca. Next base: position 50,852,609 of record NC_138348.1, on the reverse strand, counting down.
GTGAATGTTTATAGCAGCTTTATTCATAATTGCCAAAAGCTGGAAACAACCTAAATGGCCTTCAGTGGGTAATCAGATAAATGTTACATCCATACGATAATAAGATACTATTCAGTAGTGAAGGGAACAGGGTGTGCATGATGCACACATACTGTAATATGGATGAATTGCAGGTGCGTTGTGCTAAGTGAGAGAAGACAGGCTCACAAAGCCCCATACTGTGTGATTCCATTGATTCCATAGGATATGAGGAACAAGGCAAAATTACAGGGACAGAGAACAAATCAGTGGTTGTCAGGAGTGGGGGCAAGGAGATGGGGGGACTACAAAGGGGCAACAAGAGGGAATTTTGGAGAAATGATGGAATCATTATAATTGTGGTGGTGGGTACAAGCCTCTACGAGTTTGTCAAAATTCATTCCACTGTCTAACATACCAGTGAATTTTACCGTCTTTAAATTAAAAACAAATTAATAAAAATTAAAAATCACCTTTGAGGGGGAAAATAAATAATTAAATGAGAAAAAAAAATCGAATGAAAAAATAAGAAAAGGTACAGTGTGAAGCGATAGAGAGTATAGGATAATCAGTAAAAGTTCCCTGAGAAGGTAGGAGACAGAATCCAAAATACAGGTATAGGGGTTGACTTTAGATAAATACAGGGACATCATTTTCTTTGTTATAGGAGTTAGTGAGAAGTGTGGGGGCAGACACAAAGAAGTTTGTAGATTTGGAGCTGTGTAATAGAAGATAAAACATAACCTATGTGCAAAAGGAATGGAAAGGAGTTTTCATATGGAGGACCAACATTAATCAACTGGTGGTAGCTGACTAGTGGGCTGCACGAAGAAGGTTTAAGAAGCAATATCATGGCCCAGCAAATGAGAAGATCAGGATCCGATAGCAATGACTGCCATAAGTTTTGGACAACCAATTCCCTTGTGCTGTTCTAGCTCATTCTCTCTAATTGCTCACTCATGCATGTGTTCTGTATACACACTATTCTCTGTCCGCAGTGACCTTTTTTTCCGCTCCTCTTCCCTGTTCAAGTAAATGTTATTCGTCTTAGAAGTCCTACACTCAGCCACCACCTCATTAAGTAAGCCCTCGCTGTATCCACCCAGAACAGATTAGGTGTCCCTTGTGTGCTCTTCAAGTATCCTACATGCACCTCTTCACAGCATTTTTCCCACTCGATTGTAAGTATCTGTTTACCCTGGCCCACCCCATTAAACTAGTTAGTTGCACCTTGAGGACAAAGCCTATGACTATATCTTTGTTACTCAACCCGAGAAATAGATGATAAATGCTTTTGAATGAATAAATGAACAAAATGAGGATAGCTCCAATGTAGTATGTGTATCTTAAGTGGGATTCCCTTAGGAGCAGGGGCTGAGAGGGATTCTTGTGCAGGTGATTTACTGAGGGATGGCTCTCATGTGAAATCCGTGAGGAAGTAAGGGGAATGGGATAGGCAAAGGTGGAGGCTAAAGCTTATCTTGAGCCTGATCACACAGGCAGCTGTGGGAGCGTGAATCCCACCCTGTGTCAAGAGGGGGGTGCTGCCTGTAAACCCTGAACTACTTCGATATTGGCTACAGGCCATTTCCGGGCTTGCCAATCATTTTTAAGGTGGCTGCCTTCAGCTGATGGGAATTCTCCCAAGTAGGATGCAGCCCTGGATGTTAGCGGCCAACAGTCACAGCAGCTAAGGAATGGGCACACCAGCCTGGTAAAGGGGATCTAGTCGAGACACAGTGGGGTCTGCTGCAATGTGATAGAACAGCACAGTGGGAGAGGGGTTATGGGGACACAGGAAAGACACTGACTCACGTGATCTTTGAGGTGGAGTCAAATGATGGAGAGAAGGGACCCTCTTCTCCCCACCATCCCCATCCTACATGCTCTTTTTGCAGCCAAGAGTCTACTTGCTGCCTGGGCAAGGGCATCAAAGGCAGGTGTCTGTATGGTGAGCTGTCCACTCCTGAGAGAGAGGCTGGCTTTGCAAGGAGCTGAAGTGGGCTCTACTTGGTCCCCCCCTGTACACAATCAGATATCTCCATGGCTGAGCACATGGGGACAACCTAGCTTGATGAAAAAAATCTTCTGCAAACCTGAAACAACTGAAGGAAAAGTTAATGGAGTTGTCAAGGGCAGCAGTTTCATCCCTGAAGAAGGGTGAGACTAGTCAGGTAGAATGTTCCCTTGAGACTGCTTTTAATGATCTTCTACCTGTGGAAGGATTAGTGTCCAAAATAGCAAGCCAGTTCCTGACAGAGAGCCTTATCCCATGGATTGGTGTTTGCTTGCTCAGAAATGAGTTTTGAGCCTTTGGAGAATCAAAGCAGTCTGTGGTATTTACAATACAGCCTTACTGTCCAGTAGCTTAAGTGTAGTCTAATTCTGACAGATGGCTCTCAAGGGAAATTTTCTTTCAAATTGGATTATGCTTCCATGCTGAAATGCTCTAATTAAGGGGAGTCTATAAACATGGTGGGGGAGTGAAAGGGAGGGGAAGGTAGGCTGTTTCTTAGGAAGCTGTTTTGGAAAATGGCCATGTTTGCAATCTTTATCTTTTCAGCCCCACACACTCAGCTACACTGAGAATCTAGGGCACTGCTTTGCTAAAAAAACATGGTAGTTCTGGGTCAGTGGTCAGCTTTCAGGAGGCTGTGACTGCATTTCCGGCAAGGCCCTGCCTCTCTCACCGCACCTCCATCTATTTCCTTCATGCTTTGTTAACTGTCTTGATAACTAACTTTGTAACTGTCTTGGGGTGTAAGTTTCAGAATAAATGTATTCTTAAAATGAGCATGAGTGACTTTTTAAAAACCTCAACTGATCTATCAGTTCAGCTGTGTCAAACATTACTAACCTTTCTAAGTCTAATACTTTTGTTTTATTTAATACTTAAGCTAACTGCTTCATTACATTTCCTAATTCTTACCAATTTGAGACTTAAGTTTTAATTATAGAAAAAGTATACTTGGCTGTCAGATACAGAAGGATGGGTTTTGCGTGTGTGGGTTGAGAAAAATCTAATTTAGAACTCAGGGAGTGAGTTCTGGGTCTGTCTCTATCATTTATTCAACAGGTGTTTTTGAGTACCTACTGTGTGCAAGACAATGCACTAAGCATCAAGTACATAATGATCCCTACTCTCTGGAAGCTTATGGTCTTAGGAGATGGGAATGTGGGAAGAAAGGGCAGTAGACAAAAAATTACAGAGATAATTGATTACTTATATGTGCAGTTGGTGCCACAAAGGAAACATAGGTCGGTGCTACTTTCAAGACCTGATCTGGTCAGTGCATTGGGAAAGGATGCTTAGAAGAGATACCATCAAAACTGAGACTAAAGGACTAAAGGCAGGTTAGGGGTTCACCTGGAAAAGGGCCGAGTCCCAGGCAAAGGGCACTGGCATGTACAAAGGCCGCAAGACAGAAACACTTTGGGCAAGTTCCAGCAACTGAAAGCACAGAGTGGTTTAAAAGAGGGAAACACAATGGGAAAGAGACTAGAACTCAGGCAGGAACAAGAGTAAGTCTTTCAGTCTTTATTTTTTCAGTAATTTTTGAAGGACTTTGAGCAGTGAAGTGACACAAATAGATTCACATTCTTAAAAAGTCACTCTGGCTGCAGTGCAGAGAACAGACAAGAGGAAACAGTGAAGGAAAGGTCAGGCTGTTGTAGAAGGCCAGGAGGGAAATGATGATTTCTCCCACAGGCTGGTGGTAATAGACAAGAATTTTTTAAAAAATAGTTTTGTTGAGGAATTGGTATACAATGAGGTACGTATGTTTAAGGAGTACAATTTGACAGTGTTTGACATGTATATGCTTTGTGAAACCACTGCCAAAATCAAAATAATGAACATACTTGTCACTCCAAAAACTTGTCTTTGGTAATCCCTTCCTGTGTCTCCTCCCTGCCACCCATCCTCCAGTCCCCAGGCAACTGTTGCTCTGGATTGTGTCACTATAGGTTAGTGGAGATTTTTCTAGAATTTTATACACATAATAAGTACACAGTGTGTTCTCTGTTTTATTTGGCTTCTTTCAATCAAAATAATTATTCTGAGATTCATCCATTTTAGTGTATGTATTAGTAGTTCAGTCCTTTTATTGCTGAGTATTATTGCATCACATGGATATACTATTGTTTATCTGTTGCTTATTTGGATTATTAATGGATTATTTTCATTTTGAGACAATTACAAATAAAGCTGCTATCAACATTCATGTGTTTTGTATGGGCATATGCTTTCATTTTTCTTGCATAATTACCTAAGAGTGGAATGGCTGGATCGCATATATATGGTAGTTATATATTTACCTCCTAAGAAACTGCCAAACTGTTTACCAAAATGGCTATACCATTTTACATCCACACCAGCATTGTATGAAAGTTCTTGTCACTCTGCATTACCACCAGCACTCGGTAGGGTTGGTCTTTAATTTTATACATTCTAACAGGTGTAAAATGGAGTCTTCATTGGGGTTTAATTTGTATTTCCCTAAGGACTCATGCTGTTGAGCATCTTTTCATATACTTATCTACCATCAGCTGATCTCATTTGATGAAATTTCTGTTTAAACCTTTTATCCATTTTTTAATTGGGCTATTTGCTTTCTTGTTATTGTATTGTGAGAGTTCTTTGTATATGATGGATGCCAATCTTTTATCAAATGTATGATGTGCAAACATTTTCTTCCAAGCTATAGCTTGTATTTTCATTCTCTTAACATTGTCTTTTGAAAGGGAAAAGTCATTAATTTTGCTCAAGTCCATTTTATCCATTTAATCCTTTATGGAGTATGCACTTAGAGACATGTCAAAGAAATCTTTGCCCAATTCAAATTTATATAGTCTGATTTTCTCACATTTTCTTTGAGAAGTTTTATACCTTTAGCTTTTACATTTGTGACTATGATATGCTTTGAGTTAATTTTTATATATAGTATGAATTATGGATTGGAGTTCATTTTTTTTCTTGATATAGTATTACATTGTTCGAACACCATTGTTGAAAAGACTATAATTCATCTACATAATTGCCTTTTTCACTTTTGAAGAAACTCAATTGATCAAATATATGGGTCTATTTCTGGACTCTATTCTTTTCCTTTGTTTATTTGTCTATCTTTACTCCAATGCCACAGTGTCTTGATTATTGTAGATTTATAAGTCCTGAAATCAGGTAATATAAGTGCTCAACTTCGTCCTACTTTTTCAAAGTGGTTTTGGTTATTCTAGGTTCTTTGCATTTCCACATGAATTTTATAGTTAACTCCTAGCACACACACACATACACATGCATAAAACGCTGTTGGAATTTTGATTGGAGTTTCATTGATTATAAAATCAATTTGGAAAGAAGAGACATCTTAAAAATACTGAGTTTTCCCAATCATGAAGAATATATATCTCTCCATGTAATACGTTTTCTGTAATTTACTTCAGCAATGTTTTTAGTATATGTCTCTGGAGCTCTCTGTGTTCATCTTTCTCCCCTCTGTACTATGCCCTGCACTCTAGTTGGGTTGGCCTTTCTGGAGTGCATTTCCACAATGCTGGGAGCCCACTGGGCTCCACCTGGTGCTATGCTGTGTCTTAAAAAAGTTGTTCCAGGTAGTGAGCTGGGCTAATTGTAGGACTTGTCTCCTTTGTTTCCTGTCATTCAAGTATCACTTATCCTCATGGCCTGGTGTTCAGTGTTTTAGAAATCATCATTTCATGTACTTTGTCCAGATTTTGAATTGTTTCAGATGTGAGGGTAAATTCATTTCCTGTCTCCCTGTCATTTTCTCTGAGACTTAAAGAATGGACGTAGTCAAAATAATTTCTGGGTTTCTAGAGAAAGCAACCCCCAAAGGAAGGTGTTGGTATTTATTGAGATAGGAATCATTAGATGAAGAACAGGTATTTATATTTTTGTTGTGGGATAAGCTCATGCATTACATTTCTAGCATATATGGTTTGTACTTTCAATGAAACATTCAAGTGAAAGGCATAAAAGCAGTCGTATACCCTAGGCTGTGGTTCAGAAGCAGGGTCTGTTTTGGAAGTAAGAATTCATGAATCGTCAACATATACTGTTTATGCTATTTGGATCATATAGGTTGAGGAAGTCACTTACTAGGAGAATCTGGGGTGAAGAAGGAAGAGTATAGGACCAATTCCTGAGACCTCATAGGGCCTGAAGTGGAACAGTTGAAGCAGTAAAGGAGAACTAGTTGATTGTGTCACAAAGTCACAAGGATATTTCGAGGAATTGTGAGTGGTCACGTGGGTCAAAAGCCGCACAGATGTCAATTAAGAAAGAACTGAAAAGAACCTGTCGGATTCTTCGACAAGAAATATTTGGTGGCTCTAGTAAGGGATGCTAGTGGTGAGAAACGAAGCCAGAGTGGAGCAGACTAAGAAACACATGAGAGCGAAGGCGGGGTGGGGGTCTGCCAAGACGAGAGAGATTGAAATAAAGAAGGGTTTTGTCAAGATGGAAGGGATATTTTAAATGCTGACAGGTAAGAGCAGGTAAAGGGGAAGAGCGTCAGGTGCAGGAGAGAGAAGATGAGCAGCGGGCGCCCCGTGGCCAGAAGCCTGGTGAAAGGTGAGAGTGGATGGGACCCCAAATGGAGGAACAGCGTTGACGGTTGGCTTGGACAGGGCACTTCCCCCCATGTCACAGTGGGACGGGGAGGCCCCACACAAGCAGGAAGTCGAGCGCAGCCCCATCTGGCGAGAAGGATGAGACGGAGCTGCGTGCTGAGAGTGTATATGGAATGGCCCCTGCCCTCAGGGAGCCTGTGGTCTTGGTGCTGGTCTGATGAGTTCTTTTATGGTAACTGCAAAACATGATTTATTAATCTCAGTTTGGTCTGTTTTAAATTTTAGAACATATTTTACTTTTCAAAAATTAATTTGTTGGCTTTTCCCTTTCTTAGGTAATATGCTCAATCCAGAAAACTTGAGTAAAAGCAGAAGGGCAGATAATACTGAGTACAAAGTCACTCATAATCCCTCTGTCCAGAGATAACCACTGTTAAAGTTTGGATATGTCTCTCCCATGTAAACTCTGAGCATGGCTCTCCAGTGGCCGTTTTGATATGGTTGTAACATGATTTGGCCTGCCTCTTTGCTTTAGTGTGTTTCAGGAAAGGAGCAGAATGCACAGTTGTGTATCTCAGAGGACTCCCTCTGCAAGTGGGTGGAGCCTCTGTCCCTGAACAGCTGGACAGGACTTTGTTCCCTTTGTCCACTTGTCTTGAGGTGAGGGCTTCGCTGGCAGTCAGGCAGCCCAGGGCAAACCCAAATCCAGTGTGCCACCTCCGGAGGAAGCTGGTCTGGCTTGTTCCTTCTCTCTGGAGGCTGAGGGATCTTAGTCAGTATATCCAAAAGAGAAGCTGGCACTGACCAATTAGGCAATAGTGCTTTCAAACAGTTCTTAGCAAATATTCCAATCAAAGCAGGGTAATGCTTGCAGGGCCAGACACTGGGCATATCTCATATGCAGCTTCTGGGGTCTTGGGGCCAGCCTCCCTATACTAAAGGATGCTGCCAGGCCCAGGGAGTGGGGAAGTGTGTAGTTCTATGGTGCTTCCACATAGGCCTGGAGGGAAAGGTCTCACTGTCCTTCCACAGCAGATGTGGACAGCAGCTTGTCAAGGGGATGGAGGCCTAACAGAGGAAATTTTGGAGTCTTGCCATATTGAGCCAGAGATCCAACTCAGTGAGAGCAGAGCATGAGGGAAAGTAGGGTCCAAGATCCAGTGAAGCATTTGTTCTTTCTACAGACATTAGGCTTGATGGTAGGCTCTGGGACACCCATAGAAACTGAAGAACACCACTGTCTGGCAGAGGCCAAGCCTGTGGCATCAGAGCAGGAAGCCGTTCCAAGAGGAAGCAATTCATCGCTAGCTGCATTTACTCCCTTCTCATCCTGGAAGAGTTGGAGGTGGAGAGAGAACATTTCCTAATGAGGAACTTTTCTTAATACCTGGGTTTCGTATTAAGAAATGCTCTCAGAATTAAAACGAATACTTTCTGCGGAGGGTTTCCTCTGATGCCTCCCAAATGCTTAACTAGAGCTTGACTACACCCTTCCAGAAAAAAAATAGGGGATACCCTCCCACCCCGCCTTCAGAGACATACACAGGCTCCAGGAAGCCACCTGAGAATCTTGTGTTGGTCTCTGTACCACCCTCCCCAGTCTCTACTAATCTGTTCCCAAAAAGAAATGTCACCAGATGGCCCTGCAAATGTTACCTGGCCATCAGCACGGTTTCACCCAAGACAGGGAGGCATTAGAGAATTGAATCCATAGTTCACTTCCTTCATTTCAGGTCAGTTTTGGATCCTTTCCTAAGTATTTAGTATTTTCTTAACACTGGGTTGGACAGTAAGGTCCATAATTGTGCTGCTGTTAAAGAAAATTGCTTTTTCATTTAATGGAGGAGGGTCCTAGTGACTCACAGATCCCAATCATTTGGGAAGAACTCCTCTCTTGTTAGCATTTAATGCCAGGTTTTACTGCTCTCTGTTTCATGAACTGTGTACTCCCTCAGCATTCTTAATACCTTGAGCTATTTTTAGCATTTAATCCCTTCCAGGTATCAGAGCCACCAGACCCCCCCCCCCTTTTTTTTTAAACAGAATAGAATCCTTCTGTATTTTCAGATTGTGGATGAGTGGTTTTTAGGAATTGAGCTAGTCCTGTTTTAAAATGGGTTTTTCTTTTACTGTCTCTTTAGATTTCATACCCAGCCATGGGCATCAGATCAGGTCTAGTCCTGGCTGTGGTCTGTGTATTTCTCAATTCCAGCAGTTATCAAAAAGTAGCCGAAGTCAGCTTGATCCTGAAGAAAGGAAGGGAGCTGAGCTCCACAAACTGAGGAGGGTACAAGCCACAGCTGGTGGAGGGTGAGGTGTGGGGAGGGGTACTAAAGGCCCTTCAGGCAGAGGAGCCACACGCCCTGATGGGGTTTTGAGGTAGCCATGGCTTTGGGGGAGTGGCTTCTGAAGGGGTCAGAAAATTCAGAAGAGGGTCTGGAATAGGAAATTTCAAGTGGGTCCCTGCCCATTGTCGCCACCACGTACTCTCCTCGGTGGGAATCGTCGGGATGGGAGAGGGGGAAGTGGGGAGCTATTGGTTAATGGATACAGAGTATCTGGGATGACACAGAAGTTCTGGAAATGGATTGTGGTGATGGTTGCACGTTGCGCATGTTCTTAACTCTACTGAATTGTACACTTACCCCTGGCTAAAACCATTGATTTTATGTTATGTATATCTTTTCCACTATTAAAAAAAATGCAGAAAAACAACAACCCTCTATCAGGATGCCAAAGAGGCTTGTAGCCAGCAGAGGAGACAGTATCGCAGGGATGGCCCCTCCAGTCTGGAAGAGGCCTGAGGAGGTGCAAGCTGGCCTTTTCTCAGCCTGGGGACCTGGGTCATCACCCATGGACATGTGTCCTCACAAAATCCACTCTTGTATTTCACTCTCTCTGAATTCTCACTTCTCCCACCACCCCATCCATGCCAGTCTCTCTCCTGGATGCTGAGCACACCCACTGGAAAAACAAATTTTTCATTAGAAGAGGTTTTTCTTTCCTAGAAGTCGTTGGCCTAGTCACAGAACAGCCGCACAGCAGTTGAACCTTTCACACTCAGTGCCCGCTTAGGACTGGATTCTGCGCTGGACTAAGGAACGCGTCCTAGGCGCCAGACCCCAGCTTCAGGGCTTTTATGTTTCCCAATGAATCTTTAAAACAGTGAAAGAAGTGTTATACCCATTTTACAGAAAAGGAAACTGGGCATAAAGGAGTTCATCACTTGCCTAAGGTCACACAGGTAATAAGGGGCAAAACAAAGTTTGAATGTAAGCCTATTTAGAGCCTGTGTTCCAAAACCTCTGTTTTTTTTCCACACCACACTTCCAAATATCTATCCCAGCATAAACACATGTTTTGAACAATGCCTTCTAAACTCTGGAATAAAAATGAGTCTGCATCCTGGTTTGCATGTAGCACACTTATGAGAGCCACTAATATTTCTGGTGTTTTCCCCATAGATCCCCTCTACCCCATGAGTCACTCATGTCAGCGGGAACCCCCCATAGCACCTTGTCCCCGCCCAGTGTAGTTTTTGATGAATAGATGATACATCAGATCTTGAATAAGGGCAGGCTGGCCAGACAGATATCCAGAGAAGTAATCAATAAAGGATGCTAAAACACCGTGGTGGAGGAAACTATTAATCAAAGTTTCTCTCCAGGAGAATATTCTCTGTAGTTGGAACTACTATTACCGTAAGCCACAGAGGGAGAGCACTGGCATTTCCAAGTGGCCCAGTTTGCAGTGAATGCACGTCTTCTGATGATGTAGGTCCAGTTAACTGCCAGCTTCAGGCTTCACTGTCAGGTGATAGAGGGGAGGCCAGCGCTGCCTCCAACAACCTTCTTTCTCTACCCACCAGTACAGGCAACTTCTCTTCCGATAAACACTGATCAGGTATATAAATAATACCATTTTAAAGGACAGCCCGTCAATCCTGCCTGAGCTGCCCACAGGCACTGGTCTGTCCTGCAGGCTAAAGCCCACAGTCCTGTTCACCCACGTCTGCCTCATAGACACGGATGTCCAAAATGCAGTCCTGTGGCCTGTGCTGACTTTCCTTCATCTTCCTTATCTCAGGACTCATTGCTAAGGCCTCCCCAGGCCTTCTCTCTTTCCACCCCTCCTCCCTCAGTGCTCACTCCCCAGCTCCTTTCATGACTGGTGCTGCTATTGCTGCCACCACCAACTTTCAGCCTGAGAGCAGGATTTTTCCAGAAGAAATGAGGGAGGGGCAAGAGGGAGACAATAAATAGTATGTGCATTTTGACACTGCCTCAACATGAACAGATGAACTTCCAGATTTTACAAACTTGTCTAAAAAATGTATGAAGCAACCGTTTTTAGAGGATTCTCAACTCTGACCCTGTCTCTAACCCTCATCCTATTTGTAAGTGACAGTCACATGGAATGGGGTCAGGAATGAGGTAAGCATCCACTTTGTAATAAAACCAGTGATTCTTAGGATAGGATGCTATGGTTTTAAAAACATCCATGTCAAAATGGTCACCTTAAAAAAGTTCTACTCCCTGAGGCACCTGTGTGGCTCAGTTGGTTGAGCATCTGACTCTTGATTTTGGCTCAGGTCATGATCTCACAGTTTGTGGAATGGAGCCCCATATCAGGCTTTGTGCTAACAGCATGGAACCTGCTTGGGATTCTCTCTCTCTCTCTCTCTCTCTCTCTCTCATCTCTGCCACTCCCCATCTCATGCTGTCTCTTTCTCACAATAAATAAATAAACTTTTTTTAAAAAAGTTCTGCTCCCATATGAATAGCCAGGGTTTAAAAAATAATTTTAGCATTTTTTGGCACCTTGAAACAAATATGCAGTTCTTATTTTTAAATGGTTGAATATCATGAACTCTGGTGAAGGAAGAAACTAATAGTTCAATATTTTCTAAGATATTTAGTACAAGTAAAGTATTATCTGTGTGTCATTTGGGGCAGTGGCTACATTTTCAAGACTCTGCCATCTGTGCTAATTGGCCAAGGATGTGGCTAGCCGGGGTTAAGCTCCCGCAGTCAGTGCAAGAGGACCCTGTGGCTTTGGGCAGCCTGGCTGGTGGCAGTCACCTAATGCATGATGCAGTGGTGATGCTGGCCTACTTTTGAGAGCAGCTCCTGAGTTACAGGCTCCCCGTGTGGGAGCTGTGTGTTGGACGGGAGCTCCAGAGTGCTCATTCCCTGCCCAGACCCTTAGCCTGTCATCATTGATTTTATGGGCAAAGAAAGCATTTTCTTTTTGTAAACACCACACCAGTGTCTTCAATAAGATGATGTAATGGGATTAATGATGCACTTTCCAGAATGCTCATCGATTCTGAAGATGGAAGTGGAAATTTGAGATGAGGCTAGGCTCTGTTTTGTCAACATTTGGCCGCTCCGTTAAGCAAAGTATCCTCACACAGACAGTGGGCTTAGTTGAAAGATGTGCTGGTATTTGAATACCCAGGGCTGGGAGGATTCTACCTAAGTTACAAACATTGCCAGGCTTGAGAGTGAGGAGAAAGGAAGAAAAAAATAATGAGCAACCAGCACTCTATGCTAAAGCCTGCTGTATGGATGAACTGGGGTGACTGGCTTGTGAATGTCTTTTCCAGGAAGTAAAGCCTGCAGGAGTAGTAGGGGCAGGATGGAGTGAGGGAAGCAGAGGGACTACCAGACCTTGCTTTTCTTTGCAGGTGTCTGTCCACCATCAGCCTGAGGAGGGCCCAGATGGTGAGCAGTTGTGTGTCTCTTTGGCCAAATCCCAATTGGCTCGACAGGCCATCTCTGAGGACTTGGGAAGTGTGTGTGTGTGTGTGTGTGTGTGTGTGTGTGTGTGTGTGTGTGGTTTTACCCAGTGAAGCAGTCTCTCGACTTCTGACCTAAATGAAGTGGGCTTTTTCCTTCCTAAAGAAGCAGAAATACATACAGTTTTAGAGTGATAGGAGTTTCTATGCAAGTGTTGTCTAAGCACTCAGAGATGAAGAAGAGATAAGGGTCTTTCCAGCAAGGCAACTGGGTCTGCATAGCTGCCCTGAACATCTGCACTGGGATTGAGAGAGTATTTACCTAAATTCATCAGAAAGTTGTACAGCAAACTTTCAAGCTGACAACAACAAACATGTTTTATTAAATACCTTGTATTCTTGGAGGAAGTGAGTTAAAAAAGCAAGACCCAGACATCATAGTTTAAACTTTGGATACATGCACTGCCTCTGGCTGGTTATTATCTGAATAATAAAGAAAAATGGTGTTCGGTAGATATTGACGTTATTTAAGTATAGTTGGTGACGGTGGGTATGTTTGTGGCATCGATTGTGGTGATAGTTTTGTGGGTATATACTTATCTTCAAACTTATCAGGTTGTATACACTAAGTTGTTTAGTTTTTTATATGTCAAGTGTGCCTCAATAAAGTAGTTGTACAAATAAAAAAGGATAGTCAGTGAGTCAGCCATTAGCAAGGCTGTGATAACTATAATTTTTATCCAGTCCTGTGGGGGATAGTACGGAATAGTGTATAACAAGTGCCCCTGCGGTTGTTGGAGGAGATGAGATGTACCTGTGAAACACTGATGTAGCAATACAGAGCAGAATTCACTCAAGGATGGGACCTATGGAGAGGTTACCATGAGCTGCAAATATGAGAAAGGTATTGCCGAGTAAGTAGTTTGGCTCTGGTCCCTTAAGGGTTTGACTGGGTGGAGTACATTGAGGTGCAAGAATAAAATATTAGAATTTCTGCTTATATTATCTTGGTTGTTTCTCTTTTTTGTGTATGTTTATTATATACATTTGTTAGAACTGTCTATATGTAAGCTGTATGTAAGTAAATACACATATATTGAGGATTATGCCCCAAACTCTTTCATACTGCTTGTGCCAGTTATAAATTTATTTCCTCTCAACTCCAAATTCATCCTTCATTGCCTGCTCTGGAAAAATAAATTGGGACCTTGAACTGTTTTACCTTTACCACCTAACACATTGCTAAACTCTGTCAGGAGAGGGCACTGGACAGACAATGTAGGAGGAAGGGATTTTTCTTCTTAGTTCTGATGTTTTCTTCTCCAGCTTCTGCCAGGAGGCCAGGCTTCTCCAGCACCCAGCTCCTGCAGCACATGCAGCTTCCCTAGTGCCCTGTTCCTGCAGGTGTGCGCACCTACTTCAGTGCTGGGCTCCACAGCACAGGTGGCCCCTCCGGCACTCAGTGGTTAGCAGCTCCCCCTGGCCCCTCCTCAGTTGGTTTTGTAGCAGAGTGCCTCTCGTGAGACATCTTCCCATGAACAGCTCTTCCTGGTCCCTAGATGGCAGATTCCCAGCAAGTTCCAGAGGTGGATTTCCAGTAAGTTCTGCTAGTGTGACACCCGCCTCCACCCTTACCTCCCCACCAGCTGGTTTTCTCTCGGGTGCACTACAGACATAGCTTCTTTGCCACAACGCAAAATATTAGGCAAGCACTGTGTTAGAGTTACCTTCTACTCTTCTCCTAGCTGTCCCATTATTCCTTTTGGCCCCAACTCAAATCCCACCTTTCCCTTAAGCTGTCTCTTGCCTTCCTCAGCCAGAAGGAAGAGAAGCGTCTGTCTGATGCAGATTACCCCACCTTCTCTCATATACTTCTATGACAGTTACTGCCTGATCCTTCGATTGCACAATCGAAGAAACATTCAGCTACTGCTTTGGGACTTCTCTTATATTCAATCACTGGGTTAGAGAAAGAGGTGGGCACAGTGAGATGGATGGGACTGACTTGAGAGATCATCTGGTCAAATGATACACAGACAGAGGAGAGAAGCCTTATCAAGACTCAGCATAACTTGCTCAGAGTCACCTGGAGCTGGAATCGGAGTGCCAAGATTCTCATAACTAGTCCACAGTCATGCTGTTCGCATTTCTCGTGCTGTGTCTTCTCTCCCCAGCTATCCCAGGAGCTTCTTGGGGGCCCATTCGTTTCCTTATGGACTTGGGTCTGCCTGGCCCAGAGCCCTGGACAGAGTAGAGCTCATGAAATGTTTCTTATTTAATTTGACTGGTCACACCTAAGCCTTTCCCCTGGATTTCATTTGGGAATCAACCTAAAATCATTCCAGTGGAATAGTGGTTTCTCTTGTGCTCATCAACCATCTCAGGTCTAGGCCGAGATAACTGATGATGTGTTTGAGCTTATCCAGGAGTTGAGATTGGTTACTGAAATTAAAGTCACAAATGGTAATGAGCTTGTCGAGGATGGAGGAAGCAGCTCTGCAAGGCCAACTGTCTGGATCCCAATGTAGTTCTAACACAGAAAGACCGAACTGTTGGTGAGTCTGCTGTTTGCATCTTCAAACTTGAGTCACCTTTCTAGCTCTTGAAATTTAATTTTCGTACCTTCTTTGCAACCCTGACATGCAGCATCTAGATTCTCCCTTGGGAGAAATGATTACTTCTGTTTTTCAGTGATCTGAAATAGGAGCAGTGAGTGTCTAGGCTTTAGCCTACCTCACCTGGTTTGGGGCTTGCTCTTTTCTGCTCTTGCTCTCTCTCCTTCCCAGCAGGGCTTGGACTCCATCATATGATGCAGCCCCCCAGCAAGGGAAGAAGAAAAGGACGCCTTCTTGCACATTACCCTTCTGTACTCCACTAATGCTGCTTCCCCCTTGTGATCTAAGTACTTAAACCTATGACTTGAGAGCATTTGCGATAGTAACCAGAACCCCTTTTTGAACCTTCTAAAATGAGTCCTTTACAGACAACTATCACCATTTTCCAGTCGATGTAATGGAAAGTAATTATGACCATCAGTACTTGAAACTCCACTTTGCAGTTTCTGTTATGTAGAGAATCGTTATCTTTAAGTCACTTTTCTCAAGTTGTAATATTAAAACATGCTAATTCGTGCATCCCACGGTAACATGTTGAATGGTTTGTATGTGGGAGGCGCTGGGTTGCTGTGAATGAGGGTCTTTGCCTTCATGGTGTTTGGACAAGGAGGAAAGGCAGATATCCAACAAGTAATTACACAGATTGCTATTTAATTGGAAGTGTGAGAAATGGCACAAGAAAAAATACCAGATACTCCAAGAACCAGTAACAAGAGGGCAAAACTCGGTCTGCGGCGTCAGGGAAAGTTTCCCCAAAGAAGTAATGTTTATGCTGATGGTGAAGTGTGAATTGAAGCTAACCTGAAGAAGAAGACAAAGGAGAAGTTCTGGAAAGAGCTTTTCATGATGAAAAACAAGCCATGTTCAGTATTTGGGATTTTTCCCCCCTTAAACAACAAGTAGAAACCAGTGACGGATTTTTAGGAGGAGAGAGACATGCAATTATTTGCATTTTAAAAATACCCCTCAGGCTGTTGTGTGAAGAAGAGATAGTAAGATGTCTAGGGAAATTGTCAAGGACTGTATTGGTATCATCTTAATGTTGCAGAATTACAAAAGGGAGCCAAAGTCTGGTTGTTTGGAAATACAGGATATGAATACCAGCGTAAGAAAAAAATAATACTATGTTTACTCGGGTCTTTAAGACCTGATAATAAACATTTTTTTACATTATTGATATGACTAAGCTTGGTCCCCCAAGCGAGGTAATGCAAAAGAACCAGCCATAATTGGGTAAGAGTGTCCTAAAGATAGAGAGGCAATGAGAAGTAAACCCCTGGTATAATAGTTTTCAGACAAATAGATAACCAGAGACCCCAAACTCTCTCCTCCTACTTTTTCTAATAGGCACCTTGGCTGGGTGCCTCATTTTCTCAGTTGGTTAAGTGTCCGACTTCAGCTCAGATCATGATCTCACGGTTCATGAGTTCGAGCCCCATGTCAGGCTCTGTGCTGACAGCTCAGAGCCTAGAGCCTGCTTCAGATTCTGTATCTCCTTTTGTCTCTGCTCCTTCCCCGCTTGCTCTCTCTCTCTCTCTCTGTCTCTCTCTCTCCCAAAAATGAATAAGCATTAACAAAAAAATTTTTTTTTAAATAGGCACCTTGGCAGCAGGCTAACAAATCAAGATATAACCCAAGAAGACCCATTGCTTGTCTTTCATCAGCCACATCCATTTTGCAAAAATATCCACAAAAACTAGGGTGGGGAGAGAATGGGTGGCCACTATGTTAATTCCTTCCATTGTCCTTTTTTATTTGTCTTTTATTCTCAATATTTTAACATACAGAAAAATGCAAAAAAAAAAAAGACATAATAGAAGTTCATATGTTAATATCTTGCCATATTGATCCTAATATATTTATTGTTATAAAATAGTACAGACATAGTCAAACCCCTCCCAACCACCTGACCTAACCACTGAAGTTGGTGTGTATCCTTTCCATGCATATTGTTATTATTTTACTACATGGTTATGGTTCTAAACATATATAATATAATATTGCCACATGTTACATTTTTTCAATAAGTAGCATTACAATTTATATGTCCCTTTGTAGCTTGTTTTTCTTCTAATATGATTTTTTCAAGGTTTATTTCGCACTAATACTTGTACATATAGATGATTTACTTTGTTATTTAGAATTCCATTTTGTGATTAAGTTAGTTTGCTTATCTGTCTCATGACTGATGGATAGTTGCATCAATTCCCCTTTCTGCTAAAAAAAAAAATCTATAATGAACATCCTTCTACATGTCCCTTTGGGGCACTGCTAGAAATGAAACTGGTAAGGGCTGGAGTAGACACACAATTCAGTTTTTATTAGGTATTTAAAAACTGCTTCTCCAGGTATTTATGCCAATTTATACTCCCAACAGAAATATATAGTTTTCAGTGTCTGTATGTGTTCCCTAAAACTTGGTTGATGGGTTAATTTTGACAATTGTAGCTCATTATTTTAAGTTACATTTCCCTATATGTTTATTATGTTTATATGTATTGCCATTAGGAATTTTTGTGGATTGCCCGATCATATAATTTGGCCATTTTTCTTTTAGGATTACTTTTATTTGTTAATTGTTATGGTTTTGGGGGTTTTGTTTGTTTGTTTGTTTTTTACTTTCTAGTTATAAATCATTTTTCTATTATGCATTTTGTAAATACCTTCTCTCATTCTAAAGCTTAACTTCTAACTTTGTGTGTTGTATCTTTTGTCATACAGAAGCCTTTAATTTTAATATAATCAGAATTGTCTCTATTCCTTATGGTCTGCAATTTTAGACTGCTTTAAGTTTTAAACAACTTTATAAAAGGAAACTTTTAGACTGTCTTCTAAAAACTTTTTAGGTTTTGTATTTTACAGTTTATTCTTTGATCTATGTGGATTTTTTTCTTTTATGTGTGCAGTGTGAGTGTTCACTAAAAAAAGTCTATCCTTCTCCATAAAAGTATCTACTATCCATTTCCTAATGCCACAGTAATGTTGCATAACAGCCGCAAAACCTCAGTGATGTAATGATTTTGCTCCGGAGCTTGGTTGTGCTGAGCAGAGCTGGGCCCAATGGGCCTCACTCATGGCTGTGTTGTCTGCTGGAGGTTGGCCGGGCAGGCCTGCTGATCTTGGCTGGGCTCTTTCACATATCTGGGGCTTTTGTTGGGACGACTGTCCTTAGCTCTGCTCCACGTGGCTCCCCAAGCTTGTTCTCCCGGCAGAGGTTCCAGAATAGGAGAAAAAGTGGAGGCGCATAAGGCCTTTCAGAGGCATAGGTTTGGAAGTGACACATGGGCACTTGGATGTCATTTGATTAGCCAAAGCAAGTTGCAGGGTTGGCCAGATTCACTGGAGGGGGGGTGGGGGGGCGGGCGGAGACAGACCACCTCCTCCTTATGGGAGGAGCTGACACATGACTTTGCCAAAGGAATGTACAGAGGGGTGGAGCGTTGGAGCTATTTTTACAATCAATCTATCTTAATAGCCACTTGTGTCAGCTCCCGTGAGTGTGGAAGTCTACTTTTGACATGTAACAGATTCTCATACATACGTTGTTTTTCCGCTGGGCAGTCTTCCCTTCTCTATCAGTTTATATTTCATTGATTTCTATAGCGTTTTCGTAAATGTTGAGTCTCCTCCTACCCAATTCTGTTCTCAACTTTCCTCTCCTCCCTCTTATGTGGATAGGCTATTTTTAGCCCTTCATTATTCCTGAAGAATTTTAGGATCAGCTTATTCAGCTTCATAAAAAACACTGTAGACATTTTTACTTAAATTGCATTCAATTGATATATTAATTTGACTAGAATTGACATATTTATAATACTGATTTTTTTTCTACCTTATATACTTTATTTCTCCATTGGGTTAGATGTTCATTAATTCACTGAAGAAGTATTTTTTTTTTAATTTTTTTAATGTTTATTTTTGAGAGAGAGACAGATAGAGCATGAGCGGGGGAGGTGCAGAGAGACAGGGAGACACAGAATCTGAAACAGGCTCCAGGCTCTGAGCTGTCAGCACAAAGACTGAGGTGGGGCTCGAATTCCTGACCCTGGAGATCATAACCTGAGCCACCCAGACACCCTTGAAGAAGTTTTGTTTTTGTTTTTTTGTTTTTGTTTTTTGTTTTTTTAAGTGCATTCATTTATTTATTTATTTTGAGAGAGAAAGAGAGAGCCAGGGGTTGGGGGGGGGGGGGGCAGAGAGAGAAGGAAAGAGAGAATCCCAAGCTGGCTCCACACTGTCAATGCAGAGCCCAATGTGGGCCTTATACTCACGAACTGGGAGATCATACCTGAGCTGAAATCAAGAGTTGGACCTTTAACTGACTGAGCCATCCAGGTGCCCCTGAAAAAGTATTTATGAGACATACAGTATACCAGGCATTATTCCAGAGACTTATGCAGCAGAATAAAAGCAAAAAGAATACTAGCTTTGAGGACTTGATATTCTAGTAGGGGAAACAGACAATAAACAAAAAATGCATATGTTAGGAGGTGATCAATACTATGAAGAAGAAAAAATTGTGTGCAAAGGGATAAAGAATAACAATAAGGTTAGTACTGTTTTATATAAGGAGTCCTTTTTTGGTCATTCAGTAATAATGTCCTTCTTAAAGTTTTAAAATAATTTTTACCGATCTATTTCTCAGTACAATATAGTTTTTGATGCCACTGTGAAAGTTGTCTTTTAAATTACAGTTGTTTTGGCTAGTGAATAAAAATGCTCTGGATTTTTTGAGCATTGATTTTATGTCCAGCAAACTTTTGTATTTGGTTATTAGTTAAATTAGTTTTCAGATTCTCTTTAGGTTGTAATTTTTAACAAAATACAACTTCGTTTCTCTTCATTACTCCTGCCAGTTATTTTTCTTATTTGGAGCCCTGTTAAGTACTCCTGTATAATATTGTACAGAAACAGTGAAAGCAGGGAATCTTGTCTTCTTCTTAAAGGGAAGTTTCTAGCATTTCACCATTAAATATGATAGTCTCAGTGAGTGTTTGATAGGTAACTTTTATGAGATTAAAGATTCATAGTTTGCTCAGTAGTATCTTTTCCATGAATGAGTGTTAAATTCTAGTGCTTTTTTTGAGTCTAAATGATACTATTGTTTTCCATATGCCATTTCCATCATTTTATGTGGTGGGTTTATAGTATTATAGTATCTAATGTTAAATCATCCTTGAATGCTGGTGATAAACCCAACTTTGTTGTGATGGTTTTTTCCTTCATATATTACTTTATTTTCCTCTCTTATAATTTCTTTACTGCTTTTGCAGCTATGTTCATGAAGGCAATTGGCCTATTATTTTCCTCTCTTACACCGTCCATGCCTGCTTAAGAGATCAATGTTATACTAGCTTCACAAAATAAATTGGAGAAACTTTCTTCTTTAAATATATTCTCTCAAAAAATTTGTGTAAGATAAAGAATATTGATTTCTTAAAGTTTTGGTAGAACTTGCCTGTCAAATTATCTGTCATAGAGGGCTTTTTGAGGTAGGTTTTAAGTAACTGATTTGATTGATTTAATGGTTATAATTTTTTCAAGTTATCCATTCTTGATTCCAATATTAGTAATTATATTTTTTAGATAATTTTATGTTTCATTAAGTTTTCAAATTGAGTTGGTATTAAGTTGATCATAATATTCTCTGACATTTCTAAAAGTTCCTAACATAGGCATAGTTATGGCCTCTTTTACATTTCTGACACAGTTTATTTGTTCCTTATTTCTGTGTGTGTGTGTGTGTGTGTGTGTGTGTGTGTGTGTGTGTGTGTTTACCTACTTTGTCAAGGATTTAACTGATTTGTTAGAGCTTTTCAAAGAACGAGTTTTGTACTGTTGATCCTTTTGTCCTTGTTTTTGATATTTTCTCTAATTTTTTGGTCTTGTGTTTGTTTTTGGTTTGGTTAGTCTGTTATACTTTGTCTAACTTTTTGATGTGGTTTTTTGTTACATCCTATGAGTCATTCAGTTCCAAGCAGCTTCTAATTCCCATTATAATCCCTGTTTTAAGTGGTGAATTATTTAGAAGTATGATTTTTAAATTCCCAAATTTGTGGGTCTGTTTAGCTTTTTGTTATTGATTTATAATCTTATTGCATTTTGCTCAGAGATTTGAAGAATATTGGTGTTTTGGATTTACTGAGGCTTGCTTTGCAGCCTTATACATGGTCAGCTCTTATAAACTGTTCAATAGTTCCCTAAAAAGAATGTATTTTCAACTTTTGGTTTCTGGTTCTTCATGTGAGGAGCATGGAAATTGCCTCTCCCTCCTAACAAGTAAAAAGCTGAACAGACTGAAAAAAAAAACCAACTCTTATAGACTCTGTAAAAGAGGTGAGGACACATGGCAAATCCCTAAGGCTGGAGAGACTGACAGGCAAGGACAGAGAGTAACAACTTCCTGGAGTAAGGACTCACTAGTGGGAGCCACTCTTGGAACCAGTGCCAGGGTAGGAAAACCTGATGAATTGCTAAAGGCTCAGTGTAGACAACTTTGAGAATTAAAAACTCCAGGGGGACCTAATCATGATGGAACTTCACAATTTTGTGAAATTTACCTCTAGCTCAACCAGGTTTCCACAGTAAATATCAGAGAAAAATCTCTTCCTGTTTCCAGCAAGCAGAAGGAAAAAAGAACCATTCTGAATGTGCTAGTGTACTCTGTTCTACTTCACAAGGCCTGCCCTTGGGAGAAACTGTTTAGCCTGAGCCTCACTGACCTGGGGGAAAGAAAATACCCAACTCCAGTCAGCTCTAGCCATTCTCTCCCACCTAAAGATGGGAGAAAAAAGAAATTAAAAACACTTGTGAAGTTCACAGTCCAGAGGCACAGCCTCATCAAAAGGCTGAGCCCTAATCATAGGACTAGAGATTGCTTCCTTTCCCCCCACCACCTAGCACCACATGACTAAAGGCCTATTTACAGCAGTTCCTTTTACCCAGTACATCGTGTCCATCTATCCATAAAAAATTACAAGGCATATGCCAAAAGACAAAAAACACAATTTAAGGAGACAGAGCAAGCATCAGAACCAGACATGGAAGGGATGTTGGAATTGTCAGACTAACAATTTAAAACAACTATGATTAATACGCTAAGGGCTCCAATGGATAAAATACAGAGCATGAGAGAACAGATGGTCAGTAAGCAGAAATATGGAAATGCTAAGAAATAACCAAAAAGAAATGATAGACATAAATACTGTAACAGGAATAAAGAATTCCTTTGATGGATTTATGAGTAGACCGGGCAAGGCTGAGGAAAGAATTTCTGTGCTTGAAGATATCTCGGTAGAAACCTCCAAAACTGAAAAGCAAAGAGAACAAATACTGAGAAAAAAAAAATAAAAGAACAGAATATTCAAAGGCTTTGGGACAAGTACAAAAGGTATAACATACATGAAACAGGAATATCAGAAGAAAGAAAAAACAGAATAAATATTTGAAACAATAATAACTGAAAAGTTTCCCCAAATTAATGTTAAACACTAAACCACAGGTCCAGGAAGCTCAGAGAACACAAAGTGGGATAAATACTGAAAAAGTACACCAAGGCATATCACTTTCAAATTGCAGAAAAATCAACAATGAAGAAAAAAATCCTGAAAGCCAGAAAGAAAAAACACCTAACCTGTAGAGGAACAAAGATAAGAATTACATCTGACTTCTTCTCAGAAACTGTGTAAACAAGAAGAGGGTCGAGTGAAATATTTAAGGTATTGAGAGGCAAAAACCAGCAACCAAGAATTTGGTACCCTGCAAAATTATTATTCAAAAGTGAAGGAGAAATAAAGACTCTCTCAAACAATCAAAAACTGAAGGGGATTTGTTGCCAGTAGACCTGTCTTGTAAAAAAAGGTTAAAACAAATTCTTTAGAGAGAAGCAAAATAATACAGGTCAAAAACCTGGAGCTGTATAAAGAAAGGAAGAACATCAGAGAAGAGCTAAGTGAAGGTAAAATAAAAACTTCCATTTTTCTTAATTTAAAAAAAAATTTTTAATATTTATTTTTGAGAAGAGACACAGAGAGGCAGAGAAACAGAGTTTGAGCAGGGGGTGGGCAGAGAGAGAGGGAGACACAGAATCTGAAGCAGGCTCTAGGCTCTGAGCTGTCAGCACAGAGGTCGGTGCGGGGCTCGAACTCACAAACTGTGAGATCATGACCTGAGCCAAAGTCAGACACTTAACCAACTGAGCCACCCAGGTGCCCTTCATTTTTCTTATTTTTAATTGATCTCACAGATTAATTAACAAATAACGACTCAAAATAATAAGAACAATGTAATCGATTATGTATGCTTATGTATAAAAAAGAATGTGTTTTCTCCTATTATTGAATTCAAGCTTCCATGTATAACCCTTAGATCAAGCTTGTTAACTGTGTGGGTTTTTTTAATGTTTTTATTTATTTTTGAGACAGAGAGAGGCAGAGCATGAACAGGGGAGGGGCCGAGAGATGGGGAGACGCAGAATCCGAAGCAGGCTCCAGGCTCTGAGCTGTCAGCACAGAGCCCGACATGGGGCTCGAACTCAAGGACTGTGAGATCATGACCTGAGCTGAAGTCGGACGCTTAACCAACTGAGCCACCCAGGCGCCCCAATTAACTGTGTTTTTCAAATAATCTGTATTCTCACATAATTTATTTGCTTGGGTCATCATTTACTTAAAAAGCTATGTTATAATGTCCCACTATGATTGTGAATTTGGTATCTCTAGCACATATACACTGGTTCAGGATCATTATATCTTAATGATGAATCGTTCCTTATATCATTATGTCCGCTGGAAATGAGATCAGCTGCATGTTATGGAAAACCAATGAGAGTGGCTTAGTGACAGAATATCATTTTTCTCAATAAATAAGAAATCTGATAATAACTCAGGGCTGGTCACCCTCTTTAAGGAAGTTTTCAAGGACCCAGATCCTTCTAACTTCTTACTCTACTATTCTTAACATTGTACTTGCAGATTCATAGTCACTGAATGCCTGCTCTACCTACAGTTATCAGCTCAGCATTATATATAAGAAGATGGTAGAAAGTTGAATGACAGTATCAGTTAAGACTATTCCTTTATATCGGATACTTCTCAAAAGTACCATCCAGCAGATTTCCACCTATATATTTTCAGCCAGAAATGGTCATGATCATCCCTCACTGCAAAAGAGTCCAGAAAATTGGGTATTTTTAACTGGGCCCATTGCTGCCTCAAACAAAATTGGGGTTCCATCAGTCAGGAAATGGAGATATTGAACATTTGGCAGAAAAATCAGCCAAATATACCATACTATTTTATCCCTATAGTGTTTTTCACCCTAAAGATCCTTTGCCCAATATTATGTGAACTTTTGGTTACTATTTATTTACCTCACATATAGTTTTCATTTCTTCACTTTCAACATTAATATGTTGTTACATTTTAGGGATGTTTCTTATAAATAGCATAGAACTCAATTTTACTTGAAAATTTAATCCATCTATATATGTTGCCATTAATTATACATATTTAGATTTCTTTTACTGTCTTACTATTTTTCACTTTCTGGTTAATATGGTTGATATTTTTTGGCTCCTCTTTTTTCTTGTTGTTGTTTATTGAATTGACCTCTATTTTTGTTGTCCACTATACCTTTTTTGCACCTGTTACGTATATTCGGCACTCAGAATGTCTCCCTTGTACCTTTTGTTCTTCTCACACGTTCCATCAATCACCAGTTTCTGTAAATCTCAGTTTCTACATTTAGCTTGAATCTTCATTGCTACTACCTTGGCCCAAGCTATTATCATTTCTCTGCATAGTCTCCTAATGGGCCTCCTGGAATCCACTCTTGCTACTATTTCTGAGTGATTTCACAGAACTAGATAGAGAAATTAGTAAGAAAACAACTAACCTAAATTCTCCTGACTCATCCACCTGGTACAAATTGAGTACTTTTAACACCAGGAAATCTTACAAGGAAAATGATGATCCTAAGTTTTTTCACATTAGCATCACATTAGCATCTAGGTGAATGGTGATACCATTTATTGGAATGGAGAATACTAGAAATAGGTTTAGAGGAGAAGGTCTGAATTTAGTTTTTTACATAGTGAATGGGAGGTGTCTGTGGGCCATCCAAGTGGATATGTTGGATAGGCTATTAGATGTATGGGTTTAAAACTGAAAGGCATGGCTGGCCTGAGCATATTGAAGACATGGAAAGGGATCATCTCAGATGAACTAGAGGGAAAAGAAAGCAATTCCTGGTACCACACCATGGAGGCTTTCTACATTTAAAGGTCTAATGGAGTAGAAACCTTCTCAAGGGAAACTAAAACAGTAGAGTCAGAAAAAAGGAAGAAAAGCAGGAGAATCTAATGTTGTCAGATCCAGGGGAAGTGAATACGTTCACAAAGGATGTGTGAACATTTAGGGCAAGTGCCCTCTGAGAGGTCAAAATGAAGACGGAGAGATATCCACTATATTTGGCAACATGTGGGGGGTACCCTGTGAGAGCAGTTTGGATAGACCGCTGGCAGCATAAGCCAAGTAAAGGTGGGTTGAAGACTGAGTGGCAGGTAAGGAATTAGAGCTATTTTGTCTAAACCACCCTTTGGAGAAGTTGGGCCAGACAAGAAAGTGGCAGGCAGTAGCTGGGAAGAGGGCCATGTTTTCAAGGGAGAGATTTATTTAAAAATTTAGAGAGTATGTTTAAACGCTGACGCATAGGCTGCATTGGAGAAGAAAAGGGTGAAAAATGAGAAGAGCAGAGATAATCATTAAGTTTCTAAGCGGGCTTAGTGGGGTGGAATATTACCCCCACCTGATCAGATGAGGAACGCGTCTTCTGATGCAGAAAGGAGGATAAAGACACAGAGGTCTTTGTAAGGATGTTGAGTGAACAAGCTCGGGGACTTCTGGTCCAATGACTTCCGATTTCTCCATGAAGTAAGAAACAAAGTCATTTGCTGATATTGAGATACAGATAATGTTCAGAGTTTTGAGGAACAGTAGGAAGCCTGATTGACCAGCAAATGATAGCTTATGTTCTTTGAAATTTCTAGTGTCAGGGACATGCGTTATTTCTAATAATCCCCAAAACCCAGTCAAGTGCTATTACCTTCACTCTAGAGATGTGGAAACATATGTTCGATAATTTGCCCAAACTCATCCAGCTAGTGGATAGCAGAGCTGGGATTGAACCCCTGATCTGTTTGCCTTTCAACTGACACTTTAATTTGAAACATCAGACAGCATGGCAAAGACAAAATGACCCACTCCAGTTCTCCCTGGCTTGTTGGAAGTTCTCTGCTATCCCTTCACTGGCCTGCTTACCCTTCATATGGATATTTAAGATCGTTCGTGACCCAGTTGAAAACTCTAACCTGTATGAGCAGGGTTTGTCGTCTCGGTGGTTACATTTATTTCTGTTAAATGTAAGGCATCACTTGGACTAAAATAGAATTTGGGGTCAGATTCCTTCATGGCTGGGGAACTCTGCAGCTGTGACAGATGGATGAGGGAGCAAATGCTAGCGGGAGAAAGGGAAGAAAAAAGATCTGTCCTAAACTGAACCTTCTATCCGGACAGTGAAGATTTGCCTCCCGGAACAGGTTTTCTGGATTGCTAGCAGCCCTTGCTTTGTGTCTGGGGGTATCTGAGTGAGTATGCCTTAGAGGCACCCAGGCTCCCTCCTCCCAGGCCCACCCCACTCTCAGCCCCCCTCTGTCCCTTGGGTAGTGAGACCCTGCAGTAACCTTTCCATTTCCAATGACATGGAAAGCTGTGATGATGGAGTGTATGCATTTTTTTGTCTTCAGGATTGTGGAGAGAAGAAAAACTGAAGAAAGAACTTAGAAACCCTCCAGATGGGGTTGGGAGAATGGGAACAGATGACGTGTCAGGAAAACAGACACCCCAGTCTAAAAAGTACATCCTTTATTCTCCTCCCATTTCATAGGGAAAAGCACGTTTTCAAGTTTTTTTTTCTCAGCCAAAAAAGAAAAAAAAATCACATTTCTCATTTTCTGTCTTTGCAAGCCTAAAAATATTTTTAAGATTTTATAGTATACCATGTTCTGGTTATGTGACAACATTATGTTTAATTGTTGGTTGTAATTTATTTGCACTTCCGAGCAAATGGAATGGGGAACTCCTTAGGGTCTGGGGACTCTAGCTAGAATTTGCCAACCCCAAATTCTAGCACCTCGTGCCGTGCTTGACATCTCGTGGGTGACAACTTTTGTTGTTGTTGTTTTTTAAATAAATGAATGAATGAGCTAATTTTACTTTTCTTGCTGAGTATCCAGCCTTAATGGGCTTTTGGTTTTCATTGCTTTCTCCTTATTGACATTTTCAGAGGATTTCTCTCACCTGTTTTGATGTTTGCCTTTTCTGGTTGTTGTAGTTATTATTTCAGTTTGTGTAGGGCTCCCAGGTTTTCTCTTATCATAATTGTATTATTTTCTAATGTAGGAAGCAAAATACAGCATGATTTTTTGATATAATTTTGATATAATTGTGTTTCTTATAATATTGATGAAGATAAACATCAGTGTATACATTTATTGACCATTTGTTTTTTCTTTTTCTTCTTTTGTGACTTGTCTGTTTCTTTTATTAGTTTTTGTATTGGGGTTTACTTTTGTTTTTTCTTAGTAACTTTTAAGATCTCTTTGAAAAAAAAGATGTCAGTCTTTGTTTGCTCTTTGACCCTATTAAATGTTTATGTATTCACATACATAATGTTCTTCTGTTGAAAATTCAGCAGTACCTGGGTGGCTCAGTTGGTTGAGTGTTCAACTTTTGCTTTTGGCTCGGGTCATGATCCCAGGGTTATGGGATTGAACCCTGTGTTGGGCTCAGCGCTGGGCCTGGAGCCTGCTTAAGATTCTCTCTTTCCCTCTGCGCCTCTCCTGCTCACCTGCAGGCATTCTCTCTCTCTCCCAAAATAACAAAAGAAAGAAAGGGAATTCTGCCTTTGGAGTTATGCTTAGAAAGTCCCTCCCATCTCCACCCTCATTCCTGAAATTACAAAAATCACCTATGTCAACAACCACAGCAACATTCGGGAATAACACTTACGGAGCACTTAACCATTTGCCAGCCTGTGTCCAAAGAGCTTCACACATGCCATCTTCTCTATTCATCACAGAAACCCTATGAGGCATATGCTATTATTATAACTTATTTTACAAATGAAGAAGCTGAGATACAGAGAGGTGAAGTGACTTGTTCAAGGTTACCTAGTGAATGGCAGAGCCTGGAATCAAGCCCAGCTCGTCTGACTCCAGAGGCTGCAGTCTAAACTGCACTCTCTACTTTGAAACTCAAATCCATTTGGAATGAATCTGGCATACGTGTAGGCTAGTGATCTTAACTAATTTTTCCAAATAATTGGTTTTTCAACCAAGCCCCCTGATTGAGCCAACATTTCCTAACCTGCCAATTTGTCACATAACAAATACTCATATTTTTAATTTTTGTGCAGTCTGCACATTTGAGCCTTATACATTCACATCACTAAACCACCTTTTGTAACCCAAATTTAACATTTAATACATCAGCTGATAAAGCTCTTGAAAACTATTTTAAGTGGCATTGCTGAAACAGATCGGTGTCAGCAGGATTTTCATCTTCATTTGATTAGTGGTATTTACATAATTGTCTAAAAATTGAGTCTCATCTTGCCCTTATTCTGAAGCCAGACACAGTAGAACATAGATTGTATGATTCCATTAATATGGAATTCCATTAGTATGTAATGTCCAGAAAAGGCAAATCTGTAGAGGTTCAAAGTAGATTAGTGGTTGTCTAGGGCTAGGGAGGTTATGAGGAGAGACTAGATAGGCATGAGGTTTCTTTTTTAGAATAATAGAAATGTCCTAAAATTAGATTGTGATGATGTTTTTGTTGTTATTGTTTTAATATTTTAAATTTTTATTTATTTTTGAAAGAGAAAGAGACAGAGTGCGAGCGGGGGCGGGTGGAGAGAGAGGGAGACACAGAATCCAAAACAGGCTCCAGGTTGCCAGCTATCAGCACAGAACCTGACGCAGGGCTCAAACTCATGAACCGTGAGTTCATGACCTGAGCTGGAGTCAGACACTTAATCGATTGAGCCACCCAGGCTACCCAAGATCGTGGTGATGTTTATAGATTCTGTAAATGTACTAAAATTCGTTGGGCTTTACACTTAAAACAGGTGAACTTTATGGGATGTAAATTATTTCTTAACAAAGCAATTAAAACAATAAGACAACAACCTACACCCTATTCAAACACACATGCACGTGCACACACACGCACACACAAAGATGGGAAATTGAAAAATGCTGATATTAATCATAAAGTATGACCCTCAAAAATGTAATAAAATGGGATAAATATGGAAGTAGTGAGAATTTGAAAGCAATTGACTATTATCTTCAAACAGATGCTCTCTTCCACTTAGCCTATTGATTCTGCGATCTATTGTGAATGAAAGAGAATGTTGGGAACATACTGTTAAAAATTGTGCTATCAAAGTAATATGTGGTAAGTGTTTTAATAAAATCTGTAGTTCTTAGAGAATAGAAACTCCTTTATAAAAATATCCAAGTATGTTTCTCGAGTTTTGTGCATGAGTATCCCTTGTATTTTAATGAGATAATTATGTACCCAAGTGCTGGTCTGCATATATAGTTGGTCTATTTTTGTACTTTATGGGTTTTCCCCACTCATCTTCACTTTTTTTTGGTAGCAGTATACTGATATTAGAATGACAGCCTTTTAATAATACATTTTACTTCTAGTAAGACAGATGTCTCATCTTATTCTAATAAATGGTGAGAAGACTGGGTATTTCATCGATGTAATCTTGCAAGTAATCCTTTATATGATTTTGGAAAGATACTTAAAAATGAACTGTGACATTGTTGTGGGATTTACTTATGTCTACATACAATTCTGGTATGAATGAACATAGTTATAAATTTAAATATTCCCATCTGGGAACATAGAATATCTCCATTTACTTCATAACTTTTTTTAAAAAAAAAGTCATTTAATACCATTTTGTAAAATTTCTTTATCTGGATTCATTACATATCTTTTTAAGATTTTTCCTGTGTACTTCATATTTTTGCTGCCATTGAGAATGGAAAATTTTTCACTTCCAAAATCTGTTTCACTGGTATATATAGAAAAGACTTTTTAAATTGAGATATAATTTACATTTGGTAAAATGCATAGATTGTAAGTGCTCAGTTTGATGAGTTTTAGTATTTGTGTTCATCCATATAACCACCATCCACAGCAAGGTAAAGAACATTGCCATCATCCCAGAAAGTTCCATCATGCCCTGTTCCAGTCAGACCCTCCACCCTACCCTGACAGCAGCCAATTTCTGACTTCCATCACCACAGTTTCCTGTTCTTGTACTTAATAACTTGTGTAGGAGGGAATTCTTTTGCTCAAGGTAATGTTTTTGATATTTAGCCATGTTGTGGGGTATATCTGTAGTTTGTTCCTTTTTTTTTTTTTTTAAACTGAGTAATATTACAGTGTATGAACACACCAGAATTTGTTTATCCATTCTTCTATTTTTGGACATTTGGGTTGTTTGGGGTTTTTTTTTCTTTGCTTTTGTTTTGGCTAATATGAATACAGCTGTTATGAACATTCTTGTATAAATCTGTGAGAGATACATTTCGTTTCTCTTGGGTAAATACCTAGGAGTAAAATTCTTTGGTCGTAAGGTAGATAGATATATGTTTATAAGAAATGCAAATGGTTTTCTAGTGCGTTATCCTATTTTATACTCACACCAGCAGTGTGTAAGAATTCTAGTTCCTTCATGTCCCTGACAATATTGGTGTCTTTATTTTAGCCATTCCAGTGACAGTATTTCATTGTGGTTCTCCTTTATGACTAATGACATCAAGCTTTTCTCGCTTTCCAGGTATCATCTATAAAATGTATGTTTTAGCTTTTTGACCATTTTTATTGGGTTGGCTTCTGACTTATGATTTCTAGGAGTTCTTTGTTTTTACATACATGTAATTAGCCACCTGTTTCATTAGTTTCAATAGTTACTCATGTGGTTATCTTTGGTTTCTAACCAAGCAATCATAGCTTCTGTGAAGAATCATTTTTACTCCTTTTTTGTAATAGTTTTACCTTTTATGTATTTTTCTTACTTTATGGTATTGGTTGGAACTTCCCAAACTGTCAAATAATGGGAGTGATAGCAGGAATTCTTGTTCTGATCTTGAATTCAATGATACTGCTCTCCGTGTTACATGATTGTTTTATTAGGAATGGATGTTGAATTTTATCTAAAACCTTTTCTGTTGAGATGTTTCCTACTTAATCCATTAATGTATTTATTAATTTTGAAACATCCATGTATCTTAGAATAAACCCTACTTGTTCAAGGTTATTATTAATACCAATAGGTTTTATTTGTTAGTATATAGGATTTTTCAACTATATTCATATAAAAATTGACCTGTAGGTTTATTTGCTTGTTTGTTATTATTTTGGTAAAGGTGTTTGTTTCTTTTGTGCATCTTTGTCAGATATTATTTCAGGGTTATACTAGACTCAATATAAGAGTTGTTACTATTCTCCTCTGGAATATGTATTTTTGTTGTTGTTTATTTATTTTTGAGAGAGAGAGAGAGAGAGAGAACAGAACAGAACATGAACAGCAGAGGAGCAGAGAGAGAGAGAAAGAGACATAGAATCTGGAGCAGACTCTAGGCTCTGAGCTGTTAGCACAGAGCCCGATGCAGTGCTCAAACCCATGAACTATGAGATTATGACCTGATCTCAAGTTGGAGGCTCAACCAACTGAGCCACCCAGGTGCCCCTGGAATACATTTTTAAATAAATCAATTGCATATGTCACCTTTTCATTCCTATTCCCTTACCTGTTTTACCCTTGGGTGATCTCCTTAAGCTCACACCTCCTCTTCCCAGATTGTTACTGTCCAGTGCTGAGTTCCAGATGTTTCCAAGCCCCCATTTACCTGCTTTGGTCTGATTGCTTCAGGTACAGACGTTGTCAGCATCTTTTGTGTAGGCTGACCTGAGCTGTTGAGGCTTGCATTTTATTTTGGAACAGTTTCTCATGTACTAAGTCTGAGGGCATTTGTGAGAACATTTAGGGCTGCAGCTAGCTCAGAACATTTAGAGTCAGCTCCCACTGACTCTGAACCATGAAAGAGATTGAACTATGTAAAATTGCTAATATATTGTCCATCACTTTTTACCTATAAAAGTGGAAGTTTCACATAATTTAACCTAATACTTGAACTCTCTCCTCGCAGATGTCTGGAAGCACTAGAGGCTGGGGAGACCTTCACATCTTTTCTTTTGGAGACCCTAGAGGGAGATGCCTGCATTAGGTGTGATGTGACTGGGGCACCTGGTGTTGGGGAAGTTTTCCTGATGAACATTTTTCAAGGCTCTTTTTACATTTTTCTAGATTATCCTAGAGGGTTACGTTTTGATATTGCAGAATTCCTGGGGCCTCTATCATGAATCTTCCTAACCAAAAGGAATGTCCTATCATACCCCGCAGAATCTGATGAGATGAGTAGCAGAAACCTGTTTACAACAAAAGCAATGACGAATTCAATAACCAATTAAGCCACTTGTTAATGACTAAGAACACCTTATAAAATCCAGATAATCTTGGGAAATTAGCTAAAAAAACAATGGAAGCTTGAATAGCATAAGTTGCTGGTTTATTGCAATGGCCTCGTAGTTAGTTATCGTGATCCTATTTTGCCTCCCTGCCTCATGCAGTTCTCTACACAAAAGCTAGAATGATCCCTCTTAAAATTTTGGCTGATTCCTTTCACTTCTTTGCCCCAGATCTTCTGATGACTCCTAGTTTTATCAGAATAAGAGCCAAAATCCTCCAGAATTTGTACCCTGTGCCCCATTATCTCAGACTGCATATCCAGTCCTTTTCCAAATATTTTCTCCACTACAGCTACACTGGAGGCTCCTTCCAATGTTGACACACTGCTGCCTCAGGGTCATTTTATCTGCCTGAGCCACTTCTGCACTTTTGTTTCCTCCCTTCCTTCAGGTCTTCTTTTATTTATTTTAATTTTGTTTTGTTTTGTTTTGTTTTGTTTTGTTTTGTTTTGTTTTGTTTTGTTTTGTTTTTGGAGAGAGAGAGAGAGCATGGGAGAGAGGAGCAGAGGGAAAGAGAGAAAATCTTAATCAGCTCTACGCTCAGTGCAGAGCCCAATGCACAGGTTGATTCCATCACCCTGGGATCATGACCTGAACTGAAATCAAGAGTTGGATGCTCAGCCAACTGAGACAGCCAGGCACCCATGTCTTCTTTTTAATGTCATCATCTCTGAGGTCTTCCCCGACCATCTTATTTAAAATT
Organism: Panthera onca; assembly: GCF_046562875.1. Classification (NCBI taxonomy): domain Eukaryota; kingdom Metazoa; phylum Chordata; class Mammalia; order Carnivora; family Felidae; genus Panthera; species Panthera onca. Next base: position 50,819,264 of record NC_138348.1, on the reverse strand, counting down.
GCATTTCCTGGGGCACCTGGGTGGCTCAGTTGGTTAAGCAACTGACCCTTGATTTTGTCTCAGGTCATGATCTCACAGTTTGATGAGTTCAAGCCCCACCTCAGGCTCTGCACTGACAGTGCAGAACCTGCTTGAGATTCTTTCTCTCTCTCTGCCCCTTCCCTGCTCACACTCTCTCTTTCTCAAAAATTAAAAAAAATAAATTAAAAAAATTGCATTTCCTTCCACCATCTCCTCTGTCTGACTATAATTTTGACATTTTTTTTTACCATTTAATGTACAATATATAGTTTACTTTTTATATTTGTTTGTTGTCTGAGTTCTAGAGTATCAACTGCAATGGCAGTTCTATTACAGCAAGAATTCTTACCCTTTTTCCCCCTTTGTATTCCCAGTACCTAGTATAGTGCCTGGTACATGGTAGATATTCAACAAATACTTGTTGAATAGATGAATTAATAAATTTAAAGTGAAGACTCTCTCTGTTTTTTTAAACATTCCCAAGACTCTCTTGCCTTCTACATAACTGCCTTTGTTCTTGTCCCAGATGAATGAGAACTACACCTTTGTAGAGAGAAGCTAGAATTCCTACATAACGTAGACTGTCATGATTCTAGGGAGTCAGGGAATTCCTCAGGTGGTCAGGGCAACCTCGGTGTCCATGTTTGTCACCCAAAACACCCCGACACATGGAATGGCTTAAGGCCATTACCAAGAAGTAGACTTTCTGTAGCAGTTGAGTTATTCTTCCTAGAAGATGCCTGTGAGTCTCAACTGGGGTGTTAGGTGGAGAAAGCTTTAGACTCTCCGCAAAAGTCGTGAGAGTTGGAGTGGGATGTTTGTTCTCAAACTCTTAATAGGATAGTTTGACACCTCCTGAAAGTCACCACCCTGGAATGAAGACTTGGGGTCACAGGGAAGTAGAATGGATCTTCAGACCTATTCATGACACTGGTGCACTTTGTGACCTCAGGCAGGTTGTTCAACCTCTCTGATGGTATCTGATAACCTTATGTAGCTCCTAGGACTGTACCATTTTGCAGGGATAGTTTGTTTTCTTTCCTGTATGATTCTTTTCATAGCCTAGGAAATTCTTGCAGCATCTGTGTGTCTCCTTTATCCAGCTAGTAGATCAGGATGTAAGAGTGTTTTCAAATGTGGGACGAGCTGTTGGAGAGGAGTTTCTGCTCTGTGCTTTCCCTGATCAGTCTCTCCTTCCCTTCCTGTAGAGATTGACACTCATTCACTGATACATTGCACCTGAGAGTTAGAGACCTCCTCTGTGCCTTGCACTGCTTTGAGCAGTGTGGGAGTGACATGGATAATGCATTACCACATATTTCAGACATCGTGCTAAATGTTTTACATATATTAGTTCATTTAATTTTTAATGAGAGAGATGATTATTGTCTTTATTGGAAGTATATCTGAAATGCTTCCTAATTATACCTACACTTCCCTTTATTGTAACGAAATCTCTATTTCCCAAAAGAGTATTAGGAGACTTTAGTGGATATGGAGGGAAATGGTCTGATGCTTGTATGTGAAGGAGAGGCAGATCCTCTTTTGCTAAAGCCCCATTTGCCCTAGTTCTCAAATAGGATTCCGTCAAGGTTGCTTCTCCTGCTTTTCTTTCTTTTCTCCACTAGCTGCAAAGGCAGAAGTGAGTCCTTGCTGATAAAAGGTGAAAGTGAGCCCTGAGGATGAAGACCTTGTGTGGTAAAGGGAAGGATCTGGAGACTAATGTTTCCCAGTTCAGCTCCCCACATGCTTCCTCATCTCTCTCCACCACACAAGAAAAAATAATCTGGCCAACTTCCCCTTTACCATCCTCTAAGATTCTCCTGGGCTAGGCAAGAGCTCTCCACTTGGGAGCACTATAGTCTGCGGTCAGTCTGCCTGGCTGGGGCTCCAGCACTACCTAGCTGTGTGACCTTGAGCAGGTTACTTAACCTTTCTGACCTAGAGTTCTGTTCTGTCAAATGTCTGGGGCCCTGGATAAAATGCTAAGAGGAAGAAGATATAGCTCTTGCTTTCAGCATCTCACAATCTAACACAAATATCTCTAATTTCTTGTGGTAATAGAAATATGGACAAAGGGCTTCCTGAGTGGAGAGCACAGGGCTGGAGAGACCTGAAGTTTGCACAGTAGGGATTACTTGCAAGCTGGGTCTTCAAAGATACAAAAGAACATTTCACCAGCAGAGAAGTGAGCAGTCATTCAGGAAGAAGAAACAGCACACAAAAGGAATGCAAGGGTAAGGTATGTGTAGGGAGTTAAGAATAGTTCAGACTGATTGGGGAATTGAACATGTTAGGGGAAATAACAGAAGATCATTTATAGGATATGCTAAGAGGTTCACTCTTAACCCAAGGATTTAAGCAAGGAATTTAAGCAATCAAGACACACTTTGGAGGTTGGATGAAGCAACTTGGTGACCCACGTACTAAACTCTAAGAGTTACATGGTAGTAGGGGTGGAGGCACAATTGATGGGAATGGAAGAGAAGTGGGATGCCTAGTGCTTGTCTCCAGTGTAAAGGTTAAAAACAGCCTATGTCCTGTGATTTTCTTTGGAGCAGGTCTCCATCCATGGTAGAATAAAAATAATGTGTTTCTCTTGATGACTGCTCCTATCACTGAGCATGTTGGTTGTTTCATTCACTTACTGCTATGCTTCTCTTTAGAGGGCATTTCTATGAAAGAATCTCATTCTCCCATCTCCAATAAATGTGAATTCTTAGTTTTGATAGACCTTTTCTGGATGACAAGGATGTTTAGAGTGCAAGATAAATTCATAATTATCTCTAACTCATCTCAGTGTTTTCTTTTCTCCAAAAGCCAGTGGTACACGTCATAGCAGCCAGAGCCATCATACAATGCCCAAGCTTCTAAGGATGCTCCGACAGTCCCAAATGATATTTGTGCTTTAAATAACAACAAATTTTCATCTCCAATTACTTCTGGGTTTTTATTCCCATTGAAAATTGATAGATCTATAAAAAGACTTCAGAATAAATTATTTTGCATTCAAATTCAATACTAAAGCCTTTTCTGTAGCCCTTTAACTTCTGAAATCTGCTTTGTTTTTACAGACAACAGTCTTTGATTAGACATGCTCCCTGGGAAAATAGGAACATTAAAAAAAATCATGTGCAAATCTCGAAGAATCTATTAGAAAAGCGTGTTGAGAAATAATAATAAGGTTCAGGGAGGGGCACCTGGGTAGCTCAGTTGGTTGAGTGTCCAGCTTCGGCTCAGGTCATGATCTCACGGTTTGTGAGTTCGAGCCCCATGTTGGGCTCTGTGCTGACAGCTTAGAGCCTGGAGCCTGTTTCGGATTCTGTGTCTCCCTCTCTCTCAGCTCCTCCCCTGTTTGTGCTTTCTCTCTCTCTCTCTCTCTCTCTCTCTCTCTCTCTCTCTCTCAAAAATAAATAAACATTAAAAAAAAGAAGAAGGTTCAGGGAGACCCCAGCACTCAATATTCCTGTGTTAGATGCACCATGGCTTGGAATTCACCTCCTCTTTCCCATGTCCCCCTTTAAAGCATGCGTGTTCCTAAAATGCACAAGTAAACTTTATCAGTCAACCTCCATCACTGCTCTGACCTCCCAGTCTCCAGATCTTTCCCTCAAATGCAATTGCACACTCCACCAAATCCAATATCCTTAATCACGCTTCTGATAACACAATTGTCTTGCTCCAAAACTTTATTGTCTCTCTTGCCTATCAGTTAATCTCTGAGATCAGGGAATTGCAGGATATCAGGGCTAGGAAAGGCTTTGCTTTTGTTTAACCCTCCTCTTGATATTCCATTCTTCTCTAGAGCAGAGAAAGCAGCCCAACAGGAAGGGAATTTCCCACTTTCAGAGACGAGCAGACTGTGGTTTTGTATTGTGATAGAAAAGAATGTTCTACATCTTCCCATGGCTTCCCCTTCTTGGTCCTAGTTCTAATCCTTGGAACCATTAAGAACAAGTACTGTCCTTCTTCTATGTGACACCACTTCAAATATGTGCTGACAAGAACCTTTCTTGAATCTCTTCCTTAGAGCTTCATAGCTCTTTATTGTTCCGTCTATAATCCTGACCCTCTCCCCTCTGGTTGCACTTCTCACCATCTTCTAGATGATTACATATCTCTAAAATTGAGATGCCCAGAACAGAACTAATGTTTTGGGTGTGTGGTGGCTGGTATACACCCTCCCTTTCTAGACTATACCTCTATTGATGCAGCCCAAAACAAAATTAGTTTCTGGTAGCTGTATCACATTTTAATTCGAAATACGATTAAACCATAAAGACTTTTATTTTCACCTAATTAGGTTGCATCTACTTAAGAGGTGGCATCATTGACTGGGTAGGCCCTCAAATAACTTATCTTAATCAATTTATATTGTTAGGCTCTATCCGTCTCACCTATCAGGATTTTTAGGAATCTTGATTCTGGGCTCCAGTGTACTTATTATGCCAATCATGTCACACCCAAATTCTAGGTCTTCTAAATTATTGACATAATAATAGAACTGGATAATACCCCAGTGTTGAATCATTAGGCAGCACCCTTTGTTATGGTTGATTGTCCAACTACAAGTGAATTCACCTTGTTTTACTATCATCCAGCCTAAAGTTATACAGATCATATACCAGGGGGTCAGGACAGACCTCACCAGATGCTGTGTTCAGGTCCACATTTACTGTGCCTACAAAGGGGCCCTGATAATAGGGGTCAAGTAGCCCAAATCAAAGAAGGAAGTGATGTTAATCTACTACCCCCCATGTTTAATGTACCCATGAAGACTCATTGAAATTTTAGGGCCTCCAAAACCATACTTTTAAAATAACCCCAATAACATGCCTGAGATAAACACCAAGTTTACTTTTCCCAGAAAAGGGCTCAACTCTCTTCTGGACTATGGTTTCCCTCTCTGCCAGTGAGGACCCAGCCTCTGCCCATGGTGACACTCTGCCTGTCATCCTAGGCGGGCAGTTCCTACAGAGCACAGACCAGTCACCAAGCTTTTCTTTCATCCTCTAGTGCTGAGAAAAGCTGAGCACCTAGTAATATTTCACAGAAGAGAGTGTCTGCCACATCACCACATCTTCCTGGCTGTGTAGGTAGTGTTTTGAAATATGAAAGACTCAAATCTCAGCCATCGTGTCACTTGAGACAAGCCAAATCTACCTCTTTTTTACAGGAAGGAAGAGAGGTTGCTGAGAGTGAGCTATTATCATTGTTCTCATCATTAAGTTTTCCCTTGTGTGTTATTATCGATCCTATCTGCCATTGCATCAGTAGGGTACAGCCTCTTCCTATGTGGTGGAGGCATGATGGGAGCTCCCCAACCACTAGGTCATACTCTAGAAGCCTTTGAGGGAAAGCACCAATGCCAATCATGGGGGGAGGTGGGGAACTGCAGTGTCCTCTCCCCTCGTGGGGCCAGTCCTTTCCTGAAGCTCTGTCCGAGTACTCACCAGTGCACCAGACCACGCTGGGAGTCCCAGACTCAGAGTCTTGTTGCAATGGGGACATGAGGATATGTAAGCAAGCAGCAGGGCATCTGTGAGCCATGCAGAAACATGTGCTCTGGGCACAGAGCCTCATGGACTCGCCTCTCCTTGTGCCCTCACTGTTCTTCAGTAGTTCACATGAGCGAGGCGACAATATTCTGGAAAAGGGACATGTACAGAGAAGGAGAAAATTGGACAGACTCTAGATATTCTGGGAGGGAGAGATAACATGACTTGCAGATGTGGGAGGGTGAGAGAAGAGGAGGAATTTAGATACGCTGACTACCAGATTGTGAGCTTCAGCTTCTGGAGGATGTTTTTACCAAACTGAGCTGAAGACGACTTGGGTGGGAAGGCTGGGGAGGGAAGTCAGCCCTGTTTGTGAACTGTCAAGGTGGGGATGCTTATTAGACAACTGACCTCTAAAGAAAGCATCTGGATGAGTCCATAATGCAGGGAAGAGCCTGGGATGGAGACATAAATGTTGGAGTCAGCACTGTAAACCAGGGAGCTGGATAAGATCAGGTAAGATTGGGATACTGAATGTTTTAGTCAACCATGAAGTGCTTTACACACATGCAAGCATATCACTAGTCCAAGTAAATGCTGTCTAATGTCAGCTCAGTCCTATGGAATGTGACCCAGAGTCATCTGAGGGAGTGAGTCAGAAAAGGAAAAGGAGTGGGCTGACCACAATCCCTTCCAGCACCCTGGGAGGGCTGCTGGGTTCACTTGTGCCCCAGTACCACTCAGAAAGTGTCATCCTCCAGGCACACTGCCAGTGCAATTAATCATGTTAATATCTATAAATAAAGTGCAATCAACAGTTACTTTAACAGTGCATCGCTAATTATTGGTAGGATCTGTCACTGGAAAAGGGTGTTTTTGCCAATTTTATCATGTCTGTGGCAAGTATCAGGAATACAGTTGGAGTTTCTGAGAAAACAGGATGATCAAATCATTAACAGCTTCCCTGTTACAGGTGAGGCAGGTTTGGGCCATCAATGTATTTATTACACTTGTGGATTAATGACACGTAAGAAAAATATTGCAACTAGGATTTCCTCTCCACTTGCTAAATAACGATTTCTTGCTGCTGTATCTCACAGGGGGGTTTGTTTTTGAAAGAGACTCTGGAAGTACCTAGGTGGCTCAGTTGGTTAAACATCCCACTCTTGATTTTGGCTCAGGTCATGATCTCACCATTCATGAGATCAAGCCCCTTTGTCGGACTCTGTTGACAGCACAGAGCCTGCTTGGGATTCTCTGTTTCCCTCTCTCTCTGCCTGTCCTCCTCATGCACTCACATGTGTGTGCACACTTGCTCTCTCAAAATAAATAAATAAACGTTTAAAAAAAAGAGAAAAAGACTCTGTAATAGGATTTCTCAGGGAGTCAGTAGTGCTGGAGAATATAAGGGGTTGTAGCAATCGCATGTACCATAGTGTGGTGCCTCACTGGAAATTTGATCCAAAGGTCCTAGGAGGCTAGGCTACTGAGGCTGTAGCAACTGTCCCAGGACCCTTGCACTCCTCTTCATTTGTGCATCAGTTCATTAATTCAGGAAACACTGACCAAGCTACTCCTAAAATCAGCCACTGGGACAGGTGGGTGAGGGGACTTCCCCTGAAGAATACACTGACCAGTGAGAGTGAGAAACATGTAATCAATGCAGAGGCGGTAACAGATGCCCCATATTCAGTACTGACCACACACAAATGTTTTCTCATTTAATCTTTTTAACAACCCTGTGTTTTAGACACTAATTTCAGTAGTCTCAGTCTCCAGTTGAGGAGACTGAGAATAGAGAACTGAGACACTGAGAGATTAAGTAGTTTGGTTAAGGTTGCATAATAGTAAATGAGGTGCTGAGACTTGAACTCAGCTCCCATCAACTGTACTGTGACCTCAGGGCCTTTAAATACCAATTATGTCATCATTTTTATGTTTATACCTCTTATCCCAATTCCCACTCTGCAGAAGCAAATACTTTCAGCTACTTTAACTGTTTCTTTTAAAATATACCTCCATATATTTTTAAATGCTTTATTTTATTTTTAGTTTTAGCTTTATTGAATTTTATTGCAGAAGATGAGGACATAGCTCCTAAGTTCACTACAGCCACAGACTCTTCCCCATCTTCTAACATTAGCTCTATCATAAATTTGTGGAGGTAATTATTCATGTCTGTGTCATTATTATGTAAACTTGGTTTACAGCTGAACTGTGTGGTATGCTGTGATTACATTCTCTTCCCCCCTGCCCCCACCCCAGGAATTGGTCATTTGTATCTCTAGCCTGGCTCTTTCCCCTGATTTCCATACTCATACCTAATTGGCTATGAGACATCCCCATTTGGATCTCACATGTAATGTACAAAAAACTGAGTTCTTGATCTGTCCCATAGCCCATTGCCTTCTCCTACATGTAGATATGAGGGTTAATAGAAATCCCACCTTTCCATTAACTCAAGCCAAAAATACTGGAATCAACTTTGATTCCTCTCTATCATTTAATCTGCTAGAAAATCCTGTTGTTTTATCTTCAAAATCGGATAACTTCTCACCATCTCCACTGCTTTCTCTGGACCAAGCCACATTAACTCTCACTAGGTTCATTGCAGTAATCTCCTGACTGATGGCCCTGCTTCTGCCCTTGTCCCCTCAGACTATTCTCAATGCAGCAGCCTGGCTGATCCTGTTAAAATAAAGTCACATTGTGCTGCTTTTCTGCTTTAATCCTTTTAATGGCTTCCATTCCCACTCAGAGGATAAGCCAAAATCCTTTTGATAACCCGCATGATCTAGTCCTTCACAGTCTCTCTCATCTTGTCTTTTTTACTCTCTTTTTCCCTCTTTTTCTTTTCTCAGGAACAGCAGATACATTCCTACCTCAAGCACTTGCTCCTTGGTCTGTGTTCAATCTTCCCCAGTTAGCTACATTGCTGCCTTTATCACCTCATTTCCCCAGGTCCTTACTCAAAAGGCATTCCGGTTTGAAGCCTTTCTGTTTAATATTTTATTTAACCCCTCAATATTACTTAACCCCTTCTTTACTCTTTTCTTCTCTACATTTCACCATATGTGTGTGTTATGTGTATGTACGAACGTGTGTGTGTGTGTGTGTGTGTGTGCAATTTATTTTGCTCATTGCCTAGGTTCACAAGAAATAGAAGCCTCATGAAAGCAAATGATTTTTATCTGTTTGGTTCACTGATGGATTCCCAGCACCCAGAAAAGTACCTGGCAAATAATTGTGTTCTGTAAATGCTTATTGAGTGAAGAATAAACAAATGAATTATATGGGTTTTATTTGCTGTATGAGGGTGTGTATGCCCATGTGCCTTTCACTAATTCATCCCAAAATCTGTCAGACATTCTCTTAATAAATACAACAGATTTTACTTCTTTCTGTAGAGGACAGTCTTTTAGGGAATAGAGCAGGGAGTAATGTGCAGAGGCAAATGAAGACAACCACTACAATAAAACAAATGTCCATATACACAAGTTAGTTTCTGAGCTCTCTGTACAACTCCATTCATTTGTTTACCTTGCACAAATGCTACACTAGTCCAGTCTGTTCTGGACACTAGTCTAGTAGAATTCTACTAGTTTTCCTATCCAGTAGAGTAAAGTCTCCCAATTTGTTCTTCATCAAAAGAATCTTGACTGTTCTTTGCACTTTGCATGTTCAAATAAAATTTAGAATTACTTCATCAAGTTGTAATCTGATTGGAATTAAATTTACTATGTAGATCATTTTGGAGAATATCTTTGTAATATTGAGTCTTCCAGTCTATGAACACAGTACCTCTCTTCATTTATTTAGACAGTTCCTTTACTCAATAATGCTTTATCTTTTTTCTGTAAAAAAATCTTGGACATTTTTTGATAGATATATTACAAGGTATTGATGGGTTTTTTGTTTTTTTGTTTTGTTTTGTTTTCTTTTTTGTTTTTTGGTTTTTTTTAATATATGAAATTTATTCTCAAATTAGTTTCCATACAACACCCAATGCTCATCCCAAAACATGCCGTCTTCAATACCCATTACCTACCCTCCTCTCCCTTCCACCCCCCATCAACCCTCAGTTTGTTCTCAGTTTGTAAGAGTCTCTTATGCTTTGGCTCTCTCCCACTCTAACCTCTTTTTTTTCCTTCCACTCCCCCATGGGTTCCTGTTAAGTTTCTCAGGATCCACATAAGAGTGAACACATACGGTATCTGTCTTTCTCTATATGGCTTATTTCACTTAGCATAACACTCTCCAGTTCCATCCACGTTGCTACAAAGGGCCATATTTCATTCTTTCTCATTGCCACGTAGTACTCCATTGTGTATATAAACCACAATTTCTTTATCCATTCATCAGTTCATGGACATTTAGGCTCTTTCCATAATTTGGCTATTGTTGAGAGTGCTGCTATAAACATTGGGGTACAAGTGCCCCTATGCATCAGTACTCCTGTATCCCTTGGGTAAATTCCTAGCCGTGCTACTGCTGGGTCATAGGGTAGGTCTATTTTTAATTTTTTGAGGAACCTCCACACTGTTTTCCAGAGTGGCTGTACCAGTTTGCATTCCCACCAACAGTGCAAGAGGGTTCCCGTTTCTCCACATCCTCGCCAGCATCTATAGTCTCCTGATTTGTTCATTTTGGCCACTATGACTGGCGTGAGGTGATATCTGAGTGTGGTTTTGATTTGTATTTCCCTGATGAGGAGCGTTGTTGAGCATCTTTTCATGTGCCTGATGGCCATCTGGATGTCTTCTTTAGAGAAGTGTCTATTCATGTTTTCTGCCCATTTCTTCACTGAATTATTTGTTTTTCGGGTGTGGAGTTTGGTGAGCTCTTTATAGATTTTGGATACTAGCCCTTTGTCCGATATGTCATTTGCAAATATCTTTTCCCATTCCATTGGTTGCCTTTTAGTTTTGTTGATTGTTTCCTTTGCTGTGCAGAAGTTTTTATCTTCATGAAGTCCCAATAGTTCATTTTTGCTTTTAATTCCCTTGCCTTTGGGGATGTGTCAAGTAAGAAATTGCGACGGCTGAGGTCAGAGAGGTCTTTTCCTGCTTTCTCCTCTAGGGTTTTGATGGTTTCCTGTCTCACATTCAGGTCCTTTATCCATTTTGAGTTTATTTTTGTGAATGGTGTAAGGAAGTGGTCTAGTTTCATTCTTCTGCATGTTGCTGTCAGGTCTTCCCAGCGCCATTTGTTAAAGACACTGTCTTTTTTCCATTGGATATTCTTTCCTGCTTTGTCAAAGATTAGTTGGCCATACTTTTGTGGGTCTAGTTCTGGGGTTTCTATTCTATTCCATTGGTCTATGTGTCTGTTTTTGTGCCAATACCATGCTGTCTTGATGATGACAGCTTTGTAGTAGAGGCTAAAGTCTGGGATTGTGATGCCTCCTGCTTTGGTCTTCTTCTTCAAAATTACTTTGGCTACTCGGGGCCTTTTGGGTTCCATATGAATTTTAGGATTGCTTGTTCTAGTTTCGAGAAGAATGCTGGTGCAATTTTGATTGGGATTGCATTGAATGTGTAGATGGCTTTGGATAGTATTGACATTTTAACAATATGTATTCTTCCAACCCATGAGCACGGAATGCTTTTCCATTTCTTTGTATCTTCTTCAATTTCCTTCATAAGCTTTCTATAGTTTTCAGCATACAGATCTTGTACATCTTTGGTTAGATTTATTCCTAGGTATTTTATGCTTCTTGGTGCACTTGTGAATGGGATCAGTTTCTTTATTTGTCTTTCTGTTGCTTCATTATTAGTGTATAAGAATGCAACTGATTTCTGTACATTGATTTTGTATCCTGCAACTTTGCTGAATTCATGTATCAGTTCTAGCAGACTTTTGGTGGAGTCTATCGGATTTTCCATGTATAATATCATGTCATCTGCAAAAAGTGAAAGCTTGACTTCATCTTTGCCAATTTTGATGCCTTTGATTTCCTTTTATTGTCTCATTGCTGATGCTGGTACTTCCAACAGTATGTTAAACAACAGCGGTGAGAGTGGACATCCCTGTCGTGTTCCTGATCTCAGGGGGAAAGCTCTCAGTTTTTCCCCATTGAGGATGATATTAGCTGTGGGCTTTTCATAAATGGCTCTTACGATGTTTAAGTATGTTCCTTCTATCCCGACTTTCTCAAGGGTTTTTATTAAGAAAGGATGCTGAATTTTGTCAAATGCTTTTTCTGTATCAATTATCAGGATCATATGGTTCTTATCTTTTCTTTTATTAATGTGATGTATCATGTTGATTGATTTGCGAACCAGCCCTGCAGCCCAGGAATGAATCCCACTTGATCATGGTGAATAATTCTTTTTATAAGCTGTTGAATTTGATTTGCTAGTATCTTATTGAGAATTTTTGCATCCATATTCATCAGGGATATTGGCCTGTAGTTCTCTTTTTTTTACTGGGTCTCTGTCTGGTTTAGGAATCAAAGTAATACTGGCTTCATAGAATGAGTCTGGAAGTTTTCCTTCCCTTTCTATTTTTTGGAATAGCTTGAGAAGGATAGGTATTATCCCTGCTTTAAATGTCTGGTAGAATTCCCCAGGGAAGCCATCTGGTCCTGGACTCTTATTTGTTGGGAGATTTTTGATAACTGATTCAATTTCTTTGCTCGTTATGGGTCTGTTCAAGCTTTCTGTTTCCTCCAGTTTGAGTTTTGGAAGTGTGTGGGTGTTTAGGAATTTGTCCATTTCTTCCATTTTGTCCAGTTTGTTGGCGTATAATTTTTCATAGTATTCCCTGATAATTGCTTGTATCTCTGAGGGATTGGTTGTAATCATTCCATTTTCATTCATGATTTTATCTATTTGGGTCATCTCCCTTTTCTTTTTGAGAAGCCTGGCTAGAGGTTTGTCAATTTTGTTTATTTTTTCAAAAAACCAACTCTTGGTTTCGTTGATCTGCTCTACAGTTTTTTTAGATTCTATATTGTTTATTTCTGCTCTGATCTTTATTATTTCTCTTCTTCTGCTGGGTTTAGGCTGCCTTTGCTGTTCTGCTTCTATTTCCTTTAGGTGTGCTGTTAGATTTTGTATTTGGGATTTTTCTTGTTTCTTGAGATAGGCCTGGATTGTGATGTATTTTCCTCTCAGGACTGCCTTCGCTGCATCCCAAAGCATCTGGATTGTTGTATTTTCATTTTCATTTGTTTCCATATATTTTTAAATTTCTTCTCTAGTTGCCTGGTTGACCCATTCATTCTTTAGTAGGGTGTTCTTTAACCTCCATGCTTTTGGAGGTTTTCCAGACTTGTTCCTGTGGTTGATTTCAACCTTCATAGCATTGTGGTCCGAAAGTATGCATGGTATTATCTCAATTCTTGTATACTTATGAAGGGCTGTTTTGTGCCCCAGTATATGATCTATCTTGGAGAATGTTCCATGTGCACTCGAGAAGAAAGTATATTCTGTTGCTTTGGGATGCAGAGTTCTAAATATATCTGTCAAGTCCATCTGATCCAATGTATCATTCAGGGCCCTTGTTTCTTTATGGACCATGTGTCTAGATGATCTATCCATTTCTGTAAGTGGAGTGTTAAAGTCCCCTGCAATTACCACATTCTTGTCAATAAGATTGCTTATGTTTGTGAGTAATTGTTTTATATATTTGGGGGCTTCCGTATTCGGTGCATAGACGTTTATAATTGTTAGTTCTTCTTGATAGATAGACCCTGTAATTATTATATAATGCCCTTCTTAATCTCTTGTTACAGCCTTTAATTTAAAGTCTAGTTTGTCTGATATAAGTATGGCTACTCCAGGTCTCTTTTGACTTCCAGTAGCATGATAAATAGTTCTCCATCCCCTCACTTTCAATCTGAAAGTGTCCTCAGGTCTAAAATGAGTCTCTTGTAGACAGCTAATAGATGGGTCTTGTTTTTTTATCCATTCTGATACACTATGTCTTTTGGTTGGTGCATTTAGTCCATTTACATTCAGTGTTATTATAGAAAGATATGGGTTTAGAGTCATTGTGATGTCTGTAGGTTTCATGCTTGTAGCAATGTCTCTGGTACTTTGTCTCACAGGATCCCCCTTAGGATCTCTTATAGGGCTGGTTTAGTGGTGACGAATTCCTTCAGTTTTTGTTTGTTTGGGAAGACCTTTATCTCTCCTTCTATTCTAAATGACAGATTTGCTGGATAGAGGATTCTCAGCTGCATATTTTTTTCTGTTCATCACATTGAAGATCTCCTGCCATTCCTTTCTGGCCTGCCAAGTTTCAGTAGAGAGATCTGTCACTAGTCTTATCAGTCTCCCTTTATATGTTAGAGCACGTTTATCCCTAGCTGCTTTCAGGATTTTCTCTTTATCCTTGTATTTTGCCAGTTTCACTATGATATGTCATGCAGAAAATCAATTCAAGTTATGTCTGAATGGAGTTCTCTGTGCCTCTTGGATTTCAATGCCTTTTTCCTTCCCCAGATCTGGGAAGTTCTCAGCTATTATTTCTTCAAGTACACCTTCAGCACCTTTCCTTCTCTCTTCCTCCTCTGGAATACCAATTATGCGTAGATTATTTCTCTTTAGTGCATCACTTAGTTCTCTAATTTTCCCCTCATACTCCTGGATTTTTTTATCTCTCTTTTTCTCAGCTTCCTCTTTTTCCATAACTTTATCTTCTAGTTCACCTATTCTCTCCTCAGCCTCTGCAATCCGAGCTGTGGTCATCTCCATTTTATTTTGCAGCTCATTAGTAGCATTTTTAGCTCCTCCTGACTGTTCCTTAGTCCCTTGCTCTCTGTAGCAATAGATTCTCTGCTGTCCTTTATACTGTTTTCAAGCCCAGCGATTAATTTTATGACTATTATCCTAAATTCACTTTCTCTTATATTGTTTAAATTGTTTTGGATCAGTTCGTTAGCTGTTGTTATTTCCTGGAGGTTTTTTTGAGGGGAATTCTTCCATTTCGTCATTTTGGATAGTCCCTGGAGTGGTGCGGACCTGCAGGGCACTTCCCCTGTGCTGTCTTGAATAACTTGCATTGGTGGGTGGGGCCACAGTCAGACCTGATGTCTGCCCCCAGCCCACCGCTGGGGCCACAGTCAGACTGGTGTGTACCTTCTCTTCCCTTCTCCTAGGGGCGGGGTTCATTGTGGGGTGGCGCGGCCCCTCTGGGCTACTTGCACACTGCCAGGCTTGTGGTGCTGGGGATCTGGCGTGTTAGCTGGGGTGGATCAGCAAGGTGCACAGGGGCGGGAGGGGAAGGCTCAGCTCGCTTCTTCAGAGATCTGCTTGGGGAGGGGCCCTGCGGCAGTGGGAGGGATGGATCCGCAGAAGCACAACGTTGGGTGTTTGTGAGGTGCAAGCAAGTTCCCTGACAGGAACCGGTTCCCTTTGGGATTTTGGCTGGGGGATGGGCAAGGGAGATGGCACTGGTGAGTGCCTTTGTTCCCTGACAAGCTGAGCTCTGTCATCCAGGGCTCAACAACTCTCCCTCCCGTTGTCCTCCAGCCCTCCCGCTCTCTGAGCAGAGCTGTTAACTTATAACCTTCCAGATGTTGAGTCCCACTTGCTGTCAGAACACACTCCGTCAGGCCCCTGCGCTTTTGCAAGCCAGACTCGGGGGCTCTGCTTGGCCGCTGGGCCGCCCCTCCACCCCGGCTCCCTCCCGCCAGTCCATGTAGCGTGCACCGCCTCGCTGCCCTTCCTACCCTCTTCCGTGGGCCTCTCGTCTGCGCTTGGCTCCGGAGACTCTGTTCTGCTAGTCTTCTGGCAGTTTTCTGGGTTCTTTAGGCAGGTGTGGGTGGAATCTAAGTGATCTGCAGGATGCTGATGGGTTTTTTGAAAACTATTTTAAATAAGGTTTTTTTTTCTACTTTTTAACTTGTTTTTTTTTTTTTTTTTTTTTGGTATAAAAGTAAAATTTATATTTGTTTACTGACACTGATGGCCATTAATCCATCAGTCATAGATGAAGATGCTTATGTATTCTAATGGTTTTTCTGTAAGGTTTTTGGGATAGTTTTACACATCATATTATCTGGCAATAATGACAGAATTAATTCTTCACATCAAAACTTTATACCTTTTATTTCTTTTTCATGCCTTATTTCACTAGGACCTCAAGTACAATGTAAAATAGAAGTAGTCTGTGTCTATTCATAATTTAATTGGGAAGCTTTCTGTATTTCACCATTAAGTATACCATTGCTATAGCCTTGTTTTTAGATGCCCTACATCAGATCAGCAAATTTCTCTTTTATATATGGTTTGATAAAAGCTTTTATCATAAGTAGATGCTTGATTTTATCATATCTGTCTATATTCATTTAGATAATTATATGATTTGTTCCCACTTTGTTCTGTTATGGACATAATTGTCCATAATTTTGTTCATGCTGTCAGTGTAGAGCCTGCTTGGGATTGTCCCTTTCTCTCTGCCCCTCCCTCTCCCTCTCTCTCTCTCTCTCTCTCTCAAAATAAATAAACTGGGGGGGGGGGGAAGCTAACTTCAACTTCGTTTGGCTTTGTTGACTCTCTCTAAATATATTTGTTGTCCAGTTCATTAATTTTGCTCTAATATTATTTCCTTCCTTCTAGTTTGTGTTTAATTTGTTGTTCTTTTTCCAGGTTCTTCAGGTAGATGCTTTGATCACTGATAATCAGCCTTACTTTGTTCCATATTATACATTTAAAGCTAAAAAATGTTTCCCTAATCTGATTTTTAAGCATTTATGTAGAAAAAAGCTACCATTCTCTTCCTGTTTGTTTCTCCTTTACTCTGATACCACTTACCACACTTATGACATTTCTAACACAAAACATGTGGGGTTTTCCTACACCAAGCAATTCTGCAACACAAACTAGGTATCCTAAAATTTAGCTCAGTTCTGATACTATCTATCTGGAGATAATGTCAGATCCCACAGGTTAAGGGATCAGGCTCATGAGACTGACTGCCACTTTGGATGCCAATGATAAAAAGTAGGTCCCTGTGTTACCCACAACTTCTGTGCAACTTGGCTACAAATCAGGGATTCCCATGACCTCTTCTCGTTGGATTTGATTATTTTCTGGAACAGTTTATACCACTCAGGGAAACATAACAGTTTATTAAACAATGTGATAAAGGATACAGATGAACAGCCAGATGAAGAGATACATAGGGCAGGTATGTCACTCTTCCAGTATATAGATAGGTTCACCAACTTGGGGGTCTCTGAACCCAGGTCTATTGGGTCCTATTTTATGGAGGCTTCCTTATGTAGGCATGATCAGTTATTAACCCCTTTCCTCCCACTCTCCTCTGGCTGAAAATTCCAAGCTTCTTTTTTTTTTTTTTTTTAGTGTATTTATTTATTTTGGAGACAGAGAATGAGCAGTGGAGGGGCAGAGAGAGGGAGACAGAAGATCTGAAATGGGCCCTGTGTTGACAGCAGAGCCTGACTCGGGACTTGAATTCACAAACTATGAGATCATGACCTGAGCCGAAGTCGGACACTTAACCAACTGAGCCACTCAGGCGCCCCTGAAAATTCAAAGCTTCTTATTCTGGCTTGGTCTTTCTGGTGACCAGCCCCCATCCAAGAGCCCACACAGAGTTGCTTCAATAGAACAAAAGATGCTCCTAGTTCTTTTTATTACTTGGGGGCATAGAGAGGGGGAGACACAGAATCTTAAGCAAGCTCCAGCCTCTGAGCTGTCAGCACAGAGCTCGACACGGGGCTCGAACCCATGAACCATGAGATCATTACCTAAGCCGAAGTTGGACACTCAACTGACTGAGCCGCCCAGGCGCCCCTCAAACTCTACACATTTTAAAGAAAGGACTGGTCCTTGACTGGTTCTTGAGAGATAACCTCTAAGCCCTTAGAATATCCTGCCTGATAAGAGTTCATTATATAACAGAACTTGGACCACATTAGATATTTTATGTTAACAATGCAATAATGGTCAACAACTGTGTTTGTTCACCTAGGGTCCTGAGCCATGCTGTTTGACCTCTGATGATGGAAATGAGGACTGACTTGTTAAGGTCAGTCATTTGGGAACTCTTTGCCACCCACAACAAGAACCTTGGACATTGGGGTGCCTGGGTGGCCCAGTCAGTTAAGCATCCAACTCTTGATTTCGGCTCAGATCACAATCTTGCAGTTCATGGGTTAGAGCCCCATGTTGGGCTCTGCATTGACAGTGTGGAGCCTGCATGGGATTCTCTGTCTTCCTCTCTCTACCCCTCTCCCACATGCTCTCTCTCTCTCTCTCAAAAATAAATAAATAAACTTAAAAAAAAAAAACAGAAGTGTTTAAAGGAAAGGAACCTTGGGCATCAAGGTTTAGTTAAGTTTCCCATTTGGCAATACTCGATATGTGTTGTCACCCATCATGACTGGGAGAATTAAGTGCTGTCGGTGTGACTCCATTGGAGGAGGATAACTGGAAGCTTATGCCTGGTTTCTCCCGGACTCTACCCTGTATCTTTTTCCTTTGTTGATTTTAATCTTGAGTCCTTATGCTGTAATAAACCATTAACTATAAGAATAACAGCTTTCTGGGTCCTAAGAGTCCTTCTAGTGAATCATCAAACTTCAGGGTGGTCTTGGGGACCTCCAATACAATGATACTCAAAAATATTGAGGAAACTGGAGTATCATAAGTCTGTTGATAATGATTCCCTTTGCCTAACTTGTGTAACCTTCTGTAATGCCAAAGTTCAGTAATTTTGGTAATGTTAATATCTTACAGGTAGTGTTAAAGAATAATTCATCAGAACTCCTAGTTAAATACATCAGATAAAAAACGAGATTGCCTGCATTGCCTCCTGAGGCCCCTCATAAAATAATAGTAAAGGAATTACAGAGGCCATAAGCAATAGAAGACTTTCCTTTGACCCTTTAATTATAAATATAGACAATTAGGGATGTCCTAGACCATGAGGAAAACCACTATCATGGTCCAAAATGAACAGATCAACTGATCCCGGGGCAGGGTGGGGGGAAAGGGAGTGGGGAGGGGCGGAAGACATTAAAAGAAAAGAAAGAATTCTAATTAATATGGATCATTGAGGACCAAGCAAGATCAAGGAAAACAAGATATCTAAATACCTTTTGGGAAAATTTCAGAAGGTGTAAGTACAAAATAAAAGTACAAAGAGACCATCTTAAAACCTCCTTGAGAGGGAAAAAAAAATCTACAAAAGAATGGCATCAAATGTTCATCCCAGCTAGAACATGAAGTGCTTGGAGACATTGTGACAATGTAAAATGATTCTAAGATAAAAGAATTTTAACCTAAATTCTATGCCCAGCCAACTTTCTTTTAAGAATTAGACCACAATAAAAATTATTTTTACTACCTGTGATCCCTCACTGGAAAAAAAAAAAAAAGAAAAAAAGTTCTCAAGGACATACTCAAGTAAAATGAAAAATGTTTCTATAAAGGGGGGGATGTGGGTTTTAAGAAACTGCAGTGAGCAAAGAAATGGGAATATTTTAACTATATCTTAAATGTTTGTTAATTTGGCTGTGAAACATAATGGAATAGCAAAAAATAAAAATAAATAAAAAATAAAAAACACTTTTTAATTTTTATTTATTTTTTAAATGTATTTTAAAAGACAAAGCATTATTAATTAAATTCTGGAAGGAAGAAGACTTGGATACAAAGTCAACAAGCTTGATTTAATAGACACATGGGAATTTGGCCCCTGCAGATAGAGAATACACATTAAGCACATATAAGCACGACTGAATGAGACAGGATAGGACAGAATAACATAATATTTTAAATGGTTGAAATCATTAAGGCATATCCTGTGAACTCAAGGCCATAAAATTGGAAGACAAAAGTGTAGTCCTCTACAAAATGTGTCTTTTCAGAATTGTTAATGCCCATTATTAATTTATATACCATAAAACTAACCAATTTTAAGTGTACAAGTTTTGTCACAATTATACAGCCATGTAACTGCCACCATAATCGTGACATGGAATATTTCTCTCATCCCCAAAGATTTCCTGGTGCTCCTCTATGATCAGTTCCCTCCTCCCACCACCAGTCCCTAGTTTCCACTGATCACTTTGTGTCACTGTAATTTTGCTGTTCCCAGAGTTTCATATAAAGGGAATCATACATGTTGTCTTTTGTTGGAGATCCTTTCACTCAGCTTAATGCTTTTGTGATGTATTCGTGTTGTTTCTTTTATTAGTAGTTTTTTCCATTTGGTTGCCTACTGGCATTCCATTGTATGGATATACCTCATTTTGTTTGTCCATTCACCATTTGATGCTACATTTGGGTTTCTTTTCAGTTTGGGCTCACAACAGTTGCATACAAGTCTTTGGATGGAGGTGTGATTTTATTTCACTTAGGGAAATAACTAAATGTGAGATTTCTGGGTCATTTGGCATGTGTATGTGTAACCTAAGAGAGACTGCCAAACTGTTTTTCCCAAATGGTTTTAACATTTTGCATTTCCAGCAGAGTTTGAGAGGCAATTACTCTCCATCATGGGCAATAAGTCATATTGTCAGTCGTTCATTTTAGCTTATTCTTGTGGTTGTGTAGTGGTATCTTGCTATGGTTTAACATTCTTTTGAGGAAATGCCTGTTCAGATCTTTGCCCCTGTTTTTGTTAGGTTATTTCTCTAAGTTGTAGGAATTCTTTATATATTCTGGATGTAATTCCTTTATGGGCTGTATATTATACAAATATAATCCTTCAGCCTGTGGCTTAACCTTTGTCTTTCCTAAGAATGTGTTTGAAGAGCAAAAGTTTTTAACATTAATGAAGCAAACGGTATGAGTTTCTTTTATTATGTATTGTGCTTTTTGTGTCCATCTAAGGGATATTTATCTAACCCAAAGTCACAAACATTTTCTCCTATGCTTTCTTTTAGCACTTCCATAGTTTCAGTACTTACATGATCCATTTGCATGAAATCCTTTCCTATCATGTGAAGGAAAGGTCATGGTTCTTTTGTTGTTGTTGTTGTTGTTTCAAATAGATATCCAACTATTCCAGTACTGTTTGTTTAAAAGAGTATCTTTTCTTCATTAAATTATGTGCTCCCTTTCTAGAAAGTGATTTGACCATGTAAATGAGGGTCTAATTCTGGCCTCTTCATCCTGTTCCGTTCATCAGTATGTCTGTCCTTTTGTGAACACCTCCTCGATTACTGATTACTGTTGTTTTATTCTACACCTCATAGGTAGTGTTAAGTACTTCCATTTTGTTTCTTTTTTCCAAAATGATTTTGATTATTCTAGATTCTTTATATTTGCATATAAATTTTAGAATCAGTTTGTCAATATCTACAAAAGGTATGTTGAACTTTTGATTGGAATTACACTGAACTTATAGATTATGGAAGAATCAATATCTTAACAATGTTAATAAGTCTCTTGATGTATGAATGTGAAATATCTCTCTATTTATGTCTTCTCTAATTTTTCTCACCGTTGTTTTGTAGTTTTCAGTATACAGGTCTTGCACATGATTTGCTAAATTTATCTGTGAGTATAAATGTAAGTGTATTTTTAAATTTCAATACTTGTTTCATTTCTAGTATATAGAAATAATTTTGCTTTCATATTAGCCTTGTTGGCCTTGCTAAACTTGTTTTAGTAGTTTTTTATAGATTCCTAAGAATTTTCTCCATAAGTAATCATTGCACCTGCAAATAAAACAGTTTTACTTCTTCTTTTTTAAGGTGTGTATCTTTTATTTCTGTTTTCTTTCACTGGCTGGACCCTCTAGTACAATGTGAAACGGAAGTAGTGAGAGCAGATGTCCTAGCCTTGTTTCCTAACCTTAGGAGAGAAAATGTATAGTCTGTCATCAAGTTTAGCATTAACTATAGTTTTTTTATAAGTTATCTCTCTTTTTTTTAAGTTTATTTATTTATTTTGAGAGAGATAGAGAAGATAAGCAGGGCAGGAAGAGAGAGAGAGGGAGAGAGACAGAATCCCAAGCAGACCCCACACTGTGAGCGCAGAGCCCACAAACTGGAGCCATGAGATCATGACCCAAGCCAAAATCAAGAGCCAGACACCCAACCGACTGAGCAACCCAGGCGCCCCTACAGGTGTCTTTCTTAATAGAAGGAAGTCCACTTCTATTCCAGTTTTCTGAGAGCATCTATCCTGAATGGTATTGACTTTTTTCAAATGATTGTTTTCTGTCTGTTGATATGGTTTTTCCTTTTTAGTATGTTGATATGTTGATTTACTTTGATTAATATTTTCAAATGTTAAGCCAGACTTGCATTCCCAGGATAAATCCTACTCGTTCAGGATATATCTCCTATTTAATAGATTGCTGGGTTTAATTTGCTAAAATGTTATTGAAGATAATTGTGTCTGTGTCCATGAGGACAATAGTCTGTAGTTTTCTTATAATATCTGTCTAGTTTTAGTATCAAGATATTGCTGCCCTCATAAAATGAGCTGGGAAATGTTCTTCTCTTTTCTGGAAAAGCTTATATAGAATTGGTATTATTTTTTTCTTAAATGGGTTTGACTTTACTTTGCGAGAAGGTTTTTAATTGGGACTTCAATTTATTTAGTGATATAAAACAATTCAGGTTATCTATTTTTTTCTTTAGTTTGGTATGGTGGGTTTTTTTTTTGTCTTTCAAGCAAGTTGTTCATCTTCTCTAAGTTATCAAATCTATTGGGATAAAAATGATCATAACATTTCTTATTATTTTAATGTCTATAGTATCTGTATTGATATATCCATTTCCATTTGATATTTTATTTTCTATTGATAATTAATATTTTCTAATTTTTGTTTCTGGTCAGTCTTGCTAGGATATTGCTTTCATTGACTTTCTCTAAGTGTTTCCATTTTTTATATTTCATTGTTTTCTATGCTTATGTTATTTTCTTCCTTTTATCTGTGTTGTGTTTTATTTTCTCTTTTGTGTGTGTGTGTGTGTTCCTCACTTGAAACTCAGATCAGTGTTTTGAAATTATACCTCTGTTTGAATATAAACATTTAATGCTGTACATTTCCCTATAGTACTGCTTTGTCTGGGTCCTGCACATTTTGATATGTTGTATTTTCATTTTCATTCAGGTCAAATTAATGTTTAATACACCTTGTGGGGGGTTTTTATTTGACTTGTGGGTTATTTAGAAAATATTGTTTAATTCCCAAATATTGGAGGATTTTCCAGATATTATTGATTGAATTCTAGTTTAATTTTATTCTTATTTGGAACATATTTGGCATGATTTCAATCTTCTTGAATTTAATGAAAAAAAATTTTTATGGCCCAGAGCATAATTTATCTTGGTGGATGTTTTGTGTATACTTAAAAAGAATATTTTGTTGTTGTTAGATGGAGTATCAATGGGTAAAGTAAATGCCAATTAGGTCAAGTTTGTTGATATTATTGCTCAGGTCTTTTATATCCTTACTTCTTTTCTATTTGCCTGTTCAATCAATGACTGATAGAGCAGTGTTGAAGTCTCTAACTCTGCTTGTGGGCTTGCCTAGTTTCCCTCTTAATTCTCTCAGATTTGTTCAATAATTTTGAATTTTTGTTGGTAGATACATACACATTTAAGATTATGTCCCCTTGATGATCTGATCCTTCCTCCCTGGAACTATTCCTTGGTTTGAAATCTTCTTTGATATTAATATAGTCACTAAAATTTTCTTTTGATTAGTGTTTACATTGCCTAATTTTGAAAAATCTTTCAAAACCTATCTTTGTAATGATATTTTAAATGGGTTTCCTGTATACAGCATATATGGTTGGTCTTGGTTTACTATATCTATTAGTTATTTAGTGATTACTCTATTTGAAATATACATCTTTACATTATTTTACCTAATCTTTATTATTTCCTTTCTTCTGCTTACTTTGTTTTTATTTATTCTTTTTAATCTTCATTTATTTATTTTCTTCTGATTTCTTAGAGTGGAAACTGAGGTCATTGTTTTGAGACTTTCCTTCTTGCATAATATAAGCATTTTGGTGCTATAAATTTCCCCCTACATGCTGCTTTAGCTGCGTTTCACACATTTTGATGTGTCATGTTTTTATTTCAGTTAAGTTCAGAATACTTTCTCATTCCTCTTTTGATTTCTTCTTTGATCCATGGATTATTTATAAGTGTGATATTTAGTTCTAAAATATTTGGAGATTTTCCAGATATCTTTTTGCTGTTGATTTCTAATTCATTTCCATTGCAGCCAGAAAATGTACTTTGAATCTTCTCAGATTTAATTGAGACTCATTTTATGGCCTAGAACAGAATATAGTCTAGCTTGTTTGGTGTTATGGGTGCACTTGAAAAGATGTGTATTCTACTGCTGGTTGATAGAGTATTATTGTAATGCCACTGGTTACACCAAGTCAGTTGTTAGTGTTGTTCAAGTATTCAAACCTCTGACTCTAACTTGTCTGTCCTTGCAATTCTATCAGCTTTTGCTTCATGTGTTTGAGAGTGTGTTATCTGGTGCATAAATATTTAGAATTGTTATGTGCTTTTGATGAATTGACCTCTTTATCATATCACTCTTTGTCCTGGTAATATTCATTGCTCTGACATATACCTTGTCTGATATTAATATAGTCCTCCAGATTTTTTTATTAGTGTTAGTATGGCATATCTTTTCTTACTCTTTTACTTTTAATTTACTTATATTTTATATTTAAAGTACTTTTTTTTGTAGAGACCATAAAACTGAGTCTTGCTATTTTATTGTCTCAATCTTTGCTTTTTATTTGGATGCCTAGATCACTTACATTTAATGTAATTATGGAAATAATAGGATTAAATTTACCATCTTGTTATTCATTTTCTATTTCTGTAAGGTTTGTCTCTTCTCGTAGTATTCTCTTTCCCTTTTTTTCTGTCTCCTTTTGGATTAATTTAATACTTTTAAAGCATCTATTTTATCTCCTTTTTTGGCATATTAGCTATAAATCCTTTTAATAGTCATTTCTTACAGGTTTATAGTGTTCATCTTTAAATGTTTAAGAAAGAAGGAGACAGAGCTGTCAGCGTAGAGTCCCACGTAGGGTTTGAACCCATGAACCATGAGATCATGACCTGAGCCAAAATCAAGAGTCGGATGCTCAACTGACTGACCACCCAGACATCCCCATAGTGTTCATCTTTAATATACACAGCCTAACTTAAAGTAATATTATACCATGTGTGCTACATATAGTATAAGAACCTTAGAACAATTCTAGTTTCATATCTTCCCAACAAATAACCCCAATAAAATGATAATTGCTCCATTTCAATATCAATTTTTCAATCCCAGAGAAGATTTGAAGTGGCCTTGCCTGGGTTCCATGATTATCCCTAAACAGATATGGACAGGGCCATGAATATTTGGTTAAACCTGAATTCCTGCAGCAGCCCTTCTAGATCTTCACAGAATTGGGAAGGAGCTCACCAAAAGAACCTAAGAAGAAGAATGCAAAGTGCACTAATTAGACAAAACTTACAGCTATCATAGACCGCTACAGGCAAACATATCACATTACAGATTGGCAGGTAGAGAATTCTCACGCACTTGCTATAAATTCCCAGTATATTTTGCTAACAGTACTGAACGTGGCCACACAAAGCAGGAGCAAGTGAAGCATTTCTTTATATGACATTTTCCTTCCCCTTGTATCCCCCAGGGCACACAGCCACCAGTGACACTCTGTATTCTTGTCAAGCTGAAAAAGAAGCCAAATATTCCACCACCCTTTTATATTTGACTTTCATCAGCACTCTGGAAAAATTTTTACGAACAATATAAGCACTTCTGTGTAAGGCAGTTTCTCAACCTTGAAACTATTGACATTTTGAACCTGATAATTCTTTGCAGTAAAAGGGGCTGCCCTGTGCATTGTAGGATGTTTACCAGCATCCCTGGACTCTACTCGCTAGATGTCAGTAACTGCCTCCCCAGTTATGACAATAAAAAATTTCTCCAGATAAGGCCAAATGTCCCCCAGGGGAACATTACTACTGTTGAGAACCATTGGTTTAAAGGGATGTTTGCAAACATAGGGATCTACAGTTTCTTGACCCCAAATCAGCACCAGCTGATAGGGGAAAAGCAGAATTAACATTATGTACCATCGACCCCTGTTCCATATCCCTGCAAGCCCATCTGCACTTAAGGGACCCTGTCTGTTGTTCCCACTGCAAAAACAGCTCCAGCGCCTGGAAAAGAGCAATGCCCAACCACCACCATCGCAGCCGATGTTAAAAGAATAAGTGAGTGAGTGGATGGATTGATGGATGAATGAAAAGAAAACTACAAAGATTATTCAGTGTCACTCTGGGGAAAGGAGTGACAACAGATACAGAAGAAAAGGGGATATTTTGTTCTTTCACTAAAAATATCTATATATTAATTTTATCATAATTTTTACTTTCATGATTTAGAAAATGTTAACTGTTTTATTTCTAAACACTTGAAAGTCTAATCAAACATTTTCTCTTTGATAACTATGTTTTTAATTTTCTGGCTTTTTTTTTTTTAAGTACACATGTGGACTTTAGTTGACCTTTTGAATACTGTATCACCAAGTCCAAAGCTTGATTTCTTTTTCCTTAAACTTATGAGCAAAGAGCCATAATGTGAGTGATTTGTGAATGGGGTTTATGTTGGGAAGAAAATGTACTTAGCACAAAAGTAACCTGAGTCATCACATTCAGTTGTGTTCATTGGGCTTAAGGGCAGGGCTTGGAGTGCAGGCCCCATCACATCTTGAGCCCGACAGAGCTTGGGTGAGTGTGGACCTTCCAGAACTGTATGCTGAGAAAATGGGTGAGATGAAGCTTCATCGGCATGATTCTGGTTACTCCTGTTTTGCTTTGTCAAACTGAGATTTTCTGAGCAGGATGAGAGGAGGGGGTGGTGAGCTAGGTGCAGTGAATAACCTCCTGAGGGAGGAACAGGTGTTTGGGCCTTTCCACTTAAGGCAGACAGAATCCAAAGGGCAAAGGAATAGGGCAGGGAGTGTGGAAGGAAAAAGATAATTTGTGGGGACAGCTGTTGTTTCTGTTTCTCCTCTGCCACCAGCAGGAAGCTGGATCAGATCCTCCCTCTTCAGGGAAAGCAGACGCCTGTCCTGCAACAGGGAACCAGCAGCATGAAACTGTCCAGCGCCTGCCTGGTGTGCCACCACCCCACACTCCTATAGAGTTCTTGTCTCTCCCCCTCACTCTATCTGAGAGGGAAAGGCCCAGCCGCCTGGGTGTCTTGAGATCCAGGTTCCAGGAACCAGGAGAGCCTGGCTTGCAGAGTGAGGTCATTTATTTACACGATGCAAGTGATGCGCAGAGATGCAGAGCAATCCATCTGCCTTAGCGACCAAACAGATTCCCTTCGCCTCATCCTCCTGCAGAAGCGGTCAAGGCAGGGAGGTTGGGCGAGGTGACCTTCCAGAACTGAATCTTTGCTTCTAAAAATAGAAGCATCTTTGGAGACTCAAGGAGGGGAGGGGAGTCTGTGGATGTTGAGGGCAAAACCCGGACTCCCCAGAGCATTGTCAGTATGAAACCGTATTAATTAGACACAGACACCCACCTCGATAACCTTAGGTATCAAAGAAATGGAAAGTAAATGAACTGGCTTTTTTTTCCCCCTTTCTGGTAACTCCTTGGGCTATAAAGGAGAAAGAGAACCATGTCATCTGACCTATTTGAATGGCTGCACACTGCCTGAGGAGATGTCTTCCCCAGCAAAGGGAAACAGGCTCCTTAGGGACACACTAAGAGAAGGCAAGAGCTACAGCTAAGTGGGAACCCCCAAGACCAGCAGTAGGGGGTCACACCCATTTCTCCCTGTGTAGAGACTACAGAGGGCTCTGTCTGAGGCTGGGCAGGGCCAGGCGAGTATCTGGGTGTGTCCAGGGCTGTGGAGGGCACGCATGAGGTCACGGGGTGGCACTCACAGCCTTCTACAGGGTCCTTGTCTAGAGCCACATAGTAGGGGCAAGGTGTTTCAGGATCCAGTGGAGCCGTGTGTTGGTCTACATACATAGTGCGTGTCCAGGTTGTGTGCAGTGCTCTGCTGGGTGGAGGGTTGTTGGCTGAGTGTGTATGTGTGCACCTGCATGCACTTGTGTGTGTTTTGGGATGGGGGTATTTGCAGGAGTGTGTGCAAGTATGACAGCAGTCCTGAGGGGACTGGGTAGGGGAGTGTGTAGGGCTGTAAGGGAAGGAGGCATACAGATGGTGGCTATTTGGAGGACTTTGCCCTCATGTGGGGCCTGTGGGGAAGACTATGGGGGAAGGGCTATAGGAAACAGGGAGAGGCTGTGTGGGGGTCTGTTGAGAGGCTGCAGGAGGCTGCGTGGGGCTGTGTGCAGAGCACGTCTGTGCCGTTGGTGGGGCTTTGCAGTCCTAAGGAGCACCTCTTTGGGTAGCTTTGTCCTGGGGGGGGCCTGGGGGATTGTGGTGGGAATATGAATGGAACCACATGGGAAATAGCCAAGGCTCTGGGGGCTTCATTCCTGGGGGCTGTGCGGGGCCGCAAGTGGCTAGATAGATAGAGGGTGGTGGAGGCCCTGGACGGCCTCCACAGCTTTGCCATCTGAGGACAGGCTATACTTCCTTAGGGTCTGGGGCTCCCAAAGTCCAGGCATTTGTTCTCCTCCTTGTGGTCGACGTGAAGCAGG
The DNA here is from genome assembly GCF_046562875.1 of Panthera onca. Lineage (NCBI taxonomy): Eukaryota > Metazoa > Chordata > Mammalia > Carnivora > Felidae > Panthera > Panthera onca. The sequence goes on along the minus strand of NC_138348.1, from coordinate 50,791,124 downwards.
AGATAGCAGGGATTCACAAGATGAGCTGAGGACCAGTGGTGTCCCTTCCAATGCTGTCCTGCAGCTGGTCCTTATGCGTGCCAGGCTGAGACAGTTTCCAATGAGACCGCTTGTGCTTTCTCAACAGGACAATGTGGATCTTGGAGAGCTGATGTTTTCCCTCTGCTACCTTCCAACTGCTGGCAGGCTGACCATCACTATTATAAAAGCGAGGAATTTAAAGGCAATGGACATAACAGGAGCATCAGGTGGGACATTCTCAAATTCAGACTTCCTCCCATGGTTCTAATGTAGTATTTATGAAGTCTCTAACAGAGTAATAAGGTGCATAAAACCAAACTACCTAGGTTTAATTCCTCTCCTAGACCTCATGGCTGTATGACTTTGGGCAAGTCACTTAACCTGTCTGAGCTTCGGATTCCCCATCTGTAAAATGAGGGTAATAATAGTATCTGGCTCATTGGGTTATAATAAGATTAAGTAAGTTAGTGCATATAATGTCATAAAACAGTACCTGGCACATATGAAATGCTACCTAATGGGAATAGTCATTATTCTCTTGTACGTCTTCTTCACCATAGTTGTGAACTGGACCTACAGTTTACACATACTGACACAGCTTATCTAATTGGGTCTTTCTTCAGATACAAGTAATCACCATCTCAGGCCTATGGAAGATTGAAAACAATCATATATCCTCCTACAAGGCCTGTCAATGAACTATGCAGTTTGGTATTCTAAACATATTCTAAACCATAACAAGAAAGCCCTGATATGCAGGTCCTACTATACACATTCCCAAGCAACTTCTTCAGGGGCTCCCAAAATGTGGTCATAGAACACCCAGTCCATTGGCTGTTGATCACAGAAATCAATGGACATCAGATGCAGTATATTCTGCTTACTTACTGGCCTCCAGTATTTTTCCAAGATAAAAAAAGTTGTGGCCCCTTCTGGCCTTTCAGTGCCTCCTGGACAGTGTATGGGGAGTCAGGGAAACACGTGGTTGTGCAGGCAAGGAGAAAAAGAGAAGTCCCCATGGAGCAGAAGGATAGTGAGGTAGAACCAGAGAAGTCCCACCTGAAGCAGAGACCGAGCTTGTCACCTGTCACCCTTTGCCAAGGTCATGCCATAAGCAAGCTTTGTCCTTTCTCTGCTGTGCTGAACTGCTTCCCCCTTTGCAACCCGACTTCAGGCAGCTCTGGGGCTTGAAGTCCCTGTACTCCCCAAAGCTGTCCCTGTCGTCTAGGCATTCTATCTGTTCCTTTCCTAAAGACCTGATGTTTAGGAAGAGACTGTCTGGGGTGGTTCAGAGTCGGGGCCTTCAGCCTGTTTTTCCTGCCTTGGAAATACCTTTGCATCTCTCCCCATTGCAGCCAGGCAAGTCTGGAATTCTAGCTGGAACATTTTCTAATTTGGTAACAGATATTTTCACACTATTTTTAAATTCCACACACTTTGAGGAGACAGTGTCCTGTGCTTTTTCTTGAATGAATGTCTTAATTATCCTAACTGTAGTCACTGCCCAGGCATCTTATTAATTAAAATCCCCAAACTCCAGCCCACAGGCAGGTAAGGGAGTTCTGCATCCCGTAGTCCGTGGAACTCCACAGTGATGGAACTGCCCCCTACATCCACATTTATCCTCTCAGTACCCCCGCTTCTCATGGTTGTACAGATCCCTACGTGAAAGTGTCACTGATGTGTGATGGCAGACGACTGAAGAAGAGGAAAACATCCACCAAGAGGAACACTCTGAATCCCGTTTACAACGAAGCCATAGTCTTTGACGTCCCTCCCGAGAACATTGACCAAATCCACTTGTCCATAGCCGTCATGGACTATGACCGGTGAGATACCTGGAGCTTTTTCTCAGGGCGGAAAATGTCTCTTGTGCCCAAGACAGGGAGGGAAGAGGGGGAGTGCAGCCACACGTTCTTAGCTGGTGTCCCAGGCTGCAGGAAATGAGTCAAATGGACACCCCGGGAAAGCTGACTGACAAGGAGTCGCCATTTTCCAAACCATGCTTTAGAGTTATATTACCCAAGTGCCTCTTTGCTCTCCACCTTTTTATTTCTTTCTCCTTCCCCATCCTCCCCTCCTCCCCACCTCATCCCCTTTCCATTCCTGCATACTCCCCAGAATCTCAGCTTGGAAAAACCTGGTTCTGCAGGTCTTAATCTTCTCCTGCACAATCCTGCCTGGCCTTCGTGGGAAGATTCCACTCAAAATAGCAGAGTGATTACTTTAGCCACACCATCAACATTTCTAAATACATAACTCTGTTATTTTTTCCCTTCTCCAAGTGTGTTTAATAAAGATCATTTCCATCCACTTAAGTCTGAAAGCAAACAGAAATGTTCTCTTGAAAATGCTAGAATCAGTATGGATGACAGGGTACATTAAAATGTATAAGATGCTCGACTTTCTAATTAATACAGCACAGAAGAGATATTTATAGCCTGCATTGTAGCCAATTGTGTATTTAAAGGACAGATTTGAAAAACAGTCATTTTAATATGCAAAGGAAGTACCAACAGGGAATTAGACATGTTAAACCAGTCATTGGACTGAAATGCAGAGTCTCTTTTTAATTGGAAACCTCCCACGTGGTCTGGGCACAAGTATAAAAAAAATCATTCTGATTTCTAATATAATCTTACAAATATTATTTGTAGCTGAAAATTTTCCCACATACCCCTGAAATGTCACTAAGGCAGCATCAGTGCCCTGAACACCCTTTCTAGCAGATGCCTAGGTGAAACAGAACTGTCTTCCAGCTCAGGGAACACATGGGTTGGCTCAGCTGCCCATGGGTGTGACAGCCCACATGGAGCAATAAACCTTATCTTGTCTTCTCTGGACAAAACACAACACCAGTAGTGTCAGGTCACAGGAGGGGACGTTGCCCACCAACCGTGGAAATCTAGGCCAGCTTTTTTCAAGCGATTGCCAAGATTCCCGCATCAACAAATCTGATTATATGAGCTCTGCTTCAATTCAATTCTCAGTAAACTCATGAATCTGCCTGGAAAAATCCATGGCAGAATTCATGGGGCTTCTGCACACAACTGATTTTAATGAGCACAGACTCAAATGTCCTTCACACTCCCCCACCCGTGTCTTGCCATTACTCCCTACATACAAATAGGAGAAAAATTACTCATCTTTGCAGGAAGGAAAACAACGGAAAGTCCATGAGCTCGGATCCTAAAGAGTTAAAGGATGGGTCATATCATTCTAGTTACACAGGCAACTTCTAACCAGAAACTGCTAAGGAGAAAGATTGCCCCAAGGCAGGCACCTACCCAGGGAAAGTTTCAGAAATATTAGCCCTAAAGTTAAAGGAGCTAAGTATCTTTCTACAGTAGGGAAATCAAGTTGGGTCAAAGAAGCAAAGGTGGGCTTGGAAGGAAGGAGGGGAGAGTGTGAGAACACACATTCCCTGAAGAGAGGGGTTGCAAGAAGACTCAGGAAGTATCCCCACCCTGCCCCCTTTGTAAGCTCCAGACTATGGCTGCCCTACCCAATACTTCTCTTTTACACATACTTGGTTGCCTCTTATAGGAATTTGAGCAGCCATTAATGCAAGGAACTCCTTTCAGATGGCCTCCTTTTCATTACATAGGTTTGAAGACCTGGAGGTCAGCCTCATTCTAGAACCAGAGTTGTCATCCCTAGCATGCATCAGGAACAAGCTAAGCCATGCCAGTGTTACAAAAGCTCAGGTGTGTGACAGCTAACCTCTGCTCTTCCTCTCTGTGCCACCAAGTACTATCTTGGATCCCAAGTTCTATTGGCTTTTAAGCTTGTCCTGTAGTTTTAAATTAAGGAATGAAAAGAACCACCCTTTGCCTAATTCCTCTCAGTTTGAGTAGTTGTTGCTCTTACATACCAAAATTTTAAGAAAAAGTTATTGTGGGCCGTTTTCACAGTGTAGGTCATAATGAGATCATCGGCGTGTGTCAAGTAGGCAACGAAGCTGAGAGGCTGGGCAGAGACCACTGGAGTGAGATGTTGTCGTATCCTCGGAAGCCCATTGCACACTGGCATTCCCTGGTGGAGGTAAGACCCTACTCCCACATGCTCCACCTTGTGGAAGAATAAATGCTTTACTGTTGAAATGCAGAAGACACCAAGAGGGTGAGTGTACCGGGGTCTACAGTCAACTGATGGGTTTCTCTGGTTGCCTTTTCTGAGGCCGTTGGAAATTGCATTCAGTCTGAGGTTGAGTCTGTGCTCCCCATCTGTCTAGTGGGTTTTGGACATTGATCACTCATCCCTCACTTTGATTGTCTTCAAGAATGACTAAGATTCTCTGATTCCATGCCATGGCTTTGGGTTGACATTTGGAAGGTGTCTACAGGATCCGGATGAGTGTGGAATTTCAGGTCGCCATATAGTGACTTATGTGTAGCATCAGAAAGAACCTGAGACTAGGAGAGAAGAGGCCTGGATTCCAGGACTGGCTGTAGCATTAACCTGTGATTCTGGACAAGCTGTTTAATATCAGATTCAACTACATGTGATAAAAATGGACAAAACAACAAATGAAATAGAAATGTATATCTCTCTTACATAAAAAAGGTCCAGAAGAAGGCAGCCTAGTGGCTCTGTGATTACAGTAGAGAACTAGACTTCTGTCTTTCTGCTTCACTGTCCCAGTGTGGGGTTTTTTTGAGGTCACCTCATTGAACAACATGGCTGCTAAGCTCCAACATATCTTTTCAGGTCATCCAAAGGTAGAAAGAGGCAAGATCCAAAAGCACACACATTCTCTTTCAAAGGATTTTCTTTGATGTCTCATGTGACACATCTACTTATATTTAACTTAGTCACAGAGTTTAGTCGCATGGACACATGTGGGAAATGTATTCTTTTACTGGGTGTAAATAGTCCCAACTAAAAACCGGGGTTTGTGTGCAGGGAAGAAGAGATGAATGAATACTTGCATCCCGTGGGCCATCATTCTGCTTCACACCTTCATTCATTCATTTACCACCCCCCCCATCATTTACTTCTCATTCATGCTTCCCCCATCCATCGTTACTCATTGACACCCTCTCTTATTTATGTACTAACTCATTCTTTCAAAAACAAATTGCATTTACAAATTTGCAAAATGCAAATTGCATTGCAAAAATAAATTGCGTTTATCACCTGTGAGAGTCAATTGCCGTATTAGGTAAAGAGAATAGATGTGAATAAGAAACCATCCTGTGAAGAGCTTGTAGACCACAAAAGAGACAGAAGAAGGCATGCAAACTAACCACTAAAATGCACAGTCATGAGCTTTAACGTCCATATCAGGTGCTACAGGAGCACAAAGGTGGCAGGTGAGACTGTCCAGGAAGGCATTTTCCCTCCTGCTCTTGGTTAAGTGATGGGAAGTGAGCCCCTGGAAAACGGGACTCCAGGGAGCATGGGTTCCAGGCAGAGAACTTTCCTCTTATTCTTCCAGTACAGGCAGCTCTACTCCCAGCAAAGCCATCCTGAGAGGCCAAGACAAAACCTCAGTCGTGTGGGTTCCGTTGCCATCAAGATTCAGGAGAGTCGGGTTGAGGCAGACCTGGGGAGGCAGGGGGCCCTGGGGAGGAAGGGACAGTCTTCCTTTGTTGGAGATGGTGCCTGACGGAGAAGACCGGCATAGAACCTATGGACTGATTCTAAGCTTCAGGGCCTGGGGTGTATTCAAGCAGCACCTAAGGCCCCCTAATTTATAGGTCCCCAAGGATATCTCTGCCCCTGGGCCAGTGAAGTTAAGACTCATTCTTTTCTGGACTCAAAATTAATCCCTGAGGGAGACCCATGGCCCCCTGAATCACCTGAGAAGTAGCTGCAAGTCATATGCTAACCCAACTTCCCCTCACTTCTTCAGCTCCTGGGGGGAGCCCTCAAAGGAGTCCATGTGAGGGCTCATTATACTGCCTGAGTCTGTCAGTACCAGTGACCATCAGAGCAGTGGTAATAGACTTTTTGTACCCTTCAGTCACAGCTGACTTTAATTCTTGTTTGTAATCAGGAGTGTCACAGAATGTCACAGAGCTCTCTGCCTCTCAGGTCCCAGGATGGGAAAGGAGTAAAGTTTAGGGATGTGGTGTGGGGCTGAGACAGGAGCCCCTGTTTGGTGCACAGCAGCTCCTTCTCAGTGCCCTTGCCGGGGAGTGAGGACAGGTGGTGTATTGTGCATGGGACCCTGAGTGGCGGTGCATGCATGGTACCCAACGGGAAGCGTGGAATGTGGGCCTTGGAGGCTTCTTTTCACTCCTGAGGAAAAAGCACTGTCTGACTTTGCTCGCTTGGGAGATGGTCCCTAAACCCTGGGCACTTGACTTTTTGCAAATAAGGGTATGATAGCCATGTAAGTGAGAAATCAGTGTTTTTAGGGTTAAACCACCAAAACTTGGGAGTCGTGTGTTGCAGCAGCTAGAATGACTTCAGCTGGTACAACAGTGGTCTCTTAACTGCCGCCCCAGAATGACGTGCCTGCACACCTTGTGAGGGGCAAGTGAAGAGGGGGCCATCTCTGCCCCGTTGCTTCCTGTCTCTCTGAAGTATGCGCCCAGGACCCCACATCCATCCCAAGAGTGGAAGCGGTACTTTCCCTTTTAAAAATAAACATGCAGCCAACAGAATCGGGGCACTGGTACCAGATGAGATGAAAAGCAGGATTGGAGAGGTCATTGCGCTTTGCTGACAGCTGTAAGGAAGGAGGGAACTGGACTCAGAGCCGTTGGTCAGAGGCACTCACTGTGGAGTTGGATGGACCTAGAGTCAGATCCCAGTGCTGCCACTCACAAGTTGTTCCTCCCTTTCTGAATCTCAGTTTTCTCCTCTGCAAAGTGGCCCCTAACAGCACCTGTCTCCCAAGGGTGGTTGTGAGGATCAGACAGTGAAGCCACAGTGGCTGTAGACGCTCAGGGAGGTTCTCTGTTACGGTCAGTACTATGTATGCCCCGCATGGTGAGGGGCTGCCGTGTGTCCTCATGGAACCCTCAGCCATCATGTTTGCCATGGAGGGTAAAAGGAAGGCTGGAAATCCCACCCCCTGCACCCTCAGATGGGGGGAAGGGGCTAGACATAGATGCATGCCCTTAAGTTCTGATTCTTCTCCTCTCCTCTTACACTGTCTGAGAACCTTTAGATTTTCTGTGTAAAAGCAAAAACGGCAATTAAGTCCCAGTTCTGTGTGTGTTTGTGTATGTGTGCGTGTGTGTGTGTGTACATAAGCATGTGTGTATACGTGAATGAGAGAAAGGCAGAGAGAGATTATGGGGTAGTTAGGATTTAGTATAAAGGGAGTCTGGCCTGGCAGAAGCTCTTCACCGCTGGGGGCTGAGGGACCAGGTTAAGACTGAACCCTAAACCCTGCAGAGATTTGGCAGCCGGCTCGGGCGGGGCTGCATCCAACACACCCTGACCTTGCCAGGGCAGGTGGCAGATGGAGTCTTCAAAGGCAATGAGTTCAGAAATCCATTTCTCTCTCAGGGTTTCTGGATGGCTTCACTGCACACTCAAAGGTCAGCCAATACAGCTCCCTTCACTCTCCATGATGTTAAAGGCTTGGGAAGCTGTGCAGACTCCCCTAGAGCCAGCTGCCTGGGACTCGGGGACAGGAATATCCCTTCCAGGGGGCCTCAGGAGGTAGTAAAACTCTTGGAGCTCCCACTACAGCCCCCCCCTCTTTGATATCCTGGAGAAGATGGTGTTGGCCTGGTCACAGCCCAGCACCCTTCCCACCCTTCTGGAGTGGAGCTGGCCTACATCATGAACCCCGGTGAGAATAATAAAAATAGTTTCAGGTTTTCATCACTTTCCCCCTGTAGTGCTGCATAACCTCTGCATTAACAAGCAGTGAACTGGTGTAATGGGAAGACCGGACACAGACACCATTTGGTTAAATAAAATGTTACTTCTCTAAAAGAGAGAAGAGAGAATATCCAATCAGAATGTATAGTGAAGATCAGCAACATTATCCTGGGCGGCGATACAAGATTCTAAACCCCAGAGTCCTATTCACGTTGTGCTTAGGGGTGGATAAGTCTCCTCTCTCTAAGCTCAGCCTTTCCTATGTGTGTGTATATACAAGGGGGTTCTGCACCCACTTGGTCTGGTGGTCCGCAGGGCCACCTCACTGAGCCCAGTGCCCCCTACAACTCAAGAGTTATGCAGTTCCCGGCATAACTGAGGGACAAGTGAGGCCCAGTATGACCAGAGTACTCACCTACCACCCTCTGGAACCTCTTGAAGGTGTAAGCTTACAGCTGTAGAACGACAGCAAGCATCAGTTATCCAGACGTCACTGGGAGTTACAGGACCAGGCTGTTGAAACCAGTTCTAGATAGTGGCCATCAAGTGCCCCGCAGAACCTGCCTGAAGTCTGCGAGGTACACACATTCCCGGGAGAAGGCATCCGATTGCTCCGGTTGGGTTAGGTGTCTTCCCCCACCCCAGGGGTCATTGCAGTGTGAGCCAGTGCTCCTTCCAGCTTCCTGAGAAGGGCCCAGGCAGGACGGAGACGTTGACGCAGGCAAAACGCAGTGCTACCCAGATTTTGAAGTGAGGGACTCAGAGGCTTTAGCACTTTGGGGAAATTGTTATTTACAAGAGACTGAAGAAACAAAAGTGATTCTCCACAACGGGGAGGGGTTGGCTAGAAAGAACCAAGCAGGCGATGAGGTTCCCATCAGAGGACTTGGCGTCTATTGCAGGACGTGGGCCCAGGTGAGGACTAGACTACCAGAGAAGGAAACTGAGACTGGGTAGGGGAAAGTGTGGAGTGAAGGACGGGACAGGGAGAGCCCTGGAAAGTGCTGCCACACAGAAGCAGGATGTACCTGAGGTGCCTACAGCACCCCTATTGCTGGTCTTTGGAAATACCGTGAATTCAGTTCTGATAAGTAAGGGATGAACTGAGGCTGGCGATCACACGCTTTGCCCTGTGAAGGGGTAGCCCAAAAACTGGGTCATTGAGCTGAGCATGAGCCTAATGTGTGTGTCAGCAGATAGTGATGGAGGAAATGAGGAGTCTGTACCTGGAGGGCCACATGCTATCACAGTATCTTCTGCATGTGGTGACACACACACCCCCCCCCACCCCTCCGAATATGATCCAACAGAATATCTCAGTGCCTCAGACAACAAAATGCTTGGCCTGGATGGGAACCGAGAGAACCAGAAGCACTTGAAGTACATTAAAGTAGTGTAAGAAAATGTAAATTTCTTTATTATCTAAAATGAATACCATCCTGGTAAAGAACAGGAAGGGGAAAAAAATTGATCTTGCTAATTAATGATTTCTGGTCTTTTCTAGGTTATCTTGGTTTCTCTGGGATAAATATTTAGTCAAATATAATGCTTAAATTCTCTACCAGAGCTATTTCCCTTCTTTCTGGAAGTCTCCTCTCCTTCCTCCTTCCTAAGCTGCCATCCAGGTGTGGGGAAGCCTAAAGGCCTTGTGACAGGAGTGGACTGCATGCTTTCACCTGACAGGGGACATTTTCCTTCTTGTCTCTGGCCATCAGATGCCACACTGTCTCTGCCTGCGCTGAGGATCCCTGCTGATGTAACTTGCTACCTGTCCTCACAGAACAAGCCCAAGCCAGGCCTGATTACTCTGTGGGAGCTCGGCCCCTTTGAGGCTGGCGAAACCTGAATGTGGCTGTTGCCAGCCCTGAGGATCTCTGAGGTCTGACAGCAGCTCTCACTTGATGCCTGGCCTAGGAGGTTTTTGCACCCCTTGGTACGGGGTCACTTCCCCACTTGCTGGAACCCCTGGAACCCTGTCAGCCAATAGTCCCCTCCTTTCCACACCCTCCAAACATCAGAGACACATAGGAGCTTCAGGGGACTTGATGACAGTACAGACGCCCTCTGCATGTCCATTGAGTTACATGGCCTTTTTTTTTTTTTTTAAGATTTTATTTTTAAGTAGGTTCCATGCCCAACATGGCGCTCGAACTTACAACCTCAAGATCAAGAGTCACACTGTCTACCCACTGAGCCAGCCAGGTGCCCCACATGGCCATTTCTACGTTGTTCCTCTGGCCTCATGTTGGTAGAGAGACACATCCACCTTCAGCTTCCTCCTCAATCCACCTGAAACTTGGGATTTTAGGCCTGAGGGGTGAAACCAGGGCCTCACAGGAGATCCTGTCTTCCCCTCTCCCTTTCTGCCAAAGCTTTCTGCCAAAGCTCTCTACTTCCTCCTCCCAGCTGGAAGAATCTTCTGTAACTGAACTAATGTGAGTTTGCTCCTTGGTGAGTTACAGGTAGATACCACACCAGGGGGAGTTTTCACAGAAAGGAAACTTTGTTTGCAGCCAGTAAGGAGATCATAGGGAATAACTTCCAAAGTCATGACCACCCCCCATCCCAAGCAAGGATGAGTAGGTTCTTTTTATTTAGAGTTTAGGATGAGTATTCAGAAAGGGGAGCTCTGTCACCACTTGTGAAGGCGGGCCACAAGGTTGTGTAGGTGTACTTAGAAAACATGCCTATACATTCATCCTATGTCATGTTGAAGAAGCTTGTGCTCCATTTAAGGCTGATACTGTGACATTATAATGAAGCAGAGGTAACTGTCGACACGGGTATGCTCTGAGAGCAGGTATAAACTGACTGGGGTTTGGGGCTCCTTCTCTTGGGTAAGGAGGGCGGGGCCTTGCTTACTTTTGAACCCGCGCTGGGAGTTTTACCACTGGTTGTCTCTGATAGGGTGAGGCTATTTCCTGGCCTGGTGGAGACTAGTGATTTTTACATTCCCTTTGTTCCCTTAAAATCCTTAACTACTGAGGTTTTTGCATTTCTTTGTAATTCTAGTATCTCTTAGGATGTTCTTCTAGAAGTGTGCTCCTGCTACTAGAGCCAGGTAAGGCACAGATGAGGGAAACTAGCTGGGTACCTAGAATGACTTCTCTTAAGTCACTAAAGCTATATCTCGTCTTTCTTTTTGGGGAAACCCCTAACTCTTTCTATTACACTTACTTTATACATAACATGACTCCTCTCTACTTATGCCTTATGTTCAGATCTCTACGGTTTCCTCTCAACATGCAAAGGGAACATTTGGAATTTAGATGTATCTCTTTTCCCTGAACAAGGCCTGGCTTTCCAGACTCTTATTTCATGAGGGACTGGCTGATAATTGACCTTGTGTTATTTGCCCTTGGCTTATAGCAGTCTATGGCATTAATTCATTGCATGGAACAACATGATTTGCAGAGAATGGAAATACTATCCCTCTTACATAGGTATTGAATTAGTATTGATGAACGAATGAAAGAATGAATGAATGAGGCATATTGTGATGGCATTTGGTTTCCTTTAGTTCTAAAGTTCCACAGTTTTCGATGGAGTTCAAAGTACAAGTCAGTTCAAGGAAAGATGTAAAAGGTCCTGACACAGAACTTGCAGGGGGCTGTTCAAATGGAGATGGCCCTAATTTATTTAGCTGTACATTTTGATTGACTGTTTTCCATTTAGAAGGAGGATATGAGAAGAGGCCATTTCCTCACTTTGTTCCCATTGTTTAAAAAATCGAAATTCAACTGAGTAAATTGAAAGATCTTACATGCTTTATACAGTAATTCATGAATTGAGCAGCCTCCCGTCTGGCAGATAGAAAGGAGCTCTGAAGAGCTGTACAAAATGAAAGCCTTCTGTAGGCAGAAGGAGGTGAATGAAGCAGGAAGTTGCTCTAGCAAAGAGTGGATTGTTTCAGATAAGATAACCTTCCTCTGGGGGAAAATAGGGGTCAGGCAGAATACCTCACTAGTGCTACTGACCAGATAAGTCCAGATTGATTGGTTACGGGTCACATTCCTGGGAGAGGCTGAACTGCAGGTAGGCTAGGTATTAAGTCCTTGTTTGATGATGCGGGATGTTTGCACAAGTGACTCCATTTGAGCCTGTTGCTTTTCTTTCTTTCTTTCTTTCTTTCTTTCTTTCTTTCTTTCTTTCTTCCTTTTTTTCTTTCATCACAAACTGCATCTGGTGATGATAGCTTTGCATTTTGAGTGAAAGTGAAAAATATTCAGAACAGTAAAGAGACACCTTGTTAAATCTTGAAGGACCCCCCTGAGCTGACATAGGTGGCCGGGTTCTAGAGTATTTTAGTGTCTTCTTTTGTAAGAGACAGAGGAAGCAGAAACAGCACCGAGATGTCTGTGGTGAAGGGTAGACAGCTGCACCCTGAATGAGAACCGATCAGGAGGGGCAAGGACATTAATCCATAAGTTAGTTTTCTCAACAGGGAAACACTTTAGCAGCAGTTTTACACAATGTAATGATTCACTCCACCTACGTGCGACAATAAAAAATAAAAAAAAATAGAAGAAAATGATTTTTTGGATAAAATAAAGGACTCTTAGTTGAAATTTTTTTTGGAAAAAATTAACTATTTTTATTGGTGAGATTTAGCATGCCAGTATCCATAAACACCTGCAGTACCACTGAAGCAAAACCAATTGCAAAGAACATAAAGATATGCTCTATGTTTGGGATCTGAAGAACGTTAACAAACCTTTTGGAATCTGTGCCAATTGTTACAAGTGACCAGAGTGCCGTTTGGACAAGTAGGCACGGTTAGTGTTAATGAGGCATTGTATTTCCAGCTGGTGGAAGAAATGGTCAGCAAACAAAGCCAAGAGCACTCAGTATTTCTCAAGCAGTCTTCTTTCTTGTATTGAATTAGTTATCAAAAAAAAAAGACCCTAAGCATTTTTTCATCTTTAGCTGGGATGCAAAACCAGTGGTTCTTCTGAGTATCTGTAAAGCTGGTGATCATATAAAACATGGAAACATTTGGGGCAACGCTAGAGTTATAAGAGATAATAACAGTGTGTTAGAAAATAACATTTCTGCCTGAACAAAAAGTCAATTGCATCTTGACTCTCCTCTCTCTCACAAATGACCTCGCCCCAGCAGTCTCTGCCCTGGAGCACACCTGCTGCACACTTGAATAGCAATTAAATAAAAAGTGGTTAACAACGGGCTTGAGGCTTCAGCAATCTCCATCTCCAGGAGTGGCATTCAGAGGTGACAGTTTATACAGTGGGCCAATGGGCCAATTCTTCCCCCATAGATGAAATGCACCAGAAGAGTTCCGGCCAGCCTCGGAAGGAGCCACACCCCTAGGTGGTATCTAGGGGTAAGAGGGAACTTGGGGGGTTGATGGGCCTGGAGCAAGAGTGGTGCATCTTGGCAGAGGAGGGGGATGTCTGGAAGGCCACTGCTCCTGGAAATGAGTCTTTTGGGAGATGTGCCTATTGACTGCGGCCTCCCAAATATCACCAGAACAACCTGTTAATAGGGCAAAGCTGAGTTTATTGCTTGCCTGCTACGGAACGGGGGAGCTTGGTTAGGATTCTGTAAAGATCATGAGGTGATAATTTAGGTGAGGATTGTGAGACCAGCAAGGTGAGGATTGTGAGACCAAAATTCAAAGAGTTTGGGGGCATAAACTTGTCTTTTGATACTAAAGAAGAATTCGATGGTCTTGAGAATTCCCTGTAATAAGCAATGATGTTATTTACAACTTTTATCTCTCGTGGCAAGACTCTCCAGGAATAGTAAAGTTGTGTTAATGAAGACAGTAGAATAGTTACAGTCAAGTTGACGTAGAGTGTGTTCTGTAGACAGCTGTGTTGGGGTAGATGGCTTTAGTTCTCACATCCCAAGAACAAGAAGCAAGAGAGCTGACAAGGATTTTGCCCAGTTCTGCAGGTGCCCACAGACAGTGTGAGTGTTAATTAGTTGCCTCCCCAGCATCAGACCTTCTTTTTGATGGCTCTGATTGGGGATTCTAGGGAGCGTAGCTCCCTCCTTGGCTTCGGTGATGAAACTATGACCTGGTCCGAGGCTAAACCACTCAAACCATCCATGGGGGGATTAGCACTGCATAAGCTGATTCAGTTGGAGAAGATTATACAACATTTGGTGTGAATGTTTGGACAAAGATGCTGTCTCTTTCCTGTTGGATGTAAACAAAGAAGCGTATACCCCAGGAGCAGCTGTGGCCCTTTTAAATCTGTAGAAGATCCGGGCATGGGGTGAGGCCAACCCCATGGATGGCAGAATAGAGAAAGAAAAAGAATCTGGACCCTTGATCAAGCGGCTGGATCAAGCCACTCCTGAACATAGTGTTACCTCTGTGGATATGTCAGCATATAAATTCCCTTTGCTATGTAAGCAATATGAGGTAGGATTTCTGTTGTTTAAAACAAATATATTTTCTAGGACACTGGTAAGCATCCACTCCTGACCCATTTGGTGTTCCTTTGGAGTGAAGAGAACCATTCCCAAAGTTGCCACGAGATCCACTCTTCTGTTTTGCCCACTATGGTATGTCCAGTATCTAACAAAGTACATGGCACATGATAGACGTTCAGTGAAATTTTCCTAAGAAAACATTGTCAATGTTTGATTGCTTAGCTCACATGTTGAAACAGTCATGGCCAGAAGAGAGACTTTCTGCTCTTAATGACATGCAAATGCTGTATAAAGTGAGGGGGAAATCTGCTTTCCTGTTGTATTTGTATCTTATTTTGCAAAGGGAAATTCAAACCCTGCATGAACCTGCAGGACCTGTGGGCAGCTCTCTAGCTTATGGTGGCTCCCTTGGGTTGATAAAGACACAGTTCCTCAGCAATGAAGATCAGTCACATGCCTGTCATTTCCTGTTGATGTCCCCTACCGTGTACTACAGTTCTGTTTAGAATGAAAATAAAAATCTATATTCTTTTAATAGCGATATTTTAGCAGCTCTAAATTATCTTTTAGTCCTATTCTTATAATTTTATTTTTATTTATGAGCTAAAGCTCACAGGCTAAAGCCTATAATCAATAGTGGTAGAGTTACATATTTTCTCCCATTTTAAATCAAATTCAGAACATGAAATGTGATGACATTGATGATTGAAATGCTTAAAAATGTTATAAGGAAACGGGGAAAAATCACAAAGCAATTACAAAGTGCAATTTTAACTTGTAGGTTTAGGGAGTACCACCGTGAGTTGTGCTCAGATTATCAAAAGAGAAGCAGCTATGAATGAGGGTTAGGAAAACAAAGATGTACTTTTTTTTTCTCCCCACGTAGCTGAGGATCTGAGTGGAGAGTGCTTAAATACTATACATACCGACAGTAAATGTCCAGATTTAGAAGGTTTACTAGAAAAGATCATAAAACCAATCAAGAAAATGCCATCCAAAGAGATCAAATTGATTCAAGTTAAGCAGTGTAAACATTCTGAATTTTCCTTCGTGTCATTAATGCTTAATGAAGTCTCTGAAGGAGGCATGGAGATGTGGATTCAGAGTGCTGTTTTAGTTGTGGCTTATCTACATTCTCTCTTTGTTGCCTGGAATCACAGTCACACTGAGGAACAGAGCTGAATTGGAACAGGCAACACCTACTCACAAGGAGAAGATGGGCAGGGAGCCCACAGAGTCCATAGCTAAGATATCAAGGTAGAGCATCAGGTACTCCCTTCTTAGTTCTGGAAGCTTCCATCTAGGGGTAGTGAGTGGAGCCCTCCAGTGGCAGTGACTGTAGCTGCAGATTCAACCTCTAACAAAGAAGCCAAGAGTGCAGGGATCAGGGCGGGCTTCTGTTTAGAGAGAATAATGGCAGAGGTCTTCATGGCAAACCTTTAGGATTGAGCTAGGATCCAAGTAGGATCTCAGCTTGGCAGGCGAGGTTCACCTGATAGTGGAGGCAAAGGATGTGGAGTTTGACTCATCTTGGCACACAAGGTTCTAGAATGGGTTGACAACTGAGGTCCCCGTGCTGTAGAAGATTGCATCATAGGACCTTGAAGCAGGGCAGGGCAGCCACAGAGCTACAGTTTTGCCTCCCCACCTGGATGGAGCCTACAGGGTGATATCAACAGCATGAGTAATTGGGAATGACGAAATCTGATCTTTCGCTTGCATTTTAAATGTTATGTTCCTTAAAGTTGTGAGATGTCCACTCCTGGGATTGGCGCTAATGGCTTGTGTGCTGCTGCTTAAAAATAATGTGATAGTTCCGTTGCTTCTCAAGTATGGAACCAAAGTATTGTGTGAATGTGGGCATACCTAGAACCTAACCTTAGATCAGGAATAAGGATCTGGAGATCCTTGTAGCAAAAGAAATAGTTACTCTCCACTCTCAGGAAACCTGAGGAAACTCCACTCTCAGGATAACAAGGGGAAACCTGGGATGCTGCCCTCACTCACTGAGTCCAGCAGAATCTAAGCCATCCCGCACAGCACGCCTGCCCCTCCACCTCCCATCCTGCTGCTGCTCTCACATGTCAGCGGGCACCAAAGTGTTAATAGCAAGGACCTTGGGAAAGCTGTGCTTTGTTACAGGGAAATAGCTTTTAGCTCCAGCTGCTGCTGCCAGAGGAGATGCTTGAAAGCAAAAAAGGGAATAATAGGCAAGAAAAGGACTTTTGAATCACATGGGAGTCTTCAAGGACCACTCAACCCAGAAGATGTTCCTCTTACTGCTTTAAGCCATAGTTCTCTAAAGCCCCCAGAACATATGCAGCTTCCTTCACTGTCTGGAGATTGTGTTTGAGTTCATGGGAGCCCCAGGACACTGCCCTGTTGCATAAGGACTTGCTCGGTAGCAGGAACTAGGGACAGCATTAATAATAGGAGTAGCACTGGAAATGCAGTGCTGAGCCCTGTGTTCTAGTCAGCTTGGATGGCACTGAGCTTTATGAGAGTCCTTGAGCAACTACAGACCGAGACTCCTCTAACTCTACGTAGTGAATCAGCTGCAAAGACCACAAGGGGACTCCATGAGCCAGGGAATGCTGGGGAACCAGGGCTATGAAAGAATAAGCAGATCTGGATCAGACTCAGGGCTTCGCCCATTCCCATCCAGGGAGGAGGGTCCCCATCCAGGGAGGAGAAAGTTAAAGGCTGGGCCCCCTCCACCATGCCCAGCCCACCATACTCAGAGAACATTAGGTGACCTCTGTGTTTAAAGCTCTGTGTTGCTGAGTGGGACCTGCCTGCTGTGTACCTATTGAGTGGGATGGGGCAGGAGGTTGCATAAGGGGCCCTGCCTGTGGTTGAAGAAGCTGAAGGAAGAGGAGGTTTAGGGGAGAGATTTGTGGGGCAGTAGCCCACCGCGAGGAAAGGAACCTGGTGGAAGAGGGGAGGATGGTGGAAGATGAAAGGCATTTCAGTGAGATCTGGACTCAGTCTTGCTGGCCAGAAACAAGGTAGCCTTTAATAGCTCCAGGAAGTCTTCAGTAGGATTGACATAGATTTGCATTTGGAGTGTAATATGAGAACTTGTTGGGTCTGGCCCCCGGACTCAAGGGTTCGTGGAGGTCCTACGTGATTCTAAATTATTTGTAATCTGCTGTTTATATGCATATGTAAATGTACAAATTTAAGTTAGTTCTTTGCAAATTTAAGCATACCTCAAAATGCTTAAACTAATTGTTTAACATAGTGGTGTCCAGTTTGGGGAGGTAGTTTCGTTTTGTCTTATTTTGTTTTGTTTTGGTGAACGGTTTCCTCAAGTCCAATCTAATTTGGAAACTGAAAGAGCAGAACAGATAAATGCAAGATCTACTGTGGTCGAAGGAGACAGAAAAGGTGGAGAGCAAAATCACTGAATCAAAGAGGATGGCATGACCAGTCCCACTTTCCAATGGGCTAGCCCGGTTGTGCTGCGTTACCGGTGCCTGACGCCCGCTCCACCACTCGGGACTGCTGCTCCCAAGCAAATTCCCTGGTCTCTCTGACACCAGTTTCCTCCTAGACAAAAATGGACTGTCAGTACCTAGTTTATATACCTGCCATGTTGATTAAATGATTCAGCATATATGAACATGCCCAGAATAGTCTCTGGCAGTGGAAGATGCTCCACAAGTCTGGAACAAGTAGGAAAATACAACCCCGCCCAGCCTTGCAGCCACTGGTTGTTGCTGATGCTCTTTCTTGCAGCGCTCAAAAGAAGGTAACTTTTCCAAGGATGTCCCAACATGTCGTCTCTCTGGCCTTTGGAATTTCCAGTGTTACCCAGAGACTTAGATGTTGAGATCACAAGGAGGTGGCACCATATTTCAATAAGCTCCCAATTGTTAAATAATAAAGCAGTGGCCTCAAGTGATCTTAGCTTAGATTTAGAGTAAGAAATACATTTTACAGCATGACATACCAGATATAAAACTGAAACAAAAGTTTCATGAAATAATACACATACATCTGATGCATTTTTTAAAACAATTTTGTCATTAAAACAAGAATACTGGTCACAACCGTTAAAGGTTTCACAAACCCAGTCAGTGATGGGTCACAGTTCACACTATGAAAAACACAGGAGTAACAGGATATGCACCTTTCGAAAGACCACTGTAATTTTGATGCAGTTTTAAGAGGGAAATGTGGAATCATAACCACATAACTACATTCTGTAGGTCCATCCAGAATGCTTTTTCTCCAAAAGACTGGAATTCTAGGCTTTTCATCACATATATTAATCAGGAAACACTGGCTTTACTTCTCTGCATAGGACACTGCATGCCTGAGTCTGTGTTGTCTCATGTGCATGAGCACATATAGGTTATTTTTAATCACGAGTATTTAACCTTCTGGTTTGGATCTGTACTTAGCCTTACACTGCTTAAACAGCACAGAGACACCAACTGTGTGTTTATAATTGAAGAAAAACATTGTGTAAAGCCACAGAAGGAAGGAAGAGGCGATTCCTGTTGGATGTGTATATCACTGCTTCAAAAGAGTTCCCTGGGGTAACCGTCTCTGCGTAGACTCCTTCACTCCTGCCTGGTGTGGGGACACAGTGCCCATTTTCAAGGAGTCTACTGGGGAGGTCTGACTGGAGATTGTATAATCACTGTTTTCAAAATTTGTAAGGGAGTGTAGATGAGAGTCTCAGCCACCCACTGGAGAAGGCTGGTACCAGAGAGACATGCTGGGCCCACTTGGGCAGGCTCTGCAAAATGAGTAGGGATCTTTCTGCTGAGCAAAGAGGACAAGGAACGTGAAGGAGAGAGATGAACACATCCAAAGGCATGGAGATGTGAATGGAAGGAAGGCTGGTGCCTGGAGCAAGGGAATTCAGGATGACTGAAACACAGGGTACACAGGGATGGAAATGAGGTCCAAAAGGGAGGCAAAGGCTTGTTCAGCTGTGATAAGGAATGTGGACTTTCTGCTGGGGCAGTAGGGGGCTTTGGAATGATTTGAAGAAGAGCACAGCTTGCCCAAATCCATGTTTTAAAAAGATCACACTGACCATCTGGAGGAGCATAGGCAAGAGGGAAGAGGTTGGAGGCAGACACAGCTGTAGGGTCAAGGTGAGCTATGCTCATGCTCAGGCCTGAAGAGGGCACAAGTAGAGGAGGAGGTGGGAAGAAAGTCTTGCCAAGGTTTATGGGAAGCCAAAGAGAGAGGAGTTCAGGATGATACCCAGGCCGCTCTGCTGACCAGATGGATGGTCCTGACGTCTTCTGAGCCACGGAACAGTAGACAAAGGATAGGGTGTTTGGGGAGAGGATGAAAGGACAGAGCCTGACAAGGAGACAGGGGAGGGATGAAGGAGTTTCAGCATGTGCCAAGAGCAGTGACATGTGACACAGTGTGCCATTTGCTTGTTACCTTCTACAAGATGCTCCTCTGAAAGATATAATGTTCACAGCTAAGTTACTTTAATTTTAACCATCCACTGCCCCCCACCACACACACATAGATGCACAGACACACATGTGCATGCTCACATGGCACTCCTACCTCCTACCCTTTTCTTAACTGAGAGCCAATCAGATTCTAATCTGGGCCCAAGGCCATGGGAAGGAGGCAGATTCTTTCACCCAGTTTTGCAGTAAAAATGCCTATGCCCGTAGTCTGCTGACAAATGGCTAATTAGCCTGATTTTAAGTCCCGATCCCTTGGAAAGAGCATGTCAGAAAGTCCTGAGCTTGACCAACGAAAGCTCTCCCTGAATTAGGGGAGGTTGCGGGTTTTTCCAAGTGGCCTGTGTATCAGCCTTAGAAAATGCAGACTCAGCTGTGACCCTACGGAGAAGAGAAGGGCCGTCCATTCACACAGGCTGATTCTTGGAATTGCCACCCTCTCCTGCTGAGGCCTAGAGTGAGGACTGAACAAGTAACTCTGAAACAGCAGTCATCAGGGCACTCAGACACGTGGGTGCCCTCCAAACAAGGCATGGACGAGGGAGCAACGACTGGAGAGGGGCCCAAGGGGACAGCATAACACTAAGGCAGTCAGTGTCAGGGTGATGTCACAGAGCAGGCCAGGACAAAAGAAAGGTTAGAAAAATCTGTTCAAGTCAATGTCCAATTAAACTTAATGGCATTTTAAAATCATTTCTCATTACTGTGCCCATCTCTCTGCTTTCCTTCAAATTTCTCAAATGTCTTCAGAGAGAGTGCTCTTGTCTTTCTGTATCCATGGGTTGGTTGGGCTGACTGCCCTGAGTTTTTATGTCTGTATGGCTCCTCCCCTCCAGGAGAGCATTTCAGCAGAGAAGTGGTATCTGGTAGCATCCAGATTGGTGACAGACAGGAGTTAATAAACACAGACAACTCCTTCAAGTTTCTTGGCCAAAATGGAAAGGCAAGAGACAGGCCAATCACTAGAGAACAAAGAAAGTTTTTGAGAGTGAGATTTTCTTTTTCAGCAACAAGAGATCTGAGCATTTTTATAGGCTGAGGAAAAGGCCAGTGGAAAGGAAAGGTCAAAGATGCAGGAGAGAAAAGGGATGATGGGTGTGTGGGCGTTAGCCTGGAGACACAGGGCCCTGGGCCTGTACCCAGCTTTTCTCCCAGAGTACACAGATGCTCCTCCCACCTGGTTTGGGCACAGCATGGCTCCATTCTGGAGAAACAGATGTCACTCCACAGGCAGGGTTGCAAGTAGCCTTGCACAGAGCACCCAGCATCTATGCAATGCCCCCTTTCTACCTTCCCTAATGAGCAGAACTGAGGCCCAGGTGATCCCCTGCCTCCTCTCTTACCATGTCTCTGGGTCCCCAGGTGTCCTCTGCATACTTCCTGCACACTCCTGTGTCCTAAAAGCAGCCCTGCCCTCTTCCAACCTGACTCTGCCTTGAAAGGACATCTTTCTCCACCTGGGTCCTGCTGAGCCTTTTGCCAGCATCTAGGTGTTACTCTTATTCTTCCATCAACTTTGATCAGATTATCTGGAACAGCCCAGCCTCTTCCTGATGCTCTGCTCTGCACTTTGAAACTGTGCCCCTCAGATCAGAGACCTACTCCCTGTCCTCCCATGCACATCCCACGTCCCACCCCTGACACTTGAAGGACGTGCCACACCTCTGCCTAGACCTCATCTCTGATTTCAGCATCAACCTTGATGCAGAAGCTTCTTCCTGCTAAGTCTTCTCCTCCCTGCTCTAATTCACAGCCCCCACCTACATTCACTTCCAGCAGGTCCTGCTGTGGACAGTCTTTGAGCATTTATTCTGGAGTCCTAAAGGGCTCAATGTTGATGTAAGAGGCTGTCCCTCACAACTCAGAGTACAAATACTCACTGTGCCCTTTTGGCTTTAATTAGACAAACTCTAAGACATTGGAAGAGATGAAATAGTCTGGAAAAATGTTCCTAAAAACCCAGCTTAATAGAGAAGACAAAGTTCCAAGAGAGAATGGAAGATATCCTACAAGCAAGAGGCACTAGAGACACTGAGACACTGAGGCATGCACACACCATAGAAGAGAATGGTGTGAAATCTTCACTTAGAATGTGAATTTAACCTTCTGGGCAGCTTTCTCTGTTCCAGAAAATAAGAAGGAAGCTAAGAGGAGCCAGTGTTGGAACTGAGTGTTGGCTGAGAGAGAAGAGGAGCATGTCTGATTTCACATTGGGTGGCCAAGGCTCAGGAATGCTGGGTTGTACCTACCAAGGCTACTTGGAAATGGTTGACGGGAGTGGACCCCCTGGCCAAGCCATAGGAGCTTCAGTCCAGCAACACTAAATCAGAAGACAGGCTAAGGTGAGAAGTGGAACAGTAAGCTGAGACTGGAGAGGCTGAGCAGACTTCAAAGTTGGAGGTCAGGAAAATTAAGCAAGGGTGAGACACGGAGCAGATGGGAGGCAGAGCCTTGCAAGGGAATTGCAGGCACTCAGTGCCTGCCCCGTCTGAGCCTCCCCTGCATGCACACACAGCTCCACCCCCTACCATCTGTTGAAGAGACAGTTCTAAACACCATCGTTTATAAAATGTATTCATGGCCAGAGATGATTGGATCAAGAGGGGCACATGCTCCCAGCAGCCTGTCTATGAGCTGCCCAGCAACATATGATGTGGTCACATGATACCCCAAGGTGGGTTGGGTCCATTAGATACTGCCACTGACCCTGGATATATCAAGAAAATGAGGCATCAGCAGAACTATGAGATGAAGAGAGACTTTAGAAGTCTTGGTAGGCCATGGAA
The DNA here is from genome assembly GCF_046562875.1 of Panthera onca. Taxonomy (NCBI): domain Eukaryota; kingdom Metazoa; phylum Chordata; class Mammalia; order Carnivora; family Felidae; genus Panthera; species Panthera onca. Next base: position 50,768,677 of record NC_138348.1, on the reverse strand, counting down.
AAAACACATTAGAAGTATGCTGAAATGGTAGTGAGTAGAACTATATGCTCAGTAGAAGATTAAGAAGCCAATCAATAAAGAAAGAAGAGAGCACAGCTGAATTAGGTTAATAATGGACCAGAGCCAAGATCTAGAAGTTGTGATACTGAGGTTCCAGGGGTTACCTTGGACCCAGAACAAAACTCCTGCTCAGTTGGTCTTAGGACCTACTCCTACCAGGGTGCCTGCTCTTGAATTTCTGTGAAAGTCCATTTCCATTATTGCTCCATGAGTGGTTTCATAAGAAATCATCACCACCACCCCTAGCTAACCTTTATATGGAACTACTCTGAGTGAGTCTTTATTACTCACAACCCAAATGCTTAGCAGCAGAACATGTATGGACTTGGGCCACCCAGAAGTACATTTGGTGGATGTTGGATTTGGGCCACTCAGTGTTTTCACATAGTTTGCCATGGTCTAGCTGTGCATAATGATGAGGTTTTGGAGTAGTGGTGGGGGTTCAGAGTCAATGGCCAAGAAAGAATTCTTAAAGACCTCTTTGGTACAAAAAAGGTGATTTTATTAAGGCACGGGGACAGGACCCATTGTCAGAAAGAGCTGCATTAGGGTTATGACGAGTGACTACTTATATACTGTGGAGTTGGGGGAGATAAAGTCAAGAGGAAGTTTCTTTTTTTTAAATTTTTTTTTTTTAACGTTTTATTTATTTTTGAGACAGAGAGAGACAGAGCATGAACGGGGGAGGGGCAGAGAGAGAGGGAGACACAGAATCGGAAGCAGGCTCCAGGCTCTGAGCCATCAGCCCAGAGCCTGACGCGGGGCTCGAACTCACGGACCGCGAGATCCTGACCTGAGCTGAAGTCGGCCGCTTAACCGACTGAGCCACCCAGGCGCCCCAAGAGGAAGTTTCTTAAAGGTATTTCCATATGCTAAAGACTTACAGATTACTGGAAGCCTAGCTGTTGTCAAGCTAAGGTTGTTTTCCCTCTAGCAAAGCATTATCTTTAAGGCAGTAGGGAGTTCCTGGAGATTAGCTATTGATAAGATTGCCCTTTTCTTGTAATTGTACCAAGATATTTGTAAACTGATGGAGACTATCAATTTAACCATTTGTTTCCTGACCTTTCCTTTGTCTTTGGGCAGCCAGGAGTGCCTGAGGAATATCGCACACATCCCACCTGGGGTCAGGGGGGTGGGCGGGGGTGGGGGGGGGGGGAGTGTACTAGCTTGCGCTTTGACCTCAGCTTGCCTTATGTTCCCTCATCAAGATGAAACCTGAAAATGGTGGAAATCTCCCTGAATAGGGAAGAAGCAAGAATGAATAACACACAAGAGAAAGGAGATTTAAACTATTGAGAGGAAGCTATAGTTTCTGGAAGAGAAACACAGATGAAGAACAAAAACTTGAATGTAAAGAAAGCTGCATGGAAGGAGCTTAAAAAGAGCCTGGTTGGTGATTCCTCGTAGTGAGGCAGCTACAGATAGACCCAAATGATCTGATAGCAAGATGGCTTCCTGATAGTCAATAAAGTATAATAAAGAGTCAGCTGAGATTGGTCAGACTTACTGTTTCTCACGAACCATAGACAAACCACTAGAAGGAAACATGGATACATCTTCAGAGATCATGATTTTGGGGTGGGAAAATTAAGGAATTGAGAACGTAAATGGTGTTTTCCTTATTCTTCCTCATGTCCTTTGGAACTCTAGAAGGAATACCTCAAAGATGATCAACAGTTGGCCGCAAAAAATCAGGCTGATGTTTAGATGAGGTTCTGAGCCATGGCTTAACATACCAGAAGAAATGCTTTTTAACCAAGAATGCAGATCTTACAAAGACATGGGGGAACTAGCTATTGATTAGCTAATCCCATCAAGATGATTTAAAAAGGGAATGCCAAGAAGAAAAGGGAAACAACACAACAAAACAGATAACACACCAGACTAGTCCCTGTGGATGATATTAAGTAGGATGTGGGAAAAAGACTTTTGGCATCAGTGGTTGTCAGTGATCCATGGGAGGTAAGATCAGAAGACCAGCCAGAAGTGACCTCCAGCGTTCTAATGTATCCCACACAGAGAACAAGCACAATGATCCAGTGCAAGGCCTGTGGACCCCAGGCATGCCAGCAGATCACTTAAAACGGTCAGGTTAGTGGCAATTAACCTGCCTGGAAAGTCTGAGGCAGAAAACTCAAGGAGCAGGGTACACGTGGAGCTTAGCAGAGTGACCCCTTGAACGGAGTATCGCAGGCAGAGGGGCAATGCTCTCCTAAAGCAAATCATAGCACTAGTACAAAGGCAAAATCTCAGCATGAGGGAGGAAGTCCACCAAAGAGACATGTCCTGGAAGTCTTCTTTGATTAAAAACCTCTTGAGTTGCTTTGCTGGCAAGATGTATCAGAATACTTTGGATGTAAAGAACAAAATCCTGCCACAAACTGGGCTAAACAATGAGAAATGTGTCATTTGGCTAAGGAGCTGTGGTTAGTGACAGGATCAGGAACTCTGGATCTTTCTGGGCTACTGGGCCATCTTCCCTTTTCAGTTCATCTTCAGGTTGGTGGCAAGATGGTTGCCACTCCAGGCATCAAGTCTAGACATGTAAATAACCAGAAGAAAAAGTGCTTCTTCTAGCTTTCTGTTGGGAAAAGGAAAATATTCTTCAAGCCCCCAGCAAACTTTCCCTTTACATGTCATTAGCCAGAAGATGCCAAGTTTTGAATCAGTCCCTGGCAAAAGGAGTGGGATTATGTAGGCCAAACAGATCCAACTCCAGAGATGGATCCTCTTCCCTTGTGTGTGGGAAGAGAAGGTGTGTGGGGGAGAAATGGAAACCTGACGAATTCAAGGTTCATTTAGGAGGGAGGAAATTAGGGGGGAGTTAGTGCTGGGCAGGTAATTACCAGTGTGCTTCACAAGACATCTTCTGATAAATGTAGACAGTGAGTTCAGGTCAGAAAAAAATCTATATCAAAGTAAGAAAGAGAAGGAGAAAGAAAATGTGTTGAGAAATAAAAACTCTTTGGGAAAGTAGAAGTAATTAGGCCCTCAGGGAAAATTACTGCATCATCATAGAGATCATGGTAGTGAAAGAGATAATGTTTGGATATGGTCAGATTCTGTCATAGCTTTTGAGTTAAGATTTTCGAAAACTCAGAAGAAAAAAATAGGTACACATTTTCAGTTGCTGGGAGCCTAGATAGAGAGACTCAGTGTATTTGAGAAGCTCTCTAAAATGCTGTTCTGACGCAGTCACAAATGGTAGTAAGGGAAGGACTCAGAGAAAGATATGCTCACTGATGTCTTAAATGGACGTGTATGTACAAAGGCTGAAAAGAAAACCTTTTCAGTAAGGTTTTTCTTTACTGAAGTAAGGACGGCACATTCTTGCCTTTGTCTTAATACCTGTTCTCTGTCTCTCTCTTACCACCTTACCTCATCCCCATCATTTTGCCTCTTCACTGCACTTCCACTCTCTAGAAATATGGAAACTTGCTTACCTCCCCACTTTCCTAGAGGGGCCCATGCCAGATCTGAACTTAGAAATCTGGTCTTCTGTCTCTACTGGGAAGCTGGGCTCCTTCATGGAACCATGAACTTGACTCAGGGTTACTTGTTTTCTACAACTGAGACACTTTGAGGCATCATGCAGCAATTTTGCTTTCATCAAAGCTTTGCTCAAAAAAAAAAAAAAATGAGGTTATGTGCCTCTTCATATTCTCATGGGCTAAGGATCTCCCAAAGCTCCTGACACTTAAAGCATCCTGGAGGGATGTGTGTCCTACCTACCACTTGGGTTAACTGGCCATGTGACATCTTTCAAGGCACAGAGGGCTTTCCTTGATTTGGAGGACACTGTTTTCCAATCGCAAGCAGAATCCCTTCTTCATACTGGCGAAAAACACCATCTCCTTTTCCCCTAGTGATGTCTGTCTAACCTTCCGGCTGTGATTCCCTCCATTCCCCTGATGTCTGTCCACAACAGCTCTGGGCTCAGTGTTGTCTGCCCTCCTGGAAACATTTTCTAGCCAACATGAGCACCACAGGATAGCGAATCAAGTCTGGAGCCCACATCTGCTGGACCAGCAGCCCCCACTGAGAACCTCTCCAGGTGAGAGGTGGTCTTGGCAGGAAGCCATGGCCTGCACCCCACCTGCTGCCTGTCACGACTCTGCATATGCTGTCAGCACTCTGCACCAGAGAGAATTGACCAAGATGAGGAGCGCTTCTAATGATCTGGCACTCTGCCTATTCCCACACCAAGCAGGGACCTCCCCCCACGCAGCCCGATCTGGTGTTAGCCTTCTCCTCCTACTGGTCCTGAGCCCAAATCAGTATTGTCAGTGGTATCAGGCCCAACTTCCAGGACACTTGTCACTATAAGAACCAGAGTCAAAGCCCCAAGAGTAAGTCTGGAGCTCCAGAAGGTACTCTGCACAGGCCTTGTGCTGCCAACACTGTGAGCCTAGACTACTTCCCTTGAGATCCTGGCCATCAGCCTCTCCTTCCCCATACCTCTATTCCAGCACTGGCCCCTACCCTCTCTAGCTGCCCACTCAAACTGGTCTCCCTCCTTTATAACGCTGGGTTTCATTGGACTTCTGTCAGCTGTCTTCTTCAATCCTGCTGCCTCCATGTCCCCAAATGATCACATGAATAATAGAACTTTTGCCTCAATGCCAAGTGATCACCAAAGAGCAGATAGCCCTCTCCTGGGCTTCTGGCCTCAGCTCAGCTGCCCTTTGCTGCCCTCCCCTGGCCATCAGCATCACTGCAGGTAACCTTTCAGTGCTCTGATGGCTTTACTGATGCTCTTACTCAATAAACATTTATTTAGGGCCACTCTGTACTACGCAATGTCTAGACACTGAGGATTCAGCAATACAAACACATACCACTTTCTTTCCAGGAGCACGGTCTAGTGAGGAAAAGTAGAAAGACAGAGACACAGAGAGGCAGAGAGACAGAGAATGGATGAATTGTAGTGGACCCCTGGGGATGCCTAGATTTGCTCATCATTCCACAGACTTCACCGCCCAGAACCTGCACCTAACACCCCTTCTCTTCAGGGATGGAGCTGGGGACCTTTGACCTCACTCCAGTAGTGGAATGTGCCAGCCCCGTCTGCCTTCTTCCTCCGGGGCATTTTATAGTTTGTTTTCGTTGATAAACCAAATTTTTCTGAACAGGTGCCAAGCATTCTGACGGGCACTAGAGATACAGTGGGGAAAATGCTAGCCCCATTGCCCTTGGAATTTATAGTCTAAGGACACAGACAAAGTAAGTAATCAGACAGATTGTTTGGTAACACTTATAGTAAGCATTTCCTTTTGCTATGTTCTGCCTTGTTCATATCTAGTAAGAGTCCTGCACAGCAAAGATCGGGTACGGGGTCCATTGTTTTCAGGTAGAAGGAATGAACCAGAGAGGAGCATAGCTTATACACGTGGTGAGCATCTTGGGAAGTACTGAATGCATGCCAGAGGGTGCAGACCAGAGGCCTAAGAACCAAGCCCATTGCCCCCAACAAGTGTGCTGAGACCCACAGCTCCTGTGCCTTCTCAGCTACAGGACACCCAGCCCTTCCTGACATGGTCACATGGTCTTGTACCCATCCTCCTCATCTCCACAGGCAGATCCAGATGCGTGAGATCTTTAGCAGGTTTCTGGCCAAGTCAAGAATGACTCGAGCAGCATGGTCCAATATTGCAGGAGCCCTGTCTGCTCTGTTCGCCTATGTATATACCCAATCCTTCACACAGCACCTGGCACATAGGAGACACACCATAATTCTGTCGGTGGTTGTTGAATGAATACATGAGCTGTGCATAATTATCTGGCAGGAGCATAGCTTCTGCAAAGAACTTAGTCATGACTAGACTCATTTGATCAGTGTAGACAGCCATTCTGATTAATCCAGACCTGGATTTATAACCTAATTTTGTGTATTGGCCACCAACAGGGTGTAGACTGCATTGTAGTGGCGGTCAGGGCCAGGAGTACAGAGCAATAGCGAGAACACATTCCCCAGGTTCGAGAGACGAGCCTCTACAAGGGCCATGCTCCCTTTGGCGGGTCCTCGTGTGTCCCTGTGCTGGTTGGTAGCGACTGACTTTCACTGGATCTGGCAGGGGCTTCACCACGTTTTGCTTAAAATTACAGCTGGTTTGTAATTTCGGCCTCAGACAGTAATTACAGCTGCCGGAGCTCCTTGGAGAGATAATTACAGAAAGGATTCAGCACATTCATTTTATCTACGCACTTAACCATCAATTAAATCATTACCGCCTAATCCTATTCCAGAGTCTAGAAATGTTCTGTGAATGTATAATTTTGAAGGCATGAAGTTTGTTTTCAGATGGTTTTAAGTGAAAAATTGCCCAATTTCCAGAACCAGTGGAGGCCCGCGTGTGCCTCCCCTGTGGAGTCAGAGCCAGGGATGTTCTGGTCTTGTGGTGGCTGCTTCCCTGGAAGCCAGCCATGGGAGGGGTCAGGCGGGAATGGATTGGCAGGCGGTACCCAGCTTTGCCTTTGATCTCCCATGAAGTTCATGATCTTTCAGAGCAGGGTTACTACAGGGACCTAGACGTCAGCTGCTGGGGCCAGATGAGAGAGTGGCTCATCTTGCCAACAGGCTTTCAGGAGGGCCCTCCCCTGCTGGGGTTTTGTAGGAGCCCTAGGCCACCGTCCACTAACTGAAAGCCAGGGATGAGGTCTTTTCAGTGCAGGAACCATGGTATTAAAAACACAGGCTCTAGAGTCATACCACTGGGCTCATGTTTTGGCTCTACTGCTTCTGAGCTGTGTGTCCTTGGGCACGTTTCTGAACCTCTCTGAGCCTCAGATTATTCATCTCAGCACAGCAATAGACCCTCTCAAATGGAACAGTTTGAGACTTAATGAGAAGTAATGAGACTTAATGAGAAGCGTGTTTGTTTAACACAATGTCTGCCCTTAACGGATACTAGGTACGTTTTGATCACTGATGTTATTTAACATACAAGTATGTTCAGGAAAAGGAGAGAAGCAGAAGGGAAAACTGGACTGTCTGTAATGTGCTGCCTCAAGCCCAGTGGCTGATGAGAGCAGGGGGCACCAGGCCTCAGGCTTCACTGACCAGCTTGGACTTCACAGCTGTGCCATTCGACCTCCATCTCCCTCAGTGGTGACCCACCAGGAGCCCCCGACTCCAGCCTTGCTCTGCCCCTTCTGCCTCGACCCTGCCTTCTCCTGGCTCCCGCTGGCTCCCAGAAGAAGTCTGCTGTCCTCCTCCATCTCCAGCTGTTCTTTTCTATCTCTTGTATGAGTTGGTGGGCTTACGGTTAGACACATTCATGCCCCAGGTTTCTGTTTTAGGCCACTTTCTGTTTCTTCCATACCACACAAAGCAGCTTTTGGGGACAGGGGGGCTGGTGACCTACTGGGATACAGTGGATGCTAGAGAGACAATTCTTTTACTTATTTATTTATTTATTTATTTATTTATTTATTTATTTTAATTTACAGACAAGTTAGTTAGCATATAGTGCAATAATGATTTCAGGAGTAGATTCCAGTGATTCATCCCCTATATATAACACCCAGTGCTCATCCCAACAAGTGTCTTCCTTAATGCCTATTACCCATTTAGCCCATCCCCTACCCACACCCCCTCCAGCAACCCTCATTTGTTCTCTGTATTTAAGAGTCTCTTATGTTTTGTCCCCCTCTCTGTTTTTATATTATTTTTGCTTCCCTTCCCTTATGTTTTTCTGTTTCATATCTTAAATTCCACATATGAGTGAAGTCGTATGATATTTGTCTTTCTTTGACTGATGTAGCATTTTGCTTAGCATGATACGGTCTAGTTCCATCCACATTGTTCAAATGGCAAGATTTCATTCTTTTTGATTGCCGAGTAATACTCCATCGTGTATATATACCACATCTTCTTTATCCATTCATCCATCTGTGTACATTTGGGCTCTTTCCATACTTTGGTTATTGTCGATAGCACTGCTATAAACATTGGGGTGCATGTGCCCCTTCGAGACAGCATACATGTATCCCTTGGATAAATACCTAGTAGTGCAATTGCTGGGTCATAGGGTAGTTCTATTTTTAATTATTTGAGGAACCTCCTCCATTCTGTTTTCCAGAGTGGCTGCACCAGTTTGCATTCCCACCAACAAGGTAAGAGGGTTCCTCTTTCTTCACATCCTCACTAACATCTGTTGTTTCTTGTGTTGTTAATGTTAGCCATTCTGACTGGTGTGAGATAGTATTTCATTGTGGTTTTAATTTGTATTTCTCTGATGATGAGTGATGTTGAGCATGTTTTGATGTGTCTCTTAGCCATCTAGATGACTTCTTTGGAAAAGTGTCTATTCATGTCTTTTGCCCATTTCTTCCCTGGATTATTTATTTTTTGGGTATTGAGTTTGATAAGTTCTTTACAGGTTTTGGATACTAACTCTTTATCTGATATGTCATTTGCAAATATCTTCTCCCATTCCATTGGTTGCCTTTTAGTTTTGCTGATTGTTTCCTTCACTATGCAGAAGATTTTTATCTTGATGAGGTCCCAATAGTTCCTTTTTGCTCTTGTTTCTCTTGCCTCCAGAGACATGGTGAGTGAGAAGTTGCTGTGGCCGAGGTCAAAGAGGTTTTTGCCTGCTTTCTTCTCTAGGATTTTGATGGCTTCCTGTCTTACGTTAGGTCTTTCTTCCATTTTGAGTTTATCTTTGTGTATGGGGTAAGAAAGTGGTCCAGGTTCATTTTTCTGCATGTTGCTCTCCAGTTTTCCCAGTACCATTTGCTGAAAAGACTGTCTTTATTCCAGTGGATATTCTTTCCTGCTTTGTCAAAAATTAGTTGGCCATACGCTTGTGGGTCAATTTCTAGGTTCTTTTTTCTGTTCCGTTGATCTAAGTGTCTGTTTCTGTGCCAGTACCATACTGTCTTGATGATTACAGCTTTATAATACAGCTTGAAGTCCAGGATTCTGATGCCCCCAGCTTTGGTTTTCTTTTTCAGGATTGCTTTGGCTGTTCGGGGTCTTTTCTGGTTCCATACAAATTTTAGCTCTATAAAGAATGCTGGTGTTATTTTGATAGGGATTGCATTTAATAGGTAGATTGCTTTGGTTAGTATTGACATTTTGACAATATTTGCTTCTCCTATCCAGGAGCGTAGAGTAGTTTTCCATTTTTTTTTTTTTTTTAATGTGTGTTCTTCAATTTCTTTCATAAGCTTTCTATAGTTTTCAGTGTATAGATTTTTCACCTCTTTGGTTAGGTTTATTCCTAGGTATTTTATGGGTTTTAGTGCAGTTGTAAATGGGATTGATTCCTTGATTTCTCTTTCTGTTGCTTCATTATTGTTGTGTAGAAATGCAACTGATTTCTGTGCATTGATTTTATATCTTGTGACTTTGCTGAATTCATGGATCAGTTCTAGCAGTTTTTTTGGTGGAATCTTTTGGGTTTTCCATATAGAGGACCATGGAGAGACAGTTCTTTTAATAGTCAGGGCTTGCCAGGCCAAATTAGTTGTCGAGACTCTGTACCTAGAGCTGGGATCCCAGAGATGTTCTCTGCACCATGGGGCCCTGGGGAAGTCCCCATTTGGAAACCAGCTTTTCCAGATGCAGCACCACTCCTGCCCAGTGTCTGGGCTCAGCCTGCCTCACCCTTCTGCACACAGTATGTGCACCTTCTAATGAAATTGCTAAAAAGTCCAACTCATCTGGCTAGCATGGCACGGACCACAGGATGGGCTTCCCTCCCCACCCCTAACGTAAGCAGCAGTTACGTGGCAGCCCCAAGCTGGGAACCAGCCCCAGGCACAGCACCGCCAAGGTGCCAGGTGAGCCTGGAGCACCCCCCCTGATCCTACAGCTGTGTAGCCAGGGCTGCAGGGAAGTGAAAAGCTCCCACCCAGTGATGTCATGGAGCCGGATGTCCAGTCTTTACATCCACAGGTGATCTTGGTTATTGTTGGGAAGATTATTTTTTAACTACCTTCTAGAGCTGTAAGAATTAAATGAGTTAATAAATGTAAAGCACTTATAAGAATGCCTAGTGCCTAGTGTATGCTCAATAGATACTAGTTATTATTGTCATTGTTATTAAAGGAGAAACCAGGCTCCATGGGGCTTATAGAGTCCTGGCCAGAAACACTGGGAATACCTGACCCCTCCCTCCCCAACTTCGGGACCTCTCGGAAGGGCTGATCCTCCTATCCAGTGGTGTCCAGGCCCAGTGACATCATGACAGCTTCCTGATCCCTAAACTTAGCATTTGGTACCACAGGTACTCATCCTTTAAGTACCTGGATCCTGGCACTGCCCAGAGGGGAAGAAGAAAAAGCCCTCCCTGCCCACCCTCCGCAACACCCACCACAGACATGGCCCCTGTGTTGACTCCCTCAAGGAGATACAGGCAGGGGATACTCTGTGATCTCCCCATCTAGGAACTCAAGGCTGGTCCACTGGGACCTCCCTGCTCCTCCTCTGCTCTTCCTGGGTTATGTGGGGAGATGGTTCCTGCCCTGCCTCTCTGTGAGCCCACCTTGGTCTTGGTCAGTCCCCCAGGTATCTTGCAATGATTCCTAAATAATCAAATGCCCATGCAGTGGCCAGGAATGACCTGATCCTTGAGAAGAGCTAGGGAAGGAAGCGCACACCTTGTGAAGCTAGGGAAGCTAGGGAAGTGCACACCTTGACACTAGCACCACCTGGAATATCCACCCTGGGTCCCAGCAGAACCTGACCACGAATGCAACATGACTCTCACTCCTGGAGCCAAAGGGCACCCATATCCTTTTGCTTTGGCATATGGGGTTTGGCGACCTGCGAGTGTATGTGAGGCTGCAGGACAGGTGAGAACACTGGCCAATGGAACTCAGGTTTTCCAGTGCTGTGAGATGCTATGTTTTGGGGTCTGGCCAGTCTCAACCTTATAACTAGAGCCCTTTGGAGCAGGAGACAGATGCAGCCAGCTTCCCTGTGCTCCAGTGAATGCATCTGGAAATTGCCTGCCCACTACGTGTCTCACTCTGGCACCTCACCCCGATTCTGTCTTTTCCTCCTGCCCTCTCAGACTTTCTGTTACAGGTAGAACCCAAATTCCTTAGTGTGCACACAGAGACCTTCACAACCTGACCCCCTCCCTGTCTGTCTGGAGTCCCAGCCCATCACTGCCCCTTGACGTTTTATGCTCAGCCACGCCTCACTAGCTGCTTCTGGGATGTGTAGACACTGTGTTCTGTGATGTCCCTCTGCTTTTGCATGGGCTGTTCCACCTGCCTGAGATACCTCCTCAGAACTTCCCCTGCAAATATGTACTTCCTTCAGATTCAACCCAAGTATAGCCTCCTCTCTCTATGTATACCTTTGTGATAGCTCCCATAATGGGATTTTGTCATTTCTTTTTAAAAATTTTTTTAAATGTCTCTTTATTTTTAAGACAGAGAGAGAGAGAGAGAGAGAGAGAGAGAGTGAAAGCAGGGGAGGGGCAGAGAGAGAGAGGGAGACACAGAATCCAAAGCAGGCTCCAGGCTCTGAGCTGTCAGCACAGAGCTGGAGGCAGGACTCGAACTCATGAACATGACATCATGACATCATGACCTGAGCTGAAGTCAGACACTTAACTGACTGAGCCACCCAGGTGTCTGCGATTTTGTCATTTCGTATTCATTTTCCTGAATAGACCATGAGCTCCCTGAGAACAGGGAGTGAATCCCATTCATCTCTGAATCCCTAGACCCTTTTATAGGCCCCAGCAATGAGTAGGTGCTTGGTATTGGCTGAATGAGAGAAAGCCAGAGGGCCCGGCTTCCCACGAGCTCGGTGTGAGGCGTGCGGGGCCCAGTTGACTGACCCCCACACTGGGTATTCTTCACTAACAGCCACTGCATGATTCCAGCAGATTTCAGTTCAAACTTCTACCCACTGAAAAGCTGAATGGAAAAGGCCCAGGTCTTGCCCCATGATATGGGATCTCCCTCTTTGGAAGGGCTATTAGGGAAAGTCTGTAAGGTCCACAAGGAGAGAAATACAGCCGGGCTTCAGAGACCCCAGACTCCGGGATATTTCACATTTTGAGATGATTTGGTGACCTCACTTGTGCAGCGAAGGAGGCAGGAGATGGAGAGGCAGTGGGGATAGAGGCTGTGGCCTCCAGAACGTCTTCAGGGTCTGTTCTCAGAATAGCCTTGACATCCAAGGTGTGGTACTCAGGTGTGGGGACCTGGCTTGAAGCTCGGGGAGGGGGGAACATCATTGCCCTTGATGGCACCTGTGAAAAGAGCACCGCCACAGATCTCGGCCTCTGTGCCCTCGCCACAAGGCAGAGAATGGGGCAGTGGCACACAACGCCCCCTCTGAAGAAGAAAGCGGCCCATGCGTGCTCTTGTGCTGGCTTCAGCAAGATGACTGTGCCCATTTATTACAATTTCATGCTGCGATTATCTCACTTCAATCTATGCTGAAAATGGCAACTGTACCCACTGTGTCTCCAGCGTGGTATAGTACATAGTTTTGTTTTCCAGACTTCCTGAAATCATTTGATAAAGGGGAAAAATCTCCTCTGCTACAGAGCACAAAGAATTCTCTCAAAATAAATCACCTTTTATAGGTCCTCCAACATAATTTTGCAACAGGGCACGCCGAGTTGGAGGCCATTTCTCCGCAGCTTTCCTGGAGAGCTGAATCTCCCTCACCACCCCCACTGTCACCACCACTGTCACAACAGCTGGCTGTGGCTTCACGATGGGATGGGTTGGCACCCAGGTGAGAGACCTACCTGGACTGGCTGTCAGTGTGGAGCAGTGGCAGGCGGGGGGCAGCAGGGGTCTTAGTCATGGCCAAGGATGTTCCTGGTGGTAGCAGGGAAGAGAGGTCAAGGGAAGGCAGGTGGTTTGACAAGAAGATGGAGAGGCAGGGGCATCAAGGAGCAAAACAGACAGTGCCCCCACCCCAGCCTGGGACCCAGGGAACTCACAGGACAAAATGGCCTTCTGCTGAGAGGACTGCAGAGCCATGGCTTCCAGGGAGAACTTAAGGCAGGGAGGCAGGTGGAAGGTTTGAATAATGAGTCAAGGATAATAGAGGATGGCATGTGGAGAGCCCCAGAGGAGGGCTGCTGATGTTTCGGAGAGGGGGTTTGTTTGGGGAAGGGGAAGTACAGAGCAGGATATGGGTGACAGGGTAGAGAGATGAGGTGACTGGACAGTGGGGGCAGAAGGAAAGGGAGTGAGGCCTGGCAGCTTCAGCCTCAGGGAGCAAAGTGTGCCTTCCCTGGAAGAAGTAAGGTGACCAGGCTGTCCTGGGGGTGGGAAGATAAAGCCACAACAGCCCTGAGACCAGCTGCTCTTCCAGAGTTGTTCAAGAGGGACGTAACCTGAGCCATCTCTCATCCACGCATCCATTCATTCATTAATCACCCAGTGTTCGTGAGCCTTGCTTGGGTCTAGTGTGTCCACAGCCTTTCTACCACTTTAAATCCTTACTTGCCTGCCTGACCACCACCTCCCCTACTGCTGCCCCAGACTGTGCCCATCTAAGCTGTCAGTCACTGTCCTGCCTTCTCCCTAGTGCCAGTCATCACCCGCCCCCGACAATCAGGAGTTCCTTACCTGTGACATAGTACCTCAGATGAGTAATAATATCACGTTAGCTTGCCTACATCAAGCACCTACTCTATCCAGGGCGTCGTGCTAAGCACTGTACATGTATCATCTAATGTCACCCTCACTCTGTGAGGTAGACGATAGCATCTCCCCAGATAAAACAACTGAAGCTGAACTAACTTTTCCAACATCATAAGGCAAAGCCGTGATAGAGCTGGCATACTGAGGTAGCTTGTATTATTTGTCCATTGTTACATGCCCTCTCTACACTCCTTAAGGGTCTTATACTCTGGTTGCTCTGGGTGAGGCCCTGTGACTTGCTTTGACCAATATAGACTATGGGTGGGGTCACAGCTCCAAGTGGGGCTTTCAGAAGCATCTCCTATCTCTACTCATCCCCTTGGGCTTTTGGCATATGTCAGGGAATTACCTAGACCCTGGAATGAGAAGACACAGAAGCCGACTTCCACCTGTCTGGAGCCAGATCCGGCTGAGCCCAGCAGAGCCACAGACAGCCCACAGACCCACGAGCAAGAAAGACATGTTCATTCTTATAAGCAGCGAAGACTGGGGAGTTTTTATTGCAGCAAAAGCTGACTAATACAGATTTTTTGGATTCCTGCCCCGATGCATCTTGGGCACAGACACCAAGGCCATTCTGAGTGGGTCTGGATGTGGACCTCCTCCACCCTCTTAGGAAAGGCTCTCTCTGCCTCTGTTCATCAAGCTGAGTCAGGCAGCCTATAGCTGTTCCAGTTGCTCTCTTCTTTTTCTTCCCCTCCCCTCTTCCTAGAAACAAATCTGTATGGACCTACCCAGTCTCTCAGCAAATCTCTCAAACCTGCCTCTCTGCTGGTCAGGCAGCTACATCAGTCAGACACAACTGAGTCCTCACAGGGTCAGGCAATCTATGGATCACATAGCGATGCTGGTTCTAAAAGATTCTTCCTCTGTGCTGTTGTTACGCAACTCAATTAATAACGTAAAGCTAAAACAATGCCTAAGGATTTTTGGAAAATTCTTTCATTTTCCTCCTGCTGGCTCTCATGCCCTCTCCCTTGTGACCTCACATTCCCAAATGATTCGTCATGTAAGTTTTTTTGCTAATTTATTTTTCAGTTGTTTTGCTTCTTCTGTTTCTTCCCCACCTAATCAGCTGCTGCTTCAATATAACCGTGATTTTCAAAACCAGTAGGACATGCAGTGAACAATATGCAGTAAAATTGATTAACTGAAACCTTTTAAAAAAAAAAAGTCCTAAAAGCTAATGGACTACTCTTTTTTTTATTTTAGCAGTCCTGTTATGTTCTGTGGGGTTTTCCCGCAAATGTGTTTTTAAATGTTGTATTCTGATAAGACTAAACTTTGTAGCAGCAAAGATTTGATTCCTTCAAAGTAGAACATGATTTTCTCTTAATGCCAAAGGCTCTGAAGTGAAAATTTATGTGTTGCTTATGCAGCATTCCTTCTTCTGATAAAATAATCCCATTTGCCTTGAGGACCCACCCTACCTCCCTCTCTGCCCCTGTGGTTTGGGAGGACGTAACCACACTCTCTGCTCCAGGAATGTGTCTGTGTCCCCCCAGGCTGTGTCCGGTCAGCACACTCCGGCATTGGTTCATTGGTCACATTGGTGATGTGATCTAATTTAGGCCCAGGGAGTGGGCCCAGGGAGGGAGCTGACAGTGTGAGCTGGGAAGACACTCCAAACTATGTTCCTCTAAACCCCAAGGGCTGGCCGTTGGCACGTTTATCATCAGTTCGTACGGCAGTCTTCAGCTGTCCTGATGTCTGCCTTCCCACATTCATTCAGCCAGCATTCACTGAGCACCTGCTGCGTGCCAAATGCTGTTCCAGACACCGGGAATGCAGTGTTGAATGTAAAACTCGCATTCTGATGGAAGGAGACAGACAAACCGTGAACATGTAAACAAATGGGTCATGATAAGTTCAAAGATGAACATACAACAGAGAGATATGATGGGGTGAATGGAGCCACCTTGGTGTTGGGAAGTGACACTAACAGGGACCTGGGACAAGAAGCAGACCACAGAACAAAGACTTGGGAAGAGCAGAGAGGAGGTGGTGTAGCTAGGACAGGGAGTCCCAGGGATTCCGGGTTCAGGCAAGGGGAGTGGCTGCCCCTGGGGTTTCTACTCCCCCACCCCTCATTGTGAGCCCCAGGAGACTGGAATGGAGCTCAGTCTCCTCAGCCTGTCCACTCTGCTGGTTCATCTTGTCTCCCAGGCCAGGTGCTCAGGGCAGAGCTATGAGAGTTCAGCTTCTTCACAGGTAACACCAACCCCTAATTCATGCAGGAAGAACCACCTTTCCCAGTACTCTCTCCATCCTTGGTCACTTTTCTCCCTTCTCCCTGAATTTCCAGCCCCTTTGATGAAAGTCCCGGGTCCTCAGGTCCTACCTGTCTGAGCCTCTGCCCTTTGTGTCTGCCCTTGTTAATTTCCTTTCCCCACACCACTCAGCAATTCTGTGTCTCATCAGTCCTGCTTGTTGCTTACTTTCTGCCCCAAGTCGCGCTCCTGGTTTCTCTGCTGGTCATTGTCAGAGGTCTCTGACCTGCTTCTTCAAGCCCACAGCCTCTCCCTGCGCTGCTTACCCCCAGCATGGACCCAGCTCCTCTGCAATTCCCCAAAGCACAGCTAGCGCCTGGCGCCAGTGTTTAATGAAACCTTCCTAAGGGCTGGGGGTGACAGGAGTGACTGCAAGACAAACAGATCATAAGAAACTGAAAATCCTATATCAGGGAAAGAAACATCCACCTCAGGTCATAGTTGTCTCTGCCAGTGGGAACCTGCCTGCAAGGAAGACACTTTACCTCATTAAGCAGAACAATACAGCCTCTCAGGCCAAGGTAAGGTCTGGGCCTTTAAGCTCCCCAAGGGACTCCTACCCCCAAGAGCTTTTCCCCCAGGGCCTTGCAAATACTCCTATAGGCGATTCCTGCAGCAGGGAGCTGGGCCGACTGGAAACACAAAGCTGAAGTCAGCTGTCTTTCCACTGCCAAGTGGTGAGTGTGCCTGGAGGGGCTCCTGGTTCTAATTTACGCAAAGGCCCAGTGTTAACAGCACTGTGCAGAGAGATGCATTCCATGGCCAACTATCAGTCAGATTTTTCAGAAAAGAGCAGATACTCAAATAAGAGAAAAGTGTGCTGATAGGTGTTTTTGTTTGGTTTTGGTTTTGCATTTTTTTTGGATGTTGTGGGAAGCTGAGATGAAAAGTTAATGGTAGGGGGGCACCTGGGTGGCTCAGTTGGTTAAGCATCCGACTCTTGATTTTAGGTCAGGATCTCACAGTTTGTGGGATCGAGCCCCGAGTCGGGCCCTATGCTGATAGCACAGAGACTGCTTGGGATTTTCTCTCTCTCTCTCTGCCCCTCCCCCACTCATGCACACATGTTCACACACCCTCTCTCGCTCTCTCTCTCAAAATAGATAAGTAAACATTAAAAAAAAAGTTAATGGTAGGAATAAAACCCAAAATGTTGATATTGTGAATAACTTAATATAAGCCTCTAAATCTTTGGGGGAAAGAAAGTGGCTTATGTCATAACCTCTTTTCAAACAACAAACATATTTAAGGATCTCTCTCTCACACAGAAAACTAAGCTATAAGATATTATATTATTTTTAAATTACCACATATTTAATGGACTTTTCAAAACGTAGTTCTGTTCAACCTATTAGATGTATTTATTCCATACAACGACATCCCAGTGTTTAAGCTAATTCTGAGAACTTCTCCTAAGTTGAGGGAAACACATCCATAATCACAGAAGGAAAAGGGAGCATGATAGGCCTGAGTAATTTATGGGGGAGACCCCTGCTTGAGGCCACCATGCAGTGGGTATTTTCTCTCTCATGGTATCGCAATAGACTATGAATTCTACAGCTGTTCTCTTTGGCCTGTGTAAACTCAGTGTGGTTGACCATCTCCTGGGTCATACCTGCTGAAGGGAGTATCCACCACTCAGTTCAGTGAGGCTGGTCCCAACAGGTGCCCAGGAAGGAGGTCCCCCTCAGTGCCTGCCTTCCCTCCCTTAGGTAGTCTATGCTAGCAATGTCCACAGCCCCTTGGTTGTTTCCTTCTCATTTTAAGCCACTCTCCTTAGGCAGGAGAACTCAGATTTTACCAGGTCTCCCTCCTTCAAAAGCTTCCACTGGCTGGCCATGCCTATTTATAGTGCCTAAATTAATTTTCTCTTTTTCACCTTTTCTCCTGATGCTTCCTTAACCTGCTGTACCTTTCCTCTACATTCTTACCATATAAATCCTACATAATCCTCAGGGTTTAATAAGTGTCACCTCCTCTGTGAAGTCTTAAGTGAACTACACCCCACTTAGAATGAAGTGCTCCCATGATACTGTGATCGTGATTCATATTGATCACTTACTGCCTCTAGCTTTTGCTTTCTAGTGCGTTAGAGTCATCTGTCTTCTCTCTTGACTGTGAACCCCTTGAGGTCTGAGATTACGCTTCCTCCCCATGGTGAAAAGTAGGGGCTTTCATTATTCACCCAGTTGATGTATTTAGCTGACATGAGCTCATTGCTGGATCTTTACTGCAGAGGGTGATTGAGCCTTTCCTCTGTGGTCCCTAGAGAAGTTTCCAGAATGTGATCATCAACAGGCAGGAGGGGGACTGGTCAGTGTGAGAGTCCTGAGGGAGGATTGAGACACATAGACTCTGCACAGCTCTTCAAAGTGGGTAGAAGCACTCAGAGGGGAGGGTACAAGTCACCCACACGTGCAGCAGGCTGAATGCATCTCCCTTCAAGGTCTCCCTTATGTCAGGCAAATAAAAGCTAGAGGATACTGAGGTCTTGTTGTTTAGCCAGAAAATGCCTACCATCTGTAAGTGGTAATGGTGATATCCTGGAGTCAATTTCACAGGTGAGCAGATCGAACATCCATTTTATTGTACACTAAACATTGGTGGGTTGGGTTGTAGTTATGACCATTCATTATCTCTTTGATATTTATATTTCTTGCTCTTCATTATTTTTCAGAGTTCCATTTGTCCCTTTTTAGGAAATTCTGAATGTAAATGCTCTCATCCTGTCTCAGGACCAGCCAAATAGAGCTCTCAGGAGCCAAAACCAGCTACCTCCTCCCCACTGACCAACACTTCTACAAGGCCAGGGTAAATGAGGACTATAAAGGCAAGAGGGGTGCTTCACCTGCTCCTACATGGTTGCTCCACCCTGGTTTCTCTGCTCTCCTATCCAGTCTCTGCACTGCTTGCAGGGTCCAAGTCCTAAAGTACAAATCTGACCACTTCAATAGCTGCCCTTTGTTCAGATCAAGATCAGGTCCCCTATGTTGCTATTCATGGTCCTCTGTGACCCTGCATCCATCTCTTCCTTGTACTTTATGTTGATGCCATGCCCACTTTCTGGTGGCCCACCCCATACTTTTTGTTCACCCCCATGCCCTTGCTCCTGATTTGACTTCTTGTGCTGTCCTTGCTACCTCTCTTTGCTTGGCTACATCCAGCTCATCTTTTAAGCATCTGATCAGTTGTCATCTTCTTTAGGAAGCATTCTGGAGATCCTCCTACTAGGTGTTAAATGTCCCCTGTATGTGTTCTCACCCATTGGTCCCCTGTGCCTACCCCTACCATAGCATTTGGTGCCACTTGATATTATTTGTGTACATGTCATCTGCAGTACAGCCAGCTGCTCCTTGAGGATAGCAATTGTTATTCATCATTGTATAACCAGTACCTGGCAAAGTACCTGGCACAAAGTCAGCATTGAATAAATTCTTGTTGGATAGAATTCCAATTTCTTCTATCTTACAGCTTGGAAAATGATTGTTGATTTCTTAGATGGACTCTGCATGTCATATTTTCAAAACTACAGCTACAGTGGTTCTATTAATTTATAAAAGCAACCCAGTGTTAGCTCTGAAAGCCTAAGAAGCTCCACTTTCTTGAGGAGAAAATGAGCTCTACCTACCTTCCAGCTCTCAGTTCTCCAAGTGCAAGGCAGCACCCGTGAGAATTACAGTAATGCCGAGTTCCCAGTCTTTGTCTCAGGTGAGATTTGTGACAACAAAAATGCCCAGAGCGTTCTCATAAAGGTCTCTGTGACAGAATCATCTTAATTTAAAAAACAGATGGGGGGTTGGGGTACCTGGGTAGCTCAGTCAGTTGAGTGCCC
Source organism: Panthera onca (assembly GCF_046562875.1). Lineage (NCBI taxonomy): Eukaryota > Metazoa > Chordata > Mammalia > Carnivora > Felidae > Panthera > Panthera onca. The sequence goes on along the minus strand of NC_138348.1, from coordinate 50,748,877 downwards.
CATTCTTTATATCAGGTCAGGTGATGATCTCAGGATCGTGGAATTGAGAACTGCAACATGGAGACTGCTTAAGATTTTCTCTCTCCCTCTCCCTCTGCCTCTCCCCCCAATCAAAAATTAAAATAAGACAAGACAAGGCAAAATAAAATTAAATTAAATTAAAATAAATAAAATAAAATAAAATAAAATAAAATAAAATAAAATAAAATCTAGTCACTTTAAAAAACAAAACAAAAGAGATTGGAAGAACCATGACCATGTCCTCTAGAATTTCTCCATGTTTGGACTTAATGATGCTGGCTGCTTATCTCTGCAATCTTTCAAGACGCCTCTTTGCATCATTTGCATCATTTACTGTCTATATTGTGACATTCTATTCAAGTCATACTCAACCAAGTTTCCTTTAAAACAGTCACTTTGCAGAAGGATGTGGGGGATTTAATCATTTCTTTATCAACAAATATTGATTACCTACAATGGGTATACATCTGTGAGAAAAAATAGACAAAAATTCTTACCCTAGTGGAGCTTAATTCTAGCAGGAAAACCAGAAAAGAAACATTGTAAGTGAGCGTATTCTGTATTATTGAAGCTAATAGTCACTAATCAATAAAAAGAAAAATAAAATAGGGCAAGTAAGGGGGGGACCAGAAGTATGGTAGTGGTTCTTTTTGGTTTGTTGGTTGGTTGGTTGGTTGTGTTTTGTTTTGTTTTTTAAGAGAGGGGGTGGTAATTTTAATAGAGATAACATAGGTCTCATGGAGAATTAAAACATCTGAGCAAAGGAGATGAGGGAGGAAGTCACATGTGTATGCAGGCTGATGGGGGATGACCAATACAAAGGCCTTAGGGAAGTTTGTACATGGAACACTGAAAACAATGTGGGGGTTGCAAGGGTGAGGGAGGGAAATAAGAGATGAGATCAGAAAAGTAAGAGGTGGGCAGGGCTCAGATCACATAAAACCTCATAGATCTCTATAAGGATTCTAGTTTATACTCTGAGATGAACAGGAAGCCATTGCAGGATTTTTGAGAGATGTGGGTGTGCCTGGGTGGCTCAGTCGGTTAAGCATCCCAACTTCGGCTCAGGTCATGATCTCATGGTTCGTGGGTTTAAGAGAGATGTGATGTGATCTGAGGTCATGAGTGATCCCTTTGATTCTGTGTTGGGAATAGACTGTAGGGGGCAGGGGTAGAAGGGGGGAAATCCGCTAGGAGTCTGCTGCTATTATCCAGACAGAAACAGTATAGGCTTGGACTGGTGTAGAAGTGGGGTAATGGTGAGAAGTGGTTACATTCTGGATATATTTTTGGAAGGAGACCTATAGGATTTCCTGATGTAGAGTATGACAGAGAGAAGTGAAGGTTGATCTCAATATTTTGGGCCTGAGCACCTGGAAGTGAACTGAGAAAGACAGCAGCAGGTCAAGCACCTGTGCAGGGCAATCAGATATTGAATATCTACAGGGAGACATCAAATGGAAGTTAGATGCAGAAATCTAGAATTCCAGAGAAAGGTCAAACTGATGTTGTAAAGATGGTTGACATATAAATGGAGAAGAGAAGAAGTCCAAGGATTAAAAACTGGGACATTCCAACACTTAAAGCTAGGAAAAAAAGAGAAACCAACAGAGACTGAGAAGGAGAAAGTCATTGAAATGATTAGAAAACCAGGAGTGTCCAAAGACAAGAAAGAAGAAATTGTTTCCAGGAGAAGGGAGTTATCAGATCTGTCAAAGGTTACCAATGAGTCAAATAAGATGAAGACTGAGAACTGACATGGACTTTATCAATGTGCTGGATATTGGTGACATGGGATACTGCATTAATGGTGTCCTTCCAAAATGCTAATCTACCCACAATCTTTTTTGGAAAGAATCTTTGCAGATATATTCAGCTACATTAAAATAAGGTCTTATTGGATTAGGATCGTCCTTAAATTCAATGACTAGTGTCCTTATGATAAGAAGACCATGTCAAGACACAGAGAGAGCTAGCAAGGAGAATGCAGTGTGACAGCGGAGCAGAGATGGTGGAGTGATGCAACTAAAAGCCGAGGAACACCATGATGGTTGGCAACCACCAGAAGCCAGGAAGAGGCCAGGGAAGGATTCTTCTATAGAGTCTTTAGAAAGAGCACAGCCCCAATGACACCTTGAATTCAAACTTCTGGCCTCCATAACTGTGAGAGAATAAATTCCTATTATTTTAAGTCCCCCAGTTTGTTGTATTTTGTTATGAAAGCCCTAGGAAATGGAGGCACTTGATGCCTCAGCTTGGGCTGCCGTGACAAAATACCACAGACTGGGGGGCTTACACCCCATCTATTTCTCACAGTTCTGGAAGCTGGAAGTCAAAGATTAGGTACCCCCAGGGTTGGGTTCTGGTGAGGACTCTCTCCCTCGCTTGTAGATGGCTGCTTTCTCACTGTGTCCTTACATGGCAAGTGGAAAGAGAGGAAGAGCACCAGCTCTCTGATGTCTCTTAGCTAATCCCATCTCTTAGGTCATCCCATCATGATGACCCCATCCTTGGGACTTCATCTAACCCTAACTACCCTGCAAAGATCCCATCTACAAATACCATCACGTTGGAGGTTAGGGCTTCAATATATGAATTTTGTGGGGTATACAGTTCATTCCATAGCACTTGGTAAAGTAGTCCTTTTACATCTTTGTTCCTTGACTTCCTCATCTGTAAAATGGGGATAATAATAGTATCCACCTCAGAGAACTGTGGTGAGGAGAAAAGGAATTCATAGATGTAATATTCTTAGAACAGTACATACTAAATGCTATATATGATATTAGCTATTACAATGATTTATGAAACTAATCATTTCGTTTTGAAATTAAAGTACTCATTTTCATTTTTTCCATGTTTAATTCTCAATTAGTTCACTAATTTGACAGATTATATTTCCCTAAGCTGCTAAACACTGATTTCACACTTAATCAAATTCTCTTAAACATTTCAAATTAAAGAAAAGACCTTATACATCTAGCAAGTAAAATTCTCCTAATACTTAAACACTGTTTAAGCAATTGATTGGCTAATTTCCCTAAACATTTCAAACTGAAGTCACAAATCTAAAGAGTGATTACATCAAACACTTCAAACATCTAACACAGTAGGTGTTAAACAAAATGGTTCTCAAGCACTGTTAACTCTTCCAATGCTAATAAATAAAATCATATACTTTTAGATTACACTACTTTAAGCATTTCAACATCTTAGAAAATAAATTTCTAAACTTAGTATATTGGATTTTCCTGAGCATTTAAATGTTCAGTAAATTTAACAAGTCAACTTTTCCTAAATGTATCTATTAAAATCATAAATCCTGTAATTTTTAATATATTATAAGCACTTACCTCAACATAAAGCAGAACTGTGATAACAAAATGTGTTCTTACACTCAAATAAATATAACTTACACAAAAAAGCATCATTACTTCATTGTTTTGAATTCTTGTTTGTTATACCTTGCTGGTGTTACAAAGTTAATTTTCTAAATAATACGATCAGAATTACCAAGTCTTTGGTAGCACCTGAGATTACAGATGGCCATTGAGAGGTCCAAGTCCCAAACTGCAAAGGTAGGATACCTGTGCATGGACATGGGGAAGGGCGTGGATGGCCCCCTGGAATATTTCACCAGAGCTGTGCTTTAACAAGGCAAGTCCCTTCTTAAGTTGGCTTATAGTTGGCTTCTAGCTGTACTGTCAGTGGGAGAACACCATGCTTTTTTAGTGGGATTGCGTGTCACAATCCAGTGCATCTCATATATCCTAGGAACCTTTCAACTTTCACCCTGACCCAGTTTTTTTTATAACTTTTTTCCTTTTTCTTCTCCGACTTGGGAAAATGGAATCCTGTACACATGCACATGTGTGCAAGTGCGCGCGCACACACACACGCATGCACACACACACACACACACACACACACAGTCTCTCCCCCACCCCACACACACACCCACACATAGCAATTTCAATCAGGCTTCTTGATGAGACTTCATTTACTCTCTTTTCTTCCTCAGTGGCCTGTTTCTCTAGCCATTTACTGACAACTGCAAGCTCTTGAGGATAGGGTGTGCATTGGTCATCTTTGTGTTTCTAGTGGTCCTCACATTTGCCTGGTGCTCCATAAATGTTTGTTGAATGAATTAATGAATAAATGTAACAAATTATAAACTCGGAGTAACAAACTCCAAATATCAGCTCAACTCCCATCAGGTAGAGTAAGCTTTGCCTTGCAATAATTCACTAACTTGGCCCTTCATCTGGAAACTGTGACAGGACTCCCCTATACCTTTTTAATGACACCTCACTTATAGCCCTTGCTTCTTGCTTGTTTCTGATGAACCTTCTCAGTAACAATGTACATGTCATACATGCCGCCACCATTCACCACCTTTCCCCTCAAGGTTGACTTCACAGTGGATGTTAATACACTTTCCTATGAAGTCTGTACTGTTCAGAATTATCCTCTGAATTGGATATCCTTTTTAGAAAGACTCTGTGATGGGGTGCCTGGGTGGCTCAGTCGGTTAAGCATCCAACTTCAGCTCAGGTCATGATCTCACAGTTCGTGGTTTGGAGCCCTGCATTGAGCTGTTAGCTCAGAGCCTGGAGCCTGCTTTGTATTCAGTGTCTCCCTCTCTCTCTGTCCCTACCCCACTCATGCTCTGTCTCTCTCTCTCTCTCTCTCTCAAAAGTACAAATAAACATTAAAAAAAATAAATAATAAATAAAAAAAAGAAAGGCGCCATGATGTAGTTGGCATTCAGGGTATGATAATTTGCTGTCCTGGGCATGGTACTTAAGAGCATACATTATGAACCCGTAAACACATGATAACAAATCCTGGCTCTGCCATTCACTACCTTTGTTATTTGGCCTTTCTCAGACTCAGTTACCTCTGTAAAAAATGTAACTGTAATATTTATCCCAGAGGGTCCAGGCAAGCATTGAATGAAGTAAGCTATGCAAAGCTCTTAGGATAGAGAAGAGCACTTGAGTGCCCCACAAATAGTAGTTACTACCCAAATGGACTCTCCTTTTCCAGCTATCACCCCAGTCTCCTGACTAAAAGAATAGTCACATTCACCCTGCTTTATTTCTTTAACATGATTCTTAAAAGGGTGAGGGGCAATGAAGAATAAAGAATGCCCGCTTCGGGGAAAGAAAAAAGAAGCTAATCATATTGTAAGCAGGAGGGCCTGATGTTTCTTCATATATTTCCAAAGCAGTGCTAAGTAATAGTCAACAAAATCATGAGATTTTTGTGATTTTTAAATAAAAATTTTAAATACAAGCTTAACAATAATAAGCCCATGTAAGATTGAATCATGTAATGAGTCACTTCAATTTTTGACAAGCCTCTTAGTTCAAAGCCCTTAGATACTTCCTGTAATCAAAACCCATTTTCAAATTCACAGGAAGATATTATCTAATGATCCACTCAGTCTTTTCATGTTCTTAATTTGGGGTCAGTTTCAATGGCCTGTCTCACATCAGCTGTCATTTTTGTGATCGAAATGTCACTTCACATTACGGTTTTCATTGAGACAGTTCTCATCTTTGGTTTCAATTCAATTTAATTTAAATCGGATCTGTATGTCTCAGGACAATTCAATTCACTTAAATTCCCCTCTGTTCTGATAAGATTGTACCCACTACTTCCTGTTGATGCCACTGAAGTTCCTGATACCTTCCAAGCCCCTGGTGCTTCCTGGGAGGGCACTGGTCTGATAACAAGGACACTGCTGCTTCTGCCCACTGAGATGGGCCTGGTGCCAGCTTGGAACCAGCTAGGCCAGACTTATGGCCACCAATGTTTGTGCTGCCATTGCTGTCAGTCTCTACCACCCCATCCCCCCACCAAAGCCCTACTGGGTCAGTACTCTTCTGAACTGTAGAAAAATCTTTCCTTATGCTTTATTTTATAGAAATCTTGGCTGAGAAACAGCTCATTAGGTAGTAAGAGTATGGGAAGTTGTTGTAATTTACTTACTTCGTTTTCTTTGGTTTTGTTGAGCTTTTCCGGTCTTTCCCCCCACAAAAGACAAACAAAAGAGGTTGGGCCACAGCACAATTCACCCATGCCACATTCAAAACTACCCTTCTCCTGTAACAACCGAACTACTTTTTCCACACCTGAATTGTATATCTGACTTTCCCTAGGAAAAGTTCATTTCCGAGAAGCTTCTCTTGCAAGACCCCTGGTAGAGACGACCACACCACCATTCCACCAGACATCGAAACTCCTTTATCCTGTCAGCTTGTGGGCTGGAAGACCAAAAACATTCTGGGGCCTTCATGGCACTGTCCAGAGTAAGAACACAAAGGATACTGGGACCAGACAGGATCAGGGCCCAGAAAATAAACCCAACCATAGAAGAGGGAGATCCAGCTAAAGAAGAGAATAGGCACCCCACAGTATTCCCAGGGGCTGCGTTTGATTCCAGTTTTCCACAAGGAAACTCGCCAAGTGAGCAAAACCCAGCTGTGGAGGTCAGGTCAGAGCTGCCCTATAATTTGGCCATTTGGCTGCTTCAAATGCTTCAAATGGAGAGGAGAAACTAAAGTCAGAACAGGGAAGACTGAGGTTGTGCATAAAATTGAGGGGGCAAATGAAGTACATGGGCAGGTCACTAGCCGGGGGAATCCAAATGGAGTAGTAAGGTTGGAAGCTGTAAGTGGGCTATGGTATCTGCTGCATGCTACTGGCTCAGACTAGGATTTCTTAGTGTTCCTTCTCCTGATTTACAGTATCTAGAAAACCAAGGCAGAAGCTCAGATGTATAGACTGGACTTACAGAGTGAATTTAGGAACAACGTAATTGCTAAAGCATAGACTTTGAAGTTACAAGTCTTGGGTTCAAATCCCAGCTCTGACTCATAGTAACAGTATGGCTTTGGGCAGATTAATCTTCCTATATTTTTATGTCCTCCAGTAAAGAGCCTCATAGGGTCCTTTTAAGGATTTGTAAAGTGCATATCTGAGCACCTGGCACATAATAGGTACTCAAAACCTGAAGGAATATGGCACATGGCCTAGTTGGCTAATAGCACAATTAATTCTTTGGTGAGGCTAAGCCTGTTGACAGTTTGCCTTCCCAGATAAGGAAAGACTCAGGGACTGGAAAGCTGGGCCTGCAGGTATGGGTCTCACAGCTGAGAAAAGGGGCTCTGGGAAGATCCTGCAGGATGTGGGTGGTAGGCTGGGAAGGAGAGCCATTCATGGGGTGCTCCAGAGCATTAGCTGGTCTGGGAAGGTTGTTTTGAATCACAATATAAGACAAATATCCATTCATAGTTTCCTCCTAGACTCAGGAAGGAACATCCCTTTCCCAGGGGTATGGGTGTGCCCAAGCCCAGGCACACACTTTACATTCGAAGGTCACAGTCTGTCTACAGTGTATGCTCTAGCTTTTATTGCTCTAAGTTATAGCCTCACATGTGAACATTTGATCCTTGAAATGCAGTCCATGTATTCTAGTTTCACAATGTTTGTGAATCTCCCATAGTTAATATGTATATTTTTTGTTATTGCTGTGTCCTTGGGACTGATTCCAGTTTTCTTTCTCTCTGGGACAGCAGCATTAATACCCCTAATCTATACTGGAAGATGCTCTGAGTTTAAATTAAATTGATGCTCCACTGAGTGTGAAACATGAGAGATCCTGCTACTCTAAGTCTGGACTCCTCTGAAAGAGCCCATCCTTCACAGCTTGAAGAAAAGGAATGGATGTGGCACCGCACAGACGCCCCTCTCTCCTCCCCAGCCTTACTTCCTCCCCTTCTATTCCTCACTCCAAATTCTGCCACTTCCTCCAATGGGCCAAACATACACCTTTCCTGCTTTTGTGCCTTTGCACAAACTCTTTCCTCTGCCCAAATTGGCCTTCCCTCCTTCTCTCCTGATGGACTCCCCTTTAGCCTAAACAGCCCAGCTTGACTTATCTTTCAGAATCCTCTCTGTAGACCTCCCCAATCCCCTTGTCCTTCCCTATGCATTTTATGTACAACTCTGTCATTCAGCTTCTCACATTCTAACTTCTCCCCCTGTGAGCCCTTTGAAAAGGCAGCATGTGTCTCACTCATGATATCTATATCCCCAGCAACTATCACAGTGCCTAGCACTTATTTGGTGCACATTAAAAAATGTATGGGTGATTTGTAGTATATCTTGAAATCTAGAATTCTAATACCTCCAGCTTTGTTCTTCTTCTTTATTTATTTATTTATTTTTAGAGAGAGAGAGAGAGAGACAGAGTAAAGCAGTGGAGGTGCAGAGAGAGAGGGAGACAGAATCCAAAGCAGGCTTCAGGCTCTGAGCTATCAGTACAGAGTCCAATGCAGAGCTTGAACTCGTGAATTGTGAGATCATGACCTGATCTGAAATCAGATGCTTAACCAACTGAGCCACCTAGGCGTCCCTTCAGCTTTGTTCTTCTTTCTCAAGATTGCTTTGGCTATTCAGGGTCTTTTGTGGTTCCATACAAATTTTAGCATTATTTGTTCTAGCTCTATGAAAAATGTTGTTGGTATTTTGATAGGGATTGAATTGAATCTGTAGATTGCTTTGGATGGTATGGACATTTTAATAATGTTAATACTTCCAACCCATGAGCATTGGAATATCTTTCCACTTGTTTGTGTTGTCTTCAATTCCTTTCATCAGTGTTTTAGTTTCAAAGTACAGGTCTTTACCTCCATGGTCGTGTGACCATGCTAGGTATTTTATTCGTTTTGGTGTAATTGTAATGGGGATTGTTTTCTTAATTTTTCTTTATGCTACTTTGTTATTAGTGTGTAAAAATGCAACACCTCTCTGTATATTAATTTTGTATCCTGAAACTACTGAATTCATTTATCAGTTCTAATAGTTTTTTTGTAGAGTCTTTAGGGTTTTCTCTATACAGTATCCTGTCATCTGCAAATAGTGAAAGTTGTATTTCTTTTTACCGGTTTAGATGTCATTTATTTCTTTTTTGTTTGATTGCTACAGCTAGGACTTCCAGTACTATGTTGAATAAAAAAGTGGTAAGAGTGGATATTCTTGTCTATTTTCTGATCTTAGAAGAAAAGCTCTCAGTTTTTCACCATTGAGTATCATATTATCAGTGAGTTTGTCATATATAGCCTTTATAATGTGGAGATATATTCCCTCTAAACCCCAAAAAGTATGCTACAGATACAAAAATAGACCCATGGATCAATGGAACAGAATAGAGAGCCCAGAAATAAACCCATGCTTATATGGTCACTTAATCTATGACAAAGGAGGCAAGAATATGCAATGGGGAAAAGACAGTCACTTCAATAAATGATACTGGGAAAACTGGACAGCTACATGCAAAAGAATGAAACTGGACCACTTTCTTATACTGTGCACAAAAATAAACCCAAAATGAATGAAAGACCTAAATGTGAGACCTGAAACCATAAAACTTCCAGAAGAAAATATAGGCAGTAATTTCTTTGACGTTGGCCTTAGCAACATTTTTCTAGATATGTCTCCTCAGGCAAGGGAAACAAAAGCAAAAATAAACTCTTGAGACTACACCATAATAAATTTTTGAACAGTGAAGGAAACCATCAACAAAACAAGAAGGCAACTTATGGATGGGAGAAGATATTTACAAATGATATGTCCAAAAAGAGGTTAATATGCAAAATATATAGATAACTTCTATAATTCAGTACCAAAAAACTCCACAAATAATCCTATTACAAAATGAGCAGAGGACCTGAATAGACATTTTTCTAAAGAAGACATACAGATGGCCAACAGATACAAGAAAGGATGCTCAACACCACTAACCATCAGGGAAATACAAATCAAAACCATAATGAGATATCACTTTACACCTATAGAATGGCTAGAATCAAAAACACAAGAAATAACAAGTGTTGGTGAGGATGTGGAGAAAAAGGAACCCTTGTGCACTGTTGTTCACTGTTAGTGGGAATGTAAACTGGTGCAGCCACTGTGGAAAACAGTACTGAGGTTCCTCAAAAAATTAAAATTAGAAATGCCATATGATTCAGTAATTCCACTAAACTCCAAAGAAAATACCAAAATTCCAAAGAAAACAAAAACATTAATTAATTTGAAAAGATACATGCACCCCTATGTTTATTGAAGCAGTACCTACAATAGCCAAGATACGGAAGCAGCCCAAGTATCTATCGATTGATGAATGGATAAAGAAACTGTGGTGTGTATGTCTACACATATATAATGGAATATTATTCAACCATAAAAAAGAATGGGATTTTGCCATTTTGTGACAACATGGATGGACCTAGAAAGCATTATGCAAAGTGAAATAAGTCATAGACAAATACCATATGATTTTACTTCTATAGGGAATATAAGACACAAAACATATGAATAAACCAAAAAAAAAAAGTCTCTTAAATACAGAGAACAAATTGGTGGTTGCTAGAGGGGAAGCAGGTGGAGGGGATGGGTGAAATACATAAAGGGGATTGAGAAATACAAACTTCCAGTTCTAAAATAAATAAGTCATGGAGATGAAAAGTACAGCATTGGGAATATAGTCAATAATATTATAATAACATTGTATGGCAACAGATGGTGACTACACTTACCATAGTGAGCACTGAGTGTTGTATAGAATTGTGAATCAATACATTGTACACCTAAAACTAAAATAACACTGTATGTTAATCATACTTCAGTTTTAAAAATAAAAGAATATATATGGATGAAAACCAAAGCATTCTCTTTGTTTCTTCTTCCTACAGAAACGATGACTATTGGTAAGAGGATTGTTTGTGCCGAGGACACAGTAGGACAACCACCTTACAAAGATCTTAAGTAACTTTTCCCATCAAACAACACCCGGACGACTGCAGTGACCAAATGCTGAGCTGTAACCACAGCAATAACTGGCCCTCTTTCCATATTAGGTTTGGTGAATATGAATGGCCTGGCCATCCTCAAGTGGCCTAAGGTGGTGTGCTGCAGGGGAAGCATGACTGTCATGGCCAAGAACCAAGATTGGACTGTGGAAGAAACCACCTGATGTAGTGAGAACACTAAGAGTACCCTAGAGCACTGGGATTCTTAGTGATTAACACGAGGCCCTTGGTGATGGGGTCATAGCACCTGCTCTGGCAATGTCACTCTGACATGATGTTATTTGCTTGAATGCCCTGGAAGGACGGAATACTTAAAAATATATCCAGGTGCTAAATAGGCAGCAGATCTAATTCATACTGGACTACCTTTGAGCTAATAACTGTCTTCAGAAAATAATTTTACCCCAAGAAGTGCTCCAGCTTTGCAAGGAATAGACCCAGGAGAGTCAGAGGATAAACAGGCTGTTCCCCTAGAGAAAATCTAGTGCAAGGAGGGTTAATTCACAGCAAATTCACTGCCCCCTCCCATGCACATGGCAGAGAGTACCAGTTGATCATAGATGTTTCTTGTGCTGCACCTAGATTCTGAGGAGCCAGAATCCTCAACAGCGTTTTCTAGATGGCCAGCAGCCACTTCCTTGCAACTGGTGTTGACATTAGAATGAAAGTTAATTGCCATCTATCTCTGTTAGGGAGGCAAGCATCTCAATGGCATAAGCATTCTGGAATACCCTTTCAGGGCATATTTGTCCACCAGGGGAACGGCGTCAAGAACAGGTGTACCATTGTGTGAGATGAGTTGATGGAGAGGTAACACAACCCTCCCCTGAGAAAGGCACAACTTTTGGGCCTTCTTGGTCTGAGTGCTTTCTGGGGTATTTCCATATGCAACAACCCAGGGGCATAGCCTTGGGAAGCCACAGACAGGTTTCCTTTCACTTCCAGACACATATATCACTTTCACAGCACTTGGGGAATGGAAATACCTACAAGAGTGAAGGTCAAGGGCTCTCCCCGGGTATCTCATTCATTACTCAGCTTTTCCTTTGTGACCACATCAGCCAACCCACTGCCAGCTCTGCTCCTCATCCTCATTGCTTCTGCCTCCATACAAATGAAACCAAAGGCCTTAGCATACCTTGGGGTGGGGGGAGGAGGTGGCTGTTACCTAGTGGTCCTCTCTCTCCCATCATGGGTGCAAGGTAATTGGGTATCCCAACCACACATTGCACCACTTCTCCAAGATAACATCCTGGGAAGCTCATTATCTTTGTCTGAATTAACATTTCACTATGGGGCTAACTGGGTAGAAGCAGGATCATTGCATGTCTTCAGAAAGTTCTTATTGCCACAGCTGCCTGGTGTAAGAAACTCTACACTGATTTCACATCTAAATAGAGGCCTTTGGTTCTGTAAGGCAGTGTTAACCACACTTCAGCTTCACGTGTTCCCCAGCCTGCCTAGTCCATTTCCATCTCTGATTGGCTTTCAACAACCGGGATCCAAAGAGAACCCAAGGTTCTGCCTGCATCCGATGACATGAGAATTCAACTTTCCTTGCCCAAGGTTCCACTCTGACTCTTCCTCCCCATTCAGACATCCTCCACCATACCAGTGTTCCAAACCAAAGCATGAAGGACATGTGCCAGCTGGATAGCCAGCAGATATACTGTCTCTAGAGCCAGGCAGATGAGCCCAGAAGAATGGTCCCAGAGAAACCAGACTGGCCACAGCAGATATCAGGCAGCCATCCCAATAAACTTTGACATGTCCTTGGCACTGAGAACCTGGGTAGGAGATCCTGGGGCAGCTGTGCCTATTGTCCCCCCCACCCACCCACCCACCCAAAGATCTTCCTGCCCAGAGAGCTAGCAGCCCTGGGTACTACTGAGTATGTTACTGGCTTATTGATATGAAACAGAAGGTAGCTTTGTAGGAGCCAGCAGGCAAAGAAGCCTGTCTGCATGGCAGGCAGGTGGCTTTGTGTCTAGAAAGCTTTATCTAGCCAGTCCAGCTGTGGCCAGAGGCCATTTTGAATTTGAACTCCCTGAACCCATCAGCAACTCTGCCTCTGTTCTCTTGCATTCTGTTTGGTTTCCCTTTAGTTTCCTAGTAAATGTTCCTTTTGAAAAACTCCAACCTTGTCTCATTGAACTTGAAGGGAAGGGGATTCTCCAACCTCTTTTCCAAGATGGAAAAGGAAATTAACATACCTTGAAAAAATGGAAATGGCAGTGAGAGGGTCAGATATTGGGAGAAGACCTTGGGAAAAGCTGGTGCCAAGAGATGGGAGAGGCCAAGTGTCTCCCCTACCCACCTGGCACTGATTCTCAGCCCCTTCCTCTTACTGCCTTTGTCTTCAAGCTGATGTGCCTTGGATGTGTGTAGCTACCTAAGCTTCTCCCCTCCAGTGAGCTGAGCACATTCAACAGGTGATATGCTGTCCAGGAAGTACACTGGTACACAATCAGAGCAGGAATAAGGGACAGAGGGATAGGCGTGGTTTCTACAATGTGGATGTTTTCAAAATGCTCCAATTATCATGACTCTAAATGGAATGACTTAGTCCTCATGACCATTAATAGAACTAAATTGCATATGAAAATAAGAAAGTTATGCATGTTTTCATACTTAAGCCAAGGAGACTGACAAAAGATAGATGTGGAAAGCTATCTTCATGGCCATCCTGTCCTGCAATGGTGGATGTCCCAGTTATCTATCACTGCGTAACAAAATACAAAGCTTACTGATTTATAGGGGAAGTTATTACCCCTCATGGTTATGTGAGTTGTCTGGGCTTGGGTGATTGCTTTCTCTTGGAGTCCCATGGTTACTATCAGATGGCAGCTGAAGGTGGCATCATCTCAATGCCCGACAAGGCAGAATATTTATGATGGGTTTATCACTTACATGTCTGGCTCCTTCACTGGGATAACTGGAACAGCTGGTTGCTGTTTGGGCTTCTCCATATAATCTCTTCACATGATTAGTTTGGGCTTCCTCACAACATGGAGGTCTCAAGGCAGTTAGACTGTTTGCATAGCACTGGCTTCCCCAGAGCTAACATTCCAAGAGGTCCCAGTAGATGCTGCAAGGTTCTTCTAAATAACATTTGACGTATCACAGAGTCATCCCTGCCACATACTACTGGTCAAGAGCAAGTCATCAGGCCAGCCTAGATTTGGGGGAAGAGATTACACAAGAATGGACTATCAGAAAGTGTGGCTCATGAGGGCTACTTTGGAAATAGTGGGGTTAGGAGTGGAGAGGGAGGTGTCACTGAATCAGAAGCCTTCCTGGATAGCTCTTATTTTAAAAGCACATGTAAGTCTTAATACATACAATGGGGGGGGGGGTGGTGGTGAGTGTGGTAGTAATAAAGGGCAGAGGAGAGGGGGAAGGGCTATCCATGGACACTTAAATAGAGCAAAATCTAATGAAAAGCAACTGGTTATCACTGATGCAGAGCCTACCATAAAACAAGAAACTTTGGAGTAAAAATATGATTATCATCATCCTACTGAGAGCTCAAAAGCTTAAGTTAGATGCTTTTCTCCCTTTATCTCTGAGCCAAAGGGACATGGGCCACAAATGCTGTCCCTTTATGTCATTGCTACTGCCTTCCTAAACTCTGTCATAGGATAGTTGTATTCATGAAGGCTGGGTCACTGTTGTCAGACAGTTATGAAGGTATGTTTATTCGTAAGAAGGTTATTGATGATAAACCACTGCATCTTATAGCTTAGAACACATCACATTGCTTTTACCATTTCTTTACTTTTTGAAAATTCAACTGTTATTCCAAACAGTAAAGGTAGTAAAACAAAATTATAGTCTTCTTGACTCAATACTAAATTCACTGTAGCTATTATTCCAATAATTATCAATTGCATTAAAGCTATTTCCAAATCAGCATCTGACATAGTAATACTGACAGTTTTTTCCTATCAAGTGAACATCATCTCAAGACACTGATATTAGCGCAATTTAGATACAATTCTTCTTGTGTGGCAGCAGTTTCCAGATTTGAATTTATCAAAGAAAGGCAATTTCTCTAATTTGCCAATCTCAAAGCTGTCAGAGAATAATAAATACCTGAAGATACTTGTATTCAGGGCTTCAGAGACAAGCTTATGGGCTACATAAACTGGTAAATAAACCTTCCAGAAACAAGTTTTTTTTATCTTTATTTCAAAAAAGTAATGATTTTTAAGATGTATTTCCCCCCTCAGGAGTTTTTAGGATTAAATTAAAAATTTTTAGGTATAGGGGCACCCTGGGTGGCTCAACTGGTTAAGCGTCTGACTCTTGACTTTGGCTCAGGTCATGATCTAACAGTCTGTGGGTTCAAGCCCCGCATCCGGCTCTGCACTGATAGTATAAAAGTATAAAATAAAATTTCAAATAATCCCTACCTTAGAAGTGCACTGGAAAGTGCAAAGCAGAGTAAGAACTCAGTGAAGAAAAGCCATGCTATAAAGTGTACGTTTCTTAAAGGGAAACAAATGTGCTATACCTATCTGCATGTCTGCAAATGCAGACTGAAAGCTCTGCTGAGGACTCACGGGGTCTGCTGGCTCCAGCGACGCTCATGAACCTTCCTAACCAAGCTGCAGATCTGCATTATGGTCACGATTGTGGGTAGCGTGGTTCAATTATGGTCAGCATTTTCTGGATGCAAAGAGCGAATACAAAATACGTTTTCTTGAGAATAAGATGCAGGCAGCCCTGGGCCAAGCCCCACGGAGACCAACGGTATGTCTTGGCTCCTCTTTAAAAAGGAAGAGGAGCTGCTTTATGCCACTTTTCAAATTAGAACTCTGGGGATGAAGATACCTCAACCAAAGTAAATATTTTTTTTCTTTTCAAAATATGTGTTGGTTTTGCTTTGCTCTCTGCAAATTAAGTGAAACCCTATGTTGAATTGCACTGGTAGATTTTGAAAGAATTGTGTTTGTTTGGGTAGAATTAGCCAGAAGACGTGTAAACTTTGCCTCCTGGTGTTTCCCACACCTGAAAGGCACATTGAGGAGCCAGTGGCACTTACATGTCAGGTGCCTAGTCTTGCAGGTTTGGGAGAGGAAGCTGCCTGCCTGACCTGCTGGATCCTGGCCCCAACTAGTGCTCATCACACTTGTTTGGCCTCACCCCACCACCCCCCAACCCTGAGCCCCAGCCCGCTGGCAATAGCAGGTCCACTTAGCAGCTTTGACAAAACTTCTGGGGGTTCTGCATCAGGATAATGCCATCTGGACAGCAACTGCCACTTGCTTTTGATTCTCCCCAATCTGACAGGTCGTCCTTTTGTCCCCAGAACTCCAAGGCAAAGGAGAGTGTATTGTGTCACCAAACAGAACAACAAGGACAAACACCATGTGTGGGTGCAGGGTTCTGGGGGTGCGCATCATCTGGAGCCAGACTAAGTGTAGTCTCCTTAACTTTTCCCCACATTTTAAAGTTCATTGATTTTGGATTTTTAAGAGGAAGAAAGATGTAATTTTTTAAAATGTAAATAACGGACTTAAAAGAAATCCAAGGGGTATATCTGTGACTTTAAAGAGTCCCATAAAACCAGAAAACTTAGGTAAATTATTCACGCATTTATTACATCTCTTAGAGCACATATTGACTTTGACATTTGGCTGAATGGCTCCATTGTGTCATTTCCCTGCTCATGTAAAAGTAGGTGTCATGGTGCCTTAATAAGGACTGCTCCTGTGTGTAAAGCCTCAGTGGGACCCACTGCCCCTCTTGGGCCCTTTCTAATTTGGAAGAAGAAAGAGCCTGCTTGGGCAGGCTAAGGAAACCCCAGCACAGTCTTCATGTCTCCCAATGTTTCCATGGGGAAGGCAGGTCCTTGTGGAGGAAGGCATTTGTATACATGAGGAAAGAACTCATGACCTTCTTAGCTCCAGGGGACAATGTAAAATCACTACTTTGGGAAAGCCCAATTTCAGGCTTAAAGCTATAATTACATGGGGGTTAAGGACCCGGAAGGAAGGTTAACTAAACTTTTATCAACCACTTAAAACTATTCTAGTGCATGATCTCACTGCTTTGCCAAAAACATTTGCCCTTTGCTGGTGGACCAAAGCAGTGGTATTGACCAGATGGCCCTAGAAGATGCAGAAGGACCTCAAATCAGTTACCTCCAAACATAGTGCTGGTTGGAGACAGCCTTGCCCTGCAGTAGGGCTGAGAATCTACTCTGCCACTGACCAACATTGTAACCTCCAGGCTTCCCCTTCCTACTACACCCCTAGCCCTCAAGGATTCCTGCCCAGACGCTTCTCAGTCCCTGGTGCAACCAGACCACAGACATACCTGAGACAGAAAAAGTAGTACACTTGTGGGAGTACTTGGCTCCCACTCTCTTCTGGGCTTAAGAGGGCTTGGGCAGTCTTCAAAGAGCTCAAGCACACAACAGAAATGTGACATGGGACTTTCTGCCTTGACCCAGTCTCTCACTGATTTTTACTTCTTGGTGCTTGGTATGCCTACGGTACATGGGCACACACATAAGCACAAATGCAATTATTGTTCAGGAGCACTTGGCAGAGGCTGGTGCAGAGCTTCCTGTCCCTCCTAGGCAGAAGAAAATGATTGAGGAGAACATGGTCCCATGCAGAACTGGGAGACTTGACCTTTACATCTTTGTAGCAAAAAGCTCTCTGGATCTTTTAGAACTCGCTGCATGGAAATACCAGAGATAAAGCAAGGTTTTGTGAGTGTTCTTGACCACTAGCACAGGGAGTCCAGTTTTCTCAAAGCCTCTTATCTCCTTAGATACCCATGACCATCATTCATGGCAGCTCTCTACTCTCATTTTATGCAAGAGTCTACATGACACTCACCTCCATAACCCAGTCTTTGGCCAGGAAAAGCATCACTGCCAATGACTCCACCTCTCAAGGGCCACAACATGTGGGTTCGAGAAAGGATCATATCAGAGACTACAGCATCACATGTAGGGTTTGTCAGGGCTACCATTTCTGGCGAAAGATTGCCATTCATGTGTAGTACATTTGACCTTGGCACAATGTGGGGGATAAGGGCACTGACCCCTCCAACACAGTAAAAAAATCCACATATAACTTTTGACACCCCTAAAACTTAACTACTAATAGCCTACTGTTGACCACAAGCCTTACCAATGACATAGTCAGTTAATATATTTTGCATGTTATGTGTATTATATACTTCTATACATTATTCTTAAAATGAAGTACACTGGAAAAAAAGAAAATAGTATCAAGAAAATCATAAGGAAGAGAAAATAAATTTACAGTACCGCACTGGAAAAAAAAACATATCAGTGGAACCACCCAGTTCAAATCCATGTTCAAGGTCAACTGTTGTTTTTCAAGGATCAGGAACATTGAGCAAGGACCAAGAGGTAGCATGATGTAATGGAGCCACAGTCTGGGGCTGGGCCCAGGGCTTTGCCCCTGCCTCTGAAGCCAAGGCCACTCCTGTGGCTCCCAGCTTCTTCTCACATGGGGAAGTTTGGCCTGATGTGTTCTGTGCTCTTCTACCTCTGATCTGTGTGTCTCTGAGTCTGAGGAACTGCTTGTCCCTGTCCCCGGAAAGCTGCATAGCTGGGGTGGGGCCTGTGCAGTCCTAGACTCCTGTTGCCTGGAAACCCAAGTGTAGACTGTGAGGGGAGGGTTTTCTATGCTCTCCAGGGGCCATCAGCTCTCTCCTCACCTCTCCCAGTGCTTCTCAGTTCCCTTTTCACTGGCTCTTCATTTTTAACAAATGATCTGAAAGGACTTTTTGATTTTGAGAATTACCTAAATCCCTTTTAATAATCAGTGATGTCTAGTGTGGATCATGACACAGGACTGGCACTCCAGGCAGAGGCAATTCCATTCTGAATTCAATACCAGCATAGATTCTCTCAAGATACCCTAAAGAATTCATTATAGTCCTGTGAGTAAGCTGGAGGGTAGGAAGAGGGCAGCTCCCTAGAAGAGGAGATTTTGATGAAGAAGTAGGTGTTAGATGAAGAGGGACAGTCTGGGCTGTTGGTTCCTAGGTAGGGGCAGGAAAGAGGGGGAACACTGAGTGGCCTCTCACCCTGGCCTACTTTGTGAAGCAACAGCCTATGAACCCTTGCCTTGGGCTGCAATAAAAATCTTTATCCTGGGGGTGGGGGGTGCCTGGGTGGCTCAGTCAGTTGACCATCCAACTTTGGCTCAGGTCATGATCTCACGGTTTGTGGGTTCAAGCCCCATGTCGGGCTCTGTGCTGACAGCTCAGAGCCTGGAGCCTGCTTCCGATTCTGTGTCTCCCTCTCTCTCTGCCCCTCCCCCACACATGCTCTGTCTCTCTCTGCCTCTCAAAAATAAAGAAAACTAATAAAAATTTTTTAAAAAATCTTTATCCTGGGAACCTCATGGATTTGTCCACAGCTGCTGCATCTCAGCCCTGTCCTCCTGATAACATCAAGACAGAGGTGTTTGGGGGGTGGGGGGTAGGCAAAGAGCAGGAACCTCCCTTCTCCCATCTGCAGTCCACACAAGCCAGCCCTGCCCACCCCCCAAGCCCACGTGTGACTGGTTTGAGATGTGGATTTCTAAGGCCTGATACTCTATGGACTGCAAGAGCATTTTTTAATTTAACCCACTCAGTCTGTTCTATTGATTCAGTCAATCTGATTGAGAATATCAATCAAATTTATTGAGGGAGGCAGAATTAAAGAGAGAGAAAGTTTATGGGCACTCTTTGTAGATGGGCTACAGTCCTATTCAAATATAAAAAGAGAAAGGACTACCATTTTAGCCATAGTCAGGTAACTGCCTAAAAAGTCTTTGCCCCCTAGTGGCAAACCAATATTTTGCACAAAATTGACTCCATGTTTGGTCTTGAACACTGAACTGAGACCACCCAAGCAGATACTCTGTGGGGACACAATGTAATCCATGATGTTAAGTCCTGGGGCTCAGTCCGCAGTGGGCTAAATGCTCATCGGTCCCCAGAGGCCCCACTTTCTTGGGGACCTTCACAGCAGAAACCAAGGGTATGTCCAATGCTGGAAAAGACACGGGGCCTGTATAAGACCCAGCTTTCCTACACATGCTGACCAGCCTTGGCCCTGGGGCCTACTTAGTAAGGAGTCCTATGCTCATTAATCAGTCCCTTCCCTGCAGTGCATCCTTCCCCCACTTCCAAGACCTCCCCAAGCTAAGTGAATGTCGGCAAAACTTCAGGAGCTCTTGGCAGAGATGTGGTTACCAGGTGATCTGAGAACAGACACTCCAAATAGGACACCCGCGCCCAACCAGCTACACGTGGCACATCGCATCTAGCATTTGACTAGTGTCAGTTAGGAGCAGACACTTGGCTCCCATGAGAATCCACTCATAGGAAACTGCTCAGGTGGATTTCAAAAGCCAAACCAGAATGATCACCAAGAGAGGTTTGGGAAGTTCTAGGGACTCTGGTGCACATGCTTAAATAAGTCATGGAGATATAATGTACAGCAGAGGGAATATAATCAACCATATTGTAGTAATTCTGTGTGGTGACAGATGGTAACCAGAGTTATCATGGGGATCAGTTTATAGTGTATAAAAATATCAAATCACTATGATGCATGCCTGAAACTAATAGGACATTGTATGTCAATTATACTTCAATTAAAAAACAGCAACAACAACAAAGAGGGAGGCTGTGAGTATTCCACCAAAGGAATGCTGGACAGCACCTTTCCCATCCTGAGGCTGCAGGAGACAGGACCAGGCTCTCCACTTCAGAGGGGGAAAAGCACTACTGGTGGCCACTTGAGAGGATTCTGGCCAGAAGACATTTCCAGTAAAACATGGAGGAGAAGGGGGAGGAAGTCCAGAACAAAGAAGACTGTGCTCTGAGTAGAGTCAGGCCAAGAGTGAGAGAGGGTAGGATAAGAAGAGGTGAATGGGGGCAAAGGAAGTGTCTCAGGAACTTCTTGCTCTGCTCATGTCAAATTACATCATCACTGATAAACGGAAAGGCTGGTGACAAAGGCTGAATGGGGACAGAAGGTAACTAAAGGTATATCTGACACTGATTGGAGATTCCACAAGCATTTATATATGACTGTCATTTTTGGTTACCTTTATGGGGCCTTCTAAGGGGGTTCTGTCCTGATTTCCTATGTTCTAATGTAGATCTCTAAAGACTTTTAAATGATTTCTCAAATATCTCATTATCCACTAGAAAAATCGCAAATTGCTTCAATAACTTCTTGCCCCAGAATTATCAGTCAGAAATTCTTCTTTTTTATATAAATATTTTTAATGTTTATTTATTATTGAGAAGGAAAGAGAGCAGGAGCAGGGAAGGGGCAGAGAAAGAGGGAGACAGAGGATCTGAAGTGGGCCCTGTGCTGACAGCAGTGAGCCTGGTGCGGGGGCTCGAACTCATGACCGTGAGATCATGACCTGAGCCAAAGTCAACCAACTCAGCCAACTCAACCAACTGAGCCACCCAGGTACCCCAGTCAGAAACTCTTCTTAATGTCAAATTTAATTTCCTTCTATAGTATGTTTCTTTTTAAAATCACATCCTGAAACAGCATTTAGTCCTATGAAATGACACAAACCACTCCCTATTGCTTCACTCCTACCTCCTTCTTTTCCAGGTAATCCAAAGATCTGAAAAGAAGAGAGTAGCAAATTAATAAGAGAATAAATCCATCAAGGGGAAAATCACAGTAATTAATAAAGGAGGCTGTTTCAAGTCCCCTACACACATGTCATCTACGTACAAACAACTGTGATCCTCACAACTGGATCTTTAGTCCTAAAAAGTACTGACTTTTTAAATAATTTGGTGTTTCAGGCCCCCCTCCTTCATTCAGTGCCCCTCCTCCTCTCCAAGTGGTCCTAGGTTTTGAGGTTTGATTGTCCTTGTAAAATCTTCCCCATCATGTCCACAGCACTACATAGCTTATATATCTGACACTTCTGAGAACTTGGTTTTCATAGGTATGTGGAATATGTTGAACTACTGTGAAATCTCACATCTGTCCAGTTTGCTAAGGGCTAGAGAGTACTGAGTCCTTCAAAATAATGTAAGGTTTGAAGTCAATGCTAAAATCCATTAAGTGGGCCCCAGTAATGGACCTGAGGTTCTTACATCATCCATGCAAAATTCTAAGTGTCTTTCAGAGAGGCTGTCAGGTGACAGGACTTGGCTGCAAGGTGACAGCAAGCATGATTCAGACAAGGGACCTGTTCTGGAGGAAATAGAAACCCAGACCAAGAGCAAACATTTCTTTCTTTCAGGAATTAGTCTAGGCAAGGACATGTGCCCCAGCAAAAGTCTAAGAGCTGAGTAGCAGACATATGGCAAAAACAAGCAGAGAAGCAGAAATTTCGTCTAAAAGAGGCATCCTCAATTCTAAGAGGCAGCCTTGCTAGCCAGAGGTAAAGGGCTATCTGTGTGCCTCCCTCCCCACTTGGAATGTACCTCACACTTACCCCTATTCCTTTGCCGATATTTTGCTCATGCTATAGATCTTAATTTAGATGTAACTTACTTGCAAAGCTTTCCATGAGCCTGGGGAATTTAGACTTTATTGGGGAGGAATTGGCAGACAGTCCGTGCCCCTAAGCAGGGGGAATTACATAATTAGGTTTGCAAATTGGCTCCATCATCCTGGCTGCAATGTGGACAATAGACCAGAAGGGGTCAGAATGGAGGCTTCTGTAGACAATGCAGAATCTAGCCATCAAACTGGATTCCTCCCTCTCTCTATCCTTCATTCAGTTAGTAACCAATTTTGTCACTTCTGCATCCTAAACGTTTCTCAAAGATATCTACAATTCTGATCACCAATTACAATGCGTGTTTTCCCCCCACACCATCAATTCTCTGATCCCAGCTGGGTGCCCTACAATTTAACTCAAATCTGACACTATCTGGAGACAGCATCAGATCCCAACCTTAAGGGCTCAGTCCCACAAGACTTCGCCCACTTTGGACACCAATTACAGGTCCAGGTTGTCACCTGTGCTTCCAACTGATTGGCTATAAATTAGAGGTTCCCACAACCCACTTCTTGTGTTAATTTACCAGAGCGGCTCACAGAACTCAGAGAAACATTTTACTTACTAGAATATGAGTTTATTATAAAAATATATGACTCAGGAACAGCCAGATGGAAGAGATGAAGAGATGTGGGCATAGGGCGTGGAGCCTCCATGGTCTCTGAGTGCACCACTTTCTTGAACCTCCACGTGTTCATCAACCTGGAAGTTCTCCAAACTCCATCCTTTTGGGTGTTTATAGAGGCTTCCTACATAGGCACGAGTAATTAAATCATGGCTGTTGGTCATTGAACTTGATCTCTAACCCTCTCCCCTCCCTGGAGGTCTGGGTAGAACTGAAAGTTCCAACTCTCTAATCACATGGTTGACTCCACTGGCAAGCAGCCCCCACACTAGGTGTGGTCCAAAAGTGCCCTCATTAACGAAAGAGACTTTAATGGCTTTCATTACAGGAAATTCCAAGGGTTTTAGGAGCTCTGTGTCAGGAACAATGGTTGAAGACCAAATCTTTATTTATTTTATTTCACAATACCATAATATCCATTTAGCTCTCTCTCTACTGACTACTCTAGTTCTGGCTCTAATTATCTCTCTGCAATCACTGTAACAGCCTCCTAATCTCCCACCTTGAGTTTGGTCTAGTCACCCTCCAATCCATCCTCTGGAGAGGTCTGTCTAGAACATCAGCCTATTTATGTACTCACTTATTTGAAACTCTCTAATTGCTCTTTCATTGTTCTTACCACAACATCTAAACTGTTTGGCAGGTCCTACAAACTTGGCGAGGTCTGGCCTCTGCTTATCCTACTAAAGTGGATGCTATGATCCTCTAGGACAAGGACACTTATTCCCCATGTTGTGTGAGTGTTGCCATTAACACAGTCCCTCTCCAGGACTGTCCTCAGCCAAAGGAAGCTGCCTCACTCAACATTATGTATCCTCCCAACTCATGAACAGTCCTTGCCAATGACTGCTTGATGCAGGGGTGCCAAGACATGGTCCCTTTGCATCAAATTGGGACATATCTGAAGGGGTCTCCTAGTTCCGGAGCTCTTTGTGAGATCACTTGAGGCCTGTGTTGCAACTGCACTGCAATTTAACTTCTCTTTTTGCTCACTCATGCTTCATTCACTCCCCCACAGGTAGTGTCCACTGAGCACACCCCCAGAAATGTTTTGCATGCAGGTTGGTCTCAACGTCTGTTTCCTAGGGATCCTAACTACAATAATTTCCCCAGCATCATTACTCAGTCATTGAAAGTCCATACAGAGATTTTCATCAGTGCCTCAAGTCCACTAAGTCCTCATTTATGTGTTTTTGCCCATGTTCTTGCCTGTGCTTAGAGCCATTCCCACCTCTTCCCCCTGTTACCTCCTTGATAGGCTAATTCCTACTCATCCTTCAAGTCTCAGCTTCAAGTATCAGGTGTCACCTCCTTTGGGAAGTCTTCCCTGATTCACAGAGCTCAGGTGCTCCATCTCTAATACTGTCCTGGCACTCAATACTATCACCACATAATTAAAATAGCTATAATGCAGAGCACCTGGGTGGCTCAGTCAGTTAAGCAACCGACTTTGGCTCAGGTCATGATCTCACAGTTCATGGGTTCGAGCCCCATGTTGGGCTCTGTGCTGACAGCTTGGATCCTGGAGCCTGCTTTGGATTCTGTGTTTCCTTCTCTCTCTGCCCCCACCCCACACCATGTCTCTCTCTCTCGAAAATAAATAAGCACTAAAAAATAATAATAATAAATAATATAGTTAAAATGTATTATAATTTAATTATGCATCTCTGTGATTGTGTCCCCTCTGAGACTACATCCTCTTTGTGGGTAGGAAATATATGTGTTGTGTCTGTCATTATATCCCTAGTGCATAGTCCAGTGATTGGAAAATAATAGGCACTCCCAAACATTTGTTAAATAAGTGAATAAGAAGTAGAAAATAAGGAAGCTCTAAGTAAGGAAATAGCAATAAAAGGATATAAAAGAGAAGAAGGCATTTTTTGATATACATTTAGGTGATAAAATTAATAGGTCTTGGTGACTGATTAAACATAAGAATAAGAGTGATAGGGTGCCTGCGTGGTTCAGTCAGTTAAGCGTCCAACTTTTGCTCAGGTCATGATCTCACAGTTTGTGAATTTGAGCCCAGTGTCGGGCTCTGTGCTTACAGCTCAGAACCTGGAGCCTGCTATAGATTCTTGATCTCCTTCTCTTCCTGCCCCTCCCCTGCTTGCACTGTCCCTCTCTCTCAAAAATAAATAAACATTAAAAAATTTTTAAAAGAAAAAATAATAAGGAAAAGTCTAGAATACATTTCAGCATTTATAAGTAGATAGAAGGTGGTGCTATTTGGGGAGAGAGAAAACGCAGAAGGAAGTTTAAGTTTGAGTACAAAGATAGAGACAGCTCAAGTTTGAGATATTTATTCTATATCCAAATACAAACGTCCAGTAGACAGGTGAAAATAGGATTTGGAGCTTAAGCAGTAAGCCTGGACCTGGAAATCATTGGAGTATCACCCAGGAAATTCCTTATCAATTTACTTCCTGCCAACAACATCCCCTGTAGATCCCCATTGGAATCTTTTTCCATTTTGTCCCCATACTGCCCCTTTCTGCAACTCAGCAGGTGCTCATATTAGTTTGTTGGGGCTGCCATAACAACAGGAAATTATTTCTCATGGTTCTGGGGGCCAGAGGTCCAAGATCAAGGTGTTAACAGATTTATTTTCATCTGAGGATTCTTTTCTTGGCTTGCAGATGTCCTCCTTCTCACTGTGTCCTTACATGGTGCTTCCTCTGTGCCCATTGCACCTGTGCTGTTTCTGTGTGCCTCAATTTCCTCTTTTTATAAGGTCATCAATCAGATTAGATTAGGGCCCACTCTAATGGCTTCATTTTAACTTAATCACCTTTCTAAAGGCCTTATCTTCAAATACAGCCACATTCTGAGGTGTTATGAGCTAGGACTTCAAACTAAGAATTTTGCAGAGGGACGTAGTTCAGCGTCAAACAGATGAGAAGATTTCCTCTCATCCTCCTTCCACAGTGCTGCCCTGGAAGCTGCCAGCCAACACTCCTCCAACAGAGCACCAATGTCCAGAGGTGGCTTCCCCTCAGATTTCCAAGATTCTGTCTTTAACGTGTTACAGAAATAGATGGAAGAGTGGGTTATTCTGCAGGGATATGATGGTGAGGAGGTGGTAGGAACACTTGAAGGATAAGTTAAGAGTTCACTGTTTACCAAGGGGAGAAACATTTTAGGCTAAGCAAAGATACCATGGCATTAAATTTCAGAGGGAGTTTGGGGACAATTAGATGTAGCTGTAGTGGAGGTTGAATGTGGGGGATGGTAGTAAGAGCCGATGCAAGAGGGGTTGGCCAAGGGCATGTTTTAAAGCGCTTTCCTGTTGGCATAAAATCAGCCACTGCTTTATGTGAAGAGACATAGACAGGGAATTAGAGGCTGCTCTGATCACTCAGGCAGGAAACAATGCAATTACTTGTAAAAGGCTGGAAGGTTGGAGGATGATGTTAAGGCAAAGAGCTATTGGGGGGGGGGCTATCTGGGTGGGGGCCAGAGTGGGGAATAAAAGATAAAGCAGAAAAGATGGGGGCGGGGGGAGAGAGAGGATAAAACAGGAAGTATCTTGTTCATATCTAAATGCGGAATTCTAGTAACCCAGATGGGATTCTGTTGGGTTGGTTCTCCTCCTAGTTGGCTAGCACTCCTTGGTGAAGTGGAGGATACAGGGAGCAGAGAAGGCTCTAGCTATCTGGGAGTCCATTAATAAAGAAGCACAGCAGCACAAAGGCCCCCTGTCATCAAGGTGGCAAAGAATTCCAAGAGGCCTGGGAAGCTGGATGAGATCATCCTCAGCGGGCTGACCAGGCTCGGCATTCACAGGTCCGGTTCTGACTGGTCATCTAGGGCAGTCACCTCAGGACTGGGCCTACAGATCAAGGACTAGTGACCTAGATCCAACCACACTGAGGACATGGTGGTAGCTGTCAAGGGCTTAAGTTTCCTTAAGGAGCAGGAAGGATCAGACACCTGCACAGGAGAAAAGCAGGGGGGCACTGTGCTTGGTCACTGTCATCGCTAGTGAGCTTATAGCAGTGGTCGAGGCCAGAGGTTAGATGTCAGGAAGACAAAAGGGCCAGTCAAATGATCTTATCCCAACTGCAGGCTAAGGTGCACCAAGCCAACTTTCCATTGAGTAAGGCCTGCTCTGAATAAGGACGGCCACAGTTGGCCACTGTATGTCTTTCAAATTTGTGACTATCTTCAAAGGGAGTTTAATCTTTCTTTATGAAACCTCTGGACACAAGAACACGAGGGTTTCCACTCTGGGTCTGCCCCATGGTTGACAATCCTAACGGGATCCGGAAGCCAGCTGTGGGCTTTGCTGCATCTGGAATCCTAAGAGTAAAGCTCTCCAACTAAGACCATGGATGGGCAGTTAGAGCAGAGAGGCCTTATGCCTGTGAAGCTGGTGACTGAAGAGAGAGTGGTGAAGGGCATGAATTGGTGGCTGGCAAGTGAGTGCCTGCCAGACTGGACTGAAGGGCTCTGAGGCCAAGCTCTTTGAAGCCCACTGTGGAGATGTCAGGGCCACAGCAGCCCTGGGTGCAGCCTGAGGAGTTATGCTATAGTCGTGGTCTCCCACTGCCTTCTCACCTACTCTCCATAATTCCTGAGACTTCACTGGTAGTGAATATATATTTCATTGTGAAAATAATGTAAACATGCCACAGAAAACCAAGAAAAAGATTTTCACAACTCTGCTCCCGCCCCCGCCTCCCCCCCCCCCACCGCGAATTAGTTGTGATACAATCACTGGGCCTTATCCATCTGAGTTTACAGTCTCAACGTTAGGACTTGAGGCATTCATGAATAAAATGAACCAGAGCCTCTTCAATGTAGGAGATGGTTCCAAGATGCTGGGCATGAGAAGTTTCTGAAAGAGCATTGCCACTTGGAGAAAGAGGCTGAGTCGGGCAGTGTTGTTTCTGAGGATTTAAGAGGAGGGGTCAGGAGAAGTTCACCTCATTTGGGGAATGGTTTAAAGATGGTTGTTGGAAATAGGAGGAATTAACCCTAAGGATGAGCAGCCATTGTTTAAGACTTTAGTGGTGAGGCATAGTTAGGGGCTAAGGTCAAGTGGAAGACAGGTAGAGAGGAACATCTATCCAATGGGGACAGGGACTTGCAAGTACACCCTGGAAAGTCCTGTCTTTTGGTGTCTCTTGCAGGGACCAAATGCAAACCCACGTCTTCTGACTCCTGGTCAGAGTTCTTCCCATGTCTCATAGATGCCTCAACTCTTCCCACTTTGGTAGATGATTGAGAAAGAACCATAGGTATTCTGGACCCACCCATAGAAGGAGAGATTGAGATAATTAAAGGCCTGGACAGAAAAAAAAAAAAAAAAAGGAGGATTTACCACTTTGCCCTTGGGATATGATGTATCTTCAACAGGACCAGGTCCTGCAGGAGTTGCATCCTGTGAATTGCTGACCTGAACCTTCAGGAAGGAGATTCTGCTTCTAGAGATTGAGAAAACTCAAGGACTTCCTTACAGAGGAGTTCAGTGTCCCGAAGGCTTAGTTTTGGAAGCATCACTGTACAGATAGCTGTTGTTTTGTCCCTTAATAAAATTCTTCTGAGCTCCATCCTCCGATTTTTCAGCTACCTGGGGCAGCCAGGCCTGTGGCTCATTGTATCTCTCTCCCCAAGGGGCAGTCAGCCCTGTACCCTGGCTGTTCAGACACAGGGGTGTCTCCAAGCTTTCATTTTTCCTTGCTGTGCCTTTAAGAGCTGCAGGAATGCAAAGAGTCTGGAGGAGGGGTGGGGTCTCCCAACCGGACTTCTGGGAAAAGGATCCTGGGAATTTTTGCCAGAAACTAAACTGAAATTCCAACTCTGAGAAGTTGGGGGTGGTTTGGTTTGTGTTGGGTCAGGCCTGTGATTGGACTGCAGAATCCGCTAGGGAGGAGGAAAGCAGAAGTAAAATGCAAGGAGCCAAGGAGAGGAGGAGGGCTGCCCTCCCCACCCTTACCCCCACCCCAGTGCACACTCACCCAGGCCTGCAAGAGGGTCCAGCCACTAGCCTGGATTGGATCAGTGTGTGTGAAGGGTGATAATAGCAGATGGACCCAAGGAACTCTCTACCCCACATCGACCTGCAAGGCCTCCAGGGACTGGCTTGCCAACAGCTGGACTTGATCACTGGCTTGCAAAGTGAGATCACGCATCTGGTGGAATAACAAGCAGGCTTTGCTCTCTGGCTGTTTGTGGAGGATTTTCACAGCAGTGGCTAGAAAGTGGGAGACTGCTACCTGGACCCTTGAGTTTTCTTGGAGAAGCACAGCACAGGAGATTCCACCCCTGGGTGATTTGCAGGACAATGATGGCCCTTCAGCAAGCATCTGCTTTCCTGGTTCTGTTCCTTGCGGCTCTCCTGCTCCCTCCACAGTGTGCCCAGGACCCGGCCATGGTGCACTACATCTACCAGCGCTTTCAAGTCTTGGAGGTAGGTAGCACCTGTGCACCTGATCCGGGGAACATGCCTCCCGGAAGTCACGTTATCCTACCCCTGTTTCCCTCTCTACTGGGATGCACTTTCCCCACATAAATCATAAATACATTGCCAACATTACACTTGAGATTTTTTATCATCTAGTGGTTCAGAGAGCTGGCTCCAGAGCCCAGGCTGCACCACTCTCAAACTTTGAGCAGGCTTCACTTTGTGGTCTGATCTGACAGTTTTTCTCATCTGTAAAGTGGGGATGATAATAGAATTTATCTCCTATGGCTATTCTGAACATTGCCTGGCATGGCGGTAAATGTTACAAAGTGTTGTTATTATTCAATAGTTCCATTATTTAAATATGAAAATTAAAAATTTTGGTCACTTCTGGGGTGCCTGGGTGACTCAGTCGGTTAAGTGTCAGTCTTCAGCTCAGGTCATGATCTCACAGTTCATGAGTTCAAGCCCTGCATCAGGCTCTGTGCTGACAGCTCAGAGCCTGGAGCCTGCTTCCGATTCTGCATCTCCCTCTCTCTCTGCCCCTGCCCTGCTCATGCTCTGTCTCTCTCTCTCAAAAATAAATAAACATTAAAAGCAAAAAATAATTTAAAAATTTTGGTCACTTTTTATTTGTATTTTACTATATCAGTATGATAGTAGATGTTAGTTTTCCTTTTGTCTTTTTATGATAAAATATTAGGCCACTGTAAAAAGTTATGGTATTATATCAAGAGGCTACATCTTAGCTCCTTTGCCAAACTGCACTTGGGTTTAGAAATGAGTAGATTTCAGGGGTGCCTGGGTGGCTCAGTCTGTTGAGCGCTGACTTCTGCTCAGGTCATGATCTCATGGTTTGTGAGTTCGAGCCCCACATTGGCCTCTGTGCTGACAGCTCAGAGTCTGGAGCCTGCTTCGGATCCTGTGTCTCCCTCTCACTCTCTGCCCCTCCCCCACTCATGCTCTGCCTCATTCTCTCTCTCTCTCTCTCTCTCTCTCTCTCTCTCTCAAAAGAAAAGAAATGAGTAGATTTCAGCAGTGTTAGAGAGAAAGTGTTGGGGGTCCCCTTCCCCATGGGTTGCAGCTGCCACTTCACTAAAATTTGTAAAACCCACCATTTTTGCAGCACAGACAGGCTCCCAGTGACAAATGTAACCCTGTGCCCTAGCCTTTGGCATACCCCTGGAGTTGCCATTATTTCATACTCAATTGCCTTGCTTTTGTACAAGTTAAATTTTGATAAATTCTTTACCTTTTTCCAAAGACACTTTTTTTTTCCCAAAGACACTCTTGTTTCCAATATTTATTTTCTATATCTTCATGAATATTTTTAAAGTCCAAATTAGTTGATGATCTGGTTAAGTAAAATAATTCCAAAGAGCAGGCTGAACGCATTTCCTAATGTCCAGCCAACCAGCTGAGGCTGGGGACAGGGAACAAGATGGTCCCAGGCCATGGCCTCTTGCTGCTTGCCTTACTTGCTCTTTCCTCAGACAGCTCCTCCCCAGGGTACCTCCTTGAAAGTGCCAGAATTAGGCTCAACCCTGGGCCCCCTGCATTTAGCACTAGCTTGCCCTGGGATTCCTGCAGGTTTCCCTCAATACCTGAAAAGTTTTTCTGCAGAAAAGGGTATAAAGTGCAGACACTTTGATTGCTATGAATGTGGATTTTTTAAAAGATGGGGATATGGTTCCTATAGATCTTCCCACCCTGGTCAAGACTTGGAGAGGAAGTCAAATCCCAGGTGGCAGTCACTGTTGACCAATGTGGACACTTACAAAGTAATACAGTTCTCACCCTGAGGGATTTTAAAAAATTTTTTTAACATTTATTTATTATTGAGAGACAGAGAGAGACAGAGCATGAGCATGGGAGGGGCAGAGAGAGAGGGAGACAGAATCCAAAGCAGGCTCCAGGCTCTGAGCTGTCAGCACAGAGCCCGACACAGGGCTTGAACTCACAAACTGCGAGCTCATGACCTGAGCCGAGGTTGGACGCTTAACTGACTGAGCCACCCAGACACCCCTGATTATTTGTATTTTAAAAATATTTTTCTGCGAATGATAGCTATGTGTATTCTTGACCAATTTAAGTAACTAGCAATAATTTGAGAATTTATTTTCTGACTGAAGCAAGGACTGGAAAAATGTACCCAAGCAACGAGGGCATACATTCACGACTTCCAAGAGTTCTCAAAAAACATATCCGTTATGCTGGGAAGATGTCAGACCTCCACCAGTGAGTATAGGAGTGCAGTGGCTAACCTGGCCCTGAGAGTCGAACGTGCCCAGCGCGAGATAGACTACCTGGAGTACCTGCGGGAAGCTGACATATGCCTGGAATCAGAGGACAAGACCCTGGCAGAAAAGCTCATCCAAGAGGCCGAAGAAGAGAAAAAGATCCGGACTCTGCTGAATGCGAGTAAGAGAACCATGTCTTTTACAGCCCTTGTAGGGACTCACATTCAGAGACACAGACTCGGCACAGATAGGGGTCTGGCCAGGTATGAGAGTAAGAACCAGATGTACAGTTTTGGGGGCAGGCTCTGGGAGGGAAACCTTACCAGGGAACAGGTGTCTGAAGGAAAAAGTCCTTCTCAGAAAGCAGCTTTTCCTTTCATAGAGAGTTCTTAAAGCCCCCATAGAAGGTCAGGGCTTCAGTGTCAGAGGTCAGCTAGGGAAGCACATCTCCAGATAGACCTTGGTTTGGAAGAGGTGTGTGGTACCAGATCCTTCCAGGGAGGGTAGAAGGTTGGCAGATTCCCCCGGTGCCCTGAGAGTAGGCAGCGGCTGCTAATGTGCCAAGAAATAGTCTGAAATTGTAAATGGCATTGGTCAACCCTCAGGACTGAGGACTGCAGTGAATCATTACTGTGTTGTCAGGATGGTGATATCTAGGGGATTTGTCTTCCATCTTGGGATCCTGTTCAAATCCCTTCTAGGCCATTAAGAATAATGGTTAGGAGCTCAAATTATAATAACGAGTATCAAGCAAGAAAAACATAAGCGAGAAAAAAAATTTCCTGTGCATGAGTCCATTTTATTAAAACAATGAGGGAGACAAGTCACCCAGCTCAGAGTCTGTATTCTGAGATGGTTTCACTGCAAATAGGAAAACTTTATTTATATGTTAATTGTGTCTGTCCCAAATGTGAGAAATTCCATCAGAGAAATAAGATAAAAGCTGAGTGTCATCATTGTGCTAAAGGTTTCATATATCCTCTCAGTGTAATCCTGATAAGAACTCCATGGGTCATCATAAGATGGGTCTTCCTAAATGATGTGACACTTGATCTGAGGTTTTTTTTTAATTTTTTTAAAATGTTTATTTATTTTTAAGAGACAGAGAGAAACAGATCACAAGCAGGGGAGGGACAGAGAGAGAAGGAGACACAGAATCCTAAGTAGGCTCCAGGCTCTGAACTGTCAGCACAGAGCCCAGCCTGGGGCCTAAACTCACAAAGCGCAAGATCATGACCTGAGCCAAAGTTGGCCACTTAACGGACTGAGCCACCCAGGTGCCCCTTGATCTGAGTTTTAAACAAAGTATTAGAGAAAAATGAGCAAAGGGTACGTGAGGTGAGGGCACAATATACTGAAGGCATGAGAGTATAGAACACTTTGGCATGTAGGTCTGCAGATATGGCCGAAGGGAAGCTCAGTGGGGCAGATGCATTTGCAAAACAAGAAACAAGATTGTAGGGTTCAATGAAAGACCTTGCATGTGAAGCTCAGGGGTTTGAACTTGATTGGAAAAATGATAGAGAACCACTAAACAATGTTCATCAGGGACATGACATGAAGGAAGAGGGCAAGACTAGAGAAAGGAGACCAGTGGGGGACTACTGTAGCAATTGGGGCAACAAGTGATGGTGTCTGCGTTAGGTGTCATTGAGATAGAGAAGGGCGGATGGATTTGAGAGCCATTGAGAGTTGGAATCCACATGGCTTGGTGACTCATAATTAAAGGTGAAAAATGACTGAAAATGATGAGTCCAGGACACTTTCTGGATCTTTGACTTAGGTTTTGGGTGGTTGGTCTCAAATACGTTGAGATAAGAAACCCAGGAGGAGTTTTGGAGCACTATTACTCTACTATTTGTTTTTTCAGAAAACTTATTACTCTGAAATCTTCTAGTTCATTTATTTGCTCACTGCTTATTTTCTGCCTCTGCATCTAGAATGTTAGCTCTATACGATCCTGCACAATGCTGTGCCCCAGTGCCCAGAACAGTGTCTGTGTTCAACACATATTTGTCAGTGAATAACTAAGTGAACAAATCAATGGATTGTTGGAGAGACTGTCAGCATGGTCAGAGGAGTTATTAGGTTTTGATGGAAAGGAGAACAGAAGGCAGAGAGAAGGGTGCCTATCTATAATATGAAGCAGTTGATCAAGTTGGTTGAATGAGTGATCCTTTTTGGCCTTGACATTATCTTGAGATGAATCATCCTCTGAGAGGGAGCAACTGGGGATAAACATGGGGTGAGAGAAGGAGGGAAAGGGTAAGGATGATCCAGGAGAGGATGAACAGAGACTGCCTAAAAAGCTGATGAGGAGGATTGGGTATTATTAGTGTACCTGAGCTTTCCTGCCAGGGGTCAGGCAGGACCCTGATCCTGAACGGTGGTGCTAGATTAGATCCCTGAGCTGCCCCTGGTCCCTGGACTGGCTAAGCCCCTCAGGCCTTGGGGTTGCCCCTTTCTTCTCCAGCTAGAGCCCAGCAGAGGTCCTGATTCTGAACTTGCTGCTCTTTGAACCCTTATCATCTGCCTCATCCCTCAGACACTGGAGGCCTGAAATATTCCCTCTTCCATGGTGAGTGAAAACTTTCAACTTTTCAGAGATTGCTTCTTCCATGCCTGTTCCCTCTGGAGCCCTTGACTGATGATTCATTGGTTTAAGATTCCACACTTTTGACCCCTACCCCTGGACGGGCCCTGTACTACACAGTAGGGATAAAGGCGTGAGCAGAACATGTCTGTCCTCTGAGCTTCCTTTCTTACTGCTCCTCTTGTCTCCGGTCTTGCCTCCTATCTGCTGTCACACAGACCTCCCCACAATACAAAATTAATCACATTACTCCTCTGTGTAGAACTATCAACACCAAAATTTCCATTCAAATCTCTTGGCCTTTTATATAAGAAAGGCCCTTTACGAAATGACTCAAGTTCATTTCCGGCTGCTTCTTCTCTCACACTTTACCCACATGCAGTTGCAGTTAAATATATATTATATATTATAATATATATATTATATATATAGTTTTTCTTATTCCCCCTTTTTGACTCAAAAATGCTGTGAATTCTCTGTGAATCCCTTCTGCCAGGCAGATTGACCTCTGGTGCTCCTGGAGCAGCTCATTAAATCCTCCAAGGGAGCATTAATACTTTCAACCACACATATGTGTGTGTATTTATTCCTCAACCAGACCATAAACATACAGACATCTTCCTGTCTGTATTCACAGAGTCTAGATCAGTGTGGCCCGTGGAGGAGGCTGTAAAAATTGTCCATAGAGGAGATACTGATGGCAGAGTCGCCTCAGAGCTTAGTTTAGGGGAAGACAAACCTGTAAACAACCACAATTGTGTGATTAGTATTGACGTATTATTTTCAGAGTTTCTCCACTCAAGAATAGACTTTTCTGTGTTTTGTATTCTGTGCCCATCCCCCACTTTTCCTTTTTTTGCCATTTCTTTTTTGTTTAAAAAAAATTTTTTTTAACATTTATTTATTTTTGAGAGAGACAGAGACAGTGCGAGGTGAGAAGGGGCAGAGAGAGAGGGAGACACAGAATCCGAAGCAGGCTCCAGGCTCTGAGCTGTCAGCATAGGGCCCCATGCAGAACTCGAATTCAATGAACTGCGAGATCATAACCTGAGCAGAATTCAGATGCTTAACCAACTGAGCCACCCAGGTGCCCCTCTTTTTTTGCCATTTCTGTTAGTAACTATATCTATCTTAGTTTTCTAATGCTGAGTAACAAATTGCTGCAGATTTAGCAGCTTAAAACAAGGTACATTTATTATCTCAGAGAATCTGTGGATCAGGAGTCTAGGCACAGTTTCACCTCCCTTTGTTCAAGGCCTCGGGAGGGTACGGTCAAGGTATTAGCTGGGCTACATTCTCACCCAGAGCTCAGGGTCCTCTTCCAAGCTTACTGAAGTTTTTGACCGAATTTGCTCTCTTACGGCTCTAAGACTGAGGCCCTCGGCTTGTGTTGCCCATTGACATCAGCAGTTCACAATGTCGTTGCTTCTTCAAGGACAGAAGGAGAGTGTTTCTCTTCAGCCTAGTCCCTCTTAAGAATTTGTATGTGATATAAGCCAGGCCTACCCATAATAACCTTCTTTTGGGTTAGCTCAGAATCAACTGACTTGGGACCTTAATTATATCTGCAAAATCCCTCCACCTTTGTCTTGTTATGTAACCAAATCATGGGTGCTATCCTGTCATATTCACAGATGTCACACACAGCCAAGGGGAGGGGATTATGTAGGGTACATCCACCAGGGGAAGGAATCTTGGGGGCCATCTTAGAACTCTGCCTACCTGGTGCTCTAGTCCACTAGGCCTAGCTGGTGTCACTAATTACATGTATCGACTTTCTTCCTACAAGGCTCTGATCTTCCTATCTTCTAACCTTGGCGAGAAGGGACTGAGCCAGCTACAGAGCTCCCACTAAAATCCTTAAGGTTCAAGTCAGCACCCTTGTGTGTGGGGAAACACCTTGGGATTATAGGCCAGGGAGGGTGTTTCACATCACAGGGTTTCATTCATACATATACACTGTCTTCTAAAGAGAGTTTCTTCGGGGGGGCACCTGGGTGGCTCAGTCTGTTAAGCATTTGACTTGGCCTCAGGTCATGATATCATGGTTTATGAGTTCGAGTCCCATATCGGGTGAGCCCCACTTCTGTCTCTCTCTCTCTGCCCCTCTGCCTCTCATGGTATTCTCTCTCTCCCCCCTCCCTCTCTCTCTCTCTCTCTCTCTCTCTCTCTCTGCCCTCACACACTTGCGCTCTTTCTCTCTCTTAAAAAAAAAGAGAGAGAGAGAGAGTTTCTTTGGAAATCCCATAGGGAGAGAATGACGCAGCTTCCTTGGGAGATTCTACCCTGTGTCTCAGGATACTTTGAGAAAATTCTGACATCAGTCTAAAATGGTTTGCATTTATTCCTGGAATATTTCTCAGTCAACCAGAAAGGGTCAGATACTGGGGATGATAAATAAGATAGAATTGTTCTGTAATGAAGCCATTTCCTATAGAGCTGTTCTCAAGTCTTTAGGCTTTATTTAGAGACAATCTGCAAATGGTGTTCACGTGAGGGCAGCAATCCCAGGGATGTTTTGGGGTTAGGTCAAATTCTTAAATCTTAACTCCAACATGCACACTTTCTCTCTTCCTCTCTCCTTCAGTCTCCATCTCCCTTTCTCTCTCTCTCTCTCTCTCTCTCTCTCACACACACACACACACACACACACACACAGAATTTAGAATGTAATGACTGAACGTTGCTGTACATAATCCAACTTGTATTTAAAAGTCATTCGAAGTCTTTGGCACTCTGTTATTAGTAAAAAGAAATTTTGCATTGCACTTGGCAACTTAGGGCAAAGCACATTGCCTCAGATACCCAGATTGAGAATTTATCTAGCAGTTTTTTGCAGATTCTGCAGGCTACATTCTTGTGTGGATAAGAGTATTAACCTCTTTTTAACTCGCAAATAGCTTGTGAAGAAAAATTCTAAAGGCAGTCAAAACAAGCCATTATAGCAGATTTTACTTTATTTCCTGTTTCAGCACAGCAACTTTTATTGCAAGGCCGCATGTAGGTGACCTCAAGTAACCCTCTCTCTCCTGAATTAAATAACTCCTATCTTTTGTTAGATCATGTTTCAAAAAGAAAATCTGTTGCTGCACATTTAAATGCCTGTGGGATCCATTCAGGTATTATAAATGTGCCTGCCCTATATTCAAAGCCATTAAAAACAAAACGAAAAAAAAAACAAAAAACAAAAAAAAAAACCCCTGGCAGCCAAATAAAACATCTCTGTGAGTCAACTCTCAAGGTCCACTAGTTTGTGACACAGGGCACAAAACATTAAGAGAGGTATAACTCTAATTTGTGGCAATGTATTTACTATAAAGGAGGGGATTGAGAGTGTACACACAAGTGTAAGTGCAGGACAGAGAGATAGGGAGAGAGAGAGAGAGAGTGTGTGTGTGTGTGTGTGTGCGCATGCACTTGTGTGCACACGCACATTTCTACCCAGAAGTTGCTGCAATATAGGGCCAGCAACACCAGAGATGTATATAATGCTTATCCTGGGCCATCTCCGGCAGGGTCCAATAGGTCACCGTGCTGGGTCCAGAAGGGCCTATATACACAGCACTTCTTTTGTTTATCCATCTGGAAGGCCTGCAATCTAAGAAGATACCTCCAGTCCCATCACTATGGATACTAATAGACGGTCCCAAAGTTGTTTCAGCTGATGACTTTTGGCTCCAGGTAGAGTGAGCACCCATTCAGTCTCTCTATAACTCATTCATTTGCTCACTCATTCAGCAAATGTCTAGTGAATTCCAGGTCTCCGTTGGCATGGTGCCAGGCATCAGAGATGGGACATTGAATAGGGTAACATCCTTGTCCTCAGGAAGCTACAGCCAAGTGGGGAGGCCATCTAAACAAACCCGGGGTAACAGCCAGAGTGTTGACTGCTCTCACCAGAAGCACAGGGGCAGGCATTGAGTAATTTAGCAAGGTCAGGGTTGCTGTGGAGATGGGTGGGGAGGGACTGTGGAATTTGGAAAGTAACCCTCAAGCCGAGTTTTAATAATGGAAAAGAACGATTTGAATGGAGAATAGAGTAGAGGCTGCTTCAAGCAAATGGAACAGCCTGCGGAAGCACAGAGGCCTAATGGCGCTTGGCATTCAGACCTCAGGTGGAGGAAGAAGTTGTGGAGAGCAGATGAGAGAACTGGGCAGGGGCTTCATGCTAAGCCAGTTGACACTTTCAAGCTATGAGAAATGAAAATAATGTGACTCATGGTAGCTAATATTTAGTGAGTGTTCATTAACTGAATAATCTTTAAGAATTTACCTTACTGGGTTATATCATCCAATTCTCACGGCACCCCTATGTATATGTATTATAGTTATCCCCCATTTTGTACGTGAGGAAATCAAGGCACTGAGAGGATGAGCAATCTGTCCAAGGTCTCACAGCCAGTTGATGCCAGAGCTGGGATTCAGACCAAGGCGGCTGACTCCTCCACATTCTAACCTCTCCCATCATGCTGTTGTGCTTAAGAGTGGTGAGCAGGGATGTGTCAGAGCTCAGACAGAGGTTGGGGAAGGTCATTCTGGCCACTGTGCATGGAACAGACTGGCAGTAGGGGAGGATGGGTGTACACAGAAGAGAAAACCAGGCAGGCCATCTCCAAGCCTGTCACGGAAGCACTTGAGGTAGGAGCCCACTGTTCCGAGACTCCGTGCCTGCACCCAGGAGGCCCAGCTTCTTGTGATCTCGTTGTGGGACACATATGAAGACCATGTCCCTCCCCTTGGTCACTGTTTGATGACGATTTCTACTCACAGATTACTTTAATTTTTTTTTAAATGTTTATTTACTTTTGAGAGAGAGACAGAGACACAATGAGAGCCAGGGAGGGGTACAGAGAAAGGGAGACAGAATCTGAGGCAGCCTCCAGGCTCTGAGCTGTCAGCACAGAGTCCGATGCAGGGCTCAAACCCACGAACCGTGAGATCATGACCTGAGCCAAAGTTGGACACTCAACCGACTGAGCCACCCAGGCGCCCCACAAACAGATTACTTTAAATCATTCTTTTAAACCCTGGCCAAGAAGGGTCAAAAATTTTCCCCTACCTCCTTGGTTTTTAATTATTTGCCTTTCCTTCATTTACTTTATGTTTTAAATTTTTAGATTTAAAATTTTTATTTTTTATTTGCTTATTTTTACTTTTGAGGGGGGAGCAGGAAGTGGCAGAGAGAGGGGGAGACAATCTCAAGCAGGCTCCTCACTGTCAGCGCAGAGCTGGGTGCAGGACTCGAACTCACAAACCGCCAGATCATGACCTGAGCTGAAATCAAGAGTCTGACGCTTAACTGACTGAGCCAGGTGCCCCCATTTACATTTAAAATTAAAACACTCATCTCTGTCCCCCCATGAGTTAGCAGAAGAGTTCCACACACACTTTTCCTGTGCTAGAAATCTCAGAAGCATCTCTTTGGCCCTCATCTGACCAGTCACCATATCCAGTACATATTTCCTTCTGAACATCCCTCAAATTTATTTTTTCCATCTGCACTTTTCTCTCATCATCTCTGGTCCTGATTACTGCAGGAGCCTGCTGACCAAGCTTCCTGCTGCCAGCCTCTCCCCGTTCCAGGGCTCTGTCCTATGTTGCTACCAGGGTTATATTGCCAGATTTACTGCATCATTGCTTTATCAACTTTAATGGTAACCACAACCTATGGGTTAAAGCAAACCCCATAACATAATATAAAGAAAGCCCTCTGGAGCTCCTGGGTGGCTCAGTTGGTTAAAGGTCTGACTTTGGCTCAGGTCATGATCTCATGGTTCATGGGTTCGAGCCCCGCGTCAGGCTCCGTGCTGACAGCTCAGAGCCTGGAGCCTGCTTTGGATTCTGTGTCTCCCTCTCTCTCTGTCCCTCCCCTACTCACACTCCATCTCTCTCTCTGTCTCTCAAAAATAAATAAACATTGAAAAAAAATTTAAAAAAAAAGAAAGCCCTTTACAACCTGACCCCAACCTAGCTTTCTTTAACTATTTTGTTATTCTCCATGAAAGTGGCATCTTCTGATTAAATAAAAACTATGAATATCATATAGACTATATTTACTGTATTTACCTTTATTGTAAAAAGGTAGATAACATGCTAACAGCTGAACACATGAACTTTGAATGTTTCTCAGCCTCATCTTATGTCACTACTGCCTGTTCGCATCCTCTCAATGCTCTATGCTGTGTCTGATGTGCTATTCGGAAAACAAAATATAGTTCATGCACCCCTACATTATTCATACTGTGCTTTCCAAGTCTATCACAGTGCCTGGAACAGAGTAGAAATCAATATTTTCTGACCTTGGGGAATAGTTTATTAGAGAATGGAGGCAACTAATTGCCAAAGATTGTATTAAGCCCTTTGTCTGTTATGTTGCCCAAAACCCACCACACCCGTGCCAGGGAGATACAATTATGACTTCTTTTTAGATGACGAAACTATGGTGCTGAGTATTTCATGCAGCCCCATCTCCCTCCCACGCTCTGGCTAGGAGCGTGTTCCCCTGCCCCAGACACACTAGATTCATCTCAGCCTCCATTTCTGCTCTCCATCCCTCCACCCCCACCCATGTCAATTCTCTGCTGCCACAAGAATGCTGCAAAACAAACCACTTTATAACTTAGTGTGTTAAAACAATAATCATTGATTATTTCTTAGGAGTCTATAGGACAGCAGGGCAGTTCTGTTGGTCCGGGCCAGGCTTGGCTGCTCTTGGGTGGGTTCTTCAGTGGCACATTGCCCAGGGGATGGCTGGTTGAGGAGGGCCTCAGCTGGGATGGTTTGGGTCTCCTCCACATGGTCCCTGATATTTCAGGAAGTGAACCTGGGCGGGCTTGTTCCCATGATAGAGGCAGACCTCTGAGGAAGGAGGCACAAGCCTACTAAAGGTCTGGTCCCTTGTACTGAATTCTTTGGGCCAAAGCAAGTTCCAAGCCTGGCTCTAGAGCCCACACTTCCACTAGAACCTCCAACAACATCTCATAAGGCAAAAGCCAAAAGGTCCTGATGCTCCTGGAAAGAGGCAGTAATCAAGATCAGTTTTTACATATGCCAATTTCTATATGGAAGCAGTAAATTGCGCATTAGTGTGACTGATGATTTTGAGGCTGCTGCAAAGTTCAAGTTCAAGAGAGCAAGTCCTAGACTTTGAGACAGGAAGGATGAGAACAGGATGAAGTGAGACTTATCTCACAGGAAGAATCTGTGGTACAATGTCAAAATGACTCTGTTTTCCAACCAAGCAAATGGGAGAATGGCAGTACCACACCTAGAAACTAAGAACATTTCCATCTTTTTTAGTTTGGTAAGAATGTCACAGGAAGAAAATAAAGAAAAAAACACTATGCAAGAAAAACCCACAAGAACCAGCTCATTTTTGAAATGAACAATACACAAAAACAAAAATGTTCATAATTATAACCTTGGAATGCTTAAATGTTGCAACAGTCAGAAAATTGGTTCAAAATGGAACTGTTTGATCGGAAATTCCTCAGAGACTGCCCACTTCAATGCCTCACTTCCCATGCATGTTGACCAGCCTGGACCCGCTAGGACAGCATTCTCAAACTTTCAGTTTCAGGAACCTTTTACACTTCTAAAAAGTTATTCAGGACCCCAAAGAATTTTTCTTGATGTAATTTATATCTGTTGACACTTACCGTATTCATAATTAAAATAGAAAAATTATAGTGTGTGCCAGATGACTCTTTTAGGACAGACATACAACAGTAAAAACAACAGATTAGACAAAGCCTTGCCCTTCTGGGGTTTACATTCTATTGAGGGGAGTCAAACGATAAATATGTTAATGGATACATTTAAAGCATGTCAGATAGAAGATAATAAATACCATGGAAGAAAATCAGCTAAGGTGTGGAGGTTATGAGAGCTGGCCAATTCCAAAAGAAAGCATCTGAAGGAGTCTGGCTGTGTTGGATTCCAGCGAGAGGGACCCCACAGTGGAAGCAGGCCAGACTCACACTCGCATTCACACATCTCGCAGGCTTCCATCCGCTCCTGTGAAGTTCTCAACTTGATCTGGAGAACAGAGCCATGCAGGCTACCAGCCATGTATCAAGTCTGTTTTCTTTCTCACAAGCTGCTGCTAATCACCAATAAAGGGAGGCTGTCACGGTACGACACTGGGTACCATGGAATAGTTTGAAGTTAGTCTGGGAACCTAGAAAAACCTCTAATATAGATTTACTACAGACTTCTGTAGGACTCACCAAAACCAACATATGCTGTATGCCAGGCTCTTTTAAAGCCCTGGATTCACAGTCGTGCAAAGCCAAATCCTACTGTGGCTCACTCACTAAGTACCATTTCCCACAAGCCAGCCTTCCCTCTTTCCTGCCATCCATCTACCCAGGCACTCAAGAGTGTGAAATAGCACCTGCTCATGTCTGCCCATACCTCTTGCCATTCAAATCTGATTTCTAAGCTGGCATACCATGAGTTGGGATAGTAAGTTTGGACACTAATACTGCATTCTCTGAATCAAATTGATTCCTGAGTTTGTGGACAGTAAGCAGTAAGAGATTAAATAGACAGGATATATGTAGTGGGTCCCAGGAGCTATGGATAAAAACAAATTAGACAGAATTTGCTGCTCTGGTGCAGCAAATCCACTTCTGCACCAGAACTGCTCTGGGGGGCACCTGCACAGAGTGCTTGGGACGCACAAGGAGGAACAACAGATTGCCCTGTAGGAGCCAGAGAATTTGGTTTTGAAGGACCAGTAGATGTATCCCAAGTGAGTGAAGGTAAAATATGGAAAGCTAAGGAAAAATATGGATGAAGTCTAAGACTTGTAAGAGGTCATGGCAAGTTGGTGACCGGTGACCAGCCCAGTGTGGTGGGGAAGTGCCAAGAGGAGGTCAGATGAAGGACCTTGAGTGCCGTGCAGAGATATCTGAAACTTATTCTGTAGCAGAAAGCATGAAACAGCCCTAATTTCTAGAAGAAATTAAGTCCATGCTGACAATTTCATTGTACTGGCTGGCTCAAAGCTTTTCTAATTAATTGCTCATTTGAGAGCTTCCATCTTTGTCATCCTAGAGCCTAACATTGTACTGTCACCTGATAGGTATTGACTGTTTAACCTGAATACAATCCAGGTGCTTAAAAAGTCAAGTTTCATAGCACAGAATTCCAAGAAGCAGTCAAAATACTCATGGTTTTATAGTTCTCTTTTTTTATTTTTTATTATTTTTTTAAATGTTTATTTGTTTTTGAGAGAGACAGAATGTGAGTGGGGGAGCAGCAGAGAGAGAAAGAGAGAGAGAGAGAGAGAGAGAGAGAGAGAGACATGCAGAATCTGAAGCAGGCTCCAGGCTCTGAGCTGTCAGCACAGAGACCAGTGCAGGGCTCCAACCCACAAGAAGCAGGATCATAACCTGAGCCAAAGTCAGACACTCAAGCGACTGAGCCACCCAGGTGCCCCTGGCGTTCTCTCTCTCTCTCTCTCTCTTTTTTTTTTTAGTGAATTCATCCCTGTTTTCCCCAAGCAAACCTGGGTTCCCTTCTCTGTTGCTCTCCTGTGCATTCCATCGCCCCTAGCCTTGAGGGCTCCCTCCATCTACCAAGTTGCTAAGACCTGACCCCTATTTTCCTAAGGTTTTCCCAAATCCTTACTCATTTTGCCATGTCCATCATTATTTGGATATCTCTGATCTGGATTGTACCTACAGACTCTCTACCTGTTTCCCTGTGCCCCCTCTTTCCCACCCCTACCCCCAGTCCATTCTCCACCAACATCCAGACCATGTTTCTAAAACATAACCACGGGGGAGTTGCATCACTCCCTATAGAGGAACAAGTCTCACCAGGTCTGGAGAGTATTGCCATTAAATAAGGGAAAAAGTATTTTAAAAATTCAAAGAGTGTTATTTGTATATGAAATCACTGTGAGGCCTTGGGCCACACTCTGTCCTAATTGCCTGTCTCCAATTGTGCTTGAGGGAAAACCATAGATTTGCATTCTCTGATTTGCAGTTGGATCCTTCATTGTCATTGTCTCTGTTAAATAATTTGCATCTTTGTTGAGCTCAAAGCTTTTAAATGTATTTCTTCCTCAGCTCTTTTCTCCTGCTAATTATCTCTCTCTGAAGAAAAGCACTGAAGGGACTTCTAACTTACCCTTTTACTCAAACACTATAAGTATATTTCCTCCAAATTCCAAAAAGAAGAGGAATTTATAAAAA
The DNA here is from genome assembly GCF_046562875.1 of Panthera onca. Lineage (NCBI taxonomy): Eukaryota > Metazoa > Chordata > Mammalia > Carnivora > Felidae > Panthera > Panthera onca. The sequence goes on along the minus strand of NC_138348.1, from coordinate 50,704,370 downwards.
CCATAGACTATCTGCCCTGAAAAAACTCCAGCTGAACTCCTCATTTTAAGGCTAGGATAGGTAAGGGCGGATTGGCCAAAGGACTTTCAGGGAGACACATGGAGAACCAGAGATGGGGTTCAGAGCATTCAGGTCTCTGACTCCCAGTGCTGGGTTCCCTCTACAAAGGAAGGATCGGAGGAGCACAAGGGGCAGTTGTGTGTTTCTGCACTCTCACAACTGTCTCTGCCTAATCAAAACCATCTATCAACACTCTTCTTGTTTTGCTATTTCTCTAAGGATTCTGCATGAGAAAGGAGGAATAGAAGGAGAAAGAAGAATGGTTGAATTAGTTTCTGCTGTATATTAAATGAACATTTTCTCACTTGTGAGACATTGAATGTGCCTTGTTCTTAGCCATAGTCCCCCTCTGTAGCTGGGCTGTAAGTCTGCTGACTGTCCTCCTGTAGGGATGGGCCTGCCCTGGGGCTGGCTGGAGGGTTCCTGGTTAGCTCTGCCTCCTGGCGCACTTTAAGTTAGGAGAACCTATAGCCATGTGACCTTCTAAGTAACTTATCCAAGCCTTTCTTTTCCTTTAGAAAATGGAGTTTGAAATATTTACCACTTAGGCTTATTGTACGAACTAGACAAGTTGATGTAAATAAAGTATCACCATACCAAGCACATTATGTGTATTTGTACATATTTATTAACTTCTCAAGGCTTTGTGCTTGTTCTCCAATCAGAAACAGTTTCTGAGCTTCTCTGGTGGCCCATGGACCCCTCCTCTTCCCCATTAAAGACATTTATGAGCAGTTGTAAACTTAAACCCCCATTCATTCATTCATTCATTCACCCTCCATGATCACCAGAGAGTGTGAGAAGAGCAAAGCATCTGCAGGAGACAGACTCCGCTTGGGAAGCTGAGAAAAGGTACACTTCACCTGGCAGATATGGGGCCCTGATAAACAGAACAGCCCCCTCCTCCTTCTTCCAGCCACAGCCTGGAGCTGCCCCTACCCCCTCACCCCCCACTGCCCGCCTCCCAGGCTCAGCCTGGTGAGGGGCCTTCTGTTAGCAGTCCTGCAGCGCCTAAGGTTTAAAGTAGCTGGAGCAGCCTTCTCTGCCTTCCCCAGGGGGAATGCTTCCTATACATTAATCCCCCCTTATCTGTGGTTTTGCTTTCCACAGTTTCAGTGACTGCTGTCAACTGCACTTCAGAAGCAGATGATCCTCCTTCTGACGAACGTCAGAAGGTCAGTAGTAGCCTAAACGCTGTGTCCCAGTGCCTATGTCATTCACCTCACTTTATCTCATCACATGGGCATTTTATCATCGCACATCATCCTAAGAAGTGTGAGTACAGTACAGTACGATACTTTTGAGAGAGAGAGAGAGAGAGAGAACCACATTCACATAACATTTATTGCAGTATATTGTTATAATTGTTCTATTATAATTGTTGTTAATCTCTACTGTGCCTAATTTATAAATTAAACTTTATCACAAGTGTCCATGTATAATGTATAGGGAAAAACATAGTATGTGTATATAGATATAGATATAGATATAGATATAGATATAGATATAGATATAGATATAGATACAGATATAGATATATAGGCATCCCCTGGGGTCTTAGAACCTATCCCTCACAGACGAGGGGTGATGACTGTAACCAGGCTGAAGTGGACCCAGAAGCAAGGGGAAACAATCCCTCGGGCTGGCAAAGCATGTCAACAGGGGGATATGGTGGCAACTGATGGCTAAGAGACTTCTATACCTTGTCCCAAAGTCTGTCCCTGGCCACGGTAGGGACCAGGCAAGGCCTCTGGGCATCTGGGAGCAGCCACTGATGACCTGACCTTGGAAAGGACTGACCTGCTGAGGCTCTGCTCTCCCCAGCTAGAGTTGCTCCCCACGCCCACTCCTGCCATATGCTCCTTGATAAGAACCTTGTGTCAGATTTTTAAATGAAATAATGGATTTGAAAGTATCTTAAAAGCTTTAAAGTACTTTACAAATTATTATTTACTTAAGACAGGCCTGTGGTCAGAACTCCAGATGCACAGTACTATGAAGGCCCTAGAAAAACATCTGTTTGAATGAATCTATTTCCCTCATTAATGCAATAGATATTTATTGAACCCACAAAGCACTGAGTTAGGCATTGGCGGTACAACAGTAAACATGAAGACAAAAGCCCTACTTTTGTGGAGCTTATAGTCTAGTGGGGGAGAAGGTCAATAAGCTAATAAATAAAACAGATGACATAATTACAGAATATGACAAGTGATCTCAAGGAATTAAGAAAGATGTTGTCGTAGGTCATTTTAAATTTAGATGCAGTAGTCACAGGAAGCCCCTTAGGGAGATGATATTGAAACAAAGACTTGAAGGATGAGAGGAACAGACTGTGGGAAGATCAAGGAAAAGAGTACCCAAGGCAGCAAGAATCACAAGTACAAGAGCCATGAGGCAGAGACAAACTTGACATGCTCCTGGAATAGCAAGAAAGCCAGTGTAATCACAACACAGTGAGCCGGGGCGGAGAGTGGAGGATACAGCTGCCATATCATGTAGGTACTTTAGGACAGAGTAAGAGGTTAGGATTTTATTCCAAGAATGCTAGGAGAATGGGTTTAGCAGGTCAGCCACATAATTTATGTTTTTAAAAAGATTACTTCTACTGCTTTGTGGAGAGCATATTATAGGTAAGCCAGAGTAAAATCAGAGAGACAAATTAGAGACCACTGTAGTGGTCTAGGCAAGAGGGAAGAATTCAGGGAATACAGGGATGAATGGTGGGAAGAGGAGGAAAGAAATATATTTGAGCATTAAAAAAATTGTTTTTAATATTTATTTTTGAGAGAGACACAGAGAGACAGAGAGACAGAGAGACAGAGCGTGAGCAGGGGAGGGGCAGAGAGAGAGGGAGTCACTGAATCTGAAGCAGGCTCCAGGGTCAGAGCTGTCAGCACAGAGTCTAACGTGGGGCTCGAACTCACAAACCATGAGATTATGACCTGAGCTGGAGTCAGAGGCTCAACTGACTGAGCCACCCAGGCGCCCCTTGAGCATTTTAATTTAAGTATAACATAATTTAAAGGTTAGTTTTACTATCAGAACTTGGTGGTGGTGGGAAGATGGAGAGAAAGGAGTTAAGAATGACTTCTAGGGGAGTCTGGTTGGCTCAGTGGCTTGGTTAAGCTTATGACTTTTAAAAAAAAAAATTTTTAACAAAAAAAAAATTTTTTTTAAATGTTTACCCATTTTTGAGAGAGAGAGAGAGACAGACAGACAGACAGACAGGGCATGAGCTGGGGAGGGGCAGAGAGAGAGAGAAAGAGGGAGACACAGAATTCAAAGCAGACTCCAGGCTCTGAGCTGTCAGCACAGAACCTGATGCGGGGCTCAAACCCACAGACTGTGAGATCATGACCTGAGCCGAAATTGGCCACTTAACCAACTGAGCCACCAGGAGTCCCCCAACTCTTGATATCAGCTCAGGTCATGATCTCACAATTGTGAGATGGAGCCTCACATCAGGCTCGGAGCCAAACGTGGAGGATTCTCCATGCTGGGCACAAGAATCCTCTTAGGATTTTCTCTCCTTCTCCCTCTGCCCTTCGGAAAAAAAAAAAAAATGACTTATAGATAAGAAACTTTGTTGAAGGTTTTTGCTTAAAATGGGAAGAGTAGGGAGAAAAAGAGTTTGGGATATAAAAGCAAGGGTTCTATGTTGAACAGGTTAAGTTTGAAGGTATCCAAGTAGGGCTACTGAGCAGGCAGTTGGATAAGTGGGTTTGGGACTTAGTAGACATCCTGATAGGATGTCATTCCAGAGACAACTTCAGAATTTATCATTAATTAGAATTGAAATGGTATGCAGAGCCATGAGATAGAATGAGGTGGTTCAGAAAGTGATTATAGACAGAAGGGGTGTGAGGACAAAGCACTTATGGGTGGGAGAGGAAAAGAAACCAACAATGGATGCAAAAAAAAAAAAATCCAGAAAGATGGGAAGACAAACAAGAGGAAGGGTGTTCCAGAACCCACACAAAAGGGTTTCAAGGGGAGGTAGCAATCAAGTAATCAAATTTTGCTGAGAAGTTGGTTAAGATGAAAACTGAGAATTGACCCCTGGATTTGGCAACATGGAGGTTGTTGGTGACCTTGAGAAGAACTGATTCTGTGGCATAGGCAGGGAAGTTTAGATCAGTGAGAGCCTGAAGTCTGATTTGAATGGCTTAGGGCATTATTGGAGGTGAGGAAGTTCCTCCTTTGAGGAGTTTTATTATAAAGTGCAAGAGAGAAATGGGGTACATTAGAAAGTGAAATAAGAGGCAAGATCTTCATATGAAAGTAAGGAGGGTATGATGAAGGCTTGAGGAGGGAAGAGAAGGTATAATAATAGTGTATGGTGAATTGATTAAGGAACTGTGGTAAGATGGCGGGCCAAACAGCTGGCAGAACAAGCAGTTTGCTGAAATGCTTAGCTCAGAACCTCTGGGACTTCTCTGGGTATGCACCTCTCTTCTTCATGTCTAGTTTCTCTCCCTTCACCCTGTTTCTGTCCTCTGACTCTAGATAGTCCCCAGTTGTCCTGCAGAACCCAAACATTTATTAAGAAGAAAGTGACAACCCATGAGCCCATCCAGCTTCTTATACCAAGCCTTTGCAAAGGTTTGAGGGAAACCCCCAGAGAGCTCGGTTGTCCCAGAAAGATTGTTATACACCTGTAATTCCACTACAAAATGCTCCAGGAGTCAAGGAGAGAGGCCCATACAGCTCCTGTCCCACCTATGATACAGACCTCGGCAAGGTTTGAGGGATACCTGCAGGATTCCTCATGCTTCTAGTAAGCCACCACTCTCTATCTCTGTAACTCTGTAGACTGTCTAATGGTGCAGTCCCAACAAGTTCATCATTAGAGCTGATGACTCAGTCCTAATGGGTCCTGAAATGACCAGTGGAACAAATTTCATCTTGGCCCATATCCCTCTTTAGCTTGGACACCATGAGAATTCCAAAACATGAAGGTCATCTGGAAGATAGCATATTTAAGGGCCAGGTCGAAATGGCTCACACCACTTCTGTCCACAACTCTTTGGACAGAACACGGGTCAGTGGATGCAGCCTAACTACAAAGAAAGCTGAGAATATAGAAGTAGGGAAGAGGAAAATGAAATGGCATTTAGTGAACACAGATACTGTCACTGCCATAAGCAGAGAAGAAGCAAGTAGGAGGCACACACAGAGACTGTAGTGACACAAAGATCAAGGGCAAAGAAATCTTCAAGAAGAAGGAATTAATCAATACCATCATTCTATGGGAAGATCAAGTAAGATATGAACGTAAAGGTCTGAGTTTTCGGTTTGGAGGTCCCCAGTGACATTATGGAGGGTGATTTCTGCGGAGTTATTTTGAAGTGAAAGATGGGAGGTGAAGAAGTAGATCCAGAGAACAAACTGTTCTGGAACAGAAACTATGTAAAATGACAGAAAGAGTGAAGTAACTAGAAAATGGGGCCTAATTGAGGGAGAATTGTTTTTTAATATAGGCAAAGTGTTTACAAGCTAAGGAACTAGCCATGAAGGAAAAATTAAAGATAACAGAAAGGAGGCAATTCATTGAGGGAATCAAGAAGAAGCCAGGAAAGAGTGAGATCAGAGCACAAGTGAAAGAATTAGTCTTGCACAGGAGGAATGATGTGGCCTCTTCTAAGATGTGTGGGAGGATAGCAAGGGTAGGAACAACTTAAGAGAAGTTTATAAGTGAGGGGCAGAGGTGGAGGCACTTCATGTCTGGTGGTATTTATTTTTGCAAAGGAATTAATCTGCTGTTGGTAAAGAGACTGATGGGGTAGAGTGTGAGTGTATGGGGATGGGATTTAAGATACCTGCTATGTGGAAGATAGGGGACTAACCATGAAAAGAGCAGTATGTACTTAGGGCCCAGCTGAGGATGGAGACGCCGTATGTGCAGGGGCACCTTTGGGAGATCTTCTCCACCACACGCAACTCTCTGGGACACAGACAGAGGTTTGGATTGACTCAAGGCCACGGATTTTTGTAGAGTGCATATTGTGGAATAACTAGGGGGGTAAGCATACTAGTGAGAGAAGTATTACAGTGGTCCAGGTTGGATAGAAAAGGAGGCTGACAGCCTGGGAGAAAGCAGAGGTCAAGGGACTCCAGGGCCCAGGGAAATGGAAGAGCAAAGGGGGTAAGAGCAAAGAGGTGAGAAATGGAAAGGCAAAGTGTTGTTGCAGAGGGTAGGATAGTAGAATTTTACATTTCTCAAAGGGAACAGTTCCAGGGGATGGGGGGGTGGGGATCCAGAGTATGGACATGGAGGGGGTTGCTAAAGTAGGTTGAAAGCAAGGTACTGTGGAGCTGAAGAGGTTGGAAGTGCTCAGGTTCCTAATGCATATGGGTAGTGTCCTGGAGAGCTCTCAGTGATTTAGACTAGAAGGAGTTGATAGCATGAGATACAAAGAAGGAAGGTTTTTGTTTTTTTTTTTAAGTTTATTTATTTATTGCGGGGGTGGGGGTTGTTGCCGAGAGTGGGAGAGAGAGGATACCAAGCAGGCTCTGCACTTGATCCCAGAAACTGTAAGATCATGACCTGAGTCGAAATCAAGAGTCCAACGCTTAATCGAGTCACCCAGGCACCCCAAGAAGGGAGGGTTTTTGCACGAAGGAAAGTAGAAAAGCTGGAAAAATGTAACCCCACCCTTTTTTTTTTTTTAATTTTTTTTTCAACGTTTTTAATTTATTTTTGGGACAGAGAGAGACAGAGCATGAACGGGGGAGGGGCAGAGAGAGAGGGAGACACAGAATCGGAAACAGGCTCCAGGCTCCGAGCCATCAGCCCAGAGCCTGACGCGGGGCTCGAACTCACGGACCGCGAGATCGAGACCTGGCTGAAGTCGGACGCTTAACCGACTGCGCCACCCAGGCGCCCCCCCACCTTTTTTTTTAACTTCATCTTCCTCCACCTATTTTAGACCCTTATGATCCTGTTTGGATTATAGAAATACTCTCCTAATTGGTTTCCCTGATTTTGGTTTCCCTCCCATGTATCCATCATACACACAACTGCCAGCTTAATTAATCTTGACCAGGATTCACTCTTGCTCAAAAACTTCAGTAGCTCTTCACCTGCCTATACAATAAAATCTATATTCTTTAGCCCCACCATCAGTGTTCCAGGCACAGAGCTGGTTTCAATCGATTTTGTTTTATGCATCTAGTTTGGGGCAAGAACAAGTATGTAGTTTATACTGGTTTAAACGCTGCACTACTTTCCTAACACTGACCCTGAAGGACTTTCCCAAATGTGGTTTTGTTAACTGTAAAGAATGTTATTCCCAACCATCTCTGAATGGCATCCTTCAAGGGTCAATTCAAATACACATTATCCCCTTCCTTAAATGACAGCACCATTCTCTGTCCTTTTGTAAAAAATTCACTTTAAACTTCATATTGTAGTTAGGTGCCTCTTAAGCAAGAACCATTCTTGATTTATCACTGTACCTCAGCCTATTGTACCCCATAACACCTATCTCAGTACCTTGCCTTTTGGAGGTATCCATTGTCTGCTGACTGACCAAATGCGTGCATTCATATAAATAAGTGGATGGATGAATAGAGTTCTTATAAAGTTCTAGTAGTATTAAGGGCCAGAATCCTTCACTAGAAGGTGATCTCTTCAAGGTTTAGGATTGATATTATATATATTTTTTTATTCTCAATACTTAGTTAACATGGTTCTGGGAGACTTGTAAGCTAAGTACACAGTAGATACCCAGTAAGATCTTTGCAAATGGAATTGAACTAGGTGGCTTCACACCTAAGTGATTCTCACTGTGTCAACCCCAAGAAAGCGAACAGGGTCTCTGACCCAGCAAATAGCTGTTTATATCCTGACTTGAATAAAATGTTGACTCTTATAATTCGACAGCAACTCCCTTAACAGAGACCCATTTATTCATTTAGTTCTTTGATTCTTTGAACCAAACTATAAGTTGTGATTGATTTATGTGTGACAACTTTATTCTAGACACTGAAGGGGAAAAAAAAGCAACCAGTGAGAACAGATACATGAAAAGATGCTCAACATCACTAATCATCAGGGAAATGTAAATCAAACCCACAAAGAGCTACCACCTTACATCTATCAGAATGGCTAGTATCAAAAAAGACAAATAACAAGGATGTGGAGTCAAAAGGAACCCTCGTGTGCTATTAGTGGGAATGTAAATTGTTGTAGCCACTGTGGAAAACAGTAGGGAGGTCCCTCAAAATAGAGATACCATATAATCCAGTAATTCCACTACTGGGTTTTTACCCAAAAATACCAAAATGCACTAAATTTGAAAAGATATGTGCATCCCTGTGTTTACTGCATCATTATTTACAATTGCCAAAACACAGAAGCACTTAAGTGTCCACCAACAGAGAAGTGGATAAAGAAGATACGGTATATAGACAATGAAATATTATTCTGCCATAAGAAAGAAAGGAATATTGCCATTTGGGACAACATGGATGGAGCTAGAAGGTATTATGCTAAGTGAAATAAATCAGAGAAAAACAAATACCATATGATTTCATTTATATATGAAATCTTAAAAATAAAAAAAAGCAGAAACAGACCCATAAATACAGAGAACAAACTAGTATTTGGGGTGCGAGGGAAAGGGCAAAATGGGTGAAGGGGAGTGGGAGGTACAGGCATCCAGTTAAGAAATTAATGACCAGGCATCATGGGGCGCCTGGGTGGCTCAGTCCATTAAGCGTCTGACTTCGGCTCAGGTCATGATCTCATGGTTTGTGAGTTTAAGCCCCACATCGGCCTCTGTGCTGACAGCTCAGAGTCTGGAGCCTGCTTCGGATTCTGTGTCTCTTTCTGTTCCTCCCCCACTCATGCTCTGTCTGTCTCTCAAAATAAATAAAGAATAAAAAAGTAAAAAAAAAAAGAAATTAATGTCATGAGGATAAAAGGCATAGATAGCATAGGGAATATAGTCAATGGTATTGTCATAGGGTTGTATGGTGACAGATGGCTACACTTGCTGTAAGCAAGCATAACATATAGACAAGTTGAATCACAATGTTGTACAGGTGAAACTAATGTAACACAGTGTGTAAACTATGCAACAATAAGCAGGGGAAAAAAAGAAATCTGTGAGAAAAGCAGACCTCTCATGTTTACAAAGTCTCTCTCCTTTTTCTCCTGTTTTGCCAGGCTGTGACAACATGTTGATGGGCATAAAGTCTCTGAAAATAGTGAAGAAGACTATGGACACACATGGCTCTTGGATGAAAGATGCTGCCAGCAGTTCCCAAAAGGTTTATTTCCTAATCGGATCCAGAAACAAAACTCTGTGGGAATTTGCAAACATGCGGGCATTCATGGAGGATAGCACCAAGCCAGCCCCACGGAAGCTCATCCTAACGCATTCCTGGCAGGGAACAGGCCAAGTGATCCACAAAGGTTTTCTGTTTTTTCACAACCAAGGGACTCTCAATGAGATAATCAAATATAATCTGCAGAAGAGGACTGTGGAAGATCGAATGCTGCTCCCGGGAGGGGCAGGCCGAGCGCTGGTCTACCAGCACTCCCCGTCAACATACATTGACCTGGCTGTGGATGAGCATGGGCTCTGGGCCATCCATGCAGGGCCAGGCATCTCTGGCCATTTGGTTCTCACAAAAATTGAACCTGGCACACTGGGAGTGGAACACTCATGGGACACCCCATGCAGAAGCCAGGATGCCGAAGCCGCATTCCTTTTGTGTGGGGTTCTCTATGTGGTCTATAGTTCTGGTGGCCATGGCCCCCATCGTGTCACCTGTGTCTATGATCCGCTGGGCACTATCGGTGAGGAGGATCTGCCCAAACTGTTCTTCCCCAGGAGGCCGAGAAGTCATTCCGTGATCCATTACAACCCCAGAGATAAGCAGCTCTATGCCTGGAATGATGGAAACCAGATCATTTACAAACTCCAGACAAAGAGAAAGCAACCTCTGGAGTAATGCGTTACAGCAAGGAGGAAAGGCACTGTGGCTGTGGACACTTCTCTCCAGGACATTGAGGCCACAGCCCCTTTATACTATTGTGTCCCTCTGATCACAGACAGGCATAGGGTGTAGAAGCAGGCTTGCATATGCATCCTTCCCTGGATGTGATGGCCTGAGGTGTTTTCCAAGACCTTAGACAAGAGTGTGTCATTCAGACATTTTCTACTTCCATCACCCGTCCAAACCTCCGGGCTCTCTAGGCCTTCCCATTCTGATCCAGCTTACGTCCATCCTTTTCTTTGCTCCCCTCAGCCAGCAATTAGAAATGAAGGCCACTGCCTAGTACTCCTGGCTTCCCTCCTGGCCTTTCCTGAAGTTCTTTCCTCTTTCATAAATACCTATCGATATTCTTCCATCTGTCAGTGCCCCACTAAAGTACAATCTTTTCCTGATGTTGAATCTCCACTTCCTCTAGCTCTGCCCTGCCACCAAGCTAAGTAGATAAAATAGTGAAGCAAAACCATTCACATGTGAATACCACTTGCTGGTTACAAAGTGTTTGCACCTATGTACGTCGTTTAATCCCCATCCCATGTCTTCTTCTGAGACATACAGAAGTCTTTATAACTGCCAGCTTAGACATGAGAAAAGTTGAGGTGAGCCAAAGTAACACAGCCACAAAATGAAAATAGGGCTAGAAGATACTGCAAATCCCATAGTCTTTCCATTGCCCAAGGAAGCATCGAATATGTGTGTTTGCTCACCCAACCTTTTGTAAGCAATACGTTCATCATTTCATCCTAAAAATAATGGTCTGCCCCCTTTGGCCATTTTTCATGTCTGCACAAGACATTCCTATAAGCCCTTCAAAAGGTACTTCCCCCAAAAAACCAGCCTAAGGGTGAGGACCCCCGCTGTAGCCTCATCTTGTTTTACCTTCCCCTGTGTCTCTTTTCTTGCTAGAAACACAATAAAACTGACACGAAGCAAATAACCCTCATCAGGTTATATTTGCCTACGTGCCCTTAGCATACAAACTCTCAGGAAGTGCTGTCTGTGCTGGGATTCCCTGTGAAGCTCCCCAGCACACTGAGGCCCTTGGTAAAGATTCTGGAATCTGGATGGAAGCCAGGTAGCAGGCAAGCGGCTCCCTCTCACAGCAGGCATGCCAAGTGGCACAGGTGACAGAGGGCAGCTGTGCCTGTCCAGAGGGGCTTCTTCAAATCTTTCCCACGCATTTGTCCAATTCAGCCTAGTGTGGGTCACAAGCTCAGGCTGTGGTGCCGGTCTGTGTCATGTGCTGAGGCCTCTGTCTTTCCAGGTTGGTCACATGAGAGGGTTGGCTTTGTGTGCCTGCAGCTGTTTTGCCAACTCTGCCAAGCTCAGGGCGGGACTGTAGGCAATGAAGAGATGTTCCCCCCCGCCCCCCATAGCATCTAAGTAGATCTCTGGCAGAATGGAATCACTCACCCCATGCATACAGCACAATTATCCACAGTTCTGATAGATACAGAGCCCCAATCTGTTGTGGAATGAGGCAGGTATGAATAAATAAACATGGCAATGTTCCCCACTCCATGGGTTTGTGGACATTACCTACTCCGTGGGTAAAATGACATTACCTATTTCACGGGGATAAGGAACATGGACTGCCTCGGGAGGAGGGTAGAGTGAGATTATCAGTGAATGGAATTATGTGTGAGTCCTGCACACATAATTCCTCTGGAGGCACAGAGGAGGGTTGCCCTTCATCTGTGATATACTTTAACTTGTCGACTCTGCAGAGTGCACCTGCCACTAACAACACTCCCAGGTGCTTTAAATTCCTACAGCTAGAATCACTCTTTTAGGTCAAGACATTTTCTCCTTGTCAATGTGCCACTTTGCTTCCTGGGAGCCAGGGCAGCAAAGCATTCAGGCCCACGGATACTATCTTGGGCTTCTTTTGGGTGAATTGTTCAGCTCTGAGGTCTCTTGTTGGAGTTTAGTCAGGATGAAAGTCCCTATGGCCTATAGCAGTAGTTAAACTCGATTGCATGTAAGAATCGCCTGAGGGGCTTTTAAAACTCCTAATACCAGGCCATACTCCCAGACGATTAAGCCAGAACCTCTGAGGGTAGGACCCAGGCTGTATTTTTTTAAGCCCCCTCCTGCAACATGGTTCTAGAGTGTGAATAAGCTTGAGAACCAGTGACTTACACCATTTTTAAAGGTAATTTTAAAAAAGTAATTGTATAATTCAGAGAGCAGATTAGCATTTTCTAGGGACTGAGGTTAGGGCAGTGTGTCCACTGGGGCAATAACATGTGGGATTTGGAAACACCCATGAACTCATGTGAACTATAGCGCCTAGGTCTACAAAAGCCTCTGCTGCTATTTTAAGGAAGTGAAAGAGAACTGAAGGGTGTCCTGCTGTAACACAACTCTTGTCGGCCCCAGCCTTCCTCTGCTGGCTTTGCCTTTAGTCTGCTTCTGGCCAGGTTCCGGCAGTGACCAGAGTCTCATATTTGCAGGGTGGCTTAAGTTCTGTTCACATGTAAAAGCTTTCTGGGCACACGGGTAATTTCAGACCACCAGGGTAATTTGAAAAAAAAGATGTGTCTTACGGAGTTTGTCCAGCCTGTAGAAATGTAGATAAAAACTGAGGCCAGGGCTGTAGTGACTCCTGCCAGAGCTCGGGACTATGCCAGAGTGTGCAGTGTAGATACCATCTGCGGCCCAAAGGGATTTTAATCAGCTGAACTGAGCAACTGGTCCTGGGAGGCCCAGGCAAGGCAACAACCTAGCAGCACAACCAAAGGGGATTCAGGCCATACACTAGGGGAAGGTGTTGGACTAAGTACCCAAGGCCCAGTCCCGCCTTGATTCCAGAATTCATTCCTGTGGTCAGAAGTCGCCAAAGCTCTTGGCCCTATGGAACCCCGCCTTGGTGCTGAGCACAGAGAAGTGCTTCTTGTCCTTAGCTGTTCGCCAGACCAGGCGCAAAGTGTCTTTAGTCGGGGCTGACCACTAGGGGGACCTCCACGCCAGGTCGCGGGGTTCGAGCGCAGCCGGACTCTGGTGGGACGCAGAGCCTTCCAGACGGGTTGATCAGAGACAGGGAATGAGGCTGCCTTCAGGCCAACCTCAATTTGGACTGGATCCTACGGGTCCGGGAAGTCCGGACACCCAAAGTGTTGCTACTCTGGGTGTGCCTCCAGTCGGTTTTTCCGTGGCTTCTCTCTTTGCAACTCTAGATACAAATTGCTTTTCTGCTTCCTCGTTTTCATTTCCTACGGCCGGGGAATGAATGGTGCTGAAGGGCTGAAGAAGCCCAGGGGACAGGCAGCACTAGAGACAGTCGGTGTCTCCGGGACCGGAAGGGTGCAGGGCGGGGAGGCAACAGGAGCGGGGCGGGGCTCACGGGGGCGTGGTCTTCGGGAGGCGGGGGTGTAGCACCGTCCAGGGGGCGGGGCCACGGCTGGGCTGACTAGGCGAAGGCAGGTTCGAAAGGGCGGAGTTGACGAGGCCGGTCCCCGAGGAAAGGGAACCGGTGGTGGACCGGTTCCTGCGGACCGCCGCGGAGCCCGAGAAGGAAGGGGAGTGGAGGGGCGGTCCCAGGGGAAGGAGGGCGGGGAGAAGCGGGGGCTCCGGGACGAGCCTCCTGTGGGTCCCGCCCCCGTCACGTGGGCTCCAGACCCGGCCGCTGCCGCTCGGTCCGCTGGTTGGTCGGTCAGTTGGTCGGTGGGTCAGTGGCCTGCAGCTCGGTTCTCGGCTCTCATGTTCGGAGGTGGGAGGGACACGGGAGCGGCCCTCACACCTGAGCCGCCCGGAGAGGAGCCCAGCACCCAGGTCAGTGGGCTGTCCCCACGCCCCAGGTCCCCTGCGCGTTCCGGACCGGGAGCCCCCCGCGGGTACATTGCCTAGGTAACCGAAAGCCCCCAGATTCAAGAACCACTGGAGGAGTGGGGGTCAGTGCCAGTTAGGGCCCCAGAGTGGGTCCCAGACGCGAGGGCAGGAACCCTCTTCCTCTTCTCTGGCCAGAAGACTGGGAGGAGGGTATAACTCCCGAGGAGGATTTGCTTCGAATTTTCACCCAACCCTGCCGGGGATCCATGGACAATCCGCGCCCCTGCAGGTGCCAGCATGGCCCTGGAGATGCGCTGGGTGGTCATTCACTTCAGTTTTGTGCGGTATGTCACCGAAGCATCAGAGTAACTAGAGAGCACAAGGGGCGGCGGGGGGGGGGGGGGGGGAGTGGTCCGGCAGCTTAGGGTCTCTTTGCCCAAGCATATCTGTTCAGTGTGGTCAGATGCAACGCCTCGACTGAGACCAACTCTATACTCTAATTGCAAAAATGCAACATGCCATCAAAGTCTCAAGCCACTGCAGTCCCAGGAGACTGCCAGATGGGGATGGTCCTACTTAAAAGTGGGCTCCTCCTCTCCATGACATCCCAACTCCAGACCTGCAGTTTTTCTTCAAATGAAAATAAGATTATGTATTTAAAAGCTAGAATTTCCAAAGTTTGTGTAGGATTGAAACAGGCACTCTAACTAGTGTTTAATCCTCTTAAAAAACAAACCCAGAGTGTTGTAGTTTGCTTTCAGAGCAGCTGGATATTTGGTATCGGTGGGTCCCCCTTTGCATATTTTGGTCTACTTCCTATCTTTCTCTTCATTTGTCTCTTTCCTTTCCCAGTTCCTTAATTGATTATAATACAAATCGGAAGTGTTTCCAAATTGTATGTTGCATTTTGTGAAGTTAAATGCCCAACTACAGGAAGGTAGTTGGCTGTGCACAAAATTCATCTTCAAGATGTTCAGTCTTTGATTATTGTTTGTATCTGGAAAACAAAATATTATTTGATTTCGAGATTATTTCTCTCTTGGGGTTGGAAGGCAGCCCATTAGTATTCTGCTTAAATTCATATTTAAACAACTATGAAGTGGGAGATGAGAGAGATTAGTGCATTTCTCACTGCATTCATACATCATTTTATTCATACATTTATTATTATTATTCTTAGAAATTAGATGATGTGCCAGTTATTAGCTTATTGCTACTGGGGGGGGGGGGGGACAAACTGAGAATCATGGTCTCTTCTTTACTGGGGTAGCTATGGCAGGTGCACTGGTTTTAAGACAATGCACTGGTTTTAAGTACAATGACAAATGCCCTGAAGGAGGGAAGAGCAAAGAGTTGTGGGAATTCCTGTCTTTCACCTGAGCAGGGAAGATCTGGGATAATTTCAAGAAAGGGGTGATGTGTGTGATCCATCTCGGAGGATTTCTCCTGGGCGTCTCCAGGCAGAGGTGGGTAGAACATGACCTGGGCTGAGATCTGTGTAGGCAGGGCAAGCACCAGCTAGTCATGAGAAGTGGCAAGTGGTCTAACTGGACTCCCAGTTAGTGAGCAAGTGCTAGACAATAAAGCTGGTGACAAGGATGAAACATGGCCCCAGTGGGCCGTGAAAGCCAGGTGCAGAAGTCTGGACTTAGAAAGCATGGAGCCAGTGACAGGTTTTAATCAAGGGATTGACTGTGAGCTTCTCAAAGTCCAGGACCTTGGCCCTTGACCCTCCCAACCCCTAGCCAGACGGGGAGAAAATCCAGTAAATATTTGTGGAATGAATGGTCAGGCAACCCTTTGGAGCTGAGCTTCTCAACCTTTAACAAGCTTAAGAATCACGAGGGGGGTCTTAATTCAAATGCAGATTCTGATTCCTACCTAGGTCAGGGGTGGAACCTGATCTGCCTTTCTAACACATTCTAGGGTGGTGCTCTTCACTATCTATGGCAAGGATTAAGGACCATGGTTTGCAAACCTGGGGAGCTTTTAAACTGTTTGGATGAAGTGGGTCCAGGATGGTGTTCCCAAGTTCCCCCAGGGGTGATTCTGATGAAGGCCAAGGTGGAGCCTGCTCTAGCCCACTGTGGCTGTGGCAAGGAGTGAGCAGAGGGGAAAGACCCTGGGATGGAGGGACCAGTTAGGACATTGAAAATCCACCAGCATAGAAGTGGTGAGGCCTTCTATTGGGCCTGAGTGGGACAGGTGGGAGAGACTTTGGAAAGATAGAATCTGTGGGCCAGGGGGCCAGGGAGTATGTGGTATCTGTCTTCAGACTGACCGGACTGCTTCCAGCAGTGAGGATAGGGGAATGATTCCGAGCCAATTCAGCTTTGGAGAAGAATGGCATGCCCTTTAGGCTATACCATTTGACATAATAACGTTTGGAAGTTGGTTTTAACGTGGATGTCAGAAATTTTTTTTTTTTTTTTTCTGAAATACAAACCTGTTCATGACTTCCCTGCTTAAAATCCTCTGGCTGATCCCCTCTTGCAAAATATAAGGAGGAAAAGCTAATATGAATGCAACTAATGAGGTATCTAGACATTTATTAAGTTCCCAGACTGTGCACCCCCATTCGAGAGGCGACACTTGGGTGGGGGGAGATGTGACATTATCACCACTTGGTGTGGGCACAACTAGGCTGAAGCTTTTGGCAGCTTTGTTTTTTCTGGAGTCACTATTTTTCCTGCTTCCTCTTTACAGTGGTTCCACTTTATGTTTCCTGGCATCAGTCTTTGGTTTCAACACTTGCTGGCATCTAGGTGTCTCAGTTTTCAAAGAGCCCACAGGTGGTTTCAGAAAGGTGGGCTGTGTCCCTTATAGACTCTGAGAGCCAGGTCTCCTTAGCCCTTGCAGAGCTTCAAGACACCCATTCTTATCTCTGACACACTCAGTAAATAATCTGGGAGATGCAATCTGTTTAGCTTCAGACCCAGATCTCCTCAAGGCCTTGCGATTTTCCAGGGGGCTGCTAACACAGTTTTGTCTTCAGGAAATTTATGATTTTTACTAAGTGCTCCTAGGTAATTCTTACTTTGGTGCTCCTCTATAATTCTTGCTTTCATTTCCTCTGTCTGTCACATATGCCCTTATGCACACAGAGAACTGACTCTTCACTGTGCACCATGCTCTTAATCACTGTGTTCCATGTCATGTAGTCATTTGGCCCTGTAACGTATCTGTGGATGGAAGGTCTGCACAAGATGGGATAGGGTTGCCTCCTTGATAGGGTAAAGTATAACATCCTTCTTTGGCCTTCCAGGCTCTGCAAAGGCTGGCAATAATTTAGCTCGCCAGCTGTATCTCCACTGTTCCCCAAACCGAGTAGCTCAAGAGATCCTATCTTTTGTGCCTCTCTGTCTTTGCACGCACTATTTGCTCTTCATGGAAAGCTTTTTGTCTGCCCCATGAGCTGAACGGACTCTTATTAACTTCAGGATGCAGATCAAACTCTTGAAGCACCTCTCCTCCCCCCACCTCCAAGTCACTTTTACTCTTCTCTCTAGTACATACATGTAGCATCAACTGGAGAACTGTGCTATGGTCCTGAGGCGCTTTATTGGCGTGTCTCTGTCCACACCCACTCCAGACTCCTGTGTGCAGCCCTACATCTAGCAGATGTCCAGGAAGAGTTTGTGATAAACATGGGCCTGGAGCTGGCTGGTTTTGCAATGTTTGCTTCAGTAAAAGGGGAAAAGAGTAGGCTATTCTGCACAGGTGATGAGGGAAGAAACAAGAACAGAACCTGAAAGACTGGGACAAGCCCAGTGAGGAGTGGCCCACATGGCTAGAGTCAGAGGGTGGAGTGGGGAGGGGACACCGGGAGAGGTGAGACTGCAGTCTTAGGCTGGGGAGAGGTCAGGGAAGGCCTTGAGCATTGAAGCTAAGGAATTGACATTTTCTTCTCATGATATTGAAGGCCTTTTGGTGTGGAAAACACGTGGTGAACTCTCTGCTTTCAGGAGGATTCAGGGCTGAAAAGGGCAGGTTGCAGGGCCAAGGAGCAACTTCCTGTGAGAACATGCTCTTGGAATAACCCATAGAGGTAGCTTAGGGTGTAAATCAAGGCAATGGCAATAGAGATGGAGAGTGAGTGATCTTGTCCAGAAATCCTGCAGGATTTGGTGACTGACTGGATTTGAGGGAGAGGGAAAGGCATCAAATTGGACACTGACACTTTGTGCTAATGTGCTGGGAGAAGAACGAGGCATTGTTAGTAGCATGAGAGCAAGGAGGAGATTCTTGGAAGGGGGAAGGGAAATGAGGATGGTTGATTCCTTTTGGAATCAGAAGAGAGCCTTGAGTAGTTTCTCATATTACACACACACACACACACACATACACACACACACTCACACACACACACGAATGGTGAAGCTACCCAAAGGAACCTATGCAGGGTCACCTGCTGCTGGTGGCAGAAGCCGGGCCTCCTGGCCCTTTGGCCTGGGCCTCTGTCCTTTGTAGCACTGTGAGTTGGCCAGAGAAGAGCTGCCAGAGGTCCAGATGGAGATTCCATTAGGCAGTGAAAAATGGGAAAAAGACCAGGTTTTGGGTGAATTCAGTCTGCAGAGCAGCTAAGGCTGGAACCTTAGAGGTCAAGAATTCAGAAGGGAGTCTGTTGGTAGCCATTGCCAATGTGGGTTTGAAGGCTCATGCGTCCTCCTTTCTGTCCTATGGCCTACTATATGTGGGCTGATGGAAAGTAGGGAGTGTTTTATGGTATGGACACTCATACTTGTTAGTGCTCCATGTTGGTACATGTGTATCAAATGGTTTTTCTGGGAATACAACCGCCAACCTGTCAGTTCCGTGGAAAGATGTATTCCAAAACCCACACACTTTTGCCCCCCCTCCGACAAACTTTAGGGATGCATCCAATCAGTCCCGAGAAGTGGCCTGTGCAGTGTTGGAGTGGGGGGTGGTGGGTGGCACCCATCCGGGGAAGGCATCCAGCCTTAGGGACCTCGTTCCTCCAAGCAGAGGCCTGTGAGTAGGGCCAGTGTCAGGGGGCCAGATGGATGGGGGAGGGCCATAGCTGTCAGGGGAGGGGAGAAGACCTTATCTAGAATCTGACTGATGCCTGGAGACTCAGTGACCCTGAGGCTGGATTTCCTTTCCTCCTCATCTCTCCCTTCCACACCTTTCTGTCTGGCCAGGTCCCTCACTCTCCAGCCTCCCAAGGACAGGTCCTGCCTTTGCCATGGCACAGCGGTCACCTTAGTTTGCTAAGACAGATCCGGGCTAATGCATGTCAAACACTTAGATTATTGCCTGGTATGTGGTAATTGCCAAGTGAAAACAAAGACAAGGAAGCCTGGGGTTCAACTTCAAGGGAAAACTTGTCAAGCCTCCTGGCTCTTTTGAATTATGCAGCTGGATCTCTGGGAAGTTTCTACCTTATCTTGTTTTGATTTTTTTGTTTTTGTGCTGTTAATTAATTTATTTAATTATTTATTTTTACTGATACTAAAATGGGTGCAGGACCTTCTCATCCATGGTAAAGAATCAAGGATAGCCATGGATTGCAGACTTGGGACTTGGGTTGTCCAGGAATGACTCAGGAATGACTTATGCAGAGGTGAGTGGGTGGATGGCCTTCTGACAAATCTCCAAGAACAGATTCTTAACCCAGGTGAGGCTGTTCAGGGGAATTGATGGCAGCCTGGCCTCTCCTCAGGCCTATAGCTGCTGAGCCCGTCTCAGGCGGCTCTGCTTTGGGTATATCTGTTTCTTCCTGGTGATGAGGACAGGCATAAGGAAGGGTTCATCCAAAATCCCAGGGTTGATCTCTGTCTGCTCAGGGATAGCCACTGGTTGCTGGGAGTGTGCTCAGTGGGCATAGTCAGAACTCCTGCCCAGACTCCCGGGTGAAAACGTAAATCCACAGTGACTTGTGTGCATGGTTGGAATGTACCAGTCACATGTAGCTGGGCCTCTCAGCTGGGCAGGGACCACTCTAACTGGGAGGGCCACCCTTGTGACTGCACTGCTATCTCAAGAAGTCTTAGCAAGCTTCTCCAACCTGCTTCTGGCAGAAAAGCCCAGAAATCTCTGCCAAAAGGAACTCCTAAGGTTGATAAACCATGTGTGTGTGCGTGTGTGTGTGTGTGTGTGTGTGTGTGTGTGTGTGAGAGAGAGAGAGAGAGAGAGAGAGGAAGGAAGGAAGGAAGGAAGGGTGGGAAGGAGGAAAGAACAGAAGGAAGGGAAAGAGAGAGAGAGAAAGAGGTAGTTGTATAGGAGCCAAAGGTCTGTTGTAGGGATTAGGGAAGAGAGGAGGGCAGAGCCACAGCTGAGGCCAGGAACACCAAGAATCGGTTACCTTTGTTTCTTACATGCACTCGTGGCAACTCCACTCTCTTCAGGGGCAACAGTCCTTTTCCCAACACAGGGCTTTGTTTCCCCTGAATCAAAGAGGTTTTGCAGGAATAGCTAGCTGGACACTGCGTGGCTTCACCAAGGCAAAAGAGGTGTCGGCAGACTGGCCCCACAGAAAGCTGCCTCCAGAGGAAGGATATGGGGGGCTTCCGGCTTTGACGGGGTTTACAAAGGGCTTGTCTCATGAGGTGGGTGATATTATTCCCATTTCATGGGAGGCAAATACGTGCCAGAGAAGTGATTTTTTAAAAAAGACCCAGAGTTTTAGATTTAATTTATTGTCCAAATTGGGACACTCTTGAGAGAGAAAGGAGGCAGACAAATATGGGTGGGGTCCTGGGGTGACAGGACTATCTTGGGTGTACCAGGGATGTGGTGTCAAACTCCAGATTCAGTAAGCAACCAGGTCAGGTAAGGGTGGGGGGGGGGTGGTGGCTGGGGGACTGAGGAGAGAGGATTGCAGTAGGGGGAGGGGAGACGTTAGAACTTGAATTTGGACGGGAAAGGAAGATTCTTCTTAATTCAACATTTTACCAAAGCAAAGGAATAGTTCTTGGCTCTGACACCTGACCTTGACTGGATGTCATGAAAAAGTTTTATTACATAAGCTCTTCCTGTGACCAGCCAAGACATCTGGTTCTTCTATGCAGTGCCGCTCACCCGGTAACAACAACAACCACCCTGTGTGTCCGTCTAGGTTTTCGCCGCGCCAGCTCACTGGAACTGCACAATGCCTCGGGCGCGGATTATTGTCCTGCTTCTGGAGATGAGGAAACTGACTCCTGCCTATCCCCCTCCTTCCAGCATGGCGGGCAGCAGGTGTTCTCCACCATGAGGACCTGGCCTCCCTGATCTCCGAGGTCCCTGCTAGCTCTAGAGTATGGACTTTGAACCACAGGCCTCCCTTTAAATCCCCCTGTACACGGATTTTCTGTCACTGCTTTGAGCTTTAAGTTCCTCATCTGTTAAATGGGAACAATAATAAGCCTATTTCGTTTGGTTCTTGTGATGATGAAACGAGAGGATGCACATACCGTGTTGCCTGTGGTGCTTGGCTCATCCCATGTCATCCTTTTCTCAGGAAGCCCAGAAAAAACTACGTTGTCAAGAAGAGTGATTTACATCATCTAGCGGGCTTATTCTGAAATTTCGGGGCAAGTAGCGTTCTCTGGGCCTCTAGGTGTGACACGGAAGGGGCAGCCCTGGTGAAGGTGAACAGGGAGTCCATAAGGCAGAAGTACATGGCAGGCGGGAGAGCCTGGTTTCAGATGGCTGGTCACCAATGTACAGGACGAAGGCAGCAGAGAGAGCTGAGCACCCAAACCAGCTCTGTGAGATGTGGCATGTGGCAGGGAGGTGCAGAGTCCTGCCCGCAGACTCCAAAAATCAATGGTGTGAGTTTCCTACCTGACCATGTGGAAAAGCCCATATAGGTTGCCTTAGCCTGGTTGCATTAATAGAAGTCCTGGCTTTAGACCTTGCTAGAAGATCATCCCACTTTTTCCTGCACGGGCCAAGGCTGGACACACCACACTCTGGGAGTAGGTGGAGGAGGGATGCTCTCTGCTGCAAAGCTGGAGTCTGTGCTCTGCAAGGTTTGAAAGGACTTGAGAACTGACAGGAAGACACCAGGGCCATGACTGATTTTCAGGTCGGACCTATCTTGTTGCGTGTTGCTCAGAGGGCAGAGTTGGGAGTCCATGGTGGTGATGGGAGAGAGAATTAGAGAAGAGGCAGATTTCAGTTCGCACTGATGTAAGAAATTCCACAGAATTCATGCTGATCTTTAGGGGGAGGCAGCAGTCTTACAGCCTGTGTTGTGGTCTATGTAAAGAGGGTGTTGTCCAAGCGGTATTGGTTAGAGAGAAGTTTGCAAAATAGTAGGGGAGGCAGATTTGCTGGGAGGTCTAACTAAGAGAACGGCAGGACTGTGGGGGATAGTTGGCTTCTGAGCAGAGATGAGTTGCAGCAAACGCAGGGTGGGATGAAGGTGGGAGGCCGGGAGGGGGTGGCTGCAAACTCTGCAGGACTTTCTCTGTCCCAAGCCACAGGCCAAAGTCCTGCCCCATAACAGGGTTTGGAAGAGAAGCTTTGTGGCCTGAAACTCTGAAGCTGTGACCCCAAAGAAGTGGTTAGACTCTGTGTATTCTCTGTTCATGCCTACCTTGGCTCAGCCACCTATCTGGGGCTCGAAGTCTCTTACAGACTCATGGTCACCCCTTAAAGATTTTGAGAACACAGCATCCTGGCATCTGAAGAACCTGGGCCATGTGGTCTGAGGCACTGGCTCACAGCATCCAAAAGGGGATGGCAGGTATAGGAAGGAGACATCCAGGAAGGCACTGGGCACGACACTGGGAAGTCTGACTGTCTGTCTGCAGCCTGGGCTGCAGAGCGAGCTTCCAGCCCTAAAAGGAGTCGGGGAAGGGCTGTGGGCAGCAGGGCCTTATTCAAGTAGGCTGAGGTTTTGGGTGGGGTGTATGGGCGGAGGATGGAGAGTGTTGTGGTTAAGCAACGTGGATGCCTGTGGGGCACGCTATCCTGGCCTGGTTGGCAGGGAGGGAGGCCAGGGAAGCCCTAAAGTCAGAACTGGCCCACTGGATCTAAGGAAAGTCCCCCTTTCAGGAACAGAGGTAGAGCATAATTCTAAGTACTCTGGAGGCAATAGACTTGTGACCTCATTTATTATTTCAGGCACTGAATGATTTTTGACCATCCTCTATGCTGAGGAGTGGGATGATGGGAACATGAGAGGAGTGAGTGAGACATGTCCTCTGCTTGGATAGCACTTAAGGAGTGTACTCCCTTCTCAAAACAGGCAATAATGACCAAACCACAGAGAGAACATTCAGAGAAAGAAGCGTTTGGGGTACCTGGCTTGCTGAGGAAGTGGCATTTGAGATGTGTCTGGAAGGAAAGATGGGGAGCAGAGACTCCCCTTCCTCTGGGTGAAAGGCATTTCTGGCTCAGGGAACAGCAATGCACAAAGGAAGGTGTGGGGATGGTGAATTAAGGGGCGGTTGCAGACAACAGCCAAGGGTTTGCTTTGGCTACAACTGAGGAATGGGGTTATATGGGTAACTGGGATTGGAAATCATCATTTATTAAGTCCCCGCCGGGTGTCAGGGACCGAGCACAGAGCCATCTGTGCTGATGTACATCTCACAGGGGCCTCTCAGGGCTTTCACCCAGCAGGAAAAGTGACTTTCCTAAGGTTCCCTAACTGGCAAGAGGCTGAAATAAGACTTATGACTGGTCTACCTGATCCTCAAACCCATGTGTTTTCCACTCTATCTTGCCACCATGTTGAGAGGTCAGATTATTCAGAGTCTTAAGTTTACCATGAAGATCCCACTCTTCATGTTGAGGTGGGAAGATGGTCAGTCTGCACGTGTCGGATGACATTAACCTGTGAGAAGCAGTTGGTGGACGTGACCAGATTGTTAAGGATACACAGCCAGCCCCAATAAGTATATATGTACACACACAAAGACCTATTTGGAAGTAAGTCTCTAAAATAGTAGGAAGTTGCATAGTTCCGTGGTGCCATAGAAACTGTTACTTCCTGAGCACCATAGGCAATTGCTGATTTCCTGGCTGGATTCCTCCCACTCTATAAAGTACATGAGAATGGGGCAAGATAACCTGGAATCTAATCTAATTTCTACAAAAAGCCTCTTGGCTTAGCTACTTTACCATTAGTGACAAGTTGCCTACAACCCACCTCAGCTGTTGGAGACCCCAGGGTGTCAGCCGTAAAGGGATATGCAAGATGGCGCTCTGGATTGGGTTGGAAGGTGGGGTGAGGGACTAGAGTCGGAGAAACCTCGGCAGTAACCCAGGTAGGGGTGTGGGGGTGGAGAGAGGCCAACACTGTTCAGTAAACTGGCTGGGAGCCTGCCTGTACAGGGGTGTCGAGTGGGGGCTGGGGTGCCTGTGTGAAAGGAGAGCATGTTCAGGCTCTGAGCAGGTGGGTGCTGGTGGTGGCTGCCTGCTGAAGGTGGGCTCCTTCCTTATCTTGTATGCTATAGAGCCAGCCAGTCCTTATTGCTGATTGTGCCTGTGTCTACCCAGGGCCCCATCCTCTCTGTTCAGCTTGGCCGTACAGCCGGAGCTCAGAACCCAGATCCAGCCACAGCCTCTTCTTTAGGGTGGACCCTAAAGAAGGGTCCTTCAGGCTGCCCAATGGGACGCTTCCCCTCAGCCTGGAGAGAAAGCCTGAGAAGACCACCTTAGGGAGGCTGGGTGCAGATTGGTAATATCTGGGCTGCAGAGACTCGGGATCTCATGTTATAACAGGAGACTTCAGGTGGGACAGTGCCCTCCCTCTGTGTCCTGCCTACTAATCAGGAGCACTTTGAAAACTGTTAAGGGCTGCTCCAGGGTCATGAACCTAGTCCTCAAATGTCATGGTTATTTGTATTTGAGAGAGAATTTTATTTTATTTTTTACTTTTTTTAACATTTATTTTTTATTTTTTTAAATGTGAAATTTATTGTAAAAACCACATAATTTTCAAGAGAGAGCAAGAGAGGGGAGGGGCAGAGAAAGAAAGAGACACACAGAATCTGAAGCAGGCTCCAGGCTGTGAGGTGTCAGCACAGAGCCCAACGCGGGGCTTGAACTCACGAGCTATGAGATCATGACCTGCGCTGAAGTCAGACACTTAACTGACTAGGCCACCCAGGTGCCCCTGAAAGAGAATTTTAAATAAATCTAGCGACAGTTGAATGAGGGATGGCGTGAGAAGGCTTCCACAGGCTACATGAGACCCACGTCTTGTTGCATCACTGTCACACACCGTGTATGGCAACCTTTCCTAAGTAATCCCGGGAGCAATTGCCCATTTGGCCATAGGTAGGTGTTCTGTGAGAGTGTGATGTCCACAGGGAGCAATTGTGGGGCCTCTCTGGGCCACCAGTACAACTTGACCATCTTCTGTCAAAGCTACCTCTGAATTAAATGGGCTCTCCTGACACCAGTGCCCAGGGCCAGGGACCTCCTGCTCCATGAATGTGGTCAGGACATGGCCCTTCCTGCCCCCAACCCCAGGAGCCCAGTTTCAGCTTCAGCCTCCATGTTTGGGGTCTCCCAAATCCATCTCCCGGCTGTGACTTCTCTGCCAGGTGCCTGCCTGGCCCGTGAACAACATAAACCCTGCCTGCTCACTGTCCCAAAGTGAGGTGCCTGAGAGACCCTGGTGGAATGGCTGAGAAAGCTGCCAAGGGGCTCTAAGAGTAAGCACAAGATCAATGGGACACTTTCTGCTCTGGAAGACTTGGTGGCCTGGACCTTTCTGTCCAATACTGCTAGAGAATCCCAGAAAGTTTGGAGCACGTGTGCTGTGTTTGTAGCCCCAGGCTCTGCCTAACTGGGGGCTGGCTCCAGGGGATTTGGTAACTTCTCAAAGGGAGTCAGTGTCATATATTTTTTCCCCTAACCCCAGCAGTTAGGGCCTGATAAGAGGTCTTGGCCAAGTCCATCTTCTGGAATAGTGCACTTAGGGACATGTTCTCTGAGAGGAGAGAGGCAACGTGTTACAAATCTACTGGGCCGGGCACTGAGCGGGGTGGTTTACTCTGTCCTCTCTTGTAACCCTCCGACCAGCCCTGTGTGAAGCAGGTATTATTATCTCCGTTACATAGTAACCAGAGAGGTTAATATCTATTACCCAAGATCAAAAACTAACCCAGCTCTAAGGAGCGAAGCCAGGATTTAAACGCAAGTCTGACTGCAAAGCTTGGACTCA
Organism: Panthera onca; assembly: GCF_046562875.1. Taxonomy (NCBI): domain Eukaryota; kingdom Metazoa; phylum Chordata; class Mammalia; order Carnivora; family Felidae; genus Panthera; species Panthera onca. Next base: position 50,678,401 of record NC_138348.1, on the reverse strand, counting down.
TTCTACTGCCTCCCCCTGCTCCTCTCCTTCCTCAGGGGCATGGGAAGGAGTGCAGGAGCTAGGAGTTCGGAACAGGGGTGGCAGGGGGCAGGAGGGATCTCCTGTTGGTACTTACTTCCCCTGCTGTGGGTCCTTTCTACCCTTTCACTATGAATCTGAGAAACTGCTGGGGGATCTCCCATGGGAAATAACCCTGCTCTATGGACAAGAAGTGAGAAATATGGAGAGAGGCCCCCAGGAGCAATTGCAGGCGCTCCCACCACCCGGGGATCAGACCGACTGACTTCCAGGAGCGAGACCTCTTGGGCACCTGGAGAAGGGAATTCTCTATAGCTGGCTTGTCTTTGGTCTGCAGGAGTATGTGTGCAATGGCAGATTCCTGGATCACTTTTCTCAGGAAAACCCCCACATCACTCTGGCCTAAGTGCTGTCAGGGGCAAATGTCTTGTGATAGGTGAGCTGAGATTAGTGCCCTGGGCCTTGCCCTCCTTCCCCCCATCACACGCTGGAGTTCTTGAGTTGGGTTGAAGAGGAGACAGCTGGGCCCAGGGCACTTAGCTCCTTGAATGCAGCTTAAGAGCCGGTCAGCTGCCACGTCTCAGAGTTTCCTCCTTGAAGCCCAACAAAGTCTGGCCTTGATCCCTGGTCATGTCCCATTTGGGGCTGACTTGCAAAGATAGATAAAGGACTATGAGGAACTGTCCCTACCTGGATGTTGTTTAAGTCTTCCTTAGACTGACAGGGATGGGCAACAGGGCCCCACATCTCTGGGGAGAAGGCCCTGTGTCTGCAGGTTAGTGTGTCCGGGATCAGACCGGGGTGGGTCCTAGCTTGTTAGCCCTGCCATAACAACACACACAGATTAGCTGGACTGAATGACAGAAATGTGTTGTCTCTCAGGCGGGAGGCTGGAAGCCCAAGATCAAGGTGTTGGTGGGCTTGGTTTCCTCTGAGGCCTCTGTCTTTGACTTGTAAATGGTCATCTCCCCGTGTCCTCACATGGTCTTCCCTCTGTACCCATATGTGTCCTTATGAGAACACCAGTCATGTTGGATTAGGGTCCACCCCCATGACCTTGTTTTAACTTAATTATCTCTTTAAAGAGTATGCTTCTAAAGATAGTCACCTTCTAAGGTACTGGGTGTTGGGACTTCAACATACGAATTTGGGGAGGGGGATACACTTTGGCCTGTGACAGGATGTTTCCCAAATCCTCAGTGAACAAGCCTCCATGTCCTGGTGAGGTAAGAGAGGCAGTCACTGCCAGTCCTGCCGAGGCACCAGGAGAGGAAGGTAGGCCCAACGCAGTCAGTGCAGGAGGCTTGATTGGCCTTGTCCAAAGGCTCAGCCCTGAAAAGTCCAGGCCAGGCAGTTCCCTTGTAGTCTAGGCTCTCTAGCAGCAGTGGGTTCTGTGTGCCGTCTTCATCTGCCTCCCATGTGGTCCTCAGGCCTCCAGTGAAGACAGAGCTGCTAATACCCTACTAATGAAAACCCTCCAGCCCAGGCCTACAGAGGAAGCCCCTTTCTCCTGACAGAGGCAGGAGCCAGGCTGTCCTTGCCAGTGCACACAGCCTGCGTTTAGGGAAATTCCCTGGTCTCTTACTGGTCTAAACGTTTTCCCCCCCAGTGCAAAAAGAAAACTGTTGCATCGATTCAAAATTAAACTGTTTGACAAGTGTTGAAATGAAGCCTCAAAAGACAGAATAAACTTTGATTAATCCAGTTAGTATTTACCTAAAGCCTGCCAAATTCTGGGGTCTGTGCTCCCCCCGAGCCAGCTTGGGAGGCACATAGGAGGTATCCAGCTACAGGCTACAGTTATGTATGAGGCCCCTGAACTAGATGATAGAGAAAACTCGCCAATTCAGATGTTTTTTTTTCTTGTTGCTTAGCATTGTAAAATAATAGAATAAGTGGAAATGCCTGGTTTTATCATCTGTTAGGGGAAGTTACGTTCTCTTCTCCCGTCAGTCCTGTGGAAATCTACCTGCATTCACCACTTGTCCCTAGGTCGTGCCAGGGCCAAGCACGGTCAAGTCATTCTTACAGCAGAGCTCCTTCACCTCTGAGGATTAGTCCGTGAAGAGGGGGTCTCGTGTACAGAGAAAGTGAGAGGAGAGAGGCTGCCACGGACGACTTCCCACCTTTATTCAGAAAGTTGGCCAAGCTCGCTCGCGCTCTTTCTCACATGCCCCTCCTCCTTTTGCCCTCCACTCAGTGCACACACCTAACATCTTTCATCAGCTGGCATATACTGAGTGTCTACCTGTGTGTCGGGTTCACGGCTGGGCTCTGAGGATGGGAAGGTGAATAGAACATACTCCTTGCTCTCAAGCATTTTAATTTAGAAGAGGAGACAGACATATCGAGGACTTGGACAACCAGAGCTGTAAGCAAGTTGATGCAGGTGAGTACCAAGTATGGTAGAAGCAGAGAGGAAGAGCCAGCCAGCACCTTCAGGCACTGGGGGGTGATGGTGTCAGGAAAGGCTTCCTTGGGTCGGTACATTTGGATAAGGTCTTAGAATGGGTGAGATTTAAAAGTATAGCTGGAGAAAAGCACCCCAAACAGAGGAATAGGGAAATCCTTCAGTTATTTAGGGAGTAGGAGCTGGTTCAGTGAGGTTGAACTAAGAGTGTGGTGAGAAGTGCAGCTGGGAAGGTGGATCTTATAAGAGGGCTTAGATGGCTGAGCTAAGGAATACAGCTTTGTTCCTGAACCAATGGGGAACCATGGAGGGTTTGGGAGCAGAGGAGTAATGCCTTGGGAAAGGTGGGTTGGACAAGAGTCATCCAGAAGTAGGAAGCCTAGAGGAGGCAGCTTTGGCAATCAGGGAGAGGGTGGAGGCAGGGTGGAGAGATGATAAGGGTCTGAAGGAGAGTGAGCTGAGCCTTTGGTCATTTGGTCAGGTGTTAGGATCTACAGAGAGCCTGAATGGCACTGTACAAGAAGCGCCATTTGTGTCACTAGGAATTGAGGTTCAAACCCCAGTTCTGGTTCTCTTGATCCCCAGCAAGGAAAGGTGGAATCCTGTGCCCCCCTCTGGAAAAGCTCAGATCCCTAAGTGCTGGATTTAAAAAACAAACAAACAAACACAAGGAAACCTTTGTTATAAAAATAATTCAAACACACACAAAAGTAGAAGAAATCATATAATGAATCAATTTACTTATCAACCAGCTTCAACCATAAGCCCTTGCTGGTTATATTTTTAGGGGATATTTTTTGTCATGAAGCTTCTTGAAAGTATTCATGTTGAGGCTACATTTAAAGCATATTTCTCTGAGTCTGTCTGTCATCAGGTTGAGGCACTGAAATGACTTGATGTCTGTTTGTTCCTCCTTGAAGGTGAGATTGTGCATGTGTGTGTGTTCTCTGCTGTGAGAAGGGCAGTGAGGGCAGCCTTCTTTGTGTTCTGGGGCTGAGGAAAGACACTTCTAGCAGTGCCCATCAGCGGGTAAGGTTCTGTCTGCCAGGGGGCAGGTGAGGTGTGGACATGGGAGAGAGTGGAGGCATGGATGGCCTTCGGGGGGCAGTTTTCAGGGTTGGACACCCTCATTATCCACTCACTGAAGGATGCCTGTGGCCTGAGAGCCTGGTCTCTGCTGAGAAAATTGACAAGACTAATCTATAAACTAAATAGCAATGAACTAATTCACTCTGGCGGGCATTGCCCAGTGGCCACAGCACAAACACCTGTCCTCCTAGACTGCCCTCCTGGCATTTCCCACAGGTGGACTACAGGGTCATCTGCAGGTTGCTGGGGATCCAGGTTCCCTGACAGAGGGCACTGTGTGGATGGTAGGGGTCACCCAAGCTGCTGTGGGACCTCCTTGCTAGTGACGAGTACTCATACCTCCAGAGATGATGTACTGGTCACCAGTGTGCCATACAGACCAACACAGACCAGTCCTATGGCCACTGCCACTTCATCCTTCACTGAGTGACCCAGGTTGGTGCACGTTTGGTAATTATTTGTACTGTGTAAGCGCTGTCTGGTTTTAGCACCAACTGAAAAGTAAGACCAAGAATCAGACAGATGGAGACTAACATATCAGCTCTGGGGCTAATAAAGATGTTGAGAATGGCCAGTAGGGTTCCCAGTGCATCCCTTTCCTTACCTGGCATATCTACCTAGGCCAGAGATCTGGAACAAGGCAGCTCTGGAAAAAGAGAGGGAAGGGTGGAGTTTCCTTCCCCCATTCCCTCAATCAGATACTTAGCGGTCCAAGAAAGAGGATGTCAGCCCCTGTTGGATATCCCCATGGCAACATGAAACAACCAAAACGGAGGTGTGAGCAAGTTGTGGGTCAGCAGAGATGCTCTTAGACAAGTAGGGGTAGGGATGCTGTCATAAAGGAAGGAGAATCACCTTGAAGAATTAGTTTCGATGGATAGAGACTAGAGAAGGGACCATTATTTTGAGGGGACAGCATGAGAAAGACACTGCAAAATGAGAATGCCTTCCTATGGCTGGAGTGTCAAGAAATCAGAAGGGTACAGTTGGAAGTGGCCAGGCTTGGTGAGGAAGTGCTGCAGAGTGGTTAAAAATATGACCTTGGAGTTGTACTGCCCGGGTTCAATCCCATCTCCACTGCTTCCAGGATGTGTGATTTGAGCAGTTGTTTAACCTCTGCAAGTTTCAGTTTCCTTGTCTGTAAAATTTGGATAACAATAGTTTATAAATATTGAGGTATGAGACACACATAAATATTTAGCTCAGTGCAGAATGAATGTTTAAGAAATGGCAGCCGTTAGTATTACCATCATGTGTCCAGGACAATTTGGGGTAAGCTAACAGATGCTTAGATGCCAGACTCATGAGCTTGGATTGCTGTGGGAGAGGCCAGGTGAGAGAAGGCCCTCCAAGGCCTAGGTTCAGACACCTGAACACAACTGGGCCTGCTGTGGGAGGGATGATATGGAGCAGCGCCTCCCTGCCCAGAGCAATCCACAGGGGCCTGTCTGCTGTTTGAAGGCAAGGGCGGGTCACGGGGGAACGCATAGTGTGCAGGTCAAGCAGGCCAGGAGCTACCAAGAGAGAGCAGGACCATGCTGAGAGAGTTTCTGATCATGCTCAATCTCTGGGGCTGCTAAGAAATAGCCAGAAAGCTGAAGAGCATTTGAATGCTTTGGTCTGGAGCTTACAAAAGTAGTCTAGTGTTACGAGTTGTGAATATGGAGGTGAAGTATGGATTGTCCAGGGAGAGACTGTAGAAGAAACAGGAAGAGAGCTGAGCACAGGGATGGTGAGTGGAAGCTGAGACATAGGACATTTAGTGAAGGAAGAGGATCTGGAAGAACCCAGAGAGCTTTTTGTCCCAGATGCCAAAGGAGGAGAGCATCTCATGGGGTTTTGTGTGGATGAGATGCCAAGGAAAGCAATCCTAGCCAACACTGACTGATTGCCAGTCTAAGTGCTTTACTTGTATGAACTCCTGTAACCTTCACAACCACCTTTGAGACAGGTGCTTAAGTTATCCTCATCTGACAGATGAGGAAGCAGAGGCACAGGAGACCCCTGGCCAGGGAGCATTAGAGACGGGGTCTGACCACAGTCCGGCTCTACAGCTCAGCTTGTGCTTTAAGCCCACCCTTTGCTGCCTCTCACAGGAGTAAGAATGGATATAGCTTGGGGGGTGGGGGGCAGTAGCATCAAGGCACAAAAATGGAGATCTAATGGCAGCAGGCCTGGAGAGAACAGGAGGAGGTGAGAGCTTTGGTAGTGAAGCCAAGGAGAAACATGAGGTGGTGGCTGAAGGAAGGGTTTGAGGAGAACAGAGGCTTTGATATTTGTGTGGTCCAGAGGAAGGAGTAGGAGAGGGGGCAGAGGCATAGTCAGTGTAGAGAGGACACCACTGAGAGCCTGGGCCACAGTGGTCCTAGATTAGGGGAGGTCTTAGGAGGCCAGAAGGGGAGTTGAGGGATTAGGTTTCTCACCAAAGAAAGATGTGTGGTAGTTTGCCGAGGAGAGTCTGGTAGGAAGGATGCATCAGATTAAAGATCTAGGTGCAGGAAGATCTGGCGGAGCTGAAGCTCCTGAACTTGCCTTCTCAGGCAGGGGGAGATGGGGTGAACAGTGACCCGGTGGCATGAGCTGTGGAGGTGGCTGGAGGGAGGTGGGCAGGTCTCAGGGAATGATCTTGTGTGCTGACTGCTGACATACATCAGGCCCCTGCAGTAGGGGGCCCATCCCTGCTGTCCAGGGGTGTTGAAAGGGGAAATGGAGTCAGAGGAGAGTGTGGGAAGGTTCCTAAGGTGGGCAGTGGAAGGGACAGCCTGCCATGGCCCGGTCCTCGGGGAGGGGGAATTCTGAGTGAGCTTCCCTGAGAAGGTCCTAGCATCCTGCTGCATTATTGCTGGTAAAGGACAGGCAGCTTCCAGGTAGATTCCTTCAGTGACTCCCATTGCCTGATGGGTAAAAGCCAAGTTCTAGAGAGACCACTCATAAGCTGGTCCTGGCCTCATTTGCTGTCATTCTTTCCCAGTCCTCTGGTCACACCAAGCTGTATGCATTCACGAGCATGCATGCACATGCACGTACACACACCTGTCCCCCAACATACTTTAGGATATATACACTCCTTACTCCGTTTGCAGTGTGTTCACATTTCTGCGTGCTGCCCATCAGAGATACTACACTTGCTCCCTGAAACTTTCTGGGATTGCCCATACTTGCACTGGTCACTCCTTCCTCCTGCCGCTCAGCTTCCTGAACATGAGGTCACATGGTTGTGACCCTGAACATGCTCAGCTTCCCTCTCCCGGGAGTATACCGGGTGCTGTATTGTCGCATACGTGTCTTTCTGGAATCACAGGGCAATCTGTGGTGCCCGGCACCTACCAGCTTCCCCTCGACTGATCCTCACTTGTATGAGTGGGTGACACACTGAGCCTTATTACCCATAAAATGATGAGCAAACGGTCAATTTTCAAAACTCAGCTTCTCTTTGAAAGTAACTTCTGTGTGATATTTTACATGTTGCTTGCTTACTGAGCTAGTGACATTGTAATATTGCCATTAGCACTAAATTGCTATCTGAACTTAATTTTAGGGATGATGGGAATTTCAGGGAAATGATGCTTTTCTTCTCACAAAGGAATACCTTGATGACTTTAAAATTAGACCATTAACTTATCCATTTCTGAAGTCAAAGTTGGTAAAGCCAAAGTTTGTTGGCTCTGCCTTATAGATCCCAGATAGAGGCCCAGTTCTACATGGACCCTTCACATTCTAATTGATGTGGATGAGCAACGAAAGCATTTTGACCCTTGGAAGATAAAGAAGCAGCATTCATTCATTTCCTCTTAGCATCGACTCCAGGGTTTTACAGATGATGCGGGGCAAATAGTGTTTGTTAAATAGATAAATTTAGATAAAAAATAAAAATATATACATTGATTTTTTAGGAGTCATGCATCTTTTATGACAGTTTCCTGTCCCATGTTTTCTTTTTTCAAGTAAAATATGATCTTGTAACAGCTGAAGGGGGTCAGGGCAGTGCACAGAATCCCCATGAAGACACTGTATGAAGGGGAGAAGTTAGCAGTGTCTTGGCCCCTGGTGTTTTGAGCCCTGTTTGTTTGGACATGGAAGCCAGCTTCCTGTTTCCCACCGTTCACTGCTCTGAGCAAGTCTGCAGAACAAGGCAGTATGGTGGGGACAGCAAGCAGGGACTTAGGTGACAGACACACTGGACTCCATGGAAAGACTTTCAGCAACCATGTGACCTCAGGCAGTGTCTTAACATCTTTATGTCTTAGTTGCCTCTTTTGTAAAATGGGGCTGATAATTATAATACATCCCACACAGGATGGCCAGGAAGATTAAATGAGGAAATGAGGATGGAGTCTTTTCACAGGGGCTGCTGCTTCTGGCACAGGCAGCTTTTTGCACACAGGTGGAAACCGCACGGGCAGGAGGTAGCGTGCCATCATCTGATGTCCTGTGGATGGTGGTAGTGGCAGGGCAGGCAGAGAGATCTCCGAGCATGTGAGGTGTTGTGGCTGCGGCGTGGTCATTCACATCCCATCCTGGAAGGGGATGCTCATTTGTGTTTACTCCCTGGACTTGATGTTTCCGAGACTCTCAGAAGGAAGCAAGAGAACCTTCCGCCCGAGTTCTCTAAGTGGCTGCAGTGAGCCCCACTGTAGTGAAGACACAGACATACTTGTTGTAAACACAGTGTTAAGAGGCACGTTGATGGGGGCTTGGTGATACTCTGTCCCCTGGACACCGTCTGGCTCCCCAGCTCCTTCTTCCCAAAGGCAGAGATTCAGGCCTGGCTGTCTGCCCGTCAATCCCTCTCCTACTTGGAGTGTCTGCATTGCTTGTCTTCAGAGATCTGCCCGGACTCTCCTCCTCAGGCCTGGGTTGAGGCCCATGGCCCTGGTCACTGAGATTGCTGTGGGCTCTTCACCATGACAAGCCCTTGGTTGGGGAAAAGGACCAGCTTGGGGGCAAAATGTTAAGAGCAGAAATGGGTGGTGAGAACAGCCAGAGGAAGGTGAAGCAAGTGTTTAAAAATCTTAAGCAAAGACCTGGAAGGAAACCCAACATCAGGTCTTCAGTGTTCCCGAAGCCCAGAAGGTCAGATGTGCTACTTGGGTGTGAGCCACGACACCCTCACACTCTCTCATACCCGTTTCCTGGCCAGACCCCGTGCTCCTCCTTCTGGGCTGGGCTCCTGTGTCTCATGCTCATATCTTTGAGGGTGGTGCTTCTCTTAAAAAGCTTGCCATTCCCAGCAGGAGGGAGGATGTCGGCCCTGCTCCTGAGTCCCGGGGACACCTAAGCTGGGAGGAAGTCCCTGGAGGTGAGGTGTCTGTACCTGATGCTACTCACTGCATTCTTCGGAGGAGGGAGTTGAGCTCTGTGGCCTATTCCCTTGCTACGATTGCGTGTTGGTGGGAGAGCTTTTTGGGGTCACGGAGCCTTGCTTGACGGGCTGTGGTTTGATGAGAAGGGCTTGAGCTCTTTGGGTAAGAGCTTAAGTGGAAGCATCTGGGTTTGGATGTGCCAAAGGAGGCTGGTGGAGGAGCAGTGACATGTGACAGGAGTTGGGCCAGGTTTTCAATGGAAGGGGCAGAAAGAAAAAGGACTCCTTCCAGCAGGTTCGGTGGAGCTGGGCTCCAGCACAAATGTTCTTAGGGATCTATTGGAACTGGCCCCGCAGGGAGTGGCTGGGAATGCCCAGTGCACACAGCTCACTAACCTGGCACAGTGGGAAAGAGACGCTTAGCAAGAAATACTGCCTTTGTCCCCCGCTGGCCCCGGCACTGCCAGCCTGTGCCTCAGCTTAGCGCCCCGTGAGCGGTTCTGGCACACCTCAGCCCCCTGGCCTCAGCTTAACTGGCTGACTAAACACAGCAGCCTGATCTGGGATATTTAGGTGGGAATGAGAAGCCTGTGTGTGAAAAATATGTTTGAAGCTGAAAGCGTCAAACAAATGTTTGCTATCAGACATGACTGATACTGTGATTAGAGCAGTGCAAGTTAAGTGGCTTTTTCTACCTTCAAAGGCTTTCTTCTGTTTCTCCTGTGCAGTTTTACTTAGGCTACTTCAGCTTCTATTCATTGACAAAAGAAATCAAGGCCCCGCCTCTTCGCTTTTATTAGACTCCGATATTCACTGATGGCATTCCGTAATTCTGATGGCAGCTTCCTCGGCATCCTGGCCCCTCTGTCCTGCTCCAACCCCTCTCCTGTGACAGGACGTCTCTGTGTCCCCTGATCTCTCCTGATGGAAAGTCAATGCCTGTAGCCTTGTCCTTCAGTCCTGATACAAAGCCAGTGCCTGCCGGGCCCTGCCGTTGCCCTGAGGCCATGCGTGCTGCTTTACTGCATCGGCAGGCCCTTCCATCTGGGGACAAAGTCCTCCAGACTGGACAGGACCTCAGGCCTCAGGGCCTCCTGGGGCCCCTGTCACCCACAGGAGCCTCTCAACTTCCAGTTTAGACCAGTGACCTCTTCATTTTTTCCATTTTCTCCTTTTTGGAATGGGAATGTCTATCCACACATGCTCTGAGCCAGGTCCAGGGCTGAACTCTGGGCTTTGGAGACTGGCTCTGCCCACAAAAAACTTAACATTCAGACGAAGTAGTCGCACATATTGAGTAGCCAGCGCTCTAGAGAGTTCCAGGCGCTGTCCAGGAAGTCTGTCATGGGCATGAAGAGGGGGACTGAGTTGGAGCAGTCATTTCATGGGGGGGATGGGAGGGGATCCCTAGAATGATGATATTGGAGCTGGACCTTGAATGAGGAGTAGGAATTGACCAGGGGGAAGGGAGGTCTTGGGCTAAAACATTGCATGTTGGCGGGGGTGGGGGGAGCTCACAGCAAAAGCAGGTGGGGTGAAATGGTTAGTGCTCGGGGCCAATGGGGCCAAGTGCGGCTGAGACAATTATTGTTGCTGTGGTTGTGAACTCCCACCCAGCTTTATGCAAAGGACTTCTACACACATTATCTCCCTGACTCTCCGTAACCTCACGATGTGTATATTTTCCCCTGCCCTTTGTAAATAGGGAAAACGAAGCTCAGTGATGTTGAGGAACTTGTCCAAGGACCTAGCCCATGACAAGAAGAACGTGGGCCCAAATGCAGCCTGACTAGAGAGCGAATGCTCTTGACTACCTCATGGGTCCTTCACTTTGTCTCTGGGGTATGAGGTGGTGAATGGTTGTACAGGTGCTGGAGTGCCTTGGTTAGGTTTGTGAAATAGACCCATGCTCTTGGCAGCAGGGTGGAGCATGAGGGCTGTGTGGAGGTGAGGCTGTAGGCAGGCAAGGCAGTCAAAAAGCCATTGTGGTCGTTCAGACGGGAGATGATATGTGGCCTGAAGCAGGGTGGAAGATGAGTGGACAGATGTGAGAGCAGGTGATGAGGGAGACTTTGCTGGATGTGGGTGAGAGGCCAGAAGGCCCCGGGAAACTCCCAGGTTTCTGGCTTGGCAACTGTGGTGGCGTCACCAAAGTGGGTGGGGGAGCATACTGGGGAAGACCATCTTTTGGGGCCCACCAAGTGTGAGGGCGTGGAGAGGGAGGTGGGCATCAACTATGTGGGGGGGGCGGCGCTGCACCTGGCTTTAGTTTCCTACTGACAATGAATAGTTGTGAATCTGTGGGAGTGTCCTCAGGATTTACTGAACGGGGCTGCCCTCAGGGGCTGAGACACAGGGAAGAGTTGCAGGGGAGATGGCTGCGCGCTGCTGTTTTCCTCCCTTTCCTAAAAAAATAAAGAGATGAGGAGACCACCTTTAGGTGGGCAGGATCAAGTTTGGTTTCCTGGAGGAATTATCTTGAAGAGAAGATGGGAATTTAGCAAAGAAAGCTGCTGGGTTGGGTATACAGCAGGAAAGCAATTGGTGCAGTCAATTAACGAACAATTAGAATCCGTCCACTGAGGACAAGACATTTGGTTGGGATGGGTGGAGGTTTTCCTGAGGGCTAGGATGGAAGTTAAAATTGCAACCCAGTAGGTTGAGTCCATGTGGTAAAGGGCATGAAGTGTAGGGGCTGATTGATGGTGAGCCTCCGAGACTTTTCTAAGCAGAAAAGTGCCTGAGCTGTGTTTGCATTCTCTCATTGGCTCCTCAGCTTTTTTCTCCTTTTAAGTTTATTTATTTTTGAGAGACACAGAGAGAATGAGCAGGAGTGGGGCAGAGAGAGAGAATCCCAAGCAGGCTTTGGTCAGCACAAAGCCTGATGCAGGGCTCAAACCCATAAATCGCCAGATCATGATCTGAGTCGAAACCAAGAGTTGGACGCTCAACTGACTGAGCGACCCAGGTGTCCCTCAGATTTTTTCAGTATCAGAATCACCAGAGGAGCTAGGTCAGGTTACAAAGGTCAGGCATCTGTGCTTGACTGGCTCTCCAGGTGACTCTGATGAACACCAGTGTTTGAGGACCACTGAGTTAGGTGAATCTTCAGTGCAAGGTGGGTGGACAGGGGTGCCTGGAGGCAGGCAGCCAGTTAGGAGGCTCTTGTAAGAGTCTAGGGTGAGGTAATGTGGGGACAGGTGAGGCTGTGGGAGCAGATGAGATCACCAGCAGTGAGCACTGGGCAAGAAGATGGTTTCTGGTCTGACTCAGCAGCACTTGGCTCCCCTGATTGCTTCCTTCTCCATCCTGAACCCTCTGTTTGGCTTCTAGGGCAGCACTTTCTCAATTCTCCTGGCTGCTCCCCCTTAGTCCCCTTTGTTGGTTCTTCTTCCTGATGGCTGCGTTGTAGTGTTCCAGAGAGTTCTGGGGCCTCTTGCTTTTCTTTTCCCTTTTCATTCTTTCTTCCTTCCTTCCTTTATCCCTCCCTCCCTCCCTTCTTTCCTTTCCTTTCCTTCCTCTCTCTGTCTCTGTCTCTGTCTCTGTCTCTGTCTCTGTCTCTCTTTCTCTGCACTACTTAGGTTACTTCATGCAGTTGTTTTAAATTCCATATCCATACAAATGGCTCCCAAATTCTCTCCACCCAAACTTCCCTCCCAACATTAGACTCATATTTCCAGTGTATCTTCCTAGGTGTCCTTAGGCATCTTAAACTGAACATTTCCAAAACCAGTCTCCTGATGACCCCTTCCCCTGCCTCAATGGTTTCTTCTGCAGTCCCTCCAACTCTCCCAGAGACTCAGGGCAAAAACCTTATAGTAATTCTGATTCCTCTCTCCCATGTCCACTCCATCAGTATAGTTTACCGGCTTTGCCTTCAACATATATCAAGAATGAGAACATTTACCACCATTATTCTGGTCCAAGCTACCTTCATCTCATGCCTGGTTTTCCTGTGTTCACTGATGCACTGCACCCCCACCAGCCCTGTTCATTTTCAGCCATAGTGTTCCTTTTTAACAAGGTATGTTATTCCTCCTGTGCTCAAAACCCTCCAGTGGATTCCCGTTTCAGAGGCAAAGTGGAAGAACGGTGTGCATCCTCAGGCAAGCTGCCCAATTTTTTGCTCATCAGCAAAGTGAGAGGATTCCTAAGTGGCACATGGGGATTACGTGAGACAGTGTTGGAGAAACTCCCAGCAAGTAGCTAACAGACACCTGCCCGAGAGGAGGAAGGAGCATGGAGTCTCTACTCTCTGCCAGGCACACTGCACATATTACTTTTTAAGTGTTTTGATTTTGATCACTACTATACATCTACACAATTTAAACAGTGAAATAATTGTATACGATTTGTTAAAACAGCTGTTGTCTCCCTGCCTACCCAACCCCATTGCTCTTCCTCAGAAGCAGCCACTTTACATTTCTTAGTATTTTTATCCATATTGCTGGGGGAAAAATGCTTGTTCTGCTGCTTTATTAATTGTTTTCAGTTGTCATTATCTAGTGACTTCTGAGTGCCCACTCCAGGAGGTGAGGAATCTGCTCCCTTTCCAGCCCCACCTCCACTGCCCACAACCACTTTTCATCTCTCTCCCGACCCCATGCTGCCCCTGCAGTTCCGGTTAGATTGCTACGAGGTGTTTCACTGTAAGGTTCATGGTTACTTTTACTTTTTGGTTTCCATGCAGTTCTTTTGTCATTGGCTTGAGTTTCAACTTTCTTGTCATTGAATTAAACAAATTCCTCCCCATATATAAATCTCTTTGGGTGTTCTGAAGCATGAGGTGTCCTGTTAATTTCGTGTTGCTGGAGAAATCTCTCCCAGAGCTTTCGGAAGCTCTCCAACATGGACCAGCTGTCCTTTTATGTTTGCTGCAGAGCTGTTGCCCTGGCATCTCCCTTATCTCTGCTAGCATATTCTCAGTGTCCCTGTGGGTTTATGTCTTTCAAAATAAATTTCTCAACTGTTGTTTCAGTGGGTAGCTAATTTAGATGTTTGGGTTCAATCTGCTGTATTTACCTGAGGTCTATCTTGTTTACTTTCACTGGTAGCAATGAGATTGGTTTTATCCTGATACAGATGAGACTGTTGAGTCTGAGAGGGGTTAAATAACTTGTCTAAAGATCCACAGTCATTATGCAGCAGAGTGCATGTTTTAACTCCAGACTGTGTTCTTTTTTCCTTTGTCCTTTGAAAAGAAAGGTGTTCTTGACTGATATGGGATGTGATTGAAAATTTAGGCTCCGCCATCAGTTTCCCTTGTGTCTTCTTCCATCTTCATTTTTTCTTAATACTGAAAATGGCTTTCTTGCTCTCTTATCCCAAAGAGATAAATTTCCTATATCCTTCTAAGAAGCTGTCTCCCAAGCAGAGGCATAGCAAGAGGGATTTCTTAAAATAACTGTTTAAGAGTGTTCTGGTTTATGGGCAATCTGTAAATTATGGGGAAAAGGCTTTGGTTGGTTGTGATAACACAACACTTCTTTACCACCTGATGGCCATTTGCAGAAGGAGGAGGTGTGTGATGAGTCCAAAGTTTGGTGGTGGTGGGTTCTTGGCTCAGGGTTCATTCTTCAGGCCTTGCCTTCTAGTTGGGGACACTGTCCCCACCCTACCCCACCCCCATCCCTTCATCTGGATGGAGCCGCCAAGGAATCCAATCCCAGATCTGGCTCAGTTGTGTCCATGGCACAGGAGACTCTGAAGGAGCAGGGGTACCAGGGACTCTGGATCTGTTCCTGATTCCTTCTCTGGTCCTGGCCAGTGCCAGCCTGCCCGAAACACTTGCAGCTCTAACCACTTTTACTAAAGGAAAAGTACTTTATAAAATGGAATGGAAGCTGGCAATTCAGTGTGGGTGGGATAAGTCAAGGCTACTTGCCCAAGACTTATCTGAATCAACAGTTCCTGCCTACTTCTGATTCTACTTTGCTGAACATGAAAGCTTAATGCACTATCTAAATCACGGCTTGCCTGAGAGTGCATCAGATAACGGGTGGCTAATTGAGGCTCACTTTCTAAATTTCAGAACCCTAATCCTACACCCTTATCAACTTCAAGGTGCCAAACTGACCTTTGCGTGGTGCAATTCATGTGGCTATGACGTCTGTCACCAGATACTGTCATTCTGAAACAAGACAGTTCCTCTCTATAGCTACAGGGTCATTTTCTGTCTGGCTGGTGGCAAAGAGGGTAAAGCTCTATGTTGGTGGGACATCATCTCAGATAGGAGGATGACAGCATCTAGAGAGGCCTGCAGGTGAAGGGAAGGGTGAATGGTGAATGGTGAATGGGCTACACTTTTTCTTAACATTCCCGGTTTCTTTTTGTAGCTAAGCGTGAGCTAGTCACTTGGTAAGAAGAGAAGCCTTCCTGTTCCTTCACCATCAAATGCAGGGCTCTGTTAATAGTCCAGGTGTCCAGAGAGAATGAAAACTGGTTGGGGCCACAACAGCTGTCACTGTACTAAGCTCCTTAAGAGCCATGTCATCCTCTGCCTGCTCCTCTCCTTCCTGGGCTGGGGGCACCTCCCCCCGCCCCCAGGGAGTCCCCCAGGCACACTATCTCTTGCCCCAGCATCCACGCTGTGACAGGCCCCTGGCTGGCTGCTATAGCTCCCCTCTCATTGGTAGAGAACATGATTTCACTTCCACTCCCCACCACCTGCTTAGAAGTTGCCCTGCTTTTCGCTTGCGCCTTTGGGGTGCTTCTGGAATCCGACTCTCTCCCGGCCCCTTTGGGTCATCGCCTCTTCACCTAGCTTCTCTCCAGGAGGCCTCCAGGCATTCAACTTCTGGAGCTTCGTGCACGTAAGCTCCACATCCCTGATGAACCCAGGCTCCCAGTGGAGGTGCTGTGCCCCTGCAGGGATGAACAGACACTGAATGTGGTGTGTGACATGTGTGCCTCTGAGGCTCCAACCTCCCTGAGGGCAATGATTGTCCCATCGTGTGTTAATGACAGGAGTTCTAACCTCAACAGTGGTCAGAGGAGAAAATGCCTACTAGGTGCCAGAATAGGAATGGTTGGTGACCTTGTGGCTTCCCTGTTCTGAGAGTGTCTGTGCTCACAGATGGGGGCCTGAGGCCTCACATTGATGGCATGTTTGGCCCTTCAAAAGTCTCTCTGTACCCCATGCCACTGACACCTCACAGCTGCCCTGTGACAGAAGCTGGCAGGGCCCCTTCTTACAGGTGTCCTGCCATCACCTGAGACCCAGCAGGTCTGGAACTGAGCTCATCAGCTGCCCTAAGCAGGTCTGGCTTCTGAGCACTCACAACCTTACCGGCCCCGGGCTCCTGGGTTTTAAATATGATACACCTTTGACTCATGTGTCACTTCACACCACCTCCCATGGGTCCACCCAACCTGCTCTTTGCCAAGTACAAACTCATCCCTGGGCAGAAGGCCTGTGGGCCTCCTCTTATGGCCCTTCTGTTGCAGGGGGTTGTAGCCTGGACCCTCCAGGCTTGGCACCTTCTAACTGTCCTCTCCCTTCTACCCTGGTAGTAAGGCCCCAAATGGGGCCTGCCTATTAAAATACGAGATCTTCTTAAAGATCTGATATGTTTACATCTGAGGCCACTTGGTTTGTTGTGCACTGGCAGTGGGTGTGATTCCCAAGCTCCTCTTATTAATTGCCCTCGTTACACTTATGTGAATTCTGTGACAGGTTTTGACTCATCATGAGCAGCTGGATGCTCTGGTGTAATCTCATCAACCACTTTGATATTTGCCAATTACATCCTGCCCTTACATGCTTCTCCACCCTTCCATCCCCTCTGCCTGGAATAGCATTCTCCCACTTATCTTCTGGGAAAACTTCTACTCATCCTTCAAGACCCAGAGAAACTGCATACCGGCCTCTATCAGCTTACCCCATACTGTGTCATCGTTAATTTGTTTATACTTTTGTCTTCACTAGACTGCATGGTCCGTGGGGACAGAGACTAGGTCTGATTTGTCAATATCTCCCCAGTACCCAGCACAGCAGGGTTCGGGGAAAGTGGGTGAAAGGGATCTATCAATTTATTCACAAGTATTCACTCATAAGCTTCCTTGTGCCAGGCACTGTGCTGGGCACTGGGCATATAGGGGTGAACAAGGCAGACAGGGCCCCACTGCCTCCATGGAGAGGGTGAGCAAGGCCAGTTGGCAAGCATACAAGTATACGGACGAGATACTTTGGAACTGCTGCACTTGGAAGGGGCTGCTATAGATGGAGGTGTGCAGGGAAGGCCTGTCTCAGATGACACATGGGAGCTGACACCCGGAAGATGAGAATAAATGAGCCATGCAGAGAGCTGGGAAAGCGAGCTCAGGGCTGAGTGGATAGCAGGTGTGAAGTTTCAGAAGAAGACATGGTCTTGGAGTATCGGTGGGGGGAGGGGGGTGGCGCACAGAAAGGAGGCCAATGCTGTTGGAACATGACCAATGGAGAGAGCAATATGGGGTTGGCCTGGCCGGATCCTACACTGTCTCTTTTGAAGGTCCCAGTGAGTGAGCAGTGTGGACTTCTCCTTAGGAGTAGTGGGAAGTCCTCAGAGGGAACTATTTCAGACCTTTAATATCTCTGAACAGGTGGGAATGTGTGGATTATTGACCTGCAATAATTGTGTGTGATTGTGTGCCCTTTTCCTGCTACCTCTACTCTCATCCCCCAAACCCCCAAGCTTACTTCTATTCAGCCCATGAGATCTGCACATGTTTGGGGTCTCTAGTGGCCTGGGCTGCTCTTCTCAGCAGTGGCAGCTCTGTCCCTTGCTGCAGCCTCCTGTAGTAGCTCCTGCCACAACCTTGAGGTGCTGATGAGGCTCCCACCCCCTCTGCAGGCTCCCGTTCTCATGCCCCTGCATTGATTGTGCAATGGCCCTTGGACTGCCGAGGCTCAGTGCCTGTTCCCAGACCTTCCTTGGCCTTTGCTCCTATGAATCACTGCCCTCCCTCTCCATACAAATAGTTGCTTATCTCTCTTTGCCATGCCTACCTCCTCCAGGGGAGCCAGCCTCTTGGACTTACCTGGGTTCTCTGTTCCTGAGCCTACCTCATTTAGTTTAAAGTCTCTCATCCAGTGCACTGTCCTGGCACAAATACATCCTGAGATCGTTGCCTCACTTCAAAAACAAAAACAAAAACAGCTAACATATGTTGAGCACTCACTATCTGTAAGGAAATGTACTGAGTACTTTCTATGAAATATTAATTCCTCATTTCATCATGACATCAACCTGGTGTGTTAAGTGCTGGTATTATCCACATGTTACAGATGAGGATACTGAGGCTCAGAGATCACATAGTAAATGGTAGAGCAGGGTTTGAACCCAGTCTATTTTAACAGCTACTGCCTGGTATAGTCCAATGTGGTTCTTTGTAGTCCTAAAATCTTTATCCATACCATCTCCAAAGCCACTTCTCTGTGGCTGCTCACTTTCCTTTCTTCCCTTTGAAAGTCCAACATCAACAGGGGACAGGAGCCGAGACCCCCAGGACCCTCTGTTTCCTGACCCGGGCCATCCTTGGGTAGAGGAGCCAGGCCGGTTCTCCACAGCACTTATGCCCGTTGGACACATGCACAGGCTTTGCTGAAGGAGCAAACAACAGCTCCTGCCTGCCATTTATAGGTGTGAACTAGGGATTACAAATACAGTTGTCGCTCCCTGCCACCAGGGAGTGGGTGGGAAGCAATAAAACGAGAAGAGGCTGCAGGAAGACAGTTTAGCTGAAAGACCGTTCGTAGAGGCAGCGTTGTCCAGAGATAGAACCAATTGCCATCTCCGTTAGACGGGAGACTCAGCCTGGGGGGAGGGTGGCCTTTGTGTCCTGGGAGAAGCTCTTCAGTCCTGGGGAGGTGGGATGCTGCACTTTGCGTGGTGTTGGGTAGTCTAGAACTAAGATGGTGAGAGGAATTTTCCAGGTTCCTGGGACGGAGCTCTCCCCACAACAGTGTGTCCGCTAGGCCAGGCACTTTTGACCATCCAGGAAAGTGGCAGCCGAGGACTCTCGGCCTGGATCACACTTACCCGACGAAGGCGTTGCAGGTGAGGGACAGATGCGGCTCTAAGACAAACGTGCCTCCTGAGACTCCTGACGCCCGCTTGCTGCAGGGCACGTCCTCACTGAGTCCCTTTATCCAACTCGTAAGGGAGATTCCCCCGTGCTGGCTGCAGCTTCTGGAACCTGGGACTATAATGGCGGCTCTTAATCTCAGATGTGAATGGGATAGTGTGCTAAAGCCGCGGGAGACGGATCACTTGCGCCAGGAGGGAGAGGCTCTAGAGACGGCAGAACCGGAGGGTGGCCGGCTCGGATTCTTGCTAGAGAGGCCCACGTGATGTTGAAAGAGGAGGGTTTGCGGTCTTGCCTGCGTAATGTGGGCCTCTCTGCAACTTTTCCTTTGTCCTGTGCTTGAACTTTCAGTAAGACAAGAAGAAGACTGAGGGGAGAGGAGCCATGGCTTCGGATGCCAGTCACGTGCTAGAAGCTGCCCTGGAGCAAATGGACGGGATCATTGCAGGTACGGTCAGGGGGTCAGGGGGTCCCAACAACTGATGGCTCATCCTCTACACCTCAAAGACTGTTTTCTCTCATTCCACCTTTCTTTCTGGCACAGCGAGAAGCCCCTTGGTTGATTTATTTGATTTTATTGTGCATGCCATCTCTTTTTTTGAGTTCAGACTTGTGGAACACCTTGATCCCTGGCATGAGGTTAGGTCTCTGCCGAGGCAGTGTGGGTGTGCCATACATTAGCACACTTTGGCTCCTGGCCGAGAGGCAGTTTGGGTGCATTAAGATTGTTTTTACTGTAAATTTGTCCGAGGTTTTACTGTAAATTTGTCAGAGTACAACTTGGCCTATCACAGGTGAGCTGAGACAAAACTCAGAGTCTGGAGACCTTGGTGCCTCATGCGGGTGTCCACTCCCTTCCCCAGCTGGTCTCCAGTGTGCTTGGGAATCAGGAGGCAGTTTGGTATGAATTCACCTCCTCACCTAAAGAATGTTCCTTATGCCATATTGTTTCTTACCTGTTTGGCCATTGTTTGACTTCAGGTCCACATTAGCCATTTAAGAATAGTCCCCAGAAAAGATCCGATGAAACTGATTAATTGGAAAGGAGCACCAGTGGGCTGTTTGGGCTGATTAACTCTTTGATGGTGGTGGGGTGGGGGGAACCCAAGCCCGTACTGATTACAATAAACCTCTCATTGAAAATCTTTCTGGAAGGCTCCAAGGTCCTCTTTCTGCCCTGACCAGATGACAAGTCAGGGGCCTTATTTGCTGACTGGCCATGCTTCTTTGAGACTTTGCTCCTCTCTGTGCAGAGCTGCGGCTGGAGGAGTTCGGGGACGAGGGCTTGGGCTGAGTGTGGCTAAAGCCTAGGATGTGCATGGGCACTGGACACCGCCCCTTGCCGGGCAATTGCTTTTCCTTCCACCCTGTGAGGACAGTCTGATTCACCGAGGGTTGTGGGTGTTGGCACCTGGGTGGGAGAGGCTGTGTGTTGAAGCTTCTTCACGTTCTTGGTGGCGCTGTAACATGTCCTAGCTGTCATCTGTCAGGCTCCTCATTTCTCAGTGAACATAAGAGCTCTTGAGAGGCCTGATAATGTTCTGCTTCTCCAAGGCTCTACAGATTGGGATGTCCTGTTCTAGGTTAGGGCCTCCAAAACCCCCTTGAAAGGAAACAGTCAAGAGTGCGGATTTCCTAGCAGTCCTTGTAGAGTCTCATCTGGAAGCCATCAGGGGCTCATGTGCAGTGGGATCAGAGCCACAGGGTCAGGCCCTCCGACCTCAAAGCTCTTGGATGGCTGTGAAAGCTGAATGGACACCTTCTAAAGAAGACAGCTGGTGTGGGGCCAGTCCTGCTTCCTGCCTCCTAATTTCTCCACATTGGCATTCCTAAAATGATGAAGCCTCTAGCAAAATACGCTGTCTCTGAGAGAGCAGCATGTGACCATCAGGGCTTTGCCTTAACCCAGGATCTGCTGGTGAGGATCTGGGATGGACAAAGAGGAAGGGCCCTGGGACTGGGTGGTACAGAACCCAGGAGGCCCATCCCCCTGCATTTCCAGCACAAACTGCTCCCTCCTTCTCTTTCCTTCATCATCCACACTGGCTGCTTCCTTCTAGAAGGGCTCCTTGGGCAGCTGTGCCTGGAACAGTCTACATTCTAAGGCATTCTTTGCAGATTGGTCAGGAGAAACACCTGCAGACAGACTTCTTGGATCAAATCCTGCCTCTACAACACCCTATTTACCTGACTGTGCCTCAGTTTCCTCACATTTAAAATGGGAATAATCATAGTACCCTCCTTAGAAGGTTGCTATGCTTACATGCATAAGGTGCTGAGAACAGTGCCTGGCACGTAGTAAGCCCTATAAAATGTTAACTTTTGAGAAATTAATGAGGGATTAAAAAAATCTTTATTATGTTACGTCTTTAGAGACATGTTAGAGTTCTTATTTATTCAGGGCCTTGTTTCACCCATTTGTGTTTTGTGTTTTTCATTGCATAAGGCTTGTGCGGGCCTTGCTAGACTCGCCTGGGATTTGCAAGATTAATGCATGGTCTTCTGAGTGGTCTCTGTGCTGTTGCCCCTGTTGGTGGCACTGTAACATGTCCTAGCTGTTATCTGTCAGGCTCCTGGCCCTTTTTACCCTCTGTCTCCCACAAAGCAGCAGAGCCATCCTTGAAACTCACTTCAAACCACAGATTCCTCTCTCCAAAGCTTGTCAATGGCTTCCCATCTCAGGATAAAATCTGAAGTCCTCAGCAGACCCAGCCCTTCCATACATGATCTGGTCTTTGACTGCAAGTATGGCCACACCTCCTACCACTTTCCTCCTGGCTTATCTCCCTTTAGCCCACACACTGGCTGTCTCAGGACCTTTGTGCGTGCTGCCCCCTTAGCTGGAATGCCATCCTCCAGATACCCTCAGATATGATCGCTGCTGAAATGTCACCACATCACAGAGGTCCCCCCTGACCCTCTCTAATTAGCATCTTTTCCTCCCACCACTCTGTCCTCATATCCTGTTTATATTTCTTTATAGCACTTTTCACCACCTGACCTATTACATTCACATTTGCCTCCCCGTGTGTATCGTCAGCCTCCCACACCAGATTGTAAGTTTCATGGGGACAGAGGCTTTGCTGCTCCATCCCTAGTGCCTCCGTTGGTCCGCAGCACATATTAGGTGTTTAATAAGTATTTGTCACATACACGTTTTATTTACTTTTGTGAATAGGCTCTCCTTTTTAGGGCGCAGTTGTTAGTTTATATATATATATATATATATATATATATATATATCCTTTTACCTGTGTACTGAACTTCATTTATTCTTTTCTTGGTATCTTTCACTGATTATTCTGGAATAACAAAGCACTAATTGTTTTTTTTTTTGAAGATTCAGTGATTGGCATGTCTGTGAACCATCTCTCAAGTAATAATTGGCTCACACAGACATTTGACAGGAGCTATTTGGCAGATAATTGAACATTGAAGTAATTAGTGCATGTCTGGAGGGTATATATTCTATGCCATTTGTGATGAAAAGAATGATAATTATTGAATACCTTTGTGCAGGATACTCTTCTGCAAGATTATTAATACCCTCCTCATATTCAAGGTGGTTGGCCCAAACTAGATCTAAGAGCTTAAGAGTTTTTGTGGTTGTGGGGCACCTGGGTGCCTCATTCAGTTAAACATCGGACTTCAGCTCAGGTCATGATCTCTCGGCTCGTGACTTCGAGCCCCTCATTAGGCTCTGTGCTGACAGCTCAGAGCCTGGAGCCTGCGTCGGATTCTGTGTCTCCCTCTCTCTCTGCTCCTCCCTGGCTTGCACTCTGTCTCTCTCTCTCCCTCTCAAAAGTAAATAAACGTTTTAAAAATTTTTTTCTAAAAAGAGATTTTATGCTTGTTAATGTGGAGTAGGGAGTTAGACCGTTGAGGTTTGAATTCCAGCTCAGTCACTTAGGACTGGCCGTGGGATCTTTAGGCAGATTGTTTAATCCCTCTGAGCTCAGTTTCCTCATATATAAAATAGTGATAATTGTACCTATCTCATATTATTGGGAGGATTAAATTAATGGAGGTAAGGCACTTAGTGCTCAGTTGGTATAAGTTAGTTTGTTTTGTTGAGGTTAGCACTGACATTATGATTTTTACCACGTAGGGTCGCAGTGCTGGATTTCCAGTCTAGGGCCATCTGAGTTTCTTCTGGGCTGCTTTCATGCCTGCACTGGTTTTATGATGCTGTGTAGCGGAGTTCTGGGGGCTCTGTGAAGCCATTTGAGAGAAAAGTTACCTGGGAACGGGGTCCGGTTCAGTTCTTGCTCCTGGTCCCCTAGCCAGAGTGACTTTGCTCTCTTCTCTCTCAGACGCATGAGACTTCCAAGTGAGGGTTCCTCTGCTGAAAGGGTGGCAGCTAAGAGAAAATTTGAAAACCGTGGTATCACATCATGATGCCACAAATCCTGCAGAAATGACATTTCTCTGTGAACATTTAAATCGTCCTTTCTGTATTTCTATTCACCTATTAATTTGAAGTCGAATGGTGTCACGTGATGCCAACACTACCAAAACACAATTGCTTTTGCATCCATTAAGTTGCTCAAATGAGCACCCAAGGACTGTGTTCTCTCACTTTCTGAAAACACAGTTACCACTTTATTTCAATGGAAGAAACTTTTGTAGGCTTCCTGCACACCCCATATCGCAAGCATTTATGCAAAAACAACATGGATTCCTCCTAAAAGGACAGTTCCTTCAACAATGATGATTCTTAGGCACAACACTATATGACAAGAGATTTCCCTTTATTAATTACTCTGGAGTATGCTAGGCTCAGGTTCACTTTCCAAAACTCCTTCCTAGAAGAGTATACTTAGGGCATGTGATCTCAGTATTTATGTAAGTAGGTCTTTAATGGGGAAAAAAGAATATTCTCCTTCCTCCAAATCAATGTAAACAATGCAAACACTACAGGAGATTATCACTACTGTAAACAACCAGGCCAGAAATACCCTGAGAGGACATCCTGATGCACAAGTGTCAAATTTACTTGTCTCCGAGCCGCGGTGTGGTGACCCTTATCTCAGGGCACTTGGTGGCTCTGGAGGTGTGAGGAAAAGAAATCCCTTGCCAGCAGAAACAGGACCATTAAATGAAACTCCTTACATGGTTGAATTTTTGAAACCCGAATGGGTGTTTCCTGGGTATGACTGTGCTTGATTGGAGCCCTAAAATTCTGTGCCAGAAAGTTGGAAGGAGGTGACTGAAAGACCCCAGAACCCTTGTTAAAAATGATGTTTCTAGTACAAAAGACCACTGTTGTAGCTTCCGGTACGATGTTAACCTTTGCTCTTGCTCCTGATTAATCCCTGTGATTCGGCCCACAAATAATACTATAATTGAATTACACTGTTGACTGTTGAAATTGAACCACATATTGCTTAAGTACATTGCCCTGCATGACCCAGGGCAACTGCCACATATGCTCATTTTGCATCTGGCTTAATTTGTGGGCTGACAGGTTCAGTGGCTGCTCTGGGAGGCCATTTCTGCAGTAGTACAGAGAAGCCCATGGTCATAACACAGATGGCCACTCATTCCTCTTCACCATAGCAGGGGGTCGTTCATGCAGTCATCTGCAAGCTGTACCCATCGATGAGGAAGAGTTAAAAGGGGCCCGTTTTGTGACAGTTTTAAAAAGAGGTTGCTCTGGGCCTTGCTGTGAACTCTGATTAGTGTCTGGTGTTTCTTTCTTTCTTTCTTTCTTTCTTTTTTTTTAAGATTTAGATTTGGGGTAGAGTAAGTTCTGGTCAAGACTGAGATTATTCACTTTGACTGATGAATGGCTGTGGCATTGAAGGCTGCTGATCAGTCCATGCTCTGCACATGCTGTTAACTGGTCTGGTCCAGGTCCTCTCTGAGGTAGATCGGCATATAGCAGTCATGAGTAAGGGGGTGGGAGAACCTAACCTTGCCTGCTTCCCACTCAAGATTCAGGTGGAGAGCACTGTGCTCTGATTCTGACCTGGAGACGGTCAGAGTGGAAGTTTGGAGGTGACCAGGGGCCTGAGCTATCAAGACCATCTATCCTTTGTGTAAAGAGGTCGGAATGGCCCATGGTGGCAAGCACTGTTCAACAACCATCGTTTGGATTTTTCCCCTTGCTACAGAGCACTCCTCCCCTCCTTCAGGGCTGCACAGCCTCATTTTCTGTTCCCCGAAAGAGTCTGAGTAAAACTGGAATTCTCACTTGTTCCTTAAATACCTGCTCTAGTTGTAGGTATCGGAACTGACATACAAAACCATGTAGCCTGGTATTTTCTCCTTGAAAGATTTCCTGTTTTTAATGGTTAGAAACAGGTTTTAACTTCTTAGTTGAGTTTTGGCAAGTTGCATTTTTCTAAAAATTTGTGCATTTTACTAAGATCTTTCATTTTGTTAGCATAAGCATGGCTGTCATATTTTTTAAAGATCTGCTATACCTGTTGTGTATTCCTAATAGTGCTTCATTATGCCCTCTATTTTTTGATCAGTCTTACCCAGGGTTATCTTTATTATTATTATTTTCAAAGAACTGACTTTGCTGATGACTTTCCATCGTATGTGTGTGGCATGTTTATTATTTATTCTGTAAATACATAAATATGTATATGTATTAGTCCAGGTTGTCCAGAGAAACAAAATCAATAGTGTGTGTGTGTGTGTGTGTGTGCACGTGCGTGCATGTCTGTGTGTATGTGTGCCTGTCCATGTGTGTTTAGAGAAAGAGATCTCTGAGAGAAAGGTTGGTTGACTGATTGATTTTAAGGAATTGACTCACCTGATTATGAGAGCTAGCAAGTTCAGTCTCTCCAGGATAGGCCAGCAGGCCAGAGACCCAGGGAAGAGCCCATGTTGTAGTTCCAGACTGCAGGCCAGCTGCTGGCAGAATTCCTTCTTCTTCCAGGGAGATCTGTCCTTTTTCGTTATGACCTTTCACCAATTTGATGTTATGGAGAGCAATCTGCATTAGATACAACCTACTAGTTTCAATGTTAATCTTGGCTAAAAAATACCTTCACAAACATCTAGACTAAGGTTTGGCCAAATACTGGGGTACTCTGGCCTAGCCAAGTTGACACATGAAATTAACCACCACAGTATATGTGAATAAATATGCATTCTGTATCTATACTTAATATATATTCATATTTAACTTACTTGAATGGTTTTTGTCATTTTCTTCTCTGCTTACCTAAATGTATCTATTCTCTTTTAGAAACCAAATTAAGGAGCATCTGGGTGGCTTAGTTGGTTAAGCGTCCAACTTTGGCTCAGGTCATGATCTGGTGGTTCTTGCGTTTGAGCCCTGCATCGGGCTCTGTGCTGACAGCTCAGAGCCTGGAACCTGCTTCAGATTCTGTGTCTCCCTCTCTCTCTGCCCCTCCCCCCCCTCAAAAATAAATAAAACATTAAAAAAATTTTTAACCGAATTAAAAAACCAATCAATAATAATATGTTTTCAATTGACTGCTAACTTCCATGTGTTGTGGTTAAGTGGTCTCTAATACTTATTCTTTGGAATTTATTGATACTTGCTTTGTGGCCTTGATTAGAGCACTGTCAGCTTTCATTAATGTCCCAGGTGTTCTGGAAAGGTGTGTACATTCTCCCAATTGTCAGCTGCAATGTTCTGTATTTGTTCATTACATCCACTTTGTTTAAATCTTTGCTATCATTACAGATTGTTTTGGTCTGCTTGATCTCATCAGTTTCTTAGAAATACATATTAAAATTCTACTAGGTGGTGGATTTTGTCTCCCTATAACTCTGAGTATTTTGCCTTATATTTTGAAGCTGTGTTTTGTATTATATGAATACACTTTTAGAGTTCTACCTTCCCGGTGAACACTTTTATCAGCATAGAGTAACACTCTTCATCTCTGGCAATGTTTTTTGTCTTGAAGAGTATTTTTTCTCATGTTAATCTGTCCATTCCAACTTTGTTTTGGTTTTTCTTGGTGTTATATTGGTATTGACCTTCTTCCATCCTTTTTCAGTATCAAGCTTTCAGTGTGCTTTTGTTTTAGATATATCTTTTGCCAATGGGATATAGGTACCCTTTTACTTTTTAACCAGTTTAACAATACCTGTCTTTCAACCAGCCGGTGTCGTCTGTATACATTTATTTTGATGATTAATTCATCTGACCATTTTTCAACAATCTTATTGTCTGATTTCTACTTGTCTCACACTTTCTGGGCTTCACTCGCCCCCCTCTTTTTTTTTTTTTAAACATCAAATTATTTGTATGTGTTCTTATTCCAGATTCCAGGCCCAGTTTCCTTCTGCAGGGTAGGCTTCTCTACTTTACTGAAGGTGTTGCCCTTTTGTATCCTGGCTTCGTGCAGAGGTCTCCCATCTGACCTCTCCCTTGGATCAGGCCTAAACTTTGTCTCCTGTCCCCCCAAGTGGTCTGTGGCCCAGGTGTTAGACTGTCAGGGAACCGGCAGTGGCATACTGGATAAACACCAGTTCAGATGCTCTCTTTCCCTTGAGGTTCTGAGCTCTGAAGATTTCCTTCAGTTTAGCTGCTTAAAAAGGTGTGTGCACATGGGTTTTTGAATTTTGGGGTGTCCTTCGAGGGTTTTCTCTGTACAACTAGTCTGCCACTGCCGGCCCCTTGGCTGCTGTGATGCTGTCCTTTTTTGGCTCACCATCCCCTTCTGCCATCTTCAGAGCGAGTGGTGACAGGTCGAGTCCTCAGGTCGTGTCCCTCTGACCCAGTCATCTGTGTCCCTCTTCTTATTTAACTGGAAACCTGTATCTCCCCCTCCTTTTCACCCATTTTGCCCAGTCCCCAAACCCCCTTACCTCTAGCAACCATCAGTTCTCTGTATTTGTAGGTCTGATTCTGCTTTTTGTTTATTCATTTGTGTGGTTTATTTTCAGATTTCACATGTGAGTGAAATCATATGGTATTAGCCTTTCTCAGTCTGACTTATTTCATTTAGGATAATGCCCTCTAGGTCCATCCATGTTGTCGCAAATGGCATGATCTCACCCCTTTTTATGGCTGTGTAATATTCCTTTATACATGTCACATTTTCCTTATCCATTCATCTATCCATGGACACATAGGTTGCTTCTGTATTTTGGTTATTGTGAATAATGCTGTAATAAACACAGGGGTACGTGTACCTTTTTGAATTAGTGTCTTTGTTTCTTTGGGTAAATACCCAGTAGTGGAATTCCTGAATCGTATGGTAATTCTATTTTTAATTTTTTGAGGAAACTCCATACTGTTTTCCACAATGGCTGCAGCAGTTTACATTCCCACCAACAGGATATGAGGGTTCCTTTTTCTCCACATCTTCGCCAATACTTATTATTTCTTGTCTTTTTTATTTTAGTCATTCTAATAAGTATGTGGTCAGTTTGAGGGGAAAAATATTTCATATGTGCTTGAACACGGTGTGCCATCTCTCGTTGTTTGGGACAGAGTTCTTTGTCCTTTGTTGTTCTATTGTATCACTTCATTTTTTATTTCCTGTTTAGCTCTGCTTGATCTGTCATTTCCTAGGTTAGATGGTCACAACATGCTCTCTTTTTTACACACCATGGGATTTGGTTTTTAAAATTTGTGTTTGAGATTCGTGTGTCCAAGTTCCTCAGTGAGAAGGCCTGGAATCCCCTACATTGTGCTCAGGACTGCTGAGCTGTGTGGTTCTGGGGGCGCCATGTACACTCTGGACTACAGGTTGTGCTGGCAAGTTCTCTGTATTATATAAGCTGGGAGCAGTCCCTTCCAACACTCAAACAAAATAGAGCAGAATTTTTCACTTCTTGAAGGTTTGATAGAACTTACTTGTAAAAACACTCGGCCTGAAATGTTCTTTGGAAAAGAAATTTAAATTATGGTTCAAATGCTTCAAACTATAGTTTAAATTATTTATTTTACAGGACTATTCAGATGATTTTTTATTTGTTTTTATCATTTTATCTAGTTAATGTGTGTGTGTGTGTGTGTGTGTGTGTGTGTGTGTGTGTGTCTTAAATTTGTTTTTGGTTTTGTCTTGCTGGCCTTTGTTGTTGTTTTTAATCTCTGCTAGAAAGTTAAATGTCTATTACTATTCTTTTAAGGCTCATACTTATATATTTAACATGCCTCTTTACCATGAAGGCTAGAGATAAATATCTTTAAAGAAGAGTAATGCTTCATCATTAATACATGACTCTTAGAACGCTTTGATTTCTATCAGTGCCCCATTGTCCACATTATTTTTGTGCAGAGTTCTAATGTCATCTTAATCCATATCCTCCAAATTATTATGTTTTTTAATTGGCAGTGTTTATTCTGTTTAACAAATAATTTTAACACAGTTGGTTCTTTCATCCCACACCTTTTTGCTTGCCATAGTTTCTTTCTTCATGAAGTAGATCCTTTAAAATTAATTCAGTAATAAATTGCATGAGTCATCATCTGAAACATGTACTCTTTTTATTCTCTTTTAAAAGTTTATTTATTTTGAGAAAGAGAGAGAAAGAGCAGGCGCGTGTGTGCACTAGCAGGGGAGGGGCAGAGAGAGAGGGAGAGAATCCCAAGCAGGCTCTGTGCTGTCAGCGCAGAGCCCATCCTTGTTTTATTCTTAATCTTGAGTGACAGGTTTTCTAGAAGTTGTAGATGAGGGGCGCCTGGGTGGCTCAGTCAGTTAAGTGTCTGACTTCGGTTAAATGTCTGACTTCAGTTCAGATCATGATCTCCCGGGTTTTGAGTTTGAGCCCTGTGTTGGGCTCTGTGCTGACAGCTTGGAGCTTGGAGCCTGCTTCGGATTCTGTGTCTCCCTCTCTATCTGCCCCTCCCCTGCTCACACTCTGTCTCTCTCTCTCTCTCAAAAATAAATAAGCATTAAAAAAAAGAAGTTGTGGATGATATTTTATGGTCATTGATCATATATAATGGAATATTACTCAGCCATAAAAAGAATGAAATCTTGCCATTTACAACAACATGGATGTATCTAAGGAGTATAATGCTAAGTGAAATAAGTCATTCAGAGAAGTATGTTAACTGTACTGAAATTACAATTTTTCTAAATTGTAAATATATACATGTGAATAAATATATACATGTGTGTGTGTATATATATATATATATATATATACACACACGTATATACATATATATGTGTATATATCTCACATCTTCTTTATCCTTTCATCTATTGAGGGATACTTGGGCTGATTCCCTAATTTGGCTATTGCAAATAATATTGCAAAAAACATAGGACTGCATATGTCTTTTTGAATTAGTGTTTTCATAGTCTTTGGGTAAATACCCAGTAGTGGAATTACTGAACCATATGGTAATTCTATTTTTAATTTTTTGAAATGCCTCCATACTGTTTTTCCATAATGGCTATACCAGTTTGCAATCCTATCAGCATTTCACGAGAGTTCCTTTTTCTTCACATCCTCACCAACACCTGTTGGTTCTTATGTTTTTCATTTTAGCCATTCTGACCAGTGTGAGGTGGTATCTCAGTGTGGTTTTGATTTACATTTCCCTAATGATGAGCAATGTTCAGCATCTTTTCATGTGTCTGTTGGCCATCTGGATGTCTTTGAAGGTCTGCTCACGTCTTCTGCCCATTCTTTAATTGGATTATTTGGGGATCTTTTGGTGTTAAGTTGTGTGCAAACATCTTCTCCCATTCAAAAGGTTGTCTTTTAGTTCTGTTGATTGTTTCCTTTGCTGCGCGGAAGCTATTTATTTGTTTGTTTGTTTATTTAAGAGAGCAAATGGGGGAGGGGTAGAGAGAGTGGGGTGAAAGAGAATCCCAAGCAGGCTTCACGCCGACAGCGCAGAGCCTGATGTGGGGCTCAAACTCAAGAACTGCGAGACCGTGACCTGAGCCGAAACTAAGTTTTGGATAGTTAACCAACTGAGCTACCCAGGCGCCCCAGAGGCTTTTTATTTTGATGAAGTCCCAATAGTTTATTTTTGCTTTTGTTTCCTTGCATCTGGAGACATATCTAGAAAACTGTGTCTATGGCTTATGTCAAAGAGGTTACTGCCAGTGTTCTCCTCTAGGAATTTTATGGTTTCAGGTCTCACATTTAGGTCCTTAATCCAATTTTGAGTTTATTTTTGTGGTATAAGAAAGTGGTCCAGTTTCATTGTTTTGCATGTAGCTGTCCAATTTTCTCAGCACCATTTGTTAAAGAGACTGTCTTTTTCCCATTGTATATTCTTATCTCCTTTGTCATAGACTAATTGGCCATATCATCATGGGTTTATTTCTGGGCTCTCCATTCTGTTCTATTGACCAATGTGTCTATTTTAGTGCCGGTACCATACTGTTTTGAGTATTGCAGCTTTGTAGTATAACTTGAAATCTGGGATTGTAATACCTCCAGTTTTGTTCTTTTTCAAGATCACTTTGGCTATTTGGGGTCTTTTGTGGTTCCACACAAATCTAGGGATTATTCCAGTTTTGTGAAAAATGCTATTGGTATTTTGATAGGGATTGCATTAAATCTGTAGATTGCTTTGGGTAGTATGGATATTTTAACAATACTTGTTCTTCCAATCAATGAGCATGGAATATCTTTCCATTTGTTTGTGGTTTCCTCAACTGTTTTCATCAGTGTTCTATAGTTTTCAGAATACAGGTCTTTCACCTCCTTGGTTGAGTTTATTCCTAAGTATTTTATTTTTGGTGCAATTGTAAATAGGATTCTTTTCTTAAGTTCTTTCTGCTGCTTCATTTTTTGTATGAGAAATGCAACAGATTTCTGTATATTGATTTTGTATCGTACAACCTTATTGAATTCACTTATCAGTTCTAGTAGTTTTGGGTGGAGTTTTTCAGGTATTTTATATATAGTTTCATGCCACCTGCAAATAAGATAGTTTTACTTCTTAGTTACCAATTTGGATTCCTTTGTTTCTTTTTGTTGTCTGATCACTATTGCTAGGACTTCCAGTAGTATGTTGAATAAAAGTGGTGAGAGGGGACATTCCTGTCTTGCTGCTGATCTTCGGGGGAAAGCCCTCAGTTTTTCACTATTAGGTATGATATTAGCTGTCGGTTTTTCATATATGGCCTTTATTATGTTGAGATCTATTCTCTTTAAAACTACTTTGTTGAGGGTTTTTATCATGAAGGAATGTTGTGCTTTGGAAAATGCTTTTTATGGGATGATCATGTGGTTTTTATCCTTTCTCTTATTGATGTCATGCATCATGTTACTTAATTTGTGAACATTGAACCACCTTTGTATCCTAGGAATAAATCCCCCTTGATCGTGGTGAATGATTTTTTTAATCTATTGTTGGATTCAGTTTGCTAATATTTTATTGAGGATTTTTGCATCTGTGTTCATCAGAAATATTGGCCTGTAGTTCTTTTTTTATAGTGTCTTTATCTTGTTTTGGTGTCAGAGTAATGCTGGTCTCATAGAATGAATTTGGAAGTTTTCCTTCCTCTTCTGTTTTTTGAAATAGCTTAAGAATAGGTATTAATTCTTCTGTAAGTGTTTGGTAGAATTTACTTGTGAAGCTGTCTGGTCCTGGATTTTTCTTTGTTGGGAATTTTGTTGTTGTTGGGAGTTTCTTTGACTGTTGATTCAATTCCATTGCTGGTAATCAGTCTGTTCAAATTTTCTATTTATTCCTGATTCAGTTTTTGGTGGTATGCCCTTAAGAATTTATCCATTTCTTCTAGATTGTCCAGTTTGTTGGCATATAATTTTTCATACTATGCTCTTATAATCCATTATATTTCTTTTGTGTTGGTTGTTATTTTTCCTCTTTCATTTATGATTTTGTTTGTTTGAGCCCTGTCTCTATTTTTTTCTTTTTCTTTTTTTTGCTCAGTCTGGCTAAAGGTTTATTAATATTGTTGATTTTTTTCAAAGAACCAGCTTCTGGTTTCATTGATCTATTCTATTGTTTTTTTAGTTTCTATTTTGTTTATTTCTCCTTTAATCTTATTATTTCCTTCCTTCTACTGGCTTTGGGTTTTGTTCTTTTTCTAACTCCTCTAGGTGAAGGTTAGGTTGTTTATTTGGGATTTTTCTTCTGTCTTGATGTGTCCTGTATTGCTATAAACTTCCTTGTTAGAACAGCTTTTACTACATCCCAAAGATTTTGGACCACTGTATTTTCATTTTAATTTGTCTCTATGTCTTATTTTATTTCCTCTTGATTTCCTGGTTGACCCATTAATTGTTTAGTAGCATGTTATTTAACTTCCATGTATTTGTGTTCTTCTCAGACTTTTTCTTGTGGCTCATTTCTAGTTTCAGAGTGTTATGGTTGGAAAAGATGCACTGTGTGACTTTAGTGTTTTTGAATTTGTTGAGACTTGTCTTTTGGCCTAATATGTGACCTATTCTGGAGAATATTCCATGTGCATTTAAAAAGAATGTGCATTCTGCTGTTTTAAGATGGGATGTTCTGAATAAATTTGCTAGCTCCATCTGGTCCAAAATGTCATTCAAAGCCACTGTTTTCTTGTTGATTTTCTGCTTGGATGATTTATCCATTGATGTAAGTGAGATGTTAAAGTTCCCTACTATTATTGTATTGTTATCAATTATTCCTTTTATGTTTTTTTACTAGATGCTTTATGTATTTTGGTGCTCCCATGTTAAGCGCATCAATATTTATAGCTGTTATATCTTGTTGGATTATTCCCTTTATGATTATATAGTGTCCTTTTTCTCTTGTTACACTCTTTGTTTTAGTCTATTTTCTCCAATATAAGTATTGCTACTAAGACTTTCTTTTCACCTCCATTTGCATGATAAATGCTTTTTGTATCCCTTCATTTTCAATCTGCATGTGTCTTTAGGTCTGAAATGAGTCTCTTATAGGCAGCATATAGATGGGTCTTGTTTTGTTTTGTTTTTTATCCATTCTGTCACCTTATGTCATTTGTTTGGAGCGGTTAGCCCATTTACATTCAAAATAATTATTGATAGGTATGTACTTATTGCCATTTTGTTACTCATTTTATGGATGTTTTTATATTTCTTCTGTGTTCCTTTCTTGCTCTTTTCTTTCAAGGTTTGCTGGCTTTTTTTACTGATATACTTGAATTGCTTTCTCTATTTTTTAGCATACCTGTTACCAGTTTTTGTTTTGTGGTTAACATTTTACACATATAACAGTCTACATTAAGTTGATGGCTGCTTACATTTGAACCCATTAAAAGATCATTTTTAAAAATTTGATCTTTCACATATGTATTTCTGAACTGTGTGACATACATACTTTGTATAAGTGAAGTAGGACTGATTGTTACTGCAGCCGAACAGGCTAAAAGATCAGTAGCTTGAAACAGCAAAGTTTGTTTCTTGTTCATACTTTAAGTTCCCTCCAGATCTGCTGAGGGCTCTGGTCCATGTCATCATCCTTCTTGGACACGGGCTGATTCACTCTCTACCATTACCGGAGGCCAGAGCAGGTGGAAGAGATATGGGGAATTATGTACTGGTCCTTAAAAACTTTCATGTTTATTGGCCAAGGGAAGTCATGTGGCCGTAAGTAAACAAGGCGCAGACATGTAATCCCGCTGTGAGCCCAAGTAGAGGAGAACCAAAACATCTATAAATAACCCTAATTATTACCACAGACCTTCTTACTTGCTTTTGGAAGTGATCATTAAAAGGCTTTCAATAAAATCCTATGCTTGCATTTTACATGGTCTTATTTCCTCTAATAATTACTAAATCTGTATTAAGCTTTAGTTTTGCCTCTTTAAATGAAAAATTACCAGGTGACCTCCCTAAACATCAAAATTTAGTATTCATTGTGGTGATTTGTGTAGGTTTCAGGTTTCTTAGATGGTTTCAACTTAGGCTGCACATTAAAATCACCTAAGGAGCTTTTTATTATTCCAAATCACATCTTAGACCAATTAGAACTTCTGGAGGTAGGACCCAGGCATCTATAGTTTGTAAAACTCACTATGCATATAAAATTGAAAACCTTTGTGCTAATCTATCTTCCCCAAAGAGTGCTTTGTTGTTCAAAATAAAGTAAGTGCCCCCAAAGAGAAGCTTTATTAGGGTTTGAGTATAAGGTGAATTGCTCTTTTCTGAGAAGTAATTTGGGGAATAACACCTTGTCTCTTTTCTATGTTGTGTTATATGTTATGTTATTGTCTCTTTTATATTGCTCTGTTACCCTCAAGTATGAAGGCATATATTTTCTTCTTTGTTGTAGCTTGTAGTTCTATTCTGATTTGTTTCCCCCTGTGGTTGTAATTTTTCCATAGGAGCTAATTATCTGAAGGGAATGCGTGGAGTATGGAATTGAGTCTTCTAGACAATTGTTGCCTTTGTTAATGCTAGGCCTTAGGAGTTTCACCATTCTGGGCCATTTTGTGAGCCTGTATGTTGATATAAATTGCAAAAAAAAAAATTACAGGGATTTAAGTCTTTTATGTATACATACACCACATCCAAAAATAGTCACAGATACACACACCCACACACACACCCCTTGAATGGTAGGGAAGAATCCCAAGGCTTTAGGGCAGAGAGGGGGCCCAGAGAAAGGAAGAGACTTGTCCAAGACCACAGAGTGACCTAAAGTTAATGAAAATCTTGGTCTCTTCACCTACCCATGGCCTGACTGGCCTGACTTATCCTCTGTTTATAAAGGTATCTGTGTTGGAGCATGTCTGGGATGATCAGGGATTACTCAGTGAATTGGAGACTGGGAGATCTTCCTCTGCTCGGTCCATTTTCTTCCCTGAGGTTGGCTGTGGCCCTTCATAGTCAACTCTCCATCAGATTTGTAGGGCCTAGAAACTGCTGATCATACACTAGAGTGTGGGTAATCTGCAGTTTCCCAGCTCCCCAGAGCCATGAACTTGTTTGTGGATTGTGACCCACAATTCCCTCTATCCTGTGCTTTCAGAAAGCAAACCAGCAATCAAATAGTAATTGTTTCCTTCTGTGTGGATTTTTTCTTGCAAAAACTGCCGTGGCAACTAGGAAGCTGGCTCTTAGCAGGGTGGAGGGACCTAGATTTAGACGTCAGGCCTGCCCGTAACTGTGGATGTGGTGGCCCTATTGCCCATATTTTCCAGCAGAGCCCTGCATTCCAAGTATTTTATCCTGTTGGCCTTACAAACAATCCAAATGTCCTAGAAATTCCACTATCGACACCACATTTTCTAAAGTGTTTTTTATTGCTGAAAAAAGCACAGAAATCCTTTGTCAGACTGTGTCACCCCAGTCTTTGGTTTGAAAAATAGACCACTGTGTTTATGCAAAGAAGACTTTTTGTTTGTTTGTTTGTTTAAATGGTGAGGTTTACAAAGGCAAAAACAGCCCCTGTTTAGGACACTTGAAATTAGAAAGAGCTGACCCAGTCTGAGCTCTCTTCCTCTTAGCTGTTCCTCCAAGCATGCGTGCATGTAGTCAGATGCCCCTTTGACATCTGCAGAGCAGGGGCCGTGATGGCAGGAAGTCAGACAACTGTGGCAGGGACCCTGCCGTCAGAGTTTCATGGTCCATAATAGGGAGGATGAGATATGGATTCACTGTAACTAGTGCAGCTTTAAAGTGTGAGTACGTTAGGGGATGTTGAGGTCCCCCAAGTGGGAAAATCCAGAAAGATTCTGATTCACTAAACCTCATCAGAGCTGAGACTGGCAGTCTACGGCATTGTATTGCACAGAGCGTGTCACTGGGCCAGGCTAGAGTCAGGAATCACTGTGGGAGGAGTGGAGAGGAGAGGAGAGGAATACATATACAGGGAGGAGAGGAATTTTTGGTGCCATCTGTGCAGACAGCCCTACCACATTAACTTAAACTGATGGATCTAAAAGCTGACGAATAGCAGCTCATTGTTTTAGCCAGTGTGTTTCAGGTCACTGGGAAGGGCCGGCTGTGTTCTCCCAGTTGTCTAGGGGTGTGAGCTTCTGTACATCATTCTCCTTGGACAAGTTGTTCACCTCAGTCCGGTCTCTTCCTGCCATGCCGTGCCCAGGATGGAAGATGGTTACTGCCGAGTTTACTTTGAGAATGATTCTGCTGAGGCAGAAGTGATTTTCTAGTGATCTTCTTATCCAATCTTCTTTCCCCTATCTCTTCTCTCTTTGCCCTTTACCAGTTCCTTGCCCATGGCATCCACCCTTCTTACCAAAGTTCCTGACTCTCTTTCGTTCCAGGCACTAAAACAGGTGCAGATATTGGTGACAGTAGCTGCGAGCCTGCACTGGCCTCTCCGGCCTCCCACACGAACCCTTTCCCAGTGCTCCATCTCATTGAGGACTTGAGACTGGCACTGGAGATGCTGGAGCATCCTCAGGAGAGAGCAGCCCTCCTGAGCCAGATCCCGGGCCCCACAGCTGCCTACATAAAGGAGAGCTTGGTGAGTGGGCCCCTGGCCTGTTTGGGAAACCACTGGGAAACATAACCACACAACCACGAGGCCTACAGCATGCCACACTGCCTGGGACTATTGCCTCATCTGTGCACTTTGCAGCCTCTTCCTGCTTCCCATCCAGCTTTGGCCAGCTCCCACTGGGTGGTCCTTTCCAGCAGGAAAGGCCCAGGCAAGCAGCTTAAGCAAGGAGAGCCCAGGCAAGCAGCTTAAGCCACATAGTCAGGCTGCCTGTGTGCTCCCGTCATGCTCCCTGAGAAGGGGGAAATCTGGGGTCAAAGGAGAGCAAGCATGAGCGTTTTTCCAGGCAGGATTACATGTACAACATGCCGAGTTATAATCCCTAGCTGGGGTCTCTATACTTGGTCGTGCCCCCCACTCCTTGTTTCTTGCAATAGAACCTTGTCACCTCACCCACTCCTTCACTGCTGCCCTTGCTCTTCAGACCTCTTTCCCCTGGTGCATTCTGTCCCGAGTGGGATGCAGGTTTCCTAACTCCCCTTCTGCTCTCTCTGGATCAAGGCTGTACACCTGCTAGTCTCTAAGGGAAGGAGACGAGTAACCAAAGCTGTAAATATATGACTTTGGTTACCTATCTCCTTCCCCGTGGAGACCAGCTGGTCTACCTTAAGAGCTGATGATATTTGGGAATGGGTAAGGTGAGGAGCTTGCCTGCTGAAGAGGTGTGGAAACTGCAACCATTCCGGGGCAGAAAGGAGGAAATGGAAGCTTGAGGGAGCATGTGATTGCCTAAGCTGAAGCTGAAGCCAAAATGCAGTCTTCTAAAGCTGGAGTCCTGCAGACTGATCCAAAATGGGAAAATATGCACAGAAGGGGGAAGGCAGGAATGGGACCACTTTACTGGGAGGAGGAGGTTGATGTTGGAAATGCAGGAGGTTGAGACATCCTTGTCCAGAGGCTAAGTCACTTGCCCTTAGACAGGTTGCATCCCAGATGTCCTAGCTGACATTTTTTTCTTCTTTTTTTTTGAGGGGAGGAAAAAGTTCGTTTTACATAACTGAATGGAAAATGATTCATGAAATAGTAAATAAAGTTTAATACGGTCTCGTGCGCCCTGAAGGAAGCGGTGCCCGATTTGGAGGGGTGGTTGCTATGTCCAGATAGTCTCCTATTTGGAACTTCTGCGACTGCAGTGTCATGGAGTCATCAGTCCCCTTCCTCCCGGACATGGTGCTGCCAGTCTGCTTTCCTTGATAGCCAGGCTATTTTAGGATCTGTAAAAACAATTGCAAAACTGAAGTGTGTGCCCTCCTTTCTAGCTTCTGGGTAGACCTCTACTAAATTAGTCGGTTCTTTCAAAGTTGCATCCATACAAGTGTAGATGTGCAGTTCGCTGGACGGTACGTTTCTGCGGGGGAATTCGTCTCTTTGGTGGTGGCCGCCGTTATTGGTGGTGAAAACACACAGTGGCGGTGGGCACATTGTCGATACAGTCTCATATGCGTGCCTTCCTCTGAACACTGAAGAATTCATTATATTCATATGTGTTACTCAAGATTTTCGTTACGTAGGCTGCCTGCCTGGTGTCCTGTATCATACCTACACCAGTGTGGTAGGAAGAGTAGTGGCCTCCCAAAGACATCTTTGTGCTAATTGCCAGAAGCGGTGAATATTACCTTCCATGACAAAGGAGAAGGTAGCAGATGGAATTAATGTGGTTAATCAGCAGAGTTTAACAGTTTAACAAAGAGCAAGCAGTGTGGATTGTACAGGTGGGCCCAATGTAGTCACTGGCGTCCTTATAAGTGGAAGGAGGCAGCAGAAGAGTCTGTGTGGGAGCGGTGTGAGCCGACCTTTCTAGGTGGGAGCAGCGTCAGGAGCCAAGGGACGCAGGTAGGGGCTGGGGGCTGGCAAGGTGGCCTCTCCCCTAGAGCCTCCAGCACGGAAAGCATTCCCACCAGCACCTTGCTTTAGCCCAGTGAGCCCCGCTTGGGACTTCTGACCTCAAGAAATGTAAGGCAGTATGTTTGTCTTGGTAGAAGCCACAAGGTTTGTAGTAATTTGTTAAGGCAGCAATAGAAACTACAGCCAGGTGCTGCCTGGAAGAGGGTGAGAAGGGCTGTGCGATGGCTTGTGGGTGGGCCTGTTACCATCTAGCTTTGCGGATTGCCTCGTGTTGTCCCCAAAGGAAGATAGTCCTTGGTGGGCTCTCAGACTTGTGCCACTACCGGACAGAAGGCCACACCTGCTCCTCCACTCACCCTTTCCAGCCCGTGGTCAGTCAGGAGTTGCAGGGGGCTTTGGGAGTTTGGTTCCTCTCTCCTGTCCCAGGGCAGAAGGGTCTCTGCCTCCCTCAAGTTCCACCAGGAATTCTGGATGTTCCTGAACTTCTGGCCCTAGAGATCGTGCCTGGCTTCTCTCCAGTCCCCTCTGACCATCTTTTGCCTACTTTTCCCCAGGTTTGGTCACCCATCTCTCCCTCTGTTCCCACTAGCCTGACTGACTCTAGCTGCCATGTTTAAGGGGAACTTTATGACGCCTCAAGAGAGTTACTGGTCCTTAGCCCCTCCATCTGAAACCCTTGGGCCCAGATGCATTTTAGAAGTCAGGACTTATTAAACTTTAGAAGGGTAAGATGGTGTATATCTGCTGTATAACCTATTCTATCTCTAGCAGATATGGAGCAGGAACACATTAACATTTCTTCAGCGAAACTCCTGAATGTCCACATGAAGTGGGATAAAGAAAGACTAAATATTTTGCTAGTTCAGTTCCAGTTAGACTGCCAAATAATGGCACCAACATTATCTTTTTAAAAACAAACCTCTTGGTTTTCAGAACTGTTGGGGTTTCAGAATTGTAGGTAAGGGATGGTGAGCTTCTACGTGGAATGTTTCAGTGTTGAAAGCAAAACTTAAAACCAAATGTTGGTTGTCGGATATCACTGCCACAATTCTCCTAAAGTCCCTGTTGACTCTTTCTGTCCCTGGGCTGTCCTGTCACCATGTGCCTGGGGCCCCTTGGAAACTCCCAAACAGCCTTCTCCACGGTTTCCTGAACCCCTTGCTTGCATCAGGCTGCGGGGTAGTTGAGCATCTTGTTTTAAATGCCCCTTCTCAGCTTGCCCAGGACCTTACTATCACATAACCAAGAGATTCATTAGAGTGTCTTCCCCAGGAAAATCCAGTCTTCCCAGAGTACAGAAAATAGTTCTTGGTTCTTTTCTTCACTGTATAGTTTACAATGATTATGTACTTTGTATGGATGTGCCTGAATTTATGTGGCCATTTCTCTAATATTAACATTTAGGTTATTTTTAATCTTTCACTAATATATAGCTCTGCTGCAGAGAATGTCCAGGAACAATTTTTACCTCTAGATATTTCCTTAAGATAGAGTCCTAAAGGTGGAACTAAAGTAAACAGACACAATACAAGATACTCCATTAAACTTGAATTGTAGATAAGCAATGGGTAATTCTTAATAAGTATGTCCTATGCAGTTTGCTAAATCTGGCAACTCTAATCCAAGGGTATTAATATCTTTAAGCCTTTGACACATTTTTCCCAAACCACTTTTCAGCAAGATTTTGCTCATTTATATTTTCACTGGCAGGGCTTGAGGTACATCTTGATCAACAACAATCACTAAGATTTAAAAACCAACTGAACTAATTTCTTAGGAAAAAGTGTCTTTTTACCACTTTGCATTTCTTTGCTTAGTGGAAGGCTAAACATTTTATATTTATTAGTATTCTTTTGTATGGTATCCAAAGTTCTGATCTCCTACCCCTATCTGGAAAAATTCATTTTCCATTTATGCATATTTATATACACAGTATTTTCCTAATGTATGTAAATTATAAAACATAGCCCCAAAGATTTTTAAAGGACAGGTTGAAAAATAGTTTTAATATTTTCTTGCCAACACCCCGGAGTTCACCTTGGATCTCCCTACCCTACCCTCATCTATTCATATTCTATGTTCTTCTCCCCTCTCCCCTTGAGGATTTTAGTGCTTTTCTTATATATTAACCTTTTTAAGAGCGGTCACTTTGTGGCATTTTTCTTACTTTGTTTTTAAAATGCTGTTTGTGTTGCTTTTTGAGACAAAACTTTAAAAGGGTTGTAATTATCAATCTTTCCTGCTTGGGTTTCTTGTTTTTATCCCTGGAAAGGCCTTTTTTAACCTTGGATCAAATAATACTCACCTGTATCCTCCTCCAGTAAGTTCATGGTTTGATTTGTGTCTTAGAGTTCACTTGAATTCACCTGCAATATTTCTTAATGTGTGGTGTGAAATAGGATTCTAACTTTGATAACTTACTAAAAAGGAATCTTAAATATTTCTGATCCAAAGACAGTCGACATGGTTATCAGTTTTTCAAGATGTGTTGCTGAAAACCACTTATATTAAGATCTATAGATCTGTTTTCGGGTTATTGTGGTTGGGGGAATGCCTGCCTTTGAAGAGAGTTTTCCTGAAAGTTGTGTTCAGAGTCTTCTACAGTAATTATGGCCCATCAGCAGCTTATGAATGGTGTACTTTCAGGGCAGGTCAGAAGTTCATATAAACATTCCAGGATACCAGCACAGGATGTTAAGTTTTGATTCTGGGCAGAGACCGCCTGTCTGTATATTACATGTTGCAGACCTAAAGTCCTTTTATAATCTGGGGACACACACATTCTATAGTAGGTCTTCCCTGTGTGGAAATAGAGTCCAAAGTAGTGAACAAACCCACTGGTCCATTTTGGATTGGTTTTAGATGGGTACCATTAGTCAGAAGACTTTGCCATTTAAACTGTGGTCTGTGGACCAGCAACCTTGCCACCCTCTCTGATCGTTTGCTTGCTGCTTTGTGTTTTTATAAAAGGGCAGAAGCCCCACACCTATACCCATCAAACTATCTCCCAGTGATTCCTAGTCACATTACCGTTTGAGAAACGCTGCCATAAACCACAGAGACTTAAATTATTTAAAAGTATGTGTGGCTTAGAATTGGAACTAATAAGGCAGCTTGAAGGGTCAGGCAGTTAGTGCTTATGCCTTGTCATCCAGGATATCTGTGTCCCTTCGTGTTTGTGCTATTCTCTTCTTTAGTCAACTGGCTTTGCCATATGCCTCCATTACTGCTTTGTCATATGTTGTCCTGGATAGTCCAGTTCTGCCTCGTGACCTCTCTGGCAGTTGGTGTTGCTTCTCCAGAGAAGTGGCATAAACAGTAAGGAGGTTTATATGTCACTAACAAGATAGGCAGAAGACGGGTGGTTCCAGGATCAAATCAGTGGTTCTGGGATGACCTCAAGGGCTCTGGCTCTTTCCATCTTTCTGCCCCAACATCCTTAGGGGGTTGGTTTTTCCTCAGGGCTATCACCTAACAGTTACACGATGGCTAGTGCAGCTCCAGGCCACATGTCCAGAGGTAGGACGTGTCCTTTCCTTTTTCCCACTCTCCGCCACCCCCCCCCCACCCCCCACCCGCCAATTAGGAAGGAAAACCTTCCCTGAAGCCCTGCAGCAGACTTCCCATATAGTCCCAAAGTTTGGATCTGTTCACATGTATAAGCCCTAGCTGCAAGGGAGGCTGCGAAATCAGTATTGGCACATTCATTCACCGTAGTGGTAGGTAGCCTTTGTCCGAAAGGAACTATACTAGGAAGGAGGGGGAATGAATGGCTCTTAGAAAGACAGCCCAGAGCAACTGCCACATGGCCTTTAGATTTGATTTTTATTCTTGTTGACAAATTCTTTTCATGTTTTCTCTCCTGCATTCATTACCCCCCCCCTTCTTTCTTTCCCACTCTATCCTGTGTGTGTGTGTGTGTGTGTGTGTGTGTGAGAACTCCATTTCCTGGAAGAGAGAATCTAATTGGTCTGCTCCTAATTTTTAAGTTTGTTTGTTTTATTTTGAGAGAGTGAGACTGTGAGCAGGGGAGGGGCAGGGAGAGAGAGAATCCCAAGCAGGCTCCATGTTGTCAGCACAGAGCCCGATGCGGGGCTCAAACTCACCAACAGTGACATCATGATGTGAGCCAAAGTCTAGAGTCGGATGCTTAACTGAGTGAGTCACCCAGGTGCCCTGGGCTGCTCCTAATTTTGAGCTAAGTTCCCCAGGCCTACAAAGAGATGTTAAGTGCAAAAGAAATGGAAATTAAAGACCTTTCATTTACGCACAGCTGTGGATTAGCTGCCCTTGGGTCACACAAGGGCCAGTTAGCTGTGGTGAGAGGACCATGTGATTAAAAAAAAATGCTCTCCTCTGTACTGTAGACCTTCAGACACCAATGTTGGCATCTGTGCATAAGGAAAACAGGCGCTGAAGAGGCAGAGGTGGATATGGGAGAATGGTTGGTGGTTAGAATAGAAGCAAATAACAGGAATCTGGGCCCTGCCTTTGTCTCAGGTGCAGAAGGTGCCCCTGGTCCTAGTGCATCACAGGCAGCTGTGTTTCTTTACAGTGGGGCTGGTCCTCCCCCTGTCGGTGCTGGCGGGCTGGACAGATAATGATTGGCAGCAGACTCTGCCTAGTGATAGTTATAAACAGGCCAGACTCCTAAAGACCAAGGAGAGCAGACCTGTCCAGGATTCAATAGTGCTGGGTTATGAGTGAGTTTCCAGAGATTTAGGGTCTAAAACAGGGTCTTCCCTTCCTTGGCAGGCAGTAAATGAGGAAAAGTGGGCTCCAGGCCTAGAAGAGTATATGTGGGGCTCTCTAAGCTGGGGCCCCCCTCTGGGGCTTCAATAAGGAAAGGAACAAAGGGCCCAGATTCCCTTGCCCTGGAAGCAGTATCTGTGTCTCAATTCTGGGCCTATCACTAGAAAGTTGGTAGGGTACCTGGGAGCTTCTGGTAAGGCCCTCTTATAGGGATAGTGTCCTGGGGTTCAGGGTGAACTGGGGCCTGACCGGCAGAGAAGCTTCTGTGGGGCTGTCCTG
Source organism: Panthera onca (assembly GCF_046562875.1). Lineage (NCBI taxonomy): Eukaryota > Metazoa > Chordata > Mammalia > Carnivora > Felidae > Panthera > Panthera onca. The sequence continues at coordinate 50,634,283 of NC_138348.1, read as the reverse complement.
TGCTGTGGTACAGCAGAACGATATGACCTTAGGAGATGAAATGTCATCTCTCACATTGGGTAGATAGGGCCAACCTCAGGGTCTGTACTAGCAGAGGATGAAGCTGAGACTCTGGCTGGAGGGCTGAGGCATCTCTCCTGTGCTGGGAACGGAACTGAGTTCTACCAAGGGGCTGACTCCTTCATTTCCCTGCAGCCACCTCCTCGGCCTGTGGTGAAGTGCTGATGATGCCCTCAGGGAGAGCATGGCCGTTTCTGGTCAAGAGCTCCTCATTCCCACCAGATGGTCCTGAAGGCCAGAAAGGAGACCAGTGCTCATCTGTGGCCCTGACCTGACCACAGGAGCTGGTGCCACTATGGGCACTTCCAGGAATCTGGCTATACCTTGAGTGACGCTTTTCCATGGTCTAGAAGGGGTATCCCTAATCTTCTATACCTGCTTGCCTTGGCTGGGCAGAGGCTGGTTGGGTAGATCCAGGGCTGGACTGGCAGGATGGAGCCCATAGAGGCTCTGGTCTTCCAGCTTCCAGTGGGGACAGCCAGCTATCGAGGTGGTGACTCTGGTCCCTGGGTAAGGCCCAAGAGCTATCAGAGCCAGCAGGGTCTCCAGATGGAGCAGCTCTGGGTGCTTCTCTAACCGTTCAGTAACTACCCCTCCTCTCCTCTCACAAAGTGCTAGGTCTGTCCTGCTGTTTAATGGCTTTGGATGTGGACGGGAATCCAGGGTAAAGACCTGAGCTTCAGGGGCTCAAGGTGAAGTCTAAGGAAAGGCTGGCAAACCCAGCAGCAGTAGAGTGAGGGCAGGTCAGGGTGAGGGGAGGAGGTGAACAGAGAACCCACAGCAGAACTGTTCTCCAGGCCCCACTAAGGAAGCAGGGTTCACGGAGTGGCTTGGCCATCCAGCAGGAGCCCAGACTTTTCTCCCCAAGGTTACAGGTGTCCTGGTCAGCGTGCTTGGGCAACACTGAACTTGGGTGAGACATCATGGGAGGCAGGAATGAGTCAAGAGGCCAGCACTCTGCCACTTGCATGTGGCTTTGAATGAATCTTTTCCCCTCCTCTGGGACTCTTTCCCTACTGGAAGTGACCACTGCTTTGACAATCTGCCTGCCAAGCATTCCAGCACTGGCTTTTTGGTAGGCACCAGTCATTGCCTTCCACAGCCTAGGCCTTGTGGTCTCCAAAGTGGAAACAGATTAGGGAGCTTCTCTAGGGGCAGCTGCCCCACAGTCTGGTAGACTGTGACCTCCCAGAAGCAGTGGAATGTCATGGCAGGGAAGTGAGGGGAAATCCAGGACATGTGCTCACCTCTGACAGCCTGCAGTAGCTTTGGGTGCCCTCAAGTCCCTTCTTCACTATTCTCTCAAGAAACAAAGTGGCCTGGGCCCAGGAGGGCACATGGCCGCCCCCCTCCTCGTTCCACTGCCTTGTCACAGATGGTGGCTTCCTCAGCTCCCAGCTTCTCAAACAAAGCCCTGTCATTCCTGCCAGATTCAGTGTGCAGTCTTTCATTCTGGCCAAAGAGGCAAATCTGTTTACCATACTGAAAAGCCAGAGGAGTTACAAGAAAAGGTAGGGAGAAAAGGCTGTTCTCTGAATTACAAACTGTGAGCTTGTTTCTTATGCCAGGTGATTTGTCTCTGGATCTTTATTCTCCACCCCGGGGGCCTAGAACTAAGATGGATCAGGATAAATGTGTGTTGGACCTCTTCATTTTGGAAAGTTTCAGGGATTTTATAGGGAAATCTTTTTCTCTGAATCTTGAGAGAAGGAGAAACTTTGTGTTTGTATTTCAAGGTGGGTGGCGGGGAGGGGGGGTGGAGAAAGGCTTATGTGAACCAGTTCCCAGTGTGTTTCTTGCCTTTCCTTTGAGTGAGAGCTGTAAGTCATAGCTGTCGGCACCACTCTGTCCCACCCCCCCACGTGCTTCCCTCCCAAGAGGCTCCTTCCCTGAGCAGGGCCCGCGTGCCTGTCGGGTTCTTTGTTCCTATGCAGTACTGGATAAAGCCACTAGGTGGGAGTCAGGGATAAATGCTAGAAAGTCTGAATCCCAAGTCCCAAGGAAGAAGGTACAGGCTTTATACAAGGAAAAATAGCTTTGTTTCAATTAGAGAGATGGCCTAAGCTCCTTTCATTAATGAAACTGGTGGGCAGTGTACCTGGGTCAGTTGGCGGAGTTCTTTCCCATCTTCCTTGGAACCTGCTAGACAAAGGGCAAGCCAGAGAGGCCTCTGAGTTTTGTGTTGGGGGAGAGGAAATGGGAGGGCTGAGGGCTGGTCCTGGGAGCATAGACCTGGCCTTCCATTGTCAAAAAGAAGACCTCTCCAGACCGCTTAAGTGCAGTGCTTCTTGCTGGGGCATTATTAGGATAACTCCCTCCATTCCAGGAGGCATTTCCTGGCCCTGTGTTGCCAGGCCCTGCCCTGGAGAAACCACCTGTACCTTGGATTTTTTTTTTTTTTTAATACATTTTTCCTGGCATAGCTTCTCAGAGAGGGGATCTTTCAGCTAGTATAAACTTAGCAGTTTTAACTTTCCTGGGGTTTTGGCTCCCCACCCCTGACCTCCCCCAAGTAAATTGTACCCTACTAAATTCTAGAGGTCTGGCTCCTTGCAGACCTGACTTGAAGAAACTATTTCAGTCTCTAAGAACCAATGTTTATAAATGGCCATGAATGTGTAAACACTAGTGAAAAAGCACATAAATCGTTCCCTACAAGTTTCCTGCTTCAGACCTAGGGGACGTGGTGGCCCATGTTGCCAGGTTAGCATGACTTGGGGTCTGAGCATGCAAACACCCACCAGCAACCTTCTGCCCTTTTAGACACCACTGGTAGGTAGACAGGCTCTGGAGGCTTCACACTTCCAGGGAAACTTGCTCAATACCTTGTGCTTTAAGAAAAAAATACCTTGTGCTTCTGAAAGTGGTTTCCTAACCTCTGACTATTCAAATATGGTGCTGAGCTCCTCATATATGAGCATCCCCTGGGAGCTTCTTAATAATGCACAGTTTCAGGTCCTGTTTCCAACCTCCTGGGTCAGAATCTGCATTTTTACAAGAAATAGCCTCCAACCCAGGTGATTCATTACAGATGGAGAGGTAGTGCCCTAGCCAGGGGTCAGCAACCGATGGTGTGCATTTGGCTCACTGCCTATTTCTTATGCCCCATGAGCTAAGAATGCTTTTTTATGTTTTTCAATGATTGAGAAATCATAAGAATATTTTTATGCAAAAATGGCCTAAAATCCTAATTTCAGTGTCCACAAATAGCATCCACATAGCCACCCTCTTTGGTTTATGTGTTGGCTGTGACTGCTCTTGCACTTACAAATGGCTGAGTTTGGGTGTAACAGAGACCAGATGGCCCACAAAGCCTAGAACATTTACCATCTGGCCCTTTATAGGAAAAGTCTGCCGATCCTGGTCCTAACTCCTTGTGGAGGTAGGTTCCCGGGCCTGTGAACCATGGGGACTTGGGCTGTGGTGATCACGATGCTGTTTTACAAGCAGGACTTGCTTTACAGGCAGTGTCCTCGGGCTGGGCTCCTCCACCTCCACTCCGCAGTGGCAGACTCCATGTGCAACATACCTGTGGAACTCAAACCTGTGTCTGGCATACGAGGGGCATCCTGACACTTGTTACCATGGCCCAGAGCCCGAGGCTCAGGGCTGAGCTAGAGTTCAGGACGCAGGTGACCCACGAGACCCCTCTCCATCCACAGTTCTGCCGGATCAGATGCTGCCGACTCCAGGCAGCCGGCCAGGAGGAGCAACACTGCAGGAACACATCCCCAGTCATTCCCATGCCTATGTGGGATTCTAGCATGTAGGGGACATTCGTGGGGTCCCCTTCGAGGCCCTGGGATGAGGAAGAGGACAAGCTGTGTGAGTTTCCCTGTCCAAACCTGACCACTGTGTCCTCTTAGCTGTCTTTTTAGTCCCCAAATGGTCAGTCTCTCACGTGTCCTGCTCTTTGCCCTCAGCTGGCTGCCTCATGTTCTACACGGTGATGAGCTGAGTGTGGCTGCTGGTGGGTGACTTGCTTTTGGAAGGCACCAAAGGCTTTTAGGGTTGCTGTAATGACCCCTGTTTGTGTCTCCCCTGTGGGTCCTGAGCACTCTCCAGCAGTGGGTCTAAGGAGGTATCATGGAAGGAGGACCTACCCCCACCCCCCCCCCCCACACACACAAACACGCCCCTTTAAGGGAAGACTAAACCTTTCAGAGTAACTGCATAGGCCAGATGAAACCCTTTGGGAGTCACAGATCATTTTGATAATCTGAAAATAAGGTTTTCAGAAAAATAGTGACTTAAACATCCAAATAGCACTTCGTATGCATTTTACAAACTTCTCCAGGGGCCTATCTAACCCCCCTAAGCCTGCCTGTGGACCACTGTGAGATTCCCCTGGCCAGAATGGCCTTCTGAGGTGGGTGGTGCAGCCATGGGTTTGTCTTGCCAGCGGGATGACCGGGCCATGCCTGGGCCAACTGCCACCTGCGGGTCAGTGAGCAAAAAGGTGCGTATGGCTCTGCTGTCCTGTCTCACTCAGCCCATCAGCCAAACACATGCCCTGCTCCTAGGTCTTTTGGAGTGTTATTTTGTGAATTTTGCATTGATTTATAAAACATACCTTTATTTTTAAAGGCTGAGGTAGGAATTGCTACTTGAGGATATCATAAAAATATGTCAAGAATTTAGCTGTGATTTGGATTCCTCCCTTCTCTTCTCTCCCTTTCTCTACCCTCCCTCCCCACATTCATCACATGAGATGATCTAATAGATGGAAATCCGCCCTATTTTTCCTCTCAGTGGGGCATCTTTACCCTTGGGAAACACACCTTCAAGACTTCTGTTCTCCAAGTAGAATTTTAGGTTTATCTTGCCAGTCTTCCCGTGTGACCTTACTCTTTCACTCAAAGAATGTTTAAGTTCTTCCTGTGTGCCAAGAACTGCCCCAGGCATGGAGGTCAGAGCAGCATGTCAGGCCTCAGACACATGTTCTCCAGTCCAGTGCAGTGCACAGACCTGTCAACAGTACAAGAGAGCAGGTGGTAAAGTGGAGAAAGGGTGTGACCTGAGCCAACCCCCATGGGCAGGTGGGAGCTAGCAAGGTTGAGAGGGGCCACCACCTTGCTCCCTTGTCCTTTCTTGCCTCCTCACATCAAAATCTACTGAAGGGTACTGAGCCCCCTCCAAGGGGAGCAGGGGCTGGGACTGTGCCCTACCATTCCCCATCCAGCCCCCCAAACCCACTCTTGCCTCTGTTTCCCTAGAGTCCCAGAAACCCTTTACCACATACATGTGGTAATTCTGTATTTACTCAGGCCAGGAAGGTGGTTTCATTCACCTTGGATGCTGGTTAAATGTGTGTTGACCAAATAAATTCTTCCTTCAGCTTCCTGAGGCTTTTGGCGGGGTGGGGGGAAGCTCACCTACCCCTGCAACCATGGAGAGGTGTTTCACCAACACATCCTATCCTGGTTCTGGTCAGGGAAATTCAACCAGGTGGGGCCAGAGGTGAGGAGGGCCCAGAGCCCAGTGTGTGGACAGCAGAGCCTGCTTTTCCTTTCTAGCCTCTGATCTGGGTGTGTCTCCAGGAATTTACTCCTCCCCTCGTGCCAGCTGCTGGCCAGAGCCCTCCCGCTGCCTCTGATCGCTGTGACTGGGCCAGCCTGCTGGGGACTGGCCTGCCAGGCCAGTTTCTGTTCTTTTTGGGGCAGTGGTGGGTGCCGAGGCCATGCTAGGGGGCATGCCCACCCCCAGCAGAGACTTCTCTTCAGGCCGGCAGTTCCAGGAACCCCCTGGTGACCCCCAAGGGCACCAGCAAGGCCCACACAATCACAAGATGTACATCTGCAAGTCGTTTATGGCAGCAGTGCTCAGGGGCCTTGCGTGTAACCACATTCCCACTGCACCCACATCAAGGACCGCTTTCATAATCGGCCTAGCCAGAGGCCGCATGTTAAGGGCCAGGCAAGGGAGACAAGCTGTGTTTAGGGGAGCTCTGAAAGGAGTGTGGGGGTGGGGTGTGAAGGTGGAGGGCAGCCTAGGGGGTGGGGTGGGGAGTGGTGCTGGGGAGGCCAGCCTGGAAGGCCAGCAAAGGAAGACTGACAGTTCCCCGTCTCTGTCAGCCACTGCCTTCCCAGGGCTCCTACCCAGAGCTCTCCCTAAATCTCACAGGCACACACATGCGGTGGCCTCACCTTCCCCCCTCTCTGGCTTCTGAGGCAGCTAGTCTGGAGTGGGGGGACAGCCGGCAAGGCCTGGGACTTAACGGGAATTGTACCCATCCCAGTGCTAAACATGCCCGAGGGAGCCCTGGTCGTGGTGGCCAACAGCAGCACCGGGCCAGACGCCTCCGATGGCAGATGTCTCCTGGGGAGCAGAGGTTCGCCCCTGGCAGATGGTGCCACCAGCGCCAAGGACAGCAGACACCCGGTGGGGCCAGGAACCCAGAGCGGAGCTGGTTCTGAATGTGTTCTTTTTTGGAAATGACAGGCTTTCCTCAGGGCCCAGCCCGACGCCCGCCTGGAAAAGGGGTAGGCGTGGGCTTCAGGGTGGGGGTCAGGCTGTGTGTGGGAACCAGCAGCTCCTCCAAGAGCAGCACTTATTTTTAGTCTTCTCCCCAGTCCCAAATAAACTGAGAGCAGCTGGGAGCCTGTGGGTAAATGCAGAGTGGAGCAGAGACAGGAAATCGGGGTCTCTCGGTAATGAGTTCCAGCCACTGCAGAAAGGGGAAGCCAGACGAGGAATTTTCTTCAGGACTGTTTCCCTCTGGCAGGCTCTGGTATTATCACCAAAAAGAATGTTCCTGTGTGTGTGTGTGTGTGTGTGTGTGTGTGTGTGTGTGTGTGTGTTTACAACTCCTGTCCAATTCTGTCTTTTTTCCCTACCTTTTTGCTAGGTTTGATTGCTTTGCAGGCTCCAGATCCCAGAGCTGGTGCCTGTGTGTGTCTGGGGGCGGAGGGGGAGGATACCGGAGCGGCACGGTCCGGTCGGAGCCGTTGTATATCTGAAACTGTTTAGGGAAAGGCTGAAGGACGCAGGCCAGGGAAGTGGGGAAACTTGAACACAGCTTGACGTCCCCAGGGGGAGGGGGCAGAAACAAGGAAGAGGAGAGAATTTGGTCTCTGGCTAGAAAAAGGGCTTTTTCAATCAAGGAATCTAACTGCTGACATGGGTGCCCAGCATGGATGGGGACATTGATGTTTACAAGCATTTTGCGTGGCTGAAGAGGGTAAGTGACTGGCTGCTTTATCTGGGTCTCCCTGGAGATGAGGGCAAGAGAGATGCTTGGGAGGGGGGTTGGGGGGGTAGTATTTGTCCGGCAAAACCCTGTCGTGGCCAAATTCTCCATGAGAATCTAATTATAGGCACTAGGGGAGAAAACAGTCAGCTGTCTTTGTTTCTCCGCTGACATTCTGGTGAATGAGTCTCTGTACAGAAAGGCACGAATGGGGTGAAGAAAGTTATTTTAACTTTGGCACTTAAACATTTGGAGGCTCCAAACACCGTGACCAGAAAAAGGTGTCCCTACTGCCTTTCGGTTTGAGGACACAGAGAAGCGGCTGCCTTTCCAGTGCACTGAATTCAGACCTCGTTGAACTTCTCTGCTCTGATGTTATCTGATGGTGTTATTGCTGTCAGCCCGGAGAGCTTCTGTGTTTCCGGAGGCAGGCTCTTGGGGAGAGCTCTCTTCTGAATGCTCTGAAGCCAGGGGTTTGGGTTGCAAGCTTTATGCCTTTTCTTTGGGGGACGAGCTCAAGTGCGGCATGAGCAACGAATGAATGAAGGAAATGAATGTTGGGGCTGGAGTAGCATGAATGATCGCAGAATTCAGGCTCTTCACTCCTTCATGACCATCTTTAAACTGGCGCAGATGGTTGTCCGTTTGTTTCTTTTCACGCCGAGGCTGAGTGTTTCTCAGAAGCAGGAAAGGCGAAGGCAGCCGACAGATAAGAGATTTGACATTGTAAGCAGAGAGGAGCAGGAGGGACAGGAGGTGTCCGGCTTAGAAGGCCCCTGACTCCAGCCCCTGCACACGGGGCCTGCAGCTTTTGTGTGCGCTCTCTTCAGCGCTCATTCTGCAAATATTTATAGAGATGGGGGCACTGGGTGTCCAGTGGTGAGCAAAGCAGAATCTGTCTCTGCCCTTGTGGATCCACCATCCAATGTGGGAGACAGAGGTTAAACCATCCCAGTAAATAAACTTGAAGTTACAGATTAAGTGCATTGAGGAACAGAATTGTGAAAACTGCTACTAGCCACCATGGAGGGGTTTGAATGAGTGAGAAGGAGCAGTGAGGCAGCCCTCTGAGCAAGGAGCCCTTCACCGAAACCTGAAAAGTAGGAGTGACTCAGGTGGAAGATGGGGTGAAGAACATTCCAGGCAAAGAGGCTAGTATGTGTAAAGGTCCTAAAGTAAGAAGGATTTAGGCAAGCTTCAAGACTGAGAGAAAGCCAGTGTGGCTGAGCTCCGCGATGGGGGAGCTGGCAGATGCTGGTCTCATAAGGCAGTGAAGGGTAAGGGTTGTGGGGGATGTGGTTCATAGGACAGGGGACTTGTGGCAGGGAAATGACCTGGGACACAGGCAGATCCAATTTGTATTTTAAGGCGATAACTCTAGCTGTGGTGTGGCGTAGGGCAAGCTGTGTTGCAAGGCAGCTAAACAAGACTAGAGCTTTGGGGGCTTGTTGGGATCAACTGGTACAAACCCTCCATTTAACAAAGCCCGGGAGAGGCTAAGGACCTCATGATTATTAATGTTAGAGATATTCGTGGTGCAGCCTGACCTTGTACCCTGCTTTCTGTCTTCCACTCCAGTTCTCTGGCCTCCTCTCTTTCGCCAAATATGTAGAAAATTGTTGGTTTAGAACCCAGCAGAAAACCCTGTCTGTGCTCAGCCCCTGCTCAGCTTTGGGATGGGGGCGCTGCAGCCAGCAGAGAGCGTGCTGGCAGGACCAGAGATTTTGGCAAAGATTTGTATCCTTTGTCTTAAGCGTTCAAAAGCCTTCACTGAAGATCCTGGGGCGAAATAGGTGAGAAGCACGCTTCTCATGCCTTAGTCTGTTTTTCCTGTATCGAAAATGAAGCTTTTTAACCAGGAGGTCTTCCAGCTGTGATGTTCAATGTCTCAGTGGATATAACTGCACACCTCGTGCAGAAGTTCTGTCTGTAGAGGAACTAATCTTGCATGTGCTGCAATGTTAGAGAGCCCTTTCTGTCCTGAGACCCAGGCTGTGCACATTGGCTCCTGTGCATAGCTGGAAGTCAAACAAGGGGATTTCAGAAACCCCTAGGATGACTCCTAGTAAGACAGATTATTTTTCTTCCACTTGTAGAGTGTTAAGGATCATTAAAAAACAAAGCACAGGGTATTGGATATGACCTAGACAGCATGATCAGAGTTATCTCTCCCCCTAAACAGATTCTTCTCTTTTTTTCTTAAATTTTTAAAAATGTTTTTATTTATTTTTGAGACAGAGAGAGACAGAGCATGAGCAGGGGAGGGGCAGAGAGAGAGGGAGACACAGAATCCAAAGCAGACTCCAGGCTCTGAGCTGTCACCACAAAGCCCGATGTGGGGCTCGAACTCACAGACTGTGAGATCATGACCTGAGCCGAAGTCGGACGTTCAACCAACTGAGCCACCCAGGTGCCCCAGATTCTTCTCTTTTAAATCTCCTTTAAAAAATGCCTTCATGCTGTGACCTTTATCCTAAGCCCCCCGGACTTGCTGTTAGTCTGGAAATGAAAGCCCAGGCTCACCTGTCTGGTTGGCTTTTGAGACTTTTTGCAACTTGGCTTCAACTTACCTTTTTAGTCTCATCATGTGTATCTACTCTGAGCTCCCAAGTGTGTTCCCTCCCTCTTCTGAGCTTGTGCCCAGCATCCTCCTAATTGCCACGCACTTTGACTCCATTGAGGCTCTTCTTTTTCCAGCACTCCTTTGCTGGCCCCATCCCTCTAGTGGGCTCCTCCATGATAGGTATCTAGTACATTCCATCTGCTTGGCTCACACACCTCTTTTCCCACTCGTCTTCAAGCCAAGGTGGCTTGGAGAACTGGTTTCTCTTGGCCCAGGGGTTTTGACAGTGGAAACACTGTCTCCTTCATCTTCCCATGCAGAAGGGGTGACTCTAGGAAAGGTGCATGAGGTGTGGCCTGGTGCACAAGCTAGCAGCCGTCACCCTTTGACCAGTCTAAGAGGTCAGTGCCTTGGAGCAAGACCAATGCTTTGAATGTGGGGGCGATGAGGGAGATGCCTATGGCCAAGGAGGCACAGAGCTAGAAGGGAAGCATGGGCTTGGAAAAGGGGTGTTGTTCTGTGGCCTTTGGGGGAGGAGATAGTGTGTACTATCGTCATTAAGAACGTGCAGTTTGAAGTTTGGAATCTGGCTTTGCCACACTTACTGGCTATGTGATCTCAGGTAGATTACCTCAAGCCTTACATTTCTTCCTCTATGAAATAAAGAAGATACAGTGTCTGCCACATACAGGGTCAGGTAAGATAATGTCTGTAGAATGCTTAGCATAGTACCATGCATGGGAGAGACCTTCACTAACCATTAACTCCTACTGGCCATTATGAGGAATTAGAGGGCGGGGGTTGAAAGTGGAACAGTGGCACCAGTTTGGTTCTCTTCTAGCAGCACATGTCAGGCCATTGGTTCCTACGACTCTCCACTCCTTTCTGCATTCCATGCCAGGTCTCAAACCAAAGACCTAAGAGGGGCGGCTGTGTCCCGGCTCGCTGTGAGTAACCAGAGGCCCCAGCACTGCTGGCTCTGGCCAGCTTGGCCATGGCTGCTAAGTGAAGGCCGGCCAGAGCTGCTCCTCCAGCTCCAGCTCCAACAGACAGAGCCCAGGGACAAGGGAATCTCCTGCCACAAGCATCCAGAGGGCCTCTGCCCCTCAGCTGTTTGGTTCCTGATTGACCGACAAACAGCTCACACCTGCCCTGCTTTGAGAACAGTGGCTCCAACCCACAGCGTTGTGAAAAGAGTCTCTAAAAATAGCTCCAGGCAGGGTCTATGGGGCCCACCCACTGCCCTCTGAGGAGTGGAGCTTATTTTCCCAGGAACAGAAATGCCACCAACGTCAGCCTCTTCACACTGCTGCTGGCTTCTAGCACTTTCAGTGTTTAAGCCAACTTCCAGCCCAAAGTCACAAAGGAAAAGGAATTACCGTGGCTCCCCTATGCAGTTAGCTTGCATTCTGGAGTAGGATATGGGATGAACTCAAACTGCTAATGCGAGATTTCACTCTGTGTCCTCTGGCACTCAAATGGTTGATCCAGTAGCCTGGGCCAGAAGCGCTACAGGCTCCAAGGATTAACAGACACACAGGCATCCTAGCTCTAGGCCTTGACTCGCCTTGCACTGTGGTTGGACTGCAGTGCAAGGGAGAGAAGTAAGCAGCAGCCTCTGCGAAAGTCTCTCCTACTGGCTGACCACACCCACCCTGGGTCCGGCTCCTTGGGTTCACGTCTCTGCTCTATGTGACCTTAGATGATTGATTTAACCTCCCTGGGATTTAATCACCTTGACCATAAAATATGGATAAATAATTCGATGTAGGTAAAGTGCTTAGGAAATCCATCATAAGCATTAGTTATGGTGGTGATGATCTGGACCATAACTGGCAGCTTTTGGTTACTCCAGAGCCACATGCCCACCATGATCCTGGTGGAGAAGTTTTTCAAGACCACGAGGAGGGTAACAGTGGGTATGGTTACTCAAGGGTTCTAGCTGTTTGCAATTTTGTATAGGTACATCCCGTTTTTAGTCAATGTACCCAACATGCCCAACCATCCTATTCTTCAGTATAAGAGCTGGAATTCTACCATCTCTGACATCTGGCACCTGTGACTCCTGTCTGTCAGCTTCTTGGAGAGGCCCTCAGGCCTTTTTCCCAGCAGGGTTTAACAAGGTGACATCATACTGGGGCTGCTTGCTAAAAAGCTCATGCATCATGTAGAGCAGCACAGCCATTGGTAGCTCCCTGGTGGGCAGCAGTGTTTGGGGATCCCAGACTCCTCCCTGCATTCTCCCCTCTCAACTGATGTCACCACCTACTTTGCTGGGGGAAAAATAGCCACCCATAGATGAACTTCTCCCCTTCCCTCCCCTTCACCACAAAATGTAACTGTGTTCACAGCCAACATTTTCAACTTCTGTTTCATGGGCCAAGGCTAACTTGGGATCCTGTCCTCCTGACCTAGTCTGGTTCCGCAGCCTCTTGTGCCTCTGATCATTTCTTCTCTCCTCTGCCCTGCCTGCTCGTCCGTGTCCTTGGCAGAAAATGCTTCTCCTCTGTTCTTAGAGCAAAACAAATCACGACTGTCTTTGACCTGGTACTTGCTTCTCCAGGCTGCCTGATAACGTGTCTGCCTTTCCCCATCAGAAATCTTGAAAGAGTGGGCTGAAAACTTACCATTCTACTCTTTCCTGGCCATTTCCAAACCCACTGCACACTGGCTTTGTCCCGAATGACTTCTCTCAAATTCCTTCTATAATGTTCTCACTGCCTCCGATTCCCTAGCAACTTTTAGTATCCATTTCCCCCAGGATTCATTCCCATTTGAGAATTTCATAGGGTTAACAGGATTCTTGTGACCAGAGAACCAGCTCCTCACTCTGGCCTTCCACCTAATCCCATGTTTTCCACCTATGGATCTTTGTCTCATGCCGATTTGACTGTTGGGTCCTCAGAGTGTCCAGACAGTCCAAGAAGCACTGGGCACTTACTTCTAATGTCTCCAGTCACAGCACGCTCTCCACCCCAGCCCCAGCACCTGATGCTACCCCTCTGTCCCTGAAATGTTACTAATAACAATGAGCCAGTGTGTCTGTTGGTATTGGCAAGATGAGGAAAGTGCACCACTCATAGAACCTCCTGTTTGTACTATCCCCCTGGCTTTAATGTCCTCCCTTCACAAGATACCAGCGCACTTACAAATGCCACTTCTTCTGCAGCCCAACACTGTCGGTCCCTTCTGTATCCAGCCACCTGATCAAGAGCTTGTAGTGGGGACCACGCTTCTCCAAGGCTATACTTTTGGAACAAGATCTTAGTAAATCCAGTGCATTTCTTTCACTCCAGATGTTCCTTAGGATGATCATTTAGGAGCCATCATGCACATCACACCAACTCCTTGATTAGGGAGCTTATAGGTAGATGGTCTTTTGTTTTCTGTGTTAGTCTGGGGGAAACCAGAGTGTCTGAAGGGTAGTTGATGGTCATGGCTTTATGGGTAGTCTTTATTAGGAAAACTTTCCAGAGATTCTGCTCTCCCATTTTCCTGGGGGAGTTCCTTCATAGCTTTCCAAGCTCATTCAAGCAGTGACTCCACTCTAAAGCCTGTCTTCTCCCTTGAGGGTATAATCCATTTGTCCCTCTCCTGTACCACCGCTGCTGGCTTATTCTATGACCATACTTATCACATCTCCCTGTCAGACTACAAAGCTCTCTGAGGGCAGGGAATGAATCATTTGTTTAGCACAGTGTGGCACCTAGTAGGTATTCAGGAATATTTGAGTCATTGAATAGATAAGTGAAGAAAGAATGTGTGATTACATGAACTTTAGTTGACCAACCTGTTTGCTATTTATGAACTTTGCTTTACTTTCCCTCAAAGGTGGGCATTTAGATCATTTGACAGTGACACCTCTACCAGCAACATTTATCCTCCTCTTAGATATAATTGAAACCAGGAGGTGGAAGACCTAAAGAGGTCAAGGTCAGGATAGGATTTCTCTTGTTGGACTCTGAGTAGTCAAGAAGCTGATCGCACTCCACTCCTACTGCATCTGGAAGAAACTTCTTTAACTCTGTGCCAAAGATTGTAAACTGGCTTGACTATTCTTTGCCTAGAAAAGGTGGAACTGGTCCTGGGAACAGTTGGTTTTATAATAACTGACAGAAAACCTTTAACTCCCTAACCAAAAAATCTAGGGAGACTTTCCTATTTAGAAGCACCCACCTACACTCCTACTGCTTGGTTCCCTTGGTGATAGGTAACCTGAACTATGTAACAGAAATTGAGTATTGCCTCATGACCCACTTTTTATTTTTTTTGGTCCGTTTATTTTTAAGGTCTACATTTTTCAATTTTCTAAAAAGTTTGGTATGTGAGTGGTACTTCTGAGCTTGAAGTCTGGCCTGAGTGACTCTGACCTCTCTTCTGTGCCTGGCAGCTATGACTCACTTAAAATTGGTTTTCTGGATTTGATAAAATCCTCTTGACTATGCAGCCTGGAAATACTACACATTTTCCCTTGTTTTCTTATTCAGCTAAAAACACGTCATCTCACATTCCTAATGACTAATGAAGGGAGAGCCTTATCCAGTATGTTGTTCAAAATCTTCATGTATTTACAAGCAAGAGGCCATCATATAAAATGATCTGACCAGTTGGGACAGTATTTGAAATGTGGCCAGGATCCTGAGGGGACTGGAATTCACAGCTTATTAGAAGCACTGAAGGAAATGTGACTTTACCTTGTGAAGACTGAAGATCTTGGTATCAAAACATGGGGGCAGATGTATTTTGGAGCCCAAGGCAGCAGCTCTGAGAAGTAGCTGTTGGCTCTGAATAACACCGTGATGGCTAGAGCTGTCACACTATACAGCCTTAGGATTTGCCCACACTCCATGCTTGCATGCCCCATGATACCCCCATGTGACCTCTCATCTGCCCCACTTGACTGTTCTGGAACCAGCTCTTTCCCCATGTTCAGAGAAGTGAGATGCTGACAGGAGGTCTTCTAGCCTGTACCAGTCAGGGGAATACTGTACAAGTGGCCTACCCAGCATTCCTGAGAGGGGACCATACCATACGCAAAGGGCATGCCGTTTTGGTAGAATCTGGCCGGGAGGAGAAAGAGTCCTCCTGGGGATTCTGCATGGCTCCTGGCCTTGGCATCAAGCACTCTTCTCCAGACCTCTGCAGAGACCTAACATGGCTCTTCCTTGGCCAAGCTACAATGGAGGGGCCAGCCAAGAGTGAGCAAGCATCATGGAATCTAACCAGCCACTAGAGTCAGAGGGTGATGGCTCTGGGGAAGCTGCCAGGGGTGATTTGGCTAGAATGCTAATGTTTAACTTAAATTGGACCTGACTTCCAGATTGGAACAGAAATAAAAATTCAAGTTTTTATGATTGGTGATTATCAGCTATTGAAATTCTCATTGTGCTCCTTTGTAATGTATGTAGTACATATTACTTACAATATGTAGTAAAATGCTCACAAGGAAGAAAAACTTGTGGTCCTGTAGATCTGACTCAAAGCATGGGCATCTTTTCAGGGACGATGGAAAAGTGACACATCCTCAGCTGTTTACACCACAAGTATGATTCCAGAGCTCTTAGATAGCAGTGAGTTCTATGTTGTCACTTGGGCTTTTTTTTTTTCTTTCTTTCTTTCTTTATAGCCTGAAGATATTTTGGTTATTGTTCCCCTGGGCTGTTTGTACAGATCTTTACAGATACTTCATAGGTGTCCTAATCAGAAACATTGCCTTTTTGTTCTCTTGAACAAAAAGAATGAATTAATTAAAACTGTCAGTACAAGGGATGAACTGCTTGTAACTGTACTTTGGTCTTTTAGCTTAAACAAAGCCGTTTAAATGATTTCCATATTTCCACCATCATTCAAAAGCTGTTTGTATTAGACAGGAAATATTAGAGCATCCCTCTATAAAGAACATTCTGTGCCTTTATTCCTGTAGATTTTGAGGCTTAATGACCTAACTGACCCTCTACATTGCTCTGTGAGGTATAATTTTTTCCATTTAAAGGATAGGAAAACCTGAAATGAGATGACCTACCTAAGAGTACACATGGTTAGTACAGCCCTGCCTCCTAGACATTCGTAGCTGTCATTTTGCAGAGGTCATGCCTGTGTAGGAGGAGGCTATAGGAATTCTGCACATGCATATGGAAGCCCACAACAAAGTCTCCAGGGATCCCCTGCCTTGAATTCCAGATGGGCAAAGGGTGGGTGTGGATACCCCAGCTCTTGGCCCCCCAGCTCCCAGACCTCACATTTGTACAGCATGTACAGACATGTCAGTCTTTCAATATAACTTCTTAAATGGCAGTTAGGTGTTTTCATGTTCTTATTGCCCTTTATTTATTCGTTTCTCATTCACCCTTACATCTTTTAGCTCTGTTTTACCTTCCTATTTATTGTTGTGTTTTAATTTATTTTTACTACCCCCCCCCCCCCACACACACCAGTTGATATCACATCTTGTATTATCTCCTGCCTTAACCTTCTTTCTCTACATGCGAACTAATGGAGGCCAACAGATGGTAGATAGGAAGTCTTCCATTTCACACATGAAGGAGACTGAGTGCCATTTTTATCCCAGTGCATCCCACACAGACATACTCTGTGCCACACTGGCTTTCGCTAATGATCCTGGTATTGACTATAGTTGGCTCAGAACTGACCATTCTTTTCTCAACTGCCCATTCAAGGAAATCAGCAGTAAGCAGAATTTCTTTGTAACTTAGTATTCTATCCAAAACACAGGAATTCTTTCTTGTTTTCAAAGGAGTAGATTTCGGTCAATTGATTTAGCACCTTTTTAGACAAATGCATGAGACTGGGCTGTCGGGTGCAAGCAACAGAAACTCAGTTTGAACCCAGTGCAGGTTAAGAGGGAACCAACAGGAAGGGCAGAAATCTCACTGCCTTGAGACCACGTGAATCTGAGATGAGAATGCCACCAGTCTCTTTCTTGGCTTTTATTTGTGTTTCCATGCATGTTGGTTTCTTTGTTGACTTCTGCAAACCAGCTGCTTCCACAGAATGAGGACATGGCTACTAACAAACGTAAGAACCTTCTAGCACAACCACTACCATTTTCTATTCCCAAGTTTAAAATTTCAGTTTAAAAGGATTCAACCATCCATGCTTTAGATCAGGTGGCTGGGAGGGGTGAGAATATCTCTAAGAAGGTGGCAGCCCTCACCTGTGCCATGTGGTTACAGTAAAGGTAATGGCCCAGCCTATTCTAGACAGACAGTAGATTCCAGGGTTCAGAAGAATTCTCTGTATTCGTCTTTTATTCCCCCCCTGAACAAGAAAACAAGAGGGAAATTGACTAGTCTGGAGGGTTTTTTTGTTTTGTTTTTTGTTTTTTATAACTAATAAGTTTCTTTTGGGGGCTCTAAATGTCCCCAGATAATCTCATCCCTAATTAAAATGCAGTGACCCCCAAGATATGGAAAGCCTATTTTCTTGGGTCTGTTGGTATTCAGCTCTCTGTGCATGAGGAACTTACTAAGAGTAAGTGGCTTATTCACCAACCTTTGGGAGAGGTGGAGGCAGGACTCAGTCTAGATTAGACTAGTGTCCTTGTTTGGCCCAAACTTCCTTTTATGTAGAGACTATCCATGCTGGAATCTTGTCTGGTCAGTGCTCTCCTTCCTAGACACACACAGTCCTCTCTCCCGCCTCTCCCTGCCCTCCTAATCACTGAGACTGATTAACTTTTATGATCAACTCCATGACCCCCAACCATAGAACACCCCACATGGCTGCTAAATCATCCTAAAGCCTCTCTTTTCCGCTTCATAATGGCTTAGGAAATAGCCCCACCTTAGACTGTTGATTGTTAGAGCTCTATACTATGCTTGCCCAGCCCTAGAAGTAATAGCATTTGGGGTCTTCTAAAAATAGATCCATAACCTGCCAGAGTCAAAGTGCTGTGTTTTCTCTGTTCCTGAGGACTCACAGTAACATCACTCTCAAGGCCTCAGGAAGTGCTTGATCTGAAAGTTCTGGACTGTGTTTCATATTTGCCTTCAAGAGTTCTGGCTTTTAGAGGATGGATTTCCCAGACTCTTGAGAGCAATGCCTTGATAAAGGCAAAGATGGTTTGGCTTCAATAATCTTGGCTAAAGTTACTCAGTTATTGACAACATACATACAAGAAGAATTCCCCATTCTGTTAAGTTCTGTGATACGAGAGAGGGAGCATGTTTCACTGTGACGTTCTGTCAAGATGCAAGAGGACATGGAAATGTCAATCTGTACTTGCCATTTCACCTCCATAGAGTACACAGATACCTTGCTTCCACACAGTATCTCTTGGTCCCACACAATGTACCAGGTAACTAACCTCAGTTATAGATTCAGGAACATCTCTGACTGTAGCAAATTTGAATGAGAAGATCCATTTTTCTTCTGTCACATTTGTAGAAATAATAAAACAGAAAATCAAATTGATGTATATCCTACCTAGTAGTACATCAGCAGTCTTTTAGATCTAGCCTAGGGGCTAACCTCATTAGTTGAATATAAATAAGAAATAATTTTGTTTTTATTCATCAATAGTGTGAGCATCCTTGATAGAGTAGAACAGGGTAGAACTCTCCTTTAAATTCCCCTGCCGTGCCAGAGTGTGGAGGAATAGAAATTTAGCATGTAGCACCCTTCAGAATTTGACTTGACTATTTTCCCTTGGTTGGTTGCCAGCATGGGTCTCTCAGTCCAACCTCAGGTGTGGAGAGCTGAGCAGCGACTCTATCACTGATTTACCTCCTAGAGAACATGGACAAGAGTTTTCAGAGACACCCAAACCTGAGTCACTCAGGGACCCAGATCTGCAAATTGATCTGAGTCTTCTATTGCAATTCCACTGTTAGAATTAGGGAAACTGGCATACCCTCTGATTAAACAAGCTCTTCTTAATTTTTTTTTTAAGATTTATTCATTTTTGAGAGAAACCAAGCATTTGGGGCAGAGAGGAGAAAGAGAGGGAAGGGCAGAGAGGAGAAAGAGACAGAATCTGAAGCAGGCTCCAGGCTCTGAGCTGTCAGCACAGAGCCCAATGCAGGGCTCAAACCCACAAACCACGAGATCATGTCCTGAGCCAAAGTCAGATGCTTAACCTACTGAACCACCCCAACACCCTACAAACTCTTTTTAAAGTAGGACAAGACAGAACTGTGTCCTAATTCTTCTTCTTTTTTTTTGTTTTGTTTATCTTGAAAGAGCGGGAGAGTATGAGTGAGGTTGGGACTGAGGGAGAGAGAGAAAATCCCAAGCAGGCTCCATACTCAGTGCAGAGCCTGACGTGGGCTCAATCTCACGAACCACAAGATACCACCTGAGCTGAAATCAAGAGTCAGACACTCAACCAACTGAGCCACCCAGGCCCTCCCCATCTCTCTTTGAATATGTTTCTGAATAATTGGAATGACATTTTCCTAACCACGTGTCTTTTATGCCGTAATGAAATCCTCACCTTCGGCCGATAAATATTGGCATTCAACGAGATAGTTCTAAAATAATCCTCTTCTTGGTTCTGTTCTCAGATGCTTTTCAGGCTCTTCAAGTGGAGATGGTGTTTTATCCTGGTCTGTGCCTTTCTAAGGGACTGCAGTTTTCAAGACCTCAATCTTTTCTATATTGTGAAGACCTGGCTCTGTATGTCAGGAAAAGCAAAGAATGGTGATACTGCAGACTTCTGTCTGGGATGTCCTCTCCATCTCACTGCTGTTTAATACTTCTTGAAAGCTTGCTAGAGAGCAGAAGTGATTTTGGTAGACTGAACAAGATAGGAAGATGCTCTATTACTCTAGAAGCATGATTTGAGACAAGGGAGGTGCCTTTCTGCCATGAGGATTACCATCACGTGGACCAGTGTGACTGCTGGGGGAGAGGGTGTGCCCATCAAGGCTGCTATGAGAGGAAGCAAGTACCAGAAACCACTGTTGTTGGTACTCAGTGTTCCTAGATCTTAAAATGTATTTTAACTACTCAAGAAAATATTTGAGCTTCTTACAAAAATGTTTATGGATGAAGTAAAATCCCACCTTGACCGAACCTCCCACCCCCAGCTTTCTGTAGCCCAGACACATCCCCAGGAGACAACACTGTTCTGAGTTGTGTAGCCTTCCAGACACTTGGTCTATTTATTTTCATACATCTGCCATATACCCATGGAGCTGTGTAGTACTGTTTTCTAATACCACACTGTATGATTCGTTGGATCTTGCTATTTTCACTCTCCAAGATATCTGATATTTTTGTGATGGTTCATAAATACTACCTCATGCTCTGAAATGCCACAAGTTGTCCACAATATGGATGAGCCGTAGTTTTTCTAGCCACTCCTTTATTAATGGACATTTAGGTTCAGATAGTGTTTTAAAACTTATTTTAAGTGAAATTTCATACAGTCTCAATATCTAAAACAAAATTTGTACTTGATCTCTTTAATTAACCTACAACAGAAAATTAATTTCCCACGTAGTCAGGCAAAATATCCACGTATGCCTCGTTCATACATTTGGTGCCTCGGTTCCTTCGTTTGCAAAATGGAATCAAAATAACATTCATCTTACAGGATTATGGGAAGTATTAAAAGAGTTAAGGCATGCAAAGTACAGTCAATAGCACCTGGCTCATGTCTAGTACTATATAAGTGCTTGCTATAGATCTGCTGTCCTTTGCTTGGGCCACATTGCATTGGTTGGTTCTCCATTGAATTGCTTTGGCCTTTAGCCTATATGATCCCTTAACCTTTGATCTATTTAGAGGGTATCATAGCAAAGCAGTGAGTTCTCCTGGGCTCTGTTTACTGTGAGGATATCATCATGGATATTGGGATGTTTATCCCATTGCATAGAGTCTCTGAAAATCTGAAAGTTTCTCCATTCTGTAGGAATAGTTCTGTTTCTCCCAGTTAGACTTTATTTACCATATTCGTCTTTTTCCTTCAGCTGCTAGAGTGGATCCAGATTCGTTTTTTGTTTTGTTTGTTTGTTTGTTTTTTAATCTACTTCTGTCATCTGTTATAGACTCTGTGGCGTGCATTTTGGGTATTAACTGAACTTATGGCATCAACTTGCTTTTTGGCCAGTTAGTAAAAACAGCTGTGCCTCTGGGTGATTGTATGGGTCCTACTTAGGCACAGTGGTGTGGTGGCTTGCTGCAGTCTTCCCTTTGGTCTTCTCTCCTTCACCTTCTGCTGGAGAAATGGCAGCTACCAGGGGTGGGTGGCCCTATACGTGTGTCGACTTTGGTAGTGGGATCAGACGTGCACAGCTTCCCTTGGGTGCCTGGGTCCTTTTCTCGCTATTCCCTGAAAATCACTATCATGTGAGTTCTTTGACAGAGAAGCATTTGACCTGCTGTTAAGAATTATTTTCCTCTCGTTTTAGGTTCTGAGAATACTTCGGTTATAATTATATCCTTGTGTACTAGTCAGAGTTTGACCATATGAGGACCAGAATTAATGTAGCAACAATAAACTGCCATGAACACAAAGAAGTCGTTTGTGATTGTTAAGGCCCTTTGTCTCTGGTATGAAAGAGCTTCCACAACCGTGAACAAGATGCACACTGGAGAGAGGCTGGAGTGAAAGGCAGTGGTGCCGAGGCGGGTGCTGCAGGCCTGGCTAGCCTGGGGTTGGCAAGCCCATTCTGAAGGTTGGAATGTGGGGAAATGGGCTCAGGAGAAGGGGCCCACCTCTCCGCCTGGGTTCCTCTCTGACCCACTCCTTTGCAAACCATGACTTGCCTCTGGAATGAGGAGACTGCCTCATAAACCTCAGAGCATTTACTCCTCTGGACTAGCCCAGATTCTGATGATTGTCACTTCCCCATTTAGCAATCAGATCTGCTTTTTCAGGCTGCCAAGCCCCTGAATGGCCTACCCTGGGCCTCTAGGTTTCGGCCTTCCTTTAAGCATGGAGGAAGGGAGTGTTGGTGGCATTGGGCCAGCTCAGTCACATTAGCAGCCACCTCTCTCCCTCTTCCCTGCCTATAACCAGGTCAGATACACCCAAAAAGTGACTGAAGCCTCCTGTCTCTTGCTCAGAGCATTTTATGAACTCTGCCTCCCATCTGCCATTTTATTTCTTCTCCCTTTATGCTGTTTTCTGGTTTCTGGATCTCTCTGTTTCCTGTTAGTCCTTTGAGGTCCCTCTGGCTATCATTTGGGGTCTTCGTGGGATGTTTCATCTTCCCCTGTAGTGTGAGAACCGAGAGAAGTAAGCATGCAGCATGCCAGCCTGGCCTGCTAGAGCCCTTATGGAGGGGAGGGATTAGCCACTCCTGGAAGGCATGTGTGAGTGGATGAAGGGCCTTGTGGCTGGTGTCCCCCATCCTCTGTGCTCCCTGCGGTGCTCAGGATGGGCCTCCATGCCGTGAGGTGTGCCTTGGGTCTGGAGAACTCTGGTGTGAGAGTTAGGAGAGACCGAGATCTGTGCAGAACTTGTTCCCACATAGCTCCTTGGTGAATGGTACCAGCTCCCCGGCCTCCGCAAAGAGTAGCCTCATTGCAGTTGGTGTGTCTGGCAGGCTGTGCCTCCACCTAAACCAGACCCAACACGCCCAGTCAAGTCAAGCACCACTGGGTCTGGAGTTCCATTCAGGCCTTCCTGGCCAAGGGTGAGGTCATCGGGGTGGGGGGATGATTTTGCCAGCTTTCAAGGCGCACCTTTCAATGGTCCTCCTCGTAGTAGTTTTGAAATCCTGTGGCTTCCTGTTTAGGTGGGTGGTTTTGCACATGCAACCAGCATGTGCTGTCCTCACAAATTACACACTTCGTTTTAAAGTTGGTAAGATGTTTTCCCAACCTTTTAAGTGTAATTCTTTCCCCCCCACCCCCTTTTTAGTCCCAGGTGAATCACCACGGTGCTGCTAGTAATGAAACGTACCAGGAACGCTTGGCACGTCTAGAAGGAGATAAGGAGTCCCTCATTTTACAGGTGGGTCCTTTTTCATGGGAAACGGCTTATCCTGTTACCTCCGCCTCTGTAGGTGCCCTAAGTGGAAGGGAAGTACAAGAGGTTTTTTTTTCCCTTTGAATTTATCCTGCTCCTGAAGTGTATGTTTTTTAAATAGACTCTTCCTGAAACAAAGCAGAAAGTCACTGAGGCCACAGTGAAACGCTGGACTGGCTTTCGGGCCATGAATGTGTTCCTTTACTCATCCTTGTACTACTGAGCCTGTACACTGGAAGCTCTGTGGCCAGGCTGATGAATGAGGCCCTGTCCTCTAGGAGCCCAGGAATCTTCTAAGGGAGATAAGATGTGTCCTCATGTCTCTAATAAAACAGCCATGAGTAATATGGATGTAAGGTTGGATGCTGACAGGATCAGGCCCAAATCGTCTGGAGCTGGATCTAGACTGATCACTTTGAGGCCAAATCCCCTGGAGCTGGTAACATGGGCTAATGAGCCTTTGATGACTTTCTTGCCTCAAAGAAAGGAACTCCAAAACTTGTTATGGAGAAAGATCGTCAAAGGAACATTTCAGTTCTGAAAACTCCTGTTCCTTGGCAGGACATGAAGTTGAGCATTCTTACATGAGGCCTTTTGTTGTGATAGGGGCTCTTTGCTGTGTTCACTCTCAAACGCATAAATCAAGCATTTGTTCAGTGCCTGGTATGTATCAGGCACTGTGATTGATGATTTGGAGGATCAGAAAGGACATATTCCAGTCCTGGCTCCTTCAAAATCTTGAAGCGTGGTAGACAGGGCTGGTAGTGTATTGGGAGAGGGGGCAGGGTAGGGTTCTAGAACCCTCCACTGTGGGCTTTAGCTTAGAGCACTGGAATTAAGAGGCTATTTGGCTTTTTTCCTTCTATTTCATCTTATTCATCTTATGAATGTAAGAGTAATGAATGATTATTTTAGGAATTTTGGAAGTCAAAAAGAGAGTTTAACATTTTGGCCTTTTTTCCCTAGCCTTTTCTTTTTTTCCCTGTCCCTATTTTAAATAAGCTTGGGCCAAATGTGCAATTATATAATTTATATCTTTTTTTCCCATTAATTTGTTAATTAAAAAAATATTTGAGGGGTACCTGGGTGGCTCACCCGGTTAAGCATCTGACTTCGACTTAGGTCGTGATCTCATGGTTCGTTCATGAGTTCAAGCCCTGCATCAGGCTCTCTGCTATCAGCACAGAGCTTGCTTCAGATCCTCTGTTCCCCTTTGTTCTCTGCCCCTCCCCCTCCCATGCTCATTTTTTTCTCTTTCTCTCTCTCTCAAAAATATATAATAAACATTAAATATGTATATGTAAGTGACTGCAATTTGGCAGACACTAGTTTTAGGTGCTGGGGTTGCAGCCGTGAAGAAAATAAACTAAGTTGCTGTTCTTACAGAATGTGTGTGTGTGTTTGCGGGGGGGGGGGGGGGGGGGGGGGGGGTCTCTCCAATAAACCAATACATAAAAGGTTTCTGACAGTGATAAATCCTATGGAGAAAAGGAAAGCAGGGTAAGGATTATGTAGTCAGGGAAGACCTCCCTGATAGGAGTCCTGAAGCAAGCGAGGGAGGAGGGATCCCCGTGGATGCCCAGAGAAGCACATTCCAGGCAGGGAGGCTGGCCCCACACACACCCTGAGCAAGGAGTGTGCTTGGTGTATAGGATGAACAACAAGGGTCTGTGTGGCTGGAGTTGATGACCGTGAAGAAATCTGGTGGGGAGGAACTACCTTCAGAGAGGTAGGAGGGGGCAGATTATATAGCACGTTATATCGCACATATTTTGAGGGATGTGTAATTTGAAACTCCATCCCAATGAAGCAATTGATCAGAGTTTCCAATTTGAAA
This sequence comes from Panthera onca, assembly GCF_046562875.1. Taxonomy (NCBI): domain Eukaryota; kingdom Metazoa; phylum Chordata; class Mammalia; order Carnivora; family Felidae; genus Panthera; species Panthera onca. Next base: position 50,609,694 of record NC_138348.1, on the reverse strand, counting down.
TTTTGTGGCAAAAAGTATGAACTCACAAACCTTTGAACCAGGAACCTTTGTGGCTGAAACCACACATTCTGTTTAAAGGTACACAATTTAATAAAGTCCTCTGTGATAATGTTCTCTTTGACATTCACAGTTTTGTTTTAAACCTTGAATCCTTCTTCGCATTCTGTATCTCCCTCTCTCTCTGCTCCTCCCCACTCACACTCTGTCTCTCTCTCTCTCAAAAATAAGATAAAATATTAAAAAAAAATTTTTTTTAAACCCTGAATCCTTGAAGAATCCTTATTTCCAGTCCTAACACACATGGGAAACTAATCACAGAAGTCAGAAGTGGATCCTAGTGGTTTCTATTCCAGGAGCTTGTGAACAGCCTTTCAGAGCTGCTCGTAGGTGACCACCCTGTTTTGTAGTGACCCATGGAGCCGGTTAGACCCTCAACATGGTAGAGCCTTTCGGTTAACTTACAAGGCAGCTCAGCCAGACTGAATTAATTCAATCACTTGGCCCAGAATGTTTTCCTAGATCTACTTGGAGAAGAACGAGGCAAATCACACATAACAAATTACTTTGTTTTCATAATACTTAAAACACACACACACACACACACAAAATCTTCTGTGCTCACTTTGGCAGCCTATGTACTAAAATCAAAATCTTATATATCTTCATCAGAATGTCATTTTTTTAAGACAAGGATTTTCACCCCCTCCCTTTTTTTCCACTTCTGTATTCCCCACAGTGCCTAAAATTATGCCTAGCACAGAGTAGGGACTCAAAGTATTTGTTTTTATTGAATAAAGGTCACCTTCTAGGATCTTTATACAGTTGTCCCAATTTTCTTTGCCTCTCTCCATGATCTTTCTACTGAGTATTCAAGTTTGTAAGGAAAAAAAAAAAGTTTTGTAAAGAGCCCGTAGCCTTGCATGTCTTGAGTCTTACACACAGACATGTGTGTAAGCTGAGCTACAGGGCATGGAACGCTGGGGACCACATAGTCATGTGGGTACCGCCAGCGCATGGCCCTGAGGTGTGGTGCAGATGATATGTGTTAATCCTCATAATAGGATTAACCATAACGCAACCTTCCCAAACAGAAACTCTGAAACCTAGGGAGCTCTGAAAGGCCACCCTCTGGATTCCTACCCCTTTGAAAGTAGAGCTAGTAGCTATAAAAGGCCAGGACTGCTGAGAGTGTTGGGTCATGAGGATTGAAAAAACCACCACAAAGGTTTGTGTTCAAGATGGGCCTAACTGGCAGAAGGCACCTGTTTTTGGATTATAACTGGAATATTTGTACACTGTGTATCAACTCCAAGAATGGGTTTCAATAATTCATTATCCATTTGGGAACATAAAAATGGAGAGCTTAAAGTAGCAGTATTCATTTGGGGTTTTTTTTCCTTTGTAAAGGGAGCTTTGTAATTTTTTTTTAATGTTTGTTTTTGAGAGAAAGCATGAGTGGGAGAGGAGCAGAAAGAGAGAGAGATAGGGAGACCCAGAATCCAGGCCCCAGACACAGGCCCCAGGTTCTGAGCTGTTAGCACAGAGCCTGACTCGGGGCTTGAACCCACAAACTGCGAGATCATGACCTGAGCCAAAGTCAGATGCTTAACCGACTAAGCCATCCAGGTGCCCCTATAACTGATAGTTTATTTAAACGCTCATAAGTGAATTACATTAATTCCATGCTCCAGCTATCATTCCTTTACAGACTGAGAAATCATTTAGGATAATCTATATGTAAATGACAATGACTCAACCATTGGTTGAAAACCAAAAGTGTCTAAAGGATCTTAATTTACCAGTCATTGATTTCTTTATTTGGGGAGGCCATCCATTCTCTTTCTTCATCTTCCTGCTCTGAGGCACCTTTTTAATAAAAGGGAGGATCTGGGGGCAGTTTGCTACTAGAGCAGACTATGGAAATCCTCCATATGTAGTTAGGGTATAATTTAAAGGACTTCCTATAAATGGATCTTTATTAATCCCAAGAGATCTTCTCCATGATTTTTAGAAAGACGACTTTCCTGCCACTCTATGTGCAATGTGGCATGTGTGTGTTATGACTTAGAATCATGTTTTGGCCTGTGAAGCACAAAAACCTTTCTGGAGCCAAGTTTTGTCGGTGCTAATACATGCCCTTTACATCCCACATTCCTTAATTGCTTCAGAACACTCGCCTGATAGGTGAGCAGCCCTCACACCCTTATGAGAGAGGTAAGGTCATTGGTTAGTTTCCCCAGGAGTTTGGATTGCTCTTCCACATGAGGTGGCAGAGCCCTGGCCTGCCGGCAGAGATATGCCTTGAGGTCCAGACTGCCAGAGCAAGCTCTGTAAGAGGACTAAGGAGCGGGAGTCCAGCCCGGAGGCGGCTCTCCTGACTGCTGGGTATTTTTCTCTGGAGTGTGTCAAGAGCAGGAAATGTGACAACGTCAGTTAGGCAATGGCAAGGTAAGAAAACAGCTGGAGTTTCTCCATCCAGGACACTCACTCCCCCCACCTGCTGCCCGCCAAAAAGAAAAGGCATTTTTATGTACGGATCAGTAGTATGGTTTCCCAGCAGTAGGTGAGCCATTTCTGCTCCTCTACCGTTGCTTTATTTCCTGGGGCAGGTGAGTGTCCTCACAGACCAAGTGGAAGCACAAGGAGAAAAGATTCGGGACCTGGAGGTGTGCCTGGAAGGACACCAGGTGAAACTCAATGCCGCCGAAGAGATGCTTCAACAGGTAAGGGCGTGAGGGCTGAAGGCCCTGGGGTTATAACGCAGCTCATGTGTTAAAAGTCGCTGTGTCCAGTCACCGCTCTCACTACTCACTCCCCCATCTTGCCTGGAGGTAGGCTGGGCGCTCTGCGTGTGGTGTTTGTACAGCAGGTGAAACTTGTCCCAACTGAGCTTTGCAGGGAGGGGCGAGAAGGGCTGGCCTGAGAGGAATAACCTGTTGAGCTGGTTAGACAGATTCCCAGGTGGCACTTGATCTAGCCAGGTTCAGGTTCAGGGGCGCTGTGCTGGCAAAGTCACCCTTCTGACACCAGCCACAGCTTGACTGTTGGTGGCATCTGGGGTTTTAGGAAGTTGGTTAGCTTCCTGTGTGCCCCCTTCCCACCTCCCTCTTCCCTTCCCAGTTTGCGTAGTCTTCTTTGATAAGATGTATGACACACATAATATTTTAATGTAATTTAATTGCTGTCAACATGAAAAATGGAGCTGTTCTCATCCTATTCAATTAAAACTCGTAAATGTCTTGTTTCCTTTTCATCTTCCTTGTCATCAGGTATAGGTGTAACTTACAAAGCTCTCTGCACACCACAGATACGATTTGGTTCTCTGATTTTGTATGCTTAGCATCAGAGTGAAGTTTTTTCCATTTTTAAATCTTACTGTATACTATCACTGAGAGGTTTTTTTTTTTTTTTGAAGGGAAAGTAAAATAATCATTTTTCTACCCTTGAACGATTTTACCGTATGGTAAATGATGAGCTGAATTTTTAGAAAGGGGTGTTGAGTTTTTATTCAGGCTTTTCCAAATCTTTTGAGAGGCTGATTAGAAATTTTATGAAATCTATCAAGATGATCTAACTTCCTTGAATGGTTCTTATATTTTCAGCAATTTTGGGAAACACACACACACACACACACACACAAACACACAAACTTCAATCACGGTTTATGCTTTGGAGCTCCTGGAATCGTCCTTGTTGCATGGGAGGTGCTCACTAATTATTTAAAGAATGACAGTCCCTTAACATGCATGGGTTCAAGTAGATGGCTGCTTATATGTAATCTTTCCCCCAGAGCTCGAATGTTTTTTGTTGTCATGATCAGCATAAAATTCAAATAGCATTTTGATAGAATGGTAATGAACACAGGCTTTGCATTTGACCTTTGGTCTTAGGAGAAACGTTTGCTTCCAAGTATTTCTTAGTTTTTAGTGCATTTGAAGAACTTTTTTTTTTTTTAAGCCAGTACTTCTGTGTAGATGTCCTCAACTAGATGGAACCAGTTCCAACAGCTCAGAAGCTGTATGCTTTCTAGTTTGCTTTCTTTTCATCTCTGATTAATAAGTTACCACATTCGTGGCTCCATTTGATTTTTCTATTTAAATTGTGTGCATTTCTCTTGCTCATCCTATTCCCTGAGTAGCAGGAGGAGTTGAGTTTATTTTTTTAAGCTGGGTCTTCTTTTTGAAAACCAGGAAAGAAAATGGAAAGCTCTCAAAGGGCGGGAAAGCATTTTCACAAAGAGTGATAGAGGTGTGGCTTTGAGGTGGGGATGGAGTATTGCAAAACCCCAGAGAACAAAGAAGATTTGAATGTGGAAGGGAACGTGTCTGGAAAACGTCAGGTTGATGTTTCAGGAAGGCATTGCCTGGTGGCAGTCCCCGGGATCGGAGGTCAGAGCATGGCCGCATTTGGTGCCTGAGCTACCTGACCGCCTGTCCCGGCTGCTCTTCCAGGGCTGCCCTACACCCCTCTCTGTGCAGTGGTTCTGCTCCCTCGTCAGCGTCTCTGGGTCAAGGAGTCTGGTGTCGGTTCCCAACTCCACCTGGTTAGGCTGTCTTGCTCTTCAAACATCAGCCCATGGACTGGATTTTAGACTTTTGAAAAAGTCTTAAGATCAATTATCTTTTGTGTTGTGGGTGAGGTATCAGGCCTGTGGTTCGCGTGTGCCACAGAGGTGGATGTCTTGGCTTGGTATATTTTGGAGTGTGGTAGGTCTTATTTGTCACCTCTCAGGTTTAAAGATCTTCCCTTGAACTTACCCAAGTTATTTTTATGCTCATAACGTTCACTGTGTTCCCTCCATCTTTCAAGGATAAAATGAAGGGAGTGTGGAAGACTCCTCTTTGGCACCTCCTGAGTTCAACTCACGGGACTTATTTGAGCCTCGGCTCCCACCTGTGTGTTTGCTGGGCTTGGTGGTACCTGAGCTGGAGACGTTTGGGTTCCCAGCTCTGAAGCCCGAGTTGAACCCTCTGTGGCACATGCCAGTCCTTTCCTGAAATCTGCTTGATGCTCTTTGAAAAGGCACTTCCTTCTTGCCCCACGGTGCTGAGGTAATGCCGTCTGTAGCTTACAGGATGTTATGCATGTGTCCTCTGAACTGAGGACAGGCAGGGACTTGCTTGTCTGATGCTGATATCCTGGACCGCAGGGCTCTTGGCTTCTGGTGGTAGGAACTAGGAGGACTCCCAGCCCTGAGGAGGAGGAGGGACGCAAACAATTGCCTCTTTTTGCCAGCCCTTGGAGACTATTCATGCTCTGAGCCAAGCCTGGCCTCCTGCTCTGAGGCCTGCGGAGCTCTGAGTGAGGCCCCTTCCCAATCAGTGTGAGGCCTGGCCTTCTGACAACTGCCTGTTGACGCCACCGCCCTTGGGTACACCATCCCTGGGAGCACTACGCCTACGCATGGAGTGGCCTTGTCTAAAGGAGGCACTTGCTCCCCGCCTTTAGCTGACTGCCCACGTAGGCCCGGTGCTGTAAGATAGTCTCATTCTTCACAGCAGGTGGGAAATCCAGATTTAAAGATAAGTCTATTTTTAAAGCATTGGCAACTAATTTAAAGGGAAAAAAATAAATACTGTGTGAACCACACCATGCATACCTGCAGGCCAAGCCTGGTCCGCAGACCTGTAGTCTACAACCCCTGCTCTAGCCTCTAACCCCCTCCACTGGCTGGAATAGCTCCTGGAGGACTTAAGGAAACCCAAACCCAACCAGTATAGCCCATGCCCTGTGCTTACATAGGCTCCAGCAACCCCACTGAGCCATCTCTCTCCACAGCTGCTTTGTCCGCCTCCCTCCAGCAGGAGCCCAAGAAGGGAGGGAATTAGCACCCCTCAGCCTGTCCCTGCTGAGTGCTGATCTCTCAGGTCCCATCTGTTTTCTTCTTTGCACTAACCCATCTGAAGAGCGTGAATGAAGGCCTTGGGGTTAGAGAGGCAAGCCAGAACCAAATACTATTAGCACCAGCCGGTCTACGTGAGCAGTACATAGGTGATGGATGCATTTGAGGGTAAAATATATTTGCAGCCCCCTGCAAAATTCAGGGTGGCAAAGAGGAACCTCTGAGCCTCTTTGGGGACTGCCTCTGGAAGCACCTACTCAGGGATGGTCTCAGACTCCCTGAACAGGTGTGGATTTTCCAGGAAATCCATAAATGGGTCTCCAAGAGGCCGCAGCCTAGGTTTGTTTTCATAGGTCTGGGACAGTCTGGCCTGGGTACAGAGCTCACAGGGCTGACCTCTGCCTTCTGTATCCTAAGCAGGTCAAGGCATTGCCTACCAGCATCTCTGAGAGCTGCACCCCTGGGCTGTCTAGAATTAGCATCCTGAGAATATAGGCATGGACCAGCCATATCCTTGTTGTAACTAGCTCAGACCGTGCTGGTGACGAAATCTACACCACAGAGCGGGTTCTCCATGGCCCCGCTGATGCATTGAGGTCCCTGGTGACTTTTTCTAAAGTGGCCTCTGGAGTCTATTAGGGCCCTGCACAGCAAACTTCTCTGCCTCTGATTGTTGACCCTTCTCCAAGGATGATGACTTTGAGGAAGAAGCTGATGCTACTTAGTGGATAATAGACTTTATACAGAGCTGACAGCCAAATGGAGCACTTTCCAGAGACTAGTTGTTTACAGATGTAACCAATGTCGAGAGCAGCAACAATGTTCAGTGTCAAAAAGAGGACAGGCTAGGAGAGCCAAATGGGGAGGAAGTAAAGGATGCAAACTTCCTTGTGAGGAACCCAAACTTTGGGGAAATCCTGAAGGACAACAGCTTCGATTTCAGACCTCCCACCTGACCTAGAGCCCCAGGTGTTAGGCATCCTCATTGTTTTGGCTGTCTTTCAGGTGAGGTGTGGAAAGACAAATTTCTGGGATTTGGAGTCAGTCTACGTGCCTTTCTGTTGATCCAGGAAAGTTGTCAAACCTGTGTTCTTATATAGTGAGAACAGGGATGATCATATGGGCTCCATATTGCCCACTTCTTAGAGCTGTTATTTCAGTTTTGCTAAAACCGAACTCTCTCACAAGTCATCAGTTTTAAGATCTTGAGCACACACGGGGTGCCTGGGTGGTTCAGTTGGTTAAGCGTCCAACTTCGGCTCAGGTCATGATCTCACGGTTCGTGGGTTCAAGCCCTGCATCAGGCTCTGTGCTGACAGCTCAGAGCCTGGAGCCTTTTCAGATTCTGTGTCTCCCTCTCTCTCTGCCCCTCCCCCACTCACGCTCTCCCTCTGTCTCAAAAATAAATAAACATTAAAAAAAGATCTTGAGCATGCGGATTAAGGGCCTAAGATACCCAGTTCCTGCCCTTGAGTTGAGTGAAGGACAATGTGTCCGGGTTTATGAACTCAAAAGTGTCGTCAGCACCTGGCAGATAAATTTTCCAAGACTACCTTTAAAGGGGTATCTCTGTCTCAAAAAGAATAGTAAACAGAGCTATGTACCCCTGATTCTGTGGAAGCACGACTCTGTCTCAGAGGTGAGACACCTGATTTGTGACTGAAGAAAACCAGGATTTGCCAGTTCTTCCCCAAACCTGCCCCCTGGGAGATGTAGGAGCCAGAAATAACTGCTTTCTTCAAGCTGATCTTATTCGACGTTGAATCTCCATACCACCATGCAAAGTAGGTGTTCTTTGTTCACGGATAAGGGGGCTGAGGTTCCAGAGAGATGGTTTCCGTAGTGGGGGCTGAGTCTGGACTCGAACCCAGGTTGACAACAAGCCCCTCACTGCAGTGTTACTCATGAAAGCGGCTTTCTGGCACAGCCTAGGCCTCTTACTTCAGAGAGCAAAGGGATGCATTTTTTCCTTTCATGTCTTTCCATGGCCCCTTCCTTCACTCTGGTTTCAGATTGCCAGTCTGGCTCCAGTCCTCTGTCATTGGTCAGTAACTCCCTGGGTCATGTTCCACACTTAAAGATGGAAGTAATTGCTTCAAGATGTGGCCCTTTAAGGAGAGAATAAATTGAAAGGCCACTTCTTTTTATCAGCTCCAGTCTCAGACTGAGCTTTGGAAAAAGGAAATGATGGTTTTCTCTGAGATGTAAGTTTTTTTTCCATCTCCAGGAAAGGAGATGTCTTTGCCCTTCTGGAAGAGGTTACTGGTAGTGGTGAAGTGAGAGGGGTGAGTGATGATTTTGTTCATTGGTTTTTGTTTTTTGTTTTTTTCCCCTAAAGTTTCATTACCTAGTTTCATGGTTTGTAGTAACAAAAATCACCTGCCTCATGTACCATCCACTCCTCTCCCCTTGCCCTCTGTCCCTAGGCAACCCAGAAACAATTGGGAAAGCAGAAGTTAATGCAGCTTATGAAACCCGTCCCCCTTCTCTCCAGCCCCCTGTCTCCCCACACCTCACCTCCCCCCACATTATGGTAGCTGCATGATTCAGAGAGACTCCCAGCTAGATCTACCCTGTAGGTTGGAGCAGGGAACAAGCCTCGCCTTCATGCTCCAGACAAATGGGCTGGATCCAGTCTTTAGGCTGAGAGCTAGGGATCCAACAACCTTTCTCTTAAGGGGTAGACCGGAGTAAAAGAAGCTAGCAAAAGAGACAGAAGAAAAAAAAAAAAAAAAAAAGACAGATCAGGAAATTGGAAGGAAGGATGGGATGGCAAGTGTTATCATACACTGATCAGTGGGTGAAGAGTTAAATGTTTGAAAGCTGAGAAGTACAGGTTGCATCTGAAAGTTGGGACATTGGTCCCCAGAACCAGAACTGTTTGTGTGCCCTACCTGGTGAAGGCAGAATCTGGGTTGCAGGCATCCAGACAGGGAGGTGAGGAAGAAGAGGCAGCAAGGGTTAGATTATTCTTTCTAGAACTTGACTGGGAAGGGGTGAGGGAGGGGATGAGGAGAGAGTGCATTCATAGAAACAGTGCACACAGAACATGCATTTGCCTAGCGAGAGCACAAGAGAGTTGATGATGGTTGCTTAAGGGGAAGGCAAGGTCAAGAGGGAAAGTTCTTTCGAATGTCAGAAATTTGATCATGTTTATAGCCTGAGGAATGGGAGCTGATGGTGAAAGAGATTAAATGCCTGTCAGAGTAGATGATTAATGGTCCTACCCTTGTGAAGCACAGACTGGGTGGGAACTTCCTCACAGTCAGGACAGAGGTGAGGGGGAGCCCAGGACCATGTGAGTAGTCGTCCTTCGTCCTTCAGACTTACCGGCTGGAGGGAGAAGCCGGACCAGAACTCAGAGATCACAGCCAAACACTAACGATTGACCCGGGGAGGTAACTTGAAAGCCTGAACATCAAGCTGTGTGGGTATGACATGAAGTCTAGAGACTGAGAGATAGTCAGCAATGGGAAGGAGGGTCAGATGGGGTAATTACAGAGCACACTCTGGAATCTTTGTGTCCTTGAACATATGCTTTCTATGTGCAACCTGGAAACTTACTAGGCTTGAGAGTGGTTCTTAAAGGTGAAAGAACCCAACATGAGACATGGACTTGCTTGCTCTAAGACATGGATTTAAGAGACACGAATGAGAGATGATTCCAGGAGATTTTGAAAAAAGGGATGTCAGCTCAACAAATGAACAGATTATTTTAAAATACCTTTCCGGGGGTGGCTGGGTGGCTCAGTCAGTTAAGCGTCTGACTTCGGCTCAGGTCATGATCTCATGGTTCACAGGTTTGAGCCCTGCATTGGGCTCTCCACTGTCAGCACAAAGTCTGCTTTGGATCCTGTCTCTCTCTCTCTCTCTCTCTGCTTCTCCTCTGCTTGCATGTACATTCTCTCTCTCTCTCTTCCTCTCCCTCCCTCCCTCCCTCCCTCTCAAAAATAAATATTTAAAATACCTTTTCAGTATACAGGAGAGGTTATTTGAGGAGAAGAGGAAGAAAGGGTAAGGTTTATGGCTGGAGGAGAATGGGAAAGATTTGGAACAATCTCTGAAAGGAACCAACCAGAGATGAACGCAAGGGTGCCAGGTGGTATTGGAAGATCAGCTCTAATTAGATAGCGTAAATTTGTATGGAAACCAATTGGCATCATCAAGTGTCTTTTACCAGCAATTTTCAGGCCACAGGGAGTAGAAACATAGACAAAAGACTTTGAGGTTTGGCATGGACTGGGCTCTGGTAAAGCAAATGCACTTTAGGTCTAAGGGTAGGGATGAACTGGAATGAGGAATTTTCTGGTGCAGATATGATACACTTGAAATGACCTCAGGTATAGAATGGATAAGGAGGCAAATACTACTTAAAGGAAGTTTATTAACTAGGAAAACAGGTAAGTATTGGCCACAGTAGAAGAAATGAAAGATTGTTTGAGTCTGTAAATGGGAAACTTGAAAGGTTAGAGGACTGTGGCCAAAGGAGACTGTATCAGAGCTGAAGATTTTAGAAGCAGAGCAAATGCATTCTGGATAAAGATGATGGCTAAGGTGATGGCCATCCTGCTGAGAAACTGAGGCAAGGTGGAAGCAAACCTGTTGGTGTTGTGCTCAAGAAAGGTGAAACCAGAGTGGATATTGGAAGACTAACAAGGAGGGAACAAGGATGTTGAAGTTACTGAGGAGAAGGAATGTGCCCAAACTAGGTAGAGAAACCATTGATCAAAAGAAAAAAGCCCTGAGGAAAATGAGAGACTGTCTTGGGTTCTGGATAAGTTGTCTTGGGTTCTGGAATGTGCTGTAACTGAATGGCACCACTTTAGAAGAGGAGGGCAGATGTAGATGATCAATAAGGACAGTAGTGGTCTGGACGCATGTCCGGTAAAGTTGGATTGTCGAAACAGGATGGACTCCACTTGAGATGACTGGGAAGGGTATGTGATAGGCTGCAAAAGTCGGGATTCAGTTTATGCTGGAAGGAGAAGGAACAGTTGAAAATGTAGGGTAAATCTTCTTTAGACACATATGATAGAGAATATAACACGTAATAGTGGCTGGGGACCATGTGTCCCTGGAGATGGAAAGTGGAGCTGGACTGGATGAGCTTGTTGAAGGCTGATTTTGAATTCAGGGAGTAGGACAGTACTTACCAATGACAAGAATGAGGGGTAAGGACAATGAAAGGTAGAGGCATATGCTAATAGATATAATAGCTGGAATATAATCACTAATAACTGGAACTCCCACTTAGGATGTTAGTGTAACCAATTGGAACCCTGCCGTGACCAAATGGAACGGCTATTGGAACTTTAGTACAACCAATTAGAATATTATCCTTGTCAGTGGGAACATTGGTGTGACCAATTACAACCAGGCAACCTAAAATAGCTAGAGGGATTTTGGCAATAACAGAAGTGGAATAGATTCCTACTGTTCAGGAGAGATACATTCTGAGGCTTTTTTTGATCCCACCAAGGCGGCAGTATCGTGAATGTTGCTTAGCGGGCAAACTGCATGTAAGATATTCAAGCACTCAGTGGGCTGTGTTTTTAATAATCATATCCCTAGGCCTTGACTTCTGGTAGATACTTAAAAACATGTTGAGTAAATGATTGAAGTCTGGAATGGAATGGAACAACATTTTCTCAATTGTCCGTACTCTAAAGCAATTGTTGCTATCTGATTTATAGAATTACTTCTCTACCCCTTTGCATTGGTGGCTTGGAGAGCTCACGTACACAGTATAGTCCATCTCTAGCAACCCACAGAACTTTAGGGTAGGAGTTTTATACCAGCGGTGGCTCTGGCCTCAACTTCTTTTCCTGCCTGCTTTAACTTTTATGATTTTACATTTTAACTTAAATTGTCCATTATTCAAACCGCCTCAAGTCATTTGTGGAACAAAACAGGTAGATGAAAGGATGGAGAGAGAAACGTAGAATGAGGTGGTGGAACAGAGGGGAAGGTGAGGAAGGAAGAGAGAGGAGGTGGGAGTGAGTAGGTGGTATCAGAGAGGATTAGATCTTCAGAGAGCCTTCGTGCCAGGCCCTGGTAGAGAGTGTGTGCTCAACAAAATCTTAACAGTTTGAGTGGCTATTTCCTCACTCCGTGACTCCGTGAATATTTGTTGATTGGCTTTTTTTTCAGCAGGTATTTTTTTTCTTTTATTTTCCTTAAAATCCTTGGACTTCTTCCTCTGTTTGGGAAACCATGTGATACGTTAGACAGAAAAGAGTTTTGGAATCAAACAGACTTTGGTTTGCAAACTAACGCACTCTGCTGTTGTTGACTGGCATGTGTCTTTGGTCAAGACAAGGCCAGTCTCTGGGCCAGGTTAGTATTTACTGTCTATTACTCAGGTCAGGATAGTATTTACTGTCAAATCACTAGGAGGGTTTATTGAAAGCATGTATGTAAAGTACCCTGTGGGGTCTGGCACAGAGGAGGCACTCATTGAATCTGTGTGTCTTCTCTCCTTCCCCACCTCCACCATTATACACATTGATCTGGCTGACTACTCATGACCAAGTACGCTGCGGTTCTCGCATGGCAGGGTCGCTGCCTCTGTGCTCTAAGCTAGTTCAAGTCTAGCTGAAACAGGAAGAACTGTCCTCCTTTGCCCAGTGCTCAGTGAGTTCAGTTTGCTGAACTTCTAGGTACCCGTCCCTTCAGATTAGCAGATGAAGAGTTTGTAGCCTGGCTTTCTGACACATTGAGGGGCTTGGCCTAGGGAATCATGTTTTCCTAGTTAAGATCTGTGTCCTGTGTGGTTTGGTTTGTAGTCTGAGGATGGTTCAGAATATGTGAAATCATAGCTATTGGTCAGAATGCTGATCACCATTCTTGTATGAGGGTTAGGTTGCCCAACTTAATATAGAAAGTTCATACTGAGATGGAATAGTGTATCTTTTCTGTCTGCTGATTTAGTTGGTCACTCTCCTGATGGCCATACTGTAGTCTCATTGCTGGAAACCGTGTCTCCCGTGTGCCAAGACTCTGGAGCTTATGGACCATGGCCTTTGGCCAATGGGGAAGTGTTGCCCCTGGACCAGAAATGTTCCTGGTTTTTGAGGTCCTTCAAAATCCCTAGTGGTTCCCAGCAGGTATTTTGTCAATCACCTTTGTTTTTTGTCTTATTTATGCTTATTAATTATATATATTAATGGCAGGTTGCCGTCTACTACTGTTCTTATTATGGCAGGGCAGGACTGATAACTTCCTGAGTCTGGTCTTACAATAAGGGAAGAACAATTTTCTTACCTACATACCGTAGTGGCTAGAAAAGATCCATTATCACATAGGCTAGGAAAAGTCTGTATCACATAAACAGGATTCTGTCATTTAATAAATACTCATTGAATATCTGCTTTATGCTCTAGCTCCCTCCTAGGCTCCTTGCAGTGAGACCTTAAAAAGAAATTTGTTGAAAATGTGGGCTGAACATTGAGCCCAGGAGGTGATTTGGAATCCTTGGTTTTAAAAAAGATATTGTTAACGTAAGCCTGGGTTTGTTTGTGTTTTTTTGTTTGTTTTGGTTGAAAGGACCCGCTGCTTTGCACTGGAAATAGAGGTGGAGAAGTTTCGTTCTTTGAGCAAAACTGTCCCTTTTTCTGTACTTGGAAATAATGGCTTCTAATGGCAAACTTGTTTTTTGAGAGCTATAGTTCACATTGTTTCTCAGAGCACAGTGGGTGGTGCCAGGGGCTGTGCTCTCCCTGAGTGACCCAGTATCAGCTGAGACCTGTCCCTAATAGCCCTGTAGCTCATATGCAGCAGTCTCAGCTCTGTTGTCCAACAGAGTTTGCCTTGTATGCTCTGGATGGAGCTACAGCTGTCCTTGTTGCCATGGAAGCTCTGATTTTGACATCTGGTTTTGCTTGCAGGAGCTGCTAAGTCGCACATCTCTTGAGACCCAGAAGCTTGATCTGATGACTGAAGTTTCTGAGCTGAAACTCAAGCTGGTTGGCATGGAGAAGGAGCAGAGAGAGCAGGAGGAGAAGCAGAGAAAAGCAGAGGTGAGTGTGATAGACCAAATTCTGGGGGATCCATACAGTTCTAAACTCAGAGCAGAGGAAACTATCCTAATGTGGATTCAGGCCATCTGGTCAACCCCAAGCCTGGCAGCCACTGGGCGCCAGAAGCATCTATGCACTAGAGACACAATGATCTGTTAATACCAAGTTATCAGGTTTTGCTGTGGCTGCAGATTTCAGCAATGCCCAAACCACCCAGTTTTGGCTCTAAGGCTTTATCCTCCCTCAAGCTGCTGACAAGGATAGAAAGGGAAGCATTAGAGGGGGAAGGATCAGGCAAGATGTGAAGGGACCCAAGATGTCCTCTGTGAGAGCCAAGGTAATGAGGATATATCTGGGATGAAGTCAGCTGCCCAATAGGCCACCATCACTATATCCAAGGAGTCTGGAGACATTCTTTGATGTGCTTTTCATTGACCTAGATGGAACCCTTAGATTATGTTTCTTTTCTCCTGATAGGTCATAGGAGGAGGCCCATGTACAGGCCTTCTGTTAATGTTTTCCTGCATTGTTCCTGTTTTTGTTTTACACTCTATAATGCCATTGGCCAGAACATGCCAGACTCCTTTTTAGGATAAATGTTTTGTGTAAATTTTAGGCTCAGAGTTGCTTTTGTTGAGAAAGAACATCCTGTTTTAACCTTAGATAACCACCTTCCATATGTCTCTACCTACAAGTGCCCATATTTGCACCTGGCATGTAAGATGTAGAAGGAAGATAGGCTTTAGGTTTAGAAGCACATTGGTTCAATCACTAACCTAACTGCTTAATAGGTCTTTGAATTTCATTCAATAAGTTAGCTGCTTAATTTCTCGAGACTTTATTTATCTGTAAAGTAGGTAACTGTGTGAAGTCCAAATAAAAATCACAAAAGTCCCTATCATAGTGCCTGGCATCCTGTAGGTACTTGGTTCATATATGCTCCCTCGCAACATTTAGCTCTCTCCAAAATCTAAAAGTGGATATCATTCCTTTCTATTAAGCACCCCCATTATTGTGCACTGAAACCTGCCCTATTGCTGTGTTTACACAGTGGTAAATGCTGGTGATTGAGACACTTAAAACGGGTGGGCAATTCTGTGCATTGCTTTTGAGAAGCTGCTCATTGTAAGTAGAGGTGCCAAAAGATCTCTCCATGAACCTGAAGACCCTGTCTTGTAGTGATTAAGAGGGCGGGGCCTTGAATCAGATCTTCCAGCTGTAATGCAAGCTGAGCTGCTCATTAGCTTTGTCATTGTAGGCATAACACAACCTGTTTCTCCCTCTGTAAAGTGGAGATAGTAACACTTCCTATTTCCTGAGTGGTTTGGAGGAGGGAATGAGATAATTCATGTATAGTCCTTAGCATAGTGCTGGACACATAGTAACTGCTACCTTTTATCGATTACTTTCTGATTGTGTCACAAAGCATCCTGCAAATGGACATGTAGGTTAAGATACATTTATAAACTGCAAAGGTCCCGCAGAATGAAAGCTTATCTTTGTGAGGAGTTAGTTAAATAGAGTGCTTTAAAAAAAAAAAAATACAAAAAAACTTTTTTAGTGTTTATTTTTGAGAGATAGCGTGAGCAGGGGAGGGGCAGAGAGAGAGGGAGACACGGAATCCTAAGCAGCTTCCAGGCTCCGAGCTGTCAGCACAGAGCCCGATGCGGGGCTCGAACTCACAAACCACAGGACCATAACCTGAGCCGAAATCGGATGCTTAGCCAACTGAGCCACCCAGGCACCTCAAATACACTTTGCTTTTTAAATGTTCAGAAAGAAGCAACTGAATTTTCTCCAGGTTTGGAGTTGTGTTTTTACCAACGTCTCGAGGTGTGTGATGACATGGGAACATAGGTTAGGGCTCTGGGGGCAGAATTCAGTAAACTCGGAGACGCCTTGAAGTGATAGAGGCAAGTCAAAACCACTTAAATTAAAAAAAAAAAAAAAAAAAAAGTATAGGTGGGAGAGTATTAGGTCACACAGCTTGAAGAGTCCAGAGTTTAAAGTCCAATATCACTAGATCCATGTGACCTCACAATGTCATTAAAAATCAGCCTTGGCGTATGTCTTCGTTCTGACTTAGCCTTATTGTCAAGAAGGGTCTCTGCACTACATCCTATCGGCCTGGAGACCTGGCAGAGAGAGCACCTTTTTCTCAAAGTTTCCAGCAAAAGCCTTGGGCTTGCATCTCCCTGGGCCATTTTGGATCACATGCCTGGTTCCGAACCAGCCAGCCACTAGGGAGCACATAGGTATGTGTGCGTGAATCTGTCTGGGAAAGAACGCGGAGTTAGTACCAACCTGAGCCAGCTCCGTTCCTTTCCAGGGAAGACAGGATGGAAAGGAGAGCTCCCAATTCTGGGCCAAGTACACCGAAAGCAGTCATTTTCCTGTTTGCTTTATTTTTCCTTTTCTGAGGGATTATGTTTCAATCTGAATTTTTTGTTTTTGTTTTCCATCAGGCTGTTCATGCATGAGGCAACATAGACCCTGAGCTGCTGGCTTCATTCCTACCAGATAATGGCCCTTCCCAGTTGCTAGTACAAACATTAAGTTTTTTTAAGGCTGTTCAAACCTGTGACACTCCATGCACAGCCACATGACCTGAAGTGCATTTCTCCTTCTTGTAATTGAACATAATCTTCGCTGGTATGCTTAGAGCCTCTGCCACTATTTGCAAATATGTGCAGCACCAGGGGCTTGAAACCATGGCGAGTACTGCTGTGGGGACTCCATTGTCATGTGCGTGGACGTGTGTGAGTGCAGCACTGAGCTAAGGTCACCAGGGGTTGTACTTCCGTGAACAAGGGGAATGCTGCTTCCCAGCCTGCATTGCTGCTGGGTTTTTTCCAGTGAATATACTTAGCCCAAGGCCTATTGCTTGTGGTTTGGAAAGGCAGGATCTTTCTCTGTTTTGTTTGTTTTCTGGGATAGCTGAATCTGAAATTTCCTCTATGTAGCTCAGGCTTTATCCTCAAATTCCATTTTATGTTTCAGTGAAAATTTAAAAAAAAAGAAAAAGAAAAAGGATACTGTTAACAAGAGCATTGCAGGCTGTTCTTTCTGTCGGACTCTGATCCCCCCAAAGCCTGTATCCTGCTGCCTGTAGAAAGTTATGGACGTGATTATACATGGTTGTCTATAAACCTAAGGACGTCAAGATGCAGGTTTCTTGTCAAATGGAGACCATCCTGACAGCCAGCCTCACTCAGGAGTCTGTCAGTGAGATGTGGGTGAATACTGGGTTTCCTGTTTACCTTTCCTCCTGAGCCTCTCGCAGTGGCTCCGGGTCATTCCAGGAGACCCAAGCTTAATCAGTTAGGTTTACTCCTGAGAAGCAGGACTGCAGAGGAGTGGCTGGCGTGGAAAGTAAATACGAGAATGAGGAGGATGGAATGTAAAAGATCCAGAGGCAGAGGAAAATGTCTGGGTGGCATATTATATCACAGGCACGTCCCTCAGAGGCGTCTTCCATGGAGAGGAGTCTGGTTTCCCCGAGCCCTGGGGATGGAGGGGGCCCCACAGCTGGATCTCTTTATGGGATTAAAGAGCTCTGCATGTAATAACTACAGCATCCTGTAAAGAAGGGAGCAGGGATCCAGCATGTCCTGGAAAGTGGTGTCCGTGCAGTTGATCAGGGTTATACACAGATATGAAGAAGAGAACCAGAAAGAGTCTTCAGGATTTCTGGCAGAAAACGGAGTGTCTTACAGCACGGGTGGTGCTGACTTCCTTCTTCCTTCCTGTGGTTATAGCACCTTGGAAGGGAAGGATTCTGATTTCTGAACTGGGGTAACCAGAATGATGGATATGGAGCACGGAGTGGAGACTGGGAAGATTGTGTTTGTTCAGAGAAGTCGACCGGGAGATTCTTACTGTTCTGTTGATTTTGTTTTACTTACTGATTTTTATTAGCCTAGGAAATCTCCAGCAGTTCAAAAATTAAGAGTTCATAAAAGTATATGCAGCAAAAAGTCTCCTTCCATGCTCGCCCCTCAGGCCCACAGTCAGGAACCACCGTGACCAGTTTGTGTCCTCCCAGAGTTATCCGTGGACAAGCAAACTTATGTGGACAGATATATATGCACATATGCACACACATTCTTTCCCTCATTTTTGTGCAAATGCACACTATTCTAGACCTTCTAATGTAGCATGCTGGGAGTTTATTCACACCAAGTGCATTAAAAAAACTTATGATAGAAATACCTATTATTTCATTATCTGACCGTACCTTAATTTAGCCTGTCCTCTTTTGATGGACATGTAAGTGGTTTCCAAGTGTTTGCTACTTCCAATAATGCTGCTGTGAATGTTCTTGCACACATGGGGATACTGAAGTGGAATCAATGGGCCGAATGGTACATGCAGTTGAAATTCTGACTGATATTTCCACTTTGTCTCGTGGAACGTAGAGGTTATGTTCCCATCAGTGATGTGTAAGAGTGCCGGGCCAGTACTAAGCAGAGCATAAAGGAGGGAGAGAAAGAACTAAGTAATATCGTGAACAAGTTTAACAGGTAGGAGGGAGTGGGAAAGACATGGTTATGGGAGGTGCCCCGTGGTTCACATAGAAAAGAACCGTAAAGAAGAACTTTGATGGTTAGTGAATCAGGAGTCATAAAGCCAGCTAAGATTTCAACACAGAGTGGCATTTAGAGCCTCATTAATGTCACCTGGACTTTGTGATAGGGGACCCAAGAATGAGACACAGCTACAAAACCTACAGACCTACAGACATAGGTCTGCCCTATGGAGGAGAAACAGATCTGTTAAGAGGGGAGGTGAGCCAGCCCTGGAGAGAACGAAGTATAAAAGAAAGTTGAAATGCTGAGCCTGAGGATGAACATACTGGAAAATAACACGTGGGTTGGGAGAATAAGAGGGGAATGTCCCTGAAACATTGGGATGCACCACATAGTCACCCCAAGCAGAGGAAGAAAATAGATGCACTCCTGTTCAGATCCCCAGAAAGATGGAAGCAGACAAGGGGCTTAAATGGAAGGGCGCAGCAGTTTGGATGGTTCCTAAAAATCTCCTCCAGCTTAAAACCTAAGTATTTGAGAGGTTGGCTCTTGGTGCCCCACCCCCCTATTTGTTTCTACCCAGAGGACAGAGAAAGAAACTGGGAAACTGCTGCTCTGGCTGTAATGTTGAGACTAGTTTAGGAGGGAAAAGTGACAGGTACCTTGAGAGAGAGCGGCCATTCTGTGAGTCCATGACAGGGAGGGAGGGAAAGCCAGGCATGGCCAAGACTTTCATAAATCATACCTTGGAAAGTTCAGAAATAACATAGAAGGTGACTCAAGAATATTGAACTAAAAAATAATGTAACTCTGTGCAATGTCACAAATACTCCTGATAAAAAGGAGAAACTTGGAAGTACCCTGAGAGAAACTTGTTTTCAAAGGGGCTCGTATAAAAGAAAAGACAGGGGTGCCTGGGTGGCTCAGTCGGTTAAGCGTCCAACTTTAGCTCAGGTCATGATCTCACGGTTCGTGAGTTCAAGCCCTGCGTTGGGCTCTATGCTGACCGCTCCGAGCCTGGAGCCTGCTTCGGATTCTGTGTCTCCTTCTCTCTCTACCCCTTGCCGGCGCTCTCTCTCTCTCTCTCTCTCTCTCTCTCACTCTCACTCTCACTCTCACTCTCTCTCTCAAAAATAAATAAACATTAGAAAATAATAAAAAATATGAGAGAAAGGACTGAACAAAGTGCACCTGCACAAGTAACAGCAGCAGGGGCAAACCCTAAACAAAAGGACAATGCTGAGGACAGGAGAGAGACTTTTTGTTAAAGTTATGTTCTCCATAAGAAGATCAAAGAAAGAATGGGCTCTGTTCTGATGCCTCGGGCACAAAGAACTTAGGACAGTGGTCCCCAAACTGCTGGCTATAAGTGAATTTTAAGGTATCAGGGAAATCAGGTGAGTTGCTAGCAAACTAGAAGTGAACCGTTTTTGTGTTTGTTTGTTTTTTCCCCAGATGGCAAAGAAAGTTAGATGGGTTCCATAAAATTTAGTCTGTTGAGGCTGGGGCCAACCTTATGATGGTTTGTGGGAGGCCAGAAGATCAAGTAGGGATTGTGTTAAGAATGAGTTACATTGGGGTGCCTGGGTGGCTTAGTTAAGCGTCCAACTCTTGATTTTGGCCCATAGTTTCTGAGTTCAAGCCCCACATCGGGTTCTGTGCTCTCTCAGTGCAGAGTCTGCTTTGGACCTTTGTTTCCCTCTC
The DNA here is from genome assembly GCF_046562875.1 of Panthera onca. Lineage (NCBI taxonomy): Eukaryota > Metazoa > Chordata > Mammalia > Carnivora > Felidae > Panthera > Panthera onca. Next base: position 50,589,601 of record NC_138348.1, on the reverse strand, counting down.
CCTCTGCCCCTCTCTTGCTTGCAGACTCTCACTCTCTCAAAAATTAAAAACAAAAAAAATATAGTGAGTTACATCAGCTTGACCTCCTGTGTCTGGCTGGGAATGCGTCAGTGGAATAGACCTGGTAAATGCACACTTCTGTGAGGCATTGCACAAACCCTGCTTGGGGAGTCTTGTGGATGAACTGGAGGAGTATAGGATGGATGCTAAGATGGGCATATTGGTACCCCCATGATAATAGCATCTATAGACCATCTCTAGGAAGGTTTATTGTAGAGGGTGAGAGTCCTCTGCCTTTACTCTTCCTACCAATTGAGCATTTTATTTTTATTTTTTTAATGTTTATTCATTTTTGAGACAGAGACAGAGTGTGAATAGGGAACCGTTAGTGAGAGACGGAGACAGAATCAGGCTCCAGGCTCTGAGCTGTCAGCACAGAGCCCGACATGGGGCTGGAACCCACGAACTGTGAGATCATGACCTGAGCCGAAGTCGGACCCTAAACTGACTGAGCCACCTAGGCGCCCCTAATTGAGCATTTTTAATGTGTAATGTGGATGCTGATCTAGAAAATCATAAAGCAGTGATGACATGAAGCCAAAGAAAAATCAACTCGACCAGCCGGCATTGGGATCTATAAACCTACACAGACTTGAGCAATAGCTAGGTTCTCAGAAAAGGGGTAAAAGAGGTAAGAACCTGAGTGGTGGAAAATCGCTAAAGGTAGGGAAGGAAACACTTCAAGAGGGAGGCAAGCAGTTTGAGGACAGGAGCACGCCTGTGATTTAAGCAGGAAGAGGGCCCTGGGGCCGTGAGGAAGAGCCCTGTCCCTCATCAGTCTTGGGGACAAAGCTGGTCTGCCTGGAGGCCACTTGTGCAGGGGGAGGGGAGGGAATGAATGCGATGATGAAATCAGGCAGCAAGTTTAGACTCCTCATTTGAGAGGTGTAACAATTGAGGGAAGCTTCTATAAGAGAGACAAGCAGGTCTGAAAACCAGCAAGGCCAGTGGCCTTAAGGACTAAACGTTCTGGGAAAGAGTGGCCAATAAGGTGAGCATGCCAGAAGAGTGCGGAGCCGCTGGGCTTTTGTTGTTAGCCATCAATGTCACGTGGGCCTTAACTAGGTCACCATTGGGTGTTTTCTGTTCTCCCAGTTTGGTTCATTTCTTACGGATCAAACACCTGGTAAAGGAGCAGCAGTGGGGGAAGTGAACTCACATTTGTTGGATGCCTCCCGTGTGCCAGGCCCCGTGCCAGGTGCTTCACCTAAGGCTCACCTGGTTAACCCCTCGAGGTAACCTGATGAGATAGACCCTCATTCTACAAAAGTGAAAGGCAGTCTGTAGCTGCCTGCACGCTTCGACAGCATCATGCCTATGCCCGTCGTGGCTTAGTCGCCCATAACAGGCTGACCTCCCTCTCTGGGGACGTAAATGCCGATCTTTTACCTTGGGGGATTGCTTTTAGCTCTATCCTTGATTAACTGGCCATCCTTCCTTCCGGCCTGGGGCTCTTGGTCAGAGGATTAGATAATTTTTCTGTTAATTGCCCCCATGCTAATGAATTCCCAGCTAAATCTTCCCCTTTCCTTAGTATTGCTTTTATCCATACCTACCTTTCCTCCTCTCATGCCTACACGTTCTAAATCTGTACCCCCTTTTGTTTCGCTGCTATGTCTTTTGAGAGGGCAACCTTACCTACTTTACAAAGATCAAGACCATTGGAAAGATCTCTGTTAACTTGTTGTTGCTCATCTAGGGTCTACCTGAACCCCCGATACATGCTTTGTGCTTAGCTAACCCTATCCCCAACCCCCATCCCCTGCTGGGGCCTCCAATTCCAGCTCCTTTCCTCCCTCTTAATTCTTGCCACCCAGCAGGTATGCTAAGTATTTAAAGTACCAAAAGACTCTGAGACTTCTCAGATGAAAAAGCACGAACAAATTGAATGTGGACTGTCCTTGTTTAGCACCTTCCAACGGTGGCAAATTCACAACAGGAGATAGAGCTGGCCTGTGACGCCTAGTAGCTCAGGCCAGTCAGGCGTGAATCCTCTACCCTTGTCAGGCACATGTGCTAAGCCAGCAGGGGGTTTGGAACCCAGTGGCACACAGAACAAAGGCCACGTCAGAGCCCGGTGTCTCCACTAGGACTGCAGTTGAGAACACAGACGGCAGGTATGGCCCCAGCCCATTGGTAAGTGGCCCATCAGGGTGCAGGGACCAGTAACAATGAAGCTGGGTAGAGATCTGAGGTCCAGGGCACTTAGGCCCAGAAAGGCCACCCTGACTTCACAACCCAATCCTCTCATCTTGGTAGGAAAATGCTATAAGACAGATGACCCTGGAGGAAGACAGCCTGGGCTGTCTGGGACAATTCAGGTGAGCTAGCTCAAAGGGTGAGTGGCTGGGAGGCCCCAGGCCTGCTGACGATGGCGAGGACTGCCCTGCAGCTCTGAGTCCAAATGGCATCACCAGACAGGAGGGCGGGCACCTTCGCCCAGCATCCTTTCAGCCCCGAGCTGCCGCTCAGACCCCGTTTCCCTTCTACACTGGAGAAGGGGATGTACAAAACAAGGTATGAGATGGGAGTTTTTCTTCTTAGACCCCGCTGTCACTAGTGGGGATGGGCAATTTCTTCCCAGCGTGCCTGGGCAGTCCCCACAGTGCCAGTGGCTGACCCCAGTACCAGATGCTGGTGTTTAGAATATCAGTAAAGGTGGGCAGGGAGGCCTGACAGGTTCATTGGCTGCCACCCTGTCCACCCAGGTCTCTGTTCCACTCTGTTGTGATGTTTCCTTAAGTCCGCATCCCTGCCCCATGGGCTGCTCATAGTTTCCCTCAGCCTTTCCAGTTTCTGGCTGCCACAAGCAGCAGTGTCGTGAGCTGTGTTACCCAGGCGTGTGGCAGTCTCTTCTCCATTCCCACCTTCAGGCAAGGGGTCCGGAGGTGTCTGCTTGACATCACCTAGACTCGTGCCGCCCCTTCCTCTTGACCCACACAGAACTAGCCACTCACTACTCCCTGGAAACCCCATGGTTTTCAGGATGGTGACACTCACAGACTGTCATGGTTACGTGTGTGCCTCTACACGGTGACTAAATGTCTAGGGAGTAGAAAAGGGAGATCCCAGCAGACCTGTGGGCGACAGGGGTTCAGAACTGAGTAGGCATGAATTCCAGGGGCTGCAGCTTTTCAAAGTGGCCATATAAGGGCCAAGATGTTCTCTAGGCTACAGAGGAAGTCTGGTTTGGAATGGTAAGTGAAGGAGTAAGGTCTGGTATGGGCGTGAGGGAGAGTTTAGAGTTGGGGACGTACCAGCATGTGCGAGCGTGGTATATGCCACACATCACCGCGTGGGTGTTGGTGTGTTTGGGGGGTGGGAGAGGGGCAGCTATACCTGGGCGTGTGTAAGAGGGGTCGTGTCTGTGCGCCTGTCTCTGCTGCTGCCACCTGGCCGGGTGCCTCATTGGTGTGCAAGGATGCCCCCACCGCACCCCCACTGCGTGGCACAGAGGAGCTGCTGGGGGTTTGCTCAGACTGCAGGACCACCCCGTAGAGGGGGCGGGTTCAGGAAAAATACCAGGTCTTTTGGTTCCCGTGAAGAAAGTGGGCGGTCACCTCTGGGTCGCCCCCTGCAGCTCGCCCCCTGCATGCTTCCTTCTCTCTGGGCCGCTCTCCTGGGGAGCTTTGTGTCTGAGAGCTGACTGACCCTGAGTGCTCTTTTCTCCTCTCTCTTCCTTCCTGCAGTCGGTTCTGAATGTGATCAGTGAGCTGCAGGAGCAGATGTGTAGGCTGCAGCTGGACATCCACAGGCAGATTCAAGAGCGCCTCTTACTCAGTAGGGGCTGCCCTGAGGAGGTGGCGGCTGGTGACGGCGCAGCCGAGCCCTCGCCCTGCAGCCAGGACTGTGCCTGTTGGGAGGGGTCACCTGTAGGAACCACACTTAAGTATATCAGAGCATGCGTGTGGGGGCATTTCACTGGTGGAGGGGCTGGGCTTTCACCTAACCACAAGTGAGTGCAGTGGCTTAACACGGCTCTATTGTTACTTCCGGGCAGAGCTTGGGACTGGTGCACTCCCCTCAGGGTCTGAGCTGAGCTCTGCCACCCTCAGAGAGCAGGGTCTGAGCGGGTGAGGCCAACCCTTGGCCAGGTGGTGGCACCGGCCTTCCTCAGGGCTGGGAATGAGGTGTGTCAGGTGCCCTGAGGGACGGGCATTCATGCAAAAGGAAGCCTCAGGATTCCCCTTCCCAGGTGTGACTCAGGCGCTGATTCTCCTCCTGGGCTGGGAGATTAAATGAAGTTTTATCTCGTGTGATTTTTATTTTCTTTTTTAAAGAAAAAATAGCATCATGAGAGAATCCTTTCAAGTTTATTTTTAAGGAAGTTAATCCCTAGTGAGAAAATAGAACACCAGTTTCCTTTTGCTATGACAGTTAGGTCATCATCTGAATTTCTAGGAAAAATTCCCCACCTGATCGCATTAGAGGGATTTCATGACCTCTGGACCCTATGGGGTATACCTGACTGGTGTTCTGGACTTGTCCCCTCATCCTGGTGGGGCCGGGGCCTGCGTGACCTGACTGGACCTGGTGATGGCAGTTGCACAGAGAGGAGTCTGTGCCTCTGAGACCTCCTCTCGAAGAGGACTTGGAAGCCTGAAGGAAGGTCAAGGTCATAGTAGCTGTGAACATTACAGAGGGTCCGCCTCAGCTCTGTGGGAAATTATCACAACCCATACTCAACCGTGGAACATGCTGAAACTCTACCCAGAATCAGACATTAGAGGGGGAGCTTGGAGGCAGGTGGGGGTTGAGGTGGGGAGATTTCCTCCTACATTAAATGATAAGGGGGAGAAATGAGAGCCCAGAGGTAAATGTGGATTTGAATAGAGAAGTCCTGGGAGTGCCCCATGTTGAGTGGGTCAATCCAGAAAGACGTCTAAAAGAGGCTAATGTTTGTACCAGTGTTTATAGCCGATGATGGGCAACACAGACAACCTTGAAAGAGGAGGATGTGCCAAAGGTCATCAGAGCCTGGCCGTCATCATGCTCTGTGTCTCCATGGTGGCAGCCTCTCAGGCAGGGCCGGAAACATTCTCAGAAAACCATCCTGGGTCGGCTGGAAGTCCCACCAGGCCTTAAAATCTAATGCTGCAGGTCATGGGTACAATGACCTTAGCTTCGAAGACATTTTTAAAAAGAGGCATCAATAAATGTTTACCTTGGCTGTAAGAAAATCTTAGTGGATTACCCTACAAAGTTCAAGTGTAAGCAGTGGAACTTTCTGGCAGACTATCTCAGAACACAAAGAGCTCCAGGTCAGTTAAGCGATGAACTGAATTTCACGTGTTCGTTCATTGGGAAATAATACATACCTACCATGTGCCAGTGGTGAGCAAAGCACGTTCGGAGTTACCCAAACCCCTCCTGGAGTTCACACAGGAGGAGAACCAGCCATTAGCGATCAGACCAGTAAGTATCTAATTGCCGGTGACGTAGGAGAGATACAGGGTGCCACACAAGAAAGGATATACTCTGCCACACCCGAATATGGTGTACAGGTTGGGATAGCTTTGCTGAGGAGGCCTGAGGAAGGATCGGTGGGAATTCACCTGGCAGACTGCTCCAGACAAGAGGGAGCGGTGTGTGTAAAGGCCCAAGTAGACGAGGAACTAAAAAGTATCCAGTTTGGTTGGTGCATCACTGGGGGGAGAGAGTAATCCAAGAGGCAGGCAGGGCACCGGGTCAGGCCAGGCAGTGCTGGTGAGAGCATATGAGTTTTGAGGAGCAGAGGAGCACCAGGATCAGATTTATCCTTTAATTGTGTTGTTCCCCTGGATGCCGCGGGGGACAGTGGCTTTAAGAAGGGCAAGACGACAGACGAGCAACCCCTAGAGAGACTGCCCGGCCTGTTGGCATGAACTGCTAGATCAGAGTAGTGGTGGTTGAGTTGGAGAGAAAGGAGAGATCCATTTCCTTGGAGATAGACTTAACAAGCCTTGGGGGTAGATTGCATCTGTCGGGGAGAGGGAGATGCCAAGGATGGACCCCAGGTTTCTGGCACAGGGAGGTAGGTGGATGGAGCTGCCATTTAGTGAGGTTGGAATGTCTAAAAGGGGGAATTAAGTGTTCCACTTGGGCCATGACAGTCGTGAGATGCCTGCCTAGAGGTGTTAGGTCGGGAATCTGTGGGGATCTGGAGTTCAGAAGTCTGGAAGTGATCACATACACATTAATTTTTCTGATACGAGCCAGTTGGCAGGACCAATTATCCATCAAAGGAAACCTGGTTTGGGACAAGGGTGCTCAGTGGTGTCGTCTTTGCTGAAAGAGTAGTTTAGGGAGCAAGGTCCCTGTAGTTGGAAGAAACAAACCTGACTTCCAACTCACCCCGGGCAAGTTGGTCAACCATCCCTTCCTCACTCAGCAACTTTCAGTGGCTCCCTACTGCCAAAGAATGGCCTCAGAGCTCTTTGTATTTTCATCCAAAGCCTTTCTGGTAGGGCTGCACCTTACTTTCTGGCCTTACCTCCCACTCATGCCACCTGTCCTCTGCCCTAGCCCAACAGACTGTCTCCCTTTGTGCCTCCTGCATCCACCCTCTGCCGGTCTGCCTTCTCATTCCCTCCTTTCTTCAAGCCGACCCCCGCCCCTGGCCCAGAGCACTCTGCATTTGGCATTTGTTATCTTAGTGTTTTCTGTCCTGCTGGCTGCCCCTTCTTCTCTGGAGCCTTCCAGGATCACACACCCCTCTTGGGGTTCCTTGCCCCACGCCCCAGCACAAAGAGGTGCGTCCACCTAGCCTGCTTCCTGCTACTTTGTCTGTAAGAAGCTGCTTCATTTTTGTATCTCTGTTCCTCTGGCTCCCAAGTCCTATTTGTCCTGCACCTCCACATTTGTGCATGATTTGGGCACACCCCACAGAGGACATGGATGTCAGAAAGGGGCAGGCAGAACTAGTTCTAAAGAAAAAAAAAACAAAGTTTTCTCTTCGTATGCCTGCAAGCCCTGGCTTCTGTTTTCGAATGGCCCACAGCTTTTCCTGAAACAGGACCATGTTTAAGGATTTGAGCTGCAGTGTTGAACATGACCCTGGATCTCTTGCCCCTGGTATCCCCTGCATGAGCCTAACCAGGGTTATCCAGGGAACATCATGCTCTGTAACCATCAGAACTTTGTTTTTGTCCCTTATCCTTCTAGGAGTTACTGCAAGAGCTCAGGCACCTCAAAATCAAGGTAGAAGAGTTGGAGAATGAACGGAATCAGTATGAGTGGAAGCTGAAGGCCACTAAGGTAAAAGGCAGTTCTAATATTTATGGAGAGGTGCTGAGGCCCGGTGGGGAGGGTCTGTGTTCAAGCTCCGGATCTGAGCTGGAGAAGTGCAGATTGACCCTACTGTGTGCACACGCAATAGTGCGCAGATTGTGCAAGTAGATAGCTTTGATCTGGGAAGGCTCTTCTCCTAGGGAAAGCCCCCTGCGATCATGCACTGCTGGAATAGCTGAGCTCCTTCGTCTTGCTGTGTCCTGTGGCACCCCTAGGCTGACATGGGACCAGTAAGGGGCTGTGAGCAAGTGAGAAGTCTTAAGGCAGATGAACGTCGATGTTACCTCGGCTGCATCACTTTAAATTTAGCGGTCCCTTTTAATAACTAGTTGGTTTAAATAGGCATGCTGTATTTTAGCATTGAATGCACTCCACTGCTTTGTTGTTTTAACTAAACCTTGTTTCTATTGAAGTGGGGAGTTCAGCAGCCTGGGCTGGGGAAGGAATAGCCCTGGAGGAGCATTCTTGCCTGCGGGAGCCCGGCCCAGGCAGCCCCCTGAAAGCACACCTGCTATTTGACTAAGGCCTCTGTAGCGCCACCCAGAGGTGTTAACTAGATTTTCATTTTTATTTCTTACTAGGGTTTTAAAAAGTACTTAAGAGTTTTCCTAATTTCTGGTTATACTTGTATTTTTTTCTGTAAGTTAACTTTTAATGATTATGAAAACAATACTCATCACAGAGAATCTTTAAACCATAAAAAAATGGATAAAAGTCACTCTTATACCACCTAGGAGCTACCACTATTAATATTTCCTTCTAGGAATTTCTCTTTTGGGGGAATCTCGCTCGCTCTTTCTCCAATTTCTAGTGTTGATAATTTATATGCAATTTATGTCATGCTCTTAAAACTCTGAACATGATATTGATATCTGTATAATTGCTTGTATAAAATGATTTTCTTAACCGTTTTACCAACGAGGAAGCCGAGGTACAGAGCAGTTCAGTAACTTTCCCGAGATCTTACCAAGTCAGCACCAACCTAGGCAATCCCAGCACATTTGTCTCCAGCCCTGTTTCTATCTAAGTGCACCCTTGTGTGTACTGTGCTGTACCTGTTCCAGCAGCAGTGATTTTCTCAAATAGCTCAGAGCCTTCTGTCACAGAATTCCACTCAGGCGAGTCCTGTCTTGGGGAAGCCTTTGAAGTTGTACAACCATGTATTATAAAACCAAACAACTCTTTTTAGGTCACCTGAGCTCTTTGCCTTAGCATAGAGACCTTTGAGATACTACAGGTTACTCAGTAACTATTGGGTAAGGGCATCTCCCATGTGCCAGAATGCATCAAGCTCTTTGCCCACATTTTCTCATTTGATCCGTAAAAATAACCTAGTGAGGTCTGTTGATTTATTATCCCCATTTCAGTGGCTAGAAAACCAAAGCCCAAGGTGGCCAAGGTGAGGTCCAGACCTGGATCTGTGTCATTCCAAAATCCATGCTCTTTTTCTTATAAAATCCTGATTCCCTGCAAGTAAAAGCCTGTACTACTCTTGAAAGTTCTTTAGTCTTCTGCATAAAGCTTGTCAGCCCCTGAAGGCAACTCATCTTCCAGGGCAGCAATCAGGGGTGATCCCTGGGTTTAACGAAGCTGAGTACTTGCAGGGAGCTGGAGCACCCCTCTGCCTGGCACCAGCCCGCACACCTTTGCCTCAGACCTCTGGCCACACAGCTCCAGCCTCTGTGGCCATGGCAGTGGCATCCTTTGCCCTCGTGGTCAGGTGGAGGGCTTGTAGCCTGTTGCAGACTTCCCAGCTATGGGCGCAGGTACTATGCTAAGCACAGCAGAGCACCTGTCATTTCTGGCCTATTCTCTGGAAATTGACACCTGGCAGCTGGGACTCAGCCACTTAGTTGTTGGGGTTTTTTTTAATTTTTTAAAATTATTTTTATGTTTTATTTTTTGAGAGAGAGAAAGAGACAGTACATGATCAGGGGACAGGTAGAAAGAGAGGGAGACACAGAATCCGAAGCAGGCTCCAGACTCTGAGCTGTCAGCACAGAGCTCCACACGGGGCTCAAACTCATGAACCCGTGAGATTATGACCTGAGCCGAAGTTGGCGCTCAGCAGACTGAGCCACCCAGGCGCCCCTAGTCTACAGGGCTTTAAATAGATGATCTCACCCAGAGGCAGGCTTCAGAGACAGGGGACCTCATTGTGCTGGGCTCTGCCTCACCCATATCACTGAGATCCTCTGTGGGTCCCAGAGACCAGCATCAGGCATGCAGATTCCTAACAGACACCAGCTCTCACTCGGTCTGCAAAGAAAGGGAAAAATGGTCGTGGAAGGTCCAAGAAAAGTTAGGAGAAGATCTTCTAAGAATAGTATGGTCCTTGTAGAAATAAGAGGCATTTGGACCGAAAGGCTCAAGGCTAAGGTATTCAGAAGCCACCGAGGCTGTTAGTTGTAGGCCCGCAAGCACCGAGGCCCTGAGTGAGCTAGGGGACAGTGCTGCGTGGCTGTAGGTCTCAGCTAGCAGCTTGCCACTGCTGGGCTTGCTCTCTGGCCTCTCTGGGTAGATGCCACAGAGCAGAGGGGCAGGGCTCCATAGGGCACTTCAGAAGAAGGAGAGCCTACCCCTTGCTGCCTCTTTTTTTCTTTACATGGCCCTCTCTTTTCCCATTTGAGGGATGTTAGGGAAGGTTCTTTCAGAACGCCTAAGGTGGGCTCAGGGAGCTCTCGGCCCATAATAGTAGCCTTCATCTGTGCTGTTGATTCAGAAGCTGGCTCCCGAGCAGGTGGGGTTTGTGTCCTGGTCACTAAGTGGCCCTGTGACTTGGGCATCGCATCCTGCACTCTTCCTGGTGTCTCCCCGATAGCGACACACAGTGATGTTGCTTCCTCCCATGGGCTCCTGTGAGGATTGAGTGAGGTTGGACGTAAGAAATCAGTGAGCACTGGGTCAGAGGCAGAGTGGACACTCAGTCAGTGTGCCTGAAACTGAATGCAAGGCCTGTTGGCAGAGGAGCCACCAAGAGTCTCAGTGCTCATTTTCCGTTACTTGAAACTATTCGAAAGTTAGCTCTGGCGTCCCCATTCTATGACCTTGAGGAAAGAAGGGGGGATGTGATTGGGCTACCACATGGGGAGGGATGGCCAGAGTACAGGCCTTTGCTGTATGTTGGCTGGCTCCTGAGTTGGTCCTCACCCCCTTTCTTTGTCTGGTTTGATGCTCAGAGAACTACCTGGTTACCCTTAGGAAAGGAATAAGATGAGAGAAGCAAGAGTAGCAGCATTTATTGAGCCCTTACTGTGTAACAAGTATTAGGCTAAGTTGTCCGTGACCATTATCTTATTTAATCCTCCCCACAGCCCTTTGAGGTCAATGCTGTTTTCCCCATTTTAGAGATGAAGCAAGACTCAGAAGTTAACTCAGAAAGGTTAACTTGCCTAAGGTCCTCCAACTAGGAAATGAGGGAATCCAAGTTTGTTTGGCTCCAAAGCCAGTGTGGCCCCTGGGATGGGACCTACACGGTTCTGATCTTCTCACAAGCGTGGGAAGGCGTGGACAGTCACACCTACTGTTACATGTGAGATTTAACCTGCGGTGCTTAGTAGAGGTGTGTGAAGCACCTAGCACAACTGCCCGTGCATGTCTACGTATGAATGTATGTATCACATCTGTGGCTGTACTTACATACTTTATTTGCAAAAGTGTATCTGCTCAGCACATCTGAACGCTTGTATAGAGGTACATACGGGTGAGCGTGCATAGGTGCTCATATGGAGGCTGGGCAGAGGCCGTGGCTGTGCATGAAGAGAGTACATGAGGGAGGTACTCTTGGCTCACTCTTTGTCTACCTACCAGTAGTGATTTGATTGCCACTATGTTTCCTGTATGGGTGTGGATAAATGAAAGATGCATGCACTCGTTGCAATGATGTACATCTGTGCTGTTGCATGAATCCCCTGAGAGAAGGAAGTCCACATCCGGAAAGAGAATGTGCATCAGCAGCTCTCCCATTGAACACAGTCCCAGTGCCTCGGGCCTCAGGGGCGACTGGGCCTCAGAGGGCAGGGGAGGTAAGAGCCTGGTCAGGTAGAAGGATGCAGGTGACCAGCGGGAGCTGAGGGCAGGGCCAGATTGGCCAGGGAGAATGAGTTTAGTCTGAAGAGCCCCATGTGGTGGGGACAGCGGTAAGCACCTCTAACTGCTCACCTCTGGCGCCTCTGCCCCTGACTTCCCAGCATGTTCTGGGACCCACTCGTCCCGGGCTATGAATGACTTGAGGTACTTCATCACAGTCTGGTAGTCCCTCTGAGCTGGTGGGGATCCTCTGTTGCTCTTTCAGGCTGAGGTAGCCCAGCTGCAAGAGCAGGTGGCCCTGAAGGATGCAGAAATTGAGCGCCTGCACAGCCAGCTCTCCCGGACTGCAGCCCTACACAGCGACCACGCAGAAAAAGGTAACTGGCTTGACTGGGAGAGAGTTGCCCCTGGGCCCTCTGGGCATGTGTGTCTATGGATGATTATGTGTGTGCCTATGTGAGTAGGCTTACTGATGTGCACATATGTCCTGTGTGTGCAAACACGTCCAAGTGAACAGATACATGCGTGAGTGTGCGTGAAAGGGCCTAGAAAGCACAGTTCTACTGTGGAACCATTGCCATGAGCCCCTCCCCTGTCCAGAAGACTTCACCCTGAAGGCTTCTCTCACATGTAGTCTGATCATTAAGCTCTGGAGCTTTTCTTTGCACTTGACTGGAAGGACTTGTCTTTGTGTCATTCCCACAGGGGAGGCTTTATTTAGCAATCCATTCACTCCTTGAATGGATACCTGCTTGATACTCATACAAGGCCCCGAGGATACAGAAACAAATCCATTAGTTCTCATCTTTAGATCTCAACTTAAATGTTACCTCTCAGAAAGGCCTTTTCTGGCTACCTTACCTCAACCAGATGCCCCCAGTCCTATTTTTCTCTAGCTCAGCATTCTTTTTGTTTCCCTCATAGCACTTAAAACTCATCAGGGTTGCATTTGGGGAGGTCTCTGGGTAGATTGTTGTCCTCACTGTGGGGCAAGAATTGTGTCTGTCCTCTTTGAGACCATATCCACAGAACTTCACACAGCATTCAGCCATGGTAGGCTCCTAAGAAATACTGGGTAAGTGAAAGGATGGTGAATGGTCCCTCATCAGTTCCAAGTCTGCTGATTCAAAAGAGGATGAATCCTCAAATACTCTTATTAACACATATTTAATATTTAAGGCTATCCACCTTGTATTCAAAATGATCACATACCTTCCTCTTCCCATGAGGCTGCAGAATGATGCTGGAGGAGGTCCTGTAGCCCTATGGATTGGCCTTACTACCGGGTCCCCTCTCAGCCTCAGCACTGCTTAGCTTGGGTCCCTGGCTGGGGTGGGAAGCTATGCAGCATGAAACGGTGGCTTAAGCTGGAGAAGAAAATTAGTGACCAATATGTTCATGCCTCCCCTAGTCTTTCTCAGTGTCTTCTTAAGCCTTTGAGTGTGTCACCTACCTGCCATGGCTCAAGGTGGATGCTGGGGCCCCCTAACATATCCCAGACTCTCTGTGATGCTTAATCTGGACAGAGTGCTTTCTGTGCCTTGATCCTAGGCCAGGTAGCCTTCCCCCTCCACACTATGCTTCTCTGGAGTCCAGGCCTTCTGATCCATCATCCGGTAACTCTTGGAGCCGGTCCTTTGGTCATTTGCTGCTCAGGTTGGGTCCTGCCCAAAGCACTGAGGTTTGCCACTCTTCATATGAAGCTTACCACCCTCGTCCCACAGACGGGGCTGTGGGGTTGCTCTTCAGCTGCCAAGAGCCTAAGATAGTGAACGGGCACTCTGTATTGTCCTCTGAAAATGAATCCCTATGACTATTTACACAAGTCTACTCTTCCTATTCTTGTTGCAAATGGGATGCCTATATTTTGGTTCCCTTGTCTCCTGGACTTTTCTCATATAGACACCCCCTCTTCCTTTTGTAATAATCAGTTTAGGAATGGGGATAGGTCCTTGTTTTGAATATTCCACTATGTGCCACTCCCTAGACCTAAATATGTAGCAGACTGACCTCCAGCTCCCTTAGGCATTGGCCTTTGACCTCGTCCTTCAGACCAGTTTGGGAAGAAATCAAGAGCCCCTATTAGGTCCAGAGTGAGAGCAGGCCTTAGGTTGCCCACCACAGACTGACACAAGTGCCTGGGCCCATAGAGATATTCTGTGGGTTTCTGAAATAAGATAGTTTTCCTTAACTGTAGAATTTGTTTTAATATATTTATAGATGTGTCTAAATATTCTTTAGTCAATTCTGACTATAGCATTTTAAATTAAGCCAAGTACCCAGCTCTTTTACATAATCATTCTTTTCTTCATTCAGCTGTAGACTTTTTTTTTCTTTCTTATTTTAAATTCTCCTTTGCTACAATCCATGGGACTGTATTATTTTTCTCTAAAACTAGCTAGCAGCCCAGGTACATACCCACTCAAGTAATAATGTCTGTATTCTTCTGAGATGTTGGTTTTGAAAGGTTTTTGGGTTCTTTTGTGTCAACTTCGAGTAAATGGAATTTGTATTTTCCCCACTAATTTCTACAAAGAGAACATGAGAGATTGGGTTTGTGCATTCATTTAGTAATCCAACAAATATTTAATGAGAATGACTACACCAGACACCGTCATGGGCTCTTAAAGAAGTAAAGGAGCCCACATGCAATTCATTCACAAGGGAATTCTTAGCAGCTTAGCATGTGGGGATGGCTGTCTGTGTGTAAATAATTCTCCCTACACCTAAATTCTTTCAGACCAAGAAATTCAACGTCTGAAAATGGGGATGGAAACTTTGCTTGTTGCCAATGAAGATAAGGTAAGATGGTCCATCAAGGCAGCCCTATTCTTCCTCTGCTAACAGGCTGTTTCGTCCCTACTGGTCTCTGATATTCTGGGCAGGGTCATGCCCATCAGGCCAGTGACCCAGGGATGTGTCAGGAGAATGGCTTCTGCCTTTTGGAGACTGAGCCTCAGCCGTTTGTTTTTGGCTTTGATGCCTGGGGACTTTGCCTAAGCGAAATCTCCCAAATGCAGAATAAAGTCATGCCTGTTCGTGCTGGTGCAGGGGGAAAAAAAAATACCCCTGTGGTTACTGCCAAATGCCATAACTGCTGCTTAGACTCTTGGCAAAACTTGAGAGCAGTCCACCAATCTCCTATGCACACAATCTGGTGACAGACCCGTCACGGAGACACTAGGCAGCACGTGATGTGTTTACCCCACCGCCTTCCATTCTTCACATCTGATTGCCTGCGTAATCCTAGAGTGGCCACCTCTGTAATTATAGAGCACTTACCTGGGATGGCCATCACCTCTGAGGATCACAACCCTGCATTTTACAGATAAAGAAACTGACCTTCAAAGTGCTTGAGTAGTTTTGTCCAAGGTTCGTTAACAGTAGGTAGTGGAGCCAGGGTTCCCACCCAGGTCTGTCTAATGCCCAAATCTTCGTGGCCTCCCAAGTCCCCAGGCCTTTGCTGAAAGAACTGATCTCCTCTGGTAATTTCACCTGTTGTGCAAGGAATCTCGGGCTCCTAAGGAACAGGTTGAGGGTATTGGGGATAAATAGGACAGCTTTATTTTAATCTTTCTTTGTATGTAGCTCCAAAGGACAGCATTCGATCCAGGAGACAGATTCCAAAAGCTACCTCAGGAGGGTAGGGAGATAGTGCGTTTCCTGCCTCTGAAATGTTTAAGCCCCTCGAAGGCTGTGTCTGGAAGGGATTGTTTTACAGCTAGGGATTGGACTCCTAGCCTTTGGGTAGAGGCAAGAATGTTTGCAGCTGCCTAGGGGGCAGACCACTGGGAACCCAGGCTCTGTGGGAAGGAGGCTGGACACTGAACTTCCCGTCGAAGTGTCCCTTAGTTTCCACATAGCATCTCTTCTCAGTGTGCCCAGAATGTAGTCTGGGCCCCCAAATGAAATCCTCCATGGGGCCAGTGGTGGTGTTTACATATAGTTTGCTCTCCCACCGTGACAGGACCGTCGGATAGAGGAGCTCACAGGGCTGTTAAACCAGTATCGGAGGGTGAAGGAGATCGTGATGGCAACTCAAGGTGAGGGAAAGGAGGATTCTGCTGTTTTCTCCCAAAGGTATTCCATCAATTGTGTTAAATCCAGGGGCATTTTGCTAGAAGGTTATTAACCTTCATTTGGAGAAGATCCTCTGCTGGATAATGGAGCTGGTTAGACTGTCCTGGACAGTGGGAAACTGGCAGCTATTGGTTTCTAGAAACTATGTCTAATGATAGTCCAGAGCTCCTGTGGACTAAGCATATTATCAAGAAAATAGAGCCTTTAACGTGAGCCCTTAGGAATCCCCATCCTTGGGGATCTCCTGTGTGTTTTTCCAGGATACCTTTTAGAGGCAATGAATGCAGTCAAACCTGGACCAAAAACCAGTTCGATACCCTCATTGGGGATTAGAGCTTGTCCACCTCCGGACAGCTCCCCCAGCAGATTTCCAGGATACTTTGGGGGCCTTCTTTGAGTCTCTGGGTACCTGGGTTCCTGTAGGAAGTCACAGGGCAGGGAGGACTATCTGTGCTTCATATTTGCTGCACAGGCTGAACGTACCATGTGGGCAGTGTTAGTGTTCATGTGAGCGCAGTGGGGCCTGGGCCAGGCTGCCCGCCTTACTGTTCGTGTCATTGACCCGGGCTCCTGTCACAGATCCCTGGAAAGCAGCTGCTTCACAGGAGAGGGCCACCTTGAGGGTGTTCAGGGACCTCATTCTGGTTGAGCTTCTGCTGGCCCTGCACATGTATCACAGCCCTATTTTCCCTCCTCCTTTGGTATTTGGGGTCGAGTCAGAGCGTCATGACCCATGGCCAAGGAATGAGAAGGTTAGGGAGGAATAGTAAGGGCTGCCTTCTCTCTGTTCCTCCCATGAGCTTTGACCTTGAGATGACCCTCATGACAGCCCTTTCTCAGATTCCCCGAAGAATCTTATGATTACACCTGTAATGTCCCTTTATATGTGTCTTAGTTTTTCTTGATGAAGAAGCACTGTTAGAAATCTGTGGTGTAATCACAGGTTTCAGATGAATCCCACAGGAATGACCCCTCCTTCTGTGTTAATGCTTCTAGGGCCTGCAGACAGAACTCTCTCAATCAATGAAGAAGAACTCGAGGGAAGTTTCCGAAAGTGGAACAGTGCAAACAAAGGCCCTGACGAATTACTTAAGCCAGAGGTGCTGTGTTTCCATCCGTGATGTGGGGTTTCAGCAGGCCCTAGGAGCTTGCGCTGAGCTTGGGGGAGGATCAAATCAGGTACCTGTCAGGTAGAAATCTTGACAGGTGAGAAATTAAATGGATGGAGTGGCCCCCAAGGCCTGGGGGAAAGCATCGAGGGTGGAGAGGGGCCCAGGCACAGACCTGTGTTCTAAAAGCTCCCCCGGCAGATTTCCGGGGCACATTGGGAGCCTTCTTTGAGACTCTGGGTACATGGGCTCCTGTAGGAGGTCACAGGGCAGGGAGGGCTGTCGTATTTGCAGCACAGGCTGAATGCAACATGCAGACAGTGTTAGTATTTGTATGAGCACTCAAGGGGTGGCATAGTGGATACTGGACTTTTCAAGGGTAGGACTTTTCTTTTCAATCCAGTTCCTTGTTTCTTTTGGTCCTTCCTCTCTGGGATGTAAACAGAGACCATAGGTGGTTTCATTTTATTTCTCCCTGTTTCTCTAGTGTCTGTAATAATGTCTGACGCCCAGGAGAATGCAAATATTTGTTGAGTGAAAGTGTCTTGCTCATTGAGGGGAATAAACACACCTATTGCTGTGACACATTCCTATTCCGCAGACCTCCCCTCCAGCCTCTGTAATCAGCATACAGATCTCTTTCCCTTTTGCTTGTTTAAAGTCTGGTCCTCTTATACAAACCTCTCTGCATTTAGACGAGATACAAATAAGCAAATAAACTCATAGATCCAGATCTCGGGTGGAGAAGGGGCTTTGGCCCAGGATGTAAAAGTTTCGAAACTCTAGAATGGCCACAACAAAAAGGGTCTCAGAGGTCTAGCTCAACCCTTTTAATTAAGGGAGGAGCAAAGTGTCGTCGAGTGACCCAGTTATTAAGTCAGACAAACATCCCAACATGAGCTTATAATGAGCTTATTCCAGATTGCTGACAGTAATAAAACAGCAGTGATTGACTCTCAGTACCTCAGTGTGGTCCCTGTGATGAGTCCTGTACATAGGGCTCGCCTCGTTTCTCCTCATGACACCCCACTGGGATTCTTATTTTATTATGGTGAAGCTGAGGCTCAGAGAGGGTCAATAATCTGCTTTAGGTCACACAGTGGGTAGACGGCAGAACCTGGAATTGGATCCACATCTATCTGGCCAAAAAGCTCAGGCTTTTAACAGCCCTATATAATGCCAGGGTTCTCCCTATAGTAGACCAAAAAGGTACTTCCTGGGCTCTAGAGAAAAGGCCATCTTTACACTTAGTACAGTACTGAAGACATCAGGCTCTATTGTCCTTAGACACCTCCATTAGCTCATGTTTAGTCCACCTGTAATGCTCTTCCCTTTTTGCCTTCTCACTAAGCCCATTCTTGTTTCTCAGGTGTTCTCCCCTCTGAAACCCTCTTCTGTGGTATCCCCTCCCTCCCCTCTACCCCCATATTGCAGTGTAGGTATCAGGACCATAAGGACATGCACGCTGATCTTTATCCTAATGGCCTGTCTGGTGAGGGGAGCGCTTCCCCCACACCCCCATGGGGCCTGGCCGGCAGTAGATGTTGCTCATAACAATTGTAGTGCTTCTCACCGCAAGCGACAGAAATCGACTGGCTAGCCTACACCACGGAGGCACGTTTTTGAAAGGGTGTGTGGTGGCTCCTTGAATGAAAGGAAAAGCTGAAGAACCGAGCTCAGAAAGGGCAGGAACAGCAGGATCCCCAGGGGTTCAGGTGTCAGGACGCTACTGCAGGGATGTGGACGTAGGCCCGGGAAGGAGGGACAGTTGGCCTAGGTTTTTGATACTCCTTTCTCCTTGGCATCTTCAAAGAGCAAGGCATTCGTATTGACACAGCCACCGTGGCTGTGCCCAAGGGAGGAAGTGCAACTCCCCAAGGGGAATTGTCCAAAGAAGGGGAAAGGTCTCTAGATAGTAACCGTCCTCTACAGTGACTTCTGTTTCTGGTGCAGATGCCTCCAAGATGTAGCTCTCCCACCGCGGGGCCACCTCCACTCCCGCAGAAATCACTGGAAACCAGGTAGGAGGCCTGATCATTTCTCCAGAGCTGCTGTGCCCTCACACCCTCTTGGGGCTCCTGCATGGCAGGAACTGGCCATGTGTGGTGGTGAGCACGGCCACCATGTCCTGGGCACACCTGCCCTTTCACTGTCAGAGAAGCATGCCAGGCCCCAGAAGCGGCCACAATGTGGCCCAAGCCGTGGAGCAGTCGTGAACTGTGCCTACCTCCTCTGGCCACAGAGGGGCTTTCCTTCCCGTGGGCTAAGGGTCTGGGCCATTGTCACTAAGAAAAGACGTGGCCGGGGGTTGGATTCTCAAAGGAGAGCTGGCTGCAGGTCATCTGTGCCCTCCAGCAGCTCCTCGGGGCTGGGAGCATCCCATCACGTGTGTCTCATTTTTATCAGACCCTCTTGAAAGTCCTTCCTGCTCTCAGGAGCCCTAGAGCCCTGTGACAGTCCAGGCTCCCCAGGGAGAGCCATTTCTCCTATAGGGAGGTTGGTCCAGTTGCTTTGGGGAAGCTTCACATGGCAATGAGCTTATAATGCACTGGCCTGTGGGGTTACCTGGCTGCCATCTGCCTGGTTCACTACAAAATGAACCTATTTCTAGTTCTCTATGTCAACAATTTAGAACATTTCCAAGTTGGGCCCCCTGTGATGGAGATCTAGAGGCTCTACTGTCAAGAGCAGGCTGTCTTTCAGCCAAGGTGTCTGGAGACATTGGCCTTAAGTATGACAGAAGCTTCTCTAGAATGCTGCTGAGTCTCCAGAATGTATGTGTTCAGGACCCCACTTTCTAGAGAGCCACTGTTTCCCTCAGCCTTCAGCCCTAGAGAAAAATGTCAGTGTCAGCGACGGCAGTTGGCCAGTCAGTTTATGAGTTCACTCAAGAGGAAGTCAACACTGATTAACTCACACTGACCAGACTCACAAGAAACCAATGTACCAAGAGATTCTGCTTTATTCACCTAAACAGAGAACTATCATTGCTGAGGAGACTTATCACAAGGTAACCCTTGTGACCACCAGTGGCATTGCCTCTTCTCTGTATAATTAGTGCCCTTTGCTGCAAAATAACCTCTAAGAAAGCAAATTCCCCTGAGCAGACTAGTCAGGGCATACAGAGCCAGAGCAAAGGGTGAGAAGATCCTAGCAGGTGGTGCTCTGGAGCTGTGGCTGGCTAATGTGCTCATCTTTAATGTGGCACAGCGCCCTCCTCCCTGGATTCCATCTTAGACTCACAGACAAGACAGTACTGGCACCTTTCCTCTCTTTTGACCCTACAGGTTGTCTTTTATGACTACGTAACAGTTAGCTCCCATTGATGTAATAGAACTGAGTGTATTCTAGATTTTTCAGAAATGCCAAGGCCTTTTGATTTGGATTTAAATGATGCTCTCATGCCCTCGGCAACATGTTGTCTGACCAGGCTGTCCTCTGAAATGGGCCAGTCTCCTATGTAATGGTTATGATTAGAGGGTGGTTTTTTTCTGAACTTGACCCTAAACCCACTTGACATTGGTAAAACACTTGGAATGTCCTCTGCATGACTGACCCCATGCACCTCCTTCTGTTTCTTTGTTCCCTTTGTGTTTTTTCCAGGGCTCAGAAAAAGCTCTCTTGTAGTCTAGAAGACCTGAGAAGTGAACCTGTGGACAAGGTCAGCCCGTCAGCCTCTCCGTAAAGACTCCTGAGTCACTTCTTACCCAGCAGTGCTGGGATGTACAGGTCCCACTTTATAGAGGCTTTTCTAAAGCTGATGGGGAGACAGGAATTACATGAACATTTTGAGAAAACCGGTCAAGTGTGGCCCAAGGCATTGTAGAGGCAGGACAGGAAATGCTTCCTGGAGTTGATGGAGATGTTGAGGTGTAGGGAGCAGGAAGATGTCAGTTTAGAGCCATGAGTCAGATCAAACCATGGAAGGTCTTGAATCCTGACTCTATATCCCCAGAGCCACTTGGGAGCATTGCAGAGATTTTGAATGAGGAAGTAATGCGAATAAAGTTGATGAGCCCAGGAGTGAGTTATGGGATAATTTAGAAGACAGGAGAGGAAGCTTTTTTGAGAGTCTAGAAAGATATGAGGAGAGCTTTGTGGCCCCATATATGAGGGTGGCCCTTGACCATGTGGGTGACCCCTATGCTGGTTCTTGAGCAAGGTCACTGGAGACCAGGGATGTCCTTCCCTGACGGAGCACCTTAATGGAGCCCTGCTGCCTATGGTCCCTTGGTCTGATCAGTGTACCAGTGCTGGTAATTACAGTGGAAACCCATGAAGGCTGGAGCTGGCAGGGGCCACTGGGCCCGTTCAGTGGCTCTGTTCCTGTGGTCCTGTGCCTCTTGCTCCTCCTGGTCAGATTGCTGGCAGCTGTCCAGAACATCTGTCCGTGACTTGGACAGTGGCCTGTGTTTCCATCATGGCTGGTGATTACCTGACATAAAGATGGGGAGGGAGGGAACGAGCCCTGCAGATATAAGCAGGCAGCTGGTCCTGAGTTGTTGTTTGTGACTAACACTGGCCTCTCTTTCTCCACATGTGTGAAATCCTTCTTGCCACTGCATAGTGTGTCGATGGGAACCAGCTCTCCCCAGTGATAGAACCCAAGGTATATTAACTGCATGCCCCCTGTCATGCATCTGTGGTCACATGTCTGCTGGTGTGTTTTCATTTAGCAGGTTACGGCTTTTGTAACTGTAAAGTATGTTAATCATAACGGGTAAGAGTGCAGGAGGAAAGACAAAGCTTCCTCTACCATTTTCTGTTTATGTGCACCCCGCTGTGTAATGTGATTTCACCTCACTGACTGTGGATAGGATTTATTATTATCTCCGTTTTACAGGCTCAGGAAAAACCCATCTTTAACAAGGCATTGTAGATCTGATTGCTAGGAAGGGGGAATGTTATGACTTCCACATATAATCAGAGGAGTGTGACAGCTCTCATCCTTTCTGTGCTGATGTGTCATGGTTAAACACAGGGGCACACTCAGCGACCGGTGCAAGAATCTTCCTATGACATCCCCTAATGTTGCTGTCTGGCACTTGCTTTCTGTGACTGAGAGCTCATCACATCAGAAGACACATCCTGTGTTTTTTCCCAGCTCTATTAGATACATCTTCTGGACTTCCCTAGAACGTGCGTCCTCTGATCCCAGCTCTCCCCCAGCTGAGCCCATGGAAGGAACCAGTGTCCCCTGCTGCTGACTGCTCCAGAATCAAAGTCCCTCAGGCCCTCTCTGACTTGAACACCCTCTCACGTGCACAGATCACAAGCCTTCCGAGTTTCTATTCCGTCTCCTTAGGGTCAGCACTAGTTTCTCTAGCTTGTGGCCTGGTCCACTCTTGAGCACAATATTCTAGATGGTGTCTAATTGGTGCCTTCCTTGAGCTGGGGACTGCTCTTATAGTTCCTGCTGTCAGTCCAAACCCTGGGGAATGTGATAGTTTCTGTACCTTTGTTTATGTACTGTCCTGGTGTGCTCAGCCTGAGGCAGGAATTGTTCCCTATTTAGAAACAACGAAACAGTTTCTGGGAGGCTCCAGAGAGAGAGAGAGAGAGAGTTGCCTGAGTCCTGTCTGATGTGAAGTCTGTGTTGTGTCACTCTGGTGTGCTACCCTCTCTGTTCTAACTTAAGGCAGCTGAGCAGTTATACACTGCCCCCTGTCTGGGATTTCCATTACCCCCACAACCAGGCTTATTCTTCTGTTCCTTCTGTGGCCTATCCTGACTTTGACCTCCTCTGGCAGCGAGCACTTCCTTCCCAGGTTTCCTTCTTGGGTGAACAGAGCTGAGAGCCCTTTCTGTTACCCTTGATTCCTTTGTTGTCTTTCTTACAGGTCTGCATGGCCCATCCTTGAGTTAGGTTGTGTCCCTTTCCTCCCAGCTCCCCATCAAGCACCCAGGACAGCCCACGTCTGCAGCCGTGGTCATCTTTGTCCTGTCTTCGGGGAGCATATGTGATGGTGCAACCAGAAATCTGGTTTTGAGAGCCCTTCCTTGCTCCATATTTCCTGTGTGATGGGAACCTGGAGTCACAGTTCACGAAACCTTTTGAACATTGCCTTCCCCACAGTCTGTGGTTCTAGGTCTGACTGTGCATCAGAGTAATCTCAAACGCTAGTTTAAAAATACTGACACTGGGGCGCCTGGGTGGCTCAGTCGGTTAAGCGGCCGACTTCGACTCAGGTCATGATCTCGCGGTCAGTGAGTTCAAGCCCCGCATCGGGCTCTGGGCTGACAGCTCAGAGCCTGGAGCCTGTTTCAGATTCTGTGTCTCCCTCTCTCTGACCCTCCCCTGTTCATGCTCTGTCTCTCTCTGTCTCAAAAATAAACATTAAAAAAATTAAAAAAATAAATAAATAAATAAAAATACTGACACTTGGGGTACAGTCCCACAGGGGCAGATTCCCAGGACCGGGTACACCCGAGATCTCTGGTGTTTTCATTAGTGTCCCAGGTAACTGTGGAGCAGTTGGTACACAGACTAGCATTTGGAAACTGTTGGTCTTGCCAGTGTATGATCAGGTCCAATCTCTACCTTGTGGGTCATCGTGAACGTAAAAAGCATGCACTGTCCCTCTCTTAAGGCTCTGGTTATTTCCACCTCACGAGCCAGTTCTTGAACAGTTCCTTGAAAAGAAGCACCTGGGTGGCTCAGTCAGTTAAGCATCCACCTGACTCTTGGTTTCAGCTAAGGTCATGTTTTCACAGTTTCATGAATTCAAGTCCTACATCAGGCTTCATGCTGAGTGTGGAGCCTGCTTGGGATTCTCTATCTCCCTCTCTCTCTGCCCCTCTCCCACTTTCACTGTCTCTGTCTCTCTCAAAATAAATAAATAAACTTAAAAACGACAACAAAAAGAATACCTTGGAAATATAGTCTACTTTTTTCACATGTCTCCTTTCTGAGTTTATTTATTTATAAGGGGTTACCACTCCATGTTCAGTGAGGGAATCAGACTTCAGTTTCTAGGATGATGTATTTATAAGCACACTGAATTCAGAAATTCATTGGACATTTGGCTTCTAACTGAATGAAACTTCAAAAGATGTCTCAGCCATTAAACCCTCCATTACTTTTCTGACTTGTCAGTTGTGAAATCCAAACTTTGCGTATTACTTTTCTTCTGGGCCCAATCAAGTAATCCACAGTTGATTTCCTTGGTAATGTTGCTTCATTTTCTGTTCTTACTGACATGCTTTCGACTGGGTTTCCCTTAGGTTTGTGGGTTTAGGGGGCATTATGCCCTTCTTTTAAAAAAAATTCTAGTATAATTAACGTACAGTGTTATGTTAGTTTCAGGCAGACAATATAGTGATTCAACACTTCTGTATGATACTCAGTGCTCACCATGATGACAGGACTCTTAATCCCCATCCCTATTTCACCCATCCACCCACCCACCTTCCCTCTCATCACCATCAGTTTGTTGGCTATAGTTAAGAGTCTGTTTCTTTTGTCTCTTTTTTACTTTGTTCATTTGTTTTATTAAATTCCACGTATGAGTGAAATTATATGGTGCTTGTCTTTCTCTGACTGCCTTCTGTCCTTCCTAACCAAATAAGTACACTTCTTTCCCTTTATCTTGTTTCTTTGGGACCCTTTCTATGGCCAGGGTGCGTGCGCAAGGCCATTGCACCGGGGCTGAACCTCGGGCAAACTATGATCCTAAGTTCCTAAGGGAATTGTTGGCATGGAGACCCCTGGTCTGTTTTCTCTCCCGAGTTGTGTGTACCTTCTCACTTTGCCTTAATCTGCTATTTTTCAAGATAACTTATTGTAATATATAGATATAATTAATGTATATGATCTGTATTATCAATATATATAATAGGTATACTTTTATTAGAATTTGGGTTTGTATATTCAAAACACCCAAAGGATAATTCATGGCTGTAATTCGTTGAGCCTTCAAGCATTAGGCCAAATGGCAAAGGCCTCCTTTGCGAGATGCTTCCACTTCCTGTTTGGAGTCCACTGCAGTCGGCCCTGGATTTGAGCTTGACTCTGTCCCTGTCTCATTGCATGGCCCTTTCTCAGAACTTTGGTCCCCTTTCCGGGACTGACTGATCTTTGAAAGGTCTCTGAGTTGACCTGAGTGAAAAATGGCCCTTAGAAAGCCAAGCGGTGCCTGTATCCAGAGATTTCCTAACTGGGTTTGATTTTGAGCCTGATAAGCTGATTCAACATGTCTCTTTCTCTCCTTCCAATAGGACGGCCCTTTTCTGGCAGAGCACAAATACCCCACATTACCTGGGAAGCTTTCGGGAGCTACGCCCAATGGAGAGGCTGCCAAGTCAACTCCCATGGCCTCGCAGCCCGACCCCACAGGGGGCAGCCTGCTGAGGCTGAGTGAGTGTCCAGGCCCTGGGCTGGTGGCCCCTGGAGCAGTGGCCTTGGCACATTCCGTTATTGCCCAAGGTCCCTGCACCCACGGTTGGAGAATGTGGGAGCGGGGGTTGGGTGGACGAGATAAGTTGTCCCTCTGGGTGGCGTCACTTGCTGAGACAATGACTCCTTGTCTGGGCACACTATTTCCTTTGGTAAACACTGTAGAGTGCCAGAAACCCAGGCTGGGAGTCCACCCTTTCTTTCCAGCCACAAGCACTCCACCCCATCCCCATTTTCCCTCTTCCAATCTTCCTTTCTTGGCCCTTCTTATCCCATCATTCCTCTGTTCCCTCCTCCTAGACCCCTTCTGCACCCTTCCTGTCCCTCACTCCACCCCTCCTCCTCTGTCATCCTGATCTTTGCTCTCCTGTCTCCGCCTTCCTCTTGCAGCCTCCCTATTACCATTAGGATGATATTATGTGCTCTTCCAAGGGAGAGTGTTTCCTTAGGGAAATGGAGTCAGTGGCCAATGGGCAAGGGTTTCCATCCACAGGTACCGTTTTGGTGCTTAGGGCCTGGAACCATGGAGGTCTTTGCTGCTTTTCATGCAGAGTAGGCCATCTTTCCTCAACAACAACAGATCAGTGGAGCCCAGAAGGGAACATTCTGGTCCCTGCAGAGCTCTCCCTACCTGACCCCTCCTTCCTGGTTGTTCCCTGAGCCAGCCCATGTGTCAGCTTCTGCCCTTGGCCAGTTCTGCCTCTGGCTGTAGGAACTCCAAATAAGCTCTTCAATGAGTGTGTCCTAATAATACGGAGACTCTGGACTTGGAAAGGCTTTGGACCATTCTAGTCTGATCTAAGTGATCAGACTGGCACCCACACAAGAGAAGAGGTGCACGTGGCCCAGTATATCAGACCCTGCCACTGTCCCCCCCTCTCCCTGTGTGTGTGTGGATACCTCAGCCTGCCAGGAAGTGGCCCCAGGAGTATTTGGCCCCTCGTGTGAGGCCTCCGTTCACTGCACTGACCCTGTGGGCCAAGTTCAGCCCCTGTTCCCCCCTTCTTTTCTCATGGGATTGTTTTTCTTTCTGTTTGAGTTTTTCTCTCTTGCTCGATGACTCTTTTGTTTATTTCTTTGCTTCCCTATAACTCTGTTGGGCTGGACTTTGGCCTCTCTTGCTTCTTCATGTGGCTTCTCTACTTCTTGATTGGCTGGAGATCGTGGCCGGAGTGTCAGTGCCCCCGTATTAGGTACTGTACCCTTCCAGGTGAGGTGGAGAGTAAGATGCCCTAGTTTCCCTACCCTAACACCCTCCCCTTCTGGAACATTCAGCCATGTCCCCCTCCTGCCTGCATTCCCGCATCTCCCCCTGGAAAAAGAGGAAGCTCCTTGTTGGAGTTATCCATAAGTATTTGGACCCCCAAAACCTTTAGCACTTGAAGACATTAGCTCACCCAAATTTGAAACGTTAACTTCGCCAGTCCTCAGAGAATCTGGAGTGTGCCTGACCCCCCTGCTGGTCTCTGAGATCTGGATGTAAAGTGCTTCCCTGAAGGCAGAGCAGGGCAGACTCTTCCCCGCTCCCACTGAAGGATGGCCTGGGCCTGGGGAGGAGGTCTCCAGAGGACCCGTTTCTTCCTCTCATTGATACACTATTCTGTTTTTCCCATCTCAGGAGACACAGAAAGTGGTTGGGACGACACTGCTGTGGCCAATGACCTCTCATCCACATCATCGGGCACTGACTCAAGCCCCCAGTCTCCCCTGACGCCAGATGGTAAACGGAGCCCCAAAGGCATCAGGAAATTCTGGGGAAAGTAAGTTGGTGGTCGTGATTATAATTACGTTGCTTAGAATTAGCATTCTTCTTGAATGGGCAAAGAACTGTATAACCCCCTGTTTAATCAGATGTTGAAACAGCAGTAAAAACAGAATGGTCATTAGAAGGATTTGAGTTATCTTGTAGGCCCCAGAGGAGGAGAACTATGAAAGCACTCATTAAATGTAGCAGTTGCCTTACATGTCCTTCATTCCAGGCATCTGTCTGTCCCACAAACCCTGAGTGCATTCTCTGTAGTTTACACTACAATGTACTTTGGGAGAGACACTTGGATGAGACCAATTTCTTTTTTCTGAGGGGTCAGTCTGTGTCTTAAGAAAGATTTGCCGTCCCAGTTGACTCAGTCTGTGAAATGAGGCAGAAACTGGGGCCTCCTACCAAGCATCATTCCTCACTTTGACCCCATATGGTGTGCCCTGAAACCCAGAGGCAGAATTAAAATGGAGGTTGGGTCTGGGGAGCTGTCACAAGTCATGATCCTTAACCTCTGGGGAGGCACTGGGGACAAGTGCTGTGGAGAGTCCTGGGTCCAGCTGCTGTGGCCCTGTGTAGGGGGCTGGTACACTGGCTGCATGCTTTCAGGCCGTCCCCTGACAGTCTCCATGGATTCCTCTCCACATAGAATCCGAAGAACTCAGTCAGGAAATTTCAACACTGATGCTCCGGGGATGGCAGAGTTTCGACGCGGTGGGCTCCGGGCAACCGCAGGGCCAAGGCTTTCTAGGACCAGAGACTCCAAGGGTCAGAAAAGGTAAACCTCCCTCCAGGGTGGAGAGGGAAGGGGGTGCTGAATGCTCCAGAGGTGGAAGGCAGGAGTTTCTAGTGCAAAACTTCTCAACCTTTCCCACTTGGCACGAGTAGACATTGCTCATGTTTTACAGGTACACTAAGGTAAAGGCAAAAGGCTCCCTACAAACCAAGGTGGCTGGTGGGGGCCCTCTGGGCTCCCTGAGGACCTCAGCAGCTCTGTGCCTTGCACACTGGTGCAGCCATTGAAAGCACAGATTCTGGAATTATAGACCCGAGTTGGAATGTGCTCAACTACTTCCTAGCTGTGAGCCTTCAACCAGGTTATATAACCTCTCTCTGCCTCATTTTCCTCATTTGTGAAGTGAGAGGTAAAAAGAAGTATTTTCTTAGAGTTCTTGTGAGGATCACATGCACCACTGCCCATCTAACCCAAGCATCAGTGGTCTGCCATTCATGGGTCCACTTTTTCTAGGAAATCTGAGAAAGGGCGTTGTCTCCCACCCCTCTCTGGGTCAGTCCCCCTCCCACACAGACCTCCACAGGAGGGTGTTGGCCTGTTGCCATTATCCCTCCTAAGACAAAGCACCGCAGTTTGCTGAAGGGTGTTAGCTAAAGGGGGTTGCAGAGGGGATGGGGCACTGGAATCAAAATGGGAACTTTCACATGACTCTTCCATCATGCCCAAACAAAAAAGCATTAAAAGAAGTTACACTTTTCCTGGACTTCCCTAGTAGATACCCTCCAGTTACTAGCTTTACCCCCTTTCCTTAGGTCACCCTATTCTGAGAAAGCATGCCCCCCTTCAGATCTGCCCAGGCAAATCTTCACTCCTGTGTTTTCGGAAAATCCCTTCCCATATCCTCTGTTCCCAGCAGACAATTTCTACAGTGTATTGTCTCCAGCAATGTTCTCCTAAAGTCTGAGTTATTTGGCCAAGATCAGGCTTCTGGGGGCCTTCCTCAAGACTGGATTGTGCCATTTTAAATCTGACCAGTGAAAAGTAACATTAACTCTCATATTTAATCCCTCTGAGATTGCCACACACCAATGCCGAGTGCAGGTGGTAAGATGTGCACAACTCAGATATCAATTCTCAGAAACAATACAGCCTAGATCCCAATGATGAGCAAAGAACGTTTCCCTAAAGCATCATGTTGTTGGCAGACCTGTACCCCCAAGGAAGGGAACCCACCAATGCACACTCCCCCCACCCTGCCACCCTCAGGCTTCTATAGGCTTTGCAGGTGCACACGGGGCCTTTCCACATCCACTCGCACTTTGGTGGCGTCCTCAGACGTCTTCTCCAGGTGCCTTGCAGAGAAGTGTGAGGGTGTGTAGACTTCTGTTTCTGCTCTCTGAGGATCAGGGTGTTGGTGTTTACCCTTCTAATCAAATGTAAATGCTCAGTAAATGCTAGCTTTCCAAGGCAAGAGAATCTAAGGACATGGTTTGAGAAGGCAGAGACCAATTCACAGCCCTTAAAAAGTGAGCCAGAGAAAGCTTATACGTTCCAAGAGCATTCCAATGTACTAGCAATTTTTAAATGTAGACTTCAACATCTTTGATTCTTCAGAGATGAAAAAACAATCTGCAGTAAGGTTGAATGATGAACCTTGGCTCCAAATCTGGCAATTTCTTTAGGGTTGATTCTTGAAGGGAAATCACTGGCAGGGGTAGAAGAACTTTTCTAAGACCCTTCAGCCCTTTTTTCTTAACATAGGACTGCATAGTTAGGGGGCCCATTTTGCCATTCTGGGCAACCATTTTGGGATGGGGTAACCGAAGTCAGGAACTTTCTCTGCTGAAGGAAAAATGGCATTTCCACCCACAGAGCTGCTTTGTTTGAATGTCTTTGTGCTTTGTTAACCGGAACAGTGATGATGAAGGGAAAGAAAATGACGTCCTGAGGAGATTGCTGCATTTATACTACCAGTGCTGGTGGTAACAACATGTGTTGGCCGGTAGAAAAGAAAGAACTTTATTACTCGGAAGCAGAAACTTGATAGAAGCTAAGGTCCTCTGGTATTTATAGATGTTTCGGTATAGCCTTATAAAATATCGCCAACAACATCCCTGTAGGAAAAACACTTTGTTACAGCAAGTCTCCAGCCCCAATCTCTTTCTTTTCCTAATGAAATATTTCTTTTTTAAGTATCATATTTGATAGTGACACTTTATAGGACTCCTCTCTGAGGTTATAGAAGAAGGAATTTTATTGTCTTTTTTCCTCTGGTATCAGGTTTTACTGATTTGCATCCCAGGAGGCACTGCTATAGAGGGTGCCTGTCACACCCACAAAATACTACATTTTTATTGTTAATTTCGTTTGCATATGTTTGTCATTTTTCTTGAGCTGTCTGCATTGTTTTGCCCATTTTTGTTAGTGTCTGTCTGACAAATTTCTGTCTGCTCTCTCTATATTAAGATATTAAGCTATGTCTCATTGTGATAAATTATTTTTTAGGCTTCTCGCAGAATTTTACTTTATTCTCTGACAGTTTGATATATGGAATTTTTATGTTTAAACTGAGGTTCATGAACTTTTCCTTTGTGGTTTCTTCCATATTAAATGTTTTTGACGATTTGTTTTTCAAGTTTATTTATTTATTTTGAGTGAGAGAGAAAAAGGGTAAGTCAGGAAGGGCAGAGAGAGAGGGAGAGAGAAAAATCCCAAGCAGGCTCCATGCTGTCAACCTACGAACCGAGATCATGACCTGGGCTGAAGTCAGATGCTTAACTGAGCAAAAAACTGTGTTCAAATCTTCTCTTAGGGATTTATTTTGGTATGTGGTGAAAGGTAATTTTATTTTTCCAAGAAAAAGCAGCAGTGTGTAATGTATAAGTCAGGCAGACTCCATCACATGGTTGGATCTCATCTTTGTGCAGGGATTTTCTGAGTTGGTCTCCTGAGTCTACTGCCCTTTGAAACTGTAGCTTTATGAGGGTTTCTAATCAGACTATTTTATTGCCTTTCTCCTGTATTCATGGTCAGTGTCAGGTTTATCCTGAATGTGAGAAAGCCTTAGCTTCAAGGTCCTTTACTTGCACCTGAGTGTCTTCTAGTATCTAGAGAGAGTCTAGTCAATGTGCTGGTGTTGCCATGGGTTTCGCAAAATTTTCCTAAGGTATTTTAACACGTCCAGTTTGGGACTGCCAACTCTACTCCAACCTTCCCATTGTCTACATATTGCCTTCTGTCAAATGACGTTGGAGCAGCATGGGCATTTTGGGGACCTGGCTAAGGGGAAGTTGAGTTTTGGGTATCCATTTGGTTTGGATTTGTTGGGATGTGCATATGTGGTTTGCACTCACTTCATGTTTAGTTGACTAGCTGTCCAATATAAAAATGGCTCCAGGATTACTGCTACTTCCCAATGTGCCAGTTTGCCCAGCACTCTGATACAAAGACGCACAGTTGGAGATCATGTCCCAGTATGAACATGCACTCTGATATAAAAAGGCAGAGTTGGAGATTGAGTCCCAGTATAAATGTGTCCTTTGGCACTCAGTATCAGAAGTATGGGGTGGTGGAAAAGAAACATTTCAGATGTATAAAACCAGAAGCTATTCTGTGAAAACTTTTTCCAGTTGTTAGATCTGCAAAATCCCAGGCAAGGGATTCAGTTCTCTTGGACACTTAGGGAAAAGAGAAGTTCTGTCTAGGCAGAAATGCACTAACGAAGCTTATACTTCATATGTTCTCCCTCTTTCATGGGGAAGGCATATCTGATAACTTGTTACATCGTTTTAACTGCGATTTGGAAAGATGTTTTGGAACATGTCAGTAAAGCAAGGGATTTGGCTGTGTCTGAAAGGTACCTTCTCTGTCCTCTCTAAATGACTTAAAAGTTTGTTCAGCTAAGGCCCTGGGCGACCCCGGAACTGAGAGAACCTGGGGTGGGGGCAGGGCTGGGAAGGGGGAAGAAGGTGAAGAAGAATCAGGGTCTGCTACTGTGAGAACAACCCAGGGGTGGGAGGGTGGAGACCATTTACAAAGAGGGACATGGGAATTCTGCTGAAGATAAGCACCAGATTTTTAGAAGGTTCTGAACATGTGTACAAGACCGAGATTTTCAAATTATCTCAAAAACACTTATTTTTCCTTCAGAGCTGAAATATTCCTCTGGTATATCAAATACCCATTTTTACCAATTTCCAGAAACCAGAAAAGGAATGCAATAAAAAACTAATAGAATGTGAAAGAAAAGTGATAAAATGCACATTTGAAATTGAAAGTATTCTCACATTAACAATAAACAACAACAAAATTCCAGATCATACCCAAAGCGGTAATTCGTTGAAAGCAAAAGATAAATTCCAAACAAAATCCATGAATAGTTTCCTAGATTATTGTTCCTATAAAGTGAGTCATATGAGCACACTGGAAAACTGAAATGTCTTGATTTCTATGGGATGGAATATATCGACAAAGGTAACAAACTCATAAAGGAATTAATAAAAATATGTCTAGATTTCATAATGTTTTTCAGTTTCATTATTTGTACTTTTCTTAGAGGGCCCCCCAAATTTTGTAAGTTCTAGGTCTCACAAAACCTGGATCTATACCTACTCATGTCTCATTACAATCCAGATTCTAGACTCCCAGTTGTCTGGCATTTACCCCAAGGCACCTAGAATCACATTTTCTTGTCATTCTGGTCTTCTAACTCTTTCACTTTAAGAATAACTCAGCCAGGCATTCAAATATATATATATATACATATATATACACATATATATGTATATATATATATATGTATATATGTGTGTGTGTGTGTGTGTATATATATATATGTATATATATATGTATATATGTGTGTGTGTGTGTGTGTGTGTGTGTATATATATATATATATATATATATATATATATTTTTTTTTTTTTTTTTTTTTTTTTTTTTTTTTTTTTTTTAACCAGTGTGTTGGGGTACTTTTCTGGAAGGAACCTTACAGGCTCTCCGGTTTTCTACATTCCATAAATCCTGCTTCGTTTTTTCCCAATGAACATAAGAGTCGCTTTGTCAACCTCCCTCGCCCCAGACTCCATTGAGGTTTTGAGTGTACCATTATAGTCACACTTTAAATGAAAAATTAATGTCTTTAAGAACTGATGGCTTTGTAATACCCAGTCATCCTGTCTAGGAACACGAGCTAGCTCTTCATTTATTCATGACTCGATGCTGCTCAGTTGAGTGTTACAGTCGCCACCTCCCCCTGCACTGCCCCCCACCGCCCCCCCCCCCCCCCCCCCCCCAGCACACAACACGTACACATTGCTTGTAAAAGCAACTCCTGGACATTTTAGCATTCTGGTTGCTATAAGTGGGACTTTTAAATTACCTTAAGAGAAATGTTAGTATCTCTGCTATGGATTTTGTAAGTCCCATAAATACTATGTATGTGTCTTATAAGTAGCCACCTTACTGAGTTCTCTTAGATTTTCCAGGTAGGCAGTTACCTCATCTGAGAAGAGTGGCTTGCTTTTCCTTCTACTTTGTATCCTCCTTTCTCTCTCTTCCTGAACTGGCTGCACTCTCAGACCAGTGTGATTAGTCCTGATTAAAAACATTATTTTTATTGACTTTAATGTGAATGTCCCTAGTGTTTCATTAATAAAGGATTAGTTGTTTAGAAGTTGTTTTTAATGTTTTTTTTTTTAATGTTAGAGAACTGACCCCCTTCTCCTAGTTTTCTATACATTTCCCTAAAAACACTGTTGATCCACAAAAATCTTGTCAATAACATGATTGGTTGTAGATCGTCCTCCAAATGGAGCGTGACTCTGGGCTTGTGGCACACGGTGCCCAGTAAGTGGACGGATGGCGCGTAAACACAGCCTCCCGGGGATCGCAGAACTGGCCCCTGCTGACAGTCACTGCAGACTCGAAATTCAGACCAGGTGTTATCAAAGGAAACTCTAGAGTCTACCGCAAATGAGAATTATAGTGGAATTTTGTACAACTAGACCCCATGTTGGGATGGTTTAAAACCTAGTTCCCTTTTTTATGTGGCTCCGTTGTGTTCAGATGCAGCCTCAGGCTCTCCCACTAACAGGGACATGTTGTCTTCCTGCTTCCCAGTGACGCTGGTGCCCCCTTTGCCCAGTGGAGCACAGAGCGTGTGTGTGCGTGGCTGGAGGACTTCGGCCTGGGTCAGTACGTGATCTTTGCCAGGCAGTGGGTGACTTCTGGCCACACTTTACTGTCAGCTACCCCTCAGGACATGGAAAAGGTAAGGGCTGAGTCCTGGGAAGGAGGTTCCCATTTCTCCTCAAACCAATGTCTGGGAAGGTGAGGCCCCCACTTCTCTATCCCCTGCCCTTACACACACACACACGAGGGTGGGTGGAAGAGGCTGAGATTTCCTCTGTCACTGCAGGTTGATCCCTTGCACTGTGCAGGGGTCCCCAGGTGGACTTCCATGACGCCCTCTGAGGGTCAAACTGCCAGCTGGAATTTCATATCTGTCTTCATCTTTCAATTTCAGGAGTTAGGAATTAAGCAACCTCTGCACCGGAAGAAGCTGGTTTTAGCAGTGAAAGCCATCAACACCAAGCAGGAGGAGAAGTCCGCACTGCTCGACCACATCTGGGTGACACGTAAGGACCGGCAGTATATGTAATATGTTTCCAGTAGCTCCTAAGGGTAAAAAAGCATTTCCCTGGGAGTATGTGGCTCACAGACTGCAATCTACTTGGGAAAGGCACGTAGATTACTAAACCTTATGGGGAATACAGCTGCACTTCAAGATGATGATTTGTTGCTTTTTATTTATTTATTTGCATGTATGGTCTCCCATTCTTAGGAGCCCTAACACACCCATTTCTTCTGGTTTCTGTAGGTTGGCTTGATGATATTGGCTTACCCCAATACAAAGATCAATTTCATGAATCCAGAGTTGATGGGCGAATGCTACAATATCTGACTGTGGTGAGGATTTTCCCTTTCAGTGTTTCAGTTGTCCCTGCAAGCACTCAGCTCAGGTATCCCCACAGCAGTTATTTTAAACCTGATTCCACCTCCTCCCTCATATTCTTAGGGTCTTTAAATAGTATTGTTCATCACAGAAGAGGTCGGAAGTAGCAGAGTACGAACACCATGCTACAAAAAGCTGCTGTGTCCACATGCCCCTTCCTGAGATGTGGTAGACTTGTCTGTGTGTGGTCTGGGAAGGAAACTTAAGGATCTTAGTCACTTTGGAAATTCGGGTTTATTAACCAAAACATTTCTCTTCCAGAATGATCTCCTCTTCTTAAAAGTCACGAGCCAACTACATCATCTCAGCATCAAGTGTGCCATTCATGTGCTACATGTCAACAAGTTCAACCCCCACTGCCTACACCGGCGGCCAGCTGATGAGGTAAGGAGAGGACAGTACCTATCCCGGTAACCCTGAGTCAGGACACATGCACGATTGGGTGTGAGAAAACAAGAATGACCTCAGCGCAACATGGCTGCCTTTCGGACCAGGGCGCTTAGGATTCTTCCCTTTGCTAGTGCCACATGGTGCCCCAAACACCCGTTGCTTGCATTTTGTGTCCCACAACGGACA
Organism: Panthera onca; assembly: GCF_046562875.1. Classification (NCBI taxonomy): domain Eukaryota; kingdom Metazoa; phylum Chordata; class Mammalia; order Carnivora; family Felidae; genus Panthera; species Panthera onca. The sequence continues at coordinate 50,554,576 of NC_138348.1, read as the reverse complement.
TTAGACCTCCAAGCTCCCACCGCTCTTGGGGGGACACATGCTCAGGGCCAGAGGCGATAACAGCAAGTCTTTCAAAGCCATTGCAGTGATCAAAGATGATGAGCAAGTGGAGCAAAGGAGAAGGAGGGGAAAGCAAAACAGACAGATGGGGTCAAAGTAGACGGAGGAGAAAAGGAACCAGACATTTCAGAACAGATCCCCCTACTTGCAGATATGAAATTAACTGACCTCCAGTCCAGGTGCACAGGGGATCCCTGTGCAGGTTTTGCTAGGGCAGAAGTCACATAGGTAAACACAGCAACCCTCATTCTGGAGAAGTGCCTGATAATGTTCTATATTACCTCAGAGTGCTTGTTGGGCCCTGTCTGCTATATTCCTAGGATCTAGTATAACCCTGCTGTAAGATTAACTCTGCTTCCTGAGGGATTAGAAACTCCTACCCCTACCTTCCATTTCGTTTTTGTCGAATACAAATATGTTTTGGATGCCTTCTGTGTGTCAGGCACGGTGCTGGACATTCTGAAGACCAAGATGCCACTTATGTATAAGCGTCTTAATGTGTGTTCCCCTAAAACATTTGGCCACGCCATGGAGATCTTTTGTCTGTAAAACACTTGGCTCGTAAATGATAGTCCTCTTTAAAGTTTTGTTGAATTACTGAATGAATGACTCCATGCCTTCATTTACTGGTCCCAGTGTTAACCAGATGATTAGGGAGTCTCAGGATTCTGTGCCATCAGATATTTCAGTGTAGAAGAGCTTGCAAGATTCTGTGAAAGCTCTACTACTTGGAAACTGGGAAGGCTCTCGGATGGCTGGGATGGCTGCCTGGGTCTCTGGGCATGAGGGCTGCCTTCTGGTCAGGCATCTGAGGCAGGCTTATTCGCAGGGGCTGGCCCCCAGAGAAGACCACAGGTAGGACCTATTAGACCTAACTTTTTCACTCTCCTTCTCCCTCTCACAGAGTAACCTTTCTCCTTCAGAAGTTGTACAGTGGTCTAACCACAGGGTGATGGAGTGGTTGCGATCTGTGGACCTGGCGGAGTACGCGCCCAATCTTCGTGGGAGTGGTGTCCATGGAGGCCTCATTGTGAGTGGCTCTTTAGCCTGCTTTGGCATTCAGAATGCTATTCAGAAACTTATTTCTGGGCTATTCAGAAACTTATTTCTCAATGGCCAGACATAAATCCTAGTAAAAAAATAGCCCTTGCTTGCATCAATTGAAATCTCAAAATATTTGATAATTTGCAATTGGGAATTAACATACCTCATGGAAACAGGATGGTTTCTGGAAGAACTTCTGTAGCAATAGACCCAGAGGATTCCCAGGACAAATGGGTTGCATGTCAGACTGTACCTAGAGTGATGCAGCGGCTGGGGAAGTGAGGGGCTGGCCACCAAAATGTAACTTCCTGCTTGCCACGATATGATCATGATGGTCACTCAGATCTGTCAAGTGGTAAAGCCAGTGGGGAAATGAAGGGATGGTTCAGATGTCAGAGTGGACCCTGGGAGACCATCTTATCCAAAGAGTCACAGCTCTCTGCTGGCCTGTGAAAATGAGGTTGTCAGTCAACAAATGTGGTAGCCAGGCCCTGTGCCAGGAAAAGAGAGGGGAGTGGGATACAGGACAAGTGGATAAGCTTCAGCCCTTGCTCTGGAGGCACCCCTGGGCCCACGGAGGCCTGCTTCTCACTGTCGCCACCTGGAGCCATCTGTGGTCATCACTGCGTGGCTCTGTCTGTGCTTTCTTCTTAGATCCTGGAGCCCCGCTTCACTGGGGACACCCTGGCTATGCTTCTCAATATTCCACCGCAGAAGACGCTCCTCAGACGTCACCTAACCACCAAATTCAATGCCCTGATTGGTCCTGAGGCTGAACAGGAAAAGCGAGAGAAAATGGCCTCCCCGGCTTACACACCACTGACCACCACAGCCAAAGTCCGGGTGAGTTGCCAGGCCCTCTCTGGGGTGGTCACAGGGGCCCGCCTTCTAGCACCCATGTTGTACTGAGTTTGGCCCAGTGCCTGGAGCCAGACCAGCGTGTGCCGCCTGGACGAGGAGGCTCTCTCGGGTCCTGCCCCGAGAGCTCGGTCTCCTTGTCCGTGTTTGTTAGGCCAGTTCCCTGCCATACCCGGGTCCAAGGAAGAGAGTACAATTTTCTTTGCACAGACACCATGTCCAGGAAGCATCTCTTCTCAGGCAGCTGGCACTTGTCCTCTACCCCAATGCCACCTTGACTCATCTTGCAAGTAGATGAGTTCATGATTCTGAGTTCCCTTCAGTCAGGCTCATCTGTGTGCCATGGGGTCTGAGAACTGTCCTGGGGCACCTGGATGGCTCTGTCAGTTAAGCATCTGACTTCGGCTCAGGTCATGATCTGACAGTTCATGGGTTTGAGCCCCATATTGGGCTCTCTGCTGTCAGCACAGAGCCTGCTTCAGATCCTCTGTCCCCTTCCCTCTCTTCCCCTCCCCGCCACCAAATAAATAAAAACATTAAAAAAGAAGAACAACAGCTGTCCTGCCAACACAGGGAGCGCTCCTGTTCACAACTGGCCGTGATTGCCTGTGCTGTGGAGGTGGCCAACACACAGCGGCCCAGGGGGCCAGAGATTATACAGGCACCAGCACCACTCACTGGGGTCTCTGAATCTCACAAAGCCCATTAGAAACTGCCTGAGCCGCACTGTCCTCAGACCGTGTCCTTCTTAGACTGCAGACCCACAGACAGAATCTCTGGAGGCCAGGCTGGCCCTGTCCCCAGCAGCACGGTGATGCCTAGGTTTAGCTACAAGTCACACACAGACCTCCTTCCCCAAGGGAGCAGGACCAGAAGTGTGTCTGGGGGATACCAGCAGAAGTAGCGCTGGGTGAAGCTAGAGCAAGCAGGAAGGGCCACCTGGGGCTCTCCAGCATGGCCTCCCCAGGGCAGGGGGCGCTGCGAGCAGCTGATGCAGCAGCTGTGTGAGACGGGTCCTCCACCTCAGCACCCTCTAGAAGCTCCTAGGCGCCTCCCCACCCCCGGGGGGGAAGTAGAATGTCACTCATGGGACAGCAGAACCTGGGTTTCTCGCACACAGTCTTGAAGGAGCAAGATTCTCCTTCCTCGTTCGAGATTATTTATCTGTTGCCTGTCCCTAGCTGGGAGCTCTATTTTGTTGAGATTTTTTTCTAGAAGTAGTTTGCCTCATTCCTTTCCTCATGGGCCTGCTCTTAACCATATTGTGAGTCCTGTCTGCACACTGACTTGATAATCTCACATTTGTTGTGTTTTAGCCAAGGAAACTGGGATTTTCACATTTTGGAAACATAAGAAAAAAGAAATTCGATGAATCGACAGACTACATTTGCCCAATGGAGCCCAGCGACAGTGCTGGTGACAGTCACAGGGTCTACAGTGGCTACCGGGGCCTCAGCCCCCTCGATGCCCCTGAACTGGATGGGCTGGACCAGGTGGGACAGATTAGCTGATGGCCTTGTTACCTGTCTTCTCTGTGCACCCAAGAACTTCACAGTAACACTGCGTGTGTCACCATATAACTGCACCTCACCCCCTGCACCTGTGCATGCCTCGCAGAGAACATTCCAGCTGTTGTGTACCCCAGGCCAGTGTCTTTGAACTCTGAGGGTGGCCAGGGTACGGAGTTGCACTTTTGCTAAGGGGCCAGGCTTTGGGGACTGTTGCCAGAGGTGGACTCGGGAGGAAAGACACAAAGATGCTTGTATATTTTTGTAATTCTTAATGGCCATGTTCAGCACCGGTGGAAACACACGAACTTGGACACTGGTCCAGAGGTCACGGATGATTCCCAGAGGCTTGGCTCTCGGGCCCTCCACTGTGCTTCCAGTTGAGGGGCGATCTCAAGTGCCTTAGGCCTGTGGCCACAGAGTCTTGGCTGAGATCCAAGGGACAGCAGCAGGGATTTCTGCCACAGTGATGGTGTAACTGTGTTGTGCCTTAATACAGAGGTGGTCGCTTCTTTCTGGTAATAAAAACAATATTTATGTAGAAAGCAAACAGGGCCGTGTAGCTCTAACCTCACTGGGGGATGAGAGCTGGGCACAGCTGGAGAGGGAGTGCTGTGTACGGCATGGCCTGAGAGCTGGTAGCACCGTGCCAGTCCTTGGCCAGGTGCACTCAGCCTTTGCCAAGTGTCATGGACAAGGGGGCTGGAGCAAGGAGGGACCCCGTATTCTTCAGAAGGGTCCATGGCCTCTTCACTTCAGGCTCCACCCACCTCCCTCTATGAAGCCATGGAAAGCCTTGTGCTGACTGTAGGTCACATCTGTCATGCAGACCCCAAAGTTGGTTTCTGTTTCAGAGGCATGAGCCACCTGGGGGGAGTGGGGGGAGACAAGAAAGTGGCCTCGCTGATAATAGCCTCTTTTCTTTTGTGTGGTTTGTCAGCTTCTCTGTTATTGGCCTGGCTGGGCCCATAACCAGCGTGGGGGTTGGTCTGTCTGTTGGCAGAAATGGAACAGCCCTGTCCTCCTGATTTAGAGTCTGGCTAACTGATAATGGCTCTTCCAGATGGGCCTTGTCTGGACGGGGACTGAGGGAAAGACACATCTTGCCAGTCTGGATTCCTGCTCATGAGATTCCAGTTTGCCCTGGGGCAGGTTTTGGCCCTGCCGGGTCCCCTGGACCTCGTCTGCAGAATAACAGTGGCATCGTAACTGGCGGCAGGGGCAGGGCTCGATGGCCCCACTGAGGGCACTCTGCTTCTGTCCCAGATGGAGACAATGCCAAGATTTGCTTCTGAAACTACCAGCGGCCCCAGGGATGGCCGATGACCACAGGCCATGACCTCCTGCCGCTGTCCCCCCGCCCCCCTCACTGAAGTCAACCAGTGAGAACTGGACAAACTCTCCAGCTGGCATGGCTGGTGCTTGATCCCAGTACCCAGGACACGAAATGACAGGTGCTCCTTAGGGCGGGTACCTGGACCTTGCTGTCATAGAGCCCCAGGGCAGGCTTGGGCCCTTTTTTCCTGTAGTCTTCTGGTGAGAGAATCTCTGCATGTGCCTGTTTGCAAACCCCACCTGGAATTAGATCACTAGATCTCTGTGCAGCCTCAGGCAAGGCCTGTATCCCTTTGTGGGCCTCAATTTTCCCACCTAGAAAATGAAGGGTTGTACTTAAATCCCTCAGAGGATGCTTCTAGATCTACGGTGTCTAACTAGGCTTAAGGAAGGAGCAGACCAGCATTACCTGAGGAGGAGGGGTCGAGGGAGGCCCCTGGTAGTGAGGAAGGTCTATGAGCAGCTCCCTGAAGGTGCCCACCTGTACCTGTCCAGGGTCCTATTGGCACCGGAAATTGTGGTTGTATTCAGCATCCCGAGACCTTCATCCCTGCCGCTCCCTGCTCCTGGAGCTAGCTGGAGCACTGAGCGTGTGCGGAAGGGAAGGGCTGCTTCTCACAGGCCATCTGTGCCCTCTTCCCGTGTGCCCCCAGTGCCGGTGCTGGCGTGGCCCAAAGGAGTGTGTGCGCACGGCTGTGTGGGAGACCAGAAGCCCTGCCCTTCCCAGGGACAGAAACAGCATGTGCTCTGCCCACCTGTCACTCCTCAAGCCTGTCCCCCTCCTCGCCCACTCCCCCAGGACAGGACTTGCATGCCATCTCTGTGAATCACAAGCTGAGTCCACGTGTGTTGACCAGGCTGCCGCCCATTTTACAGATGGCGCCTTCGGAAGGCACTGTGACGCAGATAGGGCTCCTCTCCCAAGACATTCACCGTCTCACGGTAGGATTCTGACTCCTCTCTCCACAGCAGGACAGGTGCCGGGGTGGCCCCGTGAGTTTGGTACAGTGGTGCACAAGGCCTGAGACCCCCACCCCACCCTGAACCTGTGTCATCAGTGCCTCTGCCAGGGATCCGCAGGATGGTGCTCGGCATGGTGGCCTGAGGTGGAGCCAGCTCTGTGGTAGAAAGCAGCCCAGAAGCTTCTCCATTGGCCTGCTGCTGGGCCTTGAGCTGGGCCTTGAGTTGCTAGGGGCACTGAGACAGGTCCTGGGCCCTGAGCTGAAACCAGCTGAAGTGTGCCGGGTCTCAGTTGTCTTCCCAGGCTCAGGGCTGGTGAGGAAACCACAGTGCTTGGCAGTTCTGGGTCACCTGCCTATCAGCCTGGTGCCCGGGCCTCATCTCAGACCTGCTGGACACTGTTCTGCCCTCTCTACCCTCGACATATGTATTTCCTGTCAGGCTTCTGACTTTGTGGATATCATGGGCACGTGAACATGTCCTGATGTGCCTCATGAGGACAAGCTGTATCACAGGGAGGCAGCATGGTGTTGGGGAGGAGTGAGCCACTTTGGAGTGAGGCCAATCTGGTTCAAGGCCCTGCTTTGCCTCCTACTAACTCTGGAACCTCAGGCAAGGCATTCTCTCTCCACACCCCAGCTTAGTTATCTGTAAAGCAGAGCTCATAATATCCTCCTTGCAAGGCTTGTAGGCAGGCTAGAGCTGGCAGTAAAAGACCATCCACAGCGAAGATTCACATTTTTGAGGCCCTGTACCTCCAACTGCCCATTAGTCCCTGGATGGTCCCATCACTGAGCCCACTGGTGTATCATCTGTCCATGTTGAGGCTCCTGTCACTGTCCTTCACTTATCTATCGAGGCACATTAAGAAGGCTGTATCCAAGGGCAAGACTGAAGTAGAGGGGGAGGCAGGGTGATCTCCCTGAATCCAAATGGGACCATTTTTATTTAACTTTTTTTTTTTTTTTTTTTTTGGCTCATACACTGAAATGAATGCACCCAACCTTGCCCTCATTACCACTAGTAGGCCTTTGGTGGTCTTGAAATAGCAATTTTACCTCTAAGGTATGAGCAGTGCATATTCTTGATAGTGCTGTCTGTTCTGATTCAATATGTGGGGGTCCTGGATCTCATGAACTTAGAGGGTGCTAGTGTCAGATGGGACCACACCAATGTGTCCCACTGCTTCCCATGTAGCTGCCACAGGGCAGCCCTGACCAAAACCCTGTTCAACTACCCCTTGGGCCCGTGTCCTTTCAGACTATGCTGAGCCAGGACCAGCTGCTGAACGACTCTCGCCTGGCGGCTCCCAACCCTGAGGACTGGAGATGACTTTCTTCATGGCCAAGAGGCCAGAGAGGCACGTGTGGGGGCCCCAAGTCTCTGCTTCAAGGGGGGCTGGCACAGCCACCCGCAGAGTCCAGACGGGCTGGCAAGACATCTTGGAACGTGGGTGCTGACAGGAGCGAGCAGAGTGGTGAACAGATGTCAGGGGGTGGGCCCAGGGGGCCCCATGTTTTCAACTGTACTGTGCTCTTCACCACAGCTTTTATACCTTTTGTACTTTTATACGTGGACTGCACCCTACTTCTGTGGGGAGGGCAGTGAGACATCAGCACAGACTCGATTCAATGGCTCACGCTCTTCCCTGAGACAGTTGGGAGGTTCTTAACACCAAAGGGAAAGGGCAATGAGTTCATAAAAGCTCTGCTGTTAAGAAAATCCTGAAACAATGTTCTGGCTGTACTGGAGTGGCTGGAATGAAAGGGGGCCCCTCCTGGGCTGCTTCCACACACAGGGAGTACTTCATCCACAGGAACCTGGCTAGGGCGTTGGTGTTCAGGGTGACTGCAGGGAAGGAGCCTCTCTTCCCACTGCCCCAACTGCCCTCATCCTACCCTCCTCTGCAACAGAGGTTGTCAGTGCTGGGCCTCCTCCAGAGCAGAGACCTCTCTAACACGTGCAGGCACTCAAGCTCACCCTAGCTGACAGGCAGCACAGGCTCCAAAGTGCGGTTGTCTGATCAAATGGCTCCCCCCAGTGGACAGTGCTTGCTTACCCCCAAACCAACGGTTCCACCGCCACTCGCCATCTTCCCAGAGCAGCCTGTTCCCCTGGGGTGTCTCCTACCTCACCCCACATGCCCCAGCCATACTGTCCCTCCCAAACGGTCTCCCCACTTGGTAGAGCCCTGTCCTCTTCCTCCCTGTGGTGGCTTGGGCCTCCTCTCTCCTCTGATTTCCAACGCTGGTCTCCTCCTTGGTCCATTACCCTCCCAATTGGTCCCTCCAAAGGTTCTCTACCTTACCCCAGAGTGGCCTTCCCAAAGCACTGTTTTGATCCTGTTACCTTTATGCTCAGAACGCCTCAGTTCCAGAAGCCAGAGTAGAGTTCAAAAGCCTTTGCTAGCACCCAAGGCCATTCAGAAGCCACTCTGTAGCCTGTGTCTCTGCGTTTCCCCCACCGTGGGACCTACTTTTCCCCCGTGGTCCCCTTCACAAGACCCAGCATGACACCACTTCTTTCAGGAAGCCTTCACTGATGTGTTGGTTAGAGGTCCCTGTGTCCCACTGTGTAGTCTGCCCTTGAGCCTGAGCCCTTCTTGGCTCACCCTGAAGTACTGTGTCTTCCTTTCCATAGCCTCTCAGCACAAACTCACCAAGCAACCTCCTATGCGTGGGCTCCTGTACAGACCGGAATAAGAGCCAATGCTGGTCCTTAGACTGCTTAGGGGCTCCATGCTGCCAAGTTCCCCAACCACCCACCCCTTCATATGTGCGGGTTAAGCATGTTCCATGCCAGGCTAAGAAGGGCTACAGATACAGACAGGCATGAATGTCAAGGTCTTTGTCTGAGGGTGCTGATGGTCTAGTGGGGGGTGCACATCTGTTTCAAACAAGCGTGCGCTGAAAGTTACAGAGGCTCCAGTAGAAGTCTCTACAGCCTGAAAGAACAAGGTGTCCTTTTTAATGGAGAGCTGGGGGAGGGGACTGAAAATGACTTGGATTTCAGAGATGAATCAGGTTCCCCAAGGGTGCCAGAGGGGAAAGGCATTCCAGGCAGATGGATGTGGAACATGCCAGCACATCCCAGGAAGTGCCCAAAGTTGCTAAAACCAGAGAACAGTTTCTCAACCTCTGTGCTGCTGTCACTTAGGGCTGAATAATTTGTTGTGATGAGGGCTGGTTTGTGTGTTGTAGGAGGTTTCGCGGCATCCTCTATCCCTGTCTGGCAACAGCATGCCGCCTCTGATTGTGACAACCGAAAATGTCTCCAGACTTTGCCAAATGTTCTGGGGCGGGGGGGGGGGGGGGGGGGGGGCAAAACTGCCCCCTAGCTGAGAACCACTGGGCCACAGAATGGGGTAAAAGTGGGAGGCCCAGGGAAGGAAAAATCTGGTGAAGTCAGCTGGGGTCAGATCAGGAAAGGCCCTGTGAGCCAGGTCCCTGTGATTTATCTTGGAGACACAGGTGGCCAGGCGGGGACTAGTAAAAGCAGGGGACAAGCATGGGAAGATGTGTGTTAGAGAAAAATATCTTCGAGTAGGCTCTTCCTCACCCTATAGCGCCTGGCAGAGTATCTTTCCCCAAGTAGGGGATTTGCTGAGGGGGTGCTGAACACACAAATGAGTGAAGGCTCACCGCCCCCAGCCCCGCCACCGTGGCACCCCTACTGGCCCTCAGGGGATCATCCCTGTAGGCAGGGCATAGCTGCACTTCAGTGAGATCTCTAGAGCCGTTTTCCCTTGTCCTGTACCCCCCCCCCCACACACACACACACATGGTGACACCAGGTTGCAGCAACACTACCATCCAGTTTCTGTAGAAAGGGAATGTCTTGGATTAAACACAGCCGGATCTGAAGCCCACCCCTGCCACCTCCTGTTGGAATGACCTAGGGGCAATAACTTCATCTTGGAGCCTCAGTTTTCTCCTCTGTAACTTGGAGAATAACTCCCCCCATAGAATCTCTGGCTTGTTATGAGAATGATGAGAAGTAAAGTGCAGAAAGGTTCTACCCACTCACAGTAACAGAGAAGCATATCAGCCTGGCCAGGAACAGCAGAGGCCATCGTGGTCAGTTGTATGATTTGGGTTTAGCAACGTGAAGGATTTAAGGAATAGCTCCTGGAGCCTACTCTTGTTTGCAAATTCAGAAGCTGCTATATTAACCACCCTGGGCACCACACTGGGATGCCAGGAAAACCACAGCCCTGGCCTGTGTTTGTTGCACAAAGCCCAGGAGTCCAGCATTCCTGGAGCCTGCCTACCCTGTGGATTTACTACTACCCTAATACATTTGAACATCATTCCCACTTCAAGGGTCTGCCACAAAGGAAGGAAGGATGCACGTGGAGGGTCCCTAGGCCCTCCAGTAGGTCTGGCCTTAAACACAGAACACTCTGAAGAGGGGTGTTCAGGAGACAGATTGGAAGCTGACGTGACCCCACTTGGATTCTTCTGGAATTCTGCCCCTGCACTTTTGCCAGTCCTGACCTCCTTGGGACAGAGAACAGTTCACATGTAGGGCTGGCCAAGTCCTTCTAACCTTCTAAAACTGCCTAGCAGGTGTCCCACAAGCCCCATCTCATGAGCTGTCTGCTTTGGACTGAAGCTTATTTCACTAAACTATGGGAAAAGCTACGAATTGAGCCTCCCAAGCAAGGCGGTCTCAGAAACCAGTTTATCTCCAACCCTGTGAATGCTGCTTCGTAGGCCCACACCCAGAAAAGGAGCGATGTGCCCAAGGGTGCATTACAGGCGCTTGTGAACACACGCCACTTTAATGTGCTGAGGCAGAGCTCACTCTGAAACAGAGGAAAGGGACCAGGCAGATTTGCTAAGAGCAAGGGAAGTATTAGTAAGTGAAAATCATGTCCTTGGTATAACCCAGTTTCTCCAGATTAGGGTGAGCGGCTGTCTGGATCAGGGGCAGGGGTCCACACACCAGGATGAACGTGGACTGCCCGGGAGGAGGGAGGTGCTCCTTGATCATGTTGGCGGTGATGTAGCCTGAGCTGTACTTCCAGCCTGAGATAAAGCAGAAGTAGAAGAAAGCTGTGGGGGTGCCAGGTGGAGTCCCTGACCCCAAGCCTCCTGCCTGGCCTCCCTAGACAAGGAACCCAGGCTGCTCTCCAAGACTTAGAAGCCTGCATTGCTGTTCTCTGCAGAGAAGCCGCAAAGTCAAGGACGTGGTAGACTCAGGCAGCCTTCAGAAGTGTCTACCCCTAGAGCCCAGGCTCACTGCTGGGACTCTGAGGCCCCCAGCAGGTGTCCGATGCTGCCGGCACTGTCGGGGATGGAGAACACAATAGTGGGGTGTGGTCTGAGTCAAGGCAGCGATCTGGGGCCCTGCAGACTGAGGTTTATGGCTCAGTTGGGGGCGCCCTCTGCTGGGCAGTGAGCTATATGACAAGGCAGGTGCAGTTCAGCGCAGCAGGAGAGTGACAGCCACGGATGGTGGGCTGTGCCTGGTGGTAGCCACGTGCTGGCTAGGGTCTCGGCAGCTGGCTGGGGCTTAGCACGTGATGACTGCTATCCAGGAGAGGCCGGGTGGTAAGGGAGAAGGGGTCACTGGCCATATTAGATGCCACGTGTGTGCTATCTCTGTGGGATGCTGTATCAATTGTAGCATGGAGTGGGTGTTCAGACTGACCCAGTGACTCAGTGTCCCTCTGAGTCCCTCCTGAGGTTCAGCGTGTGTATGGACTGCTGCTGAGATATCACACACATGCCCTTGAGTGCTCTCACAAACAGGTCATCCCAAATCCTCTCTCCCTCAAATCCCTCCATTTCCCATGCAGAGACAGAGCTGCAGGTCTCAGCCCTCGAGCACAGATCCAAAAACCAAACCCAGGGACCAGTTCCTGAGGTGGGTCAAGGGTTGGAGATAACCCACAGTGGGGACAATGGGGATCGTACCAACAGGAGGCCTGTCCAGGGTGTACCACAGGCTGAACTGTTCCGGGTGAGTTCTGGCAACTTCTTCAAGCTCTTTTCTCACCAAGATATCCTCCTCTGTCTAGAAAAGAAGGAACGTGAGCAAAGCCCCTCCAGGGACATCCTGCTTGTCCCCCACACTGGGCACAGGGGTCAGCACACGTCTGCCCAAGCTGCCACTGCTCCAGTTGGATGCTGTCACCACGGCTCCTGGGGCAAATGAAGGTTCTGCGGCACTTCCTCACTACCAACCCTCTCTCGTGGGTGGAGGAGGTGGGCTGTGCGGCAGAGGCGGTGACTGTCCTCAGCTGGAAGGACACGGCTGAGCACAGGTGCACAGGCTGGGTGGCCTCGTTCTGATGGCCCAGCCCCCCGCCCCCATCCACACTGAGCACCAGGCTACCCTGCCAGGCTGGACCGAGTTTAGTGTGGGCCCAGGACCTCTCGCAGGGAGTGCAAGGGGCGAAGGCCGTAATATGGAAAGAAGATCGCACCTAACACCATAGCACTGGAGAGCTACGGGACAGGAAAGCAAAGGCTGGAGCTTCATTTGGGGAAAGGGAGCCAAAGCCACGAGAAACCTGTGCCAGGCCCAGAGGTACCACACAGAGGACCTGGATCTCAAGACTCTTCACAGTTCCTACACCAGCAATCCTACTCCTGGGATTCTGTTTAAGAAAATAATCTAAAAGGCATCAAGCCTAGGCTATATTGTTCATCACCATATACTTTACAACTGGGAAAACTGAAAACAATCTGAAGGCAGAAGATGTAGTAAATTATGGTGCAACTTGGTACAGACTGATGAAAATATGTACAAAGAGTTTTGACAAGAAGAAAGTGCCTGTGTGGTAATGCTGGGTGAAAAAACAAAACTGTTATAGATGTAATTGCAAATATATGGCATGTATAGAAAAAAAGTCATATTTATTTTTGTATTTTCTGAAATTTCTACTGAGGGCATCTATGACTTTATACTCAGAAAACCAGAATTGCATATTAAGAAAGGAAGGAAAGCTTAGTACATAAAGTGGCTGGGGGAACAGTTAAAAACAAAAACAAAAAAAACAACTGAAAAACCAGGCCCTCCCCCAAGGCCGCAGGCACCCCAGCAGCGAGAGAACTCAGTGTGGGGGAGGTATGAAGGCAGAGGCCCCGCTCAGCAAACATTCCATCCCACCCCTGCAAGCTCAGGGCTGATTCGGCAGAGCTGACCTGGTTGGCAAAGATGAGGGACATCCTGGTCCTGTCGTCGGGGTTCTTGGTGATGTGGCGAATGAGCTGCAGCATGGGCGTAATCCCTGGAATAGTAGCAGGTGGGACACAGCTAGCCGCTCTCTCTCCCTCTCTGCTGCCCACAGTCCCTGGTCTGCAGCCCCTTAACAGTCTTCCTTAGCCGCAATCCTACTTTTCTCATGTCTGCCCCCAAAACTCAAAGTGGAAAACCACCCCTCCTTTTGGTTTCCCCTTCCAATGCAACAATAAATCGAAAGGCCCTTTCTTGTTTTCCTGTGGCAAGATGGAAGGAGACTGGCTCGGAACTGAAAGTGGGCTGCACACCCAGCTCCCTCACTTGCTGTCTGACCGTGGTCAGTCACATGCCTGGCTGCGTGTCCCCATTTGTAAAAGAGAATGACAAGTAAATGTGTTCATTTTACGAGTGCCCGTTGTGGTGCCTGGCACATTGTAGGTGTTCCCACGTTCCATTCTTTCAGGCATTCATTTTCAAGGGATGGGGAGCATCAGGCTTGACCTGGATCCAGGAGCCCTTGGGGGACCATGTGTGGGCCTACTCAGCTCGGTCCCCAGACCTTTCTATGGTCCCCAGCATGACTTCCTGGGGCAGCCACCATGTTGAGTAAAGGGAGCAGGGCACACGAGGTTGGTTTCCAGGCCTATCATCAACCTTGCACTTCCATCTAAAACAGCTAGGAAAGGGTCTCCCATGCCACCCCTTCTAGCATCAAATGAGTCCAAAGTTAAAAAGGTCTGGGGACCCACCCTGTGGCTGAAGCCCCAGAAGCCTCTTACCTGTGCCCCCAGCAATCATTCCCAGGTGACTGACCACCTTTTCTTCAGGCTCACTTGTTTTGTATGGTTTGATTGAAAACTTCCCTGGAAACACAGAGGATACTTCTGACTTCTGCAGCTCTTGCCTGAGAGCTTACAAAAGATCCCGGACGCTCCTTGGGACCCCCAGGAGGAAAGTCCACCTGAGGAAGTGGCCACACCATTCTAAACCAGAGAAGCAAGTCGGCGTGGCCCATTCCACCAGTCCCGGTGCCCTGGTGCACAAAGTGGAAACAGAGGCTGGGCTTCTTTGAGGACTCACTAGACCTTTTCTTCTGAGGAAGGAGAGGGACACAGTGAAATTAAATGGAGCCTCGCAGAGCACTGAGCCACAGCAGTGAAAGAGTGAGTCGGTGGTGAACATGTGAGTAAGTGAGCGAGTGTGGATGGCATCCATCTATCCATTCTTCAGCATTAGCGGGCACCTCTTATGTATCAGGCATTGTGCCGGATAGACAGTGATGAGGAAAAACCCCAGCACTCCCCTACCATAACAAAGCTTACAATCTCATAAAGTGTGTGTGTTAAATGAACGTATGAAGACTTTAAGGACAAGTGCACATGACCCAAACATGAGACGTTTTCTAGAACAACCACAGGAATCTTCCTCCCAGCAGGAAGTCCAGCATAAACCCCCTAGTACCTGGCTCATGATAGAACAGGCGACCGGTGGGCCCTCGAAAAAGGACAGTGTCCCCAATTTTCATGTTCTCCAAGTACTGAGTCATCTTCCCCCCTTCTGGATAATTGGGGTGTACATTTTTGAAGTAGATCTGAAAAAATAAAGCAGCCTGTTTTTCACACACGCAGACCTGAGGTCACAATTGCATACAACTGAAAATTCCATTTGCCACTGGAAACCTTGCAGAGAAAATCCTCTGTGCTCACAGTTGCTCTAAGCACCCCCTGAAGACTTGGCCAAATCAACAGCTTCACTGTTAAATGACAGTGCTTGAAAGCCCTTCCCAGGACACGAGTCCCCTCTCCACCCTACCACCTTTAATAGGCTTGTGAGGGTGAGGCAGGTGGACCCAGTAGGCACCATTTACCTTTATAATCAAGTCCACAAAGCCTTGGTCATCATCACTGGACACAGGTGTGTAAGCCCTGACCACCAGAACACCATCAATTCTGGCCAAGAGATGGATATAGTTACCTGCAGAAAAAGCATCCAGTGTTAAATGTGAGCACAGCCAACCTAAACAGGACCCAGGATTCCCATAAAGGACTTGGCTTCAGGGAAGTGGGTGCATGTGGCAGGGTGCATGGGAGCACGGCCAAGCAGAGGAGGAGTCCAGATCCAGGAGGCCTGGGTCCTAGGCCTGCCCTTGTCACTCTGCATGCTACCCTGGGCAAGTCACTTCACCTCTCTGGGTGAGTGGGGACGATATGCCTGCCCTGCCCCCATCCCAGGGGAGCTGTGAGCTTCATGTGAATGCACGCTCACTCATCAAAATATTCTGTGGAACAGGAAGACCTCATTAAAGTTGGAGGCTGAGTATTAAAAGTAATAGGAGTGTTTCCCTTTTAAATATTTTTTGATGCTTATTTATTAGAGAGAGAGAGAGGGAGGGAGGGAGGGAGGAAGGGCCAGAGAGAGAGGGAGACACAGAATCCGAAGCAGGCTCTAGGCTCTGAGCTGTTGGCACAGAATCTGATGCAGGGCTCAAACTCACGAACCAAGAGATCATGACCTGAGCTGAAGTTGGACGCTTAACCGACTGAGCCACCCAGGCATCCCAGGAGTGTTTCCCTTTTAAAGCAAAATATGTTGCCTTCACAAAGTCATTTCTTCTTAGACTGAGTGGATCAGTGGGGTCTGTGAGTGAATCACGACCCCCTCATCTGTCTCTTGCTGCTTGAGCCGCCCTAGACGCACAGGCATGCTGGGCCCCGGGATTTGGATACTGCAGACCAGGAGTTCTAGAAAGAGTGTTGTGTCTTTCTGGCCAATGGCTCTGCTCGAGGGGCAGCAGTAAAGTTTTGAGCCATGGAATTCTGCCCCTCCTGGGTAGAACCGAATGGACCAGGTATGGCCAGAGACCTACATATGGTGACTACAACCCAGTGTCACATAGTGGGTATGGCGACTCAGATGGTTGCTGGATCTAAAGTGGGAGCTTCAGTGACTAAGACAAGCAGTGGTGAGGGCAGGAGCTGCCATCAAGAGATGCTAAGAGACAGAGGCAAAATGAAGCTTTGTGCCATCCAAGGGAGTAGAAACTATGCACAGGAAAGATGGAGCAGAGGTGCAGACAGAAGCGGAAGCCTGGGGAGACACAGAAAGGAGGAAGAGAAGGAGGAGAGGAGGAAGCCTTGAAAGTCCTCAGGGTCTGTGAGGAGGCCCTGAAGCCTGAGGTGCAAACACTCGGGGTTAAAAAAGGGCAAGCGCTATACTGGAATTCAAATGAAGAGAAGAGAAAGGAAGAAAGAAAAGACAGGCTCAATGACTCTGGCTGTGGCCTGGCTGGGCATCAGGGATGTGCAGAAATATATGCCTGAGGCAGTTCCCTTCTGAGAACAAATCTGAACCTGGAGACCTCAGATAGGCTCTTTCAGATGCAGCCAACCTGGACCTGGCCTGGCAGTGTCCGTCCCCGGGGAAAACGGGGCTGCCTAGCTGGCCCCATTTCTAAGCTGCTGCATTTCCTCTGACCTGGAAAGCATCAGTGATCGCCGAGTCCTCATAGCAGACTCTCCCAGAAGCCTCTAAACTACCTGTCACACTAACTTTGCACCGCCTACACCAGGGCAGAGGAGAGGGTGGGTCATGGCAGATTCTAAGAAATTTCTATTCCTCGAAGTTTTTCATTCTTTTAGCCTTCTTGCCAACAGGACTCACCCCACAGACTAGGCAGAGGGCTGGAAGGCAGGCGGACACTGAGCTCTTGTGGATGGGGACAGAGAGAGGAAGCAGTGAGGAGGCTCAGGAGCCAGGCTGGCTGCCTGGTCACCTGAGGAGAGGTCAAGGTTTTGTCCCACACACACAGGACAAGTAGGTCGTGGATTAGGATCTCCACCAGGCTGGCAAGCAGCACTAGCAATTTGTACAAAGCTCTGAATCCCCAGGCTGTGGACCTAGCAGAGGATTTCTACCTCACCAACATGAAATTGGGTGTCTGGTAGTGGTACAGACCAGAAAGGGGGTAACTCGGAACTCTAAGACCTCTAGGGCTGGTATTCACAGTGGGTCCCTCCTTGTGTGAATCTGAGGTCCCTGCTGAAAAGCCACACTATGTGGGGAAGACACACTTGACTCCCTCCTGCCTCTCCACACATTCTGGGCCTTTCTCCTGA
This sequence comes from Panthera onca, assembly GCF_046562875.1. Classification (NCBI taxonomy): domain Eukaryota; kingdom Metazoa; phylum Chordata; class Mammalia; order Carnivora; family Felidae; genus Panthera; species Panthera onca. The sequence goes on along the minus strand of NC_138348.1, from coordinate 50,537,505 downwards.
CTTCAGGGGAAGATCAGTTCCTTCTACCCCTCACATGTACACAGCACTTGGCACTTTCTGAATTTTCTCATCCATCAGTCACTTTACCTTCACAACAACACAAGCGGCGGACAGGCCTGGGAAACCCCATTTCATAGACTGAGGCTCAGAGAGGTTGAAGGACTTGACTCAGGTTGCCCAGCAAGGAGCCTGTGATGAGATCCCAGACCTTCTGATCCTAGATTCACTTCTTTTCAATGCTGAGATATCACTTCTGTGTCAGCCCAAATCAGTGAGAAAAGAAATGGACTGTCCCCAAGCCCATCTCCCTATCTCTCTTGAGCTCACGTGTCAGGAAAGATAACAAGAAGACCGCTACACCCCAGCTGGGTTTCTTAGAGGAGCAGAATGCCTGCAAGGCCCAGTCCTGGTGATGATACTAAACCCCACTCACCTACAGGAAGCCCCAAGACATGGTCCGGTGAGGGCAGTCCAAAGCGGAACCTCCAGGTGTTGTGGCTGATTTGCTATAAAATAGAAAACAGAGGCAGACTGTCAGCTTTCTAGAAGCCTTTCTGGGCAACTAAGATGCCTGGGAAAGGAGCTCTATTTGGGACTACCCCGGAACACATAGATGTACACACAAACACACACACACACACATACACGCAGTGGGAGCAAACTGGAGGCCCTGAAACTCCTGTCCCATTGCCCTGCCTTCCCAGCCAGCACATCCCCCACCACTCTTGTGCTCTTCTCTTTCACAGGCTGACAGTGGAAAGGGTGGGCTGACTCCATTACCTCTTTCTCAATCAAAGGCAGTGGGTACTTGGTTTCAGAGTCCTGTAGGGTGATACATCTCTTCCTTGAGTTCATGTTCCTCAGGGCCAACAGAAGCACTGTGACTCCAAGGACAGTGATGACAAGGAGCAGGGTTGGGTCCTAGCAGACAGTGTGAACAGGGCACCTCAGGTCCCGCCGGCCCCGGGGAAAGGACTGTGCTCAGGCACAGCAGTACCCTCCCACACCAAAGGCACAGAAGAAACCAGACAGAGGGAAAGGTAATAAAACAATGCAGGCTGAGCCTACAGTGGACCCGGAGGGTAGGGAGGGGTCAGCTGCACATCAGACCACGCCAAGCAGATGGCCAGGGAGTGCTAATGTCACCAGGCCAGCCCTTCCTGCCCATCTGCCTCCATCCTGGTTACATTCGAGGGTGCAAGTCCTGGGAGTCCCCTCCTTGAGGTGATGACACTGCTTCTAACCCACAATCTGGAACATGGTCCCAGTCCCCAACGGCAGAACTAGACGGGGATAAGCGCTGACTCCTCCAGGAGGTGGCTGCAGCTAGGCAGGGATGGGGTTCACTTCCCCGCTACTCCCCTATCCAGGCCGGGTTGGGGTGGGGTAACTACCTTCGATCGGGGGGGGGGGGGGGTGGGGGGGGGGGGCTTACCTTAGCGCCTCGGGACACGCCAGCACCCTCCAAGGCAGGTGAAGGAGGCCTGGACTCTCACCTGCAGCCACTCCGCCGGGCTCCCGCCCCCGCCCCCACCGCCAGCACTGCCAACCTGGCCATCACCCAGCCAGCCGTCGCGGGACCGGGGAAGGGCCGCGGGCTCCCTCTCCCGCCTGACGCCCCGCTCCCCGCCGTGCCACGCCTGCCCCGGCGCCGCTTGGGCCCGCCCCGCTCCCCGCCCCGCGCGGCGCCGACCGGCCCACGCCCTCGGCCGCCAGGCCCGCCTGGGGCCCCGTTGGACTCCCACGGCCTCGCCCCTCCGCCGCGCCCTGGGCACCCACCCGGAACGAGACGCCGAACAGGTCGTCGAAGTGGGGCTGGTTGCGAGGCCGCGGCGAGTCGGGCGCCCGCAGCTCCGCCTGGCGGACGCGGAGGCCTCGAAGCCGCGGCCGGCGATGCGCGCCCGGCCACTCCCGCTTACCCCCACACCGCGCGCCCCACCGTGGAGCACCCCGCGCGCCCCCCGTGGAACCCCCCGCGTACCCCACCTCTCACCGTCCCCCGCGCGACCCCGCCGTGGAGCCCCTCGCGTAGCCCCCCACGCACCCCTCCCCACTAACCACCCCCCCGCGCGCCTCCCCGTGGACCCCCCCCCGCGCGTCCCCGTGGAAACCCCCAGCGTACCCTCCTACACCCCCTACCGCTCCCCGTCCCCCGCGCGAACCCCCGGGGAGCCTCTCGCTTACCCCCGCACCCCTCCCCGCTACCCCGCCCGCGCGCCCCCCTAGGACCCCCCTCCCCTGCACCCCCCACCGCTCACCCACCCCCCCACCCCCTTGGCGCCCTAAGAGTTCCCTGTCGCGTGACTCTCTCTCTGCCCCGCCCTGCCCCTAGGGGCCGCACGCGACTAGGGGCTGCCACTGCTGCGGGGTCCCCGTTCCCAGGGGCCATCCCTTGTTTATTCGTGACCCCCTCTCCATCCTGCCCTTCCCCCTGCACCCTCTGAGCAGCGCGGACGGAGAACCTCCTCTCTGCACCTTGTGGAAACTTTGCCAAGGCTGGAGGAAAGGAGGGTCGTCTGAGTGGTAAGAAGGGGATGCTGATAAAGGAAAGGGGAATTCAGGCCAATTCAAAGAGCACAGGAATATATCCGTTTGACGCGCGTAAAGAGCTCCTACTCTGAGCCTGGTCTAGTGCTGGGTGTTTCCCCGAGGCGGAGATGTAATGGAGTTAAGACATTCGTTGCAACGTTCATTCATTCATTCATTCTCCATTGGGAAAGAGACAGATAACAGGTACCCAACACCAGACCAATAGGAGACAGGATGGCAGGCATAGATTATGGGGGTTCTCCGCGGCCCATTTCAGAACATTGGTAACCCTTCTCCCCCAATCAGTTCTCCCGTTGCCGGTAGCAAAGGTAAATCCCTGCCTCCTGGACCTGAACGGAGACAGGGAAACTGAGAAAGTAGATTCCCACCTCAACCCCAGCCCCCAAACACGCACCGGCACAGGCACGTACATGGTGGCCGCTTCTAACATCTGCAGGTACTGAAATATTATCGCAGGATATCTTATTACTGACAACCTACTAAATGAAAATGATAACTTGTGAACCAAATATCATAGGAGGTTGAACATTCTTCATATTTTTTTTCCCCATGGCAATTCTTTTTCTGGAAAATAAAAATGCCTACTCATGACCTTGGCCCATTTTTCTCTTGAGTTGTTCTTTTCTTACTAATTTTTAGGAGTTTTTTATATAGATTTTAGAGACCACGTCTCTGCCAGTTATATCAGTTACAGATATTTTCTCCTGTTGTACAACTTTCTTCTCTCTTGTTTCCTTTCTTTTGTCTTCTTTTCTTTATTTCTTTTCTTTTTCTCCTGCCTCCCTCCTCTCTTTCTTCTCTCTCCGTCTTTTGATGAATAGAAATTTGTAATTGCAGTGTAGTCCAATGTATCAATCTTTTGCCTTTATGGCTAGTGCTTTACATGACCTGTCTATTCCTACCCAAGATCCTAAAGATGGTCTCTATTTTCTCTGACACACGTAAAGTGTTTCCTTTCACATTTGAGTCTCTCAACCACCTGGAAATGATTTCTGTATATGATGTGAAGCAGGGATCCAATTTAATTTTTTCCATATGGGTTATGTGTTGTCTCAGTAATATTTGTTGAATTGCCCATACCTGGTTACTAACCCGCAACGCCACCCCTGTCTTATATCAGCTTTCCCTTTGATCTCATTGCCCAGCCCCTCTGCCAATACCATACTGCTCTAATTACAATAGTTTACTACAACTGTTTATATCTTTCACTTATACATTGGGTCTCAGTTCAAATATCAGTTCTTTAGAGATGCCTGATCCAACCCCCCAATTTAAGTAGATGTACACATTACATGCTATTCATGGCTTTTACTTCAGCTCGTAATATACATCCTGACTATTTAATTGTAAATGGCTGACTCTCACATTCGTCTAGAAGTTCCATTATGGCAAAGACCTTGTTTCTCCAGGGCTAAGCACAGTGACTGTCACATGGATGAATATACATAGCAAATGAATGAATGAATTCCTCTCTGCCCTGTAACATTTAACACCCTGCCTGGCACATGGTAGTGAGCCCCATAATGCTTAAGAGATCAGTCCTTCCCGTCAGTGCCCCTTTTTTGCTTACTTTGTCTCCGTAAGACATGTCCTCAGATGACATTCTACATATCTTACCTACTTGCTTACTCTTTCTCTTCCTCTACTACCATGTAAGCTCCATGAGGACAGGACTTGTTCTGTTTTAATTCCTGCTGTTTCCCAGGCCTCAGAACAGTGCCTGGCACTTGGTGGATGCCCAGTAAATATGTATTGGATGAATGAATGAATGAATGAATAAACTTAATTTTCTCCATCTGATTCAATCAACTATTTTGGGGGGGGGGGCTCTGGAATCATTTTTCCTGTGGCTCTCTTAGTAGTTGCCTCTACCCTCCGTTCTCCCTTCTCATTTTCCCTCCATGTTACCAGAGAGGCAGCCCCCTTTGTTAATCTTGGAGCAGAATAAAGGCAGGCGTTTGTCCGGGCTTCCAGTAACTCTTAGAAGGCAATGCCTCCCTCTCTCCTCAGCACCCCTGCGCACTCTAGATGCACCCTTTGCATGTTCACGTTCTGCCTGGTTCGGCTCCTCTTTTTTTAGAGACCACGTCTTTTAGATACTTTTTTAGAGACTCACGTACTCTCCCGAAACACACCATGAGCACACGTCTCACTCTCTAAATCCACAGTGTGGTCCTAAGGCCTGACAACGAGTATGGGTTCACAAAATGCTGAAAAAAAGAAAGAGTGAACATCTGTCACTGTTTTGGGCTGTGTGAGGCTCTGCCTCCACAAAACACCTTCTCCGGTGAGGGGACCAGCCACCTCCACTGCCGAGATTCCCCTGGGGAGGACTGATGCTGTGGCCAAATCAAAGCTTGAGGAGCCTATGCTCTCTAAACAATTTCCAGGCTGTTGTGGGCTTTTTGATTGCTTTTTGACCTTGAAAATGATTTAGTTCCATTTTATTCCTGAACGGATGGCCACTTCTGAGGTCCTAGCTGTTAAGCCTAAATTGTGGTAGGTTGAACAATGAACTTCTCCAAATAGACTCACATCCTAAATCGTAGAACCTGTGAACACTGCCTTATGTGGCAAAAGCAGCCTTGTTACTATGATTAACTTCAAGATCTTGAGATGGGGACACTGTCCTGGATTGTCCAGTGGGCCTGACATGATCACAGTATTCCTTATACGACAGAAGCAGGAAGAAATAGAGAAGGTAGTGTGATGCCAGAAGCAGCAGCTGGAGTGACCAGTTTTGAAGATGGAAGGAGGGTCCACAGACCAAGGAATGCAGACAGGCACTGGAATCAGAAAAACGCAAGAGAAAGGATTTCCCCTGAGAGCCTTTGGAAGCGACCAGCCCTGCTGATACCTGACTTTAACCCACTGAAACTGATTTTATACTTCTGGCTTCTAGAACTGTAAGAGAATACATTTGTGCTGTTCAAAGATAGCAAAGTTGTGGCAATTCGTTGTAGCAACAATGGGAAACTAATATACTAAATGAACCATTGTTTTGTCTCATAGGGCTTGTTTGTTTATACTTGGTTTTATTCCAGAAATATATTTCCTGTGATTTGGATCAGAAAAGCCAGGAAGTGCTCCTCCCCTCTGGTGCTGATGCTCTTGTTGCTCTAACCCTGGGACTCTTTTCTCCCGTGAACGACCTCCCTCAGCAGCCTCCTGCTGCTACTCACGTCTTCAGCTTGTTTTCTCTGCCAGACCATATGAGCGGCCCACCCACTCCATCCCTCCCTCCTCACCCTGGCTCTGGCCTGTCCTTTGTGCATTGTGCAAAAATGTCATCCTGAACAAAGGGTCTCAGCAGACAAACCTAGTTGACTGGGGTGAGCTTTATGAGAGAACACTGATGGAGCACCTCACCCATTCCAAGCACCCAATGCCATGACCAGTGTAAAACATTGCTTGAATTGGAGGTTCCTTGGTTTTCCTATTTCAGGATTTCAAACTAAAGTGCCGTGATACCACCTGATCAGAATTCCCCACCCTGCAGAATCAGAATTCTGCACCCTGCAGGTGGGCAGAGAATGATAGCAGCGCCTTGCTTTCTGGACCATCTTCAGCCTTGACTTGTAGAACCGAAGAAATGTGGCATGGAAAACCTTGCATTTACCTGGTGATCTGGGGCTGACGTGGGCCTGACGGAGTAAGATGGTAGAAAGGTAAGAGTGTCCAGACACTGGGAATGAGCAGAATTTGCCAGACACAGTGTGTTTGGGAAGAGGCAAAAAATAGCTTGCAGAGTGCTATGCCCACTGTCCCGCCCACCCCCAGAGGAGTCCCGCCTGAGCCGCTACATCTGCAGAGCTACCCCAGCAATGCCAGTCAAGTCCCCCTCCAGTGTTTACAGCAATTGCTTCAACTCTTCCCCAATAGCATCTGTTCTGGCGGGGGCTGGGCTAGAGTGTCCAGACGGTAGCAATTTGTGAGTTCACAGCTTGGACTGTGGGGGCAACAGGGAGTAAATGGGGCAGCAGATGCAGTTTCCAGGGCAAATGGGTGGGGCTGGGAGCCTCAGATCTATAATTGGAGAAAGGCTGGTCTTTAGGAAGGGGGGGGAAGGGAAAACGTCCAAAAGAGAGAAATGAAGGGAAGCATGCCCTTCTCCTCCTTGAACACAACCAGGACTTTGTTGGCTTACTAACTTCCAGAGACACACAGGGTCTACTACTTCGTGCAGACACTGGGTGGGCCTCAGTACCACCCAGGGCATTGTTTATAAATGCACGATTGAGGATAGTAGGGAACACTGGAGTCTGATCACATTGTTTAGGGTGCAGTATTCTGTGGATGGCTGTACCATGTGGCTATGGTTAGGAAAACTATGGTCTGAGCCATTGTATTATAGTCTATCCTAAAGATAGAGTTAACATGATATATGTATGCATGCAGCCTGAAAGAAGGGAAATCAGAGAGCGGGACGTCACCACTTATTTGGGCCAAAGGACTTGGTCACTGAGCTCCAGTTTCTTCCTCTGCAAAATTAGGGTTAATAATAGTACCTATTTCTCAGACTTACTGAGAGGATTGTAGGAGATAACGCATAGAAAGGATTTGGCCTAGAGTAAATAAGAATTAGCTTTTATCTATGCAATCACTGGAGTTAGGTGGGAGTCATTTTTTAAGATTATTTGTTTATTTTGAGAGAGAGTGAGTGGAGGAGGGCAGAGGGAGGGGGGTGAGAGAAAATCCCACGCAGGCTCCACCCTGTCAGCTCAGAGCCTGATATGGGACTTGAACTCACGGAACCTTGAGATCAAGACCTGAGCCGATACCAGGTGCTTAACCGACTGAACCACCCAGGTGCCTTGGTGGGAATCATTTTTGTGTGATTTTTTTCTTTCCTCCATTTTAAACATAAGTGGTCACCTGGTCTTGTCGATTCCATGAACACAGTGTTTCTTGAACCTGTTTTTCCCTCCTGTCACTCTTGTAATCCCCATCATATTTTATCTGGGTTCTTAATCTGTGCATCTCCTCAACTGTTTCCGGCCTCCACTTTCTCCTTCTCCATCCATCCTGTTGACTTCTTCTTTAGTCGGGTCTGATTTTGTTCTCCTCTACACTGAAATGGCAATCACTCCCTTCATCTGACTACAAGATGGAGTCCAACCTCCTTTCTACCAAAAGAAAGCCCTTCACAACTGAGACCTAGGCTGTAATTTTATTTATTTTTTTATTTTTTATTTTTTAATATATGAAATTTACTGTCAAATTGGTTTCCATACAACACCCAGTGCTCATCCCAAAAGGTGCCCTCCTCAATACCCATCACCCACCCTGCCCTCCCTCCCACCCCCCATCAACCCTCAGTTTGTTCTCAGTTTTTAACAGTCTCTTATGCTTTGGCTCTCTCCCACTCTAACCTCTTTTTTTTTTTTTTTTTTTCCTTCCCCTCCCCCATGGGTTTCTGTTACGTTTCTCAGGATCCACATAAGAGTGAAACCATATGGTATCTGTCTTTCTCTGTATGGCTTATTTCACTTAGCATCACACTCTCCAGTTCCATCCATGGTGCTACAAAAGGCCATATTTCATTTTTTCTCATTGCTACGTAGTATTCCATTGTGTATATAAACCACAATTTCTTTATCCATTCATCGGTTGATGGACATTTAGGCTCTTTCCATAATTTGGCTATTGTTGAGAGTGCTGCTATAAACATTGGGGTACAAGTGCCCCTATGCATCAGTACTCCTGTATCCCTTGGATAAATTCCTAGCAGTGCTATTGCTGGGTCATAGGGTAGGTCTATTTTTAATTTTCTGAGGAACCTTAGGCTGTAATTTTAAACAATCTCCCCAGTTCCCCCTGTCAAAGCACTGGCCACACAGAACGGCACCTTTTGCCGTAAATATCCCTCTGCTTAGCCTTTCTGATCCTTCATACCAGTTTCCCTGAATGCAATGTGTTCCCTTTTCTGTTTACCCGAACATCATATGATTCTTTTAAGACCCAGCATAAATGTCTAATCCTTAGCTAAGCCTTCCCTGATACTCCTAGGAAATCACTTCCTACTCTGTGCTCCCTCTACACTAGCGCCCACATCTGTTACAGCATTTATCCCCTTGTACTGGGGCAGCTGAACATGGCTCTCAAATCCTATTTGAGAAATCAGGGATTGCCTTCTATTTGCTTTCACATCCCCAGAGCCTAATTGCAAGTCTGGCAAGAAGATGGTGCTCCTTGAAGACTTGCGTGTGACCATTTAAAAGAAAAAATGATCATTCGCTAGGGAAGGGCGGCTTAGCACCAGAGTGGTGTCGAATTAGCCACTGCTTCTCTAAGACAGGCAGTGTAGGGGCAGGGGAAAAATCACTAGGCTTTTCTGAACTAGGTGTGGGCTCTGTCTCATTTAGCACTTGTGTCACTCTGTCACTTCAATTTTATACGCCTCAGTTTCTTTTTATTTTTCTGGGCGTGGGGTAAGTGTCCTCACCTTTCACAGCACATTGGCCGTGTGAGAAGCAACTGACAGAAGGTGCATGAGGAAGGAGTCTGTGAAATACTGCAGAGAGGTAAAGTTCCAAGGACCTTGGTGTGAGGGCTCATCCCAGACCTGGATGACGGCCCCCATTCTGACTATGCGTAGTCTCTCTCAGGCAGGCGGTTGGGATGAACATATTCATTGAACTGAAGCAGATTAGCCAGCTACAGTGGTGCCAAGTCCTATTCCAAGGTGGTGCTGTAGGAGGCAGGGTGGAGTGAGTACCACGTGCTTGATGGAAGTTTTCTGATAAGAGAAAAGGAGCCTTAAATAGACCCGGTGAAGAAGGGAGGTGCATGGAGCTTGGGTGCTTCAACTCCCCTAAAGGAGGAAACAACCTAAAGTTCAGGTAGTGGTCACACTGTGGGATGGTGTCTGACTCACCCTTGTGTTGCAAGTGCCCAGCATGGCACCAGGTGGACATGGGCCTCAGGGAGCATTTCCTAAGTAACTGTTGTTCATTCTACAGTCTTGTTGGGGCTGGAAACAAGGAAAGGTTGGCCTACAGACAAATCTTCGGCAGTAGGCTTCCAGGAAAAGAAGAGGGCCTCCATTGTGAAGCTAGACCCGGTTGACAAACTTGGCATTGACTCTTGAATCCTCCCCTAGGGCTCTTACCTGAGGGGAGTCTTTGGCCAGATCATGGATTCTTCCATTCACCACTCAGGCAGCTGCATGCTGCTCCTTGGAAAATAAGAGGAAAAAGAATCTCAGATATGGCTTCACTAAAATATGTGGGGTTATGGAGCACCTGGGTAGCTCAGTCCATTAAGCGTATGACTCTTGATTTCAGCTCAGGTCATGATCCAACAGCTCATAGGTTCGAGCCCCACATTGGGCTCTGCACTGACTGCACAGAACCTGCTCAGGATTCTCTTTTTCCCTCTCTCTCTCTGCTCCTCCCTCACTCATGCTCTCTCTCTCTCTCTAAATAAATAAATACTAAAAAAAATAAAAATAAAATATGTGGGGTTAAGAGGTGGTTCTCTAAGGAGCCCTGCAATCAAAGAGATAGCAAGGCTACCATTTTGGCCATCGCAATGAAAACAACAGCCAACCCTTCCAGTCGCAGGGCAAGGCTCCAGAGAATGTTCTCTCTTCCATGTATGTAAAAGATTCTAGGGCTCAGAAACATGAAGCAATCTCTCTGACATCACTCAATGAGTTAAGAGCTCTAATGAGAACATAATCAAGTCTTGCAGCTTCATTGTAATATCAGCATGGATTATAGCTGTGCCCATCAGTCATCTGCAGGAACTATCTCAGAGGCACGGTCCCCTGCCCCTGTTCAGCTTGCCTATCTAGGTCAGCTAAAATGATTCAGCAGGGTACAGAGGACAAATGTTCAGTAAAAAAAAAAAAAAAAAAAAAGCATCTATCTTCTAAAAGAAAATCTCTATAAAATGACCGAACAGTAGATAGTCTAATTTTTTAAAATTATTATTTGAGAGAGAGAGAAAGAGAGAGAGAAGGTGAGGGGCAGAGAGAGAGGGAGAGAAAGAATCCCAAACAGGGTATCTGTCAGCACAGAGCCCAACATGGGGCTCAGTCTTACAACTCAGTCTCACAAACTGTGAGATCATAACCTAAGCTGAAATCAAGAGTTAGGCATTTAACTGACTGAGCCACCCAGGTGCCCCTAGATAGTCTAATATTTTTTTAAAAGATTTATATAGGGGCGCCTGGGTGGCTCAGTCGGCTAAGCGTCCGACTTCGGCTCAGGTCACGATCTCACTGTCCGTGGGTTCGAGCCCCGCGTCGGGCTCTGTGCTGACGGCTCAGAGCCTGGAGCCTGTTTCAGATTCTGTGTCTCCCTCTCTCTGACCCTCCCCCGTTCATGCTCTGTCTCTCTCTGTCTCAAAAATAAATAAACGTTAAAAAAAAAAAAAGATTTATATAATATACAAAATTAGGAAAGTAGAAAATCATGCAAACACAGAGGTATTAATTATAAGGAAATGGTTTGTACAACTCAAAGTAAGTAGTAGGAAAATCTGAATATTATAGCTATTAGTAGGAGATTATAACTTATCAAAATTGCCTGAAGGAGAAATTTTTAAACCTAAGAGACAGTAAGAATGAAGGAAATTGAGAAAGTTATCTTTAAGGCTTCAAGAAATAGATGTTTAATATATGTAATTACATGACATCATTATTTATCATTCTTATACATTATATGCAAAGTATAGAGCAAGAAGGAAATTTCTCTAGTTCTTTTCATGAAGAACACTGATATCAAAGTCTGACAAAGGCAGACAAAAAGAAAGCTATAGGTCAGCAGTTCTTAAACTTGTTGGTCGCAGGACACTTTTACACTTTAAAAAAAATCACTGAGAATCCTAAAGATATTTGTTTATACAAGTTATATTTATCAGTAGCTAAATGTTAGAAATTAAAGCAGAAGCTTAAAAATTATGTATTTGCTAATTTATTTAAGATAACCACAATAAAACCATTAAGTATTAGCATAAATAACATGTTTATTTAAATAACTACATGTTTGTTCAGACACTACTCCCCTAAAGGGTAACTGCTATCCTGACATCTAATACTATATATTAGTTTTGAGTGATTTTCCTTTTATGTAAATGGAAGTAATACAGTATCTATTTGCATGCCTAGTTTGTACATATAATTTTCATTATTAGGATATAAATTACTTGAAGAGAGGTACCATATTTTGTTCCTTTCTGTACCTCTTATTTTATTTTATTCAAACAAAAAACATAAAATTTAAATAAGACTGACATTGTTTCACATATTTTTATTTTTTAATGTTTTTTTATTTATTTTTGAGAGAGAGAGCACAAGCTGGGGAGGGGCTGGAGAGGGGCAGAGAGAGAGAAGGAGACACAGAATCTGAAGCAGGCTTCAGGCTCCAGGCCGTCAGCACAGAGCCTGACAGGGGCTCAAACTAGTGAACTGGGAGATCATGACCCGGGCTGAAGTCAGACGCTCAACCGACTGAGCCACCCAGTTGCCTCAGTTTCACATATTTTTAAAATTGTTTAATGTCTGGCTAAATAGAAGACAGGATGTCCTACCTGTTATTTTTTTTTTTAACTTCATTTATTTATTTTGAGAGAGAGAGAGAGCAAGCAAGCAAGCAGGGGAGGGACAGAGAGAGAGGGAGACAGAGAATCCCAAGCAGGCTCTGCACTGGCAGTGCAGCACCTGATGCGGGGCTCGAACCCATGAACCATGAGATCATGACCTGAGCTGAAATCAAGAGTCAGATGCTTACCCAACTGAGCCACCCAGGGACCCCTCTCCTACCTGCTGGCATGTGGTATGTAGCCCCTGGAAAACACTGCATGCTGTGAGAGAATGAGAGTAGACAGGGAGAATAATGTCTCAGTTTTGACCTCACAGACCCCCTAAAAGGATCTTGGAGGTCGCCAGTCATCTCAAGGCCACATTTTAAGAGCCTCTGCTATCAGTCAATTTCAATTCTGGATGTTGATGCAAACAACTAAGTGGAACTAAGTGGAACCCAGCAGTATATTGGAGATGAATGCACCACGCCCAAGTGGGATTCATTTCAGGAATGCAGGAATTTTAGGAAATCTATTAATTAAGGATTTGATATATTGATAAATCAAAGGAGGAATCACTTCATGACTGCAAAAGATGCGAAAAAGTATTTCACAAAATGTAATACTTTTTCTGATTAAAAAAGTCCTAGTGAGGAACTTGATAAAATAAATACGTCTCTAATTGCCAGCCTCATGTTTAACTGAAATAAACTAGGAGCACAGTGTGAAAGGGCAGAGCTTTCCTGAGCACTCAGGAGCTCAGGTTCTGCTGGGGAGGTGGAATGTCCACAGTGGTGGTGAGTGGGGAAGTGGTGTCAGACTGATGGATATCAGAGGTGGTGGCTGAAGAATTAATGACCAACCAACTTAAACCATTAGCTCCCATGTTCCACTCTCTAGGTGTACTTACATCCTGGTGAAGCAGTGGGCAGCGGTGACTACCCAGGTCTTCCCAAAGATGGTTCCTTCGCACAGATGCCTGGTGGCAATCTGCAGGCTGACCTGCCTCCTTACCTCCTACCATCTGGCTGGAAAGGAACCTGGAAGGGTCCGGGGGTTGGGGGGTGGGGGTGGGGGGAGTGGCTCTGCAGAGACCACCTGGGAAGGGACTAAGAAAACTCATCTTTATTACCCACGGATCCTCCTCACCATCAAGCCCAGATCATATTCTCTGAACATCTCTTTTGTGCCAGGCACTTTAGTAGACACTTGGGAATGATGAGAAATGCTTATTGTATTCTAGACAGAGAGAAATAAATACGGTACTGGAAGTGGGTGTTTCACACAAGAGTAAAATATCAAGCTCACCTTGACCCTTCCCCCCACCCACCTCCCCCTTTTTTTGCTCCAATTATCTGGTCTCCAAACCAGATAATTGGATCCTAAATCCACAACATATCTCATATCCATCTCCTAACTTGGAGTTTGAGGCCTCCATAGTGCTCACCAGGATTACTCCCCCTGCAGGTAATGTTTCCCTAGCTTCCACACATTCCAAATCAACCACCAGAAAGTGCTCTTTGACCATGTGATTCCTCTGATCAAAACCATCCAAGGGCTCCCCACAGGGTATAGAATAATGGCGACATTATTCTTGTAGGCCCAAATCAAATGCCAGTTTTCTTTTCTTTTTTTTTTTCAAATGCCAGTTTTCTAATTGTCTCATCCAGAAGTTCAGTATATTTTGTATTAAGTTTTTCTGTACACTTTTTTTTCTTTTGTTGAGAATTTTATTGACATACAACGCACACAGAAAAACACTCAAGTGATAAAGTACTTTGAATTTTCAAAAAGTAACTCCAGAACTCAGATCAGGAAACAGACTAGCAGAATCCCACCAGCAGCTGCTCTAGACCCTACTCCCTGGAAGGGTAACTGGTATCCTGACATCTAATACCATCTATTAGTTTTGAGTAATTTTCATTTTATGTAAATAGAAGTAACACAGTATCTTTTTGCATGTCTGGTTTGTACACATAATTTTCATTATTAAAATGTAAATCACTGGGGCGCCTGGATGGCTCAGTCGGTTGAGCGCCGACTTCGGCTCAGGTCACGATCTCGCGGTCTGTGAGTTCGAGCCCCGCATCGGGCCCCTGTGCTGACAGCTCAGAGCCCGGAGCCTGTTTCAGATTCTGTGTCTCCCTCTCTCTGACCCTCCCCCATTCATGCTCTGTCTCTCTCTGTCTCAAAAATAAATAAACGTTAAAAAAAAATTTTTTTCAAAAGATGTAAATCACTTGAAGAAAGGTACGATATCTTGTTCCTTTTTGTACCTCCTTCCCCATGCCCTGGGCTCTTGCATGGAGGTTTGTACAAAGAAGGTATCAAATGAGAATTAAGCCAGTGTGACAGGATGTCAATAACTAATGAATTTAAGTGAAGGATAAACAGATGTTCATTGTTTTGTTCTTATAAAACACCTGTTCTATAGATTTGCAAAATTTCAAAAGAAAAAGTGGAGGACAAAATTGCTTATTGAATGATTTAAGTAACCCAGGTTAGGCATGCCAATTTTAAAACAGGGCACCTGTAGGGGCGCCTGGGTGGCTCAGTCAGTTAAGTGTCTGACTTTGGCTCAGATCATGATCTCGAGGTTTGTGGGTTCATGCCCCACATCTGGCTCTGCACTGACAGCATGGACAGAGGCTGCTTGGGATTCTCTCTCTCTCTCTCTCTCTCTCTCTCTCTGTCTCTCTCTGTCCCTCCCCCACTCTCTCTCTCTCTCTCTCAAAAATAAATAAACATTAAAAAAAAGCAGGGCACATGTAAACTCTTTCTTTTACTTCTTACATTTTTATGGGTATTTGTATAAAGGAAAAGGGCCCTCAAGTGTGAGTTCTATGAGAGAAAAACAGGAAAGATTTTTTCATGGAGGTTTTATATCAGGGGCTATTTGTGGATTATATAGTTTTATTCACCAAATATTTATTTGTCATCTACCGTGTTCTGGGCACTGCACTAGGTACTGTGGATAAAAGATGAATAAATCTTTGCTGTGCATTGTAATGAGACTCCTTGGAAAATCTTGTACTTGGTTTAGGCTGGGAAAAATGGCTTTGCTGAATGCACCCCCATGGTGGTCAAGAGAAGGAGCCACTGCAGCCACACTACAAGGATTTTCTACCTAAGGTATCTATGCATCATGAGGTCCAAGAAAACAGAACAAAAAGACTCAGATTACTTCTACTTCTCATTAAAAGGAATATATTGTCTCCACACTCTATATTATGTTCTGTGTCAGACAGATTATAAAACTAAAAAAATAAATAAAAATAAGGTGCTTGCATTTTCTCTTGACAAACTATCAAATTGGCAAACCGTAAAAGCTGCCCTACTCCCTCCTCTGCCTGCTCCGCTCACCTGGTTTTCCACATGGACCAGGATGTGGCACAGGTGTGTCATTGGGTGCCACAGAGCAAACAAGGACAAGAGAAAGTCCAGCACTTCTCAATGCTCATTGGCATTAAAACGTATTGGTGGACTCACTTTTTTTTAGTGCACAGATCTTTTGAGTCAGACCCCAGTTTGACACACTGTTTACCCATTTCCACGAAATGAATCTATTTAGATGGGAATTTTGTTTCTTGTGACTAGAAAGATTTCAGTGTTGCTTTGAGCAAAATGGACAATGACTGCATCCCATATAGCTCTGTGTGGTGGCTTTTTTGATGTGTGGACTTTGCTAAGCCACAGCCTCCAGTTATTCAATGAAACAATAATCTAGGTGTTGCTGTAAAGGTATTTTGCAGATGTAATAAAAATCCCCGATCAGTGAACTTGAGGTAAAGAAGATCATCCTGGATAATCTGGGTGGGCCTGACCTAATTAGTTGCAAAGGCCTTAAGAACAGAGCTGAGGCTTCCCCGAAAAAGAGAAGAAATTTTGCCTTTGGAGAATACCTTCAGCCCATGCCTGTGGAATTTCAGTGTCCTGTGAACTTCTCTTTTCTTTTTCAAATGTTTATTTATTTTGACAGGCGGGAAGGGGAGAGAGAATCCCAGGTAGGCTCTGCCCAGTGCAGTGCCGGAAGAAAGGCTCCATCCCACGGAAACGGTAAGATCATGACCTGAGCCTAAGTCAGGAGTCGGACGCTTAACCGACTGAGCCACCCAGGTGCCCCCTGTGATCTTCTCTTTCTGACTGCCTGCCAGATAGGTTTAATTGCTTGGTCATCCCCTGCAACTGTGTTGGCCAATTCCTGGTGTATTAGCTTGCTTGGCCTGCTGTAACAAAATATCATAAACGGGCTGGCTTAGAAGAACAGAAATTTATTGTGTCATAGTTCTGGAGGCTACAAGCCCAAGATCAAGGTGTTAGTGTGGTTGGATCCTTCTGTGGGTGGTGATGGTGCCTCTCCCACAGCCTGCGGTGGTTTGCTAGTGATCACCCGTGTTCCTTGGCTTGTAGATGGTACATCACCCCAGTCTCCACCTTCATGTCCATATGACGTTCTCCCTGTGCGGGTGTCTCTCTCCATGTCCAAATTTCTCCTTTTATAAGGACAGCAGTCATATTGGGTTAAGGCCTACACTAATGACCTCACTTTAACATGATTACCTCAGTAAAGACTTTAGCACTAAATAAGGTCACATTCTGGGGTACTGGAGGTTAGGACTCCAACATATCTTTTTGAGATTCTCTGGTTGAACCCTGGCTGATACACTCTGTGGGTATCTCTTGGTCACATTCCCCAGAACAGCTTACCAGAAGAATTGTGATCTTCAGGTAGTACGTTCCATGTCTCCAAAAACAATGACTTGTCCTCTGATCTGGAGATGTTTAAATCTGAGTGTAAGCATATACAACTTCTCAGATCACACACACAGGGCCAGTGTTTGGAACTTACCAGAAAATTACTACTGTTAGAATTCTGGAGCATCTCAGTCGGCTGGACCATGGGTGTTTTAATTGAAAAGTGGAGTATTTTAACTATAACCTGGGTTTGCCATAAAGAACTGCTTGTCTAACAAGAATGAACGACTTGAGAAGCCAACAGATGGCTTTGTAGGATTTGGGCAGAATGCTCATGGGTGTGAGGACTTGGAGGGGAGTTGTGTTGCTCGAGTATCTAGGGGCTGAGAGCTGGTGAAGACATTTCACATTTCTGAGCCTCTGTTATGTGTTACACACTTGCTCATGGCCAAGGGTGATCTGATTTAATTCTACCTTCTTACTAGGCATGTATTATTCTTCCATGGTGAGGCTGAAGTAAATGAGTCTTAGATGACTCTTAGATCACACATATAGTAAGGACAGGCCATGATTCAGGCATAGAGTTGATCCTCATTCTTCATGGATTCCACATTTGCAAATTCACCTACACCCTAACATTTATTTGTAACTCAGAACGAATGGTGCTTTCATGATCATTCAAGGACACCTGCAGGACAGTGACCAATTTGAGTCACCTGATGCACGTATTCCTAGCTGCGGTCTAATGAGGCGGCACTCTGCCTTCTTGTTTTAGCTCTTATACTATAAACAAGTGTCCTTTCCATGGTCCCTTGAATGCCATGGGTTTTTTGCATTTTTGTGCCTTTTGTTGGTGATTTTGCTGTTTGAAATGGCCCTAGACATTGTGCTGCAGTGCCATCTAGTGTTTGTAAAGGCAAGGAGGCTGTGATGTGCCTTATGGAGAAAATATATGTGATAGATGAGCTTTGCTGAGGCACAGGCTATAGGCACAGGCACAGGCTCACTGGCTGTGAGCGCAGTGTTAATGAACCAACAATATGTAAGGTGACTTTAAACAGAAACACCCATAAAACCAGAGGCTCCCAGGAACCTAACTCCTCGGAGCAGAGGTTCAGTAATCACTAATTTGGTGTTCAGGGTGACTTTATAGGACAGAGATGCTGCAAATGCTGAGGACCAACTGCATCCATGTTGGGCTGTAAAGGCTTCCCATTCTTACTGCATTACGAGGATGGCAATCGGGACCCAAGATGTTGATGCCTCTGTCTTCTTACCTGTTCCAGGGATGAAAGAGACTGTAGCTTGAAAGCCTCTGTAGGTCACATTTTTATCTGACTGGAAGCTGATGAGCATTACACCAGAGGAGCTCAGCACAGGGGCAGGAGCAACGAAACCACAAAACCTTGCTGGTTAAAGCCCAGCCCAGGCAAGACGCGGTCAAGGACCCAGCAAATAGGCATGGCATTGGATAGGGAAAAAAAATTAACCTTTAGGCAATTGTTGAGAAATAAACTTTTTTGTGGTGTCACAGTTCATTTTCAGAATAGAAAGACTCCCACTGAGAATGCCCCTTAGGGAACTAGTTTGAGTCAATGGGCTTATTTCAGTGGCACTTTCCCCTTCTGACCCTTAGATCACTGGGGGCCTTCCACACCTTCTGTCCAAATAGCTCTTTGGTTCTCCCTCTGGCCCTTCCTGCCCCTGACCTGGGAGAAGGGGTGGTGGTAGTGACCACTTAGGGAGGAGGGAAGGAGGGGGTGTAGGGGAATGAAGGAAGCTTGAACCAGACCCTTTTTACTCCCAAGAACAATTCCCCCCAAAGGACTGGGTCCAAAGGCAAACCAGGGGAGCCGAGGCTCCAGGGGCACAGACCTATTTCCTCCTGTCCTTCCACATCCCTGTGCACCGCCACATAGTCAGAAGAACAATCTCCATTCTCTTCTATTTCCAGACTCTGAAAGGAAAGCTGACAAGACTCCACGTTACAGCCACAGCAAATCAAATGAACCATTGACCTGATTTTGAGTAAGCAGAGAAATGTGGAGTGCTCAGCTTGCTCTGGGGTGTGACCATAAGAGGAAAGTGAATGGGGCATTCATGAGTAGGTTAAATTACTTAGGAGAAGATGCTATACCACAGACCCCTAAACTCTAGACGCATCTAAGCTACCAAACAGGGACCAAATGTAAAGGTGTAAATATTTGAGCTCCCTGGTGCCCTCCTAGGAAGACCAAAGAAACAGCAAAGAACAATCTGAGCAATTTGATAGTACCGGTCTTCAATTGACTTTGAAGAGCAGAGCAGTGGGAAATAGGGCTGATGAGGTGGGAATTTATATTTTAAACACACAGATGATGGGGATTAAATGGAGCCTGAACACTCAGCAAAAGACACAGGGCTGCATGGATGGGACAAAATGGAGGTAAGTGATCACTAATGGTGAATGTAGGCACAGGGAAAAGGAGAGTATCAGAAGTAGGTTCCATTCAAACATTTCTACATCCTTACTACAATACTTTCCAGTAGTAAACCCTTTTCTCTCCGAGTCAAATGATATGCACATAGTTCTGATTTGTAATCCTAATCTCCAAATTCCTATCTTGAATGGGTCCTGCACACTGGTGCTGTCACTGACTACAGGGTGTGAAATCATCATTTCACTGATGCATGGCACTCAGTACGCATTTATTGAATAGGTGTGTTTTTGAATCACTTCTAGCTCTGGCACGTTCAGATTTTCAACTAAATTTTGTCTTCCTCCTTCCAGAAATCTGCTCATACTTAAACTTTTATCCTCCATTACTCATAACCAATCTTCCCTTAGTGCTGCTTCCTCCTGAAATTTCTCTTTTGAATGTTTGGGTTCCAGAAGCTTTTAGAAAGAGAAATTCTCTACTTATTTCCTCTGTGTTTTCTTCTCCCGTCATGTGTAAAACCTGAGTGATCTTTTTTCTTTTCCGAACATCAGACTTGCTATTTCAGGTGCCCCCCCCCCCCACTCCCACCTGCTCTCTATTGTTCACTTGTCAATCCAATTATTTTACTTTTTTGCTGGGAGATGAGCTGAGGGCTGGATGGCTGAAATTCTCAGTCCTCCTCTTTAAACCCTAACTTTGTGGTAAATCCAAACTCTCGGCCACAACTTTTTGTTTGTTTGCTTGCTTTGTGTTTTAAATTAAAGGCTCTGTTCTCTGGACTGTTCTAACTCCACACTTCCTCCTGAGTCTCAGACTTCTTTTTGCCTCTTAAATATATGAGAACCTGGGGCGCCTGGGTGACTCAGTCAGTTAAGCGTCTGACTTTGGCTGCAGTAATGATCTTGTGGTTCGTGAGTTTGAGCCCTGTGTCAGGCTCTGTGCTGAGAGCTTGGAGCCTGGAGTCTGCTTTGGATCCTGTGTCTCCCTCTTTCTCTGCCCCTTCCCCACTCAAACTCTGTCTGTCTGTCTCTCTCTCTCTCTCAAAAAAAAAAAAAAAAAAAAAAAAAAAAAATATATATATATATATATATATAGGAACCTGGAGGTCTTATCCATCCTTACTCCTCCCCCTTTGTTTTCTAGTCTACTTTCTCTCCTTCATATCCTCTCTCGCTTTCAATTATTATTTTAAGAGAAGGGCTTCTAAATAAATGCCTCTTTCCAACCTCATTCTGGCCGCAGTCTTACCTTCAACTCTCTGGTGGCATCTCTCCGCAGATGGCCTACTAGTGTTTAACGAACCACAAAAGCTACGAATCAAATGCTGAATAAACTCCGTATCCTGATATTCAAAAACCTCTGTACTTTTAACTCAGCTCCTCTTCCACTACCCTTCCCAATACAGCTCTGACTCGAGGCCAGCCAGTCCCTCAGCCTGTTCTACGCTAGCTCCTCTGTGCTTGCTCTGTTCCCTCTGCATGGAAGGCTTGATGTTTGAGGTCTTATTGGCATTGACTTTTGTTAGCCATTACTTACAAAGTGTTTTGTTAGCAGTTTAATTAATAAGGAAGAAATGCTTGTTTCTAGAAGGGACCAGGAACTGACTAAACCAGTTACCAGATCCAGATGGAGACAGCCCTTCAACAGAGTAAGGTGCACAGCTGCCATCTAGTGGTATATGTGGGTAGTTACAGGGAAAATAGGCTAGTCTTACTCAACACGTATATATCAAAGAACTTTGTATGCTGGGTACCAGGGAATAGATCTGATTAAAACAAAACAAAACGCAAAACCTCTCCCCTCATGGTGTTTATGTTAGCTCTTCTGTGGAGATACCAGAGCAAAGTTGAGGGTAACCGAGGTCAGTACCTTTATTAGGTAGTGTTTGGGGGCTTGAAAAACCCAGTCACAGTTGGCCATGTTGCTATAGTATTCAGGATAGTGAAGACTCTGTATGAGGCCTTCTTCAAAAAGGACAGTAAGGGAACTGCAACCTGAATCTGAAACACAAGGGAAAACGTCCTAACAATGGCATCACTCAAGCCAAGAGGAATCAATCCTCTGTGTGCTTCCACCTGTCTCCCACAAATGGCTCATCAGCTGACTCCTCAGGCAGAGCTAATAAGAAGGAAGACGTCTGTGCACTGATTCTCCAGAACTCGTTCAGCCCTCTCAGCTCACTTGGGTATGTGATCAGCACGAGTCAGCAGGACGGGAGAAGGGGAACCTTCATGGCCTCTCACCTGCCTTGTAGCCCCCTCCGTGATGGAACCAAACAGACCCTGTGGGGGAGCTCCCTGCCCCTCACTTCATCCCTGCGGGGCCTCAACTTCTCTAAAAGGCCTGGGTTGTACGTGATATAAGCAAATGGTTTTACCAGGAAGGTAGTTTGGTTTTAGAGCTTTATAGGTGAGATTAAACCCAGCTGCATGATCTGTGGCATCAGAGACGAAATTCAGCCGTACAGAGTTGGAGCCAATAAGAACTGATGAAGGGAGGCTTTCTCCACAGAACTTCTCTGGAATGTAAGAATCAAGAGTCTTTGTTCAGAGTCTAGAAAACAGCATCCGTTAAGAGACTTTAGGAGAACTGGCCTTGAACTGGATTTGTCAAGACAGTATAGGGTTATCTAAACCAGGGTTTCTCAACCTCAGTACTGCTGATATTTTTTAACTGGAACATTCTTCGTGTTCAGGCTGTCCTGTGCATTTATCGGATGTTTTGTGGCATCTCTGGCCATACTCATCAGATGCCAGTAATACTGTCTCTAGTCATGACAACGAAAAATGCTTGAGACATTGCCAAATATCTCCTGGGGGCAAAATCTCCTATTAAGAACCACAGAAATGCTCCCCTGTTTCTGTTTCTTGCCTAAATAGCCTTTGTTTCCTGCTCATTGTTATCCATCGGTATTTCCCTTCTTAGCTGGATGATGCAGTAAAGGTCATTTTCATGCCTACAAAAGCAGCATTCTGTCTGAGAGGTCCTGCAGCATGTCTGTATTTTTCCCCTGACAGGCCCCAGACCCAGCAAATAAATCTAGGAAGTCTGGTTCCATGGGAAGCAGATGGAGCCAATGAAGTGTTCTGTGGCCTTGCAACCACCACACAGGCTCACATCGGTTCCTTTCCACTGTCAATTCTGAGTCTGAAACTTGCAGACAGAAAGTGTGGTATTTACAGATGCCTCAGTGCCAGACAGCCTGCAGCCCGGCCCGATTAAGTCCTCGCAGCACGACATCCATTTGACAATGTCAGCATCCACTCACCAAGAAGTCTGTCTTCTAAGGAATATATCGAGAGGTAAGTGTGGTGACAAGACTCTGCATCCAAGTGGGAAACATTGAGCAGCACATGCATCTTCTCTGGTGCCAGCAGGATCCAGACACACAGCCTGCAGGCAGATACATTAAGAGGGAGTTATTTCGAGACAGAAAGTGTCCAGTTAGTGGGCACAGCCAGACTGGAGGTGGGGGCTGGGGGAAGAGTGGCAGGGAGGCTACTCACTGCTTGCTCTCATAGTACAGGTAGGGGCTTTCTGGGAAGTGCAGCTCCCCCTGAGACTCACGGAGCACACGATCCTGCTCACTGCATGAGGCTGGGAAAGAGCCACGAGAATCAGGGTAACAGTGGTGACTGGCCACAATAGTCCTCTACTTCTAGAACCTGTACAGAAGTGCCTGGTTCTTCATGATGCATGGTTCCTCTCTTGTCAAATATTTCTCTGGCTTCTGTGATGCCTTACTCTTTTTTGTTCTTTTTAGATCCTGCTTAACCTTGAGATTCAATGATTCCTTCTCCTTCACTCCATCATAACTTGCTTCTATAAATACATGTATTTCCTGGTTCTATCCTTAGCTTTCTTTTTTTTTTCAAAAATTTTAATGTTTATTTAATTTGGAGAGGAGAGAGAGAGAGACAAAGTGCAAGTGGGGGAGGAGCAGAGAGAGAGAGGGAGACACAGAATCCGAAGCAGGCTCCAGACTCTGAGCCATCAGCACAGAGCCCAATGTGGGGCTCAAACTCACAAACTGTGAAATCATGACCTGAGCCGAAGTCAGACACTTAACCGACTGAGCCACCCAGGCGCCCCTCTATCCTTAGCTTTCAGCTCTTTTTACACGGGCCCTCTGACTAGTCTCATCCATACTCTGAGTTTCAACTGTTATTCTACACTTCTGAACTTCAGACCTCGTTTTTCAACCATCTCCTAGATATCCCCTTAACATGCTACAGATGGTCTGCAAAAAACTGCTTCCACTTCTGATTCGATTACTTTTAGGTGCCCTTTGCTTCGTTTCTCAGGCTCAGAACTTTGGTACCATTCTTGGTTCCTCCCTGTCTCCCCCACCACCCATCTAAGTGACTGCCAGGTGCCAATTCTTCTTGTTTCCATTCCCATCCTTTCATTCCCCGGCCATTGCCCTAAGCCTCTAGAACTAATGTGTAATCTCATAAGTCCACCTTGAATGATTTCCCCTCCATCCTATCCCCTATGTGCTGTTCTTATACCGCCAGAGTACTGCTCTAATCTATTTAATTAATCAACTTCCTATTACTCAGTAAATCCAAACTTTTTTTTGACAGGCATCCAAAATTTCTACAAATTGGTCTCCATTTATTTTCTAATCTCCCTCACTTCAGCTGCTCTGACTGACATACTGGTCTCTTACCCCAACATTTTCCTATCTCCATCTTTCAGCATCCATCTTTCGACGAAGAGGATTCCTTGAGCTGCAGTATTTTTCTTTATCTGTATCCCATTTCCACCTGACAACATTCTACTGGTTCTTTGTGGTTTTGTTGTTTGTTTGTTTGTTTGTTTGTTGTGATTCAGCTTAAAATGCATCTGTGTTCCAAAGCCTCCTCTGGCTTTTTCCCCCCAGCCGCTTACTCCTGCAGCTCTCAAGGTACTCTTTTTCCTGAAACTATCTTTGTATTTAGTTCCACAGACTCACAGACACACTGAATATTTGAGCCAAAGGTGCCTTAGAGACTATCTGATCCAGACTTTTTTTTTTTAAACCATTTATTCTTGAGAGAAAGAGCGCGCGCGCGCAAAGTGGAAGAGGGGCAAAGAGAGAGGGAGACACGAAATCCGAAGCAGGCTCTAGGCTTTGAGCTGTCAGCACAGAGCCTGATGCGGGGCTAGAACTCACAAACTGCAAAACATGACCTGAGCTGAAGTCGGACACTTAACCGACTGTGTCACCCAAGCTCCCAGATTCTTTTCTTTATGGACAAGGAAACTGAGGTCCAGAGGTAGGAAGGAGCTTTCCCAAAGTCACAGAGCAGCTTCATTGAAGACTTGGCAATGTGGGGGAGAGTCCCCTGTACACATGAGGACACTTTCGGGGTAAGGCGTGTAGCTTAGTGACCATCTGCACCACCTCACCTCCCGCTCCCTCTCGAGTGTCTGATCTAAAGCTAGGATTCGGCAACTGTTTGCTGAGTTGAGATGGAGGGCTTGAAGAAGTGAAATGGGAGAGAATCCAGAGCTCCTTCTGGGTGATGGGCTGCCCTGACTGGCAGGGAATGGCTGTGGGTGCCCCAAGTGTGGGTAGATTTCTACCTAGTGAGCAGAGAGAGCTCTTCCTAAGATTTTTGATTACAAAAGGAACTTATATTCAGAAATACTAGATATTAATTCCTGCTCCCCGTGGAGCAGGCTGTAAGAAATACCCACCTCTGGAGCTCTTCCTCTGCTTCCCTGAGAAGGAAAAAGAAGCGTGCTGTTCAAGGTTTGTGGTATCCTGAACAATATTTCAACAAGTTAGCATTTCCCTGGCTCAAAAGTGCAGGGGTTTTTAAGTCACTATGCAACTAATGAAAATCTGATCTCTGGAAAGAACAGAAGGCATAATTTGACAAAACAGGAACGTGGTCTCGGTGTTTTAATGAAATTTCACTCTCTTTATTAAGTGCACTAATCAGGCCATGATTAGCTGGGAGGTTACACAGAGGAAGAGGTTATCTGGTCTACTTCTCCCATTGTTGATGAGAAGGGATGCTGGAGATGAAAATAAGTGGCCCACAACCAAAAAAGAGTTACTGGGGTAGCTACCGCTTGAGCTGAGGGCTTGGATGCCTGCCACTGTACACTTGATAACAAACCCAAGTTCTTACCAAATGAATTTTAATTAACTCCTTTGGGACAGAACAGAAGCCCTATTGAAGCTGGAAGCTACTAGTTAGAAACCAATTACGTTGGATGTGGAGGCAGAACCGAAGTTTCAATTAACTCCCTGATCAGTCTAGTAGAAGGTGTTTATAGACCCTGATCTTTTCAGACGTATGGTACCCAGATCCGTGCCTGGCCTTCTCAACCACAGCATCACTCACATTTTGGGTTGGATCATTCTTTGTCATGGGTCTGTTCTGTGCATTATAGGATGCTTAGCAACATCCATACCTCCTTCCCTTTAGGTGGGTGGCACCCCCACGTTGTGACAACCAAAAACCAATGCAGACATTGTCCTCTGGGGAGCAAAATTTCTCTATAGCTTAATAAATCTTGCTAGCACAGTTGAGAAGTAAATGGTGAAAATACATCTCTAGCTGATTGTTTCAACTAAAGGCAATTTGACAAAGTCTAGGATGAATGGATTCATGTTTCTTTGTATATTTGTATGCTGGACTGCACACCATATTTTACTCTTGTTTTAAATTTCATAAATGTCACAATTCTTATGTACTACACTAAAAACAGAAGCAAACCTGTCTGCTCAGTGGTCCTGTCTTGCCTAGACTCTGCTGACGCTCTCTCTGGCCCTAGCTTCTTGACCTTATGTGCTGGGTTTATTACCAATTTGGATGTGTTTGTGGATCCAGGGAAGCACTTTTCTAAGATCTGTGAAGATCCCAGGGGATCCTTGGTTATCTTCCTGCATGTTGTTTCTCCAGCCTCGGCCACAGCCCAAACCCCAAGAAGTCACACCAGCCAGAGTCCAAGCCCCCTTCTTATTCCGGCACATGAGGGAACCTCCTGAATCTCCCTGCAGGGGGAAAAGCCTCCATTACCATCATTATCAGTGTCTGTGCTCACTCTTTCCCCCCAAGAATATGCTAAAGGAGGATCAATGATATTTCTTCACTTCTAATAACTTGGACTCGGTGGCCAGGAGAACAGCCAAGCACAATTCACATTAAATCTTCAAATATCATTAGGGCCTATCAATTCTACCTCTTTCTTCCCCATCCTTCCCCTTCCACCCTTTCTTCCATCTCCTATCTCATCCTGCAGACTCAGAGAAGTCTTGCCCAGTAGTGAAACTGATCCCAGATCTTGGTCAGCGGGAGGAATGGAAGGAAAGTGATTATCCACTAGATGGAAACTTCTAAGTAGGAAAACGCCAGCCATCCTTCAGCTGTAGAGAACCCTAAGCTCACTGATGGCACTATCTCTGTTAGTTGGTCTTTTGGAAAAAGGAGAAGACCTCCTCTGAATTCACACTCTCCAGTAAAAACAGATTGTAAAAACTGTCACTTTATTTCAACTTGACCTCCCTTGCCACCCCTGACAAGAATCCAGTTTTGCCTGTAGCCTTCTTTCAGCCCCTCACCTGATGGCAAAGCTGAGGGAAGCCCAGCCAGGGACCTTTCAGCCTGACCACTCCCACCTACCTGACATGCATCTCTCCCTCCATCTGGGAAACCTGTGCAGAGAAAGGTCTGCCCACTGATGGGTTTCTTTAGGGTTGACAAAGCTGCCACACACTCTTCCTGGGTCAAAATGGGCAGGTTCACATCCTGCAATACCTGTGAGAGAACGCCATCTAGAAAACACAGAGATGAGAGCCCCAGTGAGGCACTCTCGCACTTCCTCAATTGAAGATGCTACATTCAGGTTTGTATCCTTTGGAAAGACCTGAATTTCTATGTACAATGAATATTCTCTTTTGAAATGTTTACACCATTGTTGTTGTTGTTGTTGTTGTTTTAAATAAATTAAAAACAACTGTATTTTCTAATTACCCACCAGGAAGTTCTGACATCTGATTAAGAGAAGTGGCATACAAGTTCTTACCTTCAGCTGAGCGGCCCCAGCCTGCAGTTGTACAAATAAATCCAGCCTCAAATTGTTCCTTTGGCTCTGGAAGACACATTGGGCCCACAAACTGGCCTGAAGAAAAGAGCAGGACAGGGTTTGTCTCATCCACGGAGGAGAGGACACCCTAAGCCACTCACCATTTGGTATGTAGGTGGTTCCCCCAAAGACCTTGTGAGAGTTGTGATAGCTATGCCTCGCACCTCCAGGGGCCACTTATCAGACAAAGAAAGACTCTCTCCTGAATCCACATAATCCTATATTTGAAGCCACAAGCAAAAAGAGCTTCACATAGGGGACCCTCCACCTCAAATTCCTGTCTTGAAGTGCATGACCCAGAACTGTTGGACGTATGCTACATAACATACGCTGTAGGAAATGTGCTATGGAACAGAAGTTATAGAGCACATGGGATAGACAATTCAGAGTGAACCTCTAATGTTTACCAAAATGGAAGGCGCCATCCATCTTCAAAAGAGCAATATCATAGTCCATTGGCTTCTTGATGGAGAAGTAGGGGTGTATGATGATGGTTTCAATGGTGAGGGTTTGCTCCCCTGGCTCTATATGACTCAAGTCATACTCTCCAGCAGTAACATTCAAAGTTGATGCAATATTTCTATGAAGAAGAAGCGGTAAAATGGCTGACTTTCATTTAGCCTCTGAATATACTCGTTGACATATACTGGTTGACATATACTGACTCGTTGAATATACTGGTTGACAATCTGGCCTCTTTCAAATCACATGGATGGATGATATGAGTGTGAGGATACTGAACAGAGAAAGAATGATTCCATCACTACTAGTAAAAGTGCAAAATTCCCGATTTAAGTGAGGAACTAGTAAAGAGTGGCCTCAAATGGAGCCAATAATATGATAAATTGAATATTTTGCAATGTTATTCATTAAATGTCTAAAAATGCATTTATATTGTAACTCAGAGGTCTGAAGCCATAGTGGACTTTATTCAGCTACCCTAACTGGCTGGCCTGGCTTCAACATCAGTGAGATTCTTTGAGAATTACTTGTGATTCCCCTAAGTATGCTGCTTTAATATCAGAGATCTAATGCTCAGTGTACATTGTGAAAGATGTAATAACACCAAAACTCTGGTATCTCAGCGAGTATGCACAGTTAAGGCTTTGGGACTGATGAACACAATGGGAAGTGAGGATCTTCTCCTTACATTCTTTATGTTTGTAATTTAGAGACATGGTGTGAGATGGGAAAGACCACTCTATTGCCATTCTCTCTGTAGCAAAGTTATCTAAATGGAACTCGGTAGAATGCATTGAGTTGTATTAAGAACTTTGGGCTTACAGTCTTTGGGCACCCTTTATTCCCAGAAGTGATTTTTTTTTAATATAGAACTGAAAAGGTTGTAATTTTCTCCTGGTATACTCCCTCCAGCTCTTGGCTATATTGGGTACCTAACCTAATACACAGCATCTCTTTAGCCTAACCACCTGCCACACTACAGTGAAATTATCAATTAACTTTTCTTTAGACTATCAACTCTCTGTGGGCAGGAATTACATCTTACTTACCTTTGTATCTTGGTACCCACCAAAGTGTCTAATGCCAAGTGAATATCCAGGGGATGTTTGCTGACTTAAAATGAGAGAGAACAAATATGGGACTTGATTGCAGCCTAGTGACTACCCAGAGCACTAAAAACAATAGAACATTTAGAGCACACAGGAAAGTGGATAAAAGATGGAAGTTGTTAGACTGAAGCTCAGAGAGGCATGACCAGTAGAAAAGCAGACATGAGAGACTTCTTTACGTTTTACTGGCCTCCCTTTGGTTTCCTCTATCAATTTTGTCTTAATCTTTAAACGCTGTAAGTTGATTTCAAAGGAAAAAAAATAGAACAACAATGACCTTTGCATTTGGGGGAGAACTGTTTTTACACTTTTGGAAAAGGAAGAAGAGAAGGTGGATCAAGAAGTGAGTCACTGAAATATAAAGTTGCATTCCAACAGCTGCAGTGAGCCCATGACTAAACAGGGACAATGCTGGTCAGGGCCAGGGGCTACCAGGGCATGGCTTTCTATTACTAATGTTTAATGTCAGCTCCTTTTACAAGGACAGAAATCACAAATAAATCTTCCAAAAATGGGATCAGTATGATCAGACATGTATAAAAGCAAAATACTGGTAGGAGCAATATTTTCCAGAATACACATTTTGTATATAGACTTTATTGTATGAAACAAAGGCACAATTAGAAGCACTGGGTTCTTTTACCAATTTTTTAGGATGCATAATGAACCAGATTTTTTTTTTTCACTGAAATGTAGGAGAGGCTTTTCACAAATGTATCTTTATGATCCTTTGTTTTCACTTGGATGTTATTCTTTAGTTACTTCCAGTCATGTTTGAGTAAATAAAATTTTCTACTCCTGCAAAGAAAGTATGTTTTCTATCAAGTTAAGTACCCTCTGACAGTGTCACTTAGCCCTTTTTGTGTCATGCATGTAGGATGTTCCCATGCTAATGCATACATCACACATTTCCATGTTGTAATAGAGTTGTTGCTGCTGATTCCAAAGGAGAAGGTGGATAATCTGGCATTCATCCATGAACTAGGCCTTTCCTACCTGTTTGCAACGCAGTGAGCAGCCGTAATCACCCACTGTGCAGAGATGATGGTTCCACCACAGATGTGCTTCTGCCTTCGTTTCAGAGACACCTGGATTACAAAGAGCTTAAGTGGGAGCAAGTCAATGCCCTGTGACCCCCCCACAAAACCTGGAGACTGAGCATATTCTGAAAAATAGGCCCAGATGTCTTATATACAAATATTAGAAGTTGTGGAGTGTGAAGGAGTAAAATCTGTCCCATTACAGCTCAGAAGGGTAGTGTTGGAACCAGAATACTTCCAGCCCTGGTCTACAGAAGAGGTAGTTAATTTGAGATGGTTGGCTGTTAAGAGTTTAGTAGAATTGGTAGTAAAACTGGTGGTATTTATTTATTTGTTTGTTTGTTTATTTATTTATTTTCATAATACTGTTGGCCCAGACTGTTACCCTAATAATATGAACAATGCCTGTGAGTGAAGAGAAAGAAAGAAAAGTATAAGATATAGCAGAGTCCAGATGAAGAGGTTTGGGAGAAAAACAAGGTGAGGGCTAAGGTAATCTTTCGACACATGCTTCAATTCCTCCAAGCCTCTTAGAGAATAGTGTGTATCTACAATTTCCTCATGCTTTTAACTATTTGCTTCTAACTACCACTGCTTCAAGCCTATTTTTTAATCTGCCTCTACAAATTACTTGCTATCTTTGGTTTATCTTGTTCATGATATTTGATTTGACTCTAAAATGGGTACAAGTATATGCTGTTAATTCCATTGTCAAAATTAGAAAAAAATCAATGTATTAGAACTCTCTTTTTGACCAAAAATTATTCAATAAACTATTAAAAATTTTAATACAGAGAAGAATAGTAAGTAAAAGGAAGTAAAACCACTGACTATGACTTGAATATGAACTTCTGAATTGATTAGTCAACCGATTGACCAGATAAGCAACGGATCAAATCGACTCTTCAACCAAGTAATTAATTCATCAGTTAATCAAATGACAATGACTCAGCCGTTTAGTCAACCTACTGAGCACAAATTCAATCAACCAATCATTACTAAATAGCCACTTACCAAAAATTGATGTGACTGACTTAAAGTAAAAGCAAGGGGCTATTGCTCACAAAATTAAGAGGCAAGAATACAACACGGCTCTCAGGGTAAAGAAAGCTGGGAGAATGTCAAAGACAATAAATGCGAACACTGTAGGCTATAGACAGAAGCACAAAGGCATTTCTATGGCATGGGAAGACCAGGAAATTAGATTGAGAGAGAATTCTTAGGATATCAGCTTCTAAGGACATCCCTAAGATGTCCTATGGTATAGGTACAAATCTCCAAACAGAAATTAGACCTATGGATATGACAGCTTTGACTTTCCTGAGCATCTTTAGCTATAACAATATAATATATTTGTTGAATAAGAAAATTGGTTTTTTTAATTGTAAACTCACGAGGTTTTTTTTTTTTTTTTTTAGCTTATTGAAGTGCAATTTTTGTCTTAGGGGCTGAAAGTTTGGGATGGCATTTCCAATTTTTGGAGCAAGCCAATAGTGCATATGATTATTCTGAACACACATTTTCTGGAACTCGATGGATGGACATCTTGAGGGACTTGGATCCTGGCCCACACTCATGAGCTATCTGGTTATGAGGTAGGCAGAATGGAGTTCACTGATGAATAGCATGTGTTTCTGGGAGATCCAGTCCTGAGACAGCTCATAGTCTACCTGCCAGAGAATGTTCCCTGAGACTCACCTGCCAGGGGTAGGAACCCTTTTCCACTTGGCTTCCCCCAACAATGCGACTGAAAATGTTAAGGTAATTCCAAGGCTGTGCCTTCACCAAACTCTGCCCACAATTGGGAGCTGGGAATGAGAGAAGACAAAAATTTAGTGGTTAGATAGCTCCTGGAAATGAGGGATACAGGAAACTTTACTGAGCAAGCAAC
Organism: Panthera onca; assembly: GCF_046562875.1. Classification (NCBI taxonomy): domain Eukaryota; kingdom Metazoa; phylum Chordata; class Mammalia; order Carnivora; family Felidae; genus Panthera; species Panthera onca. The sequence goes on along the minus strand of NC_138348.1, from coordinate 50,505,725 downwards.
TGTAGGACATTGAGCATGTAGAAATATTATAAAATGGCTTTATGTTAATTGTGAGATTTGCTTCAGCTTTTCTCGCATAGAACGGGCACATTATGAAGACACCTATTTTTTTTAATATGAAGGTGAAGGGACTCACCTTTAATATGAAGGTGAAGTAGATCTCCACTGGGTTAGCAGGACTATAGCCCCCTTGGTTTTGAGCAACCTGCCCTCTTAGAGGCTCCTTACAGCATTCTGTACTCCTATAGCATTTATCACATGCCATTATGGTTAATTTTACATCATTCAACCCAGCTAGGCTGTGGTATTCTCAAATATAGGAGCTTAACCTTAGAAATATCTAAATTCGAAATGTCTAGAACAGTTCATTATGCATAGAAGTTGCTCAGTTAAGTAGTGAAGTGGATGATGCCATATTCTGCCTTGGATTGTAATTGTGTGTACATCTTCTTTGCTCCACCCAGGAAACTGAGTGGAGACCATGGTCTATGCTGCCTGACACATTGTCAGATATTGGATTTAAATCTTTATGCAAGTGGAAAGTGGCAGGTTGTTCGAGAAGAGTGGGGTGGAGAGAAGATGTCCTGATTCACACACCACAGTGGTGTTAGGCTAGAAGGGTTGCCAGGTAATGGCAAAAAGAACTCTTTCCTTTTTGTGGAGAAGACTTTATTCCTGAAAAGGTTTCATTTACTTATTTAACCTCAATGTGTTTTTTGACTCCTCAATTAGCAGATGAGATAGATTAAAGATGTTTAGGACTCCCTGGTAATTCGAGGATGGTAATTCTGCCCCTTCTGCAGGTCATTCTTTTCAGCATGTTTTCAAGGAGAGCCTAGAAAGCCCTGCCTTATAATCACCCTGCTTCTTTACCTGGCTGAACCCTCTAATCCTTATTCCTCAACTTGGGCAACACCTCAACTGAGAAGTCTTCCTTCGTTTCCTCAAGCTGTGGTAAGTATCTCTCCTGTATTGTGTAGTACACTTTCCTCCCCACTTTTATAGACTTTGCCATGCAGTATTGTGATAATGAGTTGTTTGTCTCTCTCATTGGACTATAAACTACATGAGGGAAAAAAACCCTATGTTTTATTCATCTCTGTATTTCCAAGGTTTTGCACAATTCCTAGCATACAGTAGACACTTAGAAAAGTTGGATGGATGAACAAATGTTTTTTCTTGAGAGCATATCCTTGAGAGCATAGCTATTTGGATTAACATGGTAAAATATACAAAGTTCTTTCAAATAACTTCTCATTTAATCCCCATTCAATGCCTGTGAATCAAGCACTATCGCCCCTGAATTACAGATGAGAAAGTGAAGAATCTAAGAAAATCACAGCTAATTAACAGCAAAGTATGGCTGTAATACTGAGCCTTTTTGGTTCTGAACCCAATGCAGGCATGACATTGAATCAAAAACTTATTTTCTAACTGTTTCAGTTGAATGGATCATAAGTAAATTAGACATGAAGTTGACTATTTCCTGAACTCGCTGAAGCAAAGACAGAAAACAGGATGATTCTTGGGGCTGGCACGACTCTGACTATAGAGAAGCCTTCCAAGAACTACTCTCACCTTCTGGTACTTGAAGGAAAAAAAGATCATTCATAATGCACCACAGTAAATAGACTTCATATTTCCCAATAGGAGAATTTTCCAAAAGATTTCCAGTGCTTCCCAATAGATGCACCAATAGATGCTGATTTCCAGAATTTGCTCCATGAAAAAAGATGGGATTGTGGGATATGTCCAAATAAGTGAATCATCCCAGTTTTCTCTCCAGATCAATGCATCTTGTTCAAATTGTATCCCGTGAATGTTTTATGCAGTTTCATACGCTGATTACAGGACAGAAGCTCAAAATAATTACATGAAAAACAATTAGATCTCCAAAATTTATATGCTTCTATTTTCCCAAAGGAATATTGAGTTGGGGTTGTGATGTCCATTGCCAGCAAAGGTTATTCCTTCAGACAAAGGCAGTGATAGTGTTTGTTTGGAACTTACCTTTGGGGAGAGAGAGAGTTGCAGATTTACCTTGTTCCACACAGAGCATTCCAAGTAGTAAAATCAGCCTATTCTTGCTCAGAGGCATTTTGAGACTCAGAGTTTTTCCTTGAAAATTTAGAGAGATGAAAGAGCACCAAATAGAAAGCCTGTAAGACCAGCAATAAACCAGCTTAAAAGAAAGTTATTTATTAACCAAGACTTGAGTCATTCAACCATGTCCATACAATGTTTCTAAATGTGGTTTCTTGCAAAGATCTTCTCAAGATGTGGGGAGTCGACCACAGAAGCATAGTCTTGATCCAGCAATATTACATGGATCCATTACACCCACATCAATATGTTGCTTCCCCCGGAGTTTATTGGCTAGCCAAGTGGTTGGTGTCTAAGGTTTCATATGCAAACATTACTTGCTCCTTAGTATGTAGGTTACCACTTTCTACAAGAGGATTGAATATCAAAGTTGTCCTTATTTGCAAGGCTATACTACATGCTTGCAAACAACCCGTCAGAATATGCTAAAACATTTTTCTTTCTCTTATTTTCCAATTGTAAATGGGCGGTTATAGCTATGTGTTAGAGAAGGAGAGGGGAGGAGAGGAAAGATAATTTGATAGTACACTCAGGAACGAAGTCAAGCTACCAGACAGTCATTTGGGATACTGTTGATTGGGACATTTGTGAATCTACATTTTCTCACCGTGTTTTATATTTGTAGAAGGAAAACACTAAATCGCTTTCACTTCTATACCTGGTAGACGATGTGGCACAGGAAAGTGGCTCTGATTATACACAAGTCTTCCTCTTCCTTGACTGAGTTCTTGGCACATGGTCAGTGTGTGAGAAACCCTTGTGGATCGGCCAGTGCCATGTGTGCCCACACGGGAATAGGAGATTTTTTCTGTCAGCTTTTACAAATTAACTGCCCCAAAGAGCAAATGCCAAATCAGAAGGCTTTAACGTCCTTGTGACAAGTTTTGCCCTTGTACCACACAATTCTATAAAACTACATCACGTGCAAATAATATAAATGCAAAATGAAGGACACTCAAACCCCCAACTGAGACATTTCCACAAATACGTTAATCCTGAAGCTGGAAAATTTTGGCTGTTGGTATGGGGATTGGTATCAACAATAAGAAGTAGTCAACCCATGTCTAAACTATAATCAAAATCTCAATCTTTTTTTTTTTTTTTTTGTACAAGTGATCTTTCAGGTCCTGTTATATTTTGTCAATCACTTTCCAGACCAATTTAATTTGACTAGGAATATGGCCTTCCTGACTTTAAATCATTATATTTTGTCTACTTATTGTGTGATACTAGTGTAAAAAATTGCAGGAAGACTTAGCCTCGGATTTGCCTGGGATGTGCCAGGGATGTGCCTGGGCGGACAGGCCTCAAGTAGGCACGGAGTCCCCATTAAACCATAGAGCGTTTGAGCTTTCAAACTAATGTCAGTTTCTAGTACCAGAGAATAAAGAAATTGAAAATGAAAAATGAAATGAAAATGAAAATGAAAAAAGAAATCCAAAATGAAAAATGATGAGATTTCCCTTGCCATGTGAGAGTCGGGTATTTTTGTTGACTGCCACACAGAAATGTGATGGGATCCTGCGTGTTCCTGCAGTTCAGAGGAAGACATTCCCTTTAAGCTCTTGTATCAACACATATCATAATTACCAGTGTTATCAACACAGTCTTTCCCAACATGAAGCTGGTCATTAAAAGTTTGGTAATCTAATCTCTTGAGAGTGTAAACTGTGACTCCTTGCTGTTAAAATCGTTAGGGAGATTGTATCAGGTTCTGGAACACTAAATTTCCATAAGGCCGGGTCCCCAAGCCTCCCAGAGTTCCAAGGATTATAATAACTGTACATTGTAGCTGCTTGCAGAAAGGGATATATTGAAGTGTTGCTGCTTGACATGGTAGTATAAAGTCAATTTTTCATCCACCAAACTGTTAAATCTTTTGGAGATAAAAATGTCTCTCTTGGGAATTCTGGGGAAAAATCTGTACCAAATATGGGTTTGGGGTTCAAAATACTGTCTTTATACTGTCAATATACTGTCTTACACTGTCTTCCTCCTCTGTAAACCTTCAATTTGAGAAAATGGCATCACAATTTATCCTGAACCAGTGATATAGAAGCAAGTGACAGAAATAAAGAGCAAAACTTATTTGGGAGGACATACTTTTAACCCAGGCTAGACAAGAGTAATGCAGACAAAACCCCACTAAAAAAAGATGTGTTCAAAATTTGAAATTATAAAAGAACAAACCCAAATGCAAACAGTAAAAAACAAGGTATGTTTGCAGACACATCAAAGAACAGATTTAGACCATCAGGTTGTAATAGAATGAGCTAGTAGACAGTATAACATATTGGTTAATATTTTCAAAGGAATAAAAGAATAAGAAACCTCAGATGGGTTTTTGTTTTAGAAAAGACCACAACAATTTGAAAAAACAAACAAACAAACAAACAAACAAACAGATAGTCTGGAAATAAAAAAATATACCCAGAAAAAATAGGTTAGACGGTAGATTATACATAACTAAAGAGAGAATTAATGAGGTGGAAGATAGATCTTAGGAATTACCCAGAATATCATATACTTATCTATGCAAAAAAATGAAAAAATGAAAAAGTGCCATTTAGCATTATCTATCAGAATTTAAATTGGGCAAAGCTTTTGACCCAATAATTTCACTTCTTAGAGCATACCCAAGAGAACTACTGGTATATAAGCATTGGCAGGGTATAGCTAAATAAATACTGATCAAACACTTAGAATGCTATGAATCATTACAAAGATTGAAGGAGATTAGTACATGCCCACAGGGAATTATCTAAAAAATATTTTTGAGTAAAAGAAAGCAATTTCAGAGCAATACAAACAGTAACATCACTCATGAAAAACCATATGGAAATCAGGAACAAGGAAGAGATTCTTGGTTATTCAAAGGGAGGACTGGGGTAGAGAAAAATATGGGGCAGGAAAAGGAAGAAGCATCTTCAATAACTGCATCTCTATTTAAGGAGTTTGAGATTTGGTGGGGGGATCTATATAATAAGTGGGAAATGCCAATGCTGCATTAAATCATGGGTCACTTTCACATGGAGCATTGTGGCTCTTCTGCAACTCCTCAGGAACTAACTGTGAGTCACAAGATAGTGTTTAAGAAAATAGTTCTAAGCTTCTTCTTAGAAATATCACGGATGACCAAAGGATAGCCCACATTAATTGTGTTGGTCCAAATCAAGTTTCAAAACAAATTTGATGTTCTCCATTATTATATACAAATAATGAGAAGATTAAATGAAGCCCCTGAGACCTTTATGAACCTCAGACAACATAATGGGGTAGGCATACATAAACGCACCTAATTTTCTCAGTCTTGTTGGATTTTCTCCCATTGGATTCTCAGTGGGATGTTGACAAACCTGTGCTTCTCTGACCTGAGGTAAAAGTTTTATATTCTAAATGGTCCTAAATCCTGAGTAAATAAACCCTGTCATATAGAGATGACTCCTAGAGTTTGTCTCTGTCATAATATTTGACCAGCAGGTAACAGTCATTCTTTGTTATTGATTTATTAACATCCGTGCATTTGTAGCAGGAGCTACTAGTTGTTTATTTGAAATAGATTCTCAGTTATGAATTATTTGTTTACTGTTATCTATTCCTAAGTGTGTTAACATACAGCATCTTACTTAACAGCAGCCATGTGAGGCAAATATTATCTTAATTTTAAAAATAAGGATATTGAGTCTCAGAAGGATTATATAATTTTCAAGGTCACCTGCCAGGTGGCAGACCTTAAATTTATCCCCAGAGCTTTTGGCTCTGAAGTCTTCTTTTATTTTCATTGCAGCAACAGTACATCACGCTTTTCCATATCATACTGGCACCCACATAGTTCAGCTTGGCTCTGATGTTGTCTTTGGAACGGCTGAGTGTTTCCTGCTGGCTGCCATGGCCTATGATCACTATGTGGCCACCCGCTCTCCACTTCTCTACTCTAAACACATGTCTTCCAGAGTCTGTATCGTCTTATTGGCTGCTTCCTATCTGGGGGGATGGGTGAATGCTTCATCATTTACTGGCTGTTTATTGAGCTTGACTTTCTGTGGACCAAATAAAATCAACCATGTCTTCTGTGACCTCCCACCACTAGTGAAGCTTTCTTGTACCCATATTTATGTTGCTGAAGTATCTCCTGCCATCTTAGGTGGGTCAATCATTGTAATCACATTGTTTATCATAGCTGTTTCATATCTATACATCCTGCACTTGGTCCTGAATATGCACCCCACTGAGGGAAGACACAAGGCCTTCTCTTTTTGTACTTCTCACCTCAGTGCAGCCACTTTGTTTTATGACACAGTCACATTTGTTTATGTCATACCAAAGTCAAGCCACTCATCTGACGATATTAAAGTGGTGTCTGTGTTCTATACAGTGGTGGTCCCCATGCTGAACCCCTTGATCTACAGTCTGAGAAACAAAGAGGTGAAAGAGGCAATGAGAAAATTGATGGCTAGAAAAAATAGGTCGTTTTGAAAGAAATTCAGTGTGATTCCAGAAACTGAAAAACTATAGTTTCAGGAACATATGTAATAGATGTTTATGTTGTCCATTAGCCTTACCACTTTATGTGAAGAACTATCTTAAATACACAATGCCAGTATGTTAATTAGTACCAACTTTAATTTATAATTTTCTAGGTCACAAAATATATCATTTCATGAAATTCTGCTGGGTTCATTTTAATGTATACATTTCAGCATTAGGAGACCTAGAGAATATAGTTTTACTTTTTCTCTGCTTTGCTCATTGGTTAGAGTCCATGATTACAGAGGGTTTTATTTTTCTTCTGTTAGGTTATTATTTTTAAAATATCTTCTTGTAAGTTAGTATCTTAGAAAGCATTGTGTACTCAATGGAAATGCAATTGATAGTAGTGTCAGTCCAGGTCACTTTCTCTGGAAGCCTTGGCCTGTCTTATACAGGGTTATCATAACCTTTGAAATGGAGTCTTGAAAATTTTTATTTCCACCTAGAATAAGAGACCAAAAGAATTTATTCCATACTTTTGCCACCAAAGCAACTCAATCCAGGTAACACAGAAGAACTCTGAAGGCTGAGCCTTTGAGAGTTCCTTTGAAAATTCCCAGTAGATTTTTCATATTTTTCAAAAGTTTGTCTCCAAAGACTTGTCTTTGAACATTTGCTAACAGGCTTTTGAATAGTAGGAAAAACTACTGGGGAGTATTGCTGGGAGGAGGCTAAGGTACAGTGGAACTTTCTTTCAGCAAGCCAATTGGTATAAAATTATGGATTAAGACACCCAGGCTGATGCAGGCAAGGACTACACCTGCGATCCTTCTCCCAAATATCTCCCGAAGTGTTCATTGCCACCACTTCTGTCACGACTTTATTTTAGGTGTTTATGATTGAGCCTGGACAGTTTTCACCCTTCTGAATTACTTCCCTGCCTCCAGAACCTTTTGATTAATCATGTTGAAAGATTAAAATATGGTTTTCCAATTATTACAAAAGTGATGTGTGTTGTATGAATCCTAGAGTAAATGTGGATTCCAATTCTCCCCAATCCCATGTTCCCAGAATATAAATTGGTGAAAGAAGAACTCTTTACAAACAGTCAGGGATAAGAAGACAACTTGCAGAAGGAATAGCTTCAGGAATTCCTGGTAACTCAGGTCTCCTGTGGATGATGTTATTTATCCACAGTTTTTTAGAAAGATAACACCAGAGAGTCCGAGGCTAGTCACCAGGTTTTACAATGAAGTAATCAGGTGGCGTTCCCCCTCATCGCTCTGGACCTCTTATGTTGAGCATTTTAAAAAAGCATTTGTCAGCCATTTGTATATCTCCTTTCGTGTAATGTCTCTTCAAGTCCTTTGCCAATTTTATGCTCAGATTGTACTTTTCTTATCGATTTGTTCTTACTATAATCTGTCTACAACTCTTTTGTCAGATTTCTGCATTTGGAAGTTATACTCCCATTCCGGTTTGCCTTATCACTCTCTTAATTGTCTCTTGATGAACGGAAGTTTTTAATTTTAATGAAGTCTAATGTAACAACATTTTCCTTATTGTTTTGTGTTTTAGTGACAAGTTCAAGAAATCTTTTCCCAATCCAAGGCTACAAAAATATTCTCTCATGTATTCTAAAGGTTTTATACTTTTGAAACTCAGAGTTGGGCTGTAATTTTACTTTGTTTCAAGTATGAATTAAAAAGGGCAGAGCCAACACATATATTTACTGAGAGAATGTGTGAAACTATGTGGTTTTGCTTGTATTACCAGCTCCTCCTCCAAGACTGTTTTTTATTTTATTTTATTTTGTTAATTATTTATTTTTTAATTTACATCCAAGTTAGTTAGCATATAGTGCAACAAAAATATCAGGAGTAGATTCCTTAATTCCCCTTACCCATTTAGCCCATCCCCTCTCCCACAACCCCTCCAGCAACCCTCAGTTTTTCTCTGTATTTAAGAGTCTCTTATGTTTTGTCCCCCTCCCTGTTTTTATATTCTTTTTGCTTCCCTTATGTTCATCTGTTTTGTATCTTAAAGTTCTCATATGAGTGAAGTCATATGATATTTGTCTTTCTCTGACTAATTTCACTTAGCATAATACCCTCTAGTTCCATCCATGCAGTTGCTAATGGCAAGATTTCATTCTTTTTGATTGCCAAGTAATCCTCCATTATGTGTGTGTATATATATATATATATGTATATATATATACATATATATATATACACACACACATACCACACCTTCTTTATCCATTCATCCACCGATGGACATTTGGGCTCTTTCCATACTTTGGCTATTGTTGATAGTGCTGCTATAAACATCGGGGTGCGTGTATCCCTTCGAAACAGCACACCTGTATCCCCTGGATAAATACCTAGTAGTGCAATTGCTGGGTCGTAGGGTAGTTCTATTTTTAATCTTTTGAGGAACCTCCATACTGTTTTCCAGAGTGACTGCACCAGTTTGCATTCTCACCAGCAGTACAAAAGAGATCCTCTTTCTCCACATCCTCGCCAACCTCTGTTGTTGCCTGAGTTGTTAATGTTAGCCATTCTGACAGGTGTGAGGTGGGATCTCGTGGTTTTGATTTATATTTCCCTGGTGATGAGTGATGTTGAGCATTTTTTCATGTGTCGGTTGGCCATCTGGATGGGTTGTTTGGAGAAGTGTCTTTTCATGCAAGACTGCTTTTTAGATAAACTCCTTGGAGTGTAGGGGAAGGGAATTTTGGGGTGAAATGATTTACTTTTGCACTAGGGTTACTTCTGATTTCTGTCTGTCCAGGCAGTCCACGATGTCATCTAAGGATTGGCTGATTCCTTCTCATCCCTTCAAGGTCTCTCAGTATAATGCAAGCCAGACTATGCACCTGCCCTCAGGTATGCAACCTGTCACAGTTCTCTGCTCACAGGGAAACAATCCCATTACAAAACACCAAAAAGAATAAAATAATCTAGGAATATATTTAGTGAAGGAGGTGAAACTTCCTTTGTTTACTTTGTAAACTTGTATAGTGAAAACTATAAAATATTGATAAAAGAAATTAAATAAGACCCAAGCAAATGTAAAAACATCCTGTGTTCTTAGGTTGGAAGACTTAATATTGTTAAAATATCCATACCTTCCAGGCAGATTCAGTGCATCCCTACCAAAATCTCAATATAATTTTTATAGAAATGGAAAAAAGAATTATAAAATTCATATGGAACCACAAAGGGCCCCCAAACAGCCAAAATAATCTTGAGAAGGAACAGCAAAGCTATAGGCATCACATTTCCTGATTCAAAATAATATTGCAAGGCTACATTAATTCAAATAGTATGGTACTGACATAAAGACATACGTCTAGGCCAATGAATAGAATAGAGTGCCAGAAATACGTTAATGCATATGCAGTCAAATAATTTTCAACAAAGGCACCAAGAATACACAGTGAGGAAAGTCTCTTCAATAAATGGTGTTGGGAAAACTGGATATCCATATTCAAAAGAATGAAATTGAACTCTTTTTTTTTTAATTTAAATACAAGTTAGTTAACATATAGTGTAATAATGACTTCAGGAGTAGAATTTAGTGATTCATCGCTTATAGATAACACCCAGTACTCATCTCAACAAGGCTTCCTTGATGCCCCTCGCCCATTTAGCCCATCCCCCCACCCAACATCCCTCCAGCAACTCTCAGTTTGTTCTCTGTATTTAAGAGTCTCTTATGGCTTATCTCCCTCTCTGTTTTTATATTATTTTTGCTTCCCTTGAAATCTTATCTTAAAGTAAACAAAAGAATAAACTCAAAATGGATTAAAGACTTAAATGTAAGAAATAAAACTGCAAGAAGAAAACCCCTGGAAGAAAACAGGGGAAAAGTTTCATGTCATTGGTCTTGGCAATAATGTTTTTGGTATGACATTGAAATCACAGGCAACAAAACCAACGAAATCACAGGCAAACAAAATCACAGGTAACAAAAATAGATAAGTGGGACTACATCAAACTTAAAGCTTCTGCACAGCAATGAAAACCATCACCAAAGTGAAAAGGTAACTACAGAATGAGAAAATATTTGCAAACGATATATCTGATAAGACATTAATTTCCAAAATATATAAGGAACAACTCAGCAAAGACAACTCAATAGCAAAAACAAGAAATGGCCAAGAGGTACCAGGAAAGATACTCAACATTGCTCATCATCATATAGATGCAAATCAAAACCATGATGAAATATCACCTCATATGTGTCAAGATGGCTATTATCAAAAAAACAAAAGGTAAGTGTAGGTGAAGGGCACCTGGGAGGATCAGTCAGTTAAGTGTCCAACTTCGGTTCAGGTCATGATCTCACCATCTGTGGGTTTAAGCCCCGTGTCAGGCTCTGTGCTGAAAGCTCTGAGCCTGGAGCCTGCTTTGGATTCTGTGTCTCCCTCTCTCTGCCCCTGCCTCACTCATGCTCTGTCTCTCTCTCTCTCTCTCAAAAATAACTAAAAACATTAAAAAATTTAAAATTTTTTTTAAAAAGTAATTGTAGGTGAGTATGTGGAGAGAGGGCAAACTTTTATACATTGTTGCTGGGAATGCAAAATGGTACAGCTGCTATGAAAACCAGTATGGAGGTTGCTCAATTAAGAATAGAACTACCGTATCATTCAGTAATCCCAACTCTAAATATTTATCTAAAAGAACTGTAATCAGTATCTCAGAGATATTAGCACTCACATGTTCACTCCAGCACTATTGACAATAGCCAAGATATGAGAAAGCAACTTAAATGTCTACTCACAGGTAAATGGATAAAGAAAATTTGGTATATATACATACAATGGAATCTTTTTTAGTCTTGAAAAGAGGAAATTCTGCAATATGTGATAACATGGATGAACTTGGAAGACATTATGCTGAGTGAAATAAGCCAGTCACAGAAGGACTAACACTAAATGATTCTACTTTATGGTGTACCTAAAACATTCAAAGTCACAGACTCAAGAGTGGAATGATGCTTGTCAGAGGCTGGAATTGGAGTGAGATGGGAAGTTGCTAATCAACAGGCATCAGGTTGCAGTTGAGCAAGAGAAATACGTTCTAAAGATCTGCTGCAGAACGTTGTATTGTAGTCAACAAGACCGTATTGTACACCCAAAAGCCTGTCGAGATGTCTCGTGTCTAGTACTGGTACTGCTATGTACCAGGCACTCTGCAATGTCCTCAGCATAAAGTGTGGAACAAAGCAGACATGATCCTTCCCTCACGTAAGTGTAGGAAAGTAGTCCAAAAAAAATAAATAAATAAAATAAAAATAAAAATAAAAGACCCGAAGCAATTATTTACACTAGTATCATCATAATTAAAAGTGTAATAGATGCAAAACATATTTCAGGATTCTCTGAAACTATACACCATGAGACTATGACTTAGTCTAGGGTGTCAGAAGAAGTTTGAACGGTGAAATAAATTTAAACCTGAGACCTAAGGTGACTAGGAATTGGTCTTCTGTTGAAAGGGGGTGGAGTGATGAATATAACCATAAAATGGTTTTTAGTTGTGGGAGTACCTATTTATCTTTAGGTCCTAGTATAGTATCTGATACATACAAAGATTTTCTAAAACTTGTTTAACACTAATTCAACAAACGTATTCAGTGCCTCCTACATTCTCAGTGTTGCACCATTAAAGAGGGATACAAAAATAGTCATAGACACTGCACTTTCAACCAAGGCAAGAGCAAGATGTTCCAACTATAATGGATACTAATCAAATGGTGTGAACAAAATGTTGAGAGGAGGACAGGAATGAAGGGAATTTAATTCTCGCAGATATAATCTGAGATATTTTTGTGGAATTGATGGCCACCTGTTTGTGTCATTTATCAGCCACAGTTGGGCTTCCTTAAAACCTAAAGGAGATCAAGTTGGATTCATTCCTGGGCTGCAGGGCTGGTTCAACATTCGCAAATCAATCAATGTGATACATCACATTAATAAAAGATAAGAACCCTATGATCCTGTCAATCGATGCAGAAAAAGCATTTGACAAAATTCAGCATCCTTTCTTAATAAAAACCCTCGAGAAAGTCGGGATAGAAGGAACATACTTAAACATCATAAAAACCATTTATGAAAAGCCCACAGCTAATATCATCCTCAATGGGGGAAAACTGAGAGCTTCCCCCCTGAGGTCAGGAATACCACAGGGATGTCCACTTTCACCGCTGTTGTTTAACATAGTGTTGGAAGTTCTAGCATCAGCAATCAGACAATAAAAGTAAATCAAAGGCATCAAAGTTGGCAAAGATGAAGTCAAGCTTTCACTTTTTGCAGATGACATGATATTATACATGGAAAGCCCGATAGACTCCACCAAAAGTCTGGTAGAACTGATACATGAATTCAGCAAAGTTGCAGGATACCAAATTAATGTACAGAAATCAGTTGCATTCTTATACATTAATAATGAAGCAACAGAAAGGCAAATAAAGAAACTGATCCCATTCACAATTGCACCAAGAATCACAAAATACCTAGGAATAAACCTACCCAAAGATGTGAAAGATCTGTCTGCTGAAAACTATAGAAAGCTTATGAAGGAAATTGAAGAAGATACAAAGAAATGGAAAAACATTCCATGCTCATGGATTGGAAGAATAAATATTGTTAAAATGTCAATACTACCCAAAGCAATCTACACATTCAATGCAATCCCAATTAAATTGCACCAGCATTCTTCTCGAAGCTAGAATGAGCAATCCTAAAATTTGTATGGAACCACAGAAGACCCCGAAGAGCCAAAGTAATTTTGAAGAAGACCAAACCGGGAGGCATCACAATCCCAGACTTTAGGCTCTACTACAAAGCTGTAATCATCAAGACAACATGGTATTGGCACAAAAACAGACACATAGACCAATGGAATAGAATAGAGACTCCAGAACTGGACCCACAAAAGTATGGCCAACTAATCTTTGACAAAGCAGGAAAGAATATCCAATGGAAAAAAGACAGTCTCTTTAACAAATGGTGCTGGGAGAACTGGACAGCAACATGCAGAAGAATGAAACTAGACCACTTTCTTACACCATTCACAAAAATAAACTCAAAATGGATAAAGGACCTGAATGTGAGACAGGAAACCATCAAAACCCTAGAGGAGAAAGCAGGAAAAAACCTCTCTGACCTCAGCCCCAGCAATTTCTTACTTGACACATCCCCAAGGGCAAGGGAATTAAAAGCAAAAATGAACTATTGGGACCTCATGAAGATAAAAACTTCTGCACAGCAAAGGAAACAATCAACAAAACTAAAAGGCAACTGATGGAATGGGAAAAGATATTTGCAAATGGCATATCGGACAAAGGGCTAGTATCCAAAATCTATAAAGAACCCACCAAACTCCACACCCAAAAAATAAATAATCCAGTGAAGAAATGGGCAGAAAACACGAATAGACACTTCTCTAAAGAAGACATCCAGATGGCCAACAGGCACATGAAAAGATGCTCAACGTCACTCCTCATCAGGGAAATACAAATCAAAACCACACTCAGATATCACCTCACGCCAGTCAGAGTGGCCAAAATGAACAAATCAGGAGACTATAGATGCTGGAGAGGATGTGGAGAAACGGGAACCCTCTTACACTGTTGGTGGGAATGCAAACTGGTGCAGCCGCTCTGGAAAACAGTGTGGAGGTTCCTCAAAAAATTAAAAATAGACCTACCCCATGACCCAGCAATAGCACTGCTAGGAATTTACCCAAGGGATACAGGAGTGCTGATGCATAGGGGCACTTGTACCCCAATGTTTATAGCAGCACTCTCAACAATAGCCAAATTATGGAAAGAGCCTAAATGTCCATCAACTGATGAGTGGACAAAGAAATTGTGGTTTATATACACAATGGAATACTACTTGGCAATGAGAAAGAATGAAATATGGCCCTTTGTAGCAACATGGGTGGAACTGGAGAGTGTTATGCTAAGTGAAATAAGTCATACAGAGAAAGACAGATACCATATGTTTTCACTCTTATGTGGATCCTGAGAAACTTAACAGACCATGGGGGAGAGGAAGGAAAAAAAAAGTTAGGGAGGGAGGGAGGCAAACCATAAGAGACTCTTAAAAACTGAGAGCAATCTGAGGGTTGATGGGGGGTGGGAAGGAGGGGAGGGTGGGTGATGGGTATTGAGGAGGGCACCTTTTGGGATGAGCACTGGGTGTTGTATGGAAACCAATTTGACAATAAATTTCATATTAAAAAAAAAACCTAAAGGAATAGTATCTTTCTAGGACAGAGGGAGTCTCATAGTATGCCCATTTCCTAATTTGGTGGCTTTGAGGTGTTTGAGGTGTTAGAACCTCCTAATATGAATTATCACATTTAGCTTTGTTCTGAAGGTTATTGACTAATGGGCTCTTCAAGCCCAGAATCAAAGGTACCTGACCTTCAACCTTAGAGAATGTTCTGCTATGTGGCCATGGTTCAAGAATACAACCAGAGTTGATTGTGGCCATGTATCTTTGACAATCTGCCAGTCAATGTGGAAGTTGTGGTAGGCAGGGTTCTAAGAAAAATGTTAGTGTGAGATTCATTGTTTTATTAAGAGTTGATGGATTAAGGTTGGCAAAGGGGAGAGGGAATAGCATGTGCGTGAGAATCTGTTCCACCAATAAGCATGGGATGTATGTGAAGTGTCCTAGATCCACATTACATGTAAAAATACATATGATTTTTTAAAAGTTACATCACTTATGTTGAAAATAATATTGCAATTCCAATGGACTCATGTTTATAAGTTAAACTGTACTAGGAAACCCACATTATCTCTAAACATAGGTGACATGAAAACCTGGGCCACTGAATATAGCCACACTTCATAAATGTCACAAATTGTCACAGCCATATTAGTCATGTTGATCTAATAATCAACTTCAATGGTAGTAAAATATTATAATATTTTTCAGTTTATTTAAATTGAAATGTTTAATTATTATATTTAATTAAAAAATAAAAGGAACCACAGAGTATTGAGAAAGTATTTCATTCACACACTTTTACATAATCAGGTTTACATGCTATTTCTCTGTCCCAGTAGATATGTGCATGTAATTTCTCTATCCCAGTGGATTCTCAGTGTAGTTTTCCAGGACAAATAAAGAAATTAACTTGTAATTACAAGTGACGTAAGTGATTTGGGCCTTATCTCAAATGACATAAGCCTCACTTAAATATGGCACTGCTTTACAGTGACAACTCCTTGGAGCCTATCCCTAATGTTGTAGTGGATGTGTCCCAAATTTATACTGTTCTTTGTTAAGGGATACTGAAATATTTGATTCTCTTATATGTACCAGAAGTTACAAGTTGATTATTTCAAGTTCATCACTAGTAATTGAGCATCTATTTGTTGTGTGCACAGTGCTTGGTATTTTCATCCACATCATTTCATTTAACACAAGAATCACATAAGGTATGTATCATTATTTCCTTTTTATAGAAGAGGAAACAGAAGGTCAACAATGTCTTTCAATGTGCCTATGATTCCATAGATAGTGATAGGCAGAGCTAGAAACCGATATCAAGTTTGTGTGGCTGCAAAGTCCATGGTCTTTGTGCACATCACTTTGCCTTCCCTCCTGGCACTCATATCCAACTTTGAAAGCTTTTGTGCCTTTCATACATTTATTTTTTCTAAAGTAATTCTTTTCAGGCTGAGGCTTTGTCTTGTTAAAAAAAAAACAAAAGCCAGAATGTGAGAATTCAGACACATAACCCTAGTACTGCTCATATTGTAGGATATCATGGTCATGATTCACACACAACTTTTGGGGAAATGTCCATGCTTGCTGATAGTTATGTATGTATGTTTTCTTAAGTCTTCAGATTGAAGTTCTTCAAGAAAAATCAAATTATTCTGGAGAATATGTTGCTCTTTAATCTAGAAAAGCCATGGAAATGGCCGAATGTAACTAACATACTCTCCCCTGTCCTTGATTATGTGCTCTAATTTGAACCAAGGGAATATTATTCTGAAATGATCGTTTTTCTTCCAATCCAATTTCCTAGCCTCCCTAGCTGGCTACTTCCATCCATACCTCTCTAACTACTCTCTCCCCCCATCACCATCATATGCCCCCACTTCTTATTTCCCTATAGTTTCATACTACAACCGATGAAACCATCACTTACCAATGTAGGTCTCCAAATGCTTCAGTTCACTTTCCAATTAATCCCAGTCCATAAAAATACTTGGACTCTTCTCTGCTTCATGTAATCCAAGAAGCATGAAAAAGTATGATGTGAGAGATAAATCTTGGAAGATTTTGCAAAATATCCTGGATTTAGCTCATAACAATAAGAAAAATTGTGTTTGGCCCATTCAGCTTGAACATAAACACTTTCCAGCCCTTGGTATCAATGATAACTAAGGATGTGATTTTTTTTTTCATTCCAGGAAAAGGATCAAGTCAGAAAAACATGTCAAAATCAACTCGATACTTTTTGGTCCAGTAATTGGATAAATGGTGATAGTATTTACTGAAAAGAGAATACTGGTGCAGAGGCACATTTGGGATGAGGGTAGAAAATCAAGAGCTGACCTTTCTATAATCACTTAGGTTATTTACAGTTTATGTTATTACAATCAGTATTGCTGTAACATCATTTTACATATTCTTGTACACATGGGGAAGACTTACTCTACAGTATTTTATACAGTATAGGAGTAAAATAGCTGAATTCTAAGGTAATTGAGTCTCCAATTTTAATATATTCATGGAATTTGAAAAGAAAATTTGTGTGCACAAAGTATTCTAGAAGTGAGGCAAAGTTACCATTTAAAAATTTTAATTGTAGGGTTCTCTACATGTATCTTCATTAAATGTGGGGTAATTTCAACCATTTTAATCTCCTCTTGTTCTGATTTCAATAGCCACCATTAAATGAATAGATGGAGACTGAAAACCACACAGCAGTGACAGAGTTCATTATTCTGGGATTAACAGATAATCCCACACTATGTGCCATCTTCTTTGTGATTTTTCTAGGAGTTTATGTAGTTACCATCGTGGGAAATATCAGTATAATCATCTTAATCCGAAGCAGCCCACAGCTGCACACCCCAATGTACCTTTTTCTCAGCCATTTGGCCTTTGTGGACATTGGGTATTCCACTTCAGTCACACCAATCATGCTGATGAGTTTTTTAAGAGAGAAAACAACAATCCCTGTCACTGGTTGTATAGCCCAGCTTGGCTCTGATGTCACTTTTGGGACTACAGAATGCTTCCTGCTGGCTACCATGGCCTATGATCGCTATGTGGCCATCTGCTCTCCCTTACTCTACTCCACCCAGATGTCCTCAGTGGTCTGCTTCCTCCTACTGGGGGCTTCCTACCTGGGTGGATGCATGAACGCTTCATCATTTACAGGCTGTCTGATGAATCTATCTTTCTGTGGACCAAATAAAATCAACCATTTTTTCTGTGACCTCTTTCCACTCTTGAAGCTTTCTTGTGGCCATGTTTTTATTGCTGAAATATCTCCCGCCATCTCTTCTGCATCCGTCCTCATAAGCACACTGTTTACCATAATTGTGTCCTACAGCTACATCCTCCACTCAATTCTGAATATGCGCTCTACTGAGGGGAGGAAGAAGGCCTTCTCAACCTGCACTTCCCACCTCACTGCCGTCACTTTGTTTTATGGGACAGTTTTGTTCGTTTATGTGATGCCCAAGTCCAGTTATTCAGCTGATCAGGTCAAAGTGGCATCTGTCATCTATACAGTGGTGGTCCCCATGTTGAATCCCCTCATCTACAGTCTGAGGAACAAGGAGGTGAAAGGGGCCATGAGAAAACTAATGGCCAGAACACACTGGTTTTCCTGAATCAGATCAGATATAAATCCATAAATAACAAAGCAATGATTCGGGGAAACATTTGTGCTGGATACTTTAATGATATTTATCATTAACTTCATCACTTTGATAGTGAAGAGCTCCTATAAATGTAAAAAGCCAATGTTTACTTCCATATAAGAAGTTAAATGTATCATTTAATGTGGAAATCTGTTTCATTCAAATTAAATATGAACTGTTCAAGGTAAGAATACCTGCTTGCAAAATAGTTTCATTAATCAGTTGTGAGTCCTATATTAAATACAGAGAGCTATTTCCACCAAAGATCAGATTTAATTGAATTCCATCTAGTTAAATAACATTTGGGGAAAAAATTTGTCCCCAACGGATCTGTAATAAAAGATAATATTGACAAGTCAGGACGTTCAGGCCACTTCCTTTAAAGGTACTGCCTTGCCTTTGTCAATGTATATTTAAACATTTGGGAGCATTGATGTTCATGTCTCCAGAAAGCCTCTATGTGCACTTTATTGAAGTGAGAGCAAAGATCATGATTCCTCTGCTTGGCCATTAAGAGATCCAACCCAGATAACACAGAAGAGACCTTGTATACACCTGTGCCAACTCTTTTTACAATGTAAGTCTTACCAGATGAGTCTAGGGTAAGGTTTCAGAAGCTGAGGTTTCTTTGGAGGGGGAGACTGGGACATTGGGACTTTGTTTCAGCAATAATTTATAGGTAGGAGGCATGAAATTATGGGTCAGGCAAATAATACATTTGCCACACATTTTGTAATGTCTCTCAAGGAGGCGTCCACTGTCCCTGCTTCTTCCACTGAACTTTTGGCGCTTATGATCCCGTCTGGTTATGGCAGTTGCCTCTAAATTGATTCCCTGCCTCCTGTATGCCTTTCACAATGGTTTATGATTAATATTTTAGCTAATATATTTTGTTAGCATATGAATAATGTCAGACAAATTCTGAGACACTTTGGAGGGACCACTTTGCAAGCTGAGCTGGTAAAGCGCCAAAGTCAGCACGGACACAGCCCTTTGCAAAGAGAGGGCTCCCAAAGGTATGACTTCAGTCTTGGAAAAGGGCATGTTCGAGTCACGGTGGGAGATCTGTACTCTGGTGGTTGAAGTTTTTCAATGAGTGTTTCTGGAAGTCTTTGTCTTCATCTTTCCTCCTATACTTTGCTTTTCACCAGGATTCATCTTCTGCCCTCTTCCCTCTCCTCCTCCCCATGATCCCCATAGGTAATCTTATCTTCTCCCATGAGCTCAGCTGCCACTGGTGTGGTGACAGAGTCCCTACACACCTTCCTTGAAGGACAGATGAACTTCTTCACTGGCCTTTCCCCCCAAGACTCTCAAACTCAGTGTGCCCTGACTATATTTATCGTATTTCTCACAAAATTATTCCTTTTCCTCTGGTTCTTTCCCAATTAGTGGCAACTCTTTGTAAGGCCTAGTACTGCAAGAGATTTGGGGCAACTCTCACTGCACACCCATCAAAATAGTCTGCCTCCTTCCACCCCATTCCTTCTGTCAGGTGGAAGACATGTTGCATACTGGCGTCTCCCATATCTAAGTCTCTTCTGTCTAGGCACGTAAAGACTCCCCAGTTGATTGTGGTAAGTCCATGCTGAGATTTTTTCCTTCATATTTCCACTTGAAGGGATTCAATAATCCAATCACCCAGATGTAGGGTGTGTGGCACTGTTACAACTTTTAGTGGAGAGGATAGGCATCGACACTTATCTTTTCCCTCCCAAGTTCTCAATCAACCGAGGAGATGGCAAAAAGAGAAGGCATATGGGAGAGCAAAAATATTAACCTACACCAATGAAGGAGCTGATATTAGAGTATGTGACACATATTTGTGGACATGTGTTTTCATGTTCTGAATCCCAGAATCTGACACTCTCCTTCCCTGTCCCTGGTCTCTGCAGTGAGAGTAGGCCTGTCTCCATCCATTTATAGCAGGGCCAAGAGCAGCCCAGAGCACTGAGGACAGACTCACTCCCAAGAGAAAGGGGAGGGCAAAAGGCTGGGATTTCTGTTATGGGTTGAAGTGTGTCCCTCAAAAATTCATCCTAACCACCAGTATCTCAGAATGTGATCTTACCTGGGAATATGGTTGTTACAGGTGTAATTAGTTAAGATGAAGTCATATTGGAGGAGGCTGGGCTTCTAATCCAATATTACTGGTATCCTTATTTTTTTTTTTTTAAAAAAGAAGAATTCGGATACAGACAGCACATAGGGGGAACCTCATATGAAAATAGAGAAGTGGGTTATGCTTCTACAAGCCAAGGATCACCAAAGGTTGCCCACAAACCATCAGAAGCTAAGTGAGAGAGATGGAAGGAATCCCACAGTCCTCAAAAAGAAGCAACCCTGCTGACACCTTGATCTTGGACTCCTGAACTGTGAAAGAAACAATTTTTGTTGTTTAAGCCACTCAGTTTATGGTACTTTGTTAAGGTACTGAGCTAATATTATTATATATCTAGTTTTCCCCTCCAAATTTACTATCAGCTAATTTATTACTTCTAGGGAAGGAAGGAGTGAAGGCTAAGAAAGGTGTGTTATGGGGGTACCTGGGTGGCTCAGTTGGTTAAGTGTCTGACTTCAGCTCAGGCTATAATCTCACGGTTTGTGAGTTTGAGCCCCACATCAGGCTCTGTGCTAACAGCTCAGAGCCTGAAGCCTGCTTTGGATTCTGTGTCTCCTTCTCTCTCTCTGCCCCTCCTCCACTTGGGCTCTCTGTCTCTCTTTCTCTCTCTCAAAAATAAATAAACATTAAAAAAAAATTTTTTTAAGTGTGTATGCTAGTAGATATCTCTTCCAAAGGGGGATAGAGAATATTAGGAATGGTCAAAAGCATTTTCCCCAAACAGCACATCAAAAAATAAGGATCAAGGATATCTCTGTGGCGGCACACCTGAGTGGCTGAGTCAGTTAAGCATCCAACTTCAGCCCAGGTCATGATCTTGCAGTTCATGAGCTCGAACCCTGCATCAGGCTCTGTGCTGACAGCTCGAAGCCTGGAGCCTGCTTCTGATTCTGTGTCTCCTTCTCTCTCTGCCCCTGCCCTGCTCGTGCACTCTCTCTCTCTCTCTCAAAAATAAAAACAAACATTACAAAAATAATAATTAAAAAAAGAATATCCCTGTGGGAATAATCAAAAACTCCTTTTGTAAGAATTTTATTTTTTGAAGTTTCCTGATTACTATGGATTGTAGACTGGGAACAATCAAAAACTCCTTTTGTAAAAAAATGTTTTTGGAAGCTTCTTGATCACTTAGATTGTAGTTTGCTACTTAGAAGGCAGAAATATGAACTGGGTGGGGCACCTGGCTGGTTCATTTGGAAGAGCATGGGACTCTTGATCTTAGGGTTGTGAGTTGAAGCATGTTGTCTGTAGAGATCACTTAAAAATAATATCTTAAAAAAAAAAAAGAAGTATGACCTGGGAAAAAATTTTAAAGATCCAAAACTGTTGTATTGTTAAAATATTCTTAGTCTATATAAATTTCAGGAAATTTTTCTTCTGCAGTAGATTGGGATTTAGCAAGTCAGTGACATTCCTGCCATTCTGTGAACCTTACCTGTAGTGGAGTATTGGAGAAGATTGAAGGCAAAGGGGAAGAGAAGAGATCATTTCTTGGGGGTAAGGAAATCATCATGTACTGTTATTGGGGTGATGGTTATACAAGTGTTTACATTTGTCAGAAGTCATCAAGCTGTAGATTTAAATTGTGTGTATGTAAATTACTATACTTCAATAAAGTTGCTATTTTGGAAGATTCTACAAGAGAGTACTAAATTCTTTCTCATTTTAATCTGAGGCTTCAGGCAGTGGAGGTGATAGGATTATCATCTGCCTATTAATGTAGACCAACTCTATTTCTTAATTATTTCCCAAAGCTGTTCCCTCAACTACTGCACCTGCTCTAGTTCCCCAGACATTCATTCTTTCTGTGCCCTTCATTCCTTTCTTCAGCACTATGCCTATACTAGCATTGACTTTCTTTCTGCTTAAAAAACTTTATTTCTTCTTTTAATACAGGTTTGCTGGTGATGAATTTTAAGTTTCAGGTGGGTTTGGGGTTGGGGATTTTTTGTTTGCTTGTTTTGGGGGGGCTCGTCATAAAAAGTTATTCCACCTTCATTTTTTTTCCACTTAATTTTTTTTTTTAATTTTGAAATAATTCTAGATTCAAGGAAGCTTCAAAGATAGTACAGAGAGGTCCTGTGAACCCTTTATTTAATTTCACCCAGGGCTTACTACAGTACCACACAAAACCAAGAAAAGGACATTGATACAATGTATTGGTAACCTTCTGTGCACCTTCATTCTTGAAGATAACTCTGGGTAGAATTCTAGGTTATCCGTGAAATATCTTCAAGCACCTTTAAGATGTAATTGTTCTCGTGCTTCTACCATTTCTCTAAAAAGTTTAGCTTTCAGTTTTCCTCCCTCCTTCTCCCCTCCTCTTTTTCAAAGGGAATATGTCTTTCATTTCCCTCTTGTTGGGGAACATCAAAAGTCATCAAAAAAGGATGACCCTGGAGCTGGACCCGGGCATTCAGGGGCTGCTCCCACTGACCCTGGAGCTGGACCCGGGCATTCAGGGGCTGCTCGCATCTCCCCTGTCCTTGGAATGTGGGTTCCGCTCTCCTTTCCCGCTCCCAGAGGCTGCTCCAAGGAACACAGCCTTGAGATAGTAACGTGGTATTGAAAACACCTGCATGGTCTGCGTGACTGCACCCATTTAAGGCCTATTTACAAGCTGTTAAAGTTCCGCTGGTGGGTGTGGGGATCCATTTGTCGTCTTGCTGCCGCCAGAGACAAGCCCTGGTATGTAAATTCCCCTTGCTTATTACAACTGCCACCTTCTAACCTGGACGTGGCGTCCAATCTTTCTTTGGTTTCTCGCTGCCCTCTGTGTAGGGGGCTGGCTTCAAATCTTACCTTGAAAATTCCCAGGAGGGGTTTGCAAACCAGCACCCTCAAGCTTTTCACACTTTATTTTGCTTTTGGCTTCCTGTCTTATGATTTCCGGAAGTGTGATTGTTCCTACATTTACCATATTTGGAAGATGCAGGATGTCTTGAATTTGTAGCTCATGGTCTTTTGTGTTTGGAATATTATCATTGAATATTTCTTCAGAAATTTCTTCTCCTTTTGGCTCGGACTTCATTGCACATGTGTTAGATCTTTTCACAACTTCCAGTATAGCTCTCACACTTTTTGTATTTTTATTATTATTTTTTCTTCATCCAGTAACATGTATGTTCTCTGCTGACCTCTCAGTTTACTAACCCTCTTTTCTGCTGTATCCAATCTACTATGAATTCATCTGCTGAAGTCCTAATTTATTTTTCATTTCCAAGATTTAAACTTGATACTTTTTATTTTGTTTTTCTTTAAAAAAAAAGTTTTTGCATTTAGTTCTCTGGTGTGATTCTTCATGTTACTCTTCTGTTTTTCTTAAATATGTTATTAACATTTATTTTGAAATACCTGTTTTTTATTCATTTGGTCCTGGCAAATCACTGGCATACCTTATCGTTTTGTTTTGAATGATAGGCAGTATAGATAAAAAATTGTAGAGTTTCTGGATGAGATTATCTTCCTCCAAAGTGTATTCAGTATTCTTCTAGCAGGCAGATAGAGCACTGGATTAATCCCTTTGAAGAAATGGAATTATAGTCCCCAAATGGGTCATTCACATAATAAAACAACTCTATGTATTCTTATACAATAGCTTCTAAACTTGCATCATAGTAAAACAGTGGTGGTATTCCCAGTGTAGGTTAGGCGCTGTGCTTTGTTGGGGAGGATCTAATTCGGATTTGACTTATTTCTAGGATGTAGCAATTACCCCTAAGGTATGGTCTTTTAGGACTCTCAAGTAAAAGCATAAGGTGTTATAGGTCCCCTCCACCTTAAACAGCCTATCAAGCCAGCACTACAAAATGCCAGAATCTCTGGTAAGATCTTCTGCCTCCCACAGTCTGATTTCCACTTGGTGTTTTGATCTCTCGCCAGCCCTTGTGCAACTCGGAAGTAGTCACATTCCTTAAAAAGAAATTACACAAAGGATTTGGGGCTCACATCTTTTCAGTTTTTCCTCTCCAGGATCTTGGCCTCGAAAGTCTTAGCTGCCTTGGCATCTCTGACCTCAAACTACTTTTTTTTAATTTAAAAAAATTTTTTAATGTTTATTTATTTTTTGAGAGTGAGACAGAGGCAGAGAGAGAGAGAGGGAGACAGAATCCAAAGGAGGTTCCAGGCTCCGAGCTGTCAGCACAGAGCCTGATGCAGGGCTCGAACTCACAAGTTGTGAGATCATTACCTGAGCCGAAGTCAGACGCTCAGCTGACTGAACCACCCAGGCGCCCCTCTAACCTCAAACTTCTATGTACTCACCCTGCCATGCCGCCTAAAGCCCCAGGCTGTAGCTTTTTGCTCAGTCTCTATCCCTCTTGATATCATTTTGCAAATGCATTTGTTTGTGAGGCTCAAGGAAGGATTTACTGGTGAAATGACATTTAAACTGAGACATACAGAAAGATAGGAGTAGAATGATTATTTCTAGTTGGAAATGCAGTTGCAGAAACTTGGGTGGGTGAAAGTAGTGATGTGGGAGGTTGAATGAATTATCCTTAGCTCAAAGTACAATGTCTGGTACAGAGCGAGCATTTGACAAATATCTGTTGGTTAAACATTAATTCTAATTCAGTGAATATTTATTTAGTCTCTATTCCTGACACTAGATTATGAACTGAGAACACAAAGTTGAGTATGCCATTTGCTTTTCTTTCAAGAAGTTCACAAAGAAATGGTTCTTAAAAATACAATAGTTTTGGGGCGCCTGGGTGGCTCAGTCGGTTAAGCGTCCGACTTCGGCTCAGGTCACGATCTCGCGGTCCGTGAGTTCGAGCCCCACGTCGGGCTCTGGGCTGATGGCTCAGAGCCTGGAGCCTGCTTCGGATTCTGTGTCTCCCTCTCTCTCTGCCCCTCCCCCGTTCATGCTCTGTCTCTGTCTCAAAAATAAATAAATGTTAAAAAAAAAATACAATAGTTTCCATTCAAATGATGTGAATAAAGTACGAGTTGCCATTTTTTAATCTGTAAAATGTTTAATTTTCTTATTAATGTATATATTTAAGGTGTACAAGATGATTTTTGACATACATATACATAGTGAAATGATTAATGAAGTCAAGCTCATTAACATACCCATTTTCTCACATAGTTACCTTTTTCTGGTGTGGTGAAAACACCTGAAATTTACTCTCTCAGCAAATTTCCAGTATTAAATACAGTATTTTTAACTACATTCACCATGCTGTACTTTAGATTGCTAAAACAAATTCATTCTACGTAATTGCATTTTGTACTCTTTGACCAACATCTCCCCATGTCTGCCACCTCCCCAATGCTGGCAACTACTATTCTACTCTTTGCTTCTATGAATTTGACTTTCTTAGATTCCATATCTAAGTGAGATCAGGCGGTACTTTTATTTCTTTGTCTGGCTCGTTTTACTTGGCATAATGTCTACAACACCCATGCTGTTGCAAATGGCAAGATTTCCTTCTTTTTTATGGCTGAATAATATTCCATTGTGTATGTATACCACACCTATTGATAGCGTGTGGTTTTTAATCTTTCATTCTGTTTTTTTATTTTTATTTTTTTATATTTTTAATTTATTTTTTAATTTAGATCCAAGTTAGTTAGCATATAGTGCTATAATGATTTCAGGGGTAGATGCCAGTGATGCATCCCCTATGTATAACACCAGTGCTCATCTCAACAAGTATCCTCCCTTATGCCTCTTATTCAGCCCATCCCCAAACCCACAACCCCTCCAGCAACCCTCAGTTTGTTCTCTGTATTTAAAAGTCTCTTCTGTTTTGTCCCCCTCCCTGTTTTTATATTCTTTTTGCTTCCCTTTCCTTAGGTTCATCTGTTTTGTATCTTAAAGTCCTCATATGAGTGAAATCCTATGATATTTGTCTTTCTCGGACTGACTAATTTCGCTTAGCATAATACCTTCTAGTTCCATCCACATAGGTGCAAATGGCAAGATTTCGTTCTTTTTGATTGCCAAGTAGTACTCCATTGTATATATATATACCACATCCTCTTTATCCATTCATCTGTCGCTGGATATATGGGATCTTTCCATAATTTGGCTATTGTTGATAGTGCCTCTATAAACATTGGGGTGCATGTGCCCTTTTGAAACAGCACACCTGTATCCCTTAGATAAATACCTAGTAGTGCAATTGCTGGGTTGTAGGGTAGTTCTGTTTTTAATTTTTTGAGGAATCCATACTGTTTTCCAAAGTGGCTGCACCAGCTTGCATTCCAACCAGCAGTGCAAAAGAGATCCTCTTTCTCTGCATCCTCGGACCTCACCTTATCTTGAGGAGGTCCAAGTAGTTCATTATTGTTTTTGTTTCCCTTGCCTCTGGAGACGTGTTGAGTAAGAAGTTGCTGCGGCCAAGGTCAAAGAGGTTTTTGCTTGCTTTCTCCTCTAGGATTTTGATGGCTTCCTGTATTATGTGTAGGCCTTTCATCCATTTTGAGTTTATTTTTGTATATGGGGTAAGACAGTGGTCCACATTCATTTTTCTGCATGTTGCTGTCCAATTTTCCCAGCACCATTTGCTGAAGAGACTGTCATTATTCCAGAAGATATCCTTTCCTGCTTTGTCAAAGATTAGTTGGCCATATATTTGTGGGTCCATTTCTGGGTTCTCTATTCTGTTCCATTGATCTTAGTGTCTGTTTTTGTGCTAGTACCATACTGTTTTGATGATTACAGCTTTGTAATATAGCTTGAAGTCCAGGATTCTAATGCCTCCAGCTTTGGTTTTCTTTTTCAGGATCCCTTTGGCTATTCGGGATCTTTTCTGGTCACATACATATTTTAGGATTGTTTGTTTTAGCTCTGTGAAGAATTCTGGTGTTGTTTTGATAGGGATTGAATTGAATATGTATATTGCTTTGAGTAGTATCGACATTTTAACAATATTTGTTCTTCCAATCCAGGAGCATGGAATATTTTTCCATTCTTTGTGTGTGTCTTCTTCAATTTCTTTCATAAGCTTTCTGTAATTTTCAGTATGTAGATTTTACACCTCTTTGGTTGGGTATATTCCTGGGTATTTCATGATTTTTCATGCAATTGTAAATGGGATCAATTCTTGATTTCTCTTTCTGTTGCTTCATTATTGGTGTATAGGAATGCAACCGATTTTTGTGCATTGATTTTTTATATCTTGTGACTTTGCTGAATTCATGAATCAGTTCTAGTGATTTTTTGGCAGAATCTTTTGGGTTTTCCATATAGAGTATCATGTCATCTGTGAAAAGTGAAAGTTTGACTTCCTCCTTGCTAATTTGGATGCCTTTTATTCCTTTGTATTCTCTGATTGTCCAGTACTAT
Organism: Panthera onca; assembly: GCF_046562875.1. Taxonomy (NCBI): domain Eukaryota; kingdom Metazoa; phylum Chordata; class Mammalia; order Carnivora; family Felidae; genus Panthera; species Panthera onca. The sequence continues at coordinate 50,477,814 of NC_138348.1, read as the reverse complement.
ATTGAATAACAGTGGCAAGAGTGGACTTTCCTGTCATGTTCCTGACCTTAGGGGGAAAGGTCTCAGTTTTTCCTCGTTGAGGATAATATTAGTGGTGGGTCTTTCATATATGGCTTCTATGATCTTGAGGTACAATCCTTCTATACCTACATTCTTGAGGGTTTTTATCAAGAAAGGATGCTGTATTTTGTCAAATGCTTTCTCTGCATCTATTGAGAGGATCATGTAGTTCTTGTCCTTTCTTTCATTGATGTGATGAATCACGTTAATTGTTTTGTGGATATTGAACCAGCCCTGCATCCCAGGTATAAATCCCACTTGGTCATGGTGAATAATTCTTTTAATGTATTGTTGGATCTGGTTGGCTACTGTCTTGTTGAGGTTTTTTTTCATCTATGTTCATCAGGGAAATTGGTCTGTAGTTCTCCTTTTTAGTGGGGTCTTTGTCTGGTTTTGGAATCAAGGTAATGCTGGCTTCATAGAATGAGTTTGGAAGTTTTCCTTCCATTTCTATTTTTTGGAACAGCTTCAAGAGAATAGGTGTTAACTCTTGTTTAAATGTTTGGTAGAATTCCCTTGGAAAGCCATCTGGCCCTAGACTCTTGTTTTTTGGAGATCTCTTACTAATTCAATTTCTTTACTGGTTATGGGTCTGTTCAAATTTTCCATTTCTTCCTGTTTGAGTTTTGGTAGTGTATATGTTTCTAGGAATTTGTCCATTTCTTCCAGATTACCCATTTTATTGGCATATAATTGCTCATAATATTCCCCTATTATTTGTATTTCTGCAGTGTTGGTTGTGACCTCCCCTCTTTCATTCTTGATTTTATTTGGGTCCTTTCCCTTTCCTTTTTGATCAAACTGGCTAGGGGTTTATCCATTTTGTTCATTCTTTCAAAGAACTAGCTCCAGGTTTCATTGATCTGTTCTACTGTTTTTTTTGTTTCAATAGCATTGATTTCTGCTCTAATCTTTATTATTTTCTGTCTTCTGCTGGTTTGGGGTTTATTTGCTGTTCTTTTTCCAGTTCTTTAAAAAAATTTTTTTAACATTTTATTTATTTTTGAGACAGAGAGACAAAGCATGAACGGGGGAGGGTCCAGTTCTTTAAAGGTGTAACGTTAGGTTGTGTATCTGAGACCTTTCTTCCTTCGTTAGGAAGGCCTGAGTTGGTATATACTTCCTCTTATGACTGCCTTTGCTGTGTCCCAAAGGTTTTGGGCTGTGGTGTTGTCATTTTCATTAGCTTCCATGTACTTTTTAATTTCCTCTTTAACTTCTTGGTTATCCCATTCATTCTTTAGTAGAATGTTCTTTAGTCTTCAAGTATTGTTATCTTTCCAAAATTTTTCTTGTGGTTAATTTTGACTTTCATAGCATTGTGGTCTGAAAATTTGCATGGTATGATCTCGATCTTTTTGTACTTGTTGAGGGCTGATTTATGTTCTAGTATGTGATCTATTCTGGAGAATGTTCCATGTGCACCCAAGAAGAGGGTGTATTATTTTGCTTAAGGATGAAATGTTCTGAATGTATCTGTTAAGTCCATCCAGTCCAGTGTCTCATCCAAAGCCATTGTTTCCTTGTTGATTTTCTGTTTAGATGATCTGTCCATTGCTGTGAGTGGGGTGTTGAAGTCTCCTACTATTATTGTGTTATTATCAATGAGTTTCTGTATGTGTGTGATTGATTTACATATTTGGGTGCTTGCACGTTTGGCGCATAAATGTTTACTATTGTTAGATCTTCTTGGTGGCTAGACCCCTAAATTATGATATAATGCCCTTCTTCATCTCTTGTTATAGTCTTTATTTTAAAATCTAGATTGTCTGACACCAGTATGGCTACTCCGTCTTTCTTTTGGTGACTATCAACATGATAGATGATTCTCCATCCCCATACCTTCAATCTGAAGGTGCCTTTAGGTCTCAAATGCATCTCTTATAAACAGCATATAGATTGATCTTGTTTTCTTATCCATTCTATTACCCTATGTTTTTATTGGAGTGTGTAGTCCATTGACATTTAGAGTGAGTACTGAAAGATTTGAATTTATTGCCATTATCATGCTTGTAGAGTTGGAGTTTCTGGTGGTATTCTGTGGTCCACCAGGTATGAGCTGTGGAGTTTCAGACTCTGCACTCCCCTTTTTATAGCATCTTAATGGAATTTAAACCCTCTCCTTTCTCCTTTCTCTGTTCATTCCCTTGTAGTCCCTTTCTCCTTTTTCCCTTTTTTGTTCAGTCCACTCTCTTTCTTTCCAGCTGCTTTTGAGGGGGAGTGCTTTTCCTGTACTCTCCCCCCGTCTCTGTTCTCTCTCCACAAGCAAAAACAGCCCCCTACCCTCTGAGCCTTCTCTCTCCCCCAGCTCACCTCTCTGTACTATACTTGCCAAGTTTTGTGGTTCAAGTTGTGCAGATTGTTATGTTAATCCTTAAATCAGTTTCCTAGGTGTGCAAGGTGATTTGTGTTGATCTAGCTGCATTCAAGGATGAGAGAGGCAAAAAAAAAAAAAAAAAAAATTCCATGCTGCTCTGCCATCTTTCATTCTATTAATGTGGTGTATTACATTGATTGGTTTGCATATGTTAAAACAGCCTTGGGGCACCTGGGTGGCTCAGTCGATTAAGCGTCCAACTCTTGGTTTCTGCTCAGGTCATGATCTCCTAGTTTGTGAGGTGAAGCCCTGCATTGGGCTCTGTGCTAACAGCATGGAGCCCGCTTGTGATTCTCTCTCCCTCTCTCTCTGCCCCTCCCCTGCTCATGAGTGCGCTCTCTCTCTCTGTCTCTCTCTGTCTCTCTCTTTCAAAATAAACTTTAGTAATAAGAATAATAATAAAAAACCAACCTTGCATCCCAGGAGTAAATCCCTTTTAGTCAAAATTGAGACTTAATGAGATGAAAAAGGTAAAGTTGATCATATGAGGAAACAGAGACTTTCGTGTGAATTAGGGGACATTTGTGAAGATGCAATGGTGAAATTTGTGAAATGGTTGGTCAGAGAACTTCTAGCCAAATTTTAATTCAGTGCTGAACAAAGACTGAGACCTGGAGACCCAATAGGCTGTGACACCACATATAATCAATGAAGCTGTGATTTGAATCTCAGTTTCAAGCCCTGCGGGAACTCTACTCACCTGTATTCACTGTAGCACAACCTCATGCTTCCTCTCTTGAGATTCTTCTTTCTTTTCAGGGGTTTCTCCCAAGACGTTTTGCTTCCATTCCGGAATCTTCTCTCCACTCTACCCATCGACTTTACACAGAGCTCATTCTCTATCTCTTCATTTTAACTAAACCTTGTTGTCTGAGAAGGGCACAATTGCTTCTCAGCTCTGTTGAACAGAAGTTGCTCACTTCCTTATTCTATAGGCCAGCCACAACTTGGCATTCTCCTAGCTTCTTACTATATTTCTAAATCGTTTGTTTGCATATTTATGACAAAACATTTCCCTCATTGGCACCAATCTTACCCAGCTAAGAAATAATATATCGTTGGCCTTTGAATAATGCAGAGGTTTAGGGCACTGATCCCCACACAGTCAAAAACTTTTGACTCCCCCAAAACTTAACTACTCATAGCCCACCGTTGACGGGAAGCCTTGCTGATAACATAAAGAGTTGATTAACACATATTTTGCATGTTATATGTATTATATACCGTATTCTTACAACAAGGTAGGGTAGAGAAAAAAAAATCTTTTAAGAAAATCGTAAGGAAAGAAAAGACATTTACATTACTCTACTACATTGAAAAAATCCACATGTGAGTGGATTAAAACCTATGTTTTTCAAGGGTCAACTGCACTGTTGTCCTCAGAGTCTTTTACTGACCACCCCACTTCTTGTTATTTATTAGCAAATTGCCACCAACCTCTTGATCTTTTCCCATCTCAGACCTTCAGCTTTGGCAACTTCATATCATCTGGCTGTGCCATCAGACAATGTGACTTCAAAATGCTTAGACTTCCTGACATCATCTAACATCTTCCACAGTCCACATGAGAACCTTACCACAATGGCCTCAATTAGATTCTTCAGTTATATATAGCACATTCCACCTCTCTGATTTTTATAAATTAGAAGCTATTTATCTTTATGCTCTAACTCAAATAGTGTTTGAATTATTTGCTTTTTGAGGTCTTGAGAAAGTTAATTATGAAACCATCCGGCCTACTCCTTTGCTGGGCAATAGGAAAAATAGCTCTTTGACAGACTTTTCTATATTATTCCTGAAATTTGGTATGTTAAAAATGTCTTTTGCAGTAATTTTCATCAGTTTATTTTTCCAGAAATTCTTCCATTCCCATCTAGTTTCCTTATTTCTTTGAATAGAATTGAGCAAGGTATTTCTTAAAATTCCTGGAAATTTCTCTATATTTGTAGCCTTTCACTCATTTCAAGTCTAAGTTTGTGTGCTTATAGTTTTTCCTCTTTTGACTAAGTGAATTCGTGTTTTTTCTTTCCTTCTCCATTGCTCTTTCATTTTTTTCTCCTTTTCCATTTTAGTATGTTTTTCTTCTTCCAAAGGCAACAAAGGTTATGAAAATGGTTTTCCAAACTGCTTTTTGATATGTTTACTACATGCGTGTGTGCCTGTATGTATATGCATTTATATGCGTATATGTACACATATGTGTAATAACATTTTTAAATATTTTTTCATCTTAAAATATTGTAAAACTACCTGTGGTTTTGTAATAGGAAAGGAGTGAGACCAGGGCATATCAGACAATTAGAATACACTTTAATTGCTTTGCACACAAACTAATGATTTTATTGGAAATACTCTACTTTTTCCACTTTTATTTATCAACAGTCTGTACATTTTTAATGTCCGGTGTTCTTCTACTCCCCATCTGAGGGATGAACCTATTTGTCTTGCCTAATACCTTCCTTAGAGCTGTCTGCATGTCTTTGTTTCTGAGACTGTAAACGATGGGGTTAAGCAGAGGTGTCAGCACTGTGTATGTGACCGCCATCAGCATGTCTTCACGGAATGAGTCCCTGTCCTTGGGCCTCAAATAGACAAAGCCAGCAAATCCATAGTGTATGCACACCACAGTGAGGTGGGAGGAGCAAGTGGAGAAGGCCTTATACTTCCCCTTGGCAGAAGGCATCTTCACAACTCTGGACACAATGAAGACATAGGACATCATAATGAAAACAAAGCTGCCCACCAACACGAAGGCAGAGAGCACAAAAATAGCCATTTCGTGATGGGAGGTGTAATCACAGGCAAGGCAGACCACAGGTGAGATGTCACAGAAGTAGTGCTCGATGATGTTGGAGTCACAGAAAGACAAGTTGAATACAGTGATGACGATGCACAGAGAAACCAGGAACCCAGCCATCCAAGAGGCCATGATGAACTGAAAGCAGATCTTATGGGTCATCAAGACCTTATAGCGCAGTGGGCTGTGAATGGCAGTGTAACGGTCGTAAGACATGGCAGCCATGATGAAGCAGTTATTGGCTCCCAAGCCAAAGAAGAAAAACATCTGTGTGGCACACTCAGGAAGAGAGATGGCCTTGCTATCTGACAGCAAGTCCACTAGCATGCGGGGGATGATTGCCATAGTGGTACAAGTTTCTGAAAAGGACAGGCCACAGAGGAAAAAATACATGGGGGTGTGAAGGTTGTGACTCAGCTTGATGGCCACCATTATGCACACATTTGCAGCTAGGATGGTCACATGGGAGAAGAAAATCATCACAAAGAGGAGACCCTGCGAGTCTGGGAAACTGGAAAACCCCCACAGAAGGAATGTGCTCACTGTAGTATGATTGTCCATCATTCATTAGGCTCAGTAACTTTCTCCCACAGGTGCAGACATTCTTGAGGTCAATACTCAAGATAATAAAAAGCACTGAGGTCACCTGACCTTTAATCAAGGGCTCCTGGGCAACAGCAAGACAAATGTTAATGAGAGAACCTAAGCAATGGGAGCTAAATGCATCTGGCTGAATTCAAGTTCAGAGTGATGAGGAGAAAGATTCTAGTAGAAGAATCTGCCTAAATGCCACAGAGTAGGCTAAAATATATTCTGGGAACCCCCTCATATCACCCCTTTCTGTCCTGTACAGTGAGAATCTGCATGAAAGAGGGAAATATGAAGGAAAAAATGTTACTTTCTCACCTACAGGAGTATGAGAAGTAACAGGCGTAAAATGCTTATGTGGTTTAGTCCTAGCTTGGCACACAGAAGTGCCTAACAATGTTGACTGAATCACTACTAGTTTAAGAAGTAAGGAAAAGATTTTCCAAACATTCCTGGAATCTCTAGAGTTATTCCCCAGAAGGCAGTGGCTGCTTGACTAACAATTATGCCAATGAATAGATGTAATTAATGAACTTACCATTTTGAAATTTGTGTTGGTTTCCTATTTATGACAGTAAGTTGAGGCTGGAGGTGTTCAATCCCTGTCTCCCATTCAGGCATATCTTAGAGACAAAATGGTTATGGAGAGGCTATGCCATCCTGGATGGCTCATTTGTGTCCATGATACCCTGTTGAATTCTTGAACTTTCAGGAAAATTTCCAGGACATTTTCTAATGGGTTCACTGGTGGCAAGAGCTTCTTTGCAGCCCAGCTCTTAGAGGAACTCAAGTTCTTCAGGTCATTTCCATTGCTTCTTAAACTATCCACTCTGTGTGTTAGATGACATGATGAAAGTAACACAGGTACTTCCCACACAATGTGGGTTTGGTTTCAGGCACTATTGTCTGGAAAGGAAAGGAAAACCTTGAGAAGACATTGGTGTGCAGTTGAAGTTTGGGGAAAGAATGGTAGAGACACATGTTTTGTAGAATCCACAAAGCTTGAAGAGAAAAAAAAGAAAATATACCTTTAGCTGTAAAGTTTGTATAATCCTTGTGTACTCAGTTACTGGGCCAAAAATATACAAGGAGGCAAGTCACGTAACCAGTATTTACTCACATCTGAAATATGCTGGTCAATATGCTTTGCGTTTGATAGAATTTTCTCACTAAATTTCTTCCTGTGACTCTGTGGTAGGGATGTCGGTCCTGATGTTACAAACATGGACTCTAAGGTATAGGTTTGTTTAACTGGCTATCCAAAGCCAATTCATGAATTCCACAAATATTTATTTGACCAAATAGCACACAATTGCCACAGCTTCTCCTATAATAGGGACATATCTAGGTCACCAGGGAAGCATTCTTGAGAGTTACATATCCTCACTCACATCCATCCCAGGTTTCTGGCATGTTTTTCAAAGAGGAGAAAAGAAAAACATAAGGAGAAATTGGGATTATTTGAAACTCTATGACTCTGCTACTTTCTTTTTTCCTTTGTAGTGATGATAAATCCTGCTTTCCTCCTAATACTCAAGGGAGCTAGTGATTGAGAATACGTCAGTATGACATCGTTCTCATTACTTCCAATCACTCTCCAAGGGCAGAGTTTGAAGGAGATGTTTTGTGATCAACTCACCCTCCTTGGGCTATAACACTTCTGTAGACTGAAAGGGACCTAAGTGATTTATTTTTCTGAAAAACCCGTTTCCTGGTTTATCCGTGCTCCCACCCTTGCAGGTGGATTTAGTATGTCTAATTTCTCTGAGTTAGCAGTGAGGCCTACATAATTTGAGGCTGCATCTTGATGTAAGCCACCTGGCAGATTCTTTTGTCCCACTACCATTCGAAACCCTGCACAGTGGACACCATAAGCCAATCTACCTCCCAAGAGGTACATCAAAACCTTGGCCAGTCTGGGGAGTGCTGGGATCACTATGTCACTCATCATTCCTCACCAGCCTGAACTGGAGAATTTTCCTGACAGCTACGCTTAATTTGTGATCATAGGGCAACATTCAAAGGTGAATATTTACAACCGAGTGTTTGGAAAAGTGCATTTAAGTTTCTTCCAACCCAATCAGAAGAAAAGTCAGCTTTGAGTTAGGTTTTCAACAATTTTCAGAGAAGATAGGGATATTTTTAGAATTTTAAGTAGGATCCATGCCCAGCGCAGAGCCCAACACAGGGTTTGAACTCACAACCCTGAGATCAAGACCTGAGCTGAGATCAAGAGTAGGATGCTTAACCCACTGAGCCACCCAGGCATCCCTGATATTTTTAATGGGAAAATAAAAGAGTGCTTTATTGATTTATAGGTCTGAATTCTTATAGGAAATTAACAAGATTTACATAGTTTCACAAGGCTTATGTTTTCTCTAGTTGTAAATGGCTTTCTGAGTTCATATATATATATATATACACACATATATATGCATATATATGTACATATATACACATATATATGTATATATATATATGAGAAAACTTATTTCCTTGGGTCTTTTAATGAAGCTATATATTAGATCCACCAAAGAAATACTTGTTTTTAAACATCACAACTGCTAAGTATGAAATCAAATGGTCCACCAAGTAGTCAAAGGGAAAAAGGTATGTGGGGTGGGGGAGTCCCACAAAGAATCAAATTGCCAATGGTTCACAGTGAAATTTATGATGAAATAATGGGTAAAATATGGAAATTGCAGGATTTTATAAATGTTTTTCTTTACTCTTTCCTGCTTAATTCTTTTGATACAATGAAATCACCAAATTAGCCTTGAGATTAGACCTGGAATTATATTGCAGTCTGTTTTGTAAGGCGGCGGTGGGGGCGGGTGGGGTATTGAGCAGAATTAGAGGGACCTGTGTTCACATCCAAACCCTGTTCTATTACATATGTGCAAGTAGCTACTTTTCTCCATGGCCCTAAATATACCTCCTAACAGGGTTACAATGCTATGCACATATCCTTATCTTATCAGATAATAAGTGACAAGTGCCTGCTAGTTCCATTCCCATTTGCTAAAACATCGCATGGTGTAGAGACAACTTTTCCAACAGGGGCTCAGCAACACTTGCCTGCTCACAAGTCCCCTGTGATGCTGTACTTGCCCTTCTGCTTATTGGCTGTGCGGAGTCATTCCCTCTCGGCTGCGCACTTGGCTTTGGGATGGAGTTTGCAGTCCTGTTCTCTGCAGCTTTCTAACCTCTCATAGCTTTGTCTGTGTGCTAATTGTGCCAGGAATAGGAAAACTACAGCATTTCCCTCCATCCAGTTGTACCCTTAGTATATGCATTACTTTTAACTGCTGATTAACCCCCACAGCTACTTCATTATTAGTGGATAGAGCACAATGTTTGTGATAAATAGAAATATAAAATTCCCACCTTATGTCAAAGACGAGTCACTTCCAAACTCTTAAAAAGAAGAAAACAGTAAGCTGTTTGAGGAACTTGTGCTCATGTACAGTTTTCTATAATTCTCTAGTGCCCTTTAAAGATTAGTGTTTAAGCCATTTTGTCCTTTGAATGACTGTGATGAGCTCACTCTGTCTGAAATTACAAAGTCTCTTATAACCTTAGGGCAGCATCTTCTCTATTACTTATGGTCAGAGCTGAGTTCCATGCACATTCCAGTGAGAGGTTCGTGGTCACCTGAGACCATGACCCCTTGACACTACTCCGAGTTTCTTCCTTTCTATTAGATACCAGGAGGATTGTTCTCTGTGGACCTAGAACTCATTGTGATGTCCACAAAACCTTGTTTTTATTTTGATATAACTTAGTGATTATTCAGGGAAGTTTGCTCTTATTTATATGAAAAAACAAATCAAGCATTTGAAATTCAACTTGTTCAAATACATTTTGGAATATGAAGGAGTCCCTCAAGTATTTTACTTCATATTCAATACCATTATTTTTTTTAGTTTTGAAAATGTGCCAAGTCCTGGAAGTCTTTCTGTCCTATGAGCAGGCCAAGGGAGAGGAGCCTGTCATACAGGCTGTTGCCTGGGGAATTGGCCAGAAGAAAGGTGGAGAAAAAATAATGAACACAGAACGTTGTTGTGACTGCTTCCTTGTGAAATAACTCTTGCTGAAGAGGAAAATCGACTGTAATTGAAACCTCCATTGACTGCAGGGCCACTCAAAATTTTTTCCCAGTATGTAATGAAATTCTTATCTATCTATCTATTCTAAATTATTATTTGTGTGAGAGAGAACACAAGGGGGAGGGGCAAAGAGAGAGACAGAGACAGAGACAGAGAGAGACAGAGAATCCAAAGTGGGCTTCAGGCTCTGAGCTGCCAGCACAGAGCCCAACTTGGAGGCTTGAACTCAGGCGAGATCAATGACCTGAGCTGAAGTCAGACACTTAACTGACTGAGCCACCCAGGATCCCTGAAATTTTTGAAACACAAAGCCATGCTACAATAATTATCTTGTTGGCATCTGTGTATCCAGGACCTAAACTGTTCTTAGTATCCACTATTTTATTAAACCCAAATCTTAGTGGGTCTAACTAAATTCATGCAGAGAGGTTCAATAGGGATTAACAGAGATCTCAAATATCTTGCACACTCTAATCAGGTTGTTGATGGTTAGCTGTTGTGTGAGACCTTACATTGGGATTGAACCTTTCTGCATGTGCATGGTGGCTGGGTTCAGTGGGTGAGCATTCCATGAGAGCCAAATGGATGCCATATCAACTTTTATATTCCACCTCACTTGTACTGAATTCTTTTCATTCAGACAGCCTGCAAGTAATACCCAGGTTCTAGAAGGTAAAAAGAGATTATGGCCCTTGATGGGACAGTGACAAAGTTCTGGAAGAACATGTGGGACTGGAATTATTGCTGTCACCATTTTTGGAAAATACATTATGCCACACATTAAGATTTTACTATATTGGCTTTATCACATGTCTCTTTGTACTTTATCCATGTATTAATCCATCTTACGGTACAAAGGAAATTGCAGACATCAGTACACTTCCTCCTTAATACCTTTGTACACATATCAATAACTACAGTTCAATACCTCTTACATGTTTTATTCTATGCAACCTTATGAAAATTTACATAAAGTAAAATATGCTAATCTTAAATGTATGATCACTATGAATTGGTAAATGCATCATCTGTGTAACTCAAACACCTCTCATTATATAGAATATTAGTGGGAACCTGGGTGGCTCAGTAGGTTGAGCATCTGACTTCGGCTTAGGTCGTGATCTCACGGTTCATGGCTTTGAGCCCCTCATTGGGCTTGCTGCTATCAGTTCAGATACTGCTTTGGATCCTCTGTCCCCCTCTCTCTCTGCCCCTCCCCCCCACTCATGCTCACTCGCTCTCTCTCAAAAACGAATAAACATTAAAAAAAGAATATTAGTATCAGCCTGGGAACAGTATCCCTTATACCCCTCCCCAGCGAGTCCTAGCTTCCCCCTAAGAGAGGCACCCATTGTTCTGATTATTTTTTTCACCATGGCTTGTCTTGTAGGTTCTGGAATTCCATACAAATGGGATCAAATCATATGCCCTCTATTTTATAAGATTTTAGTTTTCCTTTTTTTGTATACAAATGCAACTGATTTTTGTATGTTGATTTTGTGTCCTACAACTTTACTGAATTCATTTATTAGTTCTAACAGTTTTCTGTAGAGTCTTTAGGATTTTCTCTATATAAGATCATGTCATCTAAAAACAGACTATTTTATATCTTTCATTTCATGTTCCTTCTATTTTTTTTTTACCTTGCCTAATTTCTCTGACAAGGATTTCCAGAATTGTGTTGAATAAAAGTAGCAAGTTTAGGCATCTCCAACTTGTTTCTGATCTTACAGGAAAAGCTTTCAGCTTTTCACTATTAAGTATGAAGTTAGCTGTGGGCTTATCATACATGGTCTTTCTTATGTTGATTGTTGCTTCTACACATAATTTTTTGGAAGTTTTATATTATGAAATGATGTTGAATTTTGTCAAATGCTAGTTCTGCATCCATTGAGATATGATTTTTATCCATTACTTTGGTGTAGTGTATTACATTATCAGACAAAAAGACAGCTTATGGAGTGGGATAAAATATTTGCCAACCATGTATTTGATAAGGGATTAATATCCAAATATATGAGGAACCTCATAAATTAATAGCACAAACTGATTAAAAAGGGGTTAAAGGAACGGAATAGATATTTCTCTAAGATGTACAAATAGCCAATAGGTTTATGAAAAAATGCTCAACATCGTTAATCAACAGGGACATGTGAATCAAAGCCACAATGAGATATCATCTTACTCCTATTAGAATGAAAATTATCAAAAAGACAAGGAATAACGAGTGTTGGTGAGGATGTGGAGAAAACCCTTGTACACAGTTGGTGGGAATATAAATTCATATAGCCATTATTGAAAATAGTATAGAGGTTCCTCAGAAATTTAAAATAGGACTACTATATGAACCAGAAATCTCACTTTTGGGTATATATATGAAGGAAAAGAAGTTAATATCTCAGAGAGGTATCTGCACCTCCATGTTCATTGCCGCATTATTTGCAATAGCTAAACTGTGGAAGAAACACCCTAAGCATCCATTGATAAATGAACGGATAAAGAAACTTACATATATACATAATGGAATATTAGCCTTCAAAAAAGGAAATCCTACTATTTGCAATACTGTGTATGAACTTGGAGGACATATAGTTTAGTGAGATAAGCAAGAGATAGAAAGAAAAATATTGCATGGTATCTGTGTGGAATCTAGAAAAATTGAATTGAGGGAAACAAATTGTAGAAGAGTGGTTACCAGAGGTTAAGCGGTGTTAGAAATGGGATAATATCGGTCATAGAGTACAAACTATTAGTTCATGTACAACATGGTGACTATCGTTAATGTATTGTGTCCTTGAAATTTGCTTAGAGTAAATCTTAAAAGTTCTCATTACAAGAGAAAAAATTTGTTTATGTGTGGTGCTGGATGTTAACTATGCTTTTTGTGATGATATCTCACAATACATGCATATATCTAATCATTATGTTGTATACCTGAAACTAATATAATGTAATATGTCAATTATATCTCCACAAAAAATGATTAAGAAAATAGAAAAATCTAACTTTACACTTCAAGGAACTAAAAAAAAGAACAAGCTAAGCCCAAAGTTAGCAGAAGGAAGGAAATAACAGTGATAAGAACAGAAATAAATAAGAGACAAAAAAAAAAAACAGAAGAGAGCAACAAAACTAAGATATGCTTCTTTGAAAGTAAAAATAAAATTGGCAAATCTTTGAGTAACTAATAAAAAAAGAGAAAAGACTCAAAATTAGAAATGAAAAAGGACACAGCACAGCTGATACCACAGAAATACAGAGGATCATAAGGGACTACTATGAACAACTAAACACCAACAAATTGGAGGACTTAGAAGAAATGCATGAATTCCTAGAAAGAACATAACAAAACTGGACATGAAGACATAGAAAATCTGAACACCAATAATGAGTAGAGATTGTTGGAAGGTTTTTGATTATCGCTTCAAAGAAAAACTGAGGACCACATGGTTTCATTGATGAATTCTAACAAACATTTAAAGAAGAGTTAACACCAATTCTCCTCAAACTCTCCCAAAAGAATGAAGAGAACATTCCCAAACTCATTTTACAAGGCCCGCATTACTCTGATACCAAAGCCAGATGAGGACACTATAGAAAAGAAAATTAGAAGCCAGTTCCCTAAGGAACACAGAAGCAAAAACTCTCAATAAAATAATATCAAACCTAATTCAACAGCATGTTAAAATGACCAGATACCATAATAAACTGAGATTTATCCCTGGCGTATAGGAATGGTTCATCATATGCAGGTCATAAATGTGACACACCACATTAATAAAAAAAATTAAAATCTCATGATCATCTCCACAGATGCAGAAAAAGAATCCACAAAATTCAACATAGTTTCATAATAAAAACTTTCTACAAATTAGGAATTAAAGGAACGGACCCTGACATAATAGAGGCCGTAAATGACAAGACCACAGCTAAAATCATACCCGATGGTGAAAGATTGGAAGCTTTCCTCCAGGAATAGGAATAAGAAAAGGATATCTGCTCTTAGTATCCCTCATTTAACATGGTACTGGAAGTCTTGGCCAGAGCAATTAGGCAACATAAAGAATTAAAAGGCATCCAATCAGAATGGAAGAAGTAAAACTGTCACTGTTTTTAGATAACATGATCTTACATATAGAAAATCCGAGAGACCCACCAAAGAACTGTTGGAACTGATAAACAAATTAAGAAAGTTGCAGAGTATAATATCAACATACAAAAATCAGTTGTGTCTCTGTATACTAACAAGGAACAGTCATGAAAAATTCTGTGTTCTGTCTGTGTATGAGGTAAGAGTTCTGGGTTTTGTGCAGAGAACTTTGAAAGGTGGTACTTATAAAATCACTGTTCATTATTATTAATTTTTCTTTATTTTTTTAAGAACTCTTTTTTTAATGTTTGTGTATCTATTTTTGAGACAGAGAGACACATAGAGTGTGAGGGGGGTGGGGCAGAGAGAGAGGAAGACACAGAATCTGAAGCAGGCTCCAGGCTCTGATCTGTCAGTGCAGAGCCGGACATGGGGCTCAAACTCACAAACTGTGAGGTCATGACCTGAGCCGAAGTCAAATGCTCTGAGTGTTTCAGTTGAAAACATAGGATTTTTACTGGGACCCTCCCTCCTTGCTTGACCTTGAACTATAACTTCCCCAGCCTCTTACAGCTTCAAAAATCTCTGTTTGGTTTATCAGCAAGTAATCTTGGTTGTATGTTTTTTAGCCTCTCAGACACTACTTTACATTTAGCCAATTCCTCAAGGTGAAAAGTGATACAGGATGGTGAGCTCCCAGAATGGGCTTTTTCTGCTTTCCAGGATCATGGGCACTCAAGCCATTTTTGCTTTTGTAGCTCTTGTATGCCTTCAATATTTTTAATGAGGGCATTGTCCGTTTCCCAGCCCTTGTGTACTCTCAACCCAATGTCTCCTAATGGGAACGTCTTGTGAAACTATAGTACAATACTACATCCAGGATGTTGACATTGCTATCGTCTTCTTTATCTTTTTTTTTGTAAAGAAAGTATTATTACAGTCTGTGTCTATTAATTCCCATATCTTAAATCTGAGTGGTTCTGTTTCTGCTGTTTATTGTTTGCACTGCCTCTGACGTTTGGTACCTTGTTTCCTTTCTTGCTAGTCTTTATCTTTCATTGTGTGCTAGTTATCGTATTTGAATAATCATTGATAGGAATAATTGAGGCTTGAGTTCTTTGCTTATTCAGTTCACCTTGAGGCACTACCTGTCCTTGGCCATCTTCTATCCAAGTCAAGGCTTGAGACTCTACATCTCCAGGGCTGCAGATCTGCACAAGACTTGTTCACTGCAGTTTTCCCTTTATCCTGAGGATACAGGTGAGGTGTTTCGTTCAGAATTGTCACCTAGACGTTGTCCTAGATGTTGACTTATCCTCCTCTCGTCCCAAAAGAACACTAAATCCACAGCCTGGGTTGATAACAACACTTCCTTCTGACTTGTCAAATTCTCTCATGGCAAAAGCATTTTTTAATAATGATTTTTTAAATGTTTGTTTATTTTTGAGACAGAGAGAGAGAGAGAGAAAGTGTAAGTGGGGGAGGGGCAGAGAGAGGAAGACACAGAATCTGAAGCAGGCTCCAGGCTCTGAGCTGTCAGCACAGAGCCGGACATGCGGTTCCAACTCACAAGCTGTGAGATCATGACCTGAGCTGAAGTCAGACACTTAACTGACTGAGCCACCCAGGCACCCTAATAAAGATTTTTTAAGTAATCTCTACACCCATCATGGGGCTCAAACTTATAACCCTGAGATCAAGAGTCAAATGTTCCACTGACTAAGCCAGCCAGGCACCCCCAAAAGTATTTTTGAGTGTTAGGTCTACTTCTCTGGGTTCTCACAGTCACTGGTGAGGCAATTCCTTGTTATCCTCTAATGTGGTGTTAAAGATATGTTTAACATTGTATCATTTGTTTTGGTTGTGCTCACCACTGGATTGGTCAAGCTAGCCATTGCCTCAAAGGTAAACTATATGCATATGAGTGGAAGACTAAACTTGCACATATGCACACAGGTATCCATATGGCCTGACAAGACAAGAAATGCCCTTACCTCCTGCATCTGTGCTTAGATGTTATCTTCCCAGTGAGACCTGCATTGACCCTTCTCATCTCCTAACACATTAGTCTTCCTTACTCTGCTTTATAATAATCTGTATTACCTTCTAGTAATCTGTATCACCAACTTCTTTATGTTATTGCCTTTCCCATGCTAGAAGATACATTCCAGGTAGGCAGGTATCTCTGCATGCTTGCCATATATATTCCCTAGCCTAGGACAATCCCTGGAATATAAGATCATTCAGTATGATTATATTTCTTTCATGCATTCAAAAAGATCATTCAATATAATTTTTGAATGTATGAAAGAATAGATGAATGAATGAAATGATTAGTGCCCTTTGAGTTTGTCAGCAAAAAGAGATTGTGTGTCTGAAATGCTAAAGAGGGGACAGGAAAAGTAAATAAGTGTGGTTGTTTTCAGCCTATGAAAGTGGTTAAGTCTATGCAGGGGGCAGTCAAAATCCAGTTCTCTCCAGTTTCCTGAGCAGGATAGGGTTGCCATGAATGAGTCACTCCAAGAGTTTGTTCACTCCTTGTCCCTAAGGAGGCCAGGAACCCTGCTCATTCTCACAGAGAAGTCACCTGTTTTGGCCTGATATAATTCACAGGTCAGTCAGGGACACCCCTTCCTCTTCTTCTCTTGGTACCACCATATGGTTACGGGGCCAGAGATCAGGTACACAGGCCAGAATGTCATGGGTTCACAAAGCCCATCTTCTGCAGATAACCTTCCTGTAAGAAAACAGTTCCATCAATTTTCTATCTGGTTCCACTTTGTCATTTCCTCTCAGAGGTACTCGGTCATACTTAGAATTATCACACTCATTGCAAGATAAAATGTTATAGAAAATGTCTTAAAGGTTTGGAGGTACAAGAACCCTACCTTATGGCAGAGAACAACTTTTAAAGAAAATATGTGAATTATATTTTAAAAGAATTTCAACTTCGATAAGGTATTTTTCACATGAATCAATGTGTGTTTCTAATTATGAATCTCATTTCATTAAAGTAACTCACCATGGGCCTCTGATTTACAATTTGATATAAAAAAATCCACCCCCTTCATTTACTAGAAAACTCCATACTGGCTTATGACATATGGACCAATATATTTAGAACATAGGCACTATTTCCTTTTATTATTTTTTTACTGTTGGTTTATTTTTGAGAGAGTGAGACAGAGCACAAGTGGGGAGAGGCAGAGAGAGAGAAGAAGACACAGAATCTGAAGCAGGCTCCAGGCTTTGAGCTGTCACCATAGTGCCTGATGCAGGGCTTGAACTCACGAGCCGTGAGATCATGACATGAGCCAAAGTTGGATGCTCAACCAACTGAGCCACCACGCACCCCTCCTTTTATTATTATTATGGTATATTATTATATCAAATACCATAAAATAACAGATTGCATTGAGAAAATATTTTTCTGCCAAGCGCATTCTTCAGAGCCCCTTTCATCTCACTGTTCCTGAGTCTGTGGATGAAGGGGTTCAATATGGGGATCATCACCATGCAGAACACAGACACCACCTTTTCTGGTCCATTGAGTAGCTGGACTTGGGCATCACATAAATGGATGTGATGGTCCCATAGCACAGAGTGACCGCTGTGAGGTAGGACATACAGGTGGAGAAGGCCTTGTGGTGTCCCTTGGTGGAGCACATCTTCAGGATGGTGATGAGGATACAGATGTAGGAGGCAGCTCTAACACACCGTGACCACAATGATGGAGCCAGCTGTCAATGAGGGGATAACTGCAGGGATACTGATATCAGAACAGGAGAACTAAACTAAAGGAACAAAATCACAGAAAAAATGGTTGACTTGAGTTAGTCCAGACTCCACTAATCAGAGCCAGTTTGCAGCAAATAGAAATCCCCACAGCAAGGAGCAAGTGCAAAAAGACTCACAGACAGAAATTCTACCGACATGACTGTCAGTGATGGGTGTTAGAACTAGTCTCTCAGGGAGGAGGAACCTGAGGCAGCAATCAGAACCTGATGTTTATATTTTTTTATTTTATGTGTGCATAGTAAAGTATATACAGCCCTCATTCCTGCATATGCATCGAGACTGTCTTATGACAAGTTCTCCAAAAGCAAAGCCTTAGAGACCACTTCTTATGCAAGTGGTTTAGTGAGGAGTGATCTCTAGGGAAAACTATTAAGGATGAGAGAGAAGCAGGAGAAGCCAGATAAAGCTGTGGGCTCTGCTGAAGTGTAGCTTCATTCTGATCCCACAGGGAGCACTGGAGCAAGGAATGGCACCTCAGACTTGTCCTACCCTGCAGCAATAGGGTGTGTTTGTCATCGTTGTTCCTAAATCACTGTTTCATTCAGTTGTTGGCTATGGGCCACCCTGGGAGTGAGAACATGCACCCCCAGATATTTCCAGTCTCCTTTCAGCAGGGAGCAATTTTCAAAAGAGTGTGGCTGTGAACATTAGCAGCCAGCTCTCAAAGAAGCTGTTCACTGGCTTGGCAGGAGACATCTAGGAAAGGCACAAAAAATGTCTGTCTGGGTTAAAAGTTCCATCATACCATTATCTACAGCTCACTAGACTGTTGCATCACAACAGAATGAAATCTTGCCATCGTCAATGACGTGAATGGAGCTAGAATGTATTATGCTAAGAGAAATGAGTCATTCAGAGAAAGACAAATACCATATGATTTCATCATAAGTGAAATCTAAGAAACAAAACAGATAATAAACATATTGGGAGGGGGAAAAAAGAGAGGAGGAGACAAACTATAAAGGGACTCTTAAAGATAGAGAACAAAGTGAGAGTTGATTGAGGGAGGTGGATGGGCTAACTGGGTGATGGGTAATAAGGAGGGCACTTGTTATAATGAGCCCTGGGTGTTGTATGTAATAGATGAATCATCGAATTCTACTCCTGAAACCAATATTGCACTATATGCTAAGTAACTAGAATTTAAACAAAAATTTGAAAATAAAAATATTTCTCCTAATAGAATTCCTTCTTAATGACCTTAGTTTTTCTCTTGTTTTTTTAACTTTATACAAATAAAGGGCTTCTTGGATAGGTATTTGTTCTGAACCTTTAAGAATGGGCAGCAGTTTGGATAGGTAAACTCTGGAAAAGGAATTTCCAGACAGAATAGACTTCAGAATGAGGAAAGCACAGAATGTAATCAAGAGACAGGGTAGTGACTGGCTTGCCACAATTATTGAGGGTTATGATAGCAGATATTGGAGAAAAGACTTGATTGCACATTAGGTGGACAATGGCACCGATGGTGGAAGAAGACTTGGAAGTCCAAGCTGATGAGAGAGGCAATTAGGAGCTGTTGTGAATATCATGAAGAGCAGTTAGTGCTTGGGAATTTCTTTTTTAGCAAGTTTTTCCCCAGCAGAGTTGCCTCATGAGAGAGAAATCACAGTGCTCCTGCTGTGTGTTCATTTTCTTCCTACTCCCCTTCCTCTGAACATTTCCCCAGGCAATAGCTTCTCCAGACCTGTCCTTCCATTGTCCTGTGTATAGGGCAGAGGAGATCTGAGGGACTTGGCAAATTTTCAGAAATACAAAATAAATGATATTTGACAGGGAGTAAAACATCCCTGAGGGAATATCTATATCCCAAGATATATTTTCAGCATGTTGGATTTCCTCGAGATTTAAAAATATTTTTGAGGACATCACACTGGGTACTAGATACATAGAGCACAAGACTCCTGGTGTCGAAAACAGTGGTCTCAAGATAATGGTCTCCAGTGGCCCAAGAATTCTCATTAAAATCTTCATGGTACTGAGTTCCATTCTTAAGGAATGGAGAAAACTCAACCTTTTATGTTATAGGAGACTCTAGTGTCAGAGGGGACTCATCACAGGCATTCAAAGGGAAAAATAGCCTTAAAACTTATCCCTGAATTAGGAGACACATGAACTCACAGCAAGAACTGTAGAAAAGCACCTGAGTTGCAAGACTGTACGTTCTTGTAGCTTAATACCTTGTGATTTTAAAGGACTGGAGGTGATCTTTCTGTGGAAGGTAGGAATTTTACAGTTGTTTTACTCCCTATAATGAACATTTTTCTATGTTCTTTAATAATTAAGTACCCATGGGGTTAATAGCATGTTAGGAGGTATTAAAGAAACTGTGGCCTCAGAGAAGCTAGAAATCAAAAATGTCAACTCCCTACTTCTGGGTAGAGAGGGAATCCAAAAACCCCACAAGGGAAGATTTGGAGAACTGAAAACAGAGAATAGGATAGTAAACTCAAGGCAAAAGCCAGGTTAATAAAGAGGGCAGGGCTTGGGGAAAACAAACAGAAGGGCTGAGAAATTGGATAGGCGTCTTGCTCTCCAGCACCTAACAAAGTCATCGGGAAGAATGGAAATAATGTCATATTGACATAATTTTCTACCACTAATGTACTAGAATAGTATTTTAAAAACAGAATTTACCATCAACATATATGAAAATAATGTATCATGAAAGTCAAAACTTTTCAACCAAAAACCGCGAGAAAGATTGTGCAGGGTACATATACCCTCACACCCTGGACGTTTCTCGGAGAAGCTTGCAAAAAACTTGTGGATATGAGTGGAGATGTGTTGTTTTCAGAAAGCTCCTCTAGCAATACTGGGATGCCCCTTAGTAGATGATCACTTATGTAGGTCAAATGTGATTCAATACTATAGTAAATAGGGGTTATGTCTAGAGTTCACAAATGGTTTCTCCTGGACTTTCCGCAACCACTGCTAGAATTTTGAGAAATTTTTTGTTCACCTCTTGTAAATTAAAATAAGAATGTATAAAGCATCTAAATATGCACTCACACTACTAGGTAACATTACTCTTAAAATCTATTTAGAGAGCAACTAATTATCTTCAGTGCATGTCCGAATAAAATAAATACTGAGTCGACCAAGTAGTGTATTGATGAGTACATTGAAGTGGTAACCATGGAGGCTTTCTGGAGAATATGCTATCCCATTTGTTCCTTCAGATTGTGAACTAATCTTAGCAAAAACTGTGCATTCATGAGGCTTACCCTGTAACTTGGGAGAGACAAAATTTTAAAATAAATCTCTGCCCTATCAAATATAAGAGTCAAGCTAAAACTTTTTTTTTAATTTAAAATTTAAAAAAGCCTCATCTCATCACAATAAAATGAGATGTGAATCTGAAAGAAGATATGACCAACACAACCAGGGAGGCCTGAGGAGGCTTCAAGAGGGAGGAGACATTGAATCATTTGCTCATGAGAGCTAAGTTTTAGCAGGCAGAGAAGGGCAGGAAGACCATTACAGGTTATAAAAAACAACATGTTGGGGCGCCTGGGTGGCGCAGTCGGTTAAGCGTCCGACTTCAGCCAGGTCACGATCTCGCGGTCCGTGAGTTCGAGCCCCGCGCCCCGCGTCAGGCTCTGGGCTGATGGCTCGGAGCCTGGAGCCTGTTTCCGATTCTGTGTCTCCCTCTCTCTCTGCCCCTCTCCCGTTCATGCTCTGTCTCTCTCTGTCCCAAAAATAAATAAAAAAAGTTGAAAAAAAAAAAACACAACATGTGCAAAGTAGGAGAGCCTTGAAGGACGTACTTTTTTTGGAAACAGTGGGACGTTCCCCATATAGAGAAGGTTAGCAGCAGGAAATGAGGCTGGACAGGTAAGACCTTGGATGCCATGCCAGGGCACTTTTCGTGTGGGAGGCTTTATTATCAACTAGCCCTATTATCAAGCAAATAGGTCTCCAGACTCACTGCCTTGCTGTAAACACACTGCATGTGCACACTTACAGCCTTATCACCTTTGGCAAATTAAGTACCTTGCTAAGCCATAGTTTTATTACTGCAAATATGATCATAGTAATAGTACTTATCTCTTAGGATAGCTATGAGGATGTAGGAGGTTGTGTAACTGACTCGTGCAATAAAGATTAGAAGTTATTAGAATTATCTGGTGTGTAAGCAAAGGAGATCTAAAAGAAGCCTACACTGAAGAGATGTAGCATGATTGTAGGTAGAACATAGAAAAGCTGGCGGTAGACGAAGAATAGAACTGGGAGGGGAAAAGGTGAGGCTGTTATAAAAATCCAAACGAGAGGTAGAGTAGAATGCAGGAGACACTTTTTAGTTAGGATTGTAGAACCTAGAAAATTTGGACAACAAGAGAGAATGAGGAGTCAAATTAATCTAAACTAGGGCCTGGAAAATGAGTAAAAGTCTGATAGGAAATAAAATGGTGCAGGGAAAATGGAGGCAGAGAGAACACCATGTAAAAAAGGCAGAGCAGGAGCACCTGGGTGGCTCAGTGGGTTTGGCGTCCGACTCTTGATTTTGGCTCATAGTTCATGGGTGGGTTCAACTGGCAGATGGGACTGTGTGCTAACTGTGCGAAGCCTACTTGGGATCCTCTCTCTCTGCCTCTCCTATGCACTTGCACTGTCTTTCTCTTTCTCTCTCTCTCAAAAATAAATAAATAAACTTAAAAAGAAAATCTGAAAAAGAGAAAAGGCACGGCAGCATGAGGATCGTGAGGTGCATGGAAAATGGAGGGTACTTTGCCTGATTGGGTAGATAAAAGGATATGATAGAAACTGAGCCAGGAGCAGTATTTGGGGATCAGTTGTGATGAGGATTGGACATCATGCTGGGGTATATTGATTTCCTCCTATACACAGCTATTCACTATTTTTGATGCTATCAGTGACTTAACATATCCTGTGTTTAGGAATCTAACATCTGGTTACAGGGTGGTGAATGAAATAAAGACGCAACAGATTTATGCCTAATAACAACTATGCAGGCACCATATCCACCCTGTGGGAAAGTTCCAGAACTATAGCAGGGGGAATTAAAAAAAAAGATGAGGGCAATCAGACATCTGGAATTTTGTAAGTGGCTTAATGGTAAATAAAGGTGAGGAAAGAGTCAAAATTGGGTCTGATGGGGGAAATATGAAAATTCTGCGTTCAATACTTAGAGGGCACACTGGCACTGGAAATGTGCCAGAGGACATTGGGGATTCTTTTTTGGTGGGGGCAGAAATTGGAGAATCACACAAGGTAAGTGGTAGCTGAAGCAATGAGAATGGAAAAACATTTCCTTTAGAGGTGAATAGACAGGGAGCCTTCCAAGGAAACGGAGCGTGGTATGGGTCTAGGTTAAAGACCGCTTGGGTGGATGAGTTTGCCACATAGATCTTTGTGTTGGCTCTGAACCGTACCCGTAATGTTCTCTCCCCTGATCTTCACCTGTTGGTGGCATATTGCCATTCTAGTCTTCATTTAAGCATGTCACCCTCTCAGAGAGGGAGCTTCCCTGACTCCACAGACAAAAGCAGTCATTCACTCTCACATCACAGAGATCCTATGGGTCTGGTTCCATGTTGTTTCCCATGTAGAAAAATGCTTGGCACATCATATGCATTTAGTCAATATGTATTGAATGAATTAATGACTTCTATAGTCATTTAACCACTCTGTGCTTTGGTTTCATCTTTTAGAAATCAGAATGAGAATTCCATATAGACTGGTGAGGATTATGTGAGACAGCTCTATCTAACCCCAGCACATTATAAGTATTAAGCAGGTACTGGTTACCTGGCCTGACTCCTCTTGTATTCTTTGCCTACAAACAACAATGCAAATAGAAAACAGCAACTCTTCAACTCACAATATATTTGTTTTCTTCTTGTCTTCTTTTGTTTTTAATCTTTGTGAACCCTATAGAAGAATTTCCAGACAGTGTTTATTTCTTTCTCTTGTACACTCCTTCATTTTCCACTGCTGATACTTTACTATTTTTCTTTCCCTTCACCTTTAACAGTGACTGAAGTTAAAATTAAAATTCTCTTGGAGCATCTGGGTGAAGCGTCTAACTTCAGCTCAGGCCATGATCTCACAGCTTGTGGATTTGAGCCTTGCATCAGGTTCTGCGCTGATAGTTCAGAGCCTGGATCTTGCTTCTAATTCTGTGTCTCCCTCTCTCTCTGCCCCCTCCCTGCTTGTACTCTGTCTGTCTTTCTGTCTGTCTCTCTCTCCCCACCTCTTTCAAAACAAATAAACATAATAATACAAAATTTTTTTAATTAAAATTCTATCAAGTGTCTTCCTATCACTTCTCTGTCCTCACCTGTTATAAGACCAGATGTTTAATGAAAAATCTAAATAGAAATATGATTTCCCAAATTGATCTGAGAAATTTGAGCTGATTCTATTCAGATCTGCAGTTCAGGGCAAACCACATAACAACTATACCTGCTAGAAAATATCCTGGATGTTTTGCTAAAAACTCGAAAGTTGACTAGAATGTTATGACCAGAATATGCCATTCTAGAATGAGACAGTACTTTCAAAATCACGTTAAGTTCAAACTACTCCATTATATTGTATATACACAATGGAAAAAAACTTCAATGAGAAGTTTTTAAGAACTTTAAAATTATTGATATGTATTAAAAAGCAAATAATATTGTATATCTCTTTGTTTTTAATCTTTGTGAACTGAATACTGCTATGGATAGAAATCTAGCAGAAGTTACAACATGTTATCTTCATTTCTATGGTCTATTCATTGCTACAGTTATCACCTTTGGAGCTGGTTCATGGTGATGTACTGATGAAAAAGTATTGCATTAACCTCCTTAAATTTTTTAAATGACATATTCATTTTAAACAATTTAAATTTTTGAATTATATTGCTCATTGAATCAATAGTTTACTAAGCGCACCAAACTACCAAGTTACCAGTAGATCTCAAAAAGTATTTGAAAATGTGTCATCACAAAATTCAGTCGGTGAGAACAAAGCAATTTTATTCCTATTTTCCTGATTACATTCAGATCCTGATTGGAAAAGAGAGAGATAAGAGTGCGTTTTGTGAGTAGGATCCAAGAAGATATTTGGGCCCACCCTCAGTTATTCATACAGATTCTCATACTAGAATCATTCTGATCACTCTAACTCCTGAACTTGACATCAATCCAGTGTATTTAGCATCCCTTTCTCAGACTCTCCCATGAAGAGTTGCCTGAAACTTCCTCCAGTTCCCCTGATTAAAGTCTAGGTGAGATCTGTGCAGTGGCAGGTTTTTATAACCATCTCAGAGTCTTAACCTCAAGAAGCTCTGCATCTTTGGAAGAAAGTTGCTGCCTGCATTAGGATGATGGGCAATCATACCACAGCGAGCATATTCCTTCTGTGGGGGTTTTCCAGTTTCCCAGACTCGCAGGGTCTCCTCTTTGTGATGATTTTCTTCTCCCATGTGACCATCCTAGCTGCAAATGTGTGCATAATGGTGGCCATCAAGCTGAGTCACAACCTTCACACCCCCATGTATTTTTTCCTCTGTGGCCTGTCCTTTTCAGAAACTTGTACCACTATGGCAATCATCCCCCGCATGCTAGTGGACTTGCTGTCAGATAGCAAGGCCATCTCTCTTCCTGAGTGTGCCACACAGATGTTTTTCTTCTTTGGCTTGGGAGCCAATAACTGCTTCATCATGGCTGCCATGTCTTACGACCGTTACACTGCCATTCACAGCCCACTGCGCTATAAGGTCTTGATGACCCATAAGATCTGCTTTCAGTTCATCATGGCCTCTTGGATGGCTGGGTTCCTGGTTTCTCTGTGCATCGTCATCACTGTATTCAACTTGTCTTTCTGTGACTCCAACATCATCGAGCACTACTTCTGTGACATCTCACCTGTGGTCTGCCTTGCCTGTGATTACACCTCCCATCACGAAATGGCTATTTTTGTGCTCTCTGCCTTCGTGTTGGTGGGCAGCTTTGTTTTCATTATGATGTCCTATGTCTTCATTGTGTCCAGAGTTGTGAAGATGCCTTCTGCCAAGGGGAAGTATAAGGCCTTCTCCACTTGCTCCTCCCACCTCACTGTGGTGTGCATACACTATGGATTTGCTGGCTTTGTCTATTTGAGGCCCAAGGACAGGGACTCATTCCGTGAAGACATGCTGATGGCGGTCACATACACAGTGCTGACACCTCTGCTTAACCCCATCGTTTACAGTCTCAGAAACAAAGACATGCAGACAGCTCTAAGGAAGGTATTAGGCAAGACAAATAGGTTCATCCCTCAGATGGGGAGTAGAAGAACACCGGACATTAAAAATGTACAGACTGTTGATAAATAAAAGTGGAAAAAGTGGAGTATTTCTAATCAAATCAACCCTTTGTGTACAAAACGTTTGAAGTATTAACTAATTACCTAATATATCCTGGCACCAGCATTTTTTCTAGTACAAACTATATATAGTTTTAAAATATGTGTAAATGTGTGTATGCATATATACATATAAGAATGCATCAGTGAATCAAAACATGTTTTGTGACACAGTATTTTCACAGTAAGAGCTGAATGAATCTGTTAATGGATTATTGTTTTGGTGTCATTTCTAAGAACTTTTTGACTAGTTGTACATTTTGAATATGTTCTCCTCTTTTCTCCTATTCTTAAGGTTTATCGTTATACATTTTACATCTAGGTCCTTATTGTGTTTTGAGTTAATACTTATATAAATTGTGAGGTTTTATGTTGAGGTGCTTCTGCCCTCCATGGATGTCTCATTCCTCCAGAGCCATTTGTTGAAAGCCCTTCCTTTCACTGTATTCCTTTGTACCTTTTAAAAAAATCAGCTGAACACACTTGTATAGGTCTTTCTCTGGGTTCTCTTCAGCCTCAGTGGTTTATACATCTATTCTTTCATCAGTACCACACTTCCATCAGTATCCTCCACTTTATTCTTCTCTTTAAAAATTATTTTATATATTCTAGGACCTTTCTTTTTTAGTGCTTAGCATTTAGTGCTGTGAATTTTCCTCTTAGTACTGCTTTAGCTGAGTCTCACATGTATTGATATTTGCCTTTTTATTTTCATTCTGTTGTATGTTGTTTTTTAAATACTGAGGTCCCAGGTCTTTTTTTTTTTTTACCATTTATTTTCTGTTTAGAGAACTTACTTTAGCAATCACTCAAAGGTAGTTTTGTTAAACAGAGCAAATTTTCATAGCTTTCCTTCATCTGAAATGTCTTTATTACTCCTTCGTTTCTGAAGGCTATATCTTGCCAGTTGTAAATACATTTGCCAATTCTTTGCTTTTAGTACAGATGGTCCCTAACTTATGACAGTTTTGGCTTGTAATTTTTTTTAACTTTACATCGGTGTGAAGGCAATTTTCTTTCAATAGAACCCATACTTCAGTTTTGAATTTTGACCTTTTCCTGGCACTTGTGATACTGGGTGGCGGCATGGAGTTACAACAGGAGAACACACAACCGATAACACTCACAACCATTCTGTACTCACACAACCATTCTGTTTTTCACTTTCAGTACAGCATTCAATAAATTACATAAGATACTACTTTATTATAAAATAGGATTGTGTCAAATGGTTTTGCCCAACTGTAGGCTAGTGCTAGTGTTCTGAGCATGTGTAAGGAAGGCTGGGCTAGGTGTTCTGTAGGTTAGGTGCCGGGGTCCAGCCCCAGCAGGTCCAGGGGTTCCCGAAGGATGAACAGCATTGGCGAAAATAAAATAAAATAAATGGATACAGACAACAGCAGTGTGTTAGACTGGCTGCTTTGTTGTAGCAAGCATGGCATTATATTTGTTAGCAAATTCCTTGTAGCGTGTGTTATCTATGTTTCTCGGCATTACCTAATTCTAAAAATGTTCCTTTGTGTAGTCACCCATTAGGGAACAACATAGTTATTTTCTTGTAACATTCCCTCCTGCCCTTTCAAGGTCATCTAGCTTTCAACACCTCAAGTGGAATGTTTTACAAGGACATGACTTCTTAATTGTTCCTTTGTACCATTTGCAGTACAAGGGACAAAAGTATTCACTTTGGTCTGGGGTGCTGGGAGGGAGCCAGGAGGGCCCTGGGAACCCATGCCTTATGCGCTCCCAGAGAGACAATGTATACCTAGGAACTAATGAATCATTCTGTACCTTAACCCACCAGGTCCAGTTATCATCTGGAATGCCTCCTGGGGGCCAAGTGGGCCTAGGGGTTGGAGTAACTTGTATCCATAGATACATTCCTTTGTTGCCGAGTGGGGATTTTGAACCCATTTGTCCCCCTCCTTGGCTGGGAAATACATGGGGCTATCCTTCCTTTAGGTAGAGGAGTCTTTATAGGGAGTGGCAAGGGCTGGATGTAGGGCCACATAATTTCCCTGCGGAATCTTCTTTCTTTCCCCAATGGTTCTTTACCTGGGGGGACTGTCGTGGGCAATTCCCCAACCGACAAATCCCCAGGTACTTTCATTGGTAGGGTGGCTGCCCCGACCAACGCTAAGGCCACATTACATAAAAGCAGGAGTACAAGAAGCTTCACTGTCAGTGGGCCGCCATGCAGTCCCGATCCGTCCACCGCCCGGGCTCTGCCATCAGGCTGGTTGGATAGCTCGGCTTCCAGCAGTTAGGCATATGAAACGCCTTTTCAGCCCTGTTGAGGTGTAGCTGCAAGCACCATGTGAGTGTGTGTGTTCAGCTTCCTACTGGGCGCTACTGACACAACTCTAGCAAAATGGAGTGCCAACTCACGCTGCCTGCCCACACATGGCTCAGATCCATCTCAGCCCTGATCTTCATCCCTGATGATGAAGCCATCTTCAGCCCTGATGGCTCTTTCTCAGAGAGTATGACACTGGCGCATGCCTCCTTGCCTCCAGGTAAGCTCAGCTCTTTTTTGGGCTCCACTGCTACTAAGCAGGGGAGCAGAGAGCTGGTTCACTCTGCCTTATTGTTGCAGGGTATGGGGGAAAGCTCAGCTCCCCACTGGTGCACTCCCAAGTAGGGCTGGAGGCACGAGGAGCAGATACCATTACCAGTCACCTCACACTCCCTCATTAAGTCTCATGCTGCCAGGTGACAGTGGAAGCTCATTTTGCCCCTGGACTCCGCTGACATTACCCTGGCCGGGGATTCAGAGGGTGGGTGGGGTGAACATCAGCAACCTGCTTGGCCCCACTGAAACCTGGAGGTGGGTAGCAGGTATGATTTTCCACAGGTATTTGTCTGGAGTAGGGCAGGTATTGCCAAAAGGTTTTCTGTTCTGTTAAGGCCATTCTTTTCCACTTTGGCTAGGAGAACCTGGGTTTTCTTAGCGTCCTTTTTGTCTGAGTCTCTTGGTGGTTCTGGACTGGAGGCTTCTGTAGCATCCTGTCCAGGATAGAAGGAAACCCAGGGACTCACTGCTGTTTGTTACTCAGTTCCTTTGCTTATTTGTTTTATCTGTGTTTAGGGGGATTTTTCCGTTTTTGTTTTTGTTTGTTTTTGTTTTTGTTTTTGCCAACAAGAGGGAGGCCCTGAGAGGAATGGAGCTACTTCATCTTTAATAGAACCAGAAGTCTATGCTTTCAAACATTTAAAGATATTTATCCACCTTCTTATTTATGTTGTGATGACAAGCTGGTCTAATACAAGCTAGCCTGACATATCTAACACAGAAATGTCTACCCTGAACTCTGAACAGAAAGAGTTGGCTGGAAAGGAATGTACCTGGGACTGATGAAAAAGTTCTCTAGCGGTGAAGATGTTTCAAGGAGCCCCTCACTCCAGCCCTCCAGAGAGTACATGCCTTAAAAGAAAGCAAAATATTTAGAGGATATTTGTTACCTTGAGCTTTTGCTTAACCTTTATGCACCTCAGTTACAGCCTCTGTAAAAAAACAAAAACAAAAACAAAAACAAAAAAACAGGTTAGAAAAAAGACTTCATAAGGTTATTCTGAGGATTAATTGGGTGAATACGTGTAAATCACTAACAGTACCTGGAGTGTAGTAAACAATCCCATCATATTAGCTCCTGCTGCAAATACCACTGTAGTTGGTATTACTTCTTTCGCTAACATTTGATTTCTAGATCTTCTAACTCTGCAGCCATGCACATACATAAGGGAGACATCATTTGGCTGAGGAGGGTGATTACAAAACTTTTACTAAACTAGGATGAGATTCTAGTTGCCAGTCTGTTAAACAATGCGGAGGCAGTGGCATAATTGTGGTGAGCATGAGTTTGTGTAAAAGCCTCTCATGACTGTAGCAGGATCTGACCCAGACGTTCACTTACTTGAGCCGGTGTGACGCATTCAGCAGCTCAGTGGCCAAGACTGTAAGGCAGTGGAGTCAGCGGTTCATGCCAGAGCAAAAGCTCATTCAGTCATCCATTCACTTATTAATTTTTCATTCACTCATTTCAAATACGCATTTAGGCTGGCTGTGTATAAACTAGATGCATGGAGGAAGAGCAAAGACACTGTAGTATCTGTGGAAAGCTTCCAGCATTGTGGAGAAAGCAAATATTAAATCTGTAACTGTAAGTGCACTGAGTATTCTGAAGAAAATATACAGAGTTCTGCAGGTATAGTTAATTTGTTCTGGAGCCTCAACGAGTCTTCTCAGAGGATAAGAAACAACATTCAAGTTGGTATCTATAGCATAAGTAGGTGTTACCAAGGTGAGGGGAAAAATGAATTCAGGTAGAGACACTGCATGTAAGAGGGTCCTGCGGCAGCAAAGAATATAGACATATTTGAGGCACCTAGATGGCTCAGACAGTTAAGCGTCCAACTTCGGCTCAGGTCATGATCTCATGGTTTCAAGCCCCATGTCAGGCTCTGTGCTGACAATTCAGAGCCTGCTTCAAATTCTGTGTCTCCTTCTCTCTCTGCTCCTCTCTCACTCATACTCTGTCTCTTTCTTTCTCTCAAAAATAAAATAAACATTAAAAGGAAAAAAGAATATGCACATGTTTAAGGATTTAAAAGAAGACCGAGGGGTCAAGTAGGATTTATTCCCGGGATGCAAGGATGGTTCAGTATTTGCAAATCAATCAATGTGATCACGTCAATAAGAGAAAGGATAAAAACCATATGATCATCTCAATAGATGAAGAAAAAGCATTTGATGAAGTACAGCCTTCATTTAGAATAATAGCCCTCAACAAAGTAGGTGTAGAGGAAACATATCTCAACAAAATAAGGGTCATATATGAAACCCATAGAGAACATCATACTCAGTGTGGGGGGGGGGAGGGGAATGAGAGCTTTTTCCTTAAGGTCAGAAACAAGACAAAGATGTCCACTCTCACCACTTTCATTCAACATAGTACTGGAAGTCCTAGCTGCAGCAATCAGACAACAAAAGGAAATAAAAGGCATCCAAATTGGTAAGGAAGAAATACAACTTTCACTATCTGCAGATGACATGATGCTTTATATGAAAAGCCCTAAAGATTCCACCAAAAAACCATTAGAACTGATAAATTAATTCAGTAAAGTCACAGGATACAAAATCAATATGCAGAAATCTGTTGCATTTCTATACACTAATAATGAAGCAGCAGAAAGAAATTAAGAAAACAGTATTATTTATGATTGCACCCAAAATAATAAGATACCTTAAGAATAAACCTAACCAAAGAGGTGAAAGACCTGTACCCTGAAAACTATAAAACACTGATGAAAGAAACTGAAGACAACATAAATAGACATTCCATGCTCATGGGTTGGAAGAACAAATACTGTTAAAATGTCTACACTATCCAAAGCAATCTACACATTTAATGCAATCCCTATCAAAATACCAGCAGCATTTTTCACAGAACTAGAACAAAAAAATCCTAAAATTTATATGGAACCACAAAAATTTGGCTACCCCAAATATCCAAAGCAATCTTGAAAAAGCAAAGCAAGGCCAGAGGCATCACAATTCCAGGCTTTGGGTTATAGTACAAAGCTACAGTAATCAAAACAGTATGGTACTGGCACAAAAATAGACACATAGATCAATAGACCAGAATAGAAAACCCAGAAATAAACCCACACTTATATGGTCAATTAATCTTTTGATAAAACAGGAAAGAATATGCAATGGAAAAAAAGATAGTCTCTTTAACAAATGGTGTTGAGAAAACTGATCAGCTGCATGCAAAAGAATGAAACTGGACCACTTACACCATACACAAAAATAAATTCAAAATGGATTAAAGACCTAAATGTAAGACAGGAAACCATCAAAATCCTAGAAGAGAGCACAGGCAGAAATGTCTCTAACATTAGCCGTAGCAGCATTTTTCTAGATATGTCTCCTAAGGCAAGAGAAACAAAAGCAAAAATAAATTATTGGGACTTCATCAAAATAAAAAGCTTCTGTACAATGAAGGAAACAATCAATAAAACTTAAAGGCAACCTACTGAATGTGAGAATATATTTGCAAATAACATATCTAGTAAAGGGTTAGTATCCAAAATGTATAAAGAATTTATAACACTCAACACCCAAAGAACAAATAATCCAATTTAAAAATGGGAAGAAGACATGAACAGATATTTCTCCAAAGAAGACATCCAGATGACCAATAGACACATGCAAAGATACTCAACATCACTCATCATCAGGTAAATGCAAATTAAAACCACAGTGAGATATCACCTCATACCTGTCAGGATGGCTAAAATCAAAAACACAAAGAAACAACAGGTAGTAGTGAGGATGTGAAGAAAGGACAACCCTCTTGCACTGTTGGTGGGAATGCAAACTGGTGCAGCCACTCTGGAGAACAGTATGGAGGTTCCTCAAAACGTTAAAAATAGAACTACCCTATGATCCAGTAATTGCACTACTGAATATTTACCCAAAGATATACACTAATTCAAAGGGATACATGCAACCCTATGTTTACAGTAGTATTATTTACAGTAGCCAAATTATGGAAGCAGCCCAAGTGTCCATGGATAGATGAATGGACAAAGACAAGGTGGCATATATATACAATGGAATATTTTTCAGCCATAAAGAAGAATGAAATCTTGCCATTTGCAAAATGTATAGAGCTAGAGTGTATAATGCTAAGTGAAATAAGTCAATCAGAGAAAGACAACTACCATATGATTTCACTCATATGTGGAATTTAAGAAACAAAACAAAGGAGCAAAGGAAAAAATAGAGACAAAGCAAGAAACAGCCTCAGTTATAGAGAACAATCTAATGGTTACAAGAAGGAAGATGGGTGGGGGATGGGTGAAATAGGTGAGGGGGATTAAGGAGTGTATTTGTCATGATGAGCACTGGGTGATGGATGGAAGTATTGAATCACCATATTGAACACCTGAAACTAATATAACACTGTATGTTAACCAAACTGGAATTAAAATTAAACGGATAAATTTTGCCTCTTTTCTAAGCTCTCTGGGGGATATTAATTAAAGAAGTAATCTCTTTAGGTTTATGGTCATGGTTGTTGTATGGAGAATGAATTGGACGAGAGTAAAAGATGGTAGAGGAAAGCTAGTTAGGGTTGTATTAGTCAGGATTCACCAAAGATACAGAACCAGTAAAAAAATATATATGAGTATGTAAGTACATATACAGAGAGAAAGATTTTAAGGAAGTGGTTCGCACAGTTGTTACAATCAGCAGTTTCAAAATCCACAGGGCAGTCCAGCAGACTGGAAATTCCATAAGAGTTGATGTTGCAGTCTTGAGTCCAAAGGTATTATCCTTCTTTTTCAGAGGACCTCAGTTTTTTTCTCTTCAGGCTTTCAACTAATTGAACAACCCTAATTGGACAACTAATTGAATTACCCTTGGAGGGTAATGTACTTTACTCAAATTCTACTGATTAAATATTACTAACATCTAAAAATACCTTCACAGCCACACATAGACTGGTGTTTGACCAAACAACTGATCGCCATAGCCTAGTAAAAGTAAGCTATCACAGTAGTTCTACTGTACAATAAATGTATGAGGTAGTAGTTTGGAATAGAATTGCTGACAACAGAAATGAAAAGACGTAGGAAGTAAATATTGGACTCTGAATGTATCACACTTTGTGATCGGATGTAGGAATGTGAAGGCGGGGAAAGAATTCAATTTCTTTTTGGGGTTTGGACTCCATAAACTGATTGAATGAGGTACCTCTTACTGGGTTACAGAATATCGGAGGGAGCAATTTGGGGTGGGAAATAATACTTTAGTTTGAGATAAGCTGTGCTTGGCTTTTATTAGACAAAAATATTTTTGTCTAAAACATTAAAGAGAGGGCTAGGAAAGAGAAATAAGCATGATAGTGGTCAGCACATAAAGGAAAGTTAAGCTTTATGGGGGGGAAACACAACCCATTCCCCTCCAGCTTCCTTCACAGGATGTGAGTCTCTCCATGAACACGTCACTCTAAGAGTTGTTTGTTTACTCAGTCTCTGAGGAGTTCAGGAATCACACTCACTCCCACAGAGAAGTCACCTGTTTGACCTGACAGAGGCATTCACAGGTTAGGCCGGGGCATCTCGTCCTGTTCTTTTATGAGGCCCTCTGCAGCTAGGCTGGAGCCAGGGTCCCCAAACAGGCCAGCATTTATGGGTCCACAGAGCCCGTCCCCAGCAGATAACCTTACTGCAAAAATGTTTCCAGTTGTTTTACTGTCTGGTTCCCCTTAGTCATTTCCCCTCAGAATATACTCAGTCCTAGTAATTATCACGCTCATTTCAAGATAAGCTGTGATTGAAATGGACATAGTCTTAAAGGTTCAGAGGTACAATAACCTTAACTAATGCAGAGAACAACTTTTGAAGAAATATGAATACAAGTTATGAAGGATTTTCAGTTGATTATGTTTTCATGTGAACCAATTTGTGCTTATCACTTAGATTTAAATTAATTTTGTTAAAGGTAACTCACTATAAGCCTCTGATTTACAAATTTTACTTGACTAAAAAGCTCCATGCTGGCTGACATACGGACTGATATATTTAGACCACAAACACTCTCCTTTTTATTATTATATTTACAGCATATTATCATAACAAGTATCATAAAATAAGCTTTGCCAAGCTCTCTCTTCAGAGCCGCCTTCATCTCACTGTTCCTGAGGCTGTAGATGAGGGGGTTCAATATGGGGATCACCACCATGTAGAACACAGACACCACCTTGTTCTGGTCCGTTGAGTAGCTGGACTTGGGCATCACATAAATGAGCGTGTTCGTCCTATAGCACAGAGTGACCGCTGTGAGGTGGGATGTACAAGTGGAAAAGGCCTTGTGGTGTCCCTTGGTGGAGCACATCTTCAGGATGGTGATGAGGATACAGATGTAGGAGGCAGCTCTGACACACCGTGACCACAACAATGGAGCCAGCCGTCTACGAGGGGACACTTGCGGAGGTGCTGATACCAGAGTGGGAGAGTTTAACTAAAGGAGCAAAATCACAGAGAAAGTGATGGACATGATTTGTTCCACAGAAGAGTAAAAAAAGAGAAGCAAATAGTAGAAGAGAAGCATTGAGAAAACTACCTACACAAGCCACTGTGAGTAAGTGAACACACACCTGTGTGGACATTTTGGTTGAATAAAGCAGCGGGTCACAGATGGCCATGAAGCAATCATACGTCATGGCAGCCAGAAGGAGGCACTCACTTGACCCAAAGAAAACAGCTGAACTCACCTGGACAGCACATCCAAGATAGGAGATTGTATGTCTCTCCATCAGGAAGTTTACAAGCATATGACGTGTGACAGAAGATGAAGAGCCCATATCAGCCAAGGGCAGGCAGCTCAGAAAAAACTACCTAAGGTGGTGGAGCTGAGAGGCGAGTCTGATAAGAATGATTGTACTGAGGTTGCTAGATATGGTTGCCAGGTAGATGCAAAGGATGGTTATGAAGAGGATGGCTCAGAAGACAGGTTATCAGTTAGGCCCAATAAAATGAGCCCTGTCATTGCAGTGTGGTTCCCATCCCCCAGGGAATCCACAAGGCCACAGAGCTGCTACCGAACTGAAGCTCTGATGAAAACATTACAGAAGTTACAAATTTGATGGTTTCATTTTTGTTAAGACACCAAGAGGTTATTATAAACAGGTAAATATTCAGGGCGCCTGGGTGGCTCAGTTGGTTAAGCATCCAACTTTTGATTTCCACTCAGGTTATGTTTTCACAGTTCATGGGTTCGAGCCCAGCACCAGGCTCTGTGCTGACATCTCAGAGCCTGCTTGGGATTCTCGCTCACTCTCTCTCTCTCTCTCTCTTTCTCACTGCCCCCACTCATGCTTACATTCTCTCACGCCTCTTTATCTCAAATACATAAATAAACATTTTAAAAAATTCAATAACAAAGTTAATATTGAAGCTAAGTTTGGACTTTTTTTATTTTATAGTACAAAATGTATACCCTTTATATATGACTTTAGAGTCAAAAGTTTATACATTTATATGAGTATTCTATATCTTAAGAATAGTTTTAAGCAGAAATACTAGGGAAACTTCAAACAGGGTACACTCTTTTGTCTTTATATTATATATTTATAAAATCTATTTAAAGTAGCTTTAAAGCTAAAGATAAAAAAAAACGTAAGATTTATGAAAAGAACAAAAGGAATGGTAAGCATAACAGAAACGATAATAATATGTAGATATAGGCCTATTTATCGTATAAAAAAGGTACTAGTAAATCACAAAGTTTACAGTGCCAGTAAAACAAGACCATTTTTTAAAACATTTATTTATTTTGAGAGGGCGAGAATGCGCGCATGCGTGCGGGTAAGCAGGGGAGGGGCAGAGAGAGAGAGGGAGAGAGAATCCAAGCACTGTCAGCACAGAGCCCAATAAGGGCTTGAACTCATGAACCGAACTGTGAGATCATGACCTGAGCTGAAATCAGGAGTCAGACACTTAACCGACTGAGCTACTTAGGCACCCCCAAACAAGACCATTTTTTAAAAGGAGAAATACAACTTTCTTGATAGGACAAATAAGAAATAGAAGGGAATTTCAAGTTAAGGTTATAACTGAAGTCATCTATTGTAAATTTCTTATGTACATGTAATATTCACCATTAAAATATTGTTTTACCAAGTAGATTGATATATCAACCTAATTACTATGCAATATAGATGATTAATATCTAGGACATAATTAAACTACATTTATTCAAACAAATCAAATCGTTTCCTGATGTAGCAATGTTTTCTCACTGGAGAATTATAGAATGAAATAATTTTATTTTTGACATAGCG
Source organism: Panthera onca (assembly GCF_046562875.1). Taxonomy (NCBI): domain Eukaryota; kingdom Metazoa; phylum Chordata; class Mammalia; order Carnivora; family Felidae; genus Panthera; species Panthera onca. Next base: position 50,440,784 of record NC_138348.1, on the reverse strand, counting down.
TACACCTGAATAAAGTTCCAGCCTAAAAAGTTAAGAAGTTTACCCAGGTCTGCCCAGCAGGTGGTCAGGTTGAACCTCATCTCCATTGCTTTCTGGTTTTATATTCTAGACTTTGTCCAAAGTATCTGTTTTCCTGTAAGCTAAAGCATTCAGAACAATAAACAAAGGAAATCTTTCCATGAGATATTTACAAACAGTAAGTCCACAAAGCATCACAAAGCTAGTGAATTTATTAGCATTATGGCTGAGTTCCAAGTTTGGATAGCGTAAAAAGACCTTGTGAGTTTCTGGTCTTATGAGTGGATAAATGACGAATCCCGGTACCTTGAAGTATGCCTGTTTATATGCACTAAATAGACCGCAGAAATTTAGGTTAATTCAGCTCAGGTCACTTGTTAGCTGACTGCTGGGTTACATCTGCCCTGTTTCTCCACAATGATACAATTTTAGAAAATAGTATTAAGCTGTAAAAGCCAAAACCTCACCTCTTGAAATAAGAATTCATTCATCCTAGAGCAATAAATTCAAAGTCATTGTTATTTAGCAGCCATGCTATCTTATATTGTTGTTTGTCTTTGGGGATAAATCTCTCAGAAGATTCTGAAGTTTCAGATGTAAATTCACAAGCACCAGGGTCATTATCACATTCTGCAGTGAATATTGAGCAGTTCCCTTCACACAGACATAGCTAATCTTTAACGGTTCTGTCAGTTCTCAAATGATCTCTTTATTTTTTTTCTTTTCATCTAGGTATTGGTGCACTTTCATTTGATAATTACTGGGAGTGTAATATAATAAATAATCTCCTGGCTAAATATTGGCTCTAAGTTTACTTTGATATTTCAGGTTAAGGAATACTAAAAAATATAAAATATAACTTTAGCTCCATTCATTCAACATGTGTTCATTTTGTAAGCATTTTATAGTGATGTAGGTAAGGCACTCCATTAGCTACCCAGGGTAATTTGGGATGGAATGCCATATAAAGTTGAATTTTAAATAACACAATTTTAAAGACATGTATACATTTTTTTCTAGCAAAAAGTATGAAATGAGTATCTTTTAAAATTGTATACACAGGGAGCTGTGAAGTAAGATGATGTTTGGGATGACTTCCAGATTGGATTTAGCCTGCATGCCTCAAAGAGCTGGCTAGTGGCTTATCTGACTAGAAGAATAATGGTAGAAACAGCTGTCTTCAACCTGAGACTCATTCTAATTCTCTTGCTAATCCTAACTGGAGAAAGTCCTATCTTGCTCTCCTGATGCACCTTGATGGGTTTCCAGTAATAATACTAACCAACTTTCATCCAGACTTAACTCCTTGCCAAGCACTGTGCTTGACTTTTTACTTACCTCTTCTCATTTAATCCTCATGATAATTTAGTAAACCAAGTATTTGCATTATTTCAACTTCACCAAGAGAGAACTGAGGTTTAAATTAAGCCACTTGTCCAAATGTGCTCAAATGGTAAAACTAAACCCAGGTTCAAAATCCAGGTCAGACCAAATGCTAAAATGTGCACTCTTAATAGGACTGTCATCTAGTGAACTTCAAGACTTGAGTGCCTCAATGATGACCACTGGTTCCCAGCTAGTCCTCGATTTACATTTTTCTCTCTACCCTTGACACTCTGTCCAATTCCCTAAAACTGGCGGGACCTACAGGCCAGAACTCAGGACCCTCATTTCCTGTCCTGTGTTCATGAGTGGGCACCTCCTGTTGATTTTACCTCCTAAATTCCTATCGAATGTGTCCACTCCCTTTGGATCTCAACACTACACTAGCTGTCCTTATTGATTTTCCTATATGCACATCTGGCCTTCCATACAGCAGCCAGAGGGAGTTATTTATTAAAAGAATTTAATATTCATTTTTTGTACTTTCACATAATTACATGCACTTAGTTAAAATGGCTCATAAAGAAAACAATGGCCCACTGACCAGTTCTTTACAAATCCAAATTCCCACTCTCAGTAGGAAACCACTTTGGACTCTTTAAACTACTTCACGGTTGAGATTCATCAGTGTCTGTAAATCAGAGGGTTTCCTAAAGAATAATTAGGATTTCTGTGTTTTGTTTGTGATATTGTGATGAATAATAAGAAATATATATATATATTTGGTCTTAGTTTTGGTTTCTAGCACAGAGCTCCTAAAACCTTCAGAATTTCCTAAATGGTGAGAGCAACCAAGTGCCTTTTGTTATGTTAATGAGGTGACTTTTGGATCAAGTAGGGATTAGCGCTCATTGCCCTCAGAATGAACCCTGTGATTAGATGGACGAATGGAACCGAAACTTTCAGTTCTACCCCCTGACTTCTGGGGAGGAGAGAGGGCGAGATATTGAATCAGCCACCATAAACAATCATGCCTATGAAATGAAGCTTCCATAAAACCCCAAAGGGAGGGGGTTGGGAGAGCTTCCAGGTTGGTGAACTCATGGAGATTTGGGGAGAATGGCCTGCTCAGAGAGCATGGAAGGTCCTCACCCTTTCCCCATCCCTTGCCCCATGCATCTCTTTCATCTGGCTGTTCCCGAGTTGTATCCTTATATAATACATCAGTAATCTCATAAGTAAAATGTTCCTCTGAGTTCTGTGATGTGCTATAGCAAAGTGATCAAACCCAAGGTGGGGGTGTGGGAACCTCTAATTTAGAGCCAGTCAGACAGAAGTACAGGTAATAACCTGAACTTGTGACTGGTGTCTGAAGTCCAAGTAGGGGTTGTAGGAACCTCTAATCTATAGCAGGTGGGTCAGAAGCACAGATGATAATCTGTGCTTGGTATTGGCAGCTGAAGTTGGATAATAGGGCAGTAGTTTTGTGGGACTGAGCCCTTAAACTGTAGGATCTGATGTTACCTCCAGGTAGATAGTGTCAGAATTGAGTTGAATTGTATGACACTCAGTCAACGTCCAGAGAATTACTTGGTGGTTATGGGGGCTCCCCCACCCACTACATTGGAATTCATGACCAGAACCTTTACTGCTATTTTCCCTACTTATTTAATTTGAACATAATTGTTACAAGAAGAAAAACAGTGGTTTTTCCAAGTCTAAGAATTATTACAGATATTATTAACATTAAGTTTATTAAAACTAGGTCAGACCAGAGTAATCAAGGATTGGCTATCAAGAGAGAATACATTTAGTTCAATGTTTTTCAAAGATAAAACACAAAAATAATTTCTCACAGCTGACAAGCATTAGAATGGGGTGGTGTCAAGTTTGAAAGATACATAGCAATCAATAAGTAGAGGTAAAATGAATCTCACAGGCAAGTTTATTAAAAGCAAGTGTTGCAGGATCCTTTACCTCAATACCCGGGTTTTGTTGTCTCGCCACTTCAAAGAATGAAGAGTGTAATGCCCCCGATTTCGAATCAGAGAGACCACCAAGGAGCCGATACCGATGCAAACGCAGGAGGGTTTATTTGCAAGCTCGAGCTTGGGCCCAAGTATACCCGACACAGCGGAGCAGGGACTTGGACCCCTAGGTTAAGAGGCTTGGCAGTTTTATAGGGGCCAGTGGCCAATGGGATTGTAACACACACAGAAAGTTGCATGTCAGTCAGTCATGTCAGCCATGTCAGTCCACACGCAGGTGGCCAATTGAATTACAATTTACCCTATAGTAACTGTTTGAACTAGCCTATCACTCTGGTCAGAATTGGTACGCAAGTTTGGTGGGCAAAAGGCGGGGTTTACATTCTTTGGTGGTTAGGGGTTCCGCATTCCTATATGAGCCGGTTTCCAGTAGGGGTGTGCTCAGCGGCTTGACTAGGGTGGGGGAGTGTCTTAAGCAATAAGTAGGTCATGTGGGGGTTATACATGAGATGGTGGGTGTAGCATAAAATGGAGCTAGTCTTGCTCTGTTTGTCCAGGGGTAGGGGATTTTTGTTAAATTCCTTGGGTCCCACAAAGATGTGGACACAGAACAAAATGGCAGCAGGCAAAAGTTTATTAGAGTATAAAATTAGAAAGTAAGAATAGTATGAAAGCTCTCTTTGCAGAGAGGGGGGCTTTCGAAGCTGAATACCCCCAACTATAGGCAAGGGTCTTTGCTTTATAAGGTTCTGGGCTACCCCCTGCCCCCCACTTCCCTTCCCCCTTGTTCCTTCTCAGGTTCTACCCTTATTGGCTTGATAACTCTAGGTGCTGGGTTGTCCATTCTTGATTGACCTGACTCCTCTGTGTGAGGAGTCAGACTGTGGTCATACTGTCCCTTGTATAACATGAGTTTCATGGTTTAGTTATTTTGGTTAGATATTTTGATTGTCAAACTCCTGAGGGGAACCTGAGGGGGGGAGGGAGAGTAGGTGCTGTCTGTACATTCTTTTTTTTTTTTCTTTTTTAGTATTTTTTAATTTGAATTTAAGTTAGTTAATATACAGTGTAGTCTTGGCTTCAGGAGTAGAACCCAGTGATTCATCTCTTACATGTAATACCCAGTTCTCATCCCAACAAGTGCCCTCCTTATTGCCCATCACCCATTTAGCCCATCCCCCTATCCATCTCCCCTCCAGCAACCCTCAGTTTGTTCTCTGTATTTAAGAGTCTCTCATGAGTTGCCTCCCTCTCTCTTTTTATCTTATTTTTCTTTCCCTTCCACTATGTTATCTGTTTTGTTTCTCAAATTCTACCTGAGTGAAGTCATATGATATCTATCTTTCTCTGACTTATTTTGCTTAGCATAATACCCTCCAGTTCCATCCACATTGTTGCAAATGGCAAGATTTCATTCTTTTCCATCCTCCAAGGAGTGACTGTTACATTCTAAAGAGGAACCTTAAGCTTACTGTGGTCAGATGCTCCCAGCATTGTTTCAAAATATGTGTTTTTGCCCACCCAGAGACCTTAACTTCTAACCTTTCCTTCTCTGCCTATTTTTTAAAATTTTTTGTGAGAAAGAGTGAGTGGGGGAGGGGCGGGGACAGAAGATCCGAAGTGGGCTTTGTGCTGACAGGGCGACAGCAGCAAGCCTGATGCAGGCTCAATCACAAACCCTGAGATCATGACCTGAGCCAAAGTCAGACACTCAACACCCAGGCAGCCTCCCTCCTTGGCTATTATATCCTATCTTTCCCTATCCTATAAGCATCTCAACTTTATTCTAGCTAAGAAATACAAATCTTACTCCCTCAAAATGGGTCTTTAGTTTCTTTAATTATGTATATGTAAAAAGTATTTTTCCAACATTTTACTCATATCTATACAGCAAGATGTAATGGCTAGTTCAGTTCATTTTCACCTCAAAGTCTGTGTTACTTAAAACTTCAGTTTCTTAATCTTTCAAGTTTGCAGCTAGTGATATGAGCCCTCTGACTGTAACTCTAACTTTAGTCAAGGCTGAATTAAATAGCTTGGAAGTTAAAATTTGTATTTCTATAGCTTATGCCATTTTTTTAGTTGGGCCAAAGTTTTTATATAGTCATCAACTGACATTCTGAACACCTCTGCCATTCACGTTAATACACATACACGCTTCTATATTGTCCACTCCTTCCATCTTTCATGATCTTGGATTTAGTAATAGACACATAGGGATGATATCAAAAACATGAGCAACAAAAGAAAAAATAGGTAAATTTGCTTCGTTGAAGTTAAAATTTTTGTGCTTAAAAGGAGTCTATCAATCAGTGAAGAAACAACACACAGAAGAGGAGAAAATATTTGCATGTCATACATCTGATTAGGGCCTTGTATCAAATTATAAAGAACACTTACAATACAAATAGCTCAATTTCTTCAAGATTTTATTTTTTTAATGTTTATTTTTGAGAGAGAGAGAAGAGAGCGCATGCTTGAGCAAGTTGGGGAGGGGCAGAGAGAGAGGGAGACAGAATCCAAAGCAGGCTCCAGGCTCTGAGTCGTCAGCACAGAGCCCGACGCGGGGCTCGAACTCACTAGCTGCGAGATCATGACCCGAGCCAAAGTCGGACATTTAACCGACTGAGCCACCCAAGCACCCCTTAAGATTTTATTTTTAAGTAATATCTACACCCTGTGTGAAGCTCAGACTTATAACCCTGAGATCAAGAGTTGCATGCTCTACCTACTGAGCCAGCCAGGCGTGCCAGAAGTAACCCAGTTTATAATGGGCATTGTTCTGCTTCTAGGACCCTGGCCCCCTCACTGCTCCAGCTGTAACAGATGCCTGTCACTCACTGGTTTCCACTCTCAAAGGAAGAAAGAATGTTTGCACTAGAATTAATTTATTGCTACTACTACTACCTATGATGCTACTCTTATTTTTTATTAGCATTATTATTCAGTCCTACAAGGATGCTGGCTCTGATCGGAAACCAAGGCCTACTTATTGCAATTATAAGCAAATAAGTTTTCAAGCTCATTAGAACAACAACTTGCCTTTGATGAGGAAGTTGTTTTCCTGAAGCTAGACTTTGGGTTTGGATTAGATGGCTCAGAGTAGATGGCTTTAATGACTCCTCGGGGAGCAGGGCAGCCTTTGCTCATAGTCAATTTTAGAAAACACGCTGTGTCTGAGGATTAGTTCAGGGATTTACATCTCCTATATTCAGAACTGAAGTTGAGGTACAGAACTAAAGACTGGTCCCAGAGGCCTCATAGGTGAGACACAGTCTCTGCCTATCTCTGTCTCCCCAGCAGTTCAAGGTAACACATCTGCAAATCATAGCACTTACCCAGATAACAGGGGCATTAGACCAACAGGGGATGTCATTAATTCTTAACTCTCTCTCTCTCTCCGTATGTGTGTGTATATATATATATATATATATATATATATACACACACACATACATACATACACACACACACACACACACAGAAAGAGACATATATATGTGTATGTATTCAAACAGAAATTACAAATACTAGAGAAATTCATCTTCTCTTGAGGCCTGAAAGTACCTGGCTCTTTGGAATTAAACAAAACTGGCCTTTTTTTTTTTTTTTTCTTTCTTTCAGATAGAGCTAGAGAGAGCAAGTGGGGCAGGGGTAGAGAGAGGGAGACAGAATACCAGAACCAGATATGGGGCTCGAACTCACAAACGTAAAATCATGACCTGAGCCGAAATCCAGAGTTGGACACTTAAACAACTGAGCCACCCAGGTGCCCCCAAAACTAGCATTTCTAGTAAAATCTCTAAAATCTCTGTTAACGACTTTATGGATGACTGGTAAGTACCATCTGAATCTGAAGCTTGCCCCACCACTGAGAGGGGACACCCGGTTGGGTTTCATTCAGGAATCAACACAGGCTTGAAAATCCTCTCCTACATCAGCCACGTTCTGGGCAAATGTGTGCATGCTGACTAAACAAGAGATGAGAAAGATTCTAGGTATGGTAGGATCTAGGTTTCGAGCAAATACAATCTGACTTACAGTGAAGCTAGAAGAGCATAAATGAGGCTAACGAAGGCATTTGAAAACTCACATAAAAATATTACCTTTGGGGGCGCCTGAATGGCTCAGTCAGTTGAACGTCCAACTCTTGATGTCGTCTCAGGTCATGATCCCAGGGTGTGGAATGAAGCCCTGCATTGGGCTCTGCGCTGAGCATGGAGCCTGCTTAAGATTCTCTCTCTCTCTCTCTCTCTCTCTCTCTCTCTCTCTCTCTCTCTTTCCTCCCTCCCTTCCTCTGCCCCTCTTTCCCACTAGCACACTCTCATTCTCTCTCTCTCTCTCTCTCTCAAAAAAAAAAAAAGCCTTTGTAGAAATAACCCATGGCCAAAAAGATACTGAATCTTTCACCATTTTGTTGCACCATAAAATGCTTAAAAGAATTACTGACATCTTCATATTCTGTCCTCACAGATGTCATATTCTGCCCTGTTTTATCAAATTGCCTTTCTCAGCTGGGTTCTCTTACAATTAAGGAGATGAATATTTCAATTTTTGTTTTTCTTTTCAAATTACATGCAAAGTGTATTTTTAAGCTTGTCCATTTACTTAGCTTTAAGTACTTGGGGGAAGAATATCCAAACATATAGTAATAGTACAACAGAAAATGCAAAAGCAATATGAGATGCACAAAAAAGGAATTTGAAATTTCATATTGGGCACAAGTAAGTACATGGACTGAAGCAAAACGTTCCTCTTATTTAACTCCATGTGCTTGTGAATAAGCTAGAATAATTCTGAAAAAAAGAACGGCTGGAGACAATAGAGCTGAGTATGCAACAATAGCTTTGAAACAATGAATTAGCTATTTAATGTTACAGTTCTAGGAATTCAATTGGTCAATATGGGACATTTTTCACATAAATTGGTATTGCAAAGAGCAGAAAGAAATGGATGTGATGGTTTAGTCCAGCAATGAACTCTACTGTGAGCTCTTTGAGTATCTATCCGTAGGGGAGGAGGACACAGCTGGAGTACCAAATACCAACATCTTATTATCTGATTCATTCAATCTTTATTTATCTTACCATCACTCTTTAAACCATATGAAGATGTCAACAGTGCCCATGCCAGTTATATCTTAATATCCTCTTTTTTTCGAGGTTGAAAATACATTCTATCTTTCACAACTGAGTAACAATTTGGCTAGTTACTGAATTCTTGGCTGGAGAGCAATACTTTTGCATTAGCATTTTGAACCAATGTATTGTCTTCCAGTTTTCAGCATAGCCGTTGTGAGGTGTGTTGATGCTTTTCTAACACCTTTTTAAAAATCTCTCTCTCTGAAAAGTTTTTAGGATTTGAAATTTTATGATGGTATAACTTGGTGTGTGACTTTTTTGCACTTACTATGCTGGGTAGCTGCTATTTTAATGTCTTCTTAGGTAAAGATCAAACCATGATCTATCATCAGAATTCCTTCCATTGAAGATTTTTAGATCATCTCTTTACCCGGACATTTTTATTCTTCAGAAATCAATTGCTACAATTGGTCTGTAATGTACGTGGGGTGTTATCTGAATGCAAGCCTCTAGTGCTTAATTCAAGGAAGGAGTGAAGAAAATATGACTGAGAAGATCCATGGGAGCAAATGTCATTTTTTAAAAGTTTATGTTCAATGTTCTTTATCCACACTAACGATACGGGAGGGGCGGTGAGGGATCGCTGTTGACATCTAATCTCAATCCTTCTAATCACTCATTGTTTCCCTTAATGTCTGTTATTTTCTCATTCTCCCCTCCAGAAGAAAAAAATTCAAGAACAAACAAAATGACTGAAGAAATTCAGTGTACCAGACCCAAACACTTCCCCCATTAGTTCCCAGAGAAATCAAGAACATCAAAGGTCCCTCTTTGTGTTTTTCTTAGCATTGAATGTCATCATCCTTGCATGGAAACAGGAGACAATCCTGATAAACCCATTTAGTTGGAATTTCTCTTGTCTTATGCACATTTTAGTCTGCAGGGGGCACTGCCTTTCCCTCAGGTTACTGCACAGTCTCCTGTTACAGAGAACAACCATTGTTACTACAGGCACCTTCACACAGATGTCATTTCTTACGTGCTCCACTCACCAGGGATGATTGTCTCCTGGCCAGAGTATCCTCTGGGAAATGCATGTCCATCGGTCACCTTACGAACTATGCAATCATGGTGTCTAAAGAAATCCAAAATAACTTGCTGGCCAGGGCTCACTTGAGTTCAAGGGCACATGCAATCATAGCCTTTTTTACTGCTGCTTGCTGACTGGACCATCATCCACCTCTTGTCTTATATAGTCCCACAGACTCTAGCTCTTGGATGTTAGGAATTTTACTCAACAGAAAACCTACTTTTTTATTATGTCTCTGTAAAGATCCCTAGTGCTATTAAGACTGTCTTCATCTCTCAGGTATCCATCCTGGCTTTAGTCCCAACAATTCTCCCATCTGAAACATTTTTTTTAGCTACATCTTCCACTTCTCATTCCTGGGTCTATCCAACTTTCTTCTTTGAGATTCCAAAACAAACTGGCTCAAATCTTGTCCTGACTTGGACCAGGTAACTCTGGCCCTAAGTATTCTGGCTCCCCTGTCACACACCTCAAGGCTTTCTTAGGGAAGGCATTTCTCAGGGACAGCACCAAAGAGAAAGATTGTTGAGTGTACTTCAAAGGAAAGCAGTTCTTGCTGCTAATAATTAAGCTGAGCTGGTGTCAGTGGCCTTGGAAACTGGGATACAATGTTTGAATTACAGAGTCTATCAAATGCAGAAAACCAAAATGTTGCACATAAAACAAGAGTAACAGTCCATATTAGAAATTTTGGTTAGCGGTTGTTTATTTATTATTTTCTCAAATAAAAATTTTCTTTATACCACTCCTTTTTTCTCTGTTGCACACTATGGGGTCTGTGGGTAGTAAATACAGAAGGGGTTCATTTCTCATATTGTGGAACATACCTTGTTTATTTTGAGCTTACAAAGTAAACAGCGAAAATCCTGAGTTACTCTCATCTGCAGGCTTTTCTATTTGAAGGAAAATACATATCAAATTAATTGTCATTTCCAAGGGTTCTCATTTTATTGCAAAATTATTTGATAGCACATTATTGAACAAATCCTATAGGTCAATATGTTGGTATCACTCAAATTTGCCACAGGCGGATGTCATCAGTCAGGCACCTGAATTGCAATACCCCCAGTAGAATCACTGCCCACCGTGTCTCTTTCCTCAGATAGTAAAAAGGCCAAACAAGCCAAACTGATGGGAAGTCACAGCACGGGCATGACTCACAAAGATAGTAAATATAAGAGTGAAGAAGCCTTTCTTTACTCTGAAAGCTGCACTTTTTCCACTCAGATGATAACACCCACATTTCTTCCAGACCTATTTAAATTTTTGGTAACAGTAGTACAGAATTATAAGTGAACGCTCCCAGTAGCTTAACTTACTCCAGCCTATTAACATGGGGACTTTCCACCAAGGAAAATCTAAATGTATACTTAAGCCTCAAACCAAGTACAACGCTACTCCGAGGCAAACATACTAAGTCAGAGCACCCACTGATTCACAGTTCAGTGAAAGAATCGACAAACCTGTATGATTCCTGGTTGTGGTAGAACAAAAAATATGAACGATTTTGAGTTATGCCTCTGATGCCCGTACTAGTCACCACCCTTAGATCCAAATGTTACCAAGATTCTTGCCTACCCAGACAATGCTCTTTCTTAAAGTTTGTCCCCAGCTGAATGCATGAATCATATGTGCACCTTCCTTTAATACGAGTCCTTCCTAAAAACTGCAATGAAATCTCATGACTGAGATTCTTCAAGATGCCTTCCCCTTCAGAATCTCACTGGAGACTATCCGCTAGTCTTAGATCTAGAACTTCTTTCCCAGTTGGGCTGAGGAATGGGGCACAGTGTAAGTTCTGGCTCAAAAGTGTCATGGCCCACTTTTCCTCAGCTCTGTCAGTATTGGCTTCTCTCCTCACCTTCCCCCTGCTAGGCATTTGCTCGGACAAGATGTACAATGTCACCTGCATTTCTGCAAGAACAGCCTTTAGGAGGCCTAGCTTTTCCCACATCCAGATATTTAATTCCTGTAATTGGCTCATTTGGGAATGAGAAATCCTTAGAAAAAAACAATTCTTGATAAAAAGGACACTGATTATCATTTGAACTGGAACCAAACATGAGCTGTGACAGAACAGGAAGTAGTTCAGCTGACTCTTGCTTTGTCCCTTTCTCCAGCCCTCTTGGTCACTACATAGGGGTGCAGTCCTAGGGAATCTCAAAATAGAAGTCCGGTTTCTTAGTGTCAGGGTAACCTGCTTGTGATCAGATATAGCATTTGCAAAATCATGGACTACTTCAATTGCCAAATCAAACTTCTGTTTCAGTCTATGCCCTCTATAGCCTGGAAATTTTCTCCTCTAACCAGAATGAAAAGCCATATATTTACCTGCTGTAAGTTACTTAAAATGGCAAAAATTGACTAGGAATGGCCACTAGAACCATGTCTCTAGGTCTGACACAAACACATTTCTCTTCCAGCTCCCTCCTCTTGTGTGGTGAGTTAATGAACTTGGGAAATGCCCGGAGACAGCAAATGCACTTTCCAGTTGGAGAACGCTCTCACGTTAGCTCTATCTTGCTTTGAGTGCCAACATTGAGGGCAATGTTCCTTGCAGCAATGCTTTACAGAATGTACCAAATTACTACAATTAATGACCTAGAGGGCCAGGATCCAAAAACCGGAAAACTGCCTCTGGCCATATCAGGTGTGCTGATTGCCCCAATTTCAATCCAGAGGGGAATGGGGAAGGGAGAGAGAAAGGGAGGGAGGTCTATGGAGCCATTAGAACATTTAGTTGCTGACCTGGCTTTGCATATGATTTTATTCCTTAATTTGGTTCAACAGGAAATATATAGCCATAGGGAAAATGAAGACTGCTTTTCTCTTTCATTGTCTGTTGTGATAAATATGCTAGCCAAGGCCACCTTTTCTTTGCAAGCAAAAAATGTCTCATATGTGCAACCTGGTCCTACAATCTGCATAATCTTACCTTGTCCCCTAAAACACATTCCCTGGGCACCCACCCCAGCCACAGTTTCAAGGCCACCCCACTGCATATGCCCTGCCAAGGGCAGAAAGGCTGTCTCCAAGTATCACACCGAAGGTTCTGGACCTGAGAGTCATCCTGAGTACATGCACCAAAGCATCATAACCCAGGCCATCATTATGTTACCAGGATGATTCAGGGATTTAATTCCCAAGGGTGGTTTCAATCAAATGTAAAATATCTCATAGAAACTCTGTATATACCGTTCCCTTGGTACCCAGGAAGCTCTGGAATAACAAGACATAACAGACTCATTACATTTTATAAATACTCATAGGTTTGCCGGTGCAGAACATAGAAACCAAGTCTTCCAGTCAGACATGAAGAAGTCTGTTTGTCTCACTGGAAATACTCGAGGTGGATGCTTCCAGAAGGTTGGAAACCCTGACTGACTGCCCGATAGGTGCTCGGTACGTTGTATTCATTTCCAAGTCTGCTATAGTAAAAGCAAGGCAGTGAAGAGAAGGGTTTTAGTTCTGGGATTGTGAAGAGTACAGGGCTTTAGGACAGGTATGCTTTCCTTCTGTCGGAGAAGCCAATGGGAGAGGATTGGTTGACTCCTAGGAAAGCTGGGATTTTTTGTCAGTGTATCATTCTATGAGGAAACCATAGGATACACCTGATAAACTCATGAAACCTCTGAAATTGCATGCAGGATGTTGTCTGAGTGAAACTTTCCTAGGATCAGATACTTAGTTTTTACCAGATTCTCAAAGTAGTTCATGTGCCCCTCCCTTCCCAGGGGCTAAGAAGATTTCTTAGGTCATTCAACAAAGTTACTTGAATTACTCAAATAATGAGTGGTAAAACACAAACCAATACTTTGAATCATCAGACATTGAATATATTAAACACTATAAATGTTATATATACATATATCATAAGGGAATCATAAATGGGGACGCAGTATAGTTTAGGCTGAGGGCTCTAGAATCAGCCTACCTGGTTTCAAATCCTGGCTCATCTACTTTCTCTACTTTGTGAATTTGGAAAAAACTAATGAATATTTCTGTGTCTCAGTTTCCTCATTAGGAAAATGGGGAAATGATAATGACATATTTAATAAAATAATGTGTAAAATTGAATGATTCTTGGCACATGAAAAAGTATTTAATCACTGGTTATTTTCACCAAATTTGAGAGTAGTTAAATCAGAATCCTCAGTATTTTATTATATTTACTTTTTGATTTTGATATTGTATTTATTTTTGAGAGAGAGAGACAGAGTATGAGTGGGGGAGGGGGAGAGAGAGAGGGAGACATAGAATCCGAAGCAGGCTCCAGGTTCTGAGCCATCAGCACAGAGCCCAACACAGAGCTTGAACTCATGAACCATGAGATTATGACCTGAGCCCATGTCAGACGCTTAACGGACTGAGCCACCCAGGTGCTCCATTAGTATTTTATTTCTTAAAGGGACCATAAGTTTTCTCTTAGGTAGAAAATTACAGGTCAAATATTTTTTATGAGAAATTTATTATTTTGTTTTTCCCTGAATTTATCATAAGGTCTAGTTATATTCTAAGAACTAATAGGCTAAACAATGATGTTATCAGTAAGCCTCAAACTTAATTGTCAAGGAAGAAAGTCAGAGTATGTACTGGGTTGAAAACTGTTTAAAAAAAAAAGCATTCAATTAGAGGTCTTTTGGATGCAAAAAAAAAATTTCCATAGGATAAATGATGAATAAATATATGGCTATTCAAAAAGAATTTTTTTTAAATCTAGAAATTAGAATGCATGAACCATGTTTTAGAAACTTCATAGGCAAATATGCAATTATATCATGATAGCTAACATAGGAAAAATATTCTATCACACAAGAGCTGTTGAATAAAGCCAGAGTCGATCTACTGGCTCTTTGGGTTCTTCCAGACTTACTAAACTGCTTTGCGTCACAGCTGAAGTGAGAACGGTCACACTTTAAATGGAGGCGGAAAGTCTTGACTGATTCTAGAAATCTGCAAGAATGTCTTCCTGCCTTTAGATGGCATGGAATCCAGAAGAACAAACATTTTACTGAGCAAGATTGCTTATGGGCAACAACGTGGATGGAACTAGAGGGTATAATGCTAAGTGAAATAAGTCAGTCAGAGAAAGACAGATATCATGTTTTCACTCATATGTGGAACTTGAGAAACTTGACAGAAGACTATAAGGGAAGGGAAGGGGAAAAAACAGTTTGAAACAGAGAGGGAGGCAAACCCATAAGAAGCTCTTAAATACAGAGAACAAACTGAGGGTTGATGGGGAGGGGGGGAAAAGGGTAATGGGCATTGAGGAGGGCACTTGTTGGGATGAGTACTGGGTATTGTATGTAAGCAATGAGTCACAGGAATCTACCCCTGAAACCAAGGACACACTGTATACACTGTATTTTAGCTAACTTGACAATAAATCATATTTTTAAAAAATTGCTTATGTGTAACTCCTGAAGATCCCCATGTCTGGTTTTGCTTTAAGCTCTTAATGAGAGAAGCAAAACCACAACCAAACAGGCCCTGTCTACCATAAATACACCAGGAGTGCTAGAAAGGCCATATTAAAAGATCCCTTACTATTTCCTGATATGAGCTGACCTGAACATCTTCAGGCATCTAAGACTGCTGCTCCTTTCCCCAAACCTTAAAGATACAATTTTCCCAAAGGTCTGTCTTTGAACCTTCTGTTACCTTTTTCCCTATCCCTGAACCATCTCATTGATTCCCTAGCTTTTACCATCCTCTGTCCATTGATGACTCCCAAATCAATGCCACCAGCTGTGTCTGTGTGATAGCCATCCACAATCCTCTCAATTTGAATTCAACCTCCTTCCCTCCTACTCCACTCCTAGCCCAGACTTTCTGTTCCTACTAAAAGCACCACCTCACAGTGACTTGTTATAAATACAGTGGGAAATCTTTTTATCTTCCCCTTAATATGTTCTCAATATTATTTGTGCATGTGTGCATGTGTGTGTGTGTGTATTTAAATTGTGTCAGATCACCTTAGATAAAAGATAAAATTTAATTAAACTACCAATTATCAGGTTACCATTATCCTGGTCTTTCAGACTTAAAACTTGAATCCCAGATAATTGCCAAGTGACACAGACTCTGCCTTTGGGCTATCTCTCCTTCCTAATATCCTAGCTGGTATCCCTCTGACTATTCTCTCCCTTCAACCCATCCTGCACATGCTCCCAGAGTAACTCCCTAAAAGTTGAACACTGGCCAAGTCATTCTACTGCTCAGATGTTCACTGTGTCCACATTCACTACTGATCTAGTCATTAAAATCTCCCTGATATGGGAAGCTCTGAACAATATAGCACCCCCTACCCCCCTCCAGTTTGTTTCTCACTACTCTCTTTCAGATGTACTTTTCTTAACAGAAGGGATGCACAGTCTCCCAAACATGCTCTGAGCTGCTCTGACTCAACCCCCCTCCTAAAATGCTCTCCTTGAATCTATCTTTCATCTTTTGAGGTTCTTTCCATTTTCCAATCACCATCTCAGTTCATTTCAAGGCTTCCCACTCCCTATAGGATACAGACCAAACTCCTTAAAATGAGTGAGACCCTCAATTATCTAGCCCAGACATGCATTTACTTATAGGCAAACCTGTAAGTTTGGTTACCCTTAGAGCCAAAGAAAAGAGACACTGCCTTGGTCACATTCTTTAGGGAAATTCTGGGCCTCTTCCTACTGTACCACACTCCAGTGGACAAGGCGAAAGGGATGTGCCCACACAGCATTCATCCTATCCACCCCTTCTAGACCATCTTCCAGGTAACAGGACCCTAAAATTCCATGCCCAGATGGCCCTCAACTTATTTCCATAGTCTACAAGAGTCACTTTCCAAGATCACCCTTGTAAGGGTAAACCACAATGCTGATATTCACATGCTTAGGCCTTAGGGGTAACCAAGGGATGGCTATTTGCAGGGGTGTGAACAGATGCACACACGTGTGGCTGTGCACATGTGAGCTGGAGACAAGTTCTCCCACCACCTCATTCCAGCATGGAATTCTGAGGATTCCATCATCCAGGTTATTATGAGGGTATATTTGTTGAGGAGGAAATCTAGAACATATCTTATTAATTTGCTATTTTCATTTTTAACTTTTTCTTATTAAGTCGTAGATATGTGAGCCCCCATTTGTTATTCTTGCCCTGGGCTCTTCCAGTGTCAAAGGTGGGCTTGCTCCTGGGGAGTCAGTTTTTTAACCACACCAAATATGCGCAGTTCTTTAAAGCCTTGTCTTTCTCAAACATCAGTTATATTACAAAGGCTATGCTGTATGTCTATATACCTGAGGGTCTCCTTGCACTTTTAGAGCATGCTTTAAAAGGTTGAAAGGTAATACTCTGGAAGTACTAGCCAATACAAGTTGAAAAGTGAAAAAAATGAGAGATGCTCTACAGAAATGAGGGAAAAAGTTCATATCCTTTTCATATTATATGAATCTATATTTGAAAACCCAAAAGAATCAACTAAGAGCTATTTTTAAATGATAGGAAACTATGGTAAAGAAGATAGTTATAAAATCAATTTTTCAAAAATTGGTAGTTTTTCCATATGTAAACAGTACTTAAATAAACCACAAAATGAAAAAAAAAGCTTCATTTACAATAGTTAATAAAATAAAACATTCGTGAATAGACTTTAAAGAACAATATAAGATATTTATCTGGAAAGTTTAAAGAAAACTCTAAGGAAAGACTATTTAGGGACATCATTAATAAATACATACATTCCTTAGTTATAGAAGTTTTGATTGTAAAGCTGTCAATTCTCAGCAAATTAACATATCGATTCAATGCAATAGCACTCTAAGTGAAAACAGGATTTTTTTTTTTTTTGGAACTTGCTAAAATAATGCCAAAGTTCATCTTGAAAATATACGTGTGAAAATAGCCAGAAATTATATTACCAGATATTAAAATTAAATTTATAGCTTCGGATTTAAATGTTTGGTCCTTGTTCTAGAAGAGAGGACAAAGAAAAAGAATCAGAAATTGACCCAAGTACTTATGAATGTTTTACTGTACATTAAGGCTGGAGTTTTAAATCAGCAGAATCAACCAGAAAACTGTTTCACTAACCAACGGCCTTAGGACAGACACCCAGCTAGCTATTTGGGGAAATAAGTAAAATGAGTTGACTACCTCATTCTTTATATCAAACTTAAACTCTGGATAAAGCAAAGATAATGATGTAAAAATGAAATCCGTAAAGCCCTAGAATAGAGCAAGAGATCATTTTTTAAAATAAGTTTAAATAGAGAAAAATGTATCTAACTATGTCACAAAGATCAGAATTCAGAAAGCAGATCGATAAAGTTGGCAAAACCCTTTAAAATTTACTGCGTAGCAGAAAGAAAAAAAAATACCATACCAATGTTAAGTGACAAACTAAGAATTAATTTGCAATACATGTAGCAAACAAATGGCTAATCTCCTTAATAAACAAAGAGGCCCTGTAAATAAAATGCTTAGAAGATCAAGAACCTAATAGTAAAATTAGCAAAGGAACTGAACTGACCAGTCATGAAAAAGAAATACGCATGCAAATAATTGTTTGAGAAAATGCTAATCCCTACTCATCATTTTTAAAAATCAAGAGGACCTGAGTTGCCCAGTATTCACCATCATGGGGGCAAAGGTTTAAAATTTGATAAGATTTTGCGTTGGTGGGAAAATCGGCATTCTTGTACAACATTTTTGGGAGTGTAACTTGGTGCAACTTACGTGGAGGTCAATTGGTCAATTTCCATCAAAAGAGAAAGTGAATGAATTCCAACCCTCTGAGTGAGCAGAGTAAAGCCCCATGACTAATGACAGTCTTTAGCCACTGGAATTGTGAAGCCAAATTTTTGTCATCTGGTACTGGAACAAAGAGGTAAGAACCTTTTTGTTTAGTCTAATCATTTTGAAGCCTTATTTCTTTTTTTTTTTTTTCCCAACAAGAGAGAGAACAAAATGGCAAGAGGCAACCATACCACAGTGACAGAATTTGTCCTTATGGGATTCACAGAGCGTCCTGAGCTGCAGCTTCCCCTTTTTGTGGTATTCCTGGTAATTTATCTCATCACCCTGGTAGGAAACCTTGGCATGATCCTACTCATCAAGGTGGATCCAAGGCTCCACACCCCCATGTACTATTTCCTTAGCCACCTGGCTTTCATCGATGTTTGCTACTCATCTTCCATTGGGCCCAAGATGCTACAAAATTTATTGGCAAAGAAAAAAACCATTTCCTTTTCAGGCTGTTTTGCCCAGCTGTACTTCTCCAGTGCTTTTGCCACTACTGAATGCTTCCTCTTGGCCACAATGGCCTATGACCGCTACATGGCTATCTGCAACCCCCTGATTTACCCAGTCGTTATGACTCAGCAGGTCTGCAAGGAGTTGGTGATAGGCGTCTATACCTACGGCTTCCTGAACTCTGTACTACAAACAGTTCTGACTTTTCAGTTGTCTTTCTGCGACTCCAATATCATCCACCATTTCTACTGCGCTGACCCTCCTCTCCTTGCCCTCTCCTGCTCTGACACCCACACCAAAGAGAAGCAGCTCTTGATCTTCTCTGCAGTGAATCTCAGTGGATCCTTCCTGACTGTCCTCATCTCTTACATTTGCATCCTCCTTTCCATTATAAAAATTCAGTCTTCTGAAGGCAAGTGCAAAGCCTTTTCCACCTGTGCCTCCCACCTCACTGTGGTCATCGTCTTCTATGGAACGCTGTTTTTCATGTACATGCAGCAACCCAAAGCAGGGAATTCATGGAAGTACAACAAAGTAGTCTCTGTGTTTTATAGTCTTGTCATTCCCCTGCTCAACCCCCTGATCTATACCCTGAGGAACACAGAAGTAAAGGACACCCTGAAAAAGATGCTAGAAGGCAAAAAGCCATAGTGAGTGAGTTGTCATAAGGTAGCATTGGGGAAGTGTGATACTCTGACATAGTATAACCAACATGATGGAAATTTAGCAGCCTATTCCCATTCGGTCAATCCAATTTGCATGTTTTTAAGAGCAAAAGTACTGGACCACTTGCTTGATGTCGTAATATTGAATCCAACCAATTATCATGGACTAATCAGAATTGATTTACAAGCTATACTGTTAACACCTACTTCTTTTGTATGTTGAATGTGAAGTGACTTATTACCAATTACATAATAATATGAGTTCTAAAATTTAAAGGATCCTAAGAAGCAATATTCTGGGTAAAACTATAAATTAATGAACCTAAGTACAAAATCCATACATGAATATCTATAGTGTTAGAAATATTTTCCAGCTTAAAACACTCTGTTTTGTAGCAAATCACTTGTTAGTCTTAAATATATTTCTTCATAATGTATTACTATAGATCGTGGTTAAGTTTCAAGACCAGGTTGCAAGAAGCTTATTTATTCTAAATGTAGTTGAAATACTACATGCTTACAATGAACAATAGAAATAATAGTATTATAGTAAGAATAAGTGGAGAGGAGAACAGAAAAACCATGAATCAGTGAAATATGGGGAAACTGGGGGAATATGGGGAAATCAGTGAAATTGTTTGTTTAATTAGAAGAGATAAGGTTTGGGGCATCTGGGTGGCTCAGTCATTAAGCATCAGGCTTCAGCTCAGGTCATGATCTCATGGTGTGTGAGTTAGAGCCCTGCATCAGGCTCTGTGCTGACTTCCCAGAGCCTACTTCAGATCCTCTGTCTCCTTCTCTGTCTGCCCTCCCCCCACCCGACCCCCTGCCGCTTATGCTAGAATATGTGCACTTACACACTCACTCTCTCTCTCTCAAAGATAGATAAACTTGAAAAAAAAAAAAAAGAAGAAGAGATAAGGTTTAGGCTACTTTCAGAGATGCTATAAGTGGTCATTTATTCAACATCTAGGGCTTAATTTTTCTAGTCTCTGGAAACCACAGCTACAGTGATTTTACAGGGCAGAGGAGGGAGTCCTACCTGAGTTCAAGAAAGGGAAAGAGAGAGAGTCTCCTAAGGTACCAGGCCAGAGTATGCATGTTTCTGAGAAATAAAATTATTGTCTTAAATAATTTGAATAATCTAGAGAAATACTTTAGTTTTGCAACATTTTCCATGTTCTTTATTTCTGTTTTTGCAGATCTGAAGTCCAATTTCCTTAGAGTTGAAACTATAAATCTACAGGTTCTTGCTGTTGTTGGGGATAGGCACAAGAAAAATCTCTTTTAATTTTTTCTTATTTAAGCAAGGATATGAGCATTCTATGGTTTTTCCAAGTCTCAGTTTTAATATTTCATCCAAAAAAATTCTTAAGATGTACAAATCTTCCATAAACCATTAGATTTTCTCCCTAAATTGTTTTCAAATGTGATTATTGTTTTGATTTTTTAAAAAGTAGCTAAGACCAGGGGCGCCTGGGTGGCTCAGTTGGTTAAGCGTTCGACTTTGGCTCAGGTCATGATCTGAGTTTGTGGGTTTGAGTCCTGTGTCGAGCCCTGCATCCAGCCCCACATCTAGAACCACGTTGGTCTCTGTGCTGTCAGCTCAGAGTCTGGAGCCTGTTTCGGATTCAGATTCTGTGTCTCCCTCTCTTTCTGCCCCTCCCCTGCTCATGCTCTGTGTCTATATCAAAAATAAAAATAAACATTAAAAAAATTTTTTTAAGTAACTAAGATCATATATTGTCAATCAATTACATAGAAATTTTAAATTAATCAAGAAACTAAGAGGTTCCTATTGTCCCCAGATTAACACTTCAGATAATGTGATGTGATCTTTTGCTTTATTGCTGCTTTTGATCTGGTAATTTAGAGAAAAAAAAAAACAGTTAAATGTTTATAGCTTCTTTTATTTAGCTCAGAAAGCCTTTCTGAGACCTCCATTGCAAGCTGTATTCCTGAACACTTGGGAATGGGGTTAAAAAGAAAGATATTACAGGATTAAAGAACAAAGGGAGGAAAGATATGAAGCAAGCCTAGGAGAGCTTGCACAGGTAATGAACAAGAAAGGAGCAAGCAAAGTGGATAGGATCACACTGAAGGATAATTTGAGACAGATTATTGAACCATAAGCTCCTTGAGACTAAACATTATTTCTTCACTTTGCACCCCAACACCTACCACAGTTCCTGGCACAGAACAGAAACACCATATCTGTTTGCTCTACCGAAATGAACTCTTCCATACTTATTCCTGATTCTGGTGGATGGGAGGACATGGTGCCTAGTAATGGCCCTGTGGTTGGGAAGCAACAGAGAAAAGGAAGTTACAGCAGTCATGACAGGAACACCGTTTTTTAATGTCCCCCCAAGGAGGCTACATCTTTAAGGCAGAAAGATGTATGAATGCAACACATCCTGGCCAGTGAAAAAGATGCATCCAGGAAGTTGGTCTGTTGGGAAGATGGCAATAGCTAGAGCTGACAATGGACAGTGACAGGCAAGGGACCATTACAATAGGAAGAGGTTGCTTTTAGGTGAAGAAAATGAGCAGGTACCAACACTCAAATGAGAAAATTATGTTTCCTATAAAAAATCATACCCATTTCTTAAATATTTTTAGAACTAGTTTCATGTCAGTTTAGTTTAGAAACCAAAAAAATAGTAAGTAGATATCATGTTTTAACACATGTCTCTTGGTGAATGTATTGTGCTCATGTTTTTAAAGGAATATTTGGTCTAAGAGTAAATTTCATCAGTTCTTTGGCTCTTTTTAGAGAAAATTGAAGAAAACCCATCAAAATTGCTTTCTCCATAATGCCTTCCCAGCTGTTGAATTTCTGGACTTTGTTCAAAGTGCTTCCTTGATTTTCTGTAAAACAAAGTAGAAAATTAATAATAATATATTCATAGTGGGGCACCTAGGTGGCTCGTTCGGTTAAGCATCCAACTTTGGCTCAAGTCGTGATCTTGCAGTTTGTGAGTTCAAGCCCTGCATCAGGCTCTGTGCTGACAGCTTAGACCCTGGAGCCTGCTTTGGATCCTGTGTCTCCCTCTCTTTCTGCCCCTCCCTGCTCACTGTCTGTCTGTCTGTCTGTCAAAAGTAAACATTAAAAAAAATTTTAATAATAATATATTCATAGGTTATGAAGGATATGAATCTATGTTTTCACAAATTTCCTGAAGACCTATAAAACAAAGAGTTGATTATGAAGAAGAGTTGATTATTAGCTGAATTTGAGATACTATTTTCTATTTCCTTTCTCATTGGGGCTCCTTACTCTTATAAGTTTATCTCCCTGATTTGGGCCTTATGGTAAGAAAAGTCTCAGATGCAGAATTCTCTAATCAATTAGTGACATTAAAAAATATATATAGCACATTATACACATGTGTAGTATTAACATGACAATATTTAAGCCATATAAGAAACCAATACGATCTTTGTTCACTTATAAAGTGAACCTATTTCAATCAATACTCATAATAATTATGCTAATTTTTCAGCCCAAAATAAATAACTCAATATGTAATGTTGCCAAAATAAAAATGTTTTATCTTCATTGGATTTTCAGAGTCCAACATTTCATTAAAAGTGAAAATAAAACTTCTCTCGCTCATAAATAAAATGGAAATCTGTTTTCCTCATGGTAATCCTAAAAAGGTATTAGTTGCCAATGTTTACCATATAGACAACTTCCATTAGTAATTGTAATATGTTACCGAAACATTGGACACCTACATATGTGTCTATAAATTTATACTGATTCGCATATAAATGCTGAATTTTTAATAGCTTAATTTTAGATGTCTTATTTATCCTCATTTACTACGCTAGTAATTTGTCATACTTAGAAACATACCAAGAGGATTTTTTTTATGATGTTGATCATGAAAAAGGAAATATGAGAAGGCAAATACTATTCATTTTCTTTTGTATTATTTGATGTATAGTAAGTATTTCAAAAACTTAGAATTTTAAAATCTCAAATGTGTGCCCCCAAATCTTCAACTCTGCCCTGGATGTGCAATTCCAACATTCTTTGGAGAGCAAGGTGAGACAGGAAAATGTTAATTCAGTGCTTCAGAGTGGCTTCTGCCTACAATTAAGTGGCACATCCACCAGAGAGATAGGGAACCACGAATGTCAGAACTTGGGGACTTTAGGCTCCTGGGAAGGTGACAGATTTAGCCTATTCCTCCAAGCTCTTTTCTTGCTGTAAAAATACAAATGTTCTAAAAATAACTAGAACTTCCATCTCTGGTGATACAATGCAAATTGCAGTGAGGAAATGATAATCTTTTGTTTTAAAAATCGAATAATTACCTCATGGCACCTGGGTGGCTCAACCAGTTAAGCCTCTGACTCTTGGTTTCCGCTCAGGTCATGATCTCACAGTTAGTGAGTTCCAGCCCCGCTATGGGCTCTGCACTGACAGCACAGAGCCTGCTTGGGATTCTCTCTCTCTCTGTCTGTCTGTCTGTCTGTCTCTCTCTCTCTGCTCCTCCCCTGCTCATTTTTATGTTCTCTCTCTCATAAATAAATAAGTAAACTTTTAAAAATTAAATAAAAGTCAAATAATTATCTCTCTCACCATTGCAACAGCTTACCTGTCCTAACAGACACTTCCCAGATGGTTTTATTCTGTGTCCTGAAAGAGAATGTTTTATTCTTACAAGCTCACTTTCTTTGCTTGGGTGTGTTGACCACTCTGGCACCTGGACACCTAACAACTTGCGGCATCTTTCCCTCTTTACAGGAAGTCCTGTTTCTGACCACATGGGACATGGTATGAGGAGAAGGGATAGGGCAAGGGGCCAGCCAGGCTTGCACTCTCAAGCCCATGTCTGACTCAACTCTGCATGAACACAGGCTTCTCATACTTGGGCAAGACTAGGAGGACTCCTAGGTTAATCTCTGGATTTCCCACAGGTTTTTATTCCATTCTTAGTGTCTTTCCTAGTAGACTCATTTTTAACTCTCCTTATCATATCATTTCCTATTTCATCTGAAGGCTGATATCATAAATAGTATGTTTTCCTTATCATCTGCTCACCAAAACTAGGGAGAAGCCTACCTAAAAAGTCTTTCATAAGTGGAGTTGAAATTAATGGTAAAATTAATATAGCCATAGAGGAGCAACTTGAAAAGAAATTCTGATTAATGCTATTTATATTGAGAGGAGTGATTTTTATAAAAAATGTTAAAGTATCTTTCACAAACGTTGGGCTATCTTTCCTTCTTATATTTACCACAAATCACAAGTATGTCCTAAAGTGTCCATAGACACAGAAGAACACTATACACATTTATCTAAGAGTACAACGTTCTCTGTTTTCATTGATTATGTAGTAAAACATGATCCGTTAAGCTTTTATATCCTGGCCTATTCGTGTTCCCAGGACATTAAATTGTTACATTTATCAAAAGGAGGCTCTGTCTGTGTGGCCACTTCGCTAAATTTATAACAGACTTCGGATCATATCTGTAAATTCACATTTGGGATATGTAACGGATGCCTGCATGCCAAACAAGCAAAATAAACCATGCTGAGGCCTGAAAAAAATGTATGGTCTGGGAGCTGAAGATTTGCTATTGAAAAAAAAAAGTGGCCTCAAAAGGCAGAGTTTCAAGGATGGCAGCATGTTGGTGGGGTAATAGAGAGTGGGGATAGAACACAAGGTCCTCATGAGTCCTAGTTCTGCTCTGAACCATGGTATCAGTCAAGTGCGTTGGTCCATCCTAGTCTTAGCTTTCATCTAGAAAATGGGGAAATCATCCCTTGCAAGGTCATCATGGGTTAAAATAGTAGAGGTATGCTAAAGTATATTTGAAACATTTAAAAGTATAAAGCATTTAGGGGTGCCTGGGTGGCTCAGTCGGTTAAGTGTCCGACTTGAGCTCAGGTCATGACCTCACAGTCTGTGAGTTGGAGCCCCATGTCAGCAGCACAGAGCCTGGAGCCTGCTTTGGATTCTGTGTCTCCCTCTCTCTCTGCCCCTCTGCTGCTCATGCTCTGTCTCTCTGTGTCTCAAAAATAAAAATAAAAACATTTTAAAAGTATAAAGCATTTATTTTTAATAACCGGATTCTACTACTTCTGACTAGTGTTCAACTTCAAGGATCTCTGATTTGAAGCAAGAATTTGGAAAATCCTTGCCTGTAATGTTTCAATGAAGTATGGAAGTTTGTGTATGTCTCCAATGATTGATTTTCTTTATTTCATCTGCTTGATTGGAAAACTTAGTACAGCCCATTTCCAATTTCCAGGAGCCTCAGTCCTAATGTCTTTTCACAAGTCAGTGACCTGGAACATGGACACACTGTCCATGGAAACATAGTTGCATGTGGGAGCAGACCATGAAAGTCTTCTTCATTCATATAAATCTCCACAGACATTTCTTTGACCCTGAACGACTCAGCTCACACATGTTCCCATAGAACAAAGGTCTGACATTCCAAATCAGGCCACTGGAAACTTCACTTCTACTTGTTACAGCTACTGTTGTGGAAGGCAGGGTTCTCATGCCCATGAACGTGGCTACCCTGAGCTTCTCTGGCTGTACCCCAGCCTGTGAAAGAGCAACTAGGAGTGAGCTGTGGGGTGGAGGCCAGACTGTGTGGTGGAGCAGTGTTGGGGCTCTTGCTCACTTTCTCCTGCTCCTTTTCCTCAACCTCTGCTTGCACTGGCCGTAGACTTGGAGGAAGTTTAGGGGAGATAACCCCAGAGTGCCAGTCCTGCAGAAGCCTCTTCCCTTCTGTCTCCTCTCCAGTGTTATCTACCTTCCATATGGACTTCCAGGATGGGATTTCCACCTCCTCTCACACCAGGAGGAGGGTGACTAGGGACATGAGATGTGAGGCTCTAAGGCTGGGCAGGAGGGGAGGGAGGAGGATGAGGGAGGACTAGGGAGTAGCTGATGCGCCATTTCTCAGACTCCATGGTGCCCCTGGCTATTGCTTTACTTCTCTGAGGAAGAAAGCAAAATCTTTCAAGTGCCAATGAACCATCCAGGAAATTGCAGCATTGCCTATGAAATACAGGAGAGGCTCAATAAAATTCATCTGAATCTTAGTTTAATTTACTTTCTCTCCCTCACCCTCTCCCTGGCTCGCTCTCTCTCTCTGTCATCATCATCATCATCATCATCATCATCATCACCATCACATAGATGCCCCATGGGGACCACAAGCTCAAAATCTTAATGATCAAATAATCATCATCTTCTATTTCACAACCAACTCCTGCTTTTCACAGTTTTATGCATGACACTTTTCTGGTTCAAAAAAAGCTATTGTTACTCTTTAGCTCTCCTTATTATCTTCACATTTCAAGGAGAAGAGAAGATTTATCCATTATTAATCTATGCATTCATAATCCCCATCCTTTCATTCCTATTACCGCCCTTATCATAACTTCATATCTGAACCTCCCTGTGTCTTTTCTTCTAATTGCCCACCTCAAAGATCCTCAGCAGATTCACAGATGTGTGAGTATAGTCAGTGATAATATCAGCATTTCAGACCAGCGGGGAAATGATGGATTTATCAGTAAGTTAGAACAAATGATGCCATACATATACTTTTTTATCTTATGCCTTATATCAAAATAAATTCAATATCAATATGATTTTAATGTAGTAAATGTAACTTTGAAAATACTGGAATAAAACAATAGATGAATATTTGCTAGTCTGGAAATAGGAAAAGCCTTTCTAAAAAAAAAAAACTAAGGTCACAAATTGTAAATAAAAGTGTTACAGTTTTGGTGAAATCAAAATTTTAAATTTCTATTCCAATAATTGGTAAACACAAACATCAAGTTGGAAAATATTTAATGTATATATAGCAGAATTAATATAGACAAATCAGGTAAATCAATACAGTATAATGAGAGGATATGAGCAGACAACTCAAAAAACAAGAAATATAAATAGCCTAAAATATGCAAAAATTGCTCAATCTCATTAGTATTCAAGGAAATACAAAATTAACACAATAATGATATCACTTGTCACCTGTCAGATTGGCAAAGATATTAAAGAATATTAATAACTGGGTGATAGTATAGGAAAGAGCCATGTTTCTAGTCTACTTTTGGGAGTGTAAATTGGTATAAAATTTCCAGAGGCCAATTTGACATTATTTACCAAAAGCCTTAAATACCTCTTTGATCCAGCAACTTCCTATATGAGATTTTATTTGATGAAAATACACCAAGAAATGTACAAATATCTATGCATTTTGTAAGTTGCTATAATAATGTTTATAACAGTAAAACATCAGTAGCAATAAAAAGGTAAATCAATGAAGGATTTGCTAAATAAATTAAGGAATAGTGATACAATAGTATATATAATAATGTATCCATTAAAAATGTGGGTATAGTTTATTTTCATGAAAATGCTCATGGTTTATGTATAAAGGCTTTCCAATTATGCACATGACATCATTTTATTTTTAAAAATTATGTGAAATATATAGAGATATACAAATTGCTAGCAATGGTGGGTATTGGTCATTTCCAGGTGCTTTTTACTGGCTGTTTAGAAATAAAAAAATAAGAATTCGTATATAGTCTTAAACCCTTAGCCAAGATTCTATCCTACATTTTTAACTCCAAATTACCTTTCTAATACCCAATTTCAAGCCCAGAGTCAGGGAGCCAAGTTAAAGGATGCTACCACAGTCTAGATACATAGTGAGTAAGGATAGCAGGAAAAGGGGGAAATTAGACAAGGAGGAGTTAAAGGTGATGCTGGAGTTTCAGATCTGTCTGAGAGGGAGGCCCTTGGCCCAAAGAGGAGATGGTTTAGCTGGAAGATGCTGGGTATTTAGACACTCAACACAGAACCTTGAACATAGTGGTGATTGAATGTTTCTTTAATGGATGAACGTGGTTCCGTATGATCCTTATTATAGTTTGATGTATCAGTACTCTATTGGCAATATTCTCTGGAGATTCCAAGAAGAGACTGATCAAGGCAGTTCAAAACAATAAAGAAAACATTGCAATCAGAATCGGATCTCTTTTACCCAGTCATCTCAGCCTTTCTTCTATCTGGGGGTTCTGCCCTGGGACTGCAATGCCACTTTTCCAGAGAGGTCTTCCCTGACTTCCAGGTTCAAGAAAAAGAAGGAAGTCCAGTCCTCCTGTTCTCACTTGTCTAGTTGTCAGAATTCAGCTGGTGCCTAGGAAAGCACAAATCTCTGCCCTTCTCATCTGGACTTGTCACTGACATATTTCGTTTCCTTATTGTGTGCTGGACTTAACTAACATAGAGAATGCACCAAGGAGTCTGCTCAGAATGCCCAGGGTATCAGCCCCAAAGAGGTGGGCCCTTCTCAGGGGTCTAACCCCCCCCCCCCCCCCGCACTTACCTTGCATTGGGCTCTCAGGCGGCGCTGAGCACTCTGCTTGCAAGGGTCTGTCTCCCTTCATCATCACAATAGCAGATGTAACTAAAACAAAGTTGGAGAAGCAAAGTGACACATCCTGGATCACAGAGCATGCATTTGATGGAGGTCAGATTCCAATGTGGGGAGAAGAAATCTAGCAGTGTGGCAGGCATGTTATTGGAATGGTGGTTGGGTATAACCCAAAAGTAAAGGGTGGTGCTGGTTTTGGACCCCATACTGCTTTCCGGGAGCGTGGTAGTGGGCTGTGACCTATTGTTCTTGCCTGGTGGGACTGACCTGCTTCCCCACGGCTCAGGTGGGAGAACCCAGTGCTGAGAACACAGGAAAGCTGAGGCCCGGCTGGCCTGGCCAGAGACTGTTCTTGGTGGTTACCCTAGCACAGCATAGCTTTCCATACACAGTCCGCCCTCTGCTCCAGAAGTGTTCTTTTGTCCCAAGTGTTCTCAGGGACCAAAATATAATAAGGAGTTATTATATTCTGCAGGTTTTTTGAAGGCTTTACCTCCTCTCTTCCAAAGAACACTCACTTCAGGCTACTTATGGTAAGAGGTGGGTCTCCTCTTATGGGTCGTTCTGGTAAATCATTGGCCTCAGAGGAGATGTCTGAGCCCTATATTTCTTTATACTCTCATTTTCTCAATATTCTTAAGCTACAGGATCAAATTACTGGCATGATTCAAAAAGCATGAGAGTGGACCCAATTTTTTTGACAATTTAAATCCCATTTAAACCTCCCAGTTTTGTAATGAAAATCAAATTTTGAGATGTGATATATGAGCATCTAACCATTGCTAACACTCTGGACTAAGAATAAAAGAAAAGAAAGGAACAGCCTCTAAAACCTTACAAACCTTTGCTTGATTAGTAGAGCAGCAACACATAATTCATAAGCCCCTGCAAGAAAAAAAAAAAAACCCATAACTAAGAAGAAACATTTTAATTAAGAGCCTTTAAAGCATTGTTTAAAAAATGTTCCAAGTTATGATAACTTAAAAACTTTGCAGAATTCAAGCATATTGTAATAAAAATATTTTAAAATATTGATTTAAAATTCAAGTTGAGCTTAACTGTCAGATATATTACACATTCTTTCTGATGAATTCAAATCTAACTTTTTAATCTTCTTTAAGCCAGATATAGTGCCTATGGGCTGTATAATTTTAAATTCACTTTTCAAAAAAGATCTGAGGCATTGCAGCTAGCAGCCACGTACATGCATGTCCTTGCTACCTTGAATGTCTGGTCTCCAGGTTCATACTGTGGTATAAATGGGGGGAGTCTGTCAAGTCTGAGTTTTAAATAACTTGAGAAAATTGGTTCTTGCAACTTTCCCCCGGGATTTAATACTAATCCTGCTATTGAGAAAATTATGAGGATATTATTAGGAAAGTTACAGCACTTGGACCCTCTTGAAAAGGAGCTGGTCTTTGTAGCCTTTGTTTAGCCAACTGAGCTACCCAGGCGCCCCTGGTCTTTGTAGCCTTTGTAAACTCTACATCAAGTCACATGTTATTTCTGCTTTTGGTAAGTGGTTTTATTTGTATGCCTTTCTTAGTTATAAAAGCAGTAACAGTCTAAAAGAACCCAGTAGAAATAATACGAAAACAAAAGATTGAGCAGGCCAGAAGAAAACTGTCCACTCTCTCCTCCACAGGCTTCCTCCACTGCACCCACCACTTATGTTGCAATGGTCATTGACATGCCTATGGCTCCCACCAGACTGTGAGCTCCTTGAGGACAGGAAATGCATCATAATCTCATGTGGATGCTCAGTTTCTCTCATTTTTGTTGATGTTTACATCATCCTCCATTCATATCCTATGGTCCTGGTCCTTAATGAATAGTACACAGGATTGTTCATACTTCAGAACAGTGTGCCATTTAAAAGGAGAATGTATCAGCAAAGGAAGAAAAAAGGTTTTCAGAGGCACCAATAATAGTACCATCTAAAAATTATCTATGGCCCAGTCACTTGAGTGTCTGACTCTTGATTTTGGCTTGGGTCATGATCTCAGAGTCAGTGTGGACCCTGCTTGAAATTCCCTCTCCCTCTCCTCCTCCCCCTCCCCCTCTCTCCCCCCACCTCTACCCATCTCACCTGCTTGCTTTCTCTCTCTCCAAACAAACAAAACAACAACAACAACAACAACAACAACAACACATCAAACATCTATGGGAGAGGAGCCCTGTGGATCCAACCCTAATATCTGGTCCTCCTGATTTAGAGAATGGATGCATCAAGACACCAGGACCTCTAGCCATTTAATGGCTACATCATAGCAGAACTCCCCTACTCTGATTCCAGCCTTAGGGGAGAGGAAGTTTTCCAGGTTACTTGAACTTAGATTTCAAATTTTCCTTCTTGTAATTAAGTAAAGTGGCATCTGACCATATATCCATAAGCCTTTTGTGAGCTTTATTAGAGTGACTCAGAATCCACAAATCAGATCAACTCTGGGACAAAGGGACAGTTCCTATGCAAGGATGATAGTTCATTTACAAGTCGGCGCCTTTTGGATGACACACCTACCTCCAAAACCATTCTCTCTCATATGTCCTCAGCCCCAGGCTCAGTGCTGAGTGGATAGGCTGAATTGGACATGATCCCACACCGCAAGAGTCTCACAAGTGAAAAGTGGAAGAAATATGTCCTGTGTGCTATGGTAGAAGACTGTATGGGCACAGTGGGAGCAAAAGAAAACCATTTGTTCTATCTGGGTGTAGGAGAGGAGCCATCTACATTTTGGGAGAAAGGTGTGTTTTCCATAAACACCCTCCAGGAATAGGACAAGATTCATTAGAAGGCAATCAGGAGGAGGCACTAACTAAAGAAAACATAGGGAGCCACTGAAAATACCAGGAAACCTTGAGGTTCACTGATTTTATTGATCAAATAATGGTTTTACAAGACTGATAGAATGTGAATGTTTCAACCTCAGAAAGCATTTAGAGGGTTTATGTATAGTAAATACACTTCTGGAGTCTCTAAATGCCTTTAAATCTTGGAGCACCTTTTTTTATTACGTGAATGGAGGACCCAGAAAAGTAAGAATGTAGAATTCTTTTCCGTAATGAGGAATAATGCCACAACATTTGGCCAGGCGTGGCGCCAGGAGTCAACAGCCCATTGGCCAGAATTAGGGATGGTATTACTGGGATTACGTAGTGGTTAAAGGCTCTAGAATCAGGTGGCCTGAGTTTGAATTTTGGGTCCACCAGTCATGTAATCTCTGTGTTTCAGCTTCATAAAATGAGGTCAACAATAGTACCAACTGCATAGGTGTCCTGGGGATTAAATGAGAGAACAGGTGTAAAGCACAGAAGAACCTGGCACATGGTAAGCCCTCAGTAAATGCCCACTTTACACAGAAGGGTGGCTGCTGGCCTCTGTAGTCTTGCAGATTACAGAACACAAGACAAAGCTACTTAATGCATAGCCTTCTTGCCTTATCACCCACTGGGTCGCTCAGTGGGTTAAGCGTCCCACTTTGGCTCAGGTCATGATCTCACAGTTTGTGGGTTCGAGCCCTACATTGGGCTCTGCACTAATAGTGCAGAGTCTGCTTGAGATTCTTTCTCTTCCTTCTCTCTGCCCCTCCCCTGCTCATGCTTTCTCTCTCTCTCAAACAAATAAACTTAAAAAAAAAAAAAAAAAGAAATGAAATGAAAGGTCGGGGGGACTGGCATGAAGGAAAGGACAACAGTGTAAGTGAAAAACAAAAAGAAAGAAAAATCAAAAAAAAGAGGAAATCAAAGAGCCAGAGGGAAATATCAAGATGGAGTGGAAAGGGGAGAAATGGACCCAAACATATCCTGAGAGGAGCTAAAAGTGACAGGGAAAGAGCTGTATGGTCAGTGGGGCTCCAGAAATACCTCAGTCTTCACCACACCCATGGCCTCAGTTACTCTGCATCCCTTTCTTGTCTGTATTGCTTGAAGTTCTACTTCATATTGGAATAGTTACCTGTGTTTGCTGGAAAATACTTGAAAATATCAGAAAGTATTTTAAATGATATAAGTGACCTATAATCTCATCTTCCCAGAATGAGCATTGTAATAATATTGATTATTGAATAATTCTTTCCATTTTTTCTTACAATGTGTCAATAACATGAATTTTTTTATTTAATTTTTTATTTTTTAAAATTTACATCCAAATTAGTTAGCATATAGTGAAACAATGATTTCAGGAGTAGATTCCTTAATACCCCTTACCCATTTAGCCCATCCCCCCTCCCACAACCGCTCCAGCAACCCTCAGTTTGTTCTCCATATTTATGAGTCTCTTCTGTTTTGTCCCCCTCCCTGTTTTTACATTATTTTTGTTTCCTTTCCCTTATGTTCATCTGTTTTGTCTCTTAAAGTCCTCATATGAGTGAACTCATATGATTTTTGTCTCTCTTTGACTAATTTCACCTAGCATAATACCCTCCATTTCCATCCACGTAGTTGCAAATGGCAAGATTTCATTCTTTTTGATTGCCGAGTAATACTCCATTGTGTGTGTGTGTGTGTGTGTGTGTGTGTGTGTGTGTGTGTGTAAGATATACATCTTCTTTATCCATTCATCCATCGATGGATGGACATTTGGGCTCTTTCCATACTTTGGCTATTGTTGATAGTGCTGCTGTAAACATGGGGGTGCATGTGTCTCTTTGAAACAGCACACCTGTATCCCTTGGATAAATGCCTAGTAGTGCAATTACTGGGTCGTAGGGTAGTTCTATTTTTAGTTTTTTGAGGAACCTCCATACTGTTTTCCAGAGTGGCTGCACCAGCTTGCATTCCCACCAACAATGCAAAAGAGATCCTCTTTCTCCGCATCCTCACCAACATCTGTTGTTGCCTGAGTTGTTAATGTTAGCCATTCTGACAGGTGTAAGGTGGTATCTCATTGTGGTTTTGATTTGTATTTCCCTGATGATGAATGATGTTGAGCATTTTTTCATGTGTCGGTTGGCCATCTGGATGTCTTCCTTGGAGAAGTGTCTATTCATGTCTTTTGCCCATTTCTTCACAGGATTATTTGTTTTTTGGGTGTTGAGGTTGATAAGTTCTTTATAGATTTTGGATACTAACCCTTTATCTGATATGTCATTTGCAAATATCTTCTCCCATTCTGCCAGTTGCCTTTTAGTTTTGCTGATGGTTTCCTTTGCTGTGCAGAAGCTTTTTATTTTGATGAGGTCCCAGTAGTTCATTTTTGCTTTTCTTTCCCTTGCCTCCGGAGACGTGTTGAGTAAGAAATTGCTGCAAGCAAGATCAAAGAGGTTTTTGCCTGCTTTCTCCTTGAGGATTTTGATGGCTTCCTGTCTTACATTGAGGTCTTTCATCCATTTTGAGTTTATTTTTGTGTATAGTGTAAGAAAGTGGTCCAGGTTCATTCTTCTGCATGTCGCTGTCCAATTTTCCCAGCACCACTTGCTGCAGAGACTGTCTTTATTCCATTCGATATTCTTTCCTGCTTTGTCAAAGATTAGTTGGCCATATGTTTGTGGGTACATTTCTGGGTTCTCTATTCTGTTCCATTGATCTGAGTGTCTGTTCTTGTGCCAGTACCATACTGTCTTGATGATTACAGCTTTGTAGTATAGCTTGAAGTCTGGGATTGTGATGCCTCCTGCTTTGGTTTTCTTTTTCAAGATTGCTTTGGCTATTTGGGGTCTTTTCTGGTTCCATACAAATTTTGGGATTATTTGTTCTAGCTCTGTGAAGAATGCTGGTGTTACTTTGATAGGGATTGCATTGAATATGTAGATTGCTTTGGGTAGTATCGACATTTTAACAATATTTGTTCTTCCTATCCAGGAGGATGGAATCTTTTTCCATTTTTTTGTGTCTTCTTCAATTTCTTTCACAAGCTTTCTATAGTTTTCAGCGTATAGATTTTGCACCTCTTTGGTTAGATCTATTCCTAGTTATTTTATGGTTTTTGGTGCAACTGTAAATGGGATCGATTCCTTGATTTCTCTTTCTGTCGCTTCATTGTTGGTGTATAGGAATGCAACCGATTTTTGTGCAATTGATTTTATATCCTGCAACTTTGCTGAATTCATGAATCAATTCTAGCAGTTTTTTGGTGGAATCTTTTGGGTTTTCCATATAGAGTATCATGTCATCTGTGAAGAGTGAAACTTTGACCTCCTCCTGTCTGATTTGGATGCCTTTTATTTCTTTGTGTTGTCTGATTGCAGAGGCTAAGACTTCCAATACTATGTTGAATAACAGTGGCGAGAGTGGACATCACTGTCTTGTTCCTGACCTTAGGGGGAAAGCTCTCAGTTTTTCCCCATTGAGGATGATACTAGTTTTGGGTCGTTCATATATGGCTTTTATGATCTCGAGGTATGATCCTTCTATCCCTACTTTCTTGAGGGTTTTTATCAAGAAAGGATGCTGTATTTTGTCAAATGCTTTTTTGCATCTATTGAGAGGATCATATGGTTCTTGTCCTTTCTTTTATTGATGTGACGAATCACGTTAATTGTTTTGTGGATATTGAACCAGCCCTGCATCCCAGGTATAAATCCCGCTTGGTCGTGGTGAATAATTTTTTTTAATGTATTGTTGGATCTGGTTGGCTAATATCTTGTTGAGGAATTTGCATCCATGTTCATCAGGGAAATTGGTCTATAGTTCTCCTTTTTAGTGTGGTCTCTGTCTGGTTTTGGAATCAAGGTAATGCTGGCTTCATAGAAAGAGTTTGGAAGTTTTCCTTCTATTTCAATTTTTTGGAACAGTTTCAAGAGAATAAGTGTTAACTCTTCCTTAAATGTTTGGTAGAATTCCCTTGGAAAGCCATCTGGCCCTGGACTCTTGTGTTTTGGCAGATTTTTTATTACTAATTCAATTTCCTTACTGGTTATGGGTCTGTTCAAATTTTCTATTTCTTCCTGTTTGAGTTTTGGTAGTGTATATGGTTCTAGGAATTTGTCCATTTCTTCCAGATTACCCATTTTATTGGCATGTAATTGCTCATAATGTTCTCTTATTATTATTTTTATTTCTGCAGTGTTGGTTGTGATCTCTCCTCTTTCATTCTTGATTTTAATTATTTGGGTCCTTTCCTTTTTCTTCTTGATCAAACTGGCTAGTGGTTTATAAATTTTGTTAATTCTTTCAAAGAACCAGCTTCTGGTTCATTGATCTGTTCTACTGGTTTTTTTGGTTTCAATAGCATTAATTTCTGCTCTAATCTTTATTATTTCCTGTCTTCTGCTGGTGTTGGGTTTTATTTGCTGTTCTTTTTCCAGCTCCTTAAGGCATAAGGTTAGGTTGTGTATCTGGGATCTTTCTTCCTTCTTTAGGAATGCCTGGATTGCTATATACTTTCCTCTTATGACTGCCTTTGCTGTGTCCCAGAGGTTTTGGGTTGTGGTGTTATCATTTTCATTGACTTCCATATACTTTTTAGTTTCCTCTTTAACTGCTTGGTTTGCCCATTCATTCTTTAGCAGGATGTTCTTCAGTCTCCAAGTATTTGTTACCTTTCCAAATTTTTTCTTGTGGTTGATTTTGAGTTTCATAGCATTGTGGTCTGAAAATATGCACAGTATGATCTCGATCTTTTTGTACTTACTTAGGGCTGATTTGTGTCCCAGTATATGGTCTATTCTGGAGAACGTTCCATGTGCACTGGAGAAGAATGTATATTCTGCTGCTTTAGGATGAAATGTTCTGAATATATCTGTTAAGTCCACCTGGTCCAGTGTGTGATTTAAAGCCATTGTTTCCTTGTTGATTTTTTTGATTAGATGATCTGTCCATTGTTGTGAGTGGGGTATTGAAGTCTCCTAATATTATGGTATTACTACCAATGAGTTTCTTTATGTTTGTGATTAATTAATTAATATATTTGGGTGCTTCACATTTGGTGCATAAATGTTTACAATGTTAGGTCTTCTTGGTGGATAGACCCCTTGATTATGACATAATGCCCTTCTGCATCTCTTGATACAGTCTTTATTTTAAAGTCTAGATTGTCTGATGTAAGTATGGCTACTCCAGATTTCTTTTGTTGACCATTAGTATGATAGATGGTTCTCCATCCCCTTACTTTCAATCTGAAGGTGTCTTTAGGTTTAAAGTGGGTCTCTTGTAAACAGCATATAGATGGATCTTGTTTTCTTATCCATTCTGTTACCCTATGTCTCTTGATTGGAGCATTGAATCCATTGGCATTTAGAGTGAGTACTGAAAGATACAAATTTATTGCCATTATGATGCTTGTAGAGTTAGAGTTTCTGGTGATGTTTGCTGGTCCTTTCTAATCTTTGTTGCTTTTGTTTATATAAATATATATATGTATATATATACAATATATATATAATTATATATATACATTATATTATATAATATATATACATTATATATTATATATACATAATATTATATATATTATATTACATATATAATAATATACTAATATATACAAATATATAAAAATATAATATATATAATATAATATAATATATATAATATAATATATAATATATATAATATAATATATAAATATAATATATATTATATTACATATATACATATACATAGATCTGTATACATATATATATTACATATATATTACATATATATATTATATATAATATATATATGTAATTTTTTTCATTTTTTCTCCCTTCAGAGAGTCCCCCTTAAAATTTCTTGCAGGGCAGGTTTAGTGGTCACAAACTCCTTTAATTTTTATTTGTCTGGGAAACTTTTTATTCTATTTTGAATGACAGCCTTGCTGGTTAAAGAATTCTTGGCTGCATATTTTTCTGATTCAGCACACTGAATATATCCTGCCACTCCTTTATGGCCTGCCAAGTTTCTGTGGATAGGTCTGCTGCAAACCTGATTTGTCTTCCCTTGTAGGTTAGGGACTTTTTTTCCCTTGCTGCTTTCATGATTCTCTCCTTGCCTGAGTATTTTGTGAATTTGACTATGATATGCCTTGTTGATGGTCGGTTTTTCTTTAATCTAATGGGGGTACTCTGTGCTTCCTAGATTTTGATGTCTGTGTCTTTCCCCATGTTAGGAAAGTTCTCTGCTATGATTGGCTCACGTAACCCTTCTACCGCTATTTCTCTCTCTTCCTCTTCTGGGACCCCTATGATTCTGATGTTGTTCCTTTTTAATGACTCACTGATTTTCTAATTCTTAAATTGTGCTCTTTTGCCTTAATCTCCCTCTTTTTTTCTGCTTCGTTATTCTGTATAAGTTTGTCCTCTATATCCCTGATTCTCTGTTCTGCCTCGTCCATCCTTGCCGCCGCTGCATCCATCTGTGATTGCAGCTCAGTTATAGCATTTTTAATTTCATTCTGGCTATTTTTTACTTCTTTTATCTCTGCAGAAAGGGATTCTAATCTATTTTCAACTCCAGCTAGTATTCTTATTATCGTGATTCTAAATTCCGGTTCAGATATCTTGCTTGTATCTGTGTTGGTTAAATCCCTGGCTGTCCTTTCCTCGTGCTCTTTCTTTTGGGGTGAATTACTTTTCTTTGTCATTTTGAAGGGAGAAAAGGAATTAATGAGGTAGAAAAACTGAAATTAAAAAAAATAAAATTAAAAAATATTAAAATTAAAAATTAAAAACACACACACACAAATCGAATAAATTATGCTAGGTCCTAGGTGTGTTTTGGTCTGGGTGTTGAAAGTGGTTTGACAGATTGGAGAAAGGAAAAGGGGGGGAAGAAAAAAGAAATCATTTGAGAATTTGAAAAAATGCATACACCGAAGTAGACTAAAATGAGATGATGGGGATAAAATAGAATTTGAAAAAATATACCCAAAAGTAAAGAATATAGTAGAAAAAAATTAAAGAAAAATATTTTTAATAAAAACTAAAAATAAAAATGAATTTTTTCTTTTTCTGTATTAAAGAAAAAAGAAAAGAAACAAAAAAGAGAAAAAAGATTAAAAAAAATTTAAAAAAGTAAATTGTTTGAAAATTTGAAAAATTTAATACACTGTAGTAAACTAAAATAAAATGATGGAAGTAAAATAGAATTTGAAAAATTTACATAAAATCAAAAAATA
This sequence comes from Panthera onca, assembly GCF_046562875.1. NCBI lineage: Eukaryota > Metazoa > Chordata > Mammalia > Carnivora > Felidae > Panthera > Panthera onca. The sequence goes on along the minus strand of NC_138348.1, from coordinate 50,401,914 downwards.
TAGTAATGAAAATTAAATAAGAATATTGTTAATAGAAGTTGAAAATAAAAATGAAGTTTTTCTCTTTCTGCATTCAAGAAAAAAATGACAAAGAGAAAAAAAGAAAAAGAAAGAAAAGAAAAAAAGGAAATTGTTTGAAAATTTGAAAAGGTGAATACACTGAAGTAGACTAAAATAAATTATGGAAGTAAAGTAGAATTTGAAAAAGTTTATACAAAATTTAAAAATATAGTAATAACAATTAAAGAAAGATATTTTTAATAAAAATTGAAAATAAAAATGAATTTTTTATCTTTCTGTATTCTAGAAAAAGGTAAGAATTGTAAAAGAGAAAAAGAAAAAAGAAAAAAAGAAAGAAAATTGAATAGATGGACCTGCTAACAGATTGAAGTAGGACTGAAATTACTTCATTTTCCCCTAGAAGTCAGTCTATGTAGCGCTTTATAGTCCATAAACTAAGCCAGTGGTGAGACTTGTGTTCTTGAAGAGCGAGGTTGGCCCAGTTGGGCAGGGCTCTCCACTAGATGGCGCTCTCCACTCTCCACTAGATGGCGCTGCTAGCCTACTGGGGTGGATTGTTGCCGCGCTCATAGGTGCATGTGCACATGCGCAGGAGCGGTGAAAATGGCACCACCCAGCTATCCAGTCTGTTCTCCCGGATCAGCAATTGCACACCCATCCTCTGTCTTCAGCTTTCATCCACTCCCCACTTCTTCACTCTCCATGACCAGGCCCCAGGCAGTACCTCTCTCCTAAGTTTTGTCTCAAGTTTTGTCCCAAGTTTTGTCCCAAGTTTTGTCACAAGTTTTCCCCGGTCCCTTACTTCCAAAGGACTACAGCTTTGACTTGTTCCTCCCCTCTGCAGGAGGGTCTCAGCGAGCAATGGCTGAATGGTCAATGGCTGAATATCAGCTGCACCCAGGAATGCCCACTGGGCCCTGTTGTTGCCAGTGCCCTGAGACTGTGGCCAGGTGCTAGCCCACCCCAGAAAGTGTTCGTGAGACAGTGTAGCAGCAGCACTTCAGGGATTATGGAAAATCACAACACACATCTGGCACCAGGCTTTACCCTTAACGACCTTGCCCCAGTACCAGTGAATGTGGCCACCCTCTGGGGTCTGCTGGGACCAAGTGGCTTCAGCAGCCTCTACCAAATGTCCTTCTAGCAGTGGAACCATTTTTCCCCATGTGGCCCGAGAACCTCCCGGACCCCACTCTGTTCCTGGGGATTTGCCCTTCTCACCAGAGCACCTCCAGGTATTGAGCTGTGGAGTTGCTTTGTGCTCCCCTTGTTTACAGTCTTAATGGAATTTAAATCCTCTCCTTTCTCCCTTTTTAGTTTAGTCTCTGTGGCTGTTTCCAATTTTCCACTTTCCCTCCAGCTGCTTTTGGGTAAGGGTGCTTTTCCCATATTCTCCCCCCCTCCCCCAGTCTCTGTCCTCTCTCCGCCCACAAAAACAGTTCCCTACCTTTCGTGACTTCTTGCTCCCCAAGTTCAGCTCTCCACGCCACGTACCTGCTGAATTCTGTGGTTCAGGTTGTGCAGATTGTTGTGTTAATCCTCCAATCAGTTTTCTAGGTATGTAGGATGGTTTAGTGTTGGTCTGGCTGTATTTCATGGACGCGAGACACTCAAAAAGCTTCCATGCTGTTCTGCCATCTTGGGTCCAAGCTCAATAACATGAATTTATCTTTCTGGTGCAGCATTAGATAAAACCAGCTGAAAGGATTCTCATCAAATTCCCATGGCATGTTTGGGATGTAACAGGGATGAAGCAGCTGTAACAGGATGACTGACCAGGGAAGGCCTCTCTGAAAAGGTGGCATTTGAAGAGAAGCCTGAAGGAAGTGATCATGAGAAGAGCTGAAGAAAGAGTTCTCCAAGCAGCAGGGGAACAGAAAGCGTGCAGGCTCAGAGGCAGAAGTGGGCTGGTATACTGGAGGAGCAACAGGATGTGTAGATATGGTTAAGTGGTGTTAGCAAGAAGGAGAGGGACAGGAAATGAGATAGAGACACAGCAGGAGGTCAGAGCATATAGGGACTCATAGGCTTGCTAATGATTCTGAGTGATCCAGGAAACCACTGGAAAGTTTTGAGCAAAGGGGTGTCCAGCATGTGGGTATGTGGGTGCCACTAATGACTCGGCTACTTGTTATACACTCATTCCCCCTCCTTTTACCACTGACCCACTTATTTTTCCATCGACTTTGCATATCTGTCACATATTTCATGATCTCTACTCCTTATCACCCTCCTTCTATTAATAATTTCTACATCTTTGTAATGATTGGTGGCCATGATGCCCCATGACTCCTTCTCTGTCTCCCGGGTTTAACTTCAGTTCCCAGGGCTGTCTGCCTCAGTTCATCTGGGTGCACTCATTTCATCAATCCAGGTTATAAGCCAGCCCATTGAAGGGATAACCGTGGTTCAAGCATCCACCAAATCCAACCCATTGTTCCAGGAAACAAGGTGAAGGAAGATTCACAAAAGGTTGTGTGGTCATCCTAAAGTAGAGCAGATCCCACAGAAACTTGTTCTGTCCACTTGATCTTGCTGCAACTACAGCCACTGGCCATGAGTGAATTCTCTGCTGTCCTACTGTTTACATTAGGAGCTTCAGATTCAGAGTCTGAAGGAAACGAGGATAAACGTCTCTGTGCTCTAACTGATTGGAGATTACAGAAACACCTGGCATTTTCTACCTCTGTAGTGCAAGGTGTATTCTTCCCACTGCAATGCAAAAGGCTAGGATTTCAAAAGCACCAGAAGGGGATTTCAATGCCAAAAGTCCAAAAAAGAATAATCAATGTTAAATATTAGCATATTACATATGGCTGTAAACTCTTTCTGACTGTATCTTTGGTTATAGCCAAAAAGTTTTGATTTATATTCCTATCATTGATGATAATTTCGAAACAGTTTACTAGAATTTCATTTTCATTTTGAACAAAGAATAAATTAGAAGAAACTTTTACATTTCTAAGCGGTTATATTGTTTTTAACTAACATTTTGTTAATCTAGCATTATTGAATATGGTCAGAGAATGGCATGTGCCATAGTTCTACTTCTTGGAATTAATTAAATATTCTATATGACTATTATATTATCAATTTTTAGAAAAACATTTAAAAAGGAGTATTATCACTTTGAATGGCAAATATTTTTATAAAAGTATTAAAAGAGTAAATATTGGGGCGCCTGGGGGGCTCCGTCGGTTGAGCATCCGACTTCAGCTCAGGTCATGATCTCACTGTTCGTGATTTCAAGCCATGCATCAGGCTCTGTGCTGACAGCTGGGAGACTGGAGCCTGCATCAGATTCTGTGTCTCCCTCTCTCTCTCTGCCCCTCCCCCGCTCACACTCTGTCTCTGTCTCTCAAAAAATAAATAAATATTTTTTTAAATGTTAAGAGTAAATATTAAGTTATTCAAAGATACTTATATTTTACTTATTTTGGCTACTATGTGAGTCAGATATTGAGAAAGTTATATTAAAATCTCCCACCATTATTCTGACATCTTTTCCATTTTTTATATTTTACTTTATATTCTTTGATTTTGTGTATTTTGGCCCATAGGTATTCACACTTATTGCCTTAATAATTGTTGATACTGGGTGCTGGGTACATAGTAGTCCATTACTCCATTCTGGTTCCTTTTGGATCTGTGGGAACTTTTCCATAATAAGAATAAAACAATATTAATGGCTCTCACATCATTACTCAATATTCTATCATTAGTCCATCTATAGTAAAGGTTGGGTCCCCTCAGAAGCAAGTCCTAAAATAAAGATAAGTGCACACAATTTATTCGGGAAATGCTAGGGAAACAGGTATGCATTCATTTATGGGCAGGGAATATATCTCGTTTAGTATGTGGTTTGAATATTTGGATGTGCTTTCTGGTATCCTTTTCATTTTCTTATTATAAAACTCGGTATTTATGTTATTGTTATGTTTACAGTCTTAATGGAATTTAAACCCTCTCCTTTCTCCCTTTTTAGTTTAGTCTCTGTGGCTGTTTCCAATTTTCCACTTTCCCTCCAGCTGCTTTTGGGTAGGGGTGCTTTTCCCATATTCTCCCCCCCCCTCCCCAGTCTCCATCCTCTCTCCGCCCACAAAAGCGGTTCCCTACCTTTCTCAACTTCTCGCTCCCCAAGTTCAGCTCTCCACGCCACGTACCTGCTGAATTCTGTGGTTCAGGTTGTGCAGATTGTTGTGTTAATCCTCCAATCAGACAATCACATAAGTGAGCAAAAAGTGGGGCTAGGGGTGTATTAATAATGATGGCTCCCACCATGCATGTAAAATACTCTAGACAGACACAGGCAGGAATGATAGCATTTTTTTTTAAGTAAAGTTCACATGCAACATTACATTAGCTTCAGGTCTTCAACATAGTGATTCAACAGATTTGTACATTATGCTATGTTCACCACGCCTGTAGCTACCATGTGTCACCATACATCACTATTATGACATCATTGACAATATTCCTTATGCTGTGCCTTTTATTTCAATGACATATTCATTCCATAACTGGAAGCCTGTATCTCTCCCTTCTCTTCACCCATTTTGCTTCCCCCCGCCCCCACACTCTTCTCCTCTGGCAACCATCAGCTTGTTCTCTGTATTTACAGGTCTGATTCTGCTTTTTGTTTATTTATGTTATTGTTTAGATTCCACATATATGAGTCAAATCATATGGTATTTGTCTTCCTGGGTCTGCCTCATTTCACTTAGCATAATACCTTCTAGGTCCATCCATGTTGTCTCAAATGGCACAATCTCATCCTTTTACAGGATAATATTCTACTGTGTGTGTGTGTGTGTGTGTGTGTGTGTGTGTGTATGTGTGTGTATGTACCACATCTTCCTTATTAATTCATCTATCAAAGGACATAGGTTGCTTCTACATCTTGGCTATTGTAAATAATGCTACAATAAACATAGGGGTGCATTTATCTTTTATGAGTAGTGTTTTTGTTATCTTTGGGTAAATACCTAGTAGTGGAATTAGAGGATCATATGATATTTCTATTTTTAATTTTTTGAAGACCCTCCATACTGTTTTCCAGAGTGGCTGCACCAGTTTGCATTTCTACCAACAGTGCACAAAGGTACCTTTTTCCTTCATATCCTCTCCAACACTCGTTATTTCTTGCCTTATTGATTTTAGCCATTCTGACAGGTGTAAGTTGATACCTCGGTATGATTTAGATTTACATTTTGCTGATGATTAGTGATGTTGAGCATCTTTTCATGTGTCTGTTGGCCATCTGTAGATCTTCTTTGGAGAAATGTCTCTTCAGGGCCTCTGCCCATTTTTTAATTGGATTATTTGTGGTTTTTTTGGTGTTGAGGTGTATAAATTCTTTATATGTTTTAGGTATTAACCCCTTATTAGATATATCATTTGCAAATATTTTCTTACATTTGCTAGGTTGCCTTTTGGTTTTGTTGGTTATTTCCTTCACTATGCAGGTTTTTATTTTGATGTAATCCCAATAGCTTATTTTTTCTTTTGTTTCCTTTACTTTATGAGTCATACCTATACAAATGTTGCTATGGCCAATGTCAAAGAAGTTACCACCTGTGCTCTCTTCTAGGAACTTTTTGTGGTTTCAGGTCCCACATTTAGGTCTTTAGTCCATTTTTAGTTTATTTGTGTGTTTGATGTAAAAAAAATGATCCAGTTTCATTCTTTTGCACGTATCTGTCTAGTTTTCCCAGTACCATTTATTAAAGAGGCTGTCTTTCCCCAAGTATATATTCTTGCCTCCTTTGTCGTAGATTAATTGGCCATATAATCATGGGTTTATTTCTGGATTCTCTATTCTGTTCCATTGATCTGTATCTATTTTTATGCCAGTACCATACTGTTTTGATTACTACAGCTTTGTGGTATACCTTGAGATCTGGAATTGTGGTACTTACAGCTTTATTTTCCTTCCTCCTCTTTGCTTTGGCTACTTGGGGTTTTTTGTGGTTCAACACATATTTTAGGATTATTTGTTCCAGTTTTGTGAAAAATGCAATTGGTATTTTGATAGGGATTTCAATGAATCTGTAGGTTGCTTTGGGTAATACGAACATTTTAGTAATATTTGTTCTTCCAATCCATGAGAATGGAATATCTTTCCACCTGTTTGTGTCATCTTCAGATTTTTCTCATCAATGTGTCAATAGTTTACAGAGTATAGGTCTTTCACTTCTTTGGCTACATTTATTCCCAAGTATTTTAATTTTTTGGTGCAATTATAAATGATATTGTTTTCTTGATTTCTTTCTGTTACTTTGTTATTAGTGTATAGAAACACTACCAATTCCTGGGTGTTAATTTTATATCCTGCAACTTTACTGAATTTGTTTATTACTTCTAATAGTTGTGGGGTTTTTTTGGTGGAGTCTTTGGGATTCTATATACCATATCATGTCAAGGAATGATAGGATTTTTTATGTGTCTCATCTCAGAGAATCAGTGCAACATGAAGAAAATAGAATAGAATCCAAAATAAATAAAAAAAATAAAATAGAAGAATAGAATCCCAATATGGAGAACAGGGAAAAAGCATTATTTAAATAATTCTACCATAAACATAAAAGTCAAACAAGTTGTATCTCAAACTTGCACTCTAGTCCTGCCCTCTCTACCAGGATGAAATCAAAGTCAAATCACGGAGACAGGTAAAGAAATAAGGGGTCCCTCAGATCAGAGCTGTACTCAGAGAATCTGCATAATTATTAAAGCTATTGTTATTAAAACTATTATTACAAAACCTAGAAAATAAAAAAAATTAACTGCACATTCAACTCAAAACATTAAAAAAAGAATAAAACATGTTAATATAAAAAGTAAGGAGTTATGACCAAAGAAGACAACAACTATAGTATTTTACCATAAATGTATTTTCACTTTTTTTAAGTTTATTTATTTATTCTGAGAGAGAGAGAGAGAGAGAGAGAGAGAACGAACATGGGGACGGGCAGAAAGAGAGGGAGAGAGAGAATCCCAAGCAGGCTTTGTGCTGTAAGTGCAGAGTCTGATGTGGGGCTTGATCTCAAGAACCAGAGATCATGACCTGAGCCAAAATCAAGAGTCAGATGCTTAACTTACTGAGCTACCCAGGCACCCAATGTATTTTCTCTTCTTTGTGGTTTTCTTAACATTTTCTTTTCTCTAGACTACTTTATTGTAAGGATAATGTATATAATACATGTAACACAAAATATATATTAATTGACTATGCTATTAGTAAGGCTTCTGGACAACAGTAGACTATCAGTAGTTAAGTCTTGGGGGAGTCTAAAGTTACATGGGGATTTTCAATTGTGTGAGGGGTTGGTAATCCTAACCCCCATGTTGTTCAACGGTCAACTATGCTTAGAAAACAGGAAAATAATAAAATATACAAAAAAATTTAAAGCCAATTCTTTTATTTAAAAATTTAGTAATTATTAATTACTAGCCACCTGGGTGGCTCAGTGGGTTAAGCATCTGACTTCAGCTCAGGTCATGATCCTGCAGTTCATAAGTTCAAACCCCACATTGGGCTCTGTGCTGACAGCTCAGAGCCTGGAGCCTACTTCAGATTCTGTGTCTCCCTCTCTCTCTACCCCTCTCCTGCTCACTCTCTCTCTCTCTCAAAAATATTTATTAAAATAAAATAAATAAAATATAAAAGTTTAGTAAATGAGAATGCCTCTCGGAAAATCTAATCAAGGAAAGAGGTAAAATTGAAAGACAATATTACATATAAGAGACTGTTCAGTTGGTACTAAGGGTTTAACAAGAATATGAGAACACAGAACTTAGTACTTGACCTATGGGTAAACATATCCTACTACTAAAACTAGCAGAAGTGTGGGAGGTGTGGAAGTTTTATTTACATGGTTTCCAAATTCACTTTTTGAAGCTAGAATAACCTTGATGATTTTACCAGGCACACAAAAAAGGGAGATCATAGTCCAATCTGTTATAAATATAGAGCCAAAGTCCTAAGTCCGATCTGTGACATTTGAATTCAACAATGTATGAAAAAATCAACATCATGATCAGGTAAGGTTTATTTCAGGAGGTCAAATGTAGACGAGAATTATGTTATTATAATTAACTATGCTAAGGGGGAAAAATAGCAAAAAAATAGCAAATTTCCATTATAATATTCATTATAATGGAAACACTGAAAGTGTTCTCCAAATGTAAGAAACAACATTCAGGAGAGGCTATCTATTGCCTAAGATGTGAAAATATATATTAATACGTTTTTGTTATTGTTTATGAATCATAACAAAAGTACCAAGGGTTATTGTTTTAAAATAATAAATTTAAAGGGGCATCTAGGTGGCTCAGTTGGTTAAGCGTCTGACTTCAGCTCAGGTCATGATCTCACAGCTCATGGGTTTGAGTCCCAAGTTGGGCTCTGTGCTGATAGCTCAGAGCCTGGAGCTCCTTCGAATTCTGTGCCGCCCTCTCTCTCTGCCCCTCCCCCACTAGCCGTCTGTATGTCTCTCTCTGTGTGCCAAAAATAAATAAACATTAAAAAAAATGTTAGTAAAATTTAGGGGCGCCTGACTGGATTAGTCAGTTGAGTGTCAGACTCTTGATTTCGGGTCAGGTCATGATCTAATGGTTGTGAGATGGAGCCCCATATTGGGCTCTGCGCTGATAGCACAGAACCTCCTTGGGACGCTCTCTCTCCCTCTCTCTCTCTGCCCCTCCCCCATGCTTTCTCTCTCTCTCTCTCTCTCTCTCTCTCTCTCTCTCTCTCATAATAAATCAATAAACTTAAAAAAATTCTTTAAATACGTGTTTACCCAGCCAGCTAGACTTCTGCATATCCCCCAGCATAAAGGAGCTTCCCCTCAAAGATTTACTGCAGAACACACAAGAGAACATGTACGGATCTAAGAAAGGACTAATCCAGTCTCTTCTGGTCTCACCAGATAAGTCAGTCATTCTCCTCTCATATCTCTACTTGTCGTTAAGAGATGGAGGGAAAGGTGGAACCCATTTTTCTATACTCAGTGAATATTCCTGTTCTTTGGGCTAGGGCAGGAAGGTGGGGAGAAGGACTCTCCCAACCACACAGAGCATAGGACAAAATATAGAAATTCCACAATTTATTTAATCATGAGCCTATTGATGGATAATTTCTCATTATTACAAAAATTGCTGTGGTAAACTGTTGGATAATGAATGTTTCCAGAATAAGGGTCCTAAAAGCAGAATTGCTGAGTCACAGAGCATATACACTTTTTTTTTTTTTTTTTTTTGAGATTTTTTTTTTTTTATTTTTTAATATATGAAATTTACTGTCAAATTGGTTTCCATACAACACCCAGTGCTCATCCCAAAAGGTGCCCTCCTCAATACCCATCATCCACCCTGCCCTCCCTCCCACCCTGCCCTCCCTCCCACCCCCCATCAACCCTCAGTTTGTTCTCAGTTTTTAACAGTCTCTAATGCTTTGGCTCTCTCCCACTCTAACCTCTTTTTTTTTTTTTTTTTTTTTTCCCTTCCCCTCCCCCATGGGTTTCTGTTATGTTTCTCAGGATCCACATAAGAGTGAAACCATATGGTATCTGTCTTTCTCTGTATGGCTTATTTCACTTAGCATCACACTCTCCAGTTCCATCCATGTTGCTACAAAAGGCCATATTTCATTTTTTCTCATTGCCACGTAGTATTCCATTGTGTATATAAACCACAATTTCTTTATCCATTCATCAGTTGATGGACATTTAGGCTCTTTCCATAATTTGGCTATTGTTGAGAGTGCCGCTATAAACATTGGGGTACAGGTGCCCCTATGCATCAGAACTCCTGTATCCCTTGGATAAATTCCTAGCAGTGCTATTGCTGGGTCATAGGGTAGGTCTATTTTTAATTTTCTGAGGAACCTCCACACTGCTTTCCAGAGTGGCTGCACCAATTTGCATTCCCACCAACAGTGCAAGAGGGTTCCTGTTTCTCCACATCCTCTCCAGCATCTATAGTCTCCTGATTTCTTCATTTTGGCCACTCTGACTGGCGTGAGGTGGTATCTGAGTGTGGTTTTGATTTGTATTTCCCTGATAAGGAGCGACGTTGAACATCTTTTCATGTGCCTGTTGGCCATCCGGATGTCTTCTTTAGAGAAGTGTCTATTCATGTTTTCTGCCCATTTCTTCACTGGGTTATTTGTTTTTCGGGTGTGGAGTTTGGTGAGCTCTTTATAGATTTTGGATACTAGCCCTTTGTCCGATGTGTCATTTGCAAATATCTTTTCCCATTCCGTTGGTTGCCTTTTAGTTTTGTTGGTTGTTTCCTTTGCTGTGCAGAAGCTTTTTATCTTCATAAGGTCCCAGTAGTTCACTTTTGCTTTTAATTCCCTTGCCTTTGGGGATGTGCCGAGTAAGAGATTGCTACGGCTGAGGTCAGAGAGGTCTTTTCCTGCTTTCTCCTCTAAGGTTTTGATGGTTTCCTGTCTCACATTCAGGTCCTTTATCCATTTTGAGTTTATTTTTGTGAATGGTGTGAGCAAGTGGTCTAGTTTCAACCTTCTGCATGTTGCTGTCCAGTTCTCCCAGCACCATTTGTTAAAGAGACTGTCTTTTTTCCATTGGATGTTCTTTCCTGCTTTGTCAAAGATGAGTTGGCCATACGTTTGTGGGTCTAGTTCTGGGGTTTCTATTCTATTCCATTGGTCTATGTGTCTGTTTTTATGCCAATACCATGCTGTCTTGATGATGACAGCTTTGTAGTAGAGGCTAAAGTCTGGGATTGTGATGCCTCCTGCTTTGGTCTTCTTCTTCAAAATTACTTTGGCTATTCGGGGCCTTTTGTGGTTCCATATGAATTTTAGGATTGCTTGTTCTAGTTTCGAGAAGAATGCTGGTGCCATTTTGATTGGGATTGCATTGAATGTGTAGATAGCTTTGGGTAGTATTGACATTTTGACAATATTTATTCTTCCAATCCATGAGCAGGGAATGTCTTTCCATTTCTTTATATCTTCTTCAATTACCTGCATAAGCTTTCTATAGTTTTCAGCATACAGATCTTTTACATCTTTGGTTAGATTTATTCCTAGGTATTTTATGCTTCTTGGTGCAATTGTGAATGGGATCATTTTCTTCATTTGTCTTTCTGTTGCTTCATTGTTAGTGTATAAGAATGCAACTGATTTCTGCACATTGATTTTGTATCCTGCAACTTTGCTGAATTCATGTATCAGTTCTAGCAGACTTTTGGTGGAGTCTATCGGATTTTCCATGTATAATATCATGTCATCTGCAAAAAGCGAAAGCTTGACTTCATCTTTGCCAATTTTGATGCCTTTGATTTCCTTTTGTTGTCTGATTGCTGATGCTAGAACTTCCAGCACTATATTAAACAGCAGCGGTGACAGTGGGCATCCCTGTCGTGTTCCTGATCTCAGGGAAAAAGCTCTCAGTTTTTCCCCGTTGAGGATGATGTTAGCTGTGGGCTTTTCATAAATGGCCTTTATGATCTTTAAGTATGTTCCTTCTATCCCGACTTTCTCAAGGGTTTTTATTAAGAAAGGGTGCTGGATTTTGTCAAAGGCCTTTTCTGCATCGATTGACAGGATCATATGGTTCTTCTCTTTTTTTTTGTTAATGTGATGTATCACGTTGATCGATTTGCGAATGTTGAACCAGCCCTGCATCCCAGGAATGAATCCCACTTGATCATGGTGAATAATTCTTTTGATATGCTGTTGAATTCGATTTGCTAGTATCTTATTAAGAATTTTTGCATCCATATTCATCAGGGATATTGGCCTGTAGTTCTCTTTTTTTACTGGGTCTCTGTCTGGTTTAGGAATCAAAGTAATACTGGCTTCATAGAATGAGTCTGGAAGTTTTCCTTCCCTTTCTATTTCTTGGAATAGCTTGAGAAGGATAGGTATTATCTCTGCTTTAAATGTCTGGTAGAACTCCCCTGGGAAGCCATCTGGTCCTGGACTCTTCTTTGTTGGGAGATTTTTGATAACCGATTCAATTTCTTCGCTGGTTATGGGTCTGTTCAAGCTTTCTATTTCCTCCTGATTGAGTTTTGGAAGAGTGTGGGTGTTTAGAAATTTGTCCATTTCTTCCAGGTTGTCCAATTTGCTGGCATATAATTTTTCATAGTATTCCCTGATAATTGTTTGTATCTCTGAGGGATTGGTTGTAATCATTCCATTTTCATTCATGATTTTATCTATTTGGGTCATCTCCCTTTTCTTTTTGAGAAGCCTGGCTAGAGGTTTGTCAATTTTGTTTATTTTTTCAAAAAACCAACTCTTGGTTTCGTTGATCTGCTCTACAGTTTTTTTAGATTCTATATTGTTTATTTCTGCTCTGATCTTTATTATTTCTCTTCTTCTGCTGGGTTTAGGCTGCCTTTGCTGTTCTGCTTCTATTTCCTTTAGGTGTGCTGTTAGATTTTGTATTTGGGATTTTTCTTGTTTCTTGAGATAGGCCTGGATTGCAATGTATTTTCCTCTCAGGACTGCCTTCGCTGCATCCCAAAGCGTTTGGATTGTTGCATTTTCATTTTCGTTTGTTTCCATATATGTTTTAATTTCTTCTCTAATTGCCTGGTTGACCCACTCATTCGTTAGTAGGGTGTTCTTTAACCTCCATGCTTTTGGAGGTTTTCCAGACTTTTTCCTGTGGTTGATTTCAAGCTTCATAGCATTGTGGTCTGAAAGTATGCATGGTATAATTTCAATTCTTGTAAACTTATGAAGGGCTGTTTTGTGACCCAGTATATGATCTATCTTGGAGAATGTTCCATGTGCACTCGAGAAGAAAGTATATTCTGTTGCTTTGGGATGCAGAGTTCTAAATATATCTGTCAAGTCCATCTGATCCAATGTATCATTCAGGGCCCTTGTTTCTTTATTGACTGTGTGTCTAGATGATCTATCCATTTCTGTAAGTGGGGTGTTAAAGTCCCCTGCAATGACCACATTCTTATCAATAAGGTTGCTTATGTTTATGAGTAATTGTTTTATATATCTGGGGGCTCGGGTATTTGGCGCATAGACATTTATAATAGTTAGCTCTTCCTGGTGGATAGACCCTGTGATTATTATATAATGCCCTTCTTCATCTCTTGTTACAGCCTTTAATTTAAAGTCTAGTTTGTCTGATATAAGTATGGCTACTCCAGCTTTCTTTTGGCTTCCAGGAGCATGATAAATAGTTCTCCATCCCCTCACTCTCAATCTAAAGGTGTTCTCAGATCTAAAATGAGTCTCTTGTAGACAGCAAATAGATGGGTCTTGTTTTTTTATCCATTCTGATACCCTATGTCTTTTGGTTGGCGCATTTAATCCATTTACATTCAGTGTTATTATCGAAAGATATGGGTTTAGAGTCATTGTGATGTCTGTATGTTTTATGCTTGTAGTGATGTCTCTGGTACTTTGTCTCAGAGGATCCCCCTTAGGATCTCTTGTAGGGCTGGTTTCGTGGTGACAAATTCCTTCAGTTTTTGTTTGTTTGGGAAGACCTTTATCTCTCCTTCTATTCTAAATGACAGACTTGCTGGATAAAGGATTCTCGGCTGCATATTTTTTCTGTTTAGCACACTGTAGATATCGTGCCAAGCCTTTCTGGCCTGCCAAGTTTCAAAGGAGAGATCAGTCACGAGTCTTATAGGTCTCCCTTTATATGTGAGGGCACGTTTATCCCTTGCTGCTTTCAGAATTTTCTCTTTATCCTTGTATTTTGCCAGTTTCACTATGATATGTCGTGCAGAAGATCGATTCAAGTGACGTCTGAAGGGAGTTCTCTGTGCCTCTTGGATTTCAATGCCTTTTTCCTTCCCCAGTTCAGGGAAGTTCTCAGCTATAATTTGTTCAAGTACCCCTTCAGCACCCTTCCCTCTCTCTTCCTCCTCTGGGATACCAATTATGCGTATATTATTTTTTTTTAGTGTATCACTTAGTTCTCTAATTTTCCCCTCATACTCCTGGATTTTTTTATCTCTCTTTCTTTCAGCTTCCTCTTTCTCCATAACTTTATCTTCTAGTTCACCTATTCTCTCCTCTGCCTCTTCAAGCCGAGCCATCGTGGATTCCATTTTGTTTTGCAATTCGTTTAAAGCGTTTTTCAACTCCTCGTGACTGTTCCTTAGTCCCTCGATCTTTGTGGCAAGAGATTCTCTGCTGTCCTGTATACTGTTTTCAAGCCCAGCGATTAATTTTATGACTATTATTCTAAATTCACTTTCTGTTATATTATTTAAATCCTTTTTGATCAGTTCATTAGCTGTTGTTATTTCCTGGAGATTCTTCTGAGGGGAATTCTTCCGTTTGGTCATTTTGGAGAGTCCCTGGCGTGGTGAGGGCCTGCAGTGCACTTCCCCTGTGCTGTGGTGTATAACTGGAGTTAGTGGGCGGGGCCGCAGTCCGACCCGATGTCTGCCCCCAGCCCACTGCTGGGGCCACAGTCAGACTGGTGTGTGCCTTCTCTTCCCCTCTCCTAGGGGCGGGATTCACTGTGGGGTGGCGTGTCCCGTCTGGGCTACTTGCACACTGCCAGGCTTGTGTTGCTGGGGATCTGGCGTATTAGCTGGGGTGGGTAGGCAAGGTGCACGGGGGCTGGAGGGGCAGGCTTAGCTCGCTTCTCCTTAGGTGATCCACTTCAGGAGGGGCCCTGTGGCAGCGAGAGGGAGTCAGATCCGCTGCCGGAGGTTTGGCTCCGCAGAAGCACAGAGTTGGGTGTTTGCGCGGAGCGAGCAAGTTCTCTGCAGGAACTGGTTCCCTTTGGGATTTTGGCTGGGGGATGGGCGGGGGAGATGGCGCTGGCGCCTTTGTTCCCCGCCAAGCTGAGCTCTGCCGTCCGGGGGCTCAGCAGCTCTCCCTCCCTTTGTCCTCCAGCCTTCCCACTTCCCGAGCAGAGCTGTTAACTTATGACCTCCCAGACGCTAAGTCGCGCTTGCTGTCGGAACACAGTCTGTCCGGCCCCTCCGCTTTTGCCAGCCAGACTCGGGGGCTCTGCTTGGCCGGCGAGCCGCCCCTCCGCCCCGGCTCCCTCCCGCCAGTCCGTGGAGCGTGCACCGCCTCGCCGCCCTTCCTACCCTCTTCCGTGGGCCTCTAGTCTGCGCTTGACTCCGGAGACTCCCTTCTGCTAATCCTCTGGCGGTTTTCTGGGTTCTTTAGGCAGGTGTAGGTGGAATCTAAGTGATCGGCAGGACGCGCTGTGAGCCCTGCGTCCTCCTACGCCGCCATCTTCCGGAACCCTATCATATACACTTTTATTTATATGCATGTTTTCATATTTTAATTCAAAACGCAAAACATACATGTGGTTTTAAAAGTTCCAAAAGCACAATAGAGCAGAAAATTGAAAAGCAACAACTTCCCTTTGTACTTTTATTGGCCACCACAAAATTTATATGTATATAAACGTATCATCTACGTATCTATATATCCATCTATCTACACACACACACACACACACACACACAGACATGACATAAAGAAACAAAGCACATGTAGGATAAGAAGCTTGACTTTATTTGAGACCAAAACAATGGAAACAAAATAATAATGAGGCATAAATTTTCACCCATCAGGTTGGCCAAGATTTAAAATTTAAAAATAAAAATCCCCGATGGTGAGACTATGGAGGAAAGGGCATTTTTATTTTCTGGAGAGTAATCTGGCAATACTCATCAAAGTTAAAAATTTAATTTCCTTTTACATAAAAATTGCACTTGAAAGAATTTATTCCAAGGGGAAAAGTCCTAAAAGTGTGTGATGGTTAATTTTATTGTGTTCTGCTTGGATACAGCCCATCTAAGACACCAGCAGAAGGTTAGAAGGTGGTGGGAGAAGGAGGTCAGGATATATATTCTCAGACTCTCTCTCTGCCTAGGCACTATGGTTCTGGCAGTGCCTGCTTCCCACTACAACCAGCATTCACTCCTGTTAGGCAACCCTATGGCTCCAGCCTGGTAACTCATTCCTTTTCACCATTGCCTGCTTACAGGTATTAATGGCTTTATTTTTAGTTAATGTTTTTACTAGTCTGAGAGTGTCTCACCATCCTTCATGGGCCCCCTTAAGCCTGCCTATACCTTGGTAAATAGTACCTTC
This sequence comes from Panthera onca, assembly GCF_046562875.1. Taxonomy (NCBI): domain Eukaryota; kingdom Metazoa; phylum Chordata; class Mammalia; order Carnivora; family Felidae; genus Panthera; species Panthera onca. The sequence goes on along the minus strand of NC_138348.1, from coordinate 50,385,812 downwards.
ATTAAATTCTCTTCCAAATCGCCATGAATGTGCTTTCTCTTTCCTGCAATCCCTAAGAGAATGGATGAACCCAAAGTTACTGAAAATTGACAAGGTATAGTGTTGGTTTGGAAATTGGAGAAAGACAGACCAAAGAAAAAAGCAGACCACTCTAGATTGGTAGGTGGCAAGTTTAATAAGCATGGGAACTTACATTCAAGGCTTGTCTTGGGCAGCTGCAAGATGAGTAGATGTCTGTACCACCCACCATAATCTTAAAGTTTACGGAGAGGCCTTAACTGGGTTCAGTTACATATGCCATCCAGATGGTCTCAACAACACCTTACTGTTATGAGACTGTGTCCTTGGACCTGGCCCTTATTGTGGGAACAGTGGACAGAACATATATTCCAAGGACAGGAAAGAGGGTGAGGACGCTCTGATTGCCTGGGGTCCAGCTCCTAGGTCAACTGGTGGTTGTGTCCTCTCCATGACCTCCTCCAACATATAGTGATTGCAATATCCTCTGAGTTGGCTTGATGAGAAATTCTTTCTAATCAGAATTATCCTTGTTAGAGGTGACTTATCTCCCTAGTCATATCTTCTTTGAGTGAACTCAGAGGAAGTGAGTCATTGAGCACTGCTACACCTGGATAGCACTACACTATTGTTCTAATTCTCCATGATGTCAGCTCACTGGAAGGACTGGGAGTCAGATGAGGCTTGCTGTTATAACCTAGATCTCAGCTGGGTTTTTCTTACTCCTCGAGACTCAGAAAAGTCTCTCGTGATTTAGCTACCATCAGACTTGTAAGACTGTAAATATTGAAGGTAAACAGACCAAATTATCATTATTTTCCTGTGAAGTCTAAGGTAATCAACTAAAACAAAAATGATGTAGGCTGTCTGGTTCCATACTAGTCATAAATCATATATCATTATTGATTCTTCCCTCTTTCTAATGTCTCATGACCTATAAAATACTGGTTTTAGCGATTCCAGTGAACATTACTTGAATCTCTCCACCAAACTCCATTTTTGTTTTGGACTTCCGAGACTATCCAGGTTCCAGCAGCAGCTGAGACGTCTCTACAATGGCAGTGACTCTGGATGAGGCACTGCAGGCAGCTAAGACTACCAGGCTGCCTGGAGGTCAGCAGCAGCACAAAGGCATTTGAGCTCCTGCCTGGCCAGCAGGTGGCTGCAGGCAAATGATCAAGTGCACTGATGGGTGATGATGCAGCAGGAAACATGAGATGTACCTGTGAACGCATGTGTGTGAATGTGTGTACTTAACGTGAGATCCCAATGCGAACACATATGCTTTTCAAATGCCAGTGATACACTTACATAAATTAATCACATATGAGGCTGCAAAGAAGATCTAAATAAATCTCAAGAGCTAGAAATCATATGGTACAGTGTTTTACCAAAATAAATGAAAGCTGAAAATTGATAGTGGAAAATAGAAAAAAATAAGGTTTCTAAGCCCTTGGAAATAAATGCCTCTCTTATAAATGACTTGAGTTTTTAAACAGCTTAGATTTTATGGCATAATTAGAAATGAACCACTGTCATTAAAAGAAAGCAATGCATATCACTGTGTGTCCAAAATGGTACACTGGAGATAACTTGTAGCCCTAGCACTATTTAAAAATGAGAATTATGTATAAAATGAAACATTCACTAAATGTATTATGCTAAGCAAAATAAGTCAGTCAGAGAAAGACAAATACCATATGATTTCACTCATACATGGAATTTAAGAAACAAAAAAGATCAACATATGGGAAGGAGAAAAAAAGAAAAGAAAAAATAGAGAGGGAAATAAGACACAGGAGTTTCTTAACGTTAGAGAACAAACTATGGGTTGATGGAGGGAGGTGGGTGGGAGATGGGCTAGATGGGTGATGGGTACTAAGGAGGGTACTTGTGATGAGCACTGTGTGTTGTATATAAGTGATGAATCACTGAATTCTACTTCTGAAACCAATATTGCACTGTATGTTCACTAGAATTTAAATAAAAATTTGAAAAGAAAAAAAATGAAATATTCAGTCAGTGTGAGAAAAATACTAGTGCTAATATAGTAAAAAAGAACAGGGGTGTCTGGGTGGCTCAGTCAATGAAGCGTCCGACTTCGGCTCAGGTCATGATCTCACAGTTTGTGGGTTCAAGCCCCATGTCGGGGTATGTGCTGACAGCTCAGAGCCTGGAGCCTGCTTTGGGTTCTGTGTCTCCCTCTTTCTCTCTGCCCCTCCCCTACTCATGCTCTCTCTCTCTCTCTCTCTATTTCTCTCTCTATATTGAAAATAAATAAACATTAAAAAAATTTTAAGAGAACAAACTGATACATATAAAAGTACCAATTAGATAAATTTCAGGAAATGCGTATTCTTGGTTTAAAGGGGAAAAACACCTCCTTCTTTGAAATGACCTATTGGCACCTCCTGGGCAAGTCTGCCTGAGGAAGATTTTTTTAAAAAGAAAAGAAAGAGATATAGGAAAAGAGAGAAGAGAACACAAAATTAGAATGAGGAAAAAATATATCACCACAGATAAAAAGAATTTGGTAGGTTCAGTATGATGCTATTTTGTAACATAATTAAAAACGTATAAATGAAGGGGATTATTTTCCACACTGTTTTAGAGCAGTAGTTTCCAATGTTTTTCACATTATAGCATATTTGAAAAATGATAATGTGTGTGTCATAATGCTGTAAAAGAGATTTTATCTGTGCCTGGACACAACAGACAAACAGTTGATTATCTGTGCTGACCATCCCAGCACATCTGTATTTATGGTCAGCTGGTGGGAGACTATATTCTAGAAGTCCTAGTCAATGCAATGTGCCAAGGTGAGGGTAAAGGGAGCTGAAGAGGCAGAAAATGGTAAAAGAAGGAAAGCAAATGACCAAAATTCTCATTTTTTCCACATACTATTATCTAATTAAATTGATGGAGAAAAACATGGAAACACTCTGAGAAAAAAACAGAAGCAGAAGAGTTAGGAGTTGTCCAGGGGAATTCTAAGTTCAGAATCCATAGATGCAAGCAGGAAGAAGAGACATTAGAGCTAATTATTAGAATGATTAATGAGAAATTACCAATGGTTGTTCAATCCCTTCTCCTCTGCTTATGCTGAGCAACAGGCCAAAATCTCGTTTTCTGTGAAACTAAAGCAGTGAGTCTAGATAGTGGGAACAGAAACACAGGATAGTTTTCCAGGTAGGATGGGGAAACCATGATGGATGGAGGCACTAAGAAAACAAATTTTAAAACCATTGACATACTCCAGATGGCAACGTGTTCTGTTCCTCCAAACAATGAAAGGAGGTTCATCAGAAACCAGAGCCATAGCTAAATAAATTGGTAATTTCAATCTAAAGGTGAGATGAAAATCAAAAAATGCCAAGCATTCGAGGAAACCCTTTGCTTTGAAAAAGAGGAACCCAGGAGCACCTTGGTGGCTCAGTTGGTTAACCGTCCCACTCTTGATTTAGGCTTAGGTCATGATCATGGTCGTGGGATCAATCCCTGCATCAGGCTCTGCGCTAACAGCACAGAGCCTGCTTGGGAATCTCTCTCTCCCTTTCCCCCTGCCCCTCCTCTGCTCTTGTGTAACACTCTCTCTGTCTCTCTCAAAATAAATAAACATTTTTTTAAAAAAGAGGAACTCAATTTTATAAACAGAAGAGATAATACCTAATAAAATCACAAAACAAAAAGACGTGAAAATTATTTCAGTTAATATAATCACACATGTGTTATAAAACAATACCTCCATTACATGGGAAATACTTTATGACCGTTGAAAAAATACTGGAGAACTTACTAGATAGGAAGGAGAATGGGCTGAATAGGCAAATGAATAATGTTGAGGAAAGGATGAGTGGGCTAGACAAGTAAATTGAGTTATTCTCCCTCAAAAGCAATACAGAGAGAAAAGATGATATATGAAAGATATATCCAGAAACTCAAGCCCTGTTTGGGAGGAGTTCCCAGAAAAGCAAATAAAGAAAATGGAAGAGATGAAATAGCCAAACTTTAAGAAAATTCCATACAAGCTGAAGAAACAAAGTCTTCAGGTTAAAAAGTCCCATTGGATGGTGAGCCTGAGGAATGTCATAGAGGATCCAATCCAGATCTCATGGTAAAATTCAGAATACCAAGAATAAAGGGGAATGCTATAAATTTTTCCTGAGAGAAAATATAATTTGACTCTCAAGAAATAAAAAAAAAATCCACGTTTCTCTTCAGCAACACATTTTTTTCAAGAATGCGACAAAGTAGTACATCAAAAATCTGAGGAAAGTTGATTTTGAACCTAAAATCCTATACCTAAACTAGCATATAAATAAAGCATTTTCAAACATAACTCAGAAAATTTATTGTTCTCAGAATCTTCCTGAAAGGACTACTCAAAGATATACTCCAGGTATATCAGATTAAGGGAAGATGTCTCTCTCTCTCCCTCTCCCTCCCTCCCTCTCATTCTTTCTCTCTCCCCCATCCCCACACACCCCAACGTGATGAAGTAAAAAGTAAGTAAATCATATATCATTAAACCCAAGTGATCACTGCTGGAAACAATCTCCACACGACAGGTAATAGTGCAGGGTGAGAGAGTGGGTTTGGGGAAGAAGGAAATAAGAGTATTCTATGGTTTTAATCTTACTGAAGGAGAAGGATATAGTAGACAGAGATATTGGTGAACAATGTGTCAATCTAAAATATAAGTTGGAATTTTTCAGAATTGAACTCATTCAAAAACTTAACACCAATTTACCTTGGGATGCAAATTAGTACAACCATTCTAGAATACAGTTTACCATAATCTAGAAAAATCGAACATACACATAATCTAACTGTATACTTTCAACAATCACTTTATTTGTTCTGTTTCTATTTTAATTTGGCTGTACTTTTTTCTTAATTCTGGTGATCATCCTTAAGGATAGATACTTTCCCCCCTAGAAACATTACTTTATTTCATGAGATAGTATTTCAGAAGTTCTCTTCAGCCACATTCTACCACCTTTCTCCTCTTCACCAATCAATCAATGACAGCCTCACCAGTTTTATCTTGATCCCTCCCCAGGCTGTCTGTTCTTCCTGTCCCTTCTACCAGCACCCCATTCACTAGGACAGCCTCATTCATCAGCTGGCTGGACTCTCCACATCCATGCTTGTTCCCTTTTAATTCATTCTCCACAACTACGCACAGACATTTTCAAAATGCCAATCTGTTCATGTGTGCCGTTGGCTTAAAATTTTTCAGTGTCATTGGGTATACAAGAGATTTCAATGATAATTGAGGCCATATTATTCAAAAGCATCCTTTAAGTATAATGCTTCGTTTAATTTGGTACTGGTTACATGAATAGTCCTTACATTCTTCTTTGTCCTGCATACATGAACTATTTCTCACAGAAGAAAACACAGCCAAAGAAATTTCAAACCAAACAAAACTCCAAATGAAAACATAGCAACGGAACTTTTTCAATACTTCTTTAACACAGCTATTAGTTTCCTATGTGCCCAATTCCTGCTACCTCTCCAATCATAAATCACACACTGCACCTCTTTGGGTTCTTTTCCTGGGATTTGCTTCTTGCTGCCACAGACCCTTTGTTGTTTCTGCTCACAACACTCTTTCTACCACCTACCCTCCACAAACTTTCTTGTGAATTCCTACTTAAACTTCAGATATTAATGCTAGTATCGCTTTCTTAGAGATATCTTTCTTGACCTCTCCAGACAAGGTGAAATGGGTGTGTGTGTGTGTGTGTGTGTGTGTGTGTGTGTGAAGTCCTTGGTTTGTATTGTATATTCCTTCAGACACTTACCTTGAACTTGCAATGATGTGCTAATTTGTGTGGTTATTTGATTTATATCATTTGTGATTTACCATGAGCTCCATGTGGGCAGGAACACTGTCTACTTTGGCCCCATATTTTAGAGTCTGGCGTGGAGAGATGCCTGAGTAAATATTAGTAGAAGAAGTAAAAGGGAATGATGAGTGGAGGCTGTGGTCAAAAACTTGGAACTTGGAATTAGAGGGAAAGATATTCTGTTTCTACTTTTGCCACTTAGCCTTGGACAACATATGTAAGCTCTCCACAGCTAGGTGTCCTCCTGAGTGAAATGAGCATCACAGTAGGGACAGAGGATTGATTAAGAGCATTAAGTGCAACAGCACAAAAGCACTCAGCACCTGCCCAGCTCCTCGTAGGCACTCAGCAGTGTTATTTATTGTATTTTCATACTTCTTTATTTTTCTTCTTCTGTTCAAAATCTTCAGGTTGAAATGTTCACCTTGTCCACTCATACTTTTTTCAATATGATTGGATAATCTTTTAGGTGCTCCTAAAACTCTTCCATTTCAGGCCATTTATAAAGCATTTGAATGGCACCCAGAAAGAGGAGATGATAGCACTACCAGAACTGGGGTTCAGAGGTGGGGTCCCCAGGCTGCAGCCCCCAGCATGGACACCTTCTGGGGGGTGACAGGATATGTCACTGAGGCAGAGGCCTCTATGCTCTGCTCTGTCTTTTCTTTTCTTTCTTTTTTTTTTTTTCACTTCTGTTGCATTCTCAGCATTTTTTTTTTTTCAGGAAAAATATAGGTGTGTTTTGCTTATCAATTTGTTTCACCTTTACCTTAGGTTCATATGCTTATGTTAGACAAGTCTTAATGCCTTGAAGAGTTAGCTAGGGAAAACTATTGGTTTCTACTCAGACTTGAAACTGATCAAGTTGTTAGAAATTCATGATTGACTGAGACTATCTGAAGTGTGGCCCACTTCTCCAGGATCAACAAGCATTTGTTACTTTTACTTTCCAGTGGTAACAAAAGGGGCTCAGTGAAGGGGACATCTGGATTGAAATAGACTTTAATTACACCGCACATCCCTCCCCTAGACCAGTGTTTAACTCTGGGAAGAGACTTCAAAGTGTGGCTTCATTAGAAATGCAGGAATCATTTTTAACATAATTGCTCCATCATCACATCTTAAAACTGACACCTAAACCTTTAAGAATAAACTCATAGTCCCCAATTCCTGACATCGTTCACCCTTGGTAAATGTTCTCAGGGGACCTGAACGCTATCACTAATTTCAGTAAATGTTTTCATGATTTGGCTGTGGAGTTCATGTTTAACAAGTTCCAGAGGAACCAATTTCCTGCCTGAGGAAACTTACTTACCAAGTTCCCTAATTATTCCCAGACAGGCATCACCCTATGGAATCCAGCCAGCAGAGGGAGGTTGTTAATAGGCCACACAAGGCAGCTACCGTTTAGTCACCAAGGAAACAGATCAACTGTACCGAATGGCATGTTTGACGCGAGGAGACCAGGGAGCTGTAAACATGTGTATTTCTGCTGCCTCTTGCTTTCTTTTAGCACGAGGGGGATGCCAAGTCAATCAGGACATGCATCCTCCTCTAAAAAAAGTCATTGAGGAATTGTCTACAGTGAATTCTCCAACCACCATTCTCAAACTGTTTAGTCTCAGGACCCCTTTATAGTCTGACAATTTGTAGAGAACCTCAAAGAGCTTTTATTTATACAGATTAGAATAACTGATACTTACTATACTAGAAATTAAAACTAAGACATTTATAAATATTTACTTATTCATTCATTTAAAAATAACAATAGTATAACCCATTGTACATTAATAGAAATAACACATTTTGATGGAAAATAGTTATATTTTCAGAAAATATTTAGAAGAGTGGCATTGTTTTGCATTGTTGCAAATCTCTTTAATGCCTGGCTTCATAAAAGAACATAGCTGAATTCTCATCTTCTGCATTCAATCTGTTGTGATATAATGCATCATGTAGCTCCTGGAAAACTCTGCATTTCTGAGAGAATGATAGATAAAAAACAAATAATATTTTTAAGTAATTTTGACCTCACAGAACCACTAAAAGGGTCTCAGTGTCCTTCAGGGGTTCCCAAACCAACTTTGAGAACCACTACTCTAAAGAAAACTGCAATAAAAGATGGTCACTGAATAGCTTTATTCCTGAATGAAACATAAAGAAATAGACCAAGAAAAAAGGCTGAAAAAAGTGTTTAAGATGGAAGTGTCTATGCCCTACTGTTGATATTTCCGCTGCTTTTGACCATTGCAACCTACAAGGAGTTCCCGTTTGCTGCTGGGATGTTGTTACAATGACATCAGGGATGGTCTGCTCCTGTTTCTAGATGGTAATCAGAAAAACAGAGAAATAGCCCATCTAGAAGCCCTCACACCAAAACCAAGTTTGCTATATTTTTTATAACACTGACTTGATGTTCTATAAATTGCCAAATATCATAAGTCCACAGAGTTTATTAGCAAAGGCTAAAATCTTAGGGGAAAAAGCAGGTCATACTTGGAAACAGGAATGACAGAAATTGAAAGAATTTTCATGTGCAATGAATGTCTGGTGTCGCCTTTTAAGGCCTGGCGGAAAAGTGGGGGAAAAAAAGGGAAACATGAACTTTCTGAAAAGAATTGTCTTTGTCTACTTCCCCAGAGCAACTGTTTGTTATGCCCAAATTGCCCACGATGATGGGATGCCAGGAGACGTGCACAAGGACACGTGATGACCCCAGGTGTTGTACCTCCCAAGCAAGAACGATCAGTATTTGATGTGAACAACTCTGCTGACAATCTGCTGACAACCTGTTCTGGGACTACAGGTCTACTCAATGAGGCCACCTCCAGAAACGAGCTCCAGCCAGGAATGTACACTAGGGACAACAGCTCAGTGCGTGGCCATTGGAGAAATGCCTGGGGCATGTAAGCCCAACTTGAGAGTGTCTTCAGCTCCTTTTCATGCACCATATGAGATGCAGTAAAGCAAGCTTCTGGGCCAAAAGCATGAACTCTGACATCCATGAAGTGTGTTCTTATCCCATACAGCCACAAAATAATTTTGAATATTTGGACAAATTATTTAGTATCTCTTGGCTCCTCTGTTAAATGGTATTGTTGTGAAGAATAAAATGAGTTCAACCATGTAAGGGGCTTAGCCAGGTGTATAGTAAATGTCTAATAAATACTAGCTATTTTTATTTATTTTTTTATTAAAAAAATTTTTTTTTCAATATATGAAATTTATTGTCAAATTGGTTTCCATACAACACCCAGTGCTCATCCCAAAAGGTGCCCTCCTCAATACCCATCACCCACCCTCCCCTCCCTCCCACCCCCCATCAACCCTCAGTTTGTTCTCAGTTTTTAAGAGTCTCTTATGCTTTGGCTCTCTCCCACTCTAAACTCTTTTTTTTTTTTTTCCTTCCCCTCCTCCATGGGTTTCTGTTAAGTTTCTCAGCATCCACATAAGAGTGAAAACATATGGTATCTGTCTTTCTCTGTATGGCTTATTTCACTTAGCATAACACTCTCCAGTTCCATCCACATTGCTACAAAGGGCCAGATTTCATTCTTTCTCATTGCCACGTAGTACTACTCCATTGTGTATATAAACCACAATTTCTTTATCCATTCATCAGTTGATGGACATTTAGGCTCTTTCCATAATTTGGCTATTGTTGAGAGTGCTGTTATAAACATTGGGGTACAAGTGCCCCTATGCATCAGCACTCCTGTATCCCTTGGGTAAATTCCTAGCAGTGCTATTGCTGGTTCATAGGGTAGGTCTATTTTTAATTTTTTGAGGAACCTCCACACTGTTTTCCAGAGCGGCTGCACCAGTTTGCATTCCCACCAACAGTGTAAGAGGGTTCCTGTTTCTCCACATCCTCACCAGCATCTATAGTCTTCTGATTTGTTCATTTTAGCCACTCTGACTGGCATGAGGTGGTATCTGAGTGTGGTTTTGATTTGTATTTCCCTGATGAGGAGTGATGTTGAGCAGCTTTTCATGTGCCTGTTGGCCATCTAGATGTCTTCTTTAGAGAAGTGTCTATTCGTGTTTTCTGCCCATTTCTTCACTGGGTTATTTGTTTTTCAGGTGTGGAGTTTGGTGAGCTCTTTATAGATTTTGGATACTAGCCCTTTGTCCGATATGTCATTTGCAAATATCTTTTCCCATTCCATTGGTTGCCTTTTAGTTTTGTTGGTTGTTTCCTTTGCTGTACAGAAGCTTTTTATCTTCATAAGGTCCCAGTAGTTCATTTTTGCTTTTAATTCCCTTGCCTTTGGAGATGTGTCAAGTAAGAGATTGCTGCGGCTGAGGTCAGAGAGGTCTTTTCCTGCTTTCTCCTCTAGGGTTTTGATCGTTTCCTGTCTCACATTCAGGTCCTTTATCCATTTTGAGTTTATTTTTTGAATGGTGTGAGAAAGTGGTCTAGTTTCAATCTTCTGCATGTTGCTGTCCAGTTCTCCCAGCACCATTTGTTAAAGAGACTGTCTTTTTTCCATTGGATATTCTTTCCTGCTTTGTCAAAGATTAGTTGGCCATACTTTTGGGGGTCTAATTCTGGGGTTTCTATTCTATTCCATTTTTCTATGTGTCTGTTTTTGTGCCAATACCATGCTGTCTTGATGATGACAGCTTTGTAGTAGAGGCTAAAGTCTGGGATTGTGATACCTCCTGCTTTGGTCTTCTTCTTCAAAATTACTTTGGCTATTCAGGCCTTTTGTGGTTCCATATGAATTTTAGGATTGCTTGTTCTAGTTTCGAGAAGAACGCTGGTGCAATTTTGATTGGGATTGCATTGAATGTGTAGATAGCTTTGGGTAGTATTGACATTTTGACAATATTTATTCTTCCAATCCATGAGTAGGGAATGTCTTTCCATTTCTTTATATCTTCTTCAATTACCTTCATAAGCTTTCTATAGTGTTCAGCATACAGATCTTTTACATCTTTGGTTAGATTTATTCCTAGGTATTTTATGCTTCTTGGTGCAATTGTGAATGGGGTCAGTTTCTTTATTTGTCTTTCTGTTGCTTCATTGTTAGTGTATAAGAATGCAACTGATTTCTGTACATTGATTTTGTATCCTGCAACTTTGCTGAATTCGTGTATCAGTTCTAGCAGACTTTTGGTGGAGTCTGTCGGATTTTACATGTATAATATCATGTCACCTGCAAAGAGGGAAAGCTTAGCTTCATCTTTGCCAATTTTGATGCCTTTGATTTCCTTTTGTTGTCTGATTGCTGATGCTAGAACTTCCAACACTATGTTAAACAACAGCGTTGAGAGTGGACATCCCTGTCGTGTTCCTGATCTCAGGGAAAAAGCTCTGAGGAAAAAGCATTGAGGATGATGTTAGCTGTGGGCTTTTCATAAATGGCTTTTATGATCTTTAAGTATGTTCCTTCTATCCCGACTTTCTCGAGGGTTTTTATTAAGAAACGTTGCTGAATTTTGTCAAACGCCTTTTCTGCATCGATTGACAGGATCACATGGTTCTTATCTTTTCTTTTATTAATGTGATGTATCACGTTGATTGATTTGCAAATGTTGAACCAGCCCTCCATCCCAGGAATGAATCCCACTTGATCATGGTGAATAATTCTTTTTATATGCTGTTGAATTCGATTTGCTAGTATCTTATTGAGAATTTTTGCACCCATATTCATTGGGGATATTGGCCTGTAGTTCTCTTTTTTTACTGGGTCTCAGTCTGGTTTAGGAATCAAAGTAATACTGGCTTCATAGAATGAGTCTGGAAGTTTTCCTTCCCTTTCTATTTTTTGGAATAGCCTGAGAAGGATAGGTATTATCTCTGCTTTAAATGTCTGGTAGAACTCCCCTGGGAAGCCATCTGGTCCTGGACTCTTCTTTGTTGGGAGATTTTTGATGACTGATTCAATTTCTTTGCTGGTTATGGGTCTGTTCAAGCTTTCTATTTCCTCCTGATTGAGTTTTGGAAGGGTGTGGGTGTTTAGGAATTTGTCCATTTCTTCCAGGTTTTCCAGTTTGTTGGCATATAATTTTTCATAGTATTCCCTGATAATTGCTTGTATCTCTGAGGGATTGGTTGTAATAATTCCATTTTCATTCATGATTTTATCTATTTGGGTCATCTCCCTTTTCTTGGCTAGAGGTTTATAAACCTGGCTAGAGGTTTGTCAATTTTGTTTATTTTTTCAAAAAACCAACTCTTGGTTTCGTTGATCTGCTCTACAGTGTTTTTAGATTCTATATTGTTTATTTCTGCTCTGATCTTTATTATTTCTCTTCTTCTGCTGGTTTTAGGCTGTCTTTGCTGTTCTGCTTCTATTTCCTTTAGGGGTGCTGTTAGATTTTGTATTTGGGATTTTTCTTGTTTCTTGAGATAGGCCTGGATTGCGATGTATTTTCCTCTCAGGACTGCCTTCGCTGCATCCCAAAGTGTTTGGATTGTTGTATTTTCATTTTCGTTTGTTTCCATATATTTTTTAATTTCTTCTCTAATTGCCTGGTTGACCCACTCATTCGTTAGTAGGGTGTTCTTTAACCTCCATGTTTTTGGAGGTTTTCCAGACTTTTTTCCTGTGGTTGATTTCAAGCTTCATAGCATTGTGGTCTGAAAGTATGCATGGTATGATTTTAATTCTTGTATACTTATGAAGGGCTGTTTTGTGACCCAGTATATGATCTATCTTGGAGAATGTTCCATGTGCACTTGAGAAGAAAGTATATTCTGTTGCTTTGGGATGCAGAGTTCTAAATATATCTGTCAAGTCCATCTGATCCAATGTATCATTCAGGGAGCTTGTTTCTTTTTTGACCGTGTGTCTAGATGATCTATCCATTTCTATAAGTGGAGTGTTAAAGTCCCCTGCAATTACCACATTCTTATCAATAAGGTTGCTTATGTTTGTGAGTAATTGTTTTATATATTTTGGGGCTCCCATATTCGGCGCATAGACATTTACAATTGTTAGCTCTTCCTGATGGATAGACCCTGTGATTATTATATAATGCCCTTCTTCATCTCTTGTTACAGCCTTTAATTTAAAGTCTAGTTTGTCTGATATAAGTATGGCTACTCCAGCTCTCTTTTGACTTCCAGTGGCATGATAAATAGTTCTCCATCCCCTCACTCTCAATCTGAAGGTGTCCTCAGGTCTAAAATGAATCTCTTGTAGACAGCAAATAGATGGGTCTTGGTTTTTTTTTATCCATTCTGATACCCTATGTCTTTTGGTTGGCGCATTTAGTCCACTTACATTCAGTGTTATTATAGAAAGATATGGGTTTAGAGTCATTGTGATGTCCGTAGGTTTCATGCTTGTAGCAATGTCTCTGGTACTTTGTCTCACAGGATCCCCCTTAGGACCTCTTGTAGGGATGGTTTAGTGGTGACAAATTCCTTCAGTTTTTGTTTGTTTTGGAAGACCTTTATCTCCCCTTCTATTCTAAATGACAGACTTGCTGGATAAAGGATTCTCGGCTGCATAATTTTTTCTGTTCACCACATTGAAGATCTCCTGCCATTCCTTTCTGGCCTGCCAAGTTTCAGTAGAGAGATCGGTCACGTGTCTTATAGGTCTCCCTTTATATGTTAGAGCACGTTTATCCCTAGCTGCTTTCAGAATTGTCTCTTTATCCTTGTATTTCGCCAGTTTCACTATATGTTGTGCAGAAGATCGATTCAAGTTACGTCTGAAGGGAGCTCTCTGTGCCTCTTGGATTTCAATGCCTTTTTCCTTCCCCAGATCAGGGAAGTTCTCAGCTGTGATTTCTTCAAGTACACCTTCAGCACCTTTCCCTCTCTCTTCCTCCTCTGGAATACCAATTATGCGTAGATTATTTCTCTTTAGTGTGTCACTTAGTTCTCTAATTTTCCCCTCATACTCCTGGATTTTTTTATCTTTTTCTCAGCTTCTTCTTTTTCCATAATTTTATCTTCTAGTTCACCTATTCTCTCTTCTGCCTCTTCAATCTGAGCCGTGGTTGTCTCCATTTTATTTTGCAGCTCATTAGTAGCATTTTTTAGCTCCTCCTGGCTGTTCCTTAGTCCCTTGATCTCTGTAGCAATAGATTCTCTGCTGTCCTCTATACTGTTTTCAAGCCCAGCAATTAATTTTATGACTATTATTCTAAATTCACTTTCTGTTATATTGTTTAAATCATTTTGATCAGTTCGTTAGCTGTTGTTATTTCCTGGAGGTTTTTTTGAGGGGGATTCTTCCATTTCGTCATTTTGGATAGTCCCTGGAGTGGTGCGGGACTACAGGGCACTTCTCCTGTGCTGTCTTGAGTAACTTGCATTGGTGGGCGGGGCCGCAGTCAGACCTGATGTCTGCCCCCAGCCCACCGCTGGGGCCACAGTCAGACTGGTGTGTGCCTTCTCTTCCCCTCTCCTAGGGGCAGGATTCACTGCGGGGTGGTGTGGCCCGTCTGGGCTACTTGCACAGTGCCAGGCTTGTGGTGCTGGGGATCTGGCGTGTTAGCTGGGGTGGATCGGCAAGGTGCACAGGGGCGGGCGGGGCAGGCTCAGCTCGCTTTTCCTTCGGTGACCCGCTTCGGGAGGGGCCCTGTGGCAGCGGGAGGGAGTCAGACCTGCCACCAGAGGGATGGATCCTCAGAAGCACAGCGTTGGGTGTTTGTGCGGTGCAAGCAAGTTCCCTGGCAGGAACTGGTTCCCTTTGGGATTTTGGCTGGGGGATGGGTGAGAGAGATGGCGCTGGCGAGCGCCTTTGTTCCCCGCCAAGCTGAGCTCTATCGTCAAGGGCTCAACAACTCTCCCTCCCGTTGTCCTCCAGCCCTCCCGCTCTCCGAGTAGATCCGTTAACTTATAACCTTCCAGATGTTAAGTCCCGCTTGCTGTCAGAACACACTCCGTCAGGCCCCTCTGCTTTTGCCAGCCAGACTCAGGGGCTCTGCTTGGCCGGCGGGCTGCCCTGGCTCCTTCCCCCTAGTCCGTGTAGCGCGCACTGCCTCACCGCCCTTCCTACCCTCTTGCGTGGGCCTCTCGTCTGCGCTTGGCTCCGGAGACTCTGTTCTGCTCCTCTTCTGGTGATTTTCTGGGTTATTTAGGCAGGTGTGGGTGGAATCTAAGTGGTGATCCGCAGGACACGGTGAGCTCAGCGTCCTCCTCCGCCGCCATCTTCTCCGGAAGCCAATACTAGCTATTTTTAAAATGCAAGTTTGATTTTGTTTCTCCCCTCTGTAACATCTTTCAGTGACTCTTCCATACCTTTCAACACTGAGTTCAAACTCCTTTGTTTAGCTCATGAAGTCATTTATAATCAGAATTTGTTTTCTTTCATGCCTCAAGTATTCTGTGCCGCTGTCACGTAACTCCACTCAAGATCTTAAAATCTATCATGCTTTTTAAGACCAGCTTTTCTCTATATGTAGAATCTTCTTTCTTGTTTTTTGCCATATAACTAACTCTTAATACTCTTTACAAACTATGACCAAAATCATCTCCTCCAGGAAGCCTTCCCTGACTCCTAGTCTTAAGAGTCTTATCCAGTGAAATCTCACAGCACGAATGTTAGCCACAATTATGACATCACCACACAGTGGGGTTAAGTTTATTTGTTTGCTTCAATCACTCAAAGTAATCTAGAAGTTGTGCCTAATATCTAGCACAGCAACTGGCACATGGTAGATACCCAATAAACGATTTTGAATTTATGAATGGATATTGAAATGAGATTGCAGACATAACCCACTTGTGTGAATATATAATGTGTGGGATGTGAGATCATGATTATGGTGATGGTGAGGATGGTGATGGTGATAATGGTGAAGATGGTGGTGGTGATGGCGGGGGTCATGGCAGCGGTGGCAAAAGAGATAGGAAAAGGAGACAAGAACTGGGATGTCCCTCAGCCCTTCTGCTCCTAAGCCTAACAAAAAAATACATCTATACCCATTAAGGACATGAAACCTGCCACTGCATTTGTCCAAATTCTTTGATCCCAGAGCTGATGTGATTGATTCTCTTACTTTCTATGAGTTCATCAGAGATGATATTAGTGAATCCTGAATAGTTTAGCTCCCTAAGCTTTTAGCAGTGAGGTTGTAACAATTATATGCTTGAGCCACTAGATGGCGTTGAGACTTTGTTCTATCTTTGGGCATAGTTCACTAAAACCCTCATGGAGCTTTCATCCATGTAAGGCTTGAAGGCACCATCCTGAAGCATCTTTCCAGATCCACTTCCTTTACTCCTGATACCCTTCCTGTAGTCTCCTAAAATCAGCTCCTTGGTCCCTGGAACCCCTACAGCTGCACAGTTCTGTCTTCCTCTCTCTGTGATCCATGCAACACTTTATTCATTTGTATCTATCTCTTCCTCAGGTAGAAACATTTCAGTATCAGGCCTGAGCCACACTGAATTCCTACTTCTTCTCTTTTGGATTCTTTCCACGGAACTTCAAACATTCTGGAGTCTCCCCACCTTGAGAAGACCCTCCCTGAATCATGTATCCCTCTCTAGGTATTGCCTTGTACCCATCTTCCCCTAATTCAGAACCTCTGTTCTGAGCTTGACCTATATATCCCAACTATCTACTTGACTTTGACTTCACACTGGTATCTAAACTTTACTCATCCAAACTTGGATTTCATCCCCAAAACTCTTCCTTTCCAGTGTTCCCCATCTCAGCAAATGGAAACTCCATCCACTTTCTGCTCCAACTAGAAATATGTGTTCATTCTTCACCTCTCTCTTCTACCCACACCCATTCCCCATACAATCCATTACCAAGTCCTGGCCATTTGACTTCTTAAGTATGGGTAGAACCATCCACACTGCTCCAATTCACTGCCACCACCTCAGCCCAAGAACATCACTCTCACTTGGGTTATAACAATTGCCTTCCCTGCCTATTTCCACTCTGGAACCGCTTCCATCAATTATAAGCCAGAAAGACATTTTAAAAGTATGAACATATCCAAGTCACTGCTTTGCTTAACAACTCACGGCCCACCTGTCATTGGTAGGTAAGTTCAGAGTTCTTGCACTGACAAGATTTTATTTGGTCTGGCTTCTGCCTACCTCTTCATATCATCCCTCCCTCACTCTCCTTCCTTCCCCTTCCACAGTCTCCTTCCTTTACTGGAATGACATCAAGTTCCTTCCCATCCAAACCTTCATACCCATCCTTCTTGGGCGACTCCATCCCCTTCCCCCTCACCCTGGAGTTGAGCCTGGATAACTCCTACCTGCCTAGGAGGCTCAGTTTCAATGCTGCTTTCTCGGGGAGGACTTCCTGGTCTTTCCAGTGACCCTGCTTTCCCTGCACACCATCCATGTAAGATAAGGTCTTCCTGTGATGATCTCAGGGTGTATTGTGCAGTTTCTGTTTAATAGTTATCACAACTATCACAACTATAGTTATATTTTTCGTGTGTGTATTTAATAGTTTTGTCTCACATTAGATTATCTTACTAATCTTTGTGCTCTCAGGACCTGACACAGTCCTTGGTTCATATAAGTCATTCAACAAATGTTTTCAAGTAAATTAATGACCTTCAGAAGCAATCCCATGCTGCTTTCTAGTCACACAGTACATGAATACATTCTAAGACAACCTGAAGAAAGCTAGATGTGGTCTATAACTTCTATAGGTCCCAGAATGGAGGGAGTGTGATCTCCCTTCATAAGGAACTGCTCTTTTCAACTCCTACATGGAAAAGATCTTCTCTCCAAAGATTAAAAGGCCATCTCTTTATTTGTCATTTTCTTGGAGCTCAATCCAGTCAGTAGGACAGAGTGGATTTTCAAAGCAAAAATGAATTACATTTTTAAAAAGTGATTTGGTGATATTTATAAAAGTTTGCAAATTTATAGCTGTTTTGGCCCATCAAATCCACATTGTAAAACCTACTGTGCAGGAATTAAAAGCACAATATTTATATTTGTATAAAACTAGTTTCTTTATTTAGCATACTTCAAGGGACAAAAAACTAACAAACACTAGTATGGCCACCAATAAACAAATTTAAAGAAATGTTTACACCCAATATTAACAAATATTATACATCTATGAAAAAGAATAAAACATTATATATGATGATAGCCCTAATATATTATCAAATATGTAGAAATTAAGAGGTAAAGCATACTCAATACCAAGAAATGCAAACTGTTGCCACCATTTGTTATATTTAAACAGAGTTTAGTCAGGCAGCGACCAAATAGAACATAGCTTCTCAGCACAGTCAGAATATATGTGAATCCACCTTTCTTCGCCACAATTTCATCAAAGCTCTTTTCATCTCACTGTTTCTCAAGCTGTAGATCAGTGGATTCAACAGAGGTGTAAGGAGTGAGTAGGCCAATGACATCACCTTCTTGGTTTCTGGGGAATAGCCAGATTTGGGTTGTAAATAAGTCATACTGGCTGTGCCATAGAAGAGGGTCACAGACGTGAGATGGGAGGCACAGGTGGAAAAGGCCTTTTGCCTCCCCGTGGCCGATGGCATCTTCAGGATGGCAAAGAGAATCCGAACATAAGACAAGAGGATCAACAAGAAAGGAACCATGATAATCAAAACAGTGCCAGTGAACGCATAGATTTCAAACAGAAAGGTGTCTGCGCATGCAAGTTCTAGCACTGCTGGGGTTTCACAAGAGATGTGATTGATTTCATTGGGGCCACAGAAGGGGAAACTGAAAACCCATGTGGTCTGCACAGTACCTAACATAAAACCTAAGAGCCATGAAATTATAAGTAATTTCATGAAAACCCTTTTGTTCATAATCATTGGGTAGCTCAGAGGATGGCAGATTGCAGCAAATCGGTCATAAGCCATCGCCCCCAGGAGAAAACATTCAGTCCCACCAAAAAAAAGAATAAAATACATCTGTGCAAAACAGCTCACAAATGAAATTGACGTTTTCTCAGTGGAGAGGACCACCAGCATTTCAGGCATAATGACTGCACTGAAACTCACATCCACCACAGACAGGTTCTGCAGGAACAGGTACATGGGAACGTGGAGGCTCTGTTCCAGGGAGATGATGACTATAATGATGGCATTTCCCATCAGAGTCCCAAGGTAAACAACCAAGAAAACCCCAAAGAGCTGCTCTTGGAGTTCAGGAAAGTTAGAAAAGCCCAAGAGGATGAATTCAACCACAGAGCTTTGATTTTGCCTTTTCATTTCAGTGGTGGAGAGTATATTATTTTTGTGGACATATGTATATAAATTATGAAGTCACGGTCCAAAAGCTAAGAATCTGTGTCTGAAATTCACCCCAGATACTCTTGACAGAAGACATAAAAAGGAACATATCCTGACTAAATTCAGTTTGGCAATTTTGGAAATGGCCAATTACTTGGATTAATAAGCTTTTAAAATAAAAAGGAGGAAGTGAAGAATACTGGCTCAGAAGTCTTGTCTGAAAAGCAAAACATAATATCAAAATGTTTTTGCAGCTTAATATAATTTGATTTTAAACATAGCCTTAAAACAAACATAGATATTTTATAACCGAGGTTCCATTCCCATCACATTGCTATCACTATCTTGTTCTTGTTCTTGTTCTCTTGTTCTCAATTTTATATAAATAGGTATTTTTAAAACTATAAAAAATAAAGTCTTAAAAAGTATACAAAGGGGAAAGGTACACAACAAATTTTAAAACAGCCTAATGAATCAGTGTTATAGCACAGTTGATTAACATTTATTATAAATATTCATCATGTTCTAAATACCTGTATGAAACTTGGTTAAATATGAAAACTCTGCAGGAACCTACAAATGGGTTTCTAGTTAGATGTACCTATCTTAGATGATCTGTAAATAGGGTCTATTGCCTTCAGGCTTATTGATTTTTGTAAAGGCTGTCATGGCCAATTACATTGAGATTGGCCTACATGGGAAATTTTAAGGGCCAGTTCTCTATAGCTAATCCTTGTGACCATGATAGTGAAGAATCACCCAATTTTGATCATTCTAAATCTGTGATTTGAACATTTACTCTCTGTCTCTCTCTGTCTTTCCTCTCTCTCCTTTTATCCTTCTCACGAGTTAATGTAATCATTAATTATTCAACAAACACTGATTGAGCACCTACCATTTTCTAGGTTAGGAATCTCAAGGACACAATGGATTCCTCATCTCAATAGAGAGCTGGAAACGCTATATAAAATAGCATTCCACTGTTATGTCAGTACTCCAATATTATGTCTTGTTCTGTGTTTCTCCATTATCATTATCTCCATTTCTCCTTTATCATTACCAGCAGACATTGTATCTATATATTAACGAGGCAGATATGATTTACACGTATACACAAGTATAAATTACATATTTATAATATTTATAGATTATACATGTGTAAAATCTAACTCCATCTCTAAAATCTAAACTCCAGGAATACAAAATTTTGGGTTTTTTTCCATGCTATTTTCCCAATGTCTACAACAGCCCATACCCCATAAATGATACTAAACCAACATTTTGTGAATAATGGAATTAAAAAATGAGGAAATCCAATATATATGTAAGGAATCCAATGTTGAAAAGAGTGAAACCAAAAACAACACAGTTAGGAAGCAGAGGTAGTAACAAGGGACTATTAGGTATTTCTGTGAGAGATCCAACTCTTCTGAATGGAAAAGGGGGGCGAACAACTACAACCATAGCATGTCACCACTAGAAGGTACAGTAGGTGGAAGAAGGCATAAGGAGGAGGGAGGACTCATTCAAGTCAAAAGTATTGGATGACATCCTAGCATCACAATGGAGGCCTACTGGCCTTTGTGTGATGTTTTGAAAACCAGGAGATATACACTGTGGGAGATGAAGAACCCAGAGAACAGAAGGACACAGCAAGCTAAAGACATTTCATGGAGTCTTGAGAAAAGACCAGTAGGATATTAAGAGTAGGATATTAGTGGAAAGCAAGTTGATTTATTTATGAATTTGGCAATATCATTCATTAAAATCACATGTCCATATTAACTATGCTGATTATAGTTTGCATTTTGAAAAGTCACCAGAAATTAGTAAAATATGGTCACAGGATCAAACACTTAAAACCCATTTCAAATGAGAAAAACAGTAATGTGTATTAAGGTCCAAATATTTAAAGTGGTAGGTTTTGAAAATTGGAAAACTTAAAGCACAATGTAAATAAAATAGAAAAACTTTGTAGGACTGATTGTAAGCATCTGATGGGGGCAAAAAATGTTCACAACTGGTAACAGATCACTGACTACAGTGGCTGCACCTTTTCTCTGTAACTTAGAAACCCTGATGCTGTCTTGGAGAATTCCTGAAAAGAAATATTTAGCCAGAGCACTGCCTAAATAGGCTTCAAACTTTCAGATGAAAACGTAGGAGTTGCACTTATTTACCAAGTTCCCTTCCAGTTGCAAAATTCTAACATTTGATGATTAGTGTGTGCAAAGTCTTTATACCCCTAATTATTGCCCAAACTTTTCTCTGCAAAGAAGGGAAAGAGAAATCAACCAGCTTCAAAACCAAGGAGTCCATGGAGTCAAATGTGTCAGCTCTGTCTAGTGACCCCTGAGCACAGAGACATCACTTCAACAGCATCTCCAATGATCCGCTGGAGAGGAACTATACATGGGAAACCCACAAACACATACACACAGCCGGATCCTCCCTTTCTTACCTACTGACTCTGTCTCTTTAAATTTCTAAATAGTTTATCTGAAGTTTAAACTCCACTCAAAAGCCACCTTCTCATGAATACAGTTCAGTGCTTCAGGGTGCTGATTCTAGAACTATATATGACATTGAATCATATGCCCTGTAGAATCCTTCCCTGGAGAACTTGGAATCACTTCATAAACACTTTCTCATATTTTGGCATATTTGGCATGATGACTAAAGAGGCTGGACCTTGGCCCCACAGGTGAGAAACCTCAAGAGCACACACCTGGAGCACCACTCCTTCATAGTCCTTTGGGGAATAAATGCCTCTTCACACAAGAGACACAGTTCACCACCGCATCTCCAATAGCAGGTGAAAAGAGAGTTGACTAAAGGTCGTAAATGGGGAAAGGAGAGATGAGTGGTATGACAGTGTGAGCAAAGGCAGGTGAGCTAGAGGTGGATGATGATTGGATGGAATGCACAGTTTGGGCAATGGTGGGAAACTAGCTATGGCAAGTACATTGCAGCCCAGGGGTAGAAAACTGATTGCTTACTCCTAGCATCGAAGAACTTTTGATCATTTGTAGTAGAAATATAGAGCCACTGAAAATGTTTGACAAAGTGTCGTTACAATTGATTTCATCAAAGGAGCTTTTAAAGTAAGAGTCAGGAGTACTGGACTAGCTTGTATGACTTGAACAAATCATGTAACTTAACTACTTCTCTAACTTTCTCTGTAAAATAAACATAATGCGGTTAATCTCACTGAGTATATGTGAAAATCAAGGGACTCAGGGATCCATCTACACTAGCTTGAACAATCAAGGAGACCATTTGGCTCAGTCCCCACAGAGTGAAGACATGAATCACTCTGAAGACTTGGATCAGTCCTGAACTAGATAGACAATGAGGCTGAATGCAGGTTACCTTTTTCTTTTTCTCACTGCAAGTTTCTGGAGCAGCTTCCGTTCTCAAGGAAGCTCACCTCCCCTGGCAGCAATAAGGCTGCCAACAACACTTAGAGATTCATTGTGTCTACTCTGTGTCCATGGGAAATGTAGCCCTTATCCTGAGGAAAAGGGCTTTGCATTCCCACATTCCATCCAGGAATGTCATTCACCCTCCTGGAATGACACCCCAGGCATGAAGCATTCACATGCACCAGGCTTGAGAATTCTGCCTAAGATGTATTCTCCCTGATTCTTAACCCATGTCCCTTGGGCACTTGTGTCACACATGCTCTGTTTCTTGATGTCAGTGGTGATAACACAGGTGATATGCAGTTTGGGAGAGGTCAAGATGTAGAGTCAGGATTTGTGCACTTCCTACATGTAGATTAGATGTCAATGAAATGTGTACAAGTATGTCAGATACATGCAAAAAGAGATAAAAAGGAAGTAATATTAATGTCAAACTATAATTTTATAGCCAATAGTACTAAATAGAAGAACAACCAAAATGTAGAGAAATTAACACACCATCCTCAAAGATTGGCAGACAAAATAGACCATACAGACATAAAAATGAGAAGGTTATAATAATAAAAAGGTTGATTTAACAGATGGTAATGAGAGAGTAAATATAAGAGAGAAACAACATTTTTTACATTGCTAACTTTATGTTTTCCTCCCAAAATATGTATATGATATTTACAAAGAATCATCATATACCTGTCAGAATGAAAATATAAACAAATACAAAATAGTTGGCATTTGTACACATGACATACTCATACACTAAAACAGCAGAACAACAGCCAAATGTAGAAAAGAAAACTAAAGCCTTGGAAATTTCAAAACACCCTGAAAGTATCTCTTTAGCTAACAGGATGTTGGAAATGAAATTCAGGCCACTAAGATAGCATTTGCAAATGAACTTATCACATTTTCATTTATCGGTGTGTCCAGAACTATACTCCTGGTCTTCCCCTAAACCTGCTCCGCACTCAGCATTCCTCATCTCAGGGAACGGCAGCTCAAAGCTTCTAGTTCCACAGGCTGAAAATCAAGGAGTCATTTGTCCTCCAAACCCATGTCAACGCCATAACCTATCTGTGGCTCCGTCTTCAAAACACAGCATATCCATTGTGAGCATTTTCTCTTACTTTGAGCTAATACCCTGGTCCAAGCTACTTTTGTCTCTCAATCGGATAATAGCCATGGCCTTTCAACTTCTCCTTCCTGCCTTGCCTCTGTTCAAAGCCCTCCAACAGCACTCTGTCCCCTTCTGGTTAGAAGCCAAACCCATGGATTAACGATCTCCTCCCCCATTACTCTGTGAGCCAGCTCCATTGCATCCCCTTGTCCCCTCTCACTCAGCCATGCTAGACTGCTTGCTGGTCCTCGATTCCAACAGCTATGTTCTCATCTCATAGCTATTGCCTTTGCTTTGCCCTGCACACGGACTCTGACTCACCAAAAGACTAACTCCCTTATGCCTCTTTGCTCCAGGGACAGCTTCTCCAGGACATCTTCCTAAGTCAACATATGCAAAAATCAACTCCAGCCCCACCCTACTGTCCTGATTCATTTTTCTCCACAGCATTCCTCAGCACAGATACATCTATATCAGAAGGACGCGGGAAGGTTAAGAACAAAAAGTTGGAGGAAGATCTTCCAAAATGCTAACCAAGAGAAATTTAGAAAACTATATCATTATCAGAGCGAGAAACATTACTAGGGATGAAGAGAGTCACACTTCGTAACGAGAAAAGGTTCAACCCCCCAAGAAGATAGAACAATTCTAAATCTGTGATAAACAATAATATGGCTGCAAACATAACAAGCAAATATGGACAGATACACAAGGGAACCTAAAGCACTCTCACTCATAGCAGGAGACTGCAGCATGCCTCTTTACGTAATTGATAGAAGAAATAAATAAAAATCCATAAGGACAAAGAAAATATTCACCATACAACTTACTCTAGCACACATAGAGAACTGGGTATCCAACACTGGGAAGAAAGCACATCGTCTTCAATCACATGCAGGATGTGTTCAAATATCTGACAATAAACTGGGCCACAAAGAAATTATCCACAACTGTTAAAGGATTTACACCATACAGGATGCTGTGCGACCACAATGCTATTGCCTGGGCGTCTATAATTGAACATAACTGGGAAATAACAACCTGTTTGAACTTGAGGATTACTTTTGTAAATAACCTCTGAAACACAATGAATGGGCAAGAAAATTAGAAAGTATTCTGCAGAAAATAATAGTGAAGCACAGAAGGCATCTACTGCACAAAAGTAGGCATGAAAAATGATGAATTAGGTGTGCACTTCCAGGTTTTAGATAAAAACAACAAAACATAGGAAAGAGGTAGCGAAGATCATTCATGAAGAAGCATCTCTTAATGAAACGGAAAAGCAGCACACATAGAGAGAGGATCAAAAAAGCCAAGCCAAACACAGTTCAAAGTCCAGTAAATCATAAACCTGTGGTTGGATTAATAAAAGATAGAAAAGAAATATAACCATCATCAGGAACTTTAAAACTGAGCATCACCACTGAACGTGCAGACATTATGAAAAATATTGTGCCATATATTTGAAGGTTAGATCATACGAATGCTCAGAGATATAGAACTTACCAAATTGCAACTAGAACAGAAAATTTACGTCCAAAAACTATTCAAGATATGAAATTGGTAATTAAAGCCTTACAGAACAGGAAACCCCATGCTTAATAAATTTGTTCATAAATGTTACCAAACATTGAAGGAAGAAATAAATTCAATCCTCCATAAATCTATCAGAAAATTAAAAAGGGGTAAAGTTCCCAACTACTTTTGGAGGTAGCATAACTGCAATATCAAAACAGAACAAGGACAGTGCACAACTGGAAAATTTGCAGGCTAATCTTCATGAGTGTGGATATAGAAATCCTAAAAGGTAATCAGTGGAATGTATATTAAAAAGGTAATACATTGTGACCAAGTTTATTTAGTTCCAGAAATGCAAAGTTGGTTAAATATAGGAAAACCAATCAACTAATTCACCACATTAATGGAGAAATGGAGAAAAGTCTCCCAATCATTATGATTGATATAGAAAAGTTATTGAAAAACTGAACATTTTTCTCCACATCTTCTCCAACACTTACTATATCTTATCTTTTTGATACTAACCATTCTCACAGTTGTGAGATGATATCTCATTGTGGTTTTCATTTGCATTTCCCTAATGATGAGTGATGTTGAGCATCTTTTCATGTGTCTGTTGGCCATCTGTACATCTTCTTTGGAAAAATGTCTATTTATGTCTTCTGCCCATTTTTAATTGGATTCTTATTATTTTTTTGGTGTTGAGTGAGTTGTATACGTTCTTTAAATATTTTATATACTAACCGTTTATTGGATATGTCATTTGCAAATATCTTCTCCCATTTAGTAGGTTGCCTTTTAGTTTTGTTGATTGTTGGCTGTGCAGACACTTTTTATTTTTATATAGTTCCAATAGTTTATTTTTGCTTTTGTTTCCCTTGCCTCAGGAGACATATCTAGAAAAATGTTGCTACAGCCAATGTCAGAGTAATTACTGCCTGTGTTCTCTTGTAAAATTTTTAAGGTTTCAGGGCTCACATTTAGGTCTTTAATCCATTTTCAGTTTACTTTTTTGTATGGTGTAAAAAGTGGTCCAATTTGATTCTTTTGCATGTAGCTGACCAGTTTTCCCAACACCATTTGAAGAAACTGTCTTTTTCTTATTGCATAATTTTTGCCTCCTTTGTAAAAAAGTTGATTGACCATATAATCATGGGTTTATTTCTGGGTTCTCTACTCTGTTCAATGGATCTATGTATCTGTTTTCATGCCAATACCATACTCTTTTGATTACTACAGCTTTGTGATATATCTTGAAATCTGGGATTGTGATGCCCCAGCTTTTTTCCTCTTTTTAAGATTGCTTTGGCTATTTGGGGTCTTTTGTGGTTTCTAATTTTAGGGATTAATTATTAAAATTAGTTCCTAATTTTAGGAATCCTAATTTTAGGATTATTTGTTCTAGTTCTGTGAAAAATGCTGCTGGTATTTTTGTAGGCATTGCATTAAATGTGTAGATTGCTTTGGGTAGTATAGACCTTTTAACAATATTTGTTCTTCCGATCCATGAGCATAGAACGTCTTTCCATTTCTTTGTGTCCTCTTCCATTTCTTTCATCAGCGTTTTATAGTTTTCAGAGTGCAGGCCTTTCATCTCCTTGGTTAACTTTATTCCTAAGCATTTAATCATTTTTGGTGCAATTGTAAATGGGATTGTTTTCTTAGTTTCTCTTTCTGCTACTTCACTACTAGTGCATAGGAATGTAACAGATTTCTGTATTTTGGTTTTGTATCCTGCAACCTTACTGTATTTATTTATCAGTTCTAGTAGTAGATCTAAAAGACTATTGAAGAAATCATTCAAGGGGCTCCTGTGTGGCTCAGTCGGTTAAGCATCTGACTATGGCTCAGGTCATGATCTCACAGTTTGTGAGTTTGAGCCCCACCTTGGGATCTGTACTGACAGCTCAGAGCCTGGACCCTGCTTCAGATTCTGTATCTCCCTCTCTCTCTGCCCCTCCCCCTCCCCCCTCTCTCTTCTCTCTTCTCTCTCTCTCTGTCAAAAATAAATAAACATTTAAAAAATTCAAAAAAATCATTCAAGGAGCACTTGGGTGGCTCAGTTGGTTAAGTGTCAGACTTTTTTTTTTTAATGTTTATTTACTCTTGAGAGAGAGAGAGGGACAGAGGTGCAAGAGGGGAAGGGCAGAGAGAGGGGGAGACACAGAATCTGAAGCAGGCTCCGAGCTGTCAGCACAGAGCCCAACATGGGGCTCGAACTCATGGACTGTGAGATCATGACCCAAGCTAAAGTTGGACACTCAACTGACTGAGCCACCCAGGTGGCCAAGTGTCAGACTCTTGATCTCAGCTCACGTTTGCTCTCAGTGTCATGAGTTCCTGGTTCCGTGCTGTCAGTGAAGCCTGAAAGGAAAGAAAGAAAGAAAGAAAGAAAGAAAGAAAGAAAGAAAGAAAGAGAGAGAGGGAGGGAGGGAGGGAGGGAGGGAGGAAGGGAAGGAAGGAAGGAAGGAAGGAAGAGAAAGAAAAGAGAAAGAGGGAGGGGGGGAAAAGAAGAGAGAAAAATCATTCAAGGAACAGAGATGTGAATAGTATCTAGCTCATATAGTTGTTGTGAGTATTCAATGAGAGAAGAGTATCCGGCATTTGACACAATGCCTGACACACAAGACCTTCAGCTTGCGATCCTTTTGTTGTTGTCTTCTGTAACTACTATTACTGTTATTGTAGCTGATCCTCACAGTGTCTCAAATGGTATTATTACTATCCTCATGCTTTTATTATGAAGAAGCTAATGTTCAGAAAGGAGAAGTAACTGGCAAAACATGGAAAATGGCAGAGCCAGTGTTTGAGACCAGGGTTGTTTGTTTGTTTGTTTTTTAATGTTTATTTATTTTTGAGACAGAGAGAGACAGAGCATGAATGGGGGAGGGTCAGAGAGAGAGGGAGACACAGAATCTGAAACAGGCTCCAGGTTCTGAGCTGTCAGCACAGAGCCTGACGCGGGGCTTGAACTCACTGACCACGAGA
This sequence comes from Panthera onca, assembly GCF_046562875.1. NCBI lineage: Eukaryota > Metazoa > Chordata > Mammalia > Carnivora > Felidae > Panthera > Panthera onca. The sequence goes on along the minus strand of NC_138348.1, from coordinate 50,357,739 downwards.
TCATGACCTGAGCCAAAGTCGGCTGCTTAACCGACTGAGCCACCCAGGCGCCCCCCAGGGTTTTTTTTTTTTTTAACTCTTGTTGTGTGTTCCTGGTGTTTCCTCTTAAACCACGCTATCCCTTCAATCATATTTCACACATACGTAATTAGCAAAGATGAGAAATGTATACTTAATCTATGTTTGTGTTTTCTAGCTCATTAAACATTCTACTATATCCTTCAAACATGCTTTTGACAAGCATATAACAGCGGTATAGGTTCTTTTGTTTATATCTGCTTTTGTTGCCAGCCAAATCCATAGTAAGTAATATCTATTTCCACATGGTTTTGCCTTGGTATATCGCTGGAAATTTATACTTTCCCTCTTGCAATTTAAACTATCTATACATCAAACGTTTAGACACATTGTGGCGGATATGGAAATATGCTGCTCAGATCCCTCTCCAAGAATAGACTCACAGCCCAGGTGAATGCAGAGGTGGTGATTGACTGATACTTGCTCCTTCATGGTCAAACTCAGCTTCCAAGCCAAACCACACTCTTCTGGGAAAGGCCCCTGGTCAACAACTGAGCATGGGTCTTACTAATTCTGACCCACGCAGGATGCCTCTAATGGACAATCCAGAGCTCCCTGTTGGGTGTGCAGAAGACTTTTCCAGTCCTGGTTGGCAGTCAAAGGGCTTATCCAGCACAATCTTGTTTCAACCCTTTATCTTTCCCAGGTACTTTCCTTCCCTGGGGAGACCCCATCTCAGTGTCTGCTTGTCAGAGAACCCAACCAGTGCAGATGGTACTTAAAGAGTCAGTGAAAGCAGACAGTAAAATAGGGTTTGGAGACTGGCTCTTTACCACCTGGCTGGACTATAGATTCCATCCCTTCTGTTATGTGGAGTGTAGACATCTCCCAGCACAACAGGAAATTCAGTGATAAAAACTTTCAGAAATGATAACTTGGAATTATATAACTATGGAGGGAAATGTACTGGCTGGTGCAATGATTGAGGCACTGAAATGTAGGAGGGGATGGGAGATAATACATCAAAAGACAACAAAATTTTATAGTTGTTGTAAAATTTCTTTGACCCCCACAGGTAGATTACAAAAAAGCTGAGTGTGGTGAACAAACCATTGAAAACTAAGTGGGAGAGCTTTAGGGAAGGTGGGCAGGTGGAACTCTTCAGAGGTCGTCAAGATGGCCTGATCAGTTTGAATGAAAAAGCACACATCAGATTTTATGCTATGAAGATGAACTTCTTTGAGTTGTTGTCTTGCACTTTATCTTACTAAGCTAAGGACATCTCTACATCCCCACCATGTGTCACTTTACAAACATTTCTGTTTAGCTTAGAAACTGGGTGCAAGTTCCTACTAGGAATAAAAAAAAAAAATCCCACTCTGCTGCATAAAAGAAAATTTAGATAAAAGGCCATGAAGAAAGGACAGGGTTTTCAGAGGGAGAAAAAAATTAAGGACAGTTGGGACATGGGAGAAGTAAGGAAGGCCACCATAAGGAAAGGGAGGTCTGCAGGAAGATTAAGAATTAGTTGAAAAGTGGAGTGAGAAACATATCAGATGGAGACAAAGGCATGTTTCGACAATTTCAGCTCAGAGTGGGATCGCGACACCAAAAAATGGAAAGCAGACCTTGCACCAGAAATGTAGGTGAGTGAATGAATGTGGAAAAGGCAGAGTGCAGCATGAATGAGTAGAAAGCATAGGCAGAAAGTACCTGGGTGGCTCAACTGGTTAAGCGGCTGACTCCTGATATCTGCTCAGGTCATGATCCCACAGTTAGTGAGATCGAATCCTGTGTCAGGCTCTGTGCTGACAGCTCAGGGCCTGCTTAGGATTCTCTCTCTGCATGCCCCCTGCTTGTGCTGTCTCTGTCTCTGTCTCTGGGTCTCTCTGTCTCTCTGTCTCTCCCTCAAAATAAATTAATAAACTTTAAAAAAAGAAAAAAGAAAGAAAGCATAGCAGGCCCAGTTAAGCTGGGCTCCACACACCACACTAAAGGCTTTTTTATCCTGAATACATAGAAACCCATTGAAACGTTTTCAACAAGGAGAGACATCATAAGATTTACACTTTATTTTTTTAATGTTTATTTATTTTTGAGAGAGAGAGCTTGTGTGTGAGATAGTGGAGGAGACACAGAGAGAGAGGGAGACAGAGTATCTGAAGCTATGTCTGAGCTGTCAGCACAGAGCCTGATGTGGGACTCGAATTCACAAACCATGAGATCATGACCTGAGCCAAAGTTGAGTGCTTAACTGACTGAGCCACCCAGGCACCCCAAGATTTATCTTTTAAAGTTCCACTTTTTTCCTATCCATGTTGATTGTGGTTGACACCAGGAAAGCATGATTTCAAGGGTCAGTCCTACCAGCTGCCATGAGATTGAAGCTGGTACTGCCGAAGTGACTGCCATTTGGAGTAGAATTGCAACAAGGTCCTTTTGGACTGGCTATTTTTGTCAAAGTTAAAACCAAGTAGAGAATTGGCATGACTCTGAGACATCATCATATTATTCAATCAAACCTTGACCTTGCCAGTTCAACTTCTGTTTTTCACCTGGGATGAAGACTTGAAGCGTGGTGTGGCTTTCATGATATCTCAGAGTCAGTGATCTTCCAATAAGCTGTGAACTCCTTCAGGGCAGAGACCGTATAAACCCAGGGTAGTCCCATAAATGGTCACCTCTAACAAAAACTTATTGAATGAATGAATGAATGAATGAACAAAGGAAACAACAAAAAGTAAAAAGTGAATATTTGGCTTAGGAATTAGGCTTTCAGAGACTTTTTTTTTTTTCCTGAATGGCCTTATTTAGTCACTCCCCCTCAGGACTATGAAAAGGAAATTTCAGGACAAACTCTAATGAAAAAATTTCCAAGTGCATATTTAGTGCTCTACTGAAAAGATTATAAACATTCAAATAGCATTCAAACTGCTTTCAACCATTTGATGGTTGAAATTTCTTTTTGTGAAAATCCAATCGGTTTTGCATCTCTACTTCTTATTTCTGACGGAGGCAATATTTACAAAAAATTTGCTTTTCCCACAGCTGAATGGCAATGGGAATAGTGTTTTCCCCTTTATTACCATCCGTCGAACAGAAACTAACACAATAGGAGCTGATATAGAAGTGATATTGTTTCAATAAAGGGGTCCCTCTATTTATGACTAACAACATTAAAATAGCAAGTAACTGTCAAATGTTACAAGATGAGACATTGTTCTGGGGAAGATCAAACAGTTAGTGATTTGACTCACAACCATAGAAAATATGCCAAATAGTTTATCATTTAGTTTCCCACAATAAAAGAAATGAATCATCCTATGTTTATAAGCAAAGTGTCTGGGGCACTTTGGGCCAACCAAAGGAAATTTAACAAAAGTCTCTAAAAACAGTAGTCTGTAAGTGAAAAAAGATACTCAAGTATCAAGTGAGACTTCAGGGAAGTTTCTCTGTAGTTCTTTGCTCCCCACCATTGGGTGAAAATCTAGAAATATACCAAGGGAAATCCTGTTTTGAACAATAATCTGTGTGAGTCCATGATGTGGAACCAGTTTGATCACCCCAAAATAAATGTATCTTTTCTTACTCATTCACAGAACAGGTTTCACTCCAGGAATAAAAATCTCATCTACTCAGTTTCGTGAAGCCCTACAGTGCTTAGTGCAACAGAGTGGGCCTTCAGGTCAGTCTGAAAAGTTACAATGACTTTGAAAAGTACTTCTGCTTTTAATAGCTAGTAAAATTTATAAGCACACATGCTCTTTGTTACATCAGACCCACTTTGAAGAATCTGTCAGAAATAAAATATCAGTATGATTATATGGATGTATGGAATGAGATGTTTATTGAAGTTTTGTCTTAATGACAACAATCCGATAATGACCTAGATGATCGTAACAGAGGAACAGATTAACTGTTGTATTATATATTATATTAAAAAATGAATGACAATAACACACTACCAATATAGGGATCCCTAATATATTATTGACCTTGGAAAAATAACAAATTAAGCATGTTAATACTGAGTATATAGACTGGCCATTTATTATATTTAAACAGAGTTTAGTCAAGCAGCGGCCAAACAGCACATAGCTTCTCAACACAATCAGAATATGTGTGAATCCACCTTTCTTTGCCACAATTTCATCAAAGCTCTTTTCATCTCACTGTTTCTCAAGCTGTAGATCAGTGGATTCAACAGAGGTGTAAGAAGTGAGTAAGACAATGACATCACCTTCTTTGTTTCTGGGGAGTAGCCAGATTTGGGTTGGATATAAGTCATATTGGCTGTGCCATAGAAGAGGGTCACAGACGTGAGATGGGAGGCACAGGTGGAAAAGGCCTTTTGCCTCCCGGTGGCCGATGGCATCTTCAGAATGGCAAAGAGAATCCGAATATAAGACAAGAGAATCAACACAAAGGGGACCATGACAATCAAAATGGTGCCAGTGAATGCATAGATTTCAAACAGAAAGGTGTCTGCGCATGCAAGTTCTAGCACTGCTGGGGTTTCACAAGAGATGTGATTGATTTCATTGGGGCCACAGAAGGGAAAACTGAAAACCCATGTGGTCTGCACGGTAGCCACCATGATCCCTGAGACCCATGAGAACATTACTAATTTCATGAAAACCCTTTTGTTCATAATCATTGGGTAGCTCAGAGGATGGCAGATTGCAGCAAATCGGTCATAAGCCATCGCCCCCAGGAGAAAACATTCAGTCCCACCAAAAAAAAGAATAAAATACATCTGTGCAAAACAGCTCACAAATGAAATTGACGTTTTCTCAGTGGAGAGGACCACCAGCATTTCAGGCATAATGACTGCACTGAAACTCACATCCACCACAGACAGGTTCTGCAGGAACAGGTACATGGGAACATGGAGGCTCTGTTCCAGGGAGATGATGACTATAATGATGGCATTTCCCATCAGAGTCCCAAGGTAAACAACCAAGAAAACCCCAAAGAGCTGCTCTTGGAGTTCAGGAAAGTTAGAAAAGCCCAAGAGGATGAATTCAACCACAGAGCTTTGATTTTGCCTTTTCATTTCAGTGGTGGAGAGTATATTATTTTTGTGGACATATGTATATAAATTATGAAGTCACAGTCCAAAAGCTGAGAGTTTTAGTCTGAAATTATTGGCAGAAGATGTAATCGTGAGTTCATTTTGACAGATCTTCAAGTTGGCAAATCTTGAGAATAGCCAATATATTAGAATAGTGAATCTTTCAAATACAAATGAAATGAGGAATTTTGTCTCAGAAATATTCCTTTCAGTTTATGAAAAGCAAGTGTTCTCTGGCAGCTTTTTTGTTAGGTTGAAAATAAATCCCATTCTTAAAACTTGTAATCCATTGTCCATGATATTCATGTATGCATTTCTGTTCTTTCCAATTGTATATTTACATGTGATTTTTCCAATAAAGTGTTTGAAATAAATAACAAAAAAAGACACAAGTTTATAACTATTAATTCAAAATTAAAACAAATTTTGATGAATATTTATTACAAATGCCAAAATTCAAAATACATTTCTCTTGCTTTGTTAAAAATGAAATACATGAGGGCCACCTGGGTGGCTCAGTCAGTTGAATGTCTGATCCTTGGTTTTGGCTCAGGTCATGATCTCACAGTTCATGGGATTGAGCCCTGGGTCAGCCTCCACGCTGACAACATGAAGCCTGCTTGGTAGTCTCTCTCTCCCTCTCTCTCTCTTCTCTCTGCCCTTCCTCTGCTCAAGCTCATTCTCTCTCTCTCTCTCTCAAAAATAAATAAAGTTTAAAATTAAAAAAATGAAATACATGAATAATATACCCAAACAAGCAGAGAAACACTCAAAAGGGATTGAATTTTAGATGCACTTATCTCAACTGAACATAAGTAAATTGTTTCAAGCATATTGATTTCTGGTTAGAATGGGACTAATTATATTGAAATACATCTAAATGGGAAATTTTAGAGGTCAGTTCTCCACCGTCCATCCTTGTGACCATAAAGTGGCTTTGGGGGCTATATAAAATTCCATTTTTAGTTATTCTGATCCTGTGATTTAGCCTCTCTTTCTCTCTCTCTTTCTCTCTCTCTCCCCCTCCCTCTCCCTCCTTCTCTCCCTCTCCCCCCACCACACACACACTGTTAGCAAGTTCATTTAACCATTAACAATTTAATAAACATATCATTGATTGCATATCTATCATGTGGGAGCCTGTGTACCCTCAAAGATACATTTGTGACATAAATTCAACAGAGAGGTCTTTCCTGGCTACACAACACAAAATAGCAGCCCCTATCCCCTACTCCAGCACCCTGTGACTTCCATCTCCCTGGTTTATATTTTGCCATAACACTCATCACCAGCTGAAATAACACATAGTATTTGGACTTTTGCTTATTATCTAACTCCCCCTTCTGGCATGTAAGCTCCAGAAAGACAGAAACTTTGTTTTGTTCTATTCTTTCCTGTGTTCTCAGTGCCCGGAACAGATAATAAATGATATAATAAATGCAACACCAACATTTGTTGAATATATCAAAGAATAAATATTAAAATTTAGAAACCTGGACTCTGCCTTCAAGGAATATAGTGTCTGAAGGAAAAATAAGTCAAGGGAATAGAGAGACCCTGCAGACCCTATAGGGGTCCTAACTCTGCTACTACCTCCAAGATGAGTCTTTGACTCTTCCTGTACTCAGGTTCACTCATGTGGTTTGCAGCAGGAAGGTAGCCCTGGACCTGACATGAGTGTTTCTCTGATTTGTTCACAGAAAACTGCATGCTTCTCCTCCATTCAGATGAGGACAGAGCTGAAGGGAAGGTAGAAAAGTGGGTGGGCACCTAGAAGGCATATATGCTGCCTGAGTCCTTTGGGCCCACCAGTCCCAGGCCCAGCTGACCATCTTCCTCCCAGGAAGCACCTCACTTCTCCCCCTTGTCCTGGGGCAGGAGAAGTGAGCACCTCTTGGCAGAGAAGGAGCACCTCACTTCTCCCCCTTGTCCTCCCCAGTCACCCAAACCAATGTCCCCAGCATCCTATTTATTGTCAAGCCTACAGTGAGGTCTTTAAAATCTGGAGTCCCTCTGGCCTCAGCAAGTTCATTCCCCCCCCGCCCCAACACAGCTTCAATTCATGGCCTCTTTTCTTTGCCTGCCCCTCTCCACCCTACCCCCATCATTAAATAGTCTCCTAACTGGCTTCTCCACATTTTGTGACTTCTCTTCCAATCTATCCTTCATACCTCTGACAAAATAATATCATCCACCCTTCCAGTACCTTCAGAGTCTCCTCTCATTGGTAAAATAAAATGCTCACTTCTCAAGCTGGCACTTAAGGGGAACTAGATGGAAACAAGTGCTCTAGAAATTTTAAAAGGGAAAAAGTACTTTGGAATGGCAAGAGGAAGTAAACAACCATAATCACAGGATGTCATGGGTGGAAGGGCCAGGAAGTGGAAGGAGGAAGGCAGAAAGAGGCAGGCTGACTTCCTCGAATCAAAGGTACTCGATGACATACATCTCAGTACTAGAATGAGGGCCTCCTGGCCTTGAAGGGGGTGCTTTGAAAACGAGCAGACTTTCACTGTGGGACAAGATGAAGACAGAAGGATAGAAGGACAAGCAAGCTGAGGATATATACTGTTTTCTTGACCTCAGATCATTAAAACATTAACAGATAGTAGAAGGCAAGTTGATTTACAGAGTTTAACTCTGTATTGATAAATCGAATGCCATATGTATTAACCTCAATAATTACATATTGGATATCAAAAAATCTCCTAAAATTAGTAGACTTTGCAGAAAAAAACCATGTAAGTACCTTTTCTAGTAGATAAAAAATACATATATTAAGCACCGAGTATATAAAACCAATAAGTTTTAAAATATGAAAATTTAGAGAATCTTGAAAGAAAAAGAAAGAAAGAAGAAAGAGAGAAGGAAGGAAGGAAGGAAGGAAAAGGGAGGAAAGAAAGGGAGGAAAGAAAGAAAAAAAGAAAGAGAAAAAGAAAAGAAAAAAAGGAGAGGAAAAAGGATAAAAGGAACAAATGAACAAATGAACCTGAATTCTCCCTCCATCTTTTCCCCTTCACAAGAGTTACCCTAATGCTAACCTGACTGATTCAATGACATGTCCTTTCAACTCCACTGTTAACTTTCTGTATGACCCTGGGCAAATCACTCCTTTCTCAGGATTTCATCTTTGTGCATGACTGGCCTTATTTCTGACCACCTCCAACCCCAGCTACATAGCTCTATGAATTGATGATTAGTGCAATAAAACTACTTAAAGCTCTAATTATTGCCCAGAGTTTTATGTGACTATGAAAGGCAGAGTAGTTGACATTCTCACCTGAGCACTGGTAAGCATCTCCAATTATCAGTGAGAAGAACTATAAATGGCAAACCCACTAACAAGTACATAAACAGAATCTTCAGTTCCTTTCCTATGGACTGGTTCTGACTTTCATCCCATTTAATCAGATGTTTCACCTCTTCAGTAAAAAAAAAAAAAAAAAAAAAAACAACCAAAAAAAAAAAAACCTCTCCCATAAATACAACTCAGTGATTGAATGCACTGATTTTATAATATTATATGGGCATTAAATGTTTGCCCTTTGAGAGCCCTTCTCTGGAGAACTTATAATCAATTTATATAGACTTTCCCCTATGGACATAAAAATCTCAGCTATATAAACTTGAAACAACACTCCTTCAGAGCCCTATAGGGAAAAACATCTCTTCACTCCAGACCCAATTCCACCAGGACCTCCCCCCCCCCATTAAAGAATGAAAGCAGAGGCTGAGTGAATGTTACTAAACAGGTTGAGGAAGAGAGGAAGGGATGGAGCTATGAACAAAGGCAAGGTTATCTAGACTTATTGCATGGGATGGACAATATCTGCAGTGATCGGAAAACACATTAAGACAAGTAGGTTGAAGTTACTGTGTGGAAAGCCTGGATATCATTACCAAAATTTTAAATATATTTCCAGTAGAAGTATGAAAACACTGAAATTGGGGGTTGGGGGGATAGTCATTCAGGTTACTTTATAGTTGGTGCTTTTTAACTTGAAGAGAAAACATCTAGACTAGCTGTATGACTGAGAAAATATGTAACTTCTCTGGCCCTATTACTTTTCTGCTGAAATTAAGATACTGTTATTAATCTCACAAGGTATGTATAAGAACCTAGGGTCTCAGAGTTCAGCCTACAGCAATGAGACCATTGGCTCAGTCTCAGCAAAATGTAGGGATGAATGAATCCTCAGGCTTGACTTTATCCTACACTCAGATGAGGTGAACAGAATCTGGGTTCCCTTTCTCTGTTTCTCATCTCTGCTTTCCTAGGGTAGGTTCCATTCTCAAGGAGGCTCTCCCCTCTGAGAGACAACAAGGCTGCCAATACAGAGATACATCCTCTCCAATCTGTGTCCCATGGGAAACATACCAGTTATTCTGTGGGGAAAGGCTTTCATTCACAAAAACCAATCCAAGAACCCCCCCCCCCCACCCCATATCATTCACTGTAGTAGGATTACATGAGAGACCATGAACCAGACAATGTGACTAATGAGGGTGGAAAATGCTGCCAAATAGGCACTTTATGGTCCCTACCCCATAGCTGAGGATAGCATCTACCCCAAGTGTACACACCTGAAAAAGTTTAATGAAAAAATTCCCCAGGAGAAATAAAGATATTGTTGGTAGAGGAAGGAGGCCAATGAGTGATGGTGAGCCAATGCTCAAATGCCCCTATACATATGCAAAGGCACACTGTCTCAATGCAACTATTGCATGAATACAAAGAAACCCAATCAATTTCATTTGTTGTTGGGGTTGTGTGTGTGTGTGTGTGTGTGTGTGTGTGCATGCACACACGTGCTTTGCAAGACAGGCTGGAAGGAAGTATAAATAGGATGGAATGGATGAGTAAAACAAGAAATATTGCAGAGGATGAATTGAGTGTCCTGAAGGACATGGATGTTGTGGGTGAAGAAGATAAGATTTCAAATCTTGATGAAGGAAGGATAGAAAATAACTAGAAACAGGGCAAGAGAAGTCTATAAATGAATTACTTCAAAGAGTTCACACATTTTGTGGTCTAGTTCCCAAGTCTAGGAGTGAAGGGGAAAAGATTATTTAAATAAAGTCAAAGGGTGAATAGTTACACATCCTACTAATGAAGGCGCCTTTTTGAGATTAACCATCCTTTCTCTCAGCAGGCTGAGTCTGACAGTATGGATGCCCCAGTCACCGTCTCCATGGTAAAAAAAATCTACTGTGCTGCACCAGTTTGCATTCCTACCAATAGTGAGTGCAAAATGCCACTCTGGGAAAAAGTATGGAGGTTTCTCAAAAAATTAAAAATTAAAAATAGAACTACTCTATGGCCCAGCAATTGTACCACTAGGTATTTATCCAAAAAATACAAAAGTGCTGATTCAAAGAGGCACATGCACCCCAATGTTTATAGCAGCACTATCAACAATAGATAAATTATGGAAAGAGCCCAAATTCCCATCAACTGATGGATGGATTAAGAAGATGTAGTATACATATATAATAGAATACTACTAGGCAATAAAAAAGAATGAAATTTTGCCATTTGCAACAATGTAGATGGAACTGGAAGGTATTATGTTAAGCAAAATAAGTTAGAGAAAGACAGATATCATATGATTTCACTCATGTGGAATTTGAGAAACTCAACAGATGAATATAGGGAAAAGGAAGGAAAAATAAGGTAAAAGCAAAGAGGGAGGCAAACCAGAAAAGACTCTTAAATACAGAGAACAATATACAGCCAAGAATCTTTTATCCAGCAAGGCTGTCATTCTGAATACAAGGAGAGATAAAGACTCCCAGACAAACAAAAACTGAAGAAGTTCTTGACCACTAAACCAGCCCTGCAATAGATCCTAAGGGGGACTCTGTGAGTAGAATGCTGCAAAGACTACAAAGGATCAGAGACATCACCTACAGCATGAAACCTACAGATAACACAATTACACTAAATCCATATCTTTCAAAAATAATTCTGAATGTAAATGGACTAAATGCCCCAATCAAAAGACATAGGGTATCAGAATGGATTAAAAAAAAAAAGACCCATCTATATACTGTCTATAAAAGACTCATTTTATTAAAATTTTTTTTTAATGTTTATTTATTTTTGAAAGAGAGCACAAGCATAGGGGCAGAGAGAGGGGATCTGAAGCAGGATCTGAAGCAGGTTCCAGGCTCCAAGCTATCAGCACAGAGCCCTACATGGGGCTCAAACTCATGAGCCACAAGATCATGACCTGAGCCAAAGATGGATGTTCAACCAACTGAGACACCCAGACACCCCAAAAGACTCATTTTAGACCTGAGAATGCCTTCAGATTGAAAGTGAGGGGTTGGAGAACCATCTATCATGCTACTGGAAGTCAAAAGAAAGCTAGAGTAGCCATACTTATATGAGACAAACTCGATTTTAAACTAAAGACCGTAACAAGAGATGAAGAAGGGCATTATATCATAATTATGGGGTCTATACATCAAGAAGAGCTAACAATTGTAAATGTTTATGCCCCCAACTTGAAACAACCCAAATATAGAAATCATTTAGTCACAAACATAAGCAATCTTACTGATAAGAATACAGTAATTGCAGGGGACTTTAATACTCCACTTACAACAATGGACAGATCATCTAGGCAGAAAATCAATAAAGAAACAAAGGTCTTGAATATTACACTGGACTTGATGGACTTGACAGATATATTCAGAACTTTTCATCCTTAAGTGGCAGAATACACATTCTTCTCAAGTGCACATGGAACATTCTCCAAGATGGATCACGTACTGTGTCACAAAACAGCCCTCTATAAATATAAAAGAATTGAAATCATAACATTCATATTTTCAGGTCACAACGATATGAAACTTGAAATCAACCACAAGAAAAAATTTGGCAAACCTCCAAACGCATGGAAGATAAAGAACATCCTACTAAAGAATGAATGGGTCAACCAAAGAATAAATTTTAAAAATATATAAATGGAAGCAAATGAAAATGAAAACATGATAGTCCAAACCCTTGGGATGCAGCAAAGGTCGTCCTAAGAAGCAAATACATTGCAATCCAGGTCTATCTCAAGAAACAAGAAAAATCCCAAATACAAAACCTGACCTCACACATAAAGGAACTAGAAGCAGAGCAGCAAAGAAACCCCAAAGCCAGCAGAAGAGAAATAATAAAGATTAGAACAGAAATTAGCAATATAGAATCCAAAAACAAAACAAAACAAAACAAAAAAACCAGTAGAACAGATCAATGAATCTAAGAGCTGATTTTTGAAAGAAGAAACAAAATTAATAACCCCCTAGCCAGACTTCTCAAAAAGAAAAGAGAGAGAATCTAAATAGATAAAATCACAAATGAAAGAGGAGAGCTCACAACCAACACCACAGGAATACAAACAATTATTAGAGAATAATGAAACTATGAAAAATTATGTGCCAACAGTCTGGACAACCTGGAAGAAATGGAAAAATTTCTAGACACCCGTGCACTATCAAAACTCAAAGGAAAGAAATGGAACGTTTGAACAGACCCATACCCAGCGAAGAAATGGAATCAGTTGCCAAACATCTCCCAACAAATAAGAGTCCTGGGGCAAATGGCTTCCCAGGGGAGTTCTACCAGACATTTAAAGCAAAATTAATACCTATCCTTCTCAAGCTGTTCCAAAAAATAGAAATGGAAGTAAAGCTTCTGGACTCTATAAAGCCAGCATTACCTTCATTCCCAAATCAGACAGAGATCCCACTAAAAAGAATTACAGGCCAATATCCCTGATGAAAATGGATGCAAAAATTCTCAACAACATACTAGAAAATTGAATTCAACAGTATATTAAAAGAATTATTCACCATGATCAAGTGGGATTCATTCCTGGGCTGCAGGGCTGGTTCAGTATTCACAAATCAATCAATGTGATGCATCACATTAATAGAAGAAAGGATAAGAACCACATGATCTTGTCAAAAGATACAGAAAAAGCATTTGACAAAATATAGCATCTTTCTTTAAAAAACCTTCAAGAAAGTCAGCATAGAAGGAACATACTTTAACATCATAAAAACCATATATGAAAAGCCTACAGCTAATATCATCCTCAATGGGAAAAACTGAGAGCTTTCTCCCTGAGATCAAGAACAGGACAGGAATGTCCACTCTCACCACTGTTGTTTAACATAGTGTTGGAAGTCCTAGCCTCAGCAATCAGACAACAAAATGAAATAAAAGGCATCCAAATTGGCAAAGAAAAAGTCAAACTTTCACTCTTCACAGATGGCATGATACTCTACATGGAAAACCCGAAAGACTCCACCAAAAAGCTGCTAGAACTGATAACATGAATTCAGCAAAGTTTCAGGATAAAAAATCAATGTACAGAAATTGGTTGCATTTCTATACACCAATATGAAGCAACAGAAAGAGAAAGCAAGAAATTGATCCCATTTACAATTGCAACAAGAACCATAAAAAACCGAGGAATAAACCTAACCAAAGAGGTAAAAGATCTGTATGCTGAAAACTATAGAAAACCTATGAAAGAAGTTGAAGAAGACACAAAGAAATGGAAAAACGTTCCACTCCAATGGATTGGAAGAACAAATATTGTTAAAATGTCAATTCTACCCAAAGCAATCTACACATTCAATGCAATCCCAATCAAAATGGCACTGGCATTTTTCTCAGAGCTAGAACAAACAATCCTAAAATTTGTATGGAACCACCAAAGACCCTGAATAGCCAAAGTAATGCTGAAAAAGAAAACCAAAGTGGGAGGCATCACAATCCCAGACTTTCGTCTTCACTATAAAGCTGTAATCAAGACAATGTGGTATTGGCACAAAAACAGACACATAGACCAAAGGAATAGAATAGAGAACCCAGAATTGGACCCACAAAAGTATGGCCAACTAACCTTTGACAAAGCCGGAAAGAATATCCAATGGGGAAAAAAGACATACTCTTTAGCAAATGGTGCTGGGAGAACTGGACAACATGCAGAAGAATGAACCTGGACCACTTTCTTACACAATACACAAAAATAAATTCAAAATGGGTAAGAGACCTAAATGTGAGACAGGAAACCATCAAAACCCTGGAGGATAAAACAGGCAACCACCTCTTTGATCTCAGCTGCAGCAACTTATTACTTAACACGTCTCTGAAGGCAAGAGAAATAAAAGCAAAGGTGAACTATTGGGACCTCATCCAGATAAAAAGCTTCTGCACAGCAAAGGAAACAATCAACAAAACTAAAAGGCAACCAACAGAATGGGAAAAGATATGTGCAAATGACATATCAGATAAAAAGTATTCAAAATATATTTTAAAAACTTACTAAACTCAATACTCTAAAAATAAATAATCCAGTGAAGAAATGGGCAGAAAACATTAATAGACACTTTTCCAAAGAAAACACCCAGATTGCCAACAGACACATGAAAAGGTGCTCAACATCGCTCATCATCAGGGAAATACAAATCAAAACCGCATTGAGATACCACCTCACAGGTCAGAGTGGCTAACGTTAACAACTCAGGAAACAACAGATGTTGGTGAGGATGTGGAGAAAGGGGAACCCTCTTGCACTATTAGTGGGAATGCAAACTGGTGCAGCCACTCTGGAGAACAGTGTGGAGTTTCCTCAAAAAATTAAAAATAGAACTACCCTACAACCCAGCAATAGCGCTACTAGGAATTTATCCAAAGGATACGGGAGTGCTGATTCATAGGGGCACATATACCCCAATGTTTATAGCAGCACTTTCAACAATAGCCAAATTACAGAAAGAGCCCAAATGTCCATAACTGGTGAATGAATAAAGAAGATGTGGTTTAGATATACAATTGAATACTACTTGGCAATAAGAATGAAATCTTGCCATTTGCAACAACGTGGGCAGAACTGAGGAGTACTATGCTAAGTGAAATAAGTCAGCCAGAGCAATACAGGTATCATATGTTTTCACTCATATGGAACTTGAGAAACTTAACAGAAGACCATGGAGGAAGGGAAGGGGAAAAATAGTTTGAAACAGAGGGAAGCAAACCGTAAGACTCTTGAATATGGAGAACAAACTGAGGGTTGATGGGGGCATGAGGGAGAGGGAAAAATGGGTGATGGGCATTAAGGAGAGCACTTGTTGGGATGAGCACTGGTGTTAAATTTAAACAATGAATCATGGGAATCTACTCCTGAAGCCAAGAGCACCCTGTATACACTATATGTTAACTAACTTGACAATAAATTATATTTTTAAAAAATCAACACTGAATAGAAGCAAATCAGAACAGGGAAACAATAAAATTAAATTTAAAATAAATTTATCTTTAACCACCTTTACTGGGGCACATGGGTGGCTCAGTCAGTTGAGCGTCTGCTCAGGTCATGATCTCAGGGTCGTGGGATGGAGCCCTGCATCGGTCTCCACACCGAGTGTGGAACCTGCTTGGGATTCTCTCTCCCTCTCTCTCTGCCCCCACCACTTGCACATGCTCTCTCTAAAATAAATTAAAAAAAATACAGAGAACAAACTGAGGGTTGATGGGAGGGGAGGTTAAATGGGTGACAGGCATTAAGGAGGGCACTTACATGTCATATGTAAGTGTCATATGTAAGTGCCCTGGGTGTGATATGTAAGTGATCAATCACTGGGTGATTACACTGTATGTTAACTAAATTGGAAAAAAAAAATCCATTGGGGGCTAAAAGTGGGGAATGGGCAGTGTGAAACATAAAGATTATCATCTTTCTGAGTCTGTTATGAACTCAGAAGGGTGTTTTGCTTTGTTTTGTTGTTTTGATTTGTTGTTTTGTGTGGTGTTTGGAGGGGTTGTTTGCGGGGTAGATTATTTTGGTTTGTTTGTTTTGTGTGTCTGTGTGTGCGTGTGTGTGTGTGGAGGGAGTTGCATTTCTGCCAATGTTCCAAAAAGGGAAAAGGAAATTCTAACTTGTCTAAGAAGGCATAGTCAATGACAACAGTGACAAAAATGGATTTGCACATTGATCCAATCTCAAAATTGCCACATATTTGCTAAAATAAATTCAGTCTTTCCCTGGCAAATGTTCTCCAAATATTCCCAAGAATATTCACATTTTTAACTTGCTATAGGAACCCCACCAGTTTGTGGGTTCTACAAAAAAATGTGGGTTTCATTTTAAGAATCCCAGAGATGGGGAGAAATATGGTAAAAATTTCAAGACTATTTGGAGCTATAGCAGCTGATATATTACTTCATGTGGCTTATGGCTGCTGCCTGCTCCCCCACCACCCTCCTCCACTAAGGGTTGCCAGATTGAACAAATAAAAATATATAATGCTCAGTTAAGTTTGAATTTCAGATAAACAAGTAAACTTTTAGTATAAGTGTGTCCCACGCAAAAAAAAAAAAATATATATATATATAGTTTATCTGAAATTCAAATGTAACTGGGCATCTTGTATTTTGTCTCACTACCTTCCTCCTCCTGCCACTCTTGAACCCCACCCCTTCAGAGGGGGTCCCCATGGCTGTTCCCTAGGGACAGAGCTCTTCCCTTTGACCACAGCCTTCTCTTTCCCATGGTTGGCACCTCCCACTCCCCAGAGGGAGGCTAAGTAAGCACCAGGTAAGGCCAGCCCCTCTCTGTACCTGGAATCACTCCTCCCTTTGACCATCAAGTCCTGAAGCCCAGTGGACCCTTTCTTTCAGACTTCTATCCACAGGGATTTCATTGCATCTCCCTCTTACACAGCCCCCTCAGGGAATCCCAGACCATCAGACACACTTGTATTTGTGTAAAGTCTGTGTGACATATTGTTCTGCCTGTTCAGAATCCTTCCCTTTGGGGAGCTACTCTCCCATTCCATGCATTTCAGGAAGTTCTGATTCTTTCTTACTTAGCCATGGGGGTGTGGCCTAGACCATGAGACTTAGGGCTATCCAGTCAGAGAAGTTCATCTTCCAGACCACAGTGATTGTTCAAGGCTTGGTACATATCTAGGGTCAGGTCAGAAACCTCTTCCAACTTCTCTGCTAGACCTGTTGGTAAAGACAATTCTGTTCCTTTAGGGTCATTGACTGTAAGGATGGTTTAAGCAGACCATAAGAGAAATGGCTCTTATGGCCATTTTCTCTGACATGTAAGAGCCACTCTCTGAAATGAGAAGAAAGGGTGACTATAAAAAGAGCAACAGACAAGAGAGAGAGTGAAACCTTGATGTTGTTGTTTAAAAAGAGCCTGACAGGGGTGCCTGGGTGGCTCAGTCGGTTGAGCGTCCAACTTCAGCTCAGGTCACGATCTCACGGTTCGTGAGTTCAAGCCCCGAGTCGGGCTCTGGGCTGATGGCTCAGAGCCTGGAGCCTGCTTCCGATCCTGTGTCTCCTTCTCTCTCTGCCCCTCCCCCATTCATGCTCTGTATCAAAAATAAATAAACATTAAAAAAATTTTTTTTAAAATAAATAAATAAATAAAAAGAGCCTGACATACCTAAAACTAGAAATCATTACTTTTTAAAAAGTAAATACAGTGGGTCATTTAATTTTTGCTTAAGCTAGTTTGGATTGAACGTGAATCCTAATATGTTTAAACCTCAGTGGTTTTTAGATCCATGTTTTTTGAAGCAGGCCTCCTAGGCCCCATGAAAATCCAGCAGTGTAGCTAAGCACCTGTTTCATTGTGCCCAAATTCTGTATGACATTCGGGAGTTGGTCTCTGTGAACATCTAAGCTCTGTAGGGGACAACACAGCCTTTCTCACTGGATGCCAACCAGCCTCTGTAGGAACGTAGTACAAATTACTCTTCAAATAAGTATATGCACACGCATAAGGTTTGTTACATGTACCCTGAATCTAGGTGTTCAATATGCAATCTATCTAATTATCAAATGTGGAGCCACCAACCTTCCTGTGTGAAAAAGAATTAATAATAATTAGTGTTATGATGTCCCAATTGACCATCCAAGGCTGAGTTCCCTTGGATTCAGACGTCTGGGCATGTCCAGCAGATTACTGGAATTGGTACACATGGAATCAATTTGTGAGGAGTCATGACAGTAATAAAAATGTGTAAAAAGCAAAACGAGGGGTATCTATAACCTTTCTGTGGGGCACTGAGGGTCCAAAGCAGCGCCGACATTCTCAGCTGTGCTGACACCAGCAGCAACAGCTGGGGTGGGGATAGGTTTGCAGTGCTTAGGCACAAGGTCCTCAGGGGCCTCTACACTGTTGACTGAGGTATGGGAACTAAGAGATGTCTTTGAGGAACCCCAGAAATTGATAGGGCCCCTAACTGAACTTTAATTTCCTCATCTAAGAAATGAGTCACGAACTACATCTGGAATTCCTTTGATTCTTCTTCTTTTCTATACAGAGGGAGCCAAAGAAGAAAAAGAGATTATGAGTTACCGCTTAGAACTGACTGGTCTTTACAAAAATAAAAGGGAGGTAATGGCACCAATGAGGACAAGTGACATGGTATTAGTACAAAGCTAAGTCAAGTCACAGTAGACCTTCCAAGACCAAAGATCTGTAACAAGATATGGCTTATTTCCAACATGGAAACTCTAGAAGTTTCTAGAAAGATGGGGAGCTACTATCTAAGCAGCAATTGATCACAAGTACAAAGTCAAAGGGATATTCCAGTATGACACAGTACACTATTTCCTTTAAATGTTGATATGAGGGGCGCCTGGGTGGCGCAGTCGGTTGGGCGTCCGACTTCAGCCAGGTCACGATCTCGCGGTCCGTGAGTTCGAGCCCCGCGTCAGGCTCTGGGCTGATGGCTCAGAGCCTGGAGCCTGTTTCCGATTCTGTGTCTCCCTCTCTCTCTGCCCCTCCCCCGTTCATGCTCTGTCTCTCTCTGTCCCAAAAATAAATAAATGTTGAAAAAATAAATAAATGTTGATATGATATGTTTCACATTATCCCATTTTATAGAATAAGCACAATCCATAGTTTATTATATTTAGAAGTTTATTTTATACAAAGAGTCAAATCACATGTTTGGTGACTGACATTGACACATAAGAGGGGTTACTGAAACTCTACGGTATAGGAGGTTATAAACAGCCTCTAGGAGGAGGGGATTTTAAATAACTGATTTTGAGCCATTGATGGTAAATGTGGTTGTTCCTGGGAACTCATTCCACATGGACTTTCCCCACATCTTATGTTCCAAGTTTTCTGATCCCCTATTATCCAATGTTATTTTCGATTTGTTCCTCTGCTTTTCCACTCCTAGTACCCATTAGTGTAATCTCTCATCTGTCCATTCCTTTTTACACCCTGTCTTCCCCTATCCTCCGGTCCCTACCCCCACCACCTTCCCAACCCTTCAGTTCTATCTGCTTCCCAGATAAATGCTGCTCCTACCCGCCACATCGTTCATTCCTCTGCCTCTCTGCCTTTTCCATTAGAAGACTTCTCTTGAGCCTTTGCTATATTATTGTCACAAGGACATTTTTGCTTTTCTTTCCATCCATTGCTCAAGCTGGTTTTGACAGAAAATGAGTTCTTGCCATGGGATTTCTTTTTATTTGAATGTTCCATCTTAAACGATACATCGCTCATCTGAACGCCCTTTACCAGATTCTTTATTTTAGACTTATACAGAGATAATTCCAAATCCCAGGCCCTGTTACATTTTATAGATTCCATTTTTTCTTTAAAATTCTTCAGATCCTGCTGTACCGAGGGAGAAATTTTGAGGGAGAACTTTAGCTCAAAGTTCGAGGAGGTCTCTTTTCTCGATATGTCCAATAAAAACCATGTACTGAGGGTCATCTCCTCGTTCCCTGCCTGCCCCTCTTCATCCAGAAGGCTGTTTACTTTTCTGTGGGACTCTTTCCCCAGCTGACTCTGGTCCTCTTTCACCAGGTAGGACATGGCATAAAAAAATTCCTGGAAACTAATGTGGCGGAAGGTATAGAACTTCTTGATGTCAAATCCCTCTTGGTAATCCATGCTGCTCAGGAAAGCATCAAGCCTGGTCCCATCTAAATTGTACTTCCTGAGGTCAGCTTCTTCAAACATGAACCTCTGGTGCTGGATCCCCTCAGCTGCTAAGGAGCACAGACCCATCAGGACCCTGTGCCGGGTAAGCTCAGAGCCGCCTCCGTTGTCACTGGGCGGCAGGAAGGTAGAGACATAGGCCATGAAGATGTCTGTGCCATTACTGGGAGTCTCTGAGATCTCCCTGCCCTTCTCCATCTGCTCCTTCAACCAGGAGCAGACCACCCAACAGATGCCTGGAATCTGACATGATTTGTAGAGAATATCATTCCCTTGTACAATGTCAAAGGCATTTCTGGCTTGCTCCTCATCCGTGAAATAGGAGCTGAAATACTTCCTCCTCTCATCCTCAGAAAAGCCTAGGATGTGAATATGATGCGACTGTTTCAGCAAGGGCTTCAGATTCGGCAAAGCCAGGGGCCGGGTGGTGATAAGAAGTGAAGACGTGGAAAGCATCTCTCTCCTAATTAGACGGTGCAGGATTTCCCCCATGGGGCACGGACTCAGCCTCTTCAAGCCCTTTGCAAAGGGCCTCTGCAGCTCATCAAAGCCGTCCAGGATGAACAGCAGCCGCTCTGGCTCCCTCAACATCTCATCCACAGGTGCCTGGTTGTCCCCACAACACCACAAGAGGAGCTGGTTCAGTCTGCCCTCCTGCAACAGGACCACTTCTCTGCAGCTGACATAAAAGACATAATCAAACCGGCCTTGGTAAAGCGTGCCAGTGGCCCAGTCCAGCACCATTTTTCTGGCCAGTGTTGTCTTTCCAGTGCCAGCAGACCCCTGTAGTACCACTGTGGGCAGGGCTTGGTAAGGCCTTTCTCCTGGATCAAACAGAGCCTGCAGCGACACGGAGTCCAGCTCTTGCTCCAGAACGGGGAGGGCAGACGATTCTGGGCTCTCCTGGCTAGGCCTGGCCACGAGGAGCAGCTGGCTGTGGCTGCCGCAGGGTCCCCCCTCTTGCCTCTCCTCCAGGCCGCGCACATGCTCTCGGTATATTTCTCTGTAATCTGAGCCAGACACATGGGGTGTTAGCGGGTGACATGGAGATAAAGAAGGACCAAGAGGGCCGTTCACACTCTAGATCCTGATCTCTAGTTTCATTTTGTATGCTAACTTCTATCTTCCTGAAGTTTATACTTCCAGCCACAAGGACAGTGACTGCTACAGATGTGTATGTGTGTGTATCTGCACACATTTACATGCCTGGTGTGCATGTGTACACCCATATGAGTGTGCAAGGGTGTGTTTTGTGTGTGTGGGTATCTGTGGAGTATGAGTGACTGTATCCACACATGCCCATGAGAGTACACCTATGAAAGCTTATGTATTTTTTTAATGTTTACTTATTTTTGAGAGAGAGACAGAGCACGAGCAGGGTAGGGGCAGAGAGAGAGGGAGACACAGAATCTGAAGCAGGCTCCAGGCTCTGAGCCTGATGTGGGGCTTGAACCCACGAACTGTGAGATCATGACCTGAGCTGAAGTTGGATGCATAACTGACTGAGCCACCCAGGCACCCCAAAAGCTTGTGTATTTTTGTGTGAGGAAGGCATGTCAGTGTGCATCAGCAAGTAGGTGTTTGTAAGAATATGTATATGTGTAAAAGTCTCTGTGTATATGACTGAGTGTTCCGATGAAACATCCTCATTTCAAATGGTGAAGACAGGGCCGCCTGGGTGGCTCAGTTTGTTAAGCATCTGACTCTTGACTTGGCTCAGGTCATGATCTCACAATTTGTGGGATTGAGCCCTGTGTGGGCTCTGTGCTGACAGTGCGGAGCCTGCTTGGGGTTCTCTGCCTCCCCTTGTTCTCTCTCTCTCTCTCTATCTCTCTCTCTCTCAAAATAAATAAATAAACTTTAAAAAAAAACAATTAAAAACTTTTTTAAAATTGAAATGATAAGGACAGAGAGGGGAGAAAGGGAAGGGAAGCTGGAGGATAGTGAAGTAATAGAAACATATTTTTGGTAATCAAAGCAGGTGCTCAAGATAAACCAGCTTCTGAGCAGAAGCCATGACTTTGTGCCAGAAGAGGTCTCAGGTGTGAAAGGGGTCTATGGATGGAGCACCCCCCCAGCACCCCATGAGAAGGGACAGGAGACCTTCTGGGCTCCATGCCCATCCTGCACTCTAGGGCGGCATCAATCCATCAGTTCCTTGAGAGAGAAGGACGCAGAAGCAGACTGTCCTCTGTGGGAAATAGCCTGAGCTGCCTGCTAGGACAGCAGCTAAGGCAAGGTCAGACCCCCACCACCTGATGCCATTTCTGCTGCTTAGCGGAATCCCCTTCACCAACATCTTCCCCAATCTCTAAGTCCTTCTCCTCTCCTCTTCTTTTCTGTGGCACTATGACTGGAGGCAGGAGGTGGGGGCATTATGGCCACAAGATAATAGTAATCTTTCTGTAAATAAATCCCCACCTTCGGCTCAGGCTGTCAGAGCCTTGGGCTGGAGACCACCAGGACCCTGGGCACTGGTGATCCTAGGCATGGACAGAGGGCAAGAGTAAGAGACAGCATAAATCACAGGCTGTGGGAGTCTCTGGAAATGTCATGGGGGTATCATTCCCATGATACATTGCTTACATACATAGTCCTGGGGCTACCCTGACCTCCTGTCATCCCCTCCTGCACTCACCATTCAGACAGATGTGGCTGAGCTGGTCCACTAGTTCCAACAGGTTCATGACCTTCAGGATCCTGAGCACCACCTTTGAGGCCTCCTGTGCTCCATACAGGGAAATCAGCAAAGAAGCCAGGTCCACCCGGCTCAGGTCCTCCAGCTCCCCCCGAGCCAGCTGTGGCTGCCTCTCAAGCAGGCTTCTGTCCCGTAAGTGGAACTTGAATAGCTTGAAGCTTTTGTCCTCAAGGTCACTCAAAACCCAGAGCAATGTCTCTCGGGGGCTGTGGGCCAGGGCCATGGTGTTGGGGTGAAGGGTCGAGTTGAGACCAGTGACCTGGAGAAGCAAGGGAGAGGGGAAGAGAGGTGAGCACTGAGGGAAAAGCAGCCTGCAGGCACCTCAGCCACTCTCCTTTCTGGGTGTTTAGCAAGCTGCTGAGCCCAGGCCAAGGAGAGAGGAGAGAGAGACGTGTGCAAAATTCCAAGAAAAGCGAGTAGGTGGGACAGCAGGGAATTTTCTTACTCATTCCCGGCTGTGCCTCTTTGTCAGCTGACGTGTGTCTGTGCCAGCAAATAGGAAGGAAGGGATGTGGGTGTATAGGTTCTATCTCTCCATCTCTCCCTCCGCCCCCGTTCTCCCTCTCACACACACTATCAGGCCCTAAATGCCTACTTAAGACAGTTGGGTTAAAAATATATACTTCTTTAAGTTTTCAAAGTGAGCCCTTCCCTGACTTTGTGAACCTATCCAGAGTTGAAGCATACTGGCTAGGACTACTGAGGAGTTCTGGCAAGAAGGTAGAAACTCTATATCATCAACCCATTGGCTTCGCAATCAGCCTCATGGACTCAAGCACACACAGGATTTCAAAGCTGGTAGTTTTCTAATTCAGATAAGGAGACAAGTTCAAATAATAAAAGAACAGTCACTTTGAGGGCTCACTTTGTGCCCCATGATTTCTTTTCTTTTTTTAAAATTTATTGTCAAGTTAGCTAACATATAGTGTATACAGTGTGCCCTTGGTTTTGGGGGTAGATTCCCATGATACATTGCTTACATACAACACCCAGTGCTCATCCCAACAAGTGCCCTCCTCAATGTCCATCATCCATTTCCCCCTCCCCCACCCCCCCACCAACCCTCAGTTTGTTATCCATATTCAAGAGTCTCTTATGGTTTGCCTCCCTCTTTGTTTGAAACTATTTTTCCCCTTCCCTTCTCCCACGGTCCTCCGTTAAGTTGCTCAAGTTACACATATGAGTGAACACATATGATATCTGGTTTTCTTTTATTTATTTCACTTAGCATAATACTCTTCAGTTCCATCCATATTGTTGCAAATGGCAAGATTTCATTCTTCCTCATTGCCAAGTAGTATTCCATTGTATATATAAACCAGATCTTCTTTATCTATTCATCAGTTGATGGACACTTGGGCTCTTTCTATAATTTGGCTATTGTTGAAAGTGCTGCTATAAACATTGGGGTACATGTGCCCCTATGAATCAGCACTCCCGTATCCTTTGGATAAATCCCTAGTATCACTATTGCTGGGTCATAAGGTAGTTCTATTTTTAATTTTTTGAGAAACCTCCACACTATTTTCCAGAGTGGCTGTACCAGTTTGCATTCCCACCAACAGTGCAAGAGGGTTCCTATTTCTCCACATCCTCACCAACATCTTTTGTTTTCTGAGTTGTTAATGTTAGCCACTCTGACCCATGTGAGGTGGTATCTCAATGTGGTTTTGATTTATATTTCCTGATGATGAGTGATGTTGAGCATCTTTTCATGTGTCTGTTGGCCATCTGGATGTCTTCTTTGGGAAAGTGTCTATTCATGTCTTTTGCCCATTTCTTCACTGGGTTATTTTTCCCCATGATTTCTAAGTATTATCTCTCTTGATCATCACAGAAACTATCTTAGGGGTTACTCCAGATAAGAAATTTGAGAGAAAAGTGGTTTTCCAGAATTTTCCAGAGCCGGACCAGTGGGCAAAGAGGCAGGATTTAAATCATTGTCTATGACCTGGGTAAATAGGAACAGAAAGATGTGAAAAGAAAAACCATAGAAGACAGATGCAGAAACCATGTCGTTAGACTAACTGCTATCCCCCACTAGAGAGAACAGGATCTTGAATTGTGTTTAAAATATAGAGCTAATATGTTGACAGGGTGGCAGTCTTCAGAAGAAGAGAAGCAACAATTAGAAGACTTCAGAGTCCAGAACTACCCCTCTGATCTATAACCAATGGGAAATCCATCTCAGTAGCAAAATGTCTGAGAGCTAGAAAAAGGTATTTGGATATGGGGAAAGCCACTGAGATTCAAATGCCAGCATTCTAACTATGCACCAAAAAGTGAGAAAAAAATTTTCAGAGTATGTTAGGATACAAGGGACTTTGGGTGCAAGTCTTGGGGTAGTTTGGAAAAGCAAGCCTATTGACACAGGAGTGATTTACAATAAACTCTCAGGCTCCCCTGAAAATCTCTGCTGTTGGCAGAGCTAATTCAGGAGACAGCAAGAAAAGATAGCACTAGAGGGTGCCAAGGAGATCTGCTATCTAGGCTTCAGGCCATTTGGACTCAAAGAGCTGGAGGTGAGTTAGGGATGACTCACCTCCCTTAAGCAGGAGCCCAACAAGCCAGGTCCTGGGCACTGAGGGAAACAGATCTTCTTTTCTAGTCAGATCCCAGCCAAGCCTGGGTCCACTTAGCCCAAACCCACTAGTTCACTTCTTCTTGGTGGTGCTGGGATTAAAAGGGTGGGTGGAACAATCCCGTCACCTCCCCTTTCATACCTAATAGGCCCTGGCCCATCTGGGGCTGGGAGAGATGAAGCACCCCAGGGCCTCAGAGCAGCAGAAACACCCACACATTCCATCTAACATTCAGTAGATAAGCGCTGCTCATCAGAAGAAAACTTGACTTCCTTCCTGCACATAGTAAATTGAAAAACAAGGGAATGGCCAAAGGGATGACCTATTCTGTCACCAAGAAAAAAAAAGAGTCCAGCAGCCCTTTCCTCTCCCTCTCTGAAACCCCAGCACTCTCCTACAACTTGACACAGGGCCAGGCTGGGGCAGTCTGACTCGCGAGGCAAAGGAATGGAGGCACTGTCACCACCATGTCCTCAGCCATGCATTGCACCATTTCTTCACATTGTTTAAACCACTGGAGGATGTGCTCCACCAAAGTGAAAAGGGAGAAATATAGGAGCTCCATGAAACAGGAATCCAAACAAGGAGGAAAACAAAGCACCCTCCCCACTCTGCCCAGGGCACCTTGTCAGAGAGCCTAGAGTGGGGACAGGACAGAAGCCCTGACCGAGGAGAATAGGGCTCTCAGATCATCTCCAGGGGGAAAAAAGAATTGACAGAATAACAGATGCTTCTAGGCCCTCTGGAAGATCCTACTGAGAGGCTACTAGAAGGTATGGAGAAACTAACATTCAATACCAAGAAAACTAAACAAATAACTAGAATATAGAAATTCTAGCTCTAGGAAAAACAAAAAATAAGAAAGAATTTTACATAATAATAAACTACAACACTCCATTGTAAATAATGTTTGCATAGAAATAATAATGGAACCGCTGAATATTGATCTAACTAAAATGTATAATATAACCATATTGAAAGGACAGTGGTGGAATATTATGGCATAGGAAGTCAAGAGATAGTGCATAAAATTGATGAGACAAAAGGTAGCAGTAGACATTTATTATTTAAAAGTGCAGAGATGAGAGGCACCTGGGTAGCTCAGTTGGTTAAGCATCTGACTTCAGCTCAGGTCATGTTCTCTCACAGTTTGTGGGTTCGAGCGCCACATCGGGCTCTGTGCTGACAGCTCAGAGCCTGGAGCCTGCTTCGGATTCTGTGTCTCCTTCTCTCTCTGCCCCTCCCCCACTTGTTCTCTGTCTCTCTACGTCTCTCAAAAATAAATAAATGTAAATATAGTAAAATAAAAAAATAAAAGTGCAGAGATACAAGAGGAAACAATTTAAATATAAAAGCAGTTGCCTCAGGAAAGAGAGAATGGAGGTAGTGGAGTAGGGAGGGGGTTGGAGAAGTGGACCAGGAAAGTACTGGATTTGGAGCACAAGCTTTTTGATGTTAATTGATCTTTTAAACTATGAGCATATATGTTATAAAATAAAAATTAGCAAAGTAAGAACAGGAGGTAGAAGTAGAGATAGTAATACTGTATTGCATATTTGGAAGTTAGTAAGAGTAAATCTTGAAAGTTCTCATCACACAAAAAAATTTGGAACTATGTATGATGATGGATGTTAGCTAGATTTGTTGTGATGATCAGTTCACAATATAAACATATATTGAATCATAATGTTGTATATCTGAAATAAATATAATGATGTATGTCAACTAAACCTCAGTACAAAAGAAAGTACATTAACTAATGTATATAGACATATCTTTCAGGAAGCTTGGCAACAAAAGGAATTGAGAGGTCCTGAGAAGATGTGGGGGATGTGGGGCCAAAAGAAGGTCTTGTTTGTTTTAATGTGAGAGAGTATGGGAAGGATTTAGATGCTGATAAAAAATCATCTGACACAGAATCAGGTTAGAAATACAGGCAAGAGAGAGAAGTACCAGAGGAGAGAATTGAGCTGTGGATTGAGGCAGGATTCAAAGCAAAAGCAAAAGATGGGCCTTTGACAGGAGAATGGAGGGAACATCTTCCATCCATGCCTGAGGAAAGTGACAGGGTCATTTGGCAGAGCAAAGCGGGTCTGTGAGTTTTGTGGTCAGGTGAGGGTACTCATGTCTGGTTGTCCCTGGATTCTCTTTGAATGATGAGTAAGAGCATCTCCTAAGGGTGGGAGGGCTGCTGGTGAAGAGGGGAGAAGCCATAAGGGAGCAGCTTGGAGCCTCTTTTGTGCACCTTTCCCCCTATCTCCCCAAGGCCTCTGTGCCCAGTGCTCAGTGAGTTCTGCCAGAATCCAGGAGAACAGGAAGGAATGGGAACTGGTCTCTCCCAGAGACTTAACCAAGCTGAGGCTAAAGACCGAAGCAAGACAGCAAAGAATCAAGCCCAAGAGATAAAATGGGAAAATGCAATGAGACATAGCCACATACATAGCATGACACAGAAAACTGAGTCCACTAACTGAGAAGACTCTCAGACTGGCCTTCCCTAGAAGGATCCAAGTATGGAGATGATGGGTCAGGGATTGAAAGTCACACTGGAAGGAATAGAAATGAGATGTAAAAAGACTGGTTTTAATTGAAGGGTGGAGACAGGACATGAAATGAGGCAACCCTGGCTTGGCTGTGGGCAGAACTGAAACTGGAGCAATGGAATTCGAAAGGGAAGGGGTGGAGACAAAGAGACAGAGGCCAAGGGTGGAAACAGTCAGAAAAGAAATACAAAAGACAGAAGAGAGAAATAGGCGGATGAAACAGAAAGCGCTCTCTCTCTCTCTCTCTCTCTCTCTCCCTGTCTCACACACACACACACACATAGTTTATACACTTATTCTGTAAAGAGGGTTTTTCTTAACAGCAAACTCTCAAGAAACAAGAGTAACTAGAAATATGTGTGGAGGGATTGAAGTCTCTGAGTTGATCTACCAGAATTCCGTGCCTGCATTATAATCTTTCCTCACCCATGGAGGCAAATGCCAAGGCAAAGTTCAGTATGCATCATCACCCCCCTGCTTCCAGGCCTGCCTAATAGAGGTAGGGGCTCCAACTCCAGACCATCCCTTCCATGCAAAGGTCCCTTGAAAAGGTGCCTTCTGGCCCCTATGGTGGTCACCATATTCTCTTTTATACTTTGGTCAGTTCTAACAAAGTTAGCATATGGGGTTGGTAAGTTTAAAGGTCCTCTTGAGATCGACTCCATACAGCCATTTGGAAGTATCCATCTCTGCTATGAGAGGCTGCCTTTTCTCAACAGTACTCCCACATGGCCTTGGAGGAGAAGGAGAACTGCATTGTCCCCAGTGACTTGGCAACTGCTAGCAAGATGGCGGTCAGAAAAACAGGCAGGTTGGCAAAGTACATGCACAAATCAGAATGGGAAATATCAGAGCTAGAACATTTCAAAGTCCTCATATCATTGGTACAGCTATTTAAACTCAAAACAAATGAGTTAAAATGCATGGTAACTTTGGCACCTGTGTGCTGCTGGAACACCACCACTCCATCAGTCAGGGAGTTGATGTTGAGGAGAATAACTATAATGGCTCCCAGTGCTTTGACAAAACTTCAGATGTATACCCTTCTGGCCAAGCCTCTGCAATTCCATACTGTTAGAGCATTCATTGTATCCCTTTGGGGTTCCACTCTTTTTTAAGTTTGTTGTGCCTGAGCCACAAAAAGAAGCGTATATGGATTTCTACAGAAATTTTGATTCCATGAAAGATTTTGAGATGAAGAAGGCAGGTGTCTTTCAGAGTGCAAAATGATATTGGAATATAAAGGTTTTATTTGGATTGAGTTCCACAGAAGTTTGTCACTGACCTGTAATCCTTAACTATGAAATATGAATATTGTACACTAAGGAATCACTTCCCTTGATAAGTAATTAACAAATAAGAAAAGGCATGGCAAAATCAAAAACAATAATTAAAATGCTAAAATTAGAATGTGTTTCTTAACTAGCAGAAGAACCTTAAGAAAACACAATCAGACAAATAACCACATTATAAGGCCAAATAGAAGTTAAAAAAAGAAAATGGAAAGTGTAACAAAAATAAACAATAAAATGTTAGAGGGGTACCTGCGTGATTCAGTCAGTTAAGCACCTGTTGAAGCCCCATGTCAGGCTCTATGCAGACAGCTCAGAGCCTGGAGCCTACTTCAGATTCTGTGTCTCTCTTTGTCTATGACCTCCTCCGCTTGTGCTCTGTATGTCTGTCTCTCTCTCAAAAATAAACATCAAAAAATTAAAAATATAATAAAATGTTAGAAATTAACCCAAATAATAGTCTAGGTATGGGAATCCAAAAAATTCAAATGTGGGCAGTTGGATTTTCTAAATATTTAGGTATATGCTATTTACAAGAGATCCTCCTAAAACATAAAGATATGGAATTCTTGAAATCAAAAGAATGGAAAAAAGATATATAAGAATACACTTATCAAGGGAAATCTGGTGTAGCTATATTTATGGAATTCAAAAACTAGAAGAATTAAAGAGTATATTACTTAGTCAACCCATATATATTTGAAATAAACCATAATTTTTAAGCAAATGATGTTACACACAAATTCAGGTGAATAGTCACTTATCAGGGTGGGGCGGGAAGGCAATGAGATCTTGGGCATGAGCAATAGGTATATGTAAAGCAGCAGCGCTGGATCCAACCCATACCAGCTCTTGAAAGCCAGTTGGCAAATTTTCAGGAATTTTGAGAGCCAGTTGTTAAATTTTGAGAGCCAGTAGCTTGAAATCAACCATGATAGGAATATCTATACTATGGAAATTGATAACAAAACTAGGGTCACTTTTTTTAAGGGAGCTGGTTGTTAAACATTTACTAGCATACCACTGAATGATAATATGCTAATACTCATGATAATATTACCTATTATAATGTTCTAATTTTCATAGTAATAAATTCTATTATATATAATTCTATTTTAATAAATTCATATTCTAATATATTAATTCATAATACTGCTGTTGATAATGTTCTAATCCTTGGTTTGGGTTGTAGGTCCTGTTCATCATTTTAAAAAATTAATGAATGTTCTAGTTCTTGGTTTGGATAATAAGTCCTGTTCATTACATTATTTAAAAAATAATGAGTGCCTCTTCCGGGGACGGCGTCTGTAGGCATTCAGAATGGTCCAGCGTTTGACATACCATCGTAGGCTGTCCTGCAACACAGCCTCTAACAAAACTAGGCTGTCCTGAACCCCGGGTAACAGAATCGTTTACCTTTATACCAAGAAGGTTGGGAAAGCACCAAAATCTGCATGTGGCGTGTGCCCAGGCCGACTTCGAGGAGTTCGTGCTGTGAGACCTAAAGTTCTTATGAGGCTGTCCAAAACGAAAAAACATGTCAGCAGGGCCTACGGTGGTTCCATGTGTGCTGAGTGTGTTCGTGACAGGATCAAACGTGCATTCCTTATTGAGGAGCAGAAAATCGTTGTGAAAGTGTTGAAGGCACAAGCACAGAGTCAGAAAGCTAAATAAAGAAATGAAGCTTTTTTGAGTAATAAAACAATCAAAGGCAAAAAATAATAAAAAAATAAAAAATAATGAGTGAATGAATGAATGGAACTAAAAAAGCAGTTCATGAATGAACCCAAGTGTCATGAACCAAAGAGTATGATTATTACAATTCTGTATACCTGCGATAGAAAAAAGAGCACTAAGTTTCTGGAGGACATCAAGTATCAAAAGAACCTCCACTAATGAGTGTGGTCCATGGACACCTGAAAAGAACCACCTCACTTTAAAGCAACACACTAGATGCAAGAATGAGAAGATGGGCACATCTAGCCCAATGGAGGTGATTCTTCTTGGCTCCTTCACTGGGAGAGCCTCTCAAAGGTCAGCTCTGGGCTACAACACTGGCCCAGGCAGGGTAGACTTATGTCTCCTGTGATATTCACAGAAAGATCTGGGGCCACCCTAAAGTCTCCTTTCCTGAAGTTATAAGCAACAGCCATATGGTCATGGTTCTTGGGCCAGGCAAGACCCAGCCCCTAAGCGTAGCTTAGGCAAGAAGGGCAGAAAAGACCCACGGCTAATATCATCCTCAATGGGGAGAAACTGAGAGTTTTCCCCCTAAGGTCAGGGACACAACAGGGATGTCCACTCTCACCACTGTTGTTCAACACAGTGTTGGAAGTCCTAGGCTCAGCAATCAGACAACATAAAGAAATAAAAGTCATCCAAATTGGCAAAGAAGAAGTCAAACTTTCATTCTTCACCAATGACAGGATACTCTACGTGAAAAATCCAAAGGACTCCACCAAAAAACTGCTAGAACTGATCCATGAATTCAGCAAAGTCACAGGATATAAATATCAACATACAAAAATTGGTTGCATTTCTATACACCAATAATGAAGCAACAGAAAGAGAAATCAAAGAATCAATCCCATTTACAATGCACCACAAACCATAATATACCTAGGAATAAACCTAACCAAAGAGGTAAAAGATCTGTGCTCTGAAAACTATAGAATTCTTATGAAATAAATTGAAGAAGACACAAAGAAATGGAAAAACATGCCATGCTTGTGGATCAGAAGAACAAACATTGTTAAAATATCAATACTACCCAAAGCAATCTACACATTCAATGCAATTCCTATCAAAATAACACCAGAATTCTTCACAGAGCTGAAACAAACAATTCTAAAATTTGTATGGAATCAGAAAAGATCCCAAATAGCTAAAGCAATCCTGAAAAAGAAAACCAAAGCTGGAGGCATCACAGTTCCGGTCTTCAAGCTGTATTACAAAGTTTGAATCATCAAGACAGTATGGTACTGGCACAAAACCACATAGATGAAAGGAACAGAATAGAGAACCCAGAAATGGACCCACAAATGTATGGCCAACTAATCTTTGACAAAGTGGGAAAGTGTATCCAATGGAATAAAGACAGTCTCTTCAGCAAGTGGTGCTGGGAAAACTGGACAGCGACATGCAGAAGAATGAACCTGGACCACTTTCTTACACCATACACAAAAATAAACTCAAAATGGATGAAAGACCTAAATGTAGGACAGGAAGCCATCAAAATCCTAGAGGAGAAAACAGGCAGCAACCTTTTTTACCTCAGCTGTAGCAACTTCTTACTAGACATGTCTCCAGAAGCAAAATGAAACTATTGGGACTTCATCAAGGGAAACAAAAGCAAAAATGAACTATTGGGACTTCATCAAGATACAAATCATCTGGGGGCGCCTGGGTGGCTCAGTCGGTTAAGCGTCCGACTTCGGCTCAGGTCACGATCTCGCGGTCCGTGAGTTCGAGCCCCACGTCAGGCTCTGCGCTGATGGCTCAGAGCCTGGAGCCTGCTTCCCAGTCTGTGTCTCCCGCTCTCTCTCTGCTCCTCCCCTGCTCATGCTCTGTCTCTCTCTGCCTCAAAAATAAAAACATTAAAAAAAAAGATACAAATCATCTGCATAGCGAAGGAAATGATCAACAAAACTAAAAAGCAACCAACAGAATGGGAGAAGATATTTGCAAATGACATATCAGATAAAGGGTTAGTATACAAAATCTATAAAGAACTTATCAAACTCAGGGCACCTGGGTGGCTCAGTCAGTTAAGCGTCTGACTTCACCTCAGGTCGTGATCTCAAGGTTTGTGAATTCCAGGCCATCAGGCTCACTGCTGTCAGCTCAGAGCCCTCTTTGGATCCTCTGTTCCCCTCTCTCTGCCCCTCCCCTGCTCTCTCTCTCTCTGTCTTTCTCTCTCAAAAATAGATAAACATTTTTTTTAAAAAAGAACTTATCAAACTCAACACCAAAAAACAAATAATCCAGTGAAGAAATGAGCAAAAGACATGAACACTTTTCCAAAGAAGACATCCAGATGGCTAACAGACACATGAAAGGATGCTCAACATCACTCATCATCAGGGAAATACAAATTAAACCCACGAGATACCACCTTACACCTGTCAGAGTGGCTAAAATTAACAACTCAGGAAACAACAGATGTTGGTGAGGATGCAGAGAAAGGGAAACGCTTTTGCAGTGCTGGTAGGAATGCAAACTGGTGCAGCCACTCTGGAAAACAGTATGGCGGTTCCTCAAAAAGTTAAAAATAGAACTACCCTATGACCTGACAATTGCACTACTAGGAATTTATCCAAAGATACAAAAATGCTGATATGAAGAGGTACATGTCCCCCAGTGTTTATAGCAGCACTATCAGCAATAGACAAATTATGGAAACAGACCAAATGTTCATCAACTGATGAATGGATAAAGAAGAAGTGAAACACACACACACACACACACACACACACACACAGGAATTATTACTCAGCGATCAAAAAGAATTATTACTCAGCGATCAAAAAGAATAAAATCTTGTCATTTGCAATGACGTGGATGGAACTAAAATGTATTATGCTAAGCGAAATAAGTCCGTCAGAGAAAGATAAATATGATTTCACCCATATGTGGAATTTAAGAAACAAAACAGATAAACATAGGGGGAAGGGAAGAAAACTAAGATAAA
Organism: Panthera onca; assembly: GCF_046562875.1. Classification (NCBI taxonomy): domain Eukaryota; kingdom Metazoa; phylum Chordata; class Mammalia; order Carnivora; family Felidae; genus Panthera; species Panthera onca. Next base: position 50,323,855 of record NC_138348.1, on the reverse strand, counting down.
AACAGGGAGGGAGGCAAACCACAAGAGACTCTTAAGTACAGAGAACAAACTGAGGGTTGCTGGAGGGGTGTTGGGTGGGGGAATGGGTTTAAATGCATGATAAGCATTCAGGAGGGCACTTGTTGGGATGAACACTAAGTGTCATATGTAAGTTATGAATCACTAAATTCTACTCCTGAAACCATTATTACACTATAATTTAAATAAAATCTAAATAAGATTTTTTTAAAGGGCAGAAAACACAAGCAACTCTCTGTGATTTTCTGCCCCCCACCTTGGCATGAAGTCAAGGGGGTTGGCCAGGCCCACTGCGACTAGAATCTGAAGAATCTGGAGAGGCAGAAATTAAGGATGAGCTGAGAATAGCAAGCCAGAGAAAGAAGCTCTAGTGACCAAAACCAGGTGGAGGGAGGGAAGACCAGAAGCAAGTGTAGAAATTAAGATATGGATATCAGAAAATCAGAGAACTAAGAAAATAGCATGCCTAGCCAAGTAGTCAAGAATGAACTGGAGACGGGCAAATCTCACGTGTGACGAGTTGCCTGATCAGGCGGGCTTTTGACAGGGTGGGTAACCAGTTGGTGGGGCCAGGTTCCCTCCAGAACAGAGAACATTTGCCATGCAGGGAGGCAGGTATGAGGCTTGAGGTCTGTGACACTGTTGCTTTCAAACTGTGGCCACTGCTCCTCACCACCTCAGTCTGAAAGGGCATCCAGGCAGAGAGCCTTAACTGTGTAGTAGTCTAGCATAGCAAAGGAGCATCCTGGCACTAGTGGGTGGAGCCTGCGTAAGGTGCACAACTTCCTGAAACCTGCTGGCAGTGAGCAGAGACAAACTGTGGGAGGCAGCCTACCAGCCTGCCTGTGCCAGGCCCAGTCTACAGAAGGACAGGTGGTCGGCCACCAAGGTATGGTTCCTGCACTGCCCTGCCTCAATAAGTCCCAAGTCATACCTGCAGCGCTGAGCGAGCTTCGGGCTCCCCCTTGCGGCCTTCCCGTAGTTGGAGCTGTAGTCAGACCTCCCTTCACTCCAGCCAGTCATCGAAGAGGTGGAATGGGTTTATCAAGCTACAGTCCCCAATTTTAACATGAGCCTGTAGCTATGACCTTCTTTTCAGGAAGGACTATCAAGCATATTCCTCAAGATGACCAGGATCCCAGGTGTGATGGTTAATTTTATGTGTCAATTTGACTAGGGCACAGGATCTCCAGATATTTGGTCAAACATTACTGTAGGTGTGTCTTTTGGATAGGTTTAACATTTAAATTGATAGGCTGAATTAAACAGAATGCGATCCCTAATGTTGCTGGACCTTGTCCAATCAGTGGAAGGCCTGCATAGAACAAAGAGCTGATCCCCACCCAGAGTAAGAGGGAACTTCATCTGCCTGAAGGCTTGAGCAGGACATTGGTCTTTTCTAGCCTTCAGATTCAAGCTGAAACATAGGCTCTGCTTGGGTCTTGAGTCGGCCTGCTTTTGGACTAGAACTACATATTGGCTCTCTTGGGTCTCCAGCTTGTTAAGTAAATATCTTAGGACTTCCTAGCCTCTACAATCACATGAGCCAATCCCTTATTTAAATATATGTATATATTTAGGGATGCCTAGGTGGCTCAGTTGGTTAACTGTTCGACTTTGGCTCAGGTCATGATCTCATGGTTTGGGTTCGGGCCCCGTGACAAGCTCTGTGCTAACAGCTCAGAGCCTGGAGCCTGCTTCAGATTCTGTGTCTCCTTCTCTCTCTGCGCCTTCCCCACTCACACTCTGTCTCTCTCTCTCAAAAATAAAACAGACATTTAAAAAATTATATATATATAATTTTAACATATATATTTATTTATATTTATACATATTTAAAATATATTATATATACATATAATATACATAGTATATTATATGTATATTATATATGTATGGCATGCCTGGGAGGCTCAGTTAGTTAAGTGTCCAACTTCTGCTCAGATCATGATCTCACAGTACATGAGTTCGAGCCCCACATTGGGCTCCCTGCTGTCAGTGCAGAGCCCGCTTCAGATCCTCTGTCCCTCTCTGTCTCTACCCCTCACCCATTCACTCTCTCTCTCAAAAATAAAAAAATAAAAAACATTATATATATCTATGTATACATATATATATCTATATATATACGTATATATATCTATATATATACACGTATATATATAGATATATATATGTATATATATCCTGACCAGTACGCCATGTGCACAACACAATTCCCATATTCAAGGGGACAGCTCGTTTTTCTCTCTCCCCATGCCTTCTGCCCTTTCATGATGAACCTAGGCCTCAGAGTTTCTATTCATAGGGTTCAGCCTGCCTGGATCCTTCAGTCAGTGATTGAAAAGTCAGCATCCTGGATGTATGTACTTCCTTATCCTAGCTGGTCAGCATTCCTAGGAAGGCCATGCCAATGATCTCTCCCTGCCTGCCTCTTAGCCATGTGACTGGAGAAAAATACAAAAGCTAACCAGATCCTTGAGGTCTCCAGGCTTAGCTGGGCTCTCTCATAATTGATCAATGCCTTTAATGACTCACTCTTGGCCCCTCTTCCACTGCCCAAAGACTGAGTCCCACCCTTGCACTTCCATTCTCAACAGATCACCATGGCTCCACTTCCCTGAGAAAACTATCACTTGACAGGAGGTCCTGCAACTTCCCTTCATTCCCCAATTCAAAGTGTCTGATTCTTTTTTAAAAAAATTTTTAATGTTTACTTATTTTTGAGAGAGAGAGAAAGAGCATGTGTAAGGCAAGGAAGGGGTAGAGACAGAAGAAGACACAGGATCCGAAGCAGGCTCTACACTGACAGCAGAGAGCCCAATGTAGGGCTTGAACTCACGAACAATGAGATCATGACCTGAGCTGAAGTTGGACTCTCAACCAACTGAGCCACCCAGGTGCCCCATGTCTGCTTCTTCATCTACCCCTTTCTCTTTTCCTTCCAGAGAGAAAGGTCTTCAGGACATTGACATCAAGGTAAAGTTCTTGGTGATGAAGTATCCACAACCAACTCAAATAAGTAGATAGAGGTCCCAAGGGTCAGTTCGGAGCAACAACACCTCTTCATCACAGGTGATTCTCTCCTCTGGCCTTCTTCCCATGGGATGATCTCAGGGGATCAGCCCTTGTAAGGCAGACCCACTAGCACCCATAAGGGAGGCCACAGCCTGGGGCAGCCTCTCTTGCATGTCCCTCACTCTATGCAAGAACATCTCTTTCATTTAGACTTCTCTATTCAGGTCCTCTTTCCTCCCTTCTTTCATTAGATGGTTCTTCTCACATGTATATTCAATCTTTCTCTTTCCTCTAGATCTTCACCCTTAGTTTAAAGTACACTTAAAACTCTTCCAGTTCAGGGGACTGAGAAGTGGCCCCTTCTCTAGTCCTATTGTTCCCCTCTGCTACTGCCTTAAATGTCTCCTCTCCTTTCCACCAATTCTCTTGAGAGAGCAGCCAGCACTCACTGCCATCAGTTCCCACTGACCATTCTCTCCCACCTGAATTCTGATTTCCATGCCCACCCCACCATCAATTCCTCAAATACTGTTCTGCTAGAGTTGTTAAAGATCCCAGTTACAAAATCCAAGCCTCGAGGAGCCTGGGTGGCTCAGTCAGTTGAGCGTCCGACTTCAGCTCAGGTCATGATCTCACAGTCGGTGAGTTCAAGCCCCGCATCGGGCTCTGTGCTGACAGCTCAGAGCCTGGAGCCTGCTTCAGATTCTGTGTCTCCCTCTCTCTCTGCCCCTCCCCCACTCATGCTCTGTCTCTCTCTGTCTCAAAAATAAATAAAGCATTAAAAAAAAATCCAAGTCTCTTTTCAATCCTCCTCTGATAGGCTGTTCACCTGTGTTTAGGGGAATTAAAAGAAAGAACATATGTCTGCCCAGAATATTGACAGGGGAGCTGGATCATATAAATTCTAATTATGGAACATAGTTCCAAAGAGAAAGCAGCTCTTGGACATGAGAGTAAGGGCTGAGAAGTCCAACCTCACCCACCCACCTTGCCAACTAGCTGCCAGGACTTGACCTAATTAAGGGAGTTGATTGGTTTCCTAACAGGCAGATATCATCATTCCCATTGTACTGAGAAGGAAACTAAGACTCAGAAAAAATTATAGATTGCCCAAAGTTACATAGTACACTAGAATCAGAGCTCCTCCCATTACATAGCAGTGATAATAGCTACCACTTAATAATAATAACTGCTGGGGGTGCCTGGGTGGCTCAGTCGGTTAAGCGTCTGACTTTGGTTCAGATCATGATCTCATGGTTCATGAGTTCGAGCCCCACATCAGGCTCCCTGCTGTCAGTGCAGAGCCTGGTTCTGATCCTCTGCCACCATCCCCCGCCCCTCCCCCACTTGTGTTTTGTCTCTCTCAAAATAAATAAACTTTAAAATAATAATAATAATAATAACCGCTGTATATCAGGCATATGCTGAGAGATTTACAGAGGGTTACTCATTTAACCCTCTCCCAAGTATCTCCACCTGATCACACTACAGTTCTGCTTGGATGTCTAATAAACATCTCAAGGATGACACCTCCCAAATTGAACTTGGGATCTTTTCCCAAAAAACTGCTCCACTTGTAGCTTTTACTATCTCAACTGATGACAACTTCTTCATACTAGTTGTTCAGCACACACACAAAAATGGAGTCATCCTTGACTCTTCTCTTTCATACCTCACATACAATTCCTCAGAAAATCCTGTTGTCTCTATCCTCAAAATATGTCCCTAGTCTACCAACCTGTCACCACTTCCACTGTTACTGGCCTAGTTCCCACCACCGTCACCTCTCACTTAGGCTACCTGCTAATCTCCTAAAAAGTCTTCTTGCTCTTTCTCTCTCACCCTCCTCTCCTCAACAACCACCTCTCCCTGGCCCATTCTATTCTTCTCAAAACATCCAGAATGATCCTTTTAAAACTAAGACTGATCATGGCCTTCCCCTGCTCCAAACCCTGCAATGGCTCCCCTCCTCTCTCAGAGTAAAAGTCAAAATCCTTATCATGGCTTAGTACGTCCTTAATGATCTGCTCCCCAACTCCTATTCAAAGGTCCATCTCTGCTATTCCCCATCATGATATGAACACACCAGCCACCAAATAGTCTTCTCACATACTCCAGGCCTGCTCCTGTCTTTAAAGCCTTTGCATTGCTGTTCCTTCGACCTGAAGGCTCTTCTCCCCAATTATAGCCACCCCCCTCACCTCCTTCAATCAACTCAAACCTTGCATTCTCATTGTGACCTACCCTAACTTCTGATTCCCCCTTACTCCCCGCTAATTTTCCCTTTTTCATGGTTCTCATTATCTTCTAACATATTATATAATGTACTTATTTGTCTCCCTCCACTAGATGGTGAATTTTGGGAGAACAACAATCCTTGTTTCATTCATTGATATATCCCAAGGGACTAAAACAGCATCTGCCACATATTAAAACTGCTGAATAGAATAAGCCACCGCATTGTCTTCTTATGACTCTGTCAAGAAGTGCCGTTAAAGGCATTTTACCATTCACTATCCTGGGGTGCTGGGTGGCTAAGTCAGTTGAGTTTCCAACTTCCACTTAGGTCGTGATCTCACGGTTGAAGAATTCGACCGCCTCCGCTCTGCGCTGACAGCTCAGAGCCTGGAGCCTGTTTGGATTCTGTGTCTCCCTCTCTCCCTCTCCCCTGCTCCTGCTCTCTCTCTCTCTCAAAAATGAATAAACATTAAAAAAAATTTTTTTTTTTAATTCACTGCCTTTTTGAAGTCTGAAAACAGGAATTACAACCCATTCTCCGCTCTCTGGGTCCATCTGGCGGCAGCTGCGCAGACTGAGCTGTTTCCCTTTCTCAGCGGGGGTCCCAAGTTTGCTCGGAACTATTTAGCTCGCCTCTCACTGAGTGCTCATGGGACAGAAATTAAAGAGCACAAACTCAGCAGGAAATTGTAGTGCCGTGAGAAACATCATCAGTGACCAATAGGCACAAAGATCTGGTTCACGTGGTGCATATTCAGCCTATCGTGCCCCTAATATTCTTCAACTCACTCCCTTCCGTTCCTGGCTCCTTCTTTCTCGACAAGATGGCCACACCGGTAGCACCGGCGAGTGCGTCTGCCGCTACTCCAGCTCCAGCCGCAGCTCCAGCCGCGGCCCCACCCTCGGTCCCAGTCCCGTCCCCAACCCCAGCCTCAGCGCCAGCCCCGTCTCCTGCTCCAGCGCCGGTTCCGGCTCCAACGCCGGCTCCAGCCTCATCCTCAGACGCGGCGGCTGCAGCGGTTACGACCGCGGCTCCGGGCCAGACCTCGGCCTCAGCGCCGGCCCCAGCGCAGACCCCTGCGCAGTCACTGCCCGGTCCTGCTCTTCCAGGCCCCTTCCCCGGCGGCCGTGTGGTCCGGCTGCACCCGGTCATTTTGGCCTCCATCGTGGACAGCTACGAGCGACGCAACGAGGGCGCTGCCCGAGTTATCGGCACCCTGCTGGGTGAGTGGTCAGACACAATCGTCTGAATCTTCTTCCTCCCACCTCCTTTTTCTCTTGTTCCCCTCCCTTCCCATCCCCATTGACCTCTTACCTATTCTTCCATGCCACCTTCCTGCCGCGACTTACCTCCTTAAGAAACTTGAACTTCCCTGCCACATTTCTGTCACTTCGGGTGGCATAAAATACGTAAGCAGTAGTTAGTTACTGAATAAAAACCGTATGCGGAATGATTTACATTTTATTTTTAATCTGCCCAGTAGCATTTCAGGCCAAGTATGACCAAAAATGAGTTCAGATGCTGAGTAGGAAGTCAGAAACATTTGACTCCCTAAACCCAATGACCACGTTTTCCCCCCTTTCCTACGGACTAAATTTCTTTACTTTCTAGGTGTTTACAAAGACATTTTTAACCACTTGAGAAAGGAGTGGGGAGATCTGTAAAAAGACATCCCTTTGAACAAGTAAACCGGTTTGTCAGAAACTCGTTTAGGGCTTCAATAATCCTCTGTTTTCCTAAAGGTTTAAGCCTGATCTTTTTAATTTATTTGTTTATTTTTATTTATCTTTTTAATTTACATCCAAGTTAGCATATAGTGCAACAATGATTACAGGAGTAGATTCCTTAATGCCCCTTACCCATTTAGCTCATCCTCCCTCCCGCAACCCCTCCAGTAACCATCTGTTTGTCTGCCATATTTAAGAGTCTCATATGTTTTCTCTCCCTGATGTTATACTATTTTTGCTTCCCTTCATTTATGTTCATCTCTTTTGTATCTTAAAGTCCTGATATGAGTGAAGTCATGTGATATTTGTCTTTCTCTGACTAATTTCACTTAGCATAATACCCTCCAGTTCCATCCATGTACTTGCATATGGTAAGATTTCATTCTTTTTGATTGCTGGGTAATACTCCATTGTATGTATATAGGGGTGTATACATCTTTATGCATTCATCCATTGATGGACATTTGGGCTCTTTCCATACTTTGGCTATTGTTGATAGTGCTGCTATAAACATTGGGGTACATGTGCCCCTTTGAAACAGCACACCTGTATCCTTTGGATAAATACCTAGTAGCACAGTTGCTGGGTCATAGGGTAGTTCTATTTTTAACTTTCTGAGGAACCTCCGTACTATTTTCCAGAGTTAAGCCTGATCTTCTGTCCATTAGTCTCCCTAATATGTTAAAGTAATTTGTAAAATGGAGAAGCACTAGAGAGAGGTTACTGATAATGTGCCTCTTTCTATGGGTACTGCTGATCCCATCAAATTCATTTTCATTCCATCTTTGTCCCCAATTTTAGATACCTTTGTGACATGTAATAGTTCTTCCACCATAGAAGACAATTGGTGTATTGCAAAGAAGACAAGATTGTAGGTAGATTGCACCAAATATTAACCATGTGCCTTGGAACAAATTACCTAAAGTCTAGTTCTGTCGGGGGCGGGGGGGGGGGGGGGGAGGGGGGGCTACTTAGACTTGGGCTTTGCAAGAGCAAAATTATTACCAAGAGCATCTAACTGCTGGGACACATGAGCTACAAAACAGCCATTAGTTGCCATCCTCCACATCAGGGCTCTACCCCTGCAACACACAAACATAGTCTCTCTTTACTTATTTTTGAAGGTTTAGCATTTTACAGGAAATTTAATTGATCCATTGTCTTCCAAACATTGCCAAAGTTTTTCTGAAACCAAGACTTTGTATTCTCTTTGCCACAAGTGCCTTCCCTGATCTACCTCATTTGTTCCAAGTTCCACTCATCTTCCAGGTTCCCAGGAAAAGTGTTAATTAAGTATCAGTCCTTCATCCCATACCGCCACCCTCACCCCCACTCCTGACTTCCCAAAGTATAATAGCTTTCTGTAACCATGTCCTGCTTTGAGCTTCTGTAACAAATGATTTTTGCAACATTAACTTGGCACTTGACAAAGACTACTCTTTCAGCTGCACTGCCAAATTTTCCAAACTCACATGCATGAGCTATTTAACTAAAGAAACAGTTCTCCACTGAGGGAGAGTATTAAGTACCCCAGATACTATAGTGACCTTATTTAGTGACCTGTAATCTACATCTTAAGATTCTCTTCTGGACTGGGACCATGGTACAATGCTAGGTGTTACAGGGATAGTACTTACTGAAAAATGAAACAGACTCTTCTTACTAGGAGCTTATATATTTACTCAGACATTAATTCATGAAACATTTAATTTGGCTAAAAGAAGTCAGTGGTATCTTTTAAGTACCATAAAATTGTTTTAAATATTTGTAATTTAAAGTTTGATAAAACAACATCTACTCTAACCTTCAATTCAAGATGAAGATCTACCCGTTCAAATAATTAGAATACAATATGATAAATGCTCTAATAGAAGGTTATTATAGCGGCATGGAAATATAGAAGACTCAAAACTGCTTCAGAAGTCTGAAATGGTCAAGTCTATTGAATGCTGATGAGAGGTCAAATAAGAGAAAAAGTATTTACCCACTGGGTTTGCGGACGTAGTTTCACCTAAGGGAGCAAAAACCATAGTGAAGTGGAATTAAACAGACACAGGCGTGGGCAGCATTGTGGTCACTAGTATAGAGGGCAGGGCTTGAAGCCTGGTATGGGCAGTGCCAGTAGATTAGAAAAAAATGGAGAACCCAAGGGACCAGCAGTCTTAGGTCAAGAAACAAACGTAATGGGAGTAAGGGTATCAAAACTAGAATAGGAGTTTGTGGTAAAAGACTGATACTCATGTTTAAGGTTCACAGGTAGAAGGTTTCTGGATGGTGATGGGGCTAAGGTTATGACCATGGGACTAGATGACTGAAGGGAGGTACAGGTGAAGCTCCCTAACACTGTGCTTTGGGACTAGGCTACTGTATGGGTGCCCTGTGTAGACATTATTAGAATTTTCCAGGTAGTTCTGCAGATTGAATTGTAGGGAGAAAGTCTAGAGGCTGAAAATGAAGGTCATAGAAAAAAGACCTGGAGTAGGACTGGTAGCAGGATGGAACAGATAAGCAGAAGACCACCTTGTGAAGGAAGAATAGACCCCATATGTTGATGGCTAAAGCAAAGAGAGATCGCTTCAGAGCTTCAGCTCTCTGGAGAATCCTGGTCCCACTGATGCATATGGCTAACTTAGAATTTACGAATTCAATTTGTTCATTGACTTTGAGGAGGCCTCTGAAAGCATTTGGAAAGTGGTCGGAGGCTGCCGAGTGCCCTAGGGTCTTGTAACACGTGGACAATTCTCTCTCACAGGCACCGTTGACAAGCATTCAGTGGAGGTCACTAACTGCTTTTCAGTGCCACACAACGAGTCAGAAGATGAGGTGAGTGGGAGCTTGAGCTGCCACTGTGTGGCCTATAACTGTTTGCTAGGCTCTCCTTAAGGCTTCTCCTGCACAATACGTTGTGCTTCTATAACTAAAAGTTCAACAAAGAACCTTCTTTCTATGGGTACATACTTCCTGGGCCTCTTGTCTGCTGGGGTGGGCTCTGGCCCTTTTCATCCATTTTTTCTATGGACTTCTAGCTTCTTAGCTTCCTTTTCTGCTTTTCTTCTAAGGTGGCTGTTGACATGGAATTCGCTAAGAACATGTATGAATTACACAAGAAAGTCTCTCCAAATGAGCTCATTCTGGGCTGGTAAGTTGGAGTTGGGGGAATGGAAAGTGTTCGTGATTGCCAAGGTTTTTTGCTACCAAGCTAGTTATTCTACTCCCTTTTGGAGACAGAGTATTGAAAGTGTATTACTTCAGGGATCTGTGAATTTAGAGTGTCTTGCTGGCAGTTCTAATCTCATGAGGCCAAGAATATTTACTTTGAATTGTAGCTTTTACTGAGCCAAGTATTTTTGCCTTGCTGATGACTTGTAATGTTTCAAGAGCTCTGAGTCAGCCTTTGATTTGAGTTAATACAGTTTTCAGTGTAGTCTTTTTGCGTTTAGGTTGCACTGGGGGTAATGCTACCTAGAGACATCCATTTTACCATTGTGTTTGGTATTAATGTTACATGTAGACTTGAATCCACAACTATGTTTCATTTTCCAGGTATGCTACAGGCCATGACATTACAGAGCATTCTGTGCTGATCCATGAGTACTATAGCCGGGAAGCCCCCAACCCCATTCACCTCACCGTGGACACGAGCCTCCAGAATGGCCGCATGAGCATCAAGGCCTATGTCAGGTGACCGGTGTCTTGGGGCACAAGGCCATAAAAGGCTGTCTGGTTCCTACCATGCCTGGATGACACCCACCTCCACCCCAAGCAGGTTTAATCCTTCAGTGTATAACTCATTGCCTCATAAGGAAACCCATTCCTCCCTCTCCACAGTTATCACTAGAAGGGTTTTACTCTGAAACAAAATTTGTCCCTCAAATATCCACTTGCTGATACCAGTTGTACCCCAGATTTCTACTTATTTCTTTTAACCAATTTCAGATGACAGACCTTTAGGTATTTGAGCAAACTGTCATGTTTTTCCTGTCATCGTTTCTATAAGCTAACTCTTCACGGTTCCTATAGCTGATCCTCACTGGTATTTTGGTTATGTTCACTGCTTTTCTGAGTAACCGTTTGTTAATCATTATTCCTGGATACACAGGACTCAGAGTCATACAGATTAAAGGATGGCTGTCCTTTGTGACTACATCTATTACCCCAGGGTCGAGTACAGTTTTGGTGACAATAACATTATAGCATTGACACGTTGAGCTTGCAGGCAGTTAAAATTCCTGTTGACAGGGGAGGCATGCTGAAGAAGGGGCTGCTGGGAGAGTTGGAAGGATTATCTTTTCTGGTTAGAATGAAGGCATTTCTTAGCGTATCTCTTACGCTGTTTGATTTGGTGCACTTTCTGCGTGTGACCTAATGTAACAGACTTTGGTCCAGGTGAAAATATATAGTTGACATAGTAAAGGCAGTCACCTTTAGTGAGATTTCTTAAAGCACCTAATCTAGTCTTGGTGGGCTGGAGTCAATTTGCTTTTTTCAGTGCTAATGAAGGGCACAGTCTCATAGAAGACCTACGGGTGGATATCTGGGCAGCCAGCTCCACAGGGAAATGCAGCGTCCTGTTTCATCACTGATATTGCAGTGAGTGAAACAGTCCTCTGAAGGGACCAAGTCAGATCTGCAGGCTGAGTCCCCTCTCGCAGGCCAGGCTTCATTGTGTGTGAAGTGAGCTAAAGGAAAAATGTGACTTGCTCCCATGAGACCTCAGGTTCAGGTGGTTTCAGCCTTGTCTCAGAACCTTGGAACCCATAACCTTGGTATGACTGCTTTCCCAGCCTGGACTAGACATGGAAGCCCTCTCCCAAGGCTATTTATTTACCTTGACTTCTCTCTCCCCAGCACTTTAATGGGTGTCCCTGGGAGGACCATGGGGGTCATGTTCACACCTCTGACCGTGAAATACGCGTATTATGACACTGAACGCATCGGAGGTGAGTAACCTTCCCATACCCTCTTTTGAGGTCTGACACTTTTCAGGGCACAGGGTAGCTGCTCTCTAACAAGAATGGAGGGCTTTGGGTAGGTTGAAGAGGAACCGTTGATCTAAAGTCTGTGATGATTAAAGTCACAATCGTTCTCCATTATAAACGAACTTCCAGGAATTATTTGTGCAATTAGAATGGGAAATTATCAGCACCACAGGCTACGTGGCCATTCATATAAGACCAAAACCAGTGATTAAGCTCTAGCAGGTGGAAGAGAAGCAGCTAAGAGCAGAGCAGGGTTTCAGAGAAGTTGGCTGTATCCAGAGGGAAGTGAGAAAGTTAGCAGAATGATTAGAGATAGTCTCTTCCCTGATGGAATGACTGAAATGTCTGTGCCTCTTCTATCCCCCAACCTGTTCCCACAGTTGACCTGATCATGAAGACCTGTTTTAGCCCCAACCGGGTGATCGGACTTTCAAGTGACTTGCAGCAAGTAGGAGGGGCATCGGCTCGCATCCAGGATGCCCTGAGCACAGTGTTGCAGTATGCAGAGGATGTGCTGGTGAGGAGGGGGAAGGCGAGAAAGGAGGAGGGCATAGATCTCCACTCCGAGATCTCTGAGAGGTGTACTGGTGAAGTGACAGTCCTTGGTGGTGAGAATTAACTGTGCCTCACTGAATCTTTGTTTGGTGCTTAGTCCGGAAAGGTGTCTGCTGACAATACTGTGGGCCGCTTCTTGATGAGTCTGGTTAACCAAGTACCCAAGATTGTTCCTGATGACTTTGAGACCATGCTCAATAGCAACATCAATGTAAGTGCCATCCCTGAGCTTCTGGGAGCTTGTGTCTTCCCCCACCTCAGCTCATGCACACAAATGTGAAGGGAGATGACCTAGAGGGGAACAGAGGAGAAAGGGCTTTGCCGTTGGCCCCTTGCAGTCCAGGTTGGGAGGAAGGAAGAGATGGTACATGTGTTTGGGGAGGTCTTCTGCCTTCTCTTCTTTGATTCCATTGTCTCAGGAACTGCTGATACTACTGTGACTTGCTATCTAGATTCATGGTCAAAAGAAATGCTAAATTCAGAGGTTAACGAAAATGCAATTTCTTATTTTCCCCATCTGGGTTCACAGACTTCCCGCTCCCCATATCTTACCCCAGATCTTGGCTAAAGCACCCCACGTTTATAAGTGTATCAGTAAAGAAGAGAAAGTGTTCTCAAACATTTCATTCTTATCTTCCACCTTTGAGTCTTGCTCAACCTCTTCTGAGCTGTTATTTATCCAGGACTGCCCTCTACCCGGTGTTCACCATGGAGCTGGCCAACCCCAGACTTTCTTCTCCCTTTCTGCCCAACCCCTCTCTTATTGTGGCTTCTTCCTCTTCCAGGACCTGCTGATGGTGACCTACCTGGCCAATCTCACGCAGTCACAGATTGCCCTCAATGAGAAACTTGTAAACCTGTGAATGGGCCCCAAGCAGCACTCCTGCCAATCTGGGCCACCCCAGGACTCAGAATGGAGGGTCGTAGGATGGTTTCCTTGTGGTTTGAGTCACACTGAGTCAGTCAACTGCTTGTGACTCTAAATAAACATAGCCTACCTTTTGTAAATGAATCCATCTTATATGAGTTTACTGCTGGGTGGAGGGAGAGCTCATGCAAAAACCAGGAAGTGAATACTTGGGTAGAAGTTGGTTGTGTGTTGGTGACTTGCCATCAGTAGTTGCACCCATAACCCAAGTCCAAGCCACTTTTCACCTGCCCCCAGACCAGACAGCCTTCTTTGCACAGTGGTTTCACAGAGGTACTTTCTTCCCGCTCTTTTGCCTATGGTTAGAGCAAACTGGACCTTCAAAAAAACATTTTTGTCACTTCTCTTCCATAGTGCCTCACATGAATGACAGTACAAAGTGTTGCCCTATGCACAATTAGGAGGACCTAGAGCATGTGTTGGTGGGTGAGTGGAGAGGAACAAAGGAGTGGGTACAAATCTCAGTCCTGGGACCCATGAGTACATGCTGGTGGGAAGAAAGTCTTCTCCTGAGGATTAACTGCATTTTACCAAATTTTTCTTTTGGCTTTCAGTCTGGAAAGGTGTCCACTGGCAATACTCTGAACCATTTTTTGATGGATCATGTGGGGTTTCCACAGGAAGTGAAAAGGAGAATCCATGCAGGGAAAATAATTAAGGGAATTCAATGCTTGATCTGAACTGAAAGAGTAAAGAGTGTGGTCAGGGTCATAAACTACTTGAATAGTAGAATGGAGCTATTTGCCACTATGGTTCGCGGAGGCAAGTTTAGGATCTATAGCTTAAATTTAAAGAGATATCCCCCAAACTGCAAACTCCTTCAGTACTATGTGTAACTTGAAAGCACCATCAGGCTGTGTTGAGCTCTGCCAATGGCTGAATCTAAGCAAAGACTAGATGATATTTCCCAGGGATTTTGTAGACTTTAAACAGCCCTTTCATCTGATTGCTGGAGTGTTCTGCCTGGCCACTGCGAAATACCTTAGGTTGAGAAGAAATGGGTCATTATTCAGGGACTTACGGTTATGTTACGTGTTGGAGTGGAAAGGTAAATGAAAGCAAGTGGGTATCAAAAAGGCCCAGATTGTAATTCTGTTTCTGAGACATGTGACAAGTTCTGGGGGTCATAAGCTATGAATAGTAATGATACATTTTTACACGTAGGCATGAAATGACAATAGTTACGCCAAATTGTGAGGTTAAAAATAGCATGCACAATGGGAAGAGGGTTGATCAGAGTTCAGAGTGTTTGTGTTCTATTTTTGGGGTGGGTGGTTAATACCAACTTCAGTTTTTTTAAATATGCATGATAAAATTCCAGGGTTACTCACTGGAAATAATCTCCAAATGAAAATGATGGGAAATAATAGAATAAGAAAAAGGAAAGAATTTTTTTTAATTGAGAAAGCATGGGAAAACTGGGTAAAGCAAATAAAGATGGCAGATGTACATCCAAATATAGTAACCACACTAAATGTAAAAAGGATTAAACTAATGAGAGAAAAAAAAGATTGAAGTTAAAAAACAAATCCCACCTATATTTTATGTGTGAGATACACCTAAAATATGGACACAAAATTGTCATGCAACTGTAAGCAGGACATCTTAAAACATTGAATGAAAAAGACTAGTCTCAGAAGACAATGCATACTATAGGGTCAGAATGCAGAATCTAATCCTTCCTCTTTCCTTCGAGGCTGCCCAGAGCCTGGTAGCTTTGACCCTCCTGAGAAGTAGAGGACAGGGGACAAAAGAAATACCATCTCTCAGGAGGCATGCGGTCTTCAAGCCAAGGGCAGCCAAAAGCATCCCTTGTGGAATTGAGAGTATAAACTGCTGCAGAAGCCCAGAAAAGTCACTGGAGAAGATTTTCACCGACGAGGTAAACCTAGAACCCTGGAATGGAGCTTAAAGGATGACCACAGCTGTCCCTGGGGTGAGAATAAGCTGAACGAGGCAGAGATAGACTGGCCTGGACACAGTGAAGAGACATGGTGTGGCGGGTCTGTGCAAAGGACAGCTAGCAAGAGATGGTTGATGAGGGCTTGTCACCACCAGAATAGCTAAGGGAGACCGCAAAAAAGTTTCTGAAAGAAGCAGGAGTGCCTTTCAGGATGATGCCATTGGTCATCAGAAAGGTAGCTGGAGTGGTCCAAGTGAGGACTGCAAGTAACCTGAATTAGAACCATAAGAGGCCCAGGAAATGAAGCAGAACGCATGGGAGACCATGGCCTGACATGCCTTGGTTCAGCACACATCGAGGATTTTTTACCACCTGCCCCCCTCACATTACCATTCCATACTGAGTGGGGAGTGGGAGCAGTGATTCCCAGCAGTTCTGAGGATCCCATGATTGGGAGAAGCAGCAACAAGCCATGGGGGACAGTTAAGAAGTTACGGCTAAGATGGGACTTGTACAGTCGAAGCAAAAACGGAACAAGCCTACACCAGTGAAGATAATGCTCCGCAACTGGCGAGTTACCCACCCCACCCGGCCATCCTGTCACAAGAGGTTCCCTGTTCAGGGCTCTTCAACAATCTTTAGCAGAAGTCTCCCTTCCCCTACTCCTCAAACAACTTTCCAAAGAACCCCCGCTAGCGAGTTCAAAGCGTTTCCAGACTGCAACCTTCAAATACTAATCCATCTTCTTTATCCCCCAAATCCTGTCCAAACATTCCACAGACCTTAGCCACCCAAACTGATTAGTCCTTTCAATCAATCCAACAAACTATGCAACCAACTAGCCCTACTAAAGTGATGGCCCCACCACCTCTCCATTTCTCACTTACTCCCTCTTCCCTGCAGAAGCTGGGCAACACCAGTTACCCAGTGTCCATGAGCTTCATTCTGATGGTTGGTTTGATAGCATTAGCTTCTTAGACATAAATGGCATATTCCTGTACCTCCCCTGATGGGCTTCAATGAACATTCTGACCTTTGGAGAGTCCTTATCAATGGATGGCCTAACCCTAAATAAAGTATCCTGAGCCCGGGGACATCTTGATCTTAGGAAGAGATAGATCCCACAGGAATGCATCCTCAGGCACACTGAGCCTCTGGAGCATCTAATCCAATTGGCAGACTGATGCCAAATGGCAGTGAGTCTCTGAAACTATGTCGACACTGATAGTGGATAGTAACCCCGTGTACACTAATACCATTTGCTCTATATTGTTGACTCAAGCATTAAGTGTTTAGTATTTGCCAAATAGTATGCTAGCACTAGGTCAGTAAGTGTGCACTCCATGCTACTGGCATTAAGGAGTTCACATTTTGATGGAGAAAACAGAAGAGTAAGTAGTTGCAAAATAGAAAATGAGTGTGGATCTAGCCCTCAATGAGCACCTGTTCTGTTTCGGTCAGTCTTCTCTTCATATCACAGAACAAGCTGGGGTTCAGAGAAGTGGAGTATGTTACTCGAGGTAGGCTACACAATTAGGAAGTGAAGAAATGGGGTTTTAATTCAGGTCTGGATTTTTCTTTTTTTTTCCTCTGTAGCCCTCTGCTTCACAGTTCAGTGACTCAGTAAGATAATATGGCAAAAATGAAACATTACAGGAGCATATTACAAAGGTTGACCAGGTCTGTCCTAGGGAGTCTGGGAAGATTCTACCCAGGACATAAATACCTGGGCTAGTCTTTTTTTACGAGGAACTTGGGAAAGGATAAACAGGGCAAAGGAAACATGCAAACACCTGTTCAAAAACCAAGGAGGCATATTCTGGGGGCAGACCATAAGAGCCCTCAAGACTATGGAGGTTGGACATTATCCTAGAATTTGGGGGAGGAGGAGGCTGCATAATTTAATCAGGCATTTCAGGAAGATCCCCTGCTAAGGGAGAGAAGCAGAAGACAGGAAGGTGAATTGGGGCCACTGTGACTGTTCAGAGGACACGACAGTGGCAACAAGGATGGCGACAAGACTATGATTGAAGAGGATGTTAAGAGGCAGTCTCAGGAGGGCTTGGAGACTGGTTGAACTTGAATGGTGAGATACGGGAATCTAAGACGTTACCTGGTATTTTATAAAGATGATTAAAGGGATGGTATATGGAAAAGCTGGCTACTCCAGAGTGGTGGAAGCTTACAGCATGTGGAAATGTGTCCAGAATTAAGGTTAGAGGGATAGGTTGGGACCTGTTTTAAAAAGCCCAAAGTGAAGTCATTTGCCCCCCAAGATTTAATTAGTTTCAGCTTATCCCAGGAATGTCACCTTTTAACAGCCAACTATGAAATTTTCTGACCAACACTAGTGAGGTAGTCTGCATGATAAAAACCTTGCCAGTAACTTGCCCTCCTCCTTTCCTATGAGACCTTACATTTTGTACAACTCCTGGGAGCATCTCTGCTTGGTAGATGGGATGTTGCCCAATTTATGAATTGTTTAGCAAAGCCAATTAGATCTTCAGATTTGCTCAGGTGAATTTTGTTCTTTAGCAGACCAAATGGTGAGGTCTTAAATGCAACTAAGTAATTGTGACTTATTTGATCAACTATGGGGCTACACCAAATCTTTTAAGGAAAGATTGAAGAATTTACTCAATGGAGTTAATGAAGTTATTCATTTATTCATGTAATACCAAATGGCAGCAAGGTGCTAAGCAAGAATCCTGCTTAGAACCTTTTGGAGGGGCAAACAAGTAAAAAGATGATTGCATTGGGAGTCACGAGACATTGGAGGTCATGGAAGTCTTCCATCTAGGAAGTAAGATCCAAGCTGGACTTGAAGAATGAAGAAGCAACAGACTGAAAAAGGAGAGGGAAATTGCATTGTAGACACAGAAAACTGCCAAAGGCTCAAAGACTGTCGACCATGTGGCTCTTTCGTTGCTGACTCTTGGCTAGGGAGGTGTTTGTAGGGAAAGAAATACCCTATGCCTAGGTTGACAGAAAATGGATGATACTGGAACTCTTTTTTTCCTTACAGCCTGTGCTAATGTGTGCACAAGTTTGTTTTTACTGTGAATGTGTGTTCACACATTCTCTTTGTGTGTGGTTGTGCATGTGCTAGAAACATTTCAGAAAGGGTCTCGGTGAGATCATATGTGTCGCTTAAGTTCTAAGACACCACAGTTCTCTTATTTTTTCCTGTTCCCCTTTTCTGTGCTTCTGCTTCATCCTTCCTCCTCTGACCCTCCCTTAAGGTTTCATTCCCCAGGCTTCCATCCTGGGTCCTTCTCACAGTCTACACACTGTGCTGGGAAGGTCTCATAGAAGCCTTTGACTGCGATTATTGCCAGTTTGTTAAAGGTGCCCAGTCTTCAGCTCTAGCTCTGGCCCATATTCAGAGCTGATCGCAGACTAGGTAAATGAACACTAGATTTCCCCTGGGTGTCTCAGAAGCATCTTAAATTCAACATGTTCAATATTGAGCTGATTGTCTCTTCCTCCTCCACAACACCTGAATTTCCCTTCTCAGGTGATGACACATCAGGTATTCTGTTGTCAAAACCAGAAACATGGATGAATCCTTGATTCTCCCCTCCATGCTTCAACTAGTTCATTACTACTCTGCCTTCAGTCTTGCCCTCTGTGATACTGTACTAAAAATACAGAAACACATATTTGGCTTTTCATCCAGGTTCCTGGAACACAGCTTTTAAACCCTTTGGAATTTGTTTAAGTGATAAGAGCTATAAATGGTGTAAAGAGTCTTTTGTTATTCCTAACCAGACCCTTTCAACCACACCGAGTTTATGTTAATGAAGTGATTTGAGTTTGGAATTTTCAGCTTGGGGGGAGGGGAGAGGGGCTGAAAGTCACCAATTGAATTAATCACCAATGGCCAATGATTTAATCAGTCATGCCTATGTAGTGGTGTTTCTGTCCAACAGAGTTTGGAGAGCTTCTGGGTTGGTGAATAAGAATGTATCTAGGAACAATTACATGCCAGGAAGGTAGTATACCCCCAGTCTTCAGAAACAGAAGCTCCTGTCCTTTATACCCTTCCAGACCTCACCCTGTGTATATTTTCATCTGGCTGTTCATTCGAATCCTTTAATGTTTTTTAGTAAATCGGTAATGGTAAGTAAACTGTTTTTCTGAATTCTGTGAGGTGCTGCAGTAAATTACTCAAACCCAAGAAGGAGGTCCAATTTATATCTGGTGTGTCAGAAGCACAGGTGACAACCTGGACTTGTGACATGTATCTGAAGGGGCAGGGGAAGGCAGTCTTGTAGTAGTGAGCCCCTAACCTTGGAATCTGATACTGTCTCCAGGTATTTGTAGTGTTATTGCAGGATATTTTTTTACCACAATACCTGGGATTCATTGTCTTGCAGCTTCCAAGAATGAAGAGGTGGGCACAAAATGAGCAGCAGACAAGTTTATTAGCATATAAGATTAGAAAGGAAGAATAGTAGAAAAGCTCTCTTTACAGAAGGGACATTCACAAATAAATGCCCCAGGACTATAGGCAAGGGTCCTTGTTTTACAAGGTTCTGGTCAGCCCACCCCCATCCCTTTCCCCTTGTACCTTTTCAGGTTCTACCATTATTGGCTTGATAGTTCCAGGTGCTGGGTTGTCCATTCCTGATTGGCTCCTTTCCGCTGTGTGAGGGGTTATCTGTGACCATACTTAGGTCTTTTGTCAAATTCCAGAGGGGAAATCTGAGGCGGGGGTTGGGGGGCGGGGGGTCTGTTACATCCTTAAGAGGAACCTTAATGCCTCTTGAGGTCAGACACGCCCAGCATCGTTCCAAAATAGGTGTTTTTCCCCCCACCCAGGGACCTCAGGCCCTAATCTTACCCTCCCTGCCTACTGAATCCTATCTTCTATCATAGTGTCAGAATTGAGTTAAACTGTAGGATACTCAGCTGATATCTGGGAATTGCTTGGTGTGGGAAAATTACCTGCACATCTGGTTGCAGAATTGTTTGATGTGAGTAGTAAGTGTAGAGAAAAACAGTTCCTCTTCACTCTCTTTGATCTATTCCCCTCACAGCCCAGGATAAAGTTCACACTTCTTACTACAGCCTGTAAAGCTCATCATGGCCTTGACTGATTTTCCACCTCCATAGCTGGGAGGGTCTCATGGAGTATCGTGCTTCCTCTGCATTTGCTCTGCCCTCTGCCTAAAATATATGCCCCTTTGGCTCACTTCTGCTCTTCCTTTAGGTTTTGGTCTAAACCGAAAACCTCCTCTTGGAAGGTGCTCCTGTACCATGATTACATCTTAGCATTCATCTCACCATTTTGGACTTGTGTGTTTACTCTTGTTAGAAAGCAGAATTCAAAGGGATGCCTGGCTGGCTCAGTCAGAAGAGCATGCAACTCTTGATTTCGGGCTTGTGAGTTCAAGCCCCACGTTGGGTGTAGAGATTACTAAAAATAAATAAATTCAGGGATGGGAGAGGAAAAAAGTTTCAACTGAGTAAGTTTTAAAGATCTTGTTTGCTTTATTCAGTGATTCAGAAATTGGGCAGCATCCCATCTAGCAGATAGAAGGGAGCTCTGAGGGGCTGTACAAAATGAAATATAGGCAGAAGGAGGTGAGAACAAGGAAGTTATATTAGCAAGCATTAGATTGGTTGTGGCAAGGTCACTTTCCTTTAGGAGATGGCAGGGATCTGTCGGATTACCTCACTAGTGCTGACCAGGTGCTTCGGTTTTGGAGTCTGTTTCTGGGAAAGGTAGAAACCATAACTGAGTCTTGGTTTGGTGACTAGCATATGCTAAATGGGCTTGTGTAAGAGACTCTATTTTGGCCACTTTTTTTTTTTTTTTTAAATGTTTATTTTTGAGAGAAAGAGACCGCATGAGTGGGGGAGGGTCAGAGAGAGGAGGAGACACAGAATCCGAAGCAAGCTCCAGGCGTTGAGCTGTCAGCCTACAGCTGGACTCGGGGCGTGTATGGAGTATCGTGCTTCAAAGGATACAGCAGCCAGGAGGTAAAATAAGGTAGCAATAACAGCCGCGAGACAGATTGTTGTCCTGCTCCTATGTACCTGCTTACAAGTCCTCCCAAAAGTCATGTGGGGTATCTTAGAAGTTCTTTGAACCTACAGTCAACTTTGTGTTTTAAAAGTTTAACTGAATTTTATAAAATAATTTTTAAACATTGTAAAATAATGTCCATGTCATTAAATCTTCAAAAACCTTATTTTGAATAGGTTCATAAGTTTTTATTACGTAGCCAAACTTATTTATACAATTCTTTAGTGTTGGACACGTGAGTTTCCAATTTTGTGCTAATACATCATTCCGTGGTGAACAGGTGTGTGTAGACACAAATGTCTGCATTTCTATTTCTTTAGAATAATTTGCATCCCCTACTCTGTGTCGCACATTCTCACCTGAGAAACCATCCAAACCACTGCATGGGAAGGAGGCCATTATGAAAGTACATCTCCAGCTTCTGCTTACCCTCTTTCTACTGTGGAGGGAGGGGGTGGGAAGCTGAGAGGGAACCAGAGAAAATCTGATCCTCTGCCTTCTGTGGGTCCATAAGTGCCACAGTCCTGTCTGCCTCCATCAGCCTAAACTAGAGCCCCTGTGAAAACTCTAAGTAGCTTTGGAGAGCAAAAGGATTCTAGGGATGTTGAAACCTGAATGTGGTTCCCTTTAATCAACCCCAACCTATCTGCTCTCCTGAGCCTATAGGCTGCTTGGGTGCAAGAGAGGCCCTGGGCTCTGCTGGAGTCCTGAGAGAGGATTGCTTTAGGACTTTGGCTGTGGTGGGCCAGGGAAGTCTTGGGAGGCTGGTACAGAGGGGTCTCTAGCAAGGATCTGGCTCCTGCGGAGAACATGCTCCAGTGATCTGTGGACCCTTGAGGGAAGCAGATGTGGGCTCTTAATGGATTCTTGCTCTGGACAAGAGTAGTTGAACAGGTAAACTGAGTCTTCCTGTTCCCCTGAGGCAGGGAGTATGAGACAAGGGCTTCAGCAGGGGATTGGCGTCTTGCTTGGTTCTACCTGGCCCATCCTGGATGGCAAGACCATTTCACCTCCCAACACCCACAGAATGGCTAACAATAGCCAGACTTAACTCCAAAAAGCTTCACTCAGTCCTCCTTGAGGAATCAAGGGATCCATTCATACTCCAGTTGACTTCACAGCTTATTGCTGTGATATCAGGTTCTAGCATATCTGATGAAAAAAGTAGCATTTCTCCTACATACTAGCCATGGTCAGCATTTCCAAGAATGTTCAAACAGTGCCAAACTGCTGGAACTGCATTGCTTCTCATTGCAATGCCTAGGAATCCATGCATGATCAGTAATGCAATTCTTTACAGGGCTAACAAAATTCCAGTTGTCCCCGGCTACACCAGTGTGTCTCCCAGATGGGAAGATAATTGTTTGGTGGTGATCTAGGCTGTAATTAGGGCTGCTTGTTTCCTGATCTGTCCAGGTCTGTCTTCTGCTTCATTGGGAATGCCAGCCCCATGCTTATGTTTCTGTCCCATGTTGGTGGTCATCAGTTTAATAATGGTCTCTCCCACCATGTTGGTCCTTCTGTCTATAATGGATGGGCCAATAGTCCCATATGGAGCCCAGCTCTATGCCTGAGGCCTGAGTCAGGCCACTAGAGGGCTCCCTTGCACCACTTAACAGCCTTTGGTTGCCAGCTCACACTCCTTGTTCCTGGGCAGCTTTCTAAGGGCCTGGTACAGAAAAAGCACTTCTTGCCATGGAAAGACTAGGTTGGTGCAAAATGAGTGACCAAAGCTCATAGAGATGCTTCGCCTCCAGAACCACCTTTGGTTACCTTTGATGTGGTTACAGAGTGAAGACACCGAACTATCTTACTGTAGCCCCACCACAAAATCACTATAAACACATACTAGTTTTCAAAACATGGTTTAGAAACACAGTTTTATTTATTTATTTATTTATTTATTTATTTTAAATTTTTTAACATTTATTCATTTTTGAGACAGAGAGAGACAGAGCATGAACGGGGGAAGGTCAGAGAGAGAGGGAGACACAGAATCCGAAACAGGCTCCAGGCTCTGAGCTGTCAGCACAGAGCCCAACGCGGGGCTCGAACTCACAGACCGCGAGATCATGACCTGAGCCGAAGTCGGACGTCCAACCGACTGAGCCACCCAGGCGCCCCTAGAAACACAGTTTTAAATGAAACTCATAGGGACCATTCCCTTTCTAATCAGATTATAATATACAAGCCCTTCTATACAAAAATTCTGGAGCTGCCACTTCCCAGGAGAAACCCTGGCCCAGGCCCTAACGATCAAGAAGGGGTTTCTGGGGCTTTCTATCCAGGGAAGGGATGGTGCCAGAGCTAGTGTATAGCCCTGGGACCCCTAAATAAGATGGCCATTCTGCATGGTACTAGTTTTTGGCAGGTGAATGAGGAACCCTCGACAACTCTGAAGGTTGGAAGAAGGTGCAAGGTGGTATCCTGTCCAAACCATCCCAGGTAAGACCACTCAGCTGATTGAGAGAGCAAGAGAAGGATTGAGGTAAGGGTTAGCTGAGGGTGGAAACCCCAAATCCAGATCTAAAATCTCAGCTGGAGGGGGGACATACTTAATTTGGGTCCCCTGAAAGCAGAGCATGTGACAGGGACTTGGGGGAAGAAGGTAGTTTATGTGGAAGGTGATCTGTATTAGAAAAATACCACAAACTTACTGTCTTATAACAATAGAAATTTATTCTCTTACAATTTATGGAGTCTGGAAGTCTGAAATCGAGGTGTTTGTGGGGCCATGCTCCCTCTGAAGCCTCTAGAAGAGGATCCTTCCTTGCCTTTCCTAAATGCTGGTAGCCCCAGATGTTCCTTGGCTTAGAGCTGCAGCGCTTCGTCTCTGCCTGTCACCATGTGGCACTCTCCTTGTGCATCTGTGTCCAAATTTGCCTCTTATAAGGACACCAGTCATATTGGATATGGCCCACCCTAATGTTCTCAACTTGATTACATCTGGAAAGACCCTGTTTCCATGTAAGGCCATATTCGCAAGAACCAAGGTTTGGGACTTCAGCATATCTTTTGGGGGGAGACAGTCAACCCATAATATGATCCAAGAAGCAGATGTGAAGACGAGGGAGGAAAATCAATACAATCTAAGGTATTAAACTGGTTATTTACGTGCCACCGAGAACCCTCTAGGAACTGTGTAAAATATCCCTCAGAATTCTGAAAGACCTGAAAGCTGGGACATTTAATCAGTTCTTCCACTGGTTGAAGAATGTCTTAGAAGGTTAACTTCCTCCTACTTGTAGACTGCATCCACAGGTGAACGACCTGTCGTTTCCTGGCCGATAAGGAGAACTTGAGATAAGAGTAATATGCATGAAACTGTCCACTATGACCAGGCAGAAGAAAGGAGGCCACGTGCTATGACACAGGGCACCAAAAGATTCTGCAGAGGTACACCCCTTGCATTGCTAAGATCTGCTCCTGCCCCACATAAGTCCACTCTGTCATTGACTCTTTTAAGGCAGTGGTCAGCTGCAAGCTCTTTAAAAAAAAAAACAACAAACTTTCAACAGGAGGGTTAGTGGAATAAACTATAGTTCCCCTCCTGCAGCTTCTCCTAAGCCACAATTAATATTCATCATCTCCTTTCCCCACAACCCTAACATCAAAGCTGGTCTGGATGGCTCATCCTGAGGGGGTGAGCCCTTGTCTACCTTGCCATTATCAGGCTTTGTTGGCCGTGATTGCCTAGTTAGCATCATCCCCAGGGCTGAAAGCGCAAAGAGACACTCCAGCACACAGTTCCAGATGACTCTCCACTGATCCCACTATTCAGCAGCATCCTTAGCTCCTCTGGACAGTCAGGGATGATTGCTCCCTTCAGTATAATAAAACTCTTTTTACTTGATGGTCCACTGCCTTGAGGGGCCCAAAGTGGAAAAATCCTGTGTTAACCAGTTGACAATGTCTCCCTGAGAATCAGGATCTCAAATCCAACAGAGCCAGTCACAGAAATGGGAAAATGTTTCTGTAAGGATCTCACCAGAGTGATGATGAAAGGGACTAATCCTATTTTCACCACTTGGTTACTTGGCCCTGTGTCATCTTTTTTTTTTTTTTTTTTTTTTTTTTTTTTTAATTTTATTTTTGAAAGAGCACTAGCGGGAGAGGTGCAGAGAGAGAGAGGGAGACACAGAATCCAAAGCAGGCTCCAGGCTCTGAGCTGTCTGCACAGACCCTAACACAGGGCTCAAACTCACGGAGTGTGAGATCATGACTTGAGCTGAAGTCGGACGCTCAACCAACTCAGCCACCCAGGCGCGCCCCACCCTGTGTCTTCTAACTACTGGGGACATAGCACTATATGTCAGCTGTTCCACAGGATGTCACTCCAAAGCTGGCTTCTTAGCTAAGCCTTTAATTTAAAAGGCCATTCCTGAGGTGTCTGGGTGGTTCAGTTGGTTAAGCGTCTGACTCTTGATTTTGGCTCAGGTCATGATCTCATGGTTCGTGAGATTGAGCCCTGTGTTGGGCTCTGTGCTGACAGCACAGAGCCAGTTTGGGATTCTCCTTCTCTGCCCCTCACCAACTTGTGCGTGTGTTCTCTCTCTTTAGCTCTCAATAAACAAACATTAAAAAAATAATAATACAAGGCCATCCCCACTTTCTACCATTTGTTTCCAGGCAATGAAGTATATGATAAGACCCCTTCTTTTACAAAACCATTGTCACATGTCCTTTACCATAAAATGTACCCTTCAACTGATACTTCACGATACAGAATCCCAGGTTGATAATTAGATGTTCAATAATCCACTAGAGAAGCACGACAGGCACGGAAGATAAATCCATATTCCAAAAAGATTTCAGTTCCGGTAAGAACACATTATTGCCTTCTGCAGGGTGGAAGGAGTCTGATGTAATCAAATTACCACCAAGTGCTGGGGCAATCTGCTCAAGAAATGACACCATAGTGAGGATCCAGCCCCTGAGACTGAGACTGCAGGCTGAGCATTGAGCGGCTGCAGTAGATAAATCAGCCTTGGTGAGAGGGAGCCCCTGGTGGTGAGACTCTGCAGCACCTCCCTCTTGGCTACACCCCCACTCCATTCATGGGCCCGTGCACTTTGCTGGTTGAAACAGAAACCAGCAGACCAGTCATTCTGTGTACCTAATTATTGATCCTTCCTCTGCAGCAGAAGCTTTCTGATGAGCATTGACATGACACGTAAAGATCTGCACAATCTGACATCTCTCCTGTGAGTCCATCCATGCACCTTTTCCCTAGGCTTCCTTCTCCAGTACTCCAATCTTGCTTCATACGGTTGAGTTATTCTCTGCTGTCCAGAAGTCCATGTACATTCTTGCCTCAGGCCATGCCTCCCTACATGCGAAGTTGATGGACAAGTGTACTGCTCAGTAGAAGGATTTCCCTCACCGCTCACCTTTAGGACTTGTCCTGAGTATGTGGTACGGCTGCAATTCATTTTTGTTTTGTACCATTGTATGAAGTCAACCCAAACAGACTCCAGGCTCCACATTTTTTCCTCCTGTAACAGTGGTCGTAAGGAACGCCCCCACAAGCATGAATGTGAGTTGTGGAGGCAGGTTGGTCAACAGGGCTGTACACATAGAGTCATCTTTCCATGCAGCTCACTTCTTGTTCTGTCTGGATCCAATCCCAAATGTACTATTCCCATCATACAATGAACTGCCCACTTATGACTGGTGAACTAGTCAACAGAAATTACCCAGTCTATGACTGGTGGCCCAGATTACAGCAGACATTTCTAGTCATATAGTGTCTTGATATCCCTGCTATCAGGTATTCACAGACTCTGCTTGAGCCCTGTAGCAAACCATGAGCTGCTTTTTCAAACATGAGTAATTCTGTGCTGTGGAAGGCAAGGCTTAGCTCTCAAGCCAGAAAGATCTCATAGTGGAACTTTCCACAGACCCCATACAGTGTTCTTGTCCAACGGAGACCTCTGGCACTAATGGACTGTCAAGTCCTAGAACTCAAGAGTTAGGCAGCTGGCACCTCCTTCTTTCCACTCATCATTTAGCCACCAGAGGACAACTGCCACTTTCCTAGTGCTTTACTATGCAGAACAATCGAGTTTCCTTGTTGCCACTCTTCTGTGTAAACTAACTGGGACCCTTCCTATCATAACCAAAAGGCCCCATTCATGAGCTTTCAAGGAAAAAGAACCAGCTCCTCTGAGATGAATTCTGCCTGTCTGGGTATCTTTGGTGTAAAACAACCGTTTCTATGTCCCCACTGATTTTCTGGGTGAGGGCAGGGCACTCAAGGGTGACTTATCTCTCCTCCATAATGTTTGGGGCCTCAGCTGGGAACACTCAAGCATCTGGAAATGACTCGAAGGACTAGGGGCTATAATCTGCTGAAGGCTTTTTTGCTTACATGTCTGGTGCTTGGGTGACCTGAAGACTGGGCTCAGCTGGGACTATCCACTGAAGCATCTACATATGACCTTCCTTTGTAGGTTGGGCTTCCTCACAGCATAGTGGCTACATGGTCGTGGGACTTTTTTACGTGGCGGCCTTTCCAGTAAACTAAAAGGCCATCTATTACTTAACCTCAGAAATCACATAGCATAGAGATTCATGGTAAGGTAACATAACCCTTCCGGCTCAATAGGAGGAATGTCAAAGATTCGGCGACTGTACTTTAAACCTGCCACTATCTCCCCCCAACAGAATGCTGACACATGACTTCTGGAATTGATAAGGGTCAAAGGTCCATTCTCTGGGGCTTTGGTAGGCTCTTCCATCTGCCTAGCTCAGGGCTCATGTCTGGGATGCAGCTTCTCCACAGCTCTCAGCCCAGGCCTAGGAAACCTGACTTTGGGCTTCTTATTTGTACCTAAGGGTGTCAGGATTTGGAGATGCAGGTCTGGGAATCCAGTACACCTGCTACTGACTCTTATAGCTATAGAACTCTTGTCTTGCACCAAATACTTGGTTCCCTAGTGATGTAGAATAGGTGTTTATTACCACTGGCCCCAGTGACCTCCAAGGCAGGCTGCAAGGAAGGGCCTGGCAGCCAGTGCCCAACGTCAGCCCCAGTGGGTCTCTGTGAGCATGTGTTGGAGTGGGGTGATGCTGCTGGAGCAGGACTCCTCTTGTTGAGGGAATATCCTTCTTAGGTTCTACTGCTCTTCCATCAGTGTTTTGGGGAAAGAACATCCTTGGATGCTTGTCTGATAACATATGGGGCAGGAGCTGTGGCTTCTGGTTCTGCAGTGTCTGTGGGAGGTCCCACAAACACCACACATTCTCCAGATAGGAGTGTTCTCCCCTCAACTTTACCCAAACAATGAAATAAGGCTTCCCGCACTTGTAACGAGTTGATTCTGGAGTCCCAATCCACCACTCCCGTGGCCAAGAGACTCACCATCAAGATGTGGTTCTGAAACAGTGGTTCTCTTTGGGAGTCAGTCCATGCATGTCAGTCTATAAACCCCACAGGGGAGTGACAGTGTCTGCTTGCTATTTACAGCATCTTGCTGATCCTTGGTAAATACTGCTTAATGATGCATTTGCACAACTCTGAGGGCTTCGGGGAAACCATTGGTTACAGAGAGGACTGTTGCCCAGGGTGGCAAACTCCAAAGCTACAGGGACCAGTTATGTAAGTGGAAGAAACTGGCTGGCTGGGGCCTGAGGCCCATAGGAGAACACATTCTCCCTGTAAGGAGAGCAGCCACTTCTCGGCTGTATGCCCGCCATGCGGAAGGCCGGCCCAAGGCTTGCCAGATTTTCTTAGTTTTCAAGAGAGGACAAAAGTTTCAATCTATTAAATCTCTCCATTAATTGTTGTCAGCTTAGTCAATGAAAACAAACACAACCACATTTGTGGGCTGGATGCAACAGGTGTGCTGTCCCTTGCAAGCCAGGAACCCACAGGGTTCACAGAAGGTCTGGTTTCACAGAGTTGCCCCTGATCCTTGGATTAGTGTAGCTCAAAGGCTACTGTCCTGCGCTCCTCCTCCCCACCGCTGGCGCCTCCACCCTGACCCGGGTCTCAGCATGTTATTGCTGTCACAACAGCTGCACTGAAAGGTCCTTCTTAGGCTTCCGTGACCTCTGCAAGAAGATTATACCTGTAAATCCCCGCAGCCGGCAGCCAGGGTGGGGCAAGGGAAGAGAAGGAGGGGGCAGTCTTCCCTCTCCACGTCTGCGCCCCTCTCCCCATAGCCTTCCCTGGGCCTTTTTCTGCCGGGTGTAGATGAAGAAGACACTCTCCGCTAGTTGAGCCAACAAGGCTGGATTTTTTTCCAAAGAATTTTTAGTAGTAATGAAGGGAAAGCATAAGGAAAATAAACAGACATGGCCTAGAAATGGGTGTGTTTACAGAGCCCGGTCCTCGGAACCTAAGGGGGCCACTGTATGTTGAATAGCGGGGCCAAGGGAATCCAGTGGGGGAAAGGGAGGAAGAAGTGGCTTTTCCTTCGGGTAAGGAGGGGGCTGAGTCTCGCCACTTTCAGGCGAGGAGGACTCCGGTAATTAAAAGACTTACTAGGGGAAAAGGGGCTGGGAGATGGCGGGAGTACTCAAAATTCGGGGGATGGGGATTTCCATTCCTGAGAAGGGGGTCAATCGAAGCGGAAGGTTGAGAGGAGTCAATGCATGACACTCCACGCCAGGAAGAAGGGGGCGGCTCTGCAGAGGGAGCCTGAGTACGGTGAGCAGGAGAGGAGACAGCCTCTTAGCAATCCTAGTCCCGGGAAGGTTTGAAAGCAGCGGTGCCCCAGTGACGCCGGAAAAGATGGAGCGGTTGCCATGGCGACACGGAGCACACATCGGAAATAAATAAATAAGCCGTGAGGGCTGCAGCAGCCGCGCCCCCGCGGGACTGGAGCGCGGGGGAGGGGGCCCCGCGGGCCCGGGTCCCCGCAGCCCGCGCGTCCCAGCCATTGGCAGAGCCGGAGGGGGGGGGGGTCACCCCCCCGGAGGGGGGGCGAATGGTACAGTCCTCCGCCCGCGCCCCGGCCGGGCCCGCAGCGAGCGAAAGGCGAGCCCAACGCAGCCGCTGCTGCCGCGGCGGAGCCGGAGGCGAGCCCGGAGGTGGTCATGGAGGGAG
Source organism: Panthera onca (assembly GCF_046562875.1). Taxonomy (NCBI): domain Eukaryota; kingdom Metazoa; phylum Chordata; class Mammalia; order Carnivora; family Felidae; genus Panthera; species Panthera onca. Next base: position 50,293,402 of record NC_138348.1, on the reverse strand, counting down.
TCAGCAGCCACCGGACCCTGTCCTACAGCCGCTGGAGCTACGACAGGTAGGGCGGCCGCCTGCAGGGTGGGCTCGCGGGGCTCTCTGCGTGGCCCTGCGTGGGCGCCCTCCCCTGCGCCCACCCCGGCGGGAGGAGCAGAGTTCCCAGGGAGCGCGGCCGCCAGCGCTCAGACCCCCGGCTGCACCCGGACCCTCGAGCGTCCGGCTCGTCGGTGCCGGGAGCGGCGGATATGCGAAGCCGGAGCAGAGCGAGGGTGTCCTCACACCTACGGGGCAGAGCCGGCGGAGGAGGGCACCGGGTCCGACGAGCTGCCTCCCCACCTCGCACCCCGCCTCCATCCCAGCCCGGCTGCCCTGCGGTGTCCACCCGCGCCGCAACCGCACGAGGAAGCGTGGAGGGGCCGCGGGGCGGGCGGCGCCGCGCGGTGGGGCGAGGAGGGGCCCTGGGGCGGTGGGTGAGGACTGCCGGCCGGCCGGAGCGCCCCAGCTTGCTGCCGGGGACCTGCGGGTCGCCGCGGGCTGGGCGGAGCGGAAGGGCGGCCCGGGGCGGGCTGTCTCGGGGCGCCCGCAGTGTTGCCAGGCGCCCCGCCCGCCCCGCGGGCACCCGGAGAGGCTGCGGGCGTGGGCGGCCGGGAGTCGCGCTCCCCACGCACCCGTCCTGCCGGGAAGAATCATCCTTCCAGGTGAAATGAGAAAAATGAGGACAACAGAATGAGTCGGTCATCAAGCCGAGACTCATTCTGAAATTTTTGTCCTTTCTACCTATTTTTGGTGTGTTAAATGTCCCCTCTCTTTTAAAAATGAAACCATGACGATAGTAGACAGTAGATTGTTGCTGTTGTTAAAGTTCACAACCCCATGAGGATCTCTGGAGTTACATTTTCTGATCCATGGTCCTAATTGGGGAGGGCTGGAAGAGAAACTTCATTAACTGGGCTGCTCTCTTCTCCCTGAAGTCCTGCTTCCTGTGCTCTCCTTCCCTTCACTGCTAAAAGCCTTCCTGCATCTTTGACACCCCTACCTTCGGAGATTCAGAGAACAGGGTCCCCCTAGGACCCCTTTAACTCGCCCTCCAATTGATTCCATCTTTTTCCATTTTCACCATTAATTCTTAACTGGCGATCTCTCAGCCTGTAAACCTATTCAAGTTTGTGACGCCTCCCTCAAAGAGGGGTGCAACTGGTCCACCTCTCTGCTTTCATCGCCTTCTTTGGGAGAACATGTCAAAATTGGTTGATTCTGTTTCCTCACCAACCCTGCATTGCACAGTCCTAGCCGTCTGCTCGCTGTCCAGCTCACAACTGCAGCGAACGTGCCCTTTTTAAAAATAGTGTTTCCTATGGAGAGGAACTCTAAAATGATTGGAGTATTCAACTTAAAATAACAAACCCTCTGAGCTTGCCTTCAGAGCCCAAACCACACATGCATTTGCTTATTCTGCAAACATGTATTGACTGCAAACTGTGTGTGGGGCCCTGGAGATAAGGAGATAACAAGACATAATTCCTTCCTCCAGAGGAGCTCCCAGTCTAGATCCTAGTAGAAAGAAGTGGCAACATATGCCAAGGACCTAATACGTGTATAGGAGGGAATTTTTAAATTGAGACAATTCTATATAGTAACTAGACTTTTTTCCTGTAAAAACAAACAACAGCAAGACACTGGAATCAGACAGCCTGGGTTCAAATCCAGACTCCACCTAGCTCACTTGCAGCAAGTCATTTTCCCTTTCTAGGCTTCAGTTTTTTTCTTCTGTGAAATAGGAAGTAATATAAGAATTAGATGGGAACATAGTAATAAGTGGTATCTATCACTGTTGTATTAATAAATATTGTAAATGTCTCTGAGAACCCTGTCTTCCATAGATGCTTAGTTTGAAAAGCAGTGTTCTCCTTTTTAGACCCCTAAATAAAGACCTTTCCTGGGGTTCTACCCTCAGAACCTTTTTCTTCTCACCCACATCATCTCAACACCTGGGGAGCCATGGGAAGAAAATAGCTTCCCTGGTCCGTATCCAAACTAACTGAATCAGAATCTCCAGATGTGGAACTCAAGAATCCGTGATTCGGATACAGCTGGTTTGGCTTTTACTCTGGAACCATTGGTCTATATCACCTCCATTTTCCAGTTAGCGCTTAGTCTTTAAAACATAAGGATTGAATTATTTTAAAATTGCACAGTCCTCAGTAAACTTTTAAAAACACTACATAAGCTACACATATATGTAGTCCCCATATTAAAAGTGAAATTCTGTGATTGTGCTGTCCCTGTCCCCACCCCTAACCCCTAGAAGCAAACACAGTTAACAGTTAACACTTTCTGACTCTGTTCTTTCACTTCTGCCCCCACCACATCTCTGAACATTTGAACTCTCCTTCACACCCCCCTAGAAGTTGGCCTCTCTCCATTATATAGTGTGTTCTTTTTAATCTGTTCCCCTCTTTGCTTTTCAGGTCATGTATGTATCGGTCATCTATTGCTGTGTAACAAATTACTCTTAAGTTTAATGGCCTAAAATAATAGTTGTTCTAGTTAACTCGAGATTCTGTGTGTCAGCAATCTGGGCTGGGCTCGGTTGGGCAGTGTTTGTGGTCTGGCCTAGGCTTGGCTTCTCTTGGCCGTGCTTACTCACGTGTGTGGTGCCTCAGCTGTGAAAGCTAACACATCTGAAACTTCTCTCCCCAAAAAGAGAGAAATCCTTTCTCATCTTCCAGCAGGCTCACTCAGGTTTGTTCACATGCTGGTAGAAGTTTCCCAGTAAGAAAGCAGAAGGTACGAGGTCTCTTGAGGCCTAGGTTTAGGATGTGCACATCACCCTGTGGCACTGTATTGGTCAAAGTGAGTCAAAATGTCAGCGCATGTTCAGGATAGAGGAATAAGCTTCACCTCTTGAAGGGAGGAGCTGCAAAGAATTCATGGCCATTTTTGCAATCTACCACAATATGAGGCCTGCATTTCTTTAATTGCTCACTCCTCTTGGTCCCCACTGTCCCAACGTGAGCACATGCCAAAGCTCCCCTCTCTTCCGTTCTGCTGTGTTCCATTCTATTCTCAGGCTACACCCTGGTCCCAGTTATCACCTCAGTGCTTTTAACACGGAAATCAATATCTTCAACTCCACTCTTTTTGTCGAGCCCTAACCATGCCTCTAAATGCTTGTAAACATCTCCATGTGGGTATTCTGTAGATATTCCACCAACACCCCTAACTGAATGGGTTCAAAGCCAGATCCTTCACTGGTAACTCTGTATTCTCTATCCAGCATCCCTCTAGCCAATGAACTCCTCAAAATTCTGACAGTGATTTTGAACTCTCCAAGTGTAACCATTCTGTCTAATGTATATCACTGATTGTTATGAAGATAAAATGAACTGACTATGAAAGATGAGTGGCATGGAGTGCATATCATCAAGTCCCTGTGTTCTCAAGAGTTTGGCACTTGGTTAACCATCTTGCCTCCATTCAAGCTCTAGTCATTATCCCAAAGATTTCAGGGTTTATGTAAATTACCAACTAGCCCTCTTCACTCACAATTTCTGGACCTTCCCATTCTAGAAACTTCTCTTCAGCTATTCACAGAATACACTCCTACATGTTGGCTCCAGGGATCACCTCACCTCTGATATCATACACACTACTATCCCAATCTCTGGCCTCATGCGTCTCCCTCATATATTCTTCCCACCACATTATCGAGTTATCTAGTGCTTTCATGTCTGCTTTTTCTCCTGCCAGCCTTTTCCTGGCCTCTCTTCTTCCTTTCATATCATGGACCACCTGGCAGATTATCTGAACCACTCACTACCATCGCTTTCTGTTTCCTTGCATATGCTTGCCACAACTCCAGCCCCCTGTGGGCCAGCGTTAGGATCCCCACCCCCTCTCTTATCGGGGGCATCAGAACACTGCCACAAAAACTGCAGGACCGTGATGATCATCGCCATTTTCTGGGGCTTCATCTTGAGCCGTGCCATCAACAGTCTTTCCCTTCTCTGGCTTAGCATCACTCCCATCCCCCACAGCAGTTCTTCTGCATCACTCAGGGCCCCTCTTACTTGACCCTTACTCCACACCCCCAGGCCCTAAGCAAATGATATTGCCTCCTGCTCCTTTGAGAACTGTTCACATGGGGCTCAATCTTCTGTAACTTCCTGATTCCACATCACTGCCACGCCACCTCAGTCACACCCTTTGGGGGACTTTTTTGTCATCTCCAAATCTCTTGTTATAAATAATTCCACAGTAGACAACCTTATATACGTAACATTTTTTCCTCATATCTGGTTATTTGATTAGAATGAATTTCTTGAAGAGGGATTGCTAGTTTCAGATTTGGGTGACTGTTGCCAGATTATCCTCTAGAAGGAGTGGATTGATGTGTATTCTCACGCTCAGAGGCTCTAACTGCATTGTTTCATGGTGATCTCTTTGTTTTGAATCTGGCCCCCCAGACTCTGAGACAGTGTATACAACTTGCTTGGAACTTGGATTTTGGAGTCACAGTGACCTGACTTTGAAGCCCAGCTCCCTCAATAATTGGTTGTGTGACTTTAGACAAGCAACTTAACTTCTGCATACAGAAAGATGATAATAATGATACCTGCCTTTGAACGTGGTCCATTCACTCAATATGTATTTTCTGAGCACCTCCTAAATGCCAGGCAACATTATAGATGTTGGAGACAGAGCCGTGAACAAAACAAATTCCCTAGTCCCACAACTCTTACTGTCTAGTGGGGGGAGATAGACCCGGACAAAAACATGTATATAATATGTCAGTGCTAAGTGATTTACCTAATATGCTAAGTGCAAAGAAGAAAAATAGAGCTGAGCAAAAGGAAGAGAATCTCACTACATGGAGGTTGGGGTGGAGGTGAATATGTTGTATTATATTATCTGGTTGGGGAAACTCTTTCTGATAAGGTGATATTTCAGCAAAGACAGGTAAAAAACAAGGGAGTGAATGGGGAAGAATGTTCTATAGAAGGGAACAGCAGGTGTAAAGGTTTTAAGGTATAAGTGTGCCTAGTGTATTTCAGAACAGCAAAGAGGCCAGTGTATCCTTGTTTCCCTTTATAATACTTCCTTCCTCCTCCTCCGCCAAACCCTACCCTCCTCCTATCCTCAGGGAACCACTGATCTGATTTGTTTGCATATCCTAGAATTTTATATAATTGAAATCATTCAGTGTGTATTCTTTTTTTGTTTTTTGGGTTTTTTTTCTTTTGGTCTGGCTTCTTTCATGCATCCATAGTTATTTTGCTATTTCTCCATGTTGTTGCATGACTCGGTCATTCATTTCTTTTTACTGCTGATAGTACTCCATTATATGGAGATACCACAGTCTGTTTAGCCATTCCTCTGTTGGTAGACACTTGGGTTGTTTCCAGTTTTTGGCTATTACAAATATAACTTTTGTGATTGTTTATGTACAAGTCTTTGTATGGGCATATGTTTTTATTTCTTTTGGGTAAATATCTATGAGTGGGACGGCTGGATCACATGGTAGGCACATGTGTTTTCTTGGTAAGTATGCATTTAACTTTTTTAAAAAACTGCCACTTTTCCAAAGTGGTTGTACCGCTTTACATTCCCATGAGCAGTGTATGAGAGTTCCAATTCCTCCACATCTGTGGGACAACTTCGTATGTTCTGTCTTTTAAATTTTGGCCATTCTAATAGGTATGTAATCATGTGTCATTGTGAGTCTATTTGCATGTCCTCAATGATTAATGATATTGAGCATCATTTCATGTGCTTATTTGCCATCTATGTATCTTTTGGGGGGGAAGTATCTGTTAAAGTCTTTTCCCCAATTGTTACTGGGTTATATGCACCCTTATTATTGAGTTTTGAGAATTCTTTGCTTATTCTGGATCCATGTCCTTTATCGGATATGTGACCTGCAAATATTTTCTACAAGTCTGTGGCTTTCTTTTCAGTCTCATGTATTTTGAAGAGCAGAATTTTACATTTGGTGCAGTCTAATTTAACAGTTTGTTCTTTTATGGATTGTGCTTCTAGTGTCTCATCTAAGAAATCATGGCCTAACTCCAGGTGAAAAAGGTTTTCTCCTAGGGATTTTCTAATTTAGGCTTAATATTTTAGGTCTGTGCTTCAGTTGAATTAACTTTTGTATGTAGAATGAGGTTCACTTAAAAACAAAAGCTGTGGGGTGCCTGGGTGGCTCAGTCGGTTAAGCGTCCGACTTCGGCTCAGGTCATGATCTCGCGGTCTGTGAGTTCGAGCCCCGCGTCGGGCTCTGTGCTGACGGCTCAGAGCCTAGAACCCGTTTCAGATTCTGTGTCACCCTCTCCTGTTCATGCTCTGTCTCAAAAATAAATAAACATTAAAAAAATTTTTTTTTAAAAGTTTATCTAATTGTTCCAGCACCATTTGTTGAAAGGACTTTGCTTTTTTTGCACCTTTATCAAAACTGGATTGTCGTTGTATTTATTTCTATACTCTCTATTCTGTTCCACTGATCTATTTGCCTTTCTCAATGCCAACACCACACTATCTGGGTGACTATAGCTTTGCAAAGAGTCTTGAAATCAGGTAGCTTAGGATCCTCAACTCTGATGTTGTTGCTGTTCTCCTCCTCCTCCTCCTCCTTCTTCTTTTCAAATCCAGAGACCCACTTATTAACCTAGAATTGTGAAGATCTCTTTGTAGTTATTGCAATGTTGGCGGCCCTGCACAGGGCCCATCCCCAAGCCAGAATCAAGCTACTTGGCAAGTAAAATCCAAAGGTTTCTGGGTGAGTGTGGAGCCAAAACAAGACAAAAGAAATGCCTGGGAGAGGCTGTTTCATCCAAGCACTGGAGAAACCAGGATGGTCTTCAAAGCTGTTTGTCTCTTCTGGGTCCTTGTTAATTTCACATTCCTTTTATAATGAGATTTTCAAGTTCTGCAAAAACCAAAAAAGACAAAAGTCTGCTGGGATTTTGACTGGGATTGTGTTGAATCTATAGATCAATCTGGGGAAAGTTGACTCTTGGTAATGGTGGGCTTTCCAACCTATAAACATAATGTATCTTTGTGTTTATTTAGATCATCTTTCATTTCTCTCAAGCATATTTTGTAGTTTTCTGAGTATAAGTCTTTCACCTCTTTCATAAGATCTATCCTAGAGTATTGCATACTTTTCAATGATATTGTAAATGTAAATGTAAATTTAAATATCTTTAAATTCAGTTTCCAATAATTAATTGTCAATGTATAGCAATACAGTTTGTATCATTGTAGTAATATATATAACATAAAATTGGCCATGTTACTAATTGCTAAGTGTACATTCCGAATGTTGTGTGACCATCACCACTATTTCCAAAACTTTTTCATCACTCCAAACAAAAACTTCATACTTATCAAGAAATAACTCTTCATTGACCCCTCTCCCCAGCCCCTGATAACCTGTAATTTCCTTCCCATCTTTATGAAGTTGCCTATTCTAGATATATGCCTATAAGTGGAATCATACAATATTTTTGCCTTTTGCAAAATATTTAGCTATTTCACTTCCTGTGATGTTTTCAAGGTCTATCCATGTTGTAGTGTATATGAGTACGTCATTCCTTTTTGGACTGAATAATATATTACATGCATATACCACATTTTGTTTCTCCATTACTCTGTTGATGGACACTTGGGTTGTTTTCACCTTTTGGCCATAGTGAAAGTGCTACAGTGAACACTGGCGTACAAGCATCTGTTCCAGTCCCTGTTTTCAATTCTTTTACGTGGATCGTAGGAGTGAGATGGCTGGATCAGATACTAAGTCCACGTTTAGCTTTTTGAGGAACCACCCAACTGTTTTTCACAGCAACTGCACCATTTTATATTCCCAGGAGCAACACATGAGTTTCCCATTTCTCCACATCCTCGCCAACACCTGTTATTTTCTGGTTTTAAACCATCCTAGGGTGTGTGAAATGGTTTCTCACTGTGGTTTTGATTCACATTTCCCTAATGACTATTCATGTGCTTATTGGCCATTTGTGTATCTTCTTTGGATAAATGTCTGTTCAAGTCCTTTGCCCCCATTTTTTTTTTTAAAATAAACTCTTTATTGAAGTGTATGACCTCATATGAAAAAGCACACAAGTCATAAGTGAAGAATTTGGTGAATTTTCACAAAGTGAATACACTCTTATAATCAGAAACCATCCTATCTCTGCCCTCTAATTCGAGGGTTACCATCATCCTGACTTCTGTTAGGCTGACTTCGAATTGGAGAGGTTAGTTTTGCTGATTTTTAACTTAAGAGTACCAGGTGTACTCTTTTGTGTCTTCCTTCTTTTTAAAAAAATTGTTTTTAATGTTTATTTATTTTTGAGAGAGAGGGTGAGAGAGAGAGAGAGAGAGAGAGAGAGAGTCAGTCGGGGAGGGGCAGAGAGGGAGGCAGACACAGAATCTGAAGCAGGATCCAGGCTCCAAGCTGTCAGCACAGAGCCTGACACAAGGCTCAAACCCATGACTGTGAGATCCTGACCTGAGTCAAAGTCGGACACTAAACTGACTGAGCCACCCAGGTGCCCCTGTGTGTTCCTTCTTGAGTTTAACAGTGGAGTCATCTGTGTTTCTGCATCAAGTTGCAGTTAGTTCATTCTCACTGCTATGTAGAGTTCTGTATGGATTTACCACAATTCACCCATTCCACTACGATGCATGCTTGAGATGTTTCCCAGCTTTGGTTATTATTAACACTGGACATTTGAGTGCATGTCTTTCTTTTGGTTGGTATTTCTTGGTGGCTTTTTTTTCAGCTTCATTGAGGTATAATTAACACATAGGAATTTTGTATATATGTAAGCATATACACACATGTACATGTAAATATAGACTCTATAAATATATATATTTAAAGAGTACTACTTGATGTTTTGATACACATATACATTGTGAAATTATGGCCACAATCAAGTTCATGAGCATACCTATTACATCACAGTTACAATTTTCTTTCTTTCTTTCCTTTGTGTGCGCCTGCACGTGTGTGTGTGTGTGTGTGTGTGTGTGTGTGTGAGTGAGAAAACTTAAGATGTATCCTCATAGCAAATTTCAAGGATACAAATAGTATTGTTAACTATAGTCCCCATGCTGTACCTCTGATCTCCAGAACTCATCCGTCTAAGATAACCAAAACTTTGTACCCTCCGACCAACATCTTCCCATTTTCTCCATCTGCCCAGCCCCTGGAAACCACCATTCTATTCTACTCTTCACTCCTATGACTTTGACTAGTTTAAGATTCCACATAAAGTGATATCGTGCAGTATTTGTCTTTCTGTGTCTGGCATATTTCACTTAGCACAGTGTCCTCCAGGTTCATCCATGTTGTCCTACATAGCAATTTCCTTATTTCTTAAGGCTGAATAATATTTCAGCCATATATATATATATATATATATATATATATATATATATTACATTTTCTTTATCCATTCCTCTGTTGATGGACATTTAAGTTGTTTCCATATCTTGGTGTGAATAATGCTGCAGTGAACATGGAAATATCCCTTTGAGGTCCAGATTTCATTTGCTTTGGAAGTATGCCCTGAAGTGAGATTGCTAGATCATATGGTAGTTCTGTTTTTAGTTTTTAAGAAACCTATGCCATTTTCCATAGTTGTTGTACCAATTTACAGTCCCACCAACAGTGAACAAAGGTTCACTTTCTTGGTAATGCCCTTTAAGCACAAGTTTCTAATTTGGAGGAAGTCCAATTTATCTATTTTTTTCTTTCTTTTTTTTAAATGTTTATTTATTTACTTTTGAGAGAGAGAGCAGGGAAGGGGCAGAAAGAGAGGGAGACAGAGAATCTCAGGCAGGCTCCATGCCATTAGCGCAGAGCCTGACAGATGCAAGGCTTGAACTCACAAACCTTGAGATCACGACCTGAGCTGAAATCAGGAGTCAGACACTTAACCGACTGAGCCACCAGATTCCCCTCTATTTTTTTCTTTTGTTTATACTTTTGATGTAGTATTTACACATTCATTGCCAAATCCAACGATTTACCACTGTTTTCTCCTAAGTGATTTTAAGGTATATATTTAGGTCTTTGATCCATTTTAAATTCATTTTTGCGTGAGATGTGGGTCCAACTCTATTCCTTGGCATGTAGAAATCCAGTATCCAGCTGTCTCATTGCCATTTGTTGAAGAGACTATTGAATGGACTTAACACTCTTGTCAAGATTCAATTGTCCATAGATGTATGGATTTATTTCTGGACTTGCAATTCTACTCTATTGGTCTGTGCATCTATCCTTATACCAGCACCTCACTGTTTGATTAATTGCAGCTTTGTAATAAGTTTTGAATAGGAGAGATGGGCAAGGAAGCAAGACATGACCTGTATTAAACATGTCTAGGGAGGGCTGTGACTCCCAAGAGACTAGGTCGCCAAGATGGCACAGAGGGTGCAGTAGAAAGAGCTCAGGCTTTGTTATTAGTCAGACCTGGTTCAAATCCCAGCCCCACCTCTTATTAGCTGTGTACATGTAGCACAGTATGGGAAATCTTTATTGTTTTGGTTGATTATAAAAATCCTATGTGCCATTTGTAGACATAAAAGAAGCAAAGTCTAAACAGTTTAGAAGTGTGTCAAGTAGCAAGTTACTTAATGTCCTTTAGTCTCAATTCCCCTGTCTGTAAAATGGGGGTGATGATTTTCTTCTAGCGAAGGGTCATGGTGAGACTTGAATGAGATGATGTTTGTATACCCTTTCAGGTAGGCTGTGGATTAGAAACAGACCACACACATACCCACTCTAGGATTAGGTAAAATGAAGTTCCTAATTTAACTGGTCCAGAGCTTATTGGTGACCAGGGACCACACCGGCCAGGAGTCTCCACAGCACATCTTGCTGCGATTTTCTTTTGGCCCCTTGGTTCCCACCCAGGGCGTGCAGTGCTGGCCGACATTCTGTGCACAGGCAGGTTTCTGCCAAGTTGAGAGAGTACCCAAATCCTTATTGTAAAAGTAGCCCTTTGTACTTACGGCTTACTTCATCATTCTGAGAGTACTTGACCCTAACAAAATATATTCTGTTTTCAAAAGGTAGACTCTCTTGCCACTAGAAAAAAATGTCGAGGCTCTCCTGGTTCTTTAGAGCCAGCAGCTTGGTGTCAGCAGAGCCACCAACTTTTGGCCAGGACGAGGCTGAGGTGGAAGGGGAAGCGAGTCAGTGTCTGGACGTTCCCGAACAATGGCTCTGGCTTCTGTCCCCTAACGTTCCAGAAAGTTGTTCCTTCACAGTATTCAAATCACTTGCACAGTGTATGTGTGACCTTGGGAAAGCTATTTAACTGCCATGAGCCTCCATTTCCTCATCACTAAAATGGAAGTAATAGTATTAGAGGAAATAGTACCTACCGTTGTAGGGAGTAAATGACTTGATGTTTGTAAGGCTTGATAAATGTAGAGTGCCCGGGACAGTGCCCGCCACATGGTGAGTGCTATTTCTGTGCTGGCTGCTGTTATTACGAGCCAGCACAGAACGAGATTCCTCTACTAATATCGGCATTTTCCTGTCCAGTTGAATCTGAAAGTTAGGCCATTCCTAGATACAGGGATAGGTGCCATGGCCCAGGCAGGCTCTGCCCCAAGGTGGAGCTGTGTGAGGAGAGTGTAAGGGCAGGTAAGGGAAGGAGGCCGAGGTACCTAGGGAAGCGGTCCAGGGACTGAAGAGGCATGGCTGATGAAGACCAGCTGGGACCAGTTGGGTGAGAGGGGCATAGTTGCAGGACCCCCGGGCTAGGGATGAAAAGCGAAGTCAGATGAGAACTCGGGGGGTGGGGACCTTAGCCAGTGCCTGAAGTGTGGGTGACAAGGTCTAGCTTCCTCAAGGGGGCCAAGCATTTAGCCCCAGTGGAGAATTCACAAGCGGATCAGGACACTGAAACAGCCCCTTCCCTTAGCACTTGGACTCAGGCCACAGCTGTTGAGAGACTACACAGAGGGAACCATAGGGATAAGCCAACTAACTCCAGTCCCTACTGCTGGTGGGTCAGAACCAGCAGAGAGGCTGGGAGAGACAGGGCAGTAGCAGGGAAGATCAGGCTTGGGCACAGCCAGACTGACCACTGTGGTATGTAAGTTCACAAGCAGCTTCTTCTGAGACAAAGTGGTGATGCTTTTACTGTCTGTACACTGAGTTTTGTTTTTGTTTTTGTTTTTTTTTTAACATTTATTTATTTTTGAGACAGAGAGAGACAGAGCATGAACGGGGGAGGGGCAGAGAGAGAGGGAGACACAGAATCAGAAGCAGGCTCCAGGCTCTGAGCTATCAGCCCAGAGCCTGACGCAGGGCTCGAACTCACAGACCGTGAGATCGTGACCTGAGCTGAAGTCGGACGCTCAACCGACTGAGCCACCCAGGCGCCCCATGTACACTGAGTTTTATGAAGCAGGGAAAGATGTTGGGAAAAGCACTGTGCAGGGAGTTAGGAATCGAGGATCTCATTCTGGCTACTCCATTAATTTCCATTCTGGCTCTGGGCAAGTCACTTGCCTCTCTGGGCCTGTTTCCTCTGAAGTTGAAGAGGCTGGACTGGTTGACTGAGAACTCTTATAGTTCTGGTATTCTGTAAGTACATGACCCAGGGCCTTCTATGTGTTCTGTGATTGGAAAGGCCAAGGTGCAGGGATGTGAATAGGGCAGGCTGGGATTGGAGGTCCTGGCCAAGGCAGTGCCAGCTTCCAGGGTGCAGCGGGGTGGGGGGGGGGGTGCTGGGGTGGACACCAAAGCCAGGTGGTTGGAGGTCCTGCTTTGTTCCAGAACTTTTGGAATATAACTATCCTTTTGGCAGATTTATAGCAGTGTAGGACCAAAATGACTGTACTGGGAAGGCAGTCAAATGAGAGTGGTGGTCTAGGGTCAGTGAAGCAATAGTTCTGGGGGAGGGTGGAATGTGGGGGGTGGTCTGTCTCCCATGCAGTCGGCGTGGTTGGGGCTCAGGGTGATAAAGGATAGAGAGAAGAGCAAGTCATGGAGGTGAGACAAAGATTTCTCAAGTCTTTTGGGACTTGTCCACACTGAGGTTTGAAGTCATCAGGCAGTGTGGCTTCCCAGGTAGGATGACAGGATGCTTTTAAACAAAGGTAGAAAGACCCTGGAGCAGTGACATCATTTCTGTGACCAAAGGTGGAGAGAGGGGCACAGTGTGGAGGACAGTTGCTAAGCAGGAGCTCATAGGAACCCACTGATATCTGACTCCTTCGTTCTGAAAAATCCTGAGCCCTGATGATAGACAAATGCCGAGCCTGGCTCTCATCTGGGGCATTCTTACCCAGCATGTGCTTGGGAGAGACGCACACCTTTTTCCTCCATCCCGGGCAGTGTGGGCTGTGCTGCAGTTGGAGAAGTTAGATCTCCTAGCTCAGGTGTGTGTTCCCAATCAGCCTCACTCTGATATTTTGGGCATATGTTTTGGTCTCCTCTAATCTGAAGATTGACAGAGCAAATCCTAGGGTTCTGTGTATGTGTGTGGGTGGGGAGGGTCTGTTGATGAGTGCCAGGCCAGGCTGTGGGGAAGTTAGCAGGCGTTAGGGAATAGCTTGCCTGTGCTGTTGCCAGAGGAGGCAGACTTCTGCACGTGAACAACGTGAGAGAGCTGTGCCGGCTGATTGGAACCTAGCATCGGAATGAAGGGCCCAGAGTTCAGGCCAGGCAGATGAGGGCCTAGCATCTAAGAACCTTTGGAATCAGGCAGAGCCTGCATCAGGGTAAGAGGGACCCAGTATTATCTTCTTACAAGGTCACATTCCTCAGCAAAGATTTAATCCCAACCTGGCTTTGCCTCTGTGCCCTCTCCAGCACTGCAGACCAACTAATCGGGCCAGGAATTCCACAGTGCACCAGGAGGGCACTGTCCTTGCACCTGCCCCTCCCTCCACAGTCTGGTTTGCCCTGGGTAGGAGAGTCTGGGTGGCATTCCCTTCTCCCCATCACCAAATGTCAGAGAGCAGATGCAGTGACGGTTTGGGCTCCTCTGGGAGAGGGCTTCTGCCAGTGTGTTTTTCATGCAGCTGAGCGTGTGCACCAGTAATTGTGTATGTGGGCTGTAAACGTGTTGTGCCGGGGTGTGTATGCACCACTGAGCTTGTGCACCTTTGAGGGAGGTGCACATGTGCCAACAAGAGTGGCTATGTGGATGTGTGTGAGTGGCAGGTATTTGAATGAAAGCAGGTGAACTGGAGAGAAGTGACTGCAAGAGGCGGGAGGGAGAGACTGGCTTGCTCTCTCTGTCTTCTTCCCCTGCACCTTGGAAGTGGGGGTGGCGGGAGGACAGGTACACTGCCCTTCTCCCAGTGCGAGATAGGCGTGGTCAGGGTCATGAGCCTGCCCCACCCTGCCTGGGCAGTTTCTTCAGGGGTGGAGGGCTGCAGAAGCACCTCTGGAGAGTAGGAGGGGCCAGTTAGATCTCGGAGCTGATAGCTGTCTGTGTGACCCTGCATGATGAGCTGTGCGGGCAGAAGACCCTGCCCTACCCTCCTGGATCGCCCCAGAGGAGCTGGGAGCAGGATCCCCGCCTCTGCCACGAGGGGCTCCTGAGGCAATCCGGGGCCGCATCAATGTTGGATGAGCCCACGCCGCCTTCGCAGGGCCTCGATACCATCTTCCTCGGTCTCACTTTTAGTGTAACTGGAGAGCCCAGGGACCAGCCCCGGCCTGCGACCGCGATCTTCTCGTGACGGCGCCACCTGTGGGAAGACTACAGCTGGGGTGGGGAGGCCGGCGCCAGCTGGGGTAGACTGTCCCGGGACGGGGTTGGGGCCTGCTGGCCCGGCCTCTCCGGACAGGGCCGTTGGTTCCAGCCTGGCCTCTCCTAGGCCCCTGGATCCCAGTGCCGGGTTACACTTCCTCCCCCCTCGGGCCACGTCGCCCTCTCCGGGGTGTCATCTGTCTAGTGACCTGTCCTTGGGGCAGTTCAGTCCCATCCCCCCTCCCGGATTTGGGGGTTTCCTGCTCAGGAACGGGCTGGAGGGGCATCAGCTAGACGGACAGAGATCCCCTAGGGGAAAGAAGGGGAGTAGCGGCGACTGGGCAGAGCCTCCCGCTGCAGGTGAGTGTCGGGAGCCCTGAGTGCATGCTGGGAAAGGGAGAGGGCAGGACTGAGGTCTGGGGGTCCCGGCTGGCCATGCTTCTCACCACCTTGACCTCTTCTACTCCAGCCCCCACACCTTACCCCTTGTGACACCACACCCAGCCTGGCCCTGCGAGGCAGCGGTGGTCAAGTGGGCTGGTGGTCCTTAAGCATCTGGCACAAGTGGGCAGTCACTGGGCTGTGGCCTTGGGTGGTTGGGCCTGGGCAGCCATTCTGGTGGGTGGTGAGGTTGAATTAGATTAGCAGCCTGTTTCTGTACATAGTTTAACGGAACACAGGCCTGCCTGTTTGTTTACATACTGTCTTTGGCTGTTTTCGCACTACAACTCAGAGTGGAGTACAGCTCAGTTTGCAAGCCTAGAATATATACCGTCTGGCCCTTTAAGAAAATGTTTGCCCCCCCACCCCTCAGATATTCTCCAGTCCTTGCTTCTTTTCACCCTCTCCCTGAGCTGGTTCTTGCCTGCCTCCCTCTGCATGCCCCACACCGAGGGCTGGCCCAGGCTGAGTGCTCTCCACACCTGGGAACACAGACTTTGGGGACCGCTACCTCACATCTTGTCACTATCACTTTCTCTGGCAAGAAAGGAAAATAACTGGGGGCAGCAGGTATTCCCAAATCCAATAGGATATCTGAGAGCTGAGGGTGGAGCCCCTACAGCATCCTTGCCTGACCCCAGACTGAAAGTGAGCCCCTTCCTAGGTCACAGGAGCAAGGTGGGTTAGCTGATGGTGAGCACAGTTTTCCTGGGACCACTAAGTCTGGCACCTGAGAGGCTGAGCAGACCAGTTCTTGGTAGGGGCTTCCTGTTACCTCTCCCTGTGGGCCAGGAGCAGGTGACAGCTGAGGTCCCAGTGGAACGGTGGGGAGACAGTGCTGTGTGAACAGATAATTATAGGGCACCAGAATGCTCTGGAGGGAGCCAGGGAGCTCCGGATGCCGGGCCCCTCCCCTGCCTGCTGTCCTGTAGCTTCCAGACCCTGGGGCCCATTGTGCCCTCTTTAAGCCAAGCCTCAAGCCTTTGTGAACAAAACTGAATCCTTTTCCTGAGTTCCTGCACAGCTGAGTTGAGGGGAAGGAGAGGAGCAGAGGGAAACAAACCCCAGGGCCTGAAGACAGCTGCATTTCTGCTGCGCCATCACTAGGTGGCACCCTCGAGGTGCCAGCTCCAGCTGGGGAGGGCTGAGTGTTCTGACACTTGCCCAGTCTAATTACAGCCTGAAAGGCTGTGGTCCTCCACATTCTGAATCGCACCAGGCCTGACCAGCTCTGTCTGTCCACTGAGGCAGCTCATCGATACCTCCAGACTCTGTACTTCAGGTCATTTTTACCTAAGAGTCAGAAGGGATCATTAGGGATAACCTGCAGTCCTAATGATCTGTCATTATCAGCCTACTTATCCTCCTCCCCCACAGGGCTCCCTGGAGGCAGGGATTGTCTTATTCTCATTGTCACAGCAGAGAGGGTGTTTGGTGGTGAGTGATGTGAGCCGGACAGAGTGTTGCCATCACTGCTTCCTGCTGCAGTTCATCTAGTGAATGCTTTTTTAGTATCCAGCAGTCCTATCTGCTGGGAAGCTGGGGGTGTGTCGGGGGGAGGTACCCAGGCACATGTAGACCCTGGGAGGGGAGCTCGTTCAGACACAGGAGTAGCCTTTCCCCTCTGGCCTGGTTCTGCTGGTGCCAGCATTCTAGGGGGCCTCTAGAGAGGAGGAGGTGCCGAGGGACACAGGCTAGGGCTATAGGATGCTGCTTGTTTCTGGGGAGAATGTCCAGGCATACCTGGCCTTGTCTGGCACTGGGAGCAGGCACACGCTCGTCAAGAACAGAGACAGGGGCTGGGAAGGACTCTAGAACCTATGGTGGTCCTGCCCCTCTCGCCTGGCCACAGCTCATGCCATTCAGGAGCCTCCTGGTGTAACAGGGAGCAATTGTGTGGTCGTACGACCTAGGGTCCTGATGGGGATTTGGAGGGCTGCATCTGTTTTGGGGAAGAGAGCCACCCCCTCCCCGAGCAACTGCTTCTGATAGCCAGGGATGATGTCAGCAAGGGACCTCCACCCAGCCCAAGGACAGACGGACAGTGTGAGTGAGGTCTGAGGTCTGGACTTTGCCTAGAGACTATGGGTGATTGTTGAGCGTCCCTCACCCACTGTAGTTCCTAGGAAGAAGGGTGGAAACTGTCCCACTGAGTCAGTGGAGGCCAGGCCAGCCTGTGCTCTTGGGTGTGACCCTGGGAAGGGGCCCCTTGCAGAATCCTCTCCCTGATGGACTGACACTGACATGCAGGTGCCATTTCCCTGCCTGGAACAGGCTCCACAGTAAGACTGGCATCGTTCACTGGGGTAATTACTGGTTTGGGTTCGATTTCCATTCAAAACAGTAATCCCAGCCTGAACTGGGTGTCAGATCTGAAGGTTGATTATTAGTAACATTTATCAACAGCCTCTCTCAGCTTCAGGCAATTACAGCTAATCTGCCTTTCCTGCTCCCCACCGTGCAGAACTGCCAGCCTCTTCCCTGCCCGCCCCCTCTGTTCCCTCTTCCCGTCTCTTCTTCTCCCCTCCTCTCTCCTAAGCAGCCAGACTGAGGAAGGGCAGGAGATGGGAGCCACCTTCTGAGTCACCATCACCCCGATATGTAGGGGCCCGTGTGCACACTGGGAATCTGTGCTGCTCAACAGCAATCTTTGTGTTGCAGAGTCTTGTGAAATCTGAATCTGATTCTGTCAGAACTGAGAGGAATCCCTGCAGTTTGCAGACAGGAACTCATGTGTCCTGGCTCCTTGTCATATGATGTATTTTCAACTGCATGAGGGTCCCTCTTGCCCCCGATTCCATCTGTCCTCCCCTTCAGGCCTGAGACTAGGGTGAGGCAATTGAGGCATTTACCTCAGATACAAAATTTAAGGAACCACCAAAAAGCTCAGTAATTGATGTAACTAATATTTCAATGCAATACTCTTTTACATATTTATTTATTTTTGAGAGAGAGAGAGAGTGTGTGTGTGTGTGTGTGCATGAGCAGTGCAGGTGCAGAGAGAGCGGGGCAGAGAATCTGAAGCGGGCTCTGTGCTGACTGCAGGGAGCCCGACGCAGGGCTTGAACCCATGAAGCATGAGATCATGACCTGAGCCAAAGTCTGACGCTTAACCGACAGAGCCACCTAGGCACCCCTTCAATGCAATCCTTTTTAAAAATCAGAATCAATGCAAAAACATCCCTAATGAACAAAATCAAAACTTTAATAGAGGATCCAACCCTTGATTGCAGGATTTGGCCTCACTTGCCTTACTCTAATTCCAGTCTCACAGAACCTGTCTTTGTTTAAAATTTGAATGTTTTGCTTATCAAGAGTATTTTTACATTCAAGTTGACTTAAATGTTATCTTGATCACTGAGTTTTGGTACCTCCTTAAATTTGGCTCCTCATTCAACTCCCCCTCACTATTAATTGGGCGCTAACCCCTGCTCCCTCCATTTTAGCTTCTCTCTGAGCTGGGACCCCCACCAGAAGCTGGCCTTCCTGGGGCCCTTCCTCCACTGCATCCCTCTGGACTTGCTTCAGCCTTCAGATCCCTCTGAGAGGCCGCAGGTTGCCATGGTAACTGCTGCATTAATGGGCAGACAGAACGTGCAGGTCTTGCTTCTGTCCCAGATCGGGTCCAGCCAGGGCTGGATAAGCGCAGGCATGCCTGACAGAGTCCCTGATGCACGAATCTCAAAGGCAGCTAACACACTGCTGCCTGTGTATAGGGATGGAGAATGTCACATGTTTCCGAATCCCTCCCAGGGAGAGGACAGCAAGTCACTAAAGGAAGGCTGTGATGATCTGTTTGTGACAGGGAGGCAGAGGGAGCACTGAAGAGCTCCTGCAGAGCCTCCTGCAGAGGACAGGTCTAATTCCCGGCTTCTGTTTTGCTGAGCTGGACGTGAGCTCAGGTGAGCTGAGGCGCACCTTCACCAGAGGATGCCGCCCTCCCCTGTCCCTTCCCCCAGGCTGTGCTCGGCTTGTCGAAGGGCTAAACAGACATTTCAGGAAAATCAATGTGGAAGAGGTGCCCAGGATGCCAAATCGTATCCGGGACTTGGGGTGTTGTCACGTCAAGGTCCAGGCCTAGGGAGCCAGGCCACTCAGTGTCCAGTTGCTGTCACTGAGGGTCTTGGAGGTAATGTGTCAGAAGCGCCCCTGCCCTTGGTCCTCTGCTCCACGAGCTCTCTCCACAGCCCCACAGAGTCGGCACACTCTCCATCACCCAGACTGGCAGTCTGCCATCCAGTGCCCGCTCTGGGCCTCAGTTTCCTCTTCTGTGATATACCGATGACAGTGCCCTCCCTAGAGGGTTGTGCTCACCATTAAGAGCTAACATATGTAAAAGTGCTTTGAGCTGCAAAGCACCAGGACAGACAGACTAAAAAGTCACGTTCGGTGGGGCCCTGGAGGTCAGAACTGGAACCAAGGGGAAGTGTATTTGGGGTTGAAGTGAAGAAGAAATTGCCAGTCGCCAAGAAGGAGGGACCACTCTAGGAGTGAGCGCACTGATGCTGGAAGTGTGCACGGAGACGTTTCATAATCACCGGTCCATCCACTTTGCTTCCAAAGGACTTCCTGCCCCTGGCTGTGACCTTGACTGTGACCTTGACTGTGACCTCTCCCAGGGTGTCCTGAAGCTGCCCCACTCCACCCCAATCCCCATCACCCTGGAAATGAGGAAGCTGGCTTCTCTTACAGTGGATACGGCTTTTTCCTGTTCCATGTTCCCTGATTTAACGTATGGACCAGTGTATAAACCGGAGAACTTGGGCAGGCAGTCAAACGGGGGTGGGGGGGAGGGGGTGGGGGAGTGGGGGAGGACCTAGTGTTTGAGAAAGTGCTGACCTGAACATTGGTTTAAGATGCCCTTTGACTCTGACTGGAAAGTTCCATTCTGCCCGTAGTAGGACAGAAGACTTCTGAAAGACAAGTTATAAGAGATGGAGGGATGAGGTCTCTAGTTCCAGGTGGGCACCCACATATGCTCCCCTACCTGGAAACTGCCACCTGCAACACATCTGTGCATGAACCCTTTGTGCTGATGGCCCATGCTGGCTTTGGAGCTTTGTGGCACATGTCAAAGTGGAGAGAACCGCAGGCCAAGAGTTGGGAGACGTGGCTCAGACACTTCCTTCCCCTGAGCCCGATTTGCCCATCTGTGACATGAAGGGGAGGGGTTGAGGTGCCCTCCTCAGCTGATGGTCTGTGATTCTCTTGCCTTCTGGAGGCCATGAGATCTGCCTCTCCTCCACAGCTACTTACGGTGTTTCTACGAGTCTTTGTCTGTCTGCTTGGCACAGCTAGGGGCTGAGGTCTTCAGATCTAGTCCGAGTGGGGTCAGCAATGTGCGGTTTTTCATCTAGACATCATTGCCCTTCAGATATTTGAAATTACATCCCAAAGATTTCTAATTGTTGATCTAGGCACTCATTGGAAGTCTGGGTTCATTTTCGCAAGAACTTGGCCAGGGTTAGGCAAGAAAGGGGAAGAGGTGGGGTGGGAGTAGGGGGGAGAGAGGCAGAGGTGACATGATCCGGGAGTTCCAGTAGGCACCTGACCGCGGGGACACTGGAGGGGTTGTCAGGACTTGGCAGAGTACATTGGCTTAGCTTCTGTCCTGAGTCAGTGGGGAACTTCTGGAGGGTTCAAGCAGGGTCGGGAGACATGATCAGATTTGCATTTAGAATGCTCACTCTGACTCCAGTGGAGGAGGGCCCTTATGAGAGGAGCAAGTTGGAGGCAGACACCATCCTGATGCCAAGATCCAGGTGACAGGGACACCCTGCTGAGGATGTGGACCTAAGGAAGGGGGTAGAGTTGAGAGAGGCTTGCCAGCTGGCAGCAAAGGGCTTGATGATCGCCTGCCGGCCTTGGCAGGGGAAAGTGGACAGGAAGAGCTGGAAGCTATGCTGGCACCTTGGGGACCAGATGTGTCACTCATGGAGACAGAATGGAGAAGATAAGTGCTCAGACTCACAGGAAGTCTTAAGCTACATACCTCAGTGTGAGCTGCTGTAGGACATCTGGGGAGATGTGTCCAGAGAGCGGGTGGAGGGAGGGTTCTGGAGTTTGGAAGAGGGGTGGGCCCACAATGCAGGCAGTGTATGTTCTTGATAGAATTGTTGTGGGAGGTGAGGCCCTGTGAGGGGGAAGATCACTCACGTGCCCTTTAGGTGGAGTGAGAAGACAAGAGGCTGAGGACACAGACAAGGAAATCCTGGATCCCCCACTAGTCCCTCAAAGACACAAGGTGGGAGACCGCCAGCACAGAGACTGCTACCAACACAGGGCAGGCCACGGAGAGCAGCAGTGGATGTGTTTTCCGGCTGTGGTTCCTCCAGATGGGGACTTTGTCCTCAGTGCACCTGGCTCTGCTGGGGTTGCTATAGCAACCACAGAGGCAGGCACACTTGGTCTCTGTGTTGCCATGGAAACGAGCGGTTGGGTGTCCCTGAGTGGCAGGGCCATGGAGGCCTTGGGGAGTCAGTCTGGTCCCGAAGGGCTTGCAAGGGGGACTGTGACCAGCAGAAAGGGTTTCTGTGCCCTAGTGAATCAGTGACGGTGGTTGTTAGTGTGACTGTTGCCACAGTGATGGGGGGAGACACCGGTGCGAGCTTCAGTTCGGAGCTGAGTACTATAAGGAACTGCAACAGGCTCCAGGTCTTTGTGTGCCGCCTGAAGCAGCCCCAGCCTCCAGACTCACCCCATCGTCTGGCTGCCATGGAGGGAAGGACCCTCTCCTTTCTTTCTGGGTTTGCACTCTTTTGCCGAGACAGGGATTTTGTTCCCAGGAGGCACTCCCCGGCCCATGGGATCTCAGCATTCAAAGCAACACAGGATACCTGGGCCCCTGAAACGGGGCCACCGAAGAGATCGGTAAGCACTCAACACCCCTGCCTTTAGCCCGTGGACCCCACCCCCAGGTTCACCCCACCCACCTACCCTCACCGACCTCACCCCTTTGCAGTTCCAAGACCTTCTCTTCCCCATCACCATGCCGGGCCCCCACAGCCCTCCCAAAGCCTCAGGCGCTAGGCAGGTGAACAGGGAGGCTCTGCTCCTCCACCTGCCCCACATCAGAGGGGCTTCCTCCACCATGGGGGTGAGGCCTCTGCCCTTGGCAGCTCCACACTCCGGCTCTCTGCCTCTTTTGGTGGGCTTCTCCTCCTGGTCTGCATCTGGCCCCCTGTTTTGTCCCAGGTCTCATTACCGCCCCCATTCTGGGCTGCCTGCTTGCTGTCCCAGAGCTCTTCCACCCTGATCCTGTTGAGTCCCCATCTGAAGTGGCCAAGACCAAGGCCCTGAAAGAGGCCTGAAAGACCTGGTCTGGCCAGGCAAGGGGCAGGAATGATGAAGTTGAGGCAACAGGGCGTGGGGTCACACCTTCTTTTCCCCCCCCCCAGGAGAACAACCAGGAGGAAGTACTGGAAGGAAGGAAGGGAGATCGCTAGGTGAGCTGGCAGGGGAGGAGGGAGCGCTGGCTTCGAATGGGCCATTCACGGGAGACTGCAGGGAGGTGGTGGGAAGGACATGAGCAGCTCAGGGGCTATGGACCCCATATGTGCTGAGTGTGTGTGTGTGAAATGGGGTCCTGGGGAGGGGTGACCCCTCCAAAGGCTGCACTCACTATGGCTGTTGTGGCCTTGGTTTGTTCCTCTTAGATTCTTCTGGGGTCTTTTTGCCCTGACTCTAGCCAGCTGCCTAGAGGGCCCAGCTCCCCAGCCTATCCTGGGACTCTCAGCCAGGCCTTTCCCAGAGAGGAGGTGTCCTCAAGGTGTGGCCCAGGACCACTGAGGGAATTCCTTCCCACTGTCCACATCCCCAGACCCACATGCTACCTGCACCAGGCTGACATCCCAGGCCTGTCTTCTACAGTCACGAAATGGGTCTTTTCCAAGACTCTTGACAGGACCTCATTTGTTCTTCACTCATGACAGGAGCCCTAGGACATACTGTTGGTCCAAACGATAGGCAGAAATAGCTGCCTTGTGAAAGAGGGGGCTCAGTGCTGGGTGCCGATAGGCAACATCATGGGATCCCCTCACCAGCATCAGCACGGGGTGCTGAGGATCCCTGGGACCCGAGGAATCTGCCTGCCTCCCAGGGACCAGGCCAGACAAATACGGTAGCATCTGGAGCTCTCATGGATGTTGGTCCTGGATTTCTGATGGAGTTTGTGATGATGGTGCCCTAAGAGGGTAGAGAGCCAGTGGTCTCTGGTATGGCCCCATGGCTGGCCTCCTATGTTCTTCTTTTCAACACAGAGCTTCAAACCAGGTAGAGTTTTTAGCTTAAAGAAAATCTCATGAAGAGGAAGATGGGAGGCATGGAGGTGGTGGTATGTATCCCTTGAGCTTAATTCAGAGGCTCTCAGGAAGGAGGAAGAGGAGGATACAAGGAGTGAACCCTAGGGGGAGGACTATACAGTATGACTCTCATGAAGCTTGAAGACTTCAGCTCATTTGTTTTCTGCAGCTCATGCATCTTGAGCTCTGTGAGCTGATGAGCGTCTCCTTCCTGCACCCACAACCCACAGACCGTCAAGGCTGCAAGAAGCTTTGAGATCCCACAGCCAGTCCCTTGTTTCCCAGCAAACCGAGGCCTCAGGGCAGGGTCACACTGCAAGTTCATGGCAGAGTCAGGACTAGAACTCAGGCCCCCTACTCAAGGCTCTTTCTCTACACTGCAGGCCAGGGAGCCAGCCTCACTGTATGGGAGTCAAGGGGCTTACTGGGAGCATGTGGTCTTTTGGTTATGACCTTGCTTCATGTGAACAGAAGCTCTGAGCATACTGTGACCATCTATCTACAGCTGATGGCTAGCTAGCAGGGACTTCTGGTCATACGGGGTTTCTGGGATGGCTAATTTCTGGGATTTGGTGCCTCTACTTTATACAGGGCTCTCAGTACCACTCTGGCTCTTCCGTGTTTAAAGGCTCTGCCAGTATTTCTTAAAGCTGTGTAATTCAAGATGGTGCCAGCAAACATGATGTTTCACCCATGCTGACCAGTCCTGAAGGGCACACAAGGCTGTAACTAGATGAACAAGGGAGGTGAGGACCCAGGCAGCCTCAGGGATGAAGGCTGAGTTATAAGGACATATTTCTGCAGGTTGGGAGTAGTCATAATTAATGGCAAAGTTAGATGGTCCAGCCACCTAGGGACCCAGCCAAAGCAAAAGAATCTGGTCCCAGTGTTTATATGCTAGGTTCTACCATCCTACCAGGAGCTTCCATATCTGTGAAAACAGCTCTTCCAAACCCTGGTTCTGAGGTACTTGTCTTCAGCTCACTGACTGTCACCTCTATTTCAGTCATCCATTACCGTGATCTTGTCATCATTTGAAACCATTCCACCTCTGAAGTCTTAATCTCTGTGTCCCTCCTATGCTGTCTGTCTCCCTTGCCTCTACCATGACTGTTTACAGAGACCTTCAAGCTCCTGCCTCTTACTTTCTCCCCTCATCCTGAATCAGCTCTTGGTCCCCTCCAATCTGGATGTTATGACCTATAACTTGAACTGCTCACCATTCACTACCTGGCCCCTCAGCCTCCGACCTCACCCCTAGAACATGGTAACTGCCGTCCTTCTTTAGTCCGGGCTTATTATAGGGCTGAGGTGGTGGGTGGAAATCCCTTCGTGAATTGATGCTAGTGCAACTTCATGGTCCAGCTGAGCCCTCAGCAGTGCCAAGCAGTCCTGCTCCAAACTCCACCCCCCAGCCGTTTCAAAGCTCTCGCATAACCCTCTTCTTTTCCACACCACAGCTTCCTCACTCACTCTCAGCAGCCAACCCAGACTCTCTCTTTACAAGGAAAAGAAAATTTTATAAGGAAAATTCAGGAGGGAATTTCTTTAACCTCTGCCCTGGGTTCCAAATTTACCTGCATCCATGCCCATCCATGCCTCTGGGCCCCATTATACTGAGAGATAGGTGTCCCTCTTCCAGTCAACCTCTCCCCCAGAGATCTGGTAACCCTCCCCTTGACCCCTGCCTGACTACTTCCTTCTGTTGCTCATTCCTTGTCCCCTGTGTCTTCTATGACTCCACTCTCCTGGCTCCTTCCATTGTAACCCAGTTAAAATAAAAAATACCTTGACTTTACAACCTCCTCTCTCTCCTCCTTTTCTCAGCCAAGCCTATTGAAATCAAAACCAGTGCTTATGATCTCCATCTCCCAGGTCCTGCTGCTGAGTATGCAATCTGCTACAGGCTGGTTTCTGCTCCCACTACTCTACCCATGCTTCCCATGCCCATGTCCCCAATGATTCTAACTGTAAATCCTGGTGCAGCCTGTGAGGTCCTACTTTATCTGTGCAGCGTTTGATGTAGCTGAGCACACTCTGCCTTTCCAAGCATTCTTCCCTTGAGCTCCATGACCTCACACTCTCCTTTTCTGCCTCCTATTCTGATAGGTATTTCTCTGTTTTCTTCATGAGAGTTTTTTCTTCTGTTCACCCTGGTGATGCTGAACTGGTCCAGAATTCTGTCCTGATCTCTTTTCTCCCTTAGGCTTGTTT
The DNA here is from genome assembly GCF_046562875.1 of Panthera onca. Classification (NCBI taxonomy): domain Eukaryota; kingdom Metazoa; phylum Chordata; class Mammalia; order Carnivora; family Felidae; genus Panthera; species Panthera onca. Next base: position 50,267,733 of record NC_138348.1, on the reverse strand, counting down.
CTGCTGATCTACTTGATTGCTATGGCTTCAACCTCTATCTCGAAGCTGATGACTACAGCTGCTACCTAGACATTCGTCCTTTGTTTTATTTTTTCTTTTCAGGTCCGTTACCTTGTGCATCATGTGTATTGAAGCTCTGTTCTAGGTGCATAAACATTTAAGATTGTTATATCTTCTCAAGACCTTAACCCCTTCATTAATACGAAATGTTCTTCTTTATCCCTGGTAATATTTCCAGTTGGTTTGTGTAATCACTCTTGCTTTCTATTGACTAGTGTTTGCATGGCATATCTTTTTCTATCCTTATCTTTTTAACCTCTCTGATTTTATATTTAAAGAGGGTTTCTTGGGGCACCTGACTGCCTCAGTTGGAAGAGCATGCAACTCTTGATCTTGGGGTCATATGTTAGAGCCCCATGTTGGGCATAGAGATTACTTAAATAAAATTAAAAAAAAATAAAGAGGATTTCTTTTAGAAAGCATTTAATTGTGTCAGTTTTATCCAATATGCCATATTTGACTTTTTAATTGGAGTATTTAGACCATATACATTTAATGTTATTATCACTATGGTTGAGTTTAAGTCTATCATCTTGCCATTAGTAGTCTATTTGTCCTACTTGTTCTTTGTTCCTTTGTCTTCTCTTCTTTCTTTCTTTTAGATTGGGTGTTTTTATGGGTCTATTTTATCTCTATTCTTAGCTCATTAGTTGTAACTCTTTTTATGTTCATGTTTTATTTGTTTTTATTAGTCATTGCTCTGGAATTTACATGATATATCTTCACCTTTTAAATAATCTGATACCATTCATGAGTATCATAAGAACCTTACGATAGTATGATTCCATTCCTCCTTTCTGTCTTTTGAACTGTTGTCATGTATTTTGCTTTTATTTCTCATACAAACCCAACAATACATTATTATTTTTGTTGTTTTAAACAATTCAAAAAATTTTTTTAATGTTTATTTATTCTTGAGACAGAGAGAGACAGAGAATGAACAGGGGAGGAGCAGAGAGAGAGGGAGACACAGAATCCAAAGCAGGCTCCAGGCTCTGAGCTGTCAGCACAGAGCCCGATGCGGGGCTTGAACTCATGGACCGTGAGATCACAACCTGAGCTGAAGTGGGATGCTCAACCGACTGAGCCACACAGGCACCCCAGTTGTTTTTTTTTTAAAGTAACATCTTTATTGGAATGTAATTCATATACCATACAGTTCACCTATATATAGTGTTCCATTTAATGGGTTTTAAGTTGTGCAACCCACACTATAATCAATCTTAGAACATTTTTATTACCTATACCCCCCACCACCAAAAACTGCATACCCAGTAGCAATCACTCTCCTCTCTTTTACCTTCCCCCAGCCCTAGGCAACTGCTAACTTATTTTCTCTATAGATTTGCCTATTGTGGAAATTTCATATGAATGGAATCACATACTATATGGTTGTTTGTGGCTGGCTTCTTTCCTTAGCAGAATGTTTTCAGGGTCCATCTATGTTGTAGTATGTCTCAATGGTTTATTTCTTTTCATTGCCAAATAATATTACACTGTATGGACACACACATTTTGCTTATCTATTCATCAATTGATGAATATTTGGATTATTTTCACTCTATAGCTGTTATAAATGATGCTGCTGTGAAGATTTATGGACACATTTCATTTCTCATGGGTATATACCTAGCAGTAGAACTTCTGGGAAACTCTAATGTTCAGCCTTTTGAGGAACTGCCAGACTGTTTTCCAAAGTGGCCGCATCATTTCACATTCCCATCAGCAATGTATGAAGTTTCTAATTTCTCTACATCCTTGCCAATAAATGTTTTATCTGTGGTTTTTATTATAGCTATCCTAGTGTGTGTGAAGTGGCATCTCATTGTGGTTCTGACTTCTATTTCCCTGATGACTAATCATAACTAATGATGTGCCTATAGGCCATTTGTATATCTTCTTTGGAAAAATGGTTATTCAGATCCTTTGCCCATTTTTAAAATGGATCATTTGTCTTTTTATTATTGAGGTATAACCATTTGTTAGGTATTTAGATACAAGTCCTTTGTCAGATAATGACTTGCAAATATTTTATCGAATTCTGTGGCTTATCTTTTCACTTTCTTGACGATGTCCTTTGTAACACAAAAGTTTTAAATTTTGATGAAGTCTGATTTATCTATTTTTTCTTTTGCTGCTGGTGCTTTTGGTGTCCTAAGAAATCATTGCTTAATCCAAGGTCGTGAAGATTTGTGTCTCGGTGTTCTTCTAAGAGTTTTATGGTTTTAGTCCTTATGTTTAGGTCTTTGATTCATTTTGAGTCAATTTTTGTGTATAGTGTGAGGTAGAGGGTCCCAGGTCATTCTCATTTTAGATACTCAGTTGTCCCAGTACCATTTGCTGAACAAAACTATTCTCTCCTCTCCTACATGGTCTTGGCATTCTTGCTACAAATTGATTGATTTATACATGAGTTTACTCCCAGACTATAAATTTACTGCCTTGATTTACATGTCTGTCCTTATGCCAAGACCACACAGTCTTGATTATTATAGCTTTGTTGTAAGTTTTTGAATTCAGGAAGTGTGAGCTCTCCAAATTTGTTCTTTTTAAAGATTGTTTTGGCTATGCTGGGTGCTTGAATTTCCGTATGAATTTTAGGATCAGCTTGTCAATTTATGCTGAGAAACCAGCTGGTATTCTGATGGGGATTGTGTTGAATCTGTAGATCAACTTGGGGAATATTGCCATCTTAACAGTAGTTAAACTTCTGATCCATAAGAACAGGATGTCTTTTTATTTACTCAGGTCTTCTTTAATTTCTGTCAAAGAAATTTGTAGTTTTCATTGTAAAGTCTTACACTTCTTTTTAAAAATGTATTCCTAAATATTTTATTCCTTTTGATGCTCTTGAAAATTGAATTGTTTTCTTAATTTCATTTTTGGATCATTCACTGCAGGTGTATAGAAATATAACTGATTTTGTGCATAGATCTTGTATCCCATATGTTTGTGGAACTCATTTGTTAGCTCTAATAGTTCTTAGGGTAGATACCTTAGGTTTTCTTTATGCAAAATCCTGTCATCTATGAAGACAGATGGTTTTAATTTTTCCTTTTTAATCTGCATGTCTTTTATCTCATTGTCTTGCCTGATCACCTTGGCTAGAACCTCCAGTACAGTATTGAACAGATTTGTCAAGAGCAAGCATCCTTGTTTTGATCTTAGGGGTAGGTAATACATTCAGTTTTTCACTGTTAAGTATGATTTCACCTTTTGGTTTTCCACAGGTGCCCCTTATCAGGCTGAGGAAATCCCCTTCTATTCCTAGTTTGTTGAACGATTTTATCATGAAGAGGTATTAAATTTTTTCAAAGGCTTTTTCTTTATTGCCTAGACAATTATGGGATTTTTATACTTTATTCTTTTGATATTGTATATGATATTATTGATTTTTTAAAAATTTTTTAATGTTTATTTACTTTTAAGAGAGAGACAGAGTGCGAGAGGGGGAGGGGCAGAGAGAGACGGAGACAGAATTTGAAGCAGGCTCCAGGCTCTGAGCTGTCAGCACAAAGCCTGACATGGGGCTTGAACTCATAACTGTGAGACCATGACCTGAGCCAAAGTTGGACTGTTAACTGACTGAGCCAGCCAGGCGGCCCCCAAGATTCATTTTTAGATAAGCCAATTTTGCGTCCCTGGCATAAGTCCTCCTTGGTCAGATGTATAATCTTTTTTATATATTGCTGGATTCAGTGTTTTTTGTTTCTTTTTTTTGTGAGAAAAAAATTTTTCATGAGTACCTACATATTTACTTTTTCTTAGGCTCTTCATATGTGTATGTAAATTATCCTCTAGTATCATTTTCCTTTTCCTTGAAGGACTTGACATTCCTTATAGTGCGGATTTGCTGGTGATGCATTCTCTCAGATTTTATTTGTATGAAGCAGTCTTTATCTTGCTCTCATTTTTGAAATATACTTTGACCAGGAATAGAATTAAAATTGACAGGGCTCCCCACCTCCTCCCCCCCCCCCCCTCCGCCCTCCAGTACTGTAAAGGTGTTGCTGCACTGTCTTCTGGTTTGCATCATTTCATGAACAGTGTGCTGCCATTCTTTTCTTTGTTCCTGTTGGCAGTGTGCATTCCCTTCTCCTTTTCTGGCTGTTTTTTTTTCCATATAAAGTAAAATTTATTTATTTTTAACGTCAGTCCAAGTTAGTTAACATATAGTGTAATAATGATTTCAGGAGTAGAATTTAGTGATCCATCACTTACATACAACACCCAGTGCTCATCCCAACAAATGCCCCCTAATGCCCATCACCCATTTAGCCCATCCCCTACCCCAACATCCCTCCAGCAACCCTCAGTTTGTTCTCTGTATTTAAGAGTCTCTTACGGTTTGCCCTTTTCTGGCTGCTTTTAAGCTTTTTTTCCTTATCACTGGTTTTCAACAATTTGGTTATGAGGGATCTTGGCATAGTTTTCTCTATATTTCTCCTGCTTGAGGTCTTTTGAGGTTGTTGGACTTGTGGGTTTATAATTTTCATCCAGTTTGAAAAGATTTGGGGCATTATTTCTTCAAATATTTTTTTCTGCCTCCCTCCTATTTCCTTCTTTTTTTCCTGGAGCTCTATTTACGTGTATGTTGGATAGCTTGATATTCCACAGTTCACTGATACTTTGGGTTTTCTTTTTTCAGTACTTTTTTCCGAGTTTTATTTCGGAATATTTCTATTGCAGTGTCTTTGAATTCATAATCTTTTCTTCTGCAGTGTCTAATTCTATGCAGTGTACTTTTGTTTTAGGTATTGTGTTTCTCAACTCTGCAAGTTTGATTTGGATCTTAGTTACGTCTTCCATTTTTCTCCTCATTATAGGCATATTTTCTTCTACCTTCTTTGCTCTATGGAGTAAGTTTATAATAGCTCTTCTAACATTCTGGTCCACTAATACTATCATATTTGTCACTTCTACGTATGCTCCTTGTGATTGATTTTTCTTCTAACTATGTGTTCTAGTCTGCTTTTTTGCATGCCTGGTCATATTTTATTAAAGGATAGGTGCTGTGAATTTTACGTTTTTACATTGTTGGGTGCTGGACTCTGTTTGGGGCTTTGTTCTGACACAGTTAAATTATCTAGAATTTGGATCCTTTTGAGGTTTTCTTTTCATCTTTGTTAGGGTAGGTCCAGAGCAGCCTTTAGCCAGGGGCTAATTTAACCTCGCTACTAAAGCAGTATTCTTCTGAGGACTCTGCTTGATGTCCTACGTTTTAGGAGGTCCTTGCAGTCTGGCTGGTAGGAACACAAACTATTCCCAGCTTTCTGTGAGTTTCTGGGAATCTTTGGCCTGCTCCTCCCTGGTGATTCGTTACCCAGCCTCACATAGTCCCCTCACATGCATGAGCTGCTCAGCACGGAGCCAAATATTTGATCTCTTCCCCACCTGCACCAGTCCTGCAAACTCACATTCTGTCTTCCTTTTCAGGCCTGTACCTGTGGTTCCTTCCCCATCTTCACCTGGTAAACTTCCCATCATGCTGAAGGACTTAGTACCACCTCTGCTAGGAAGCTTACTCAGTTGTCCTAGTCACACACAGTGCTAAATTCTATCCTAAGTCTTACTCAACTTTAATCATGGGTTATATCCAAATATGCTACTTGGCTGTGACCTCTCTGAGGGTAAGGGCCTGTCTTGCTTGGCTCTGTACCGGTAGCAGAGGGCTATGCGTAGAGTAGGTGTTCTGTATAAGTGCGGGGAATGAATGAAAGCTGGGTATGGAGCCATGGCTGGTGGAAACAAGGAGACCCGAGACCAGCTGCCTTCCAATGATCTGGATGTCCCCAGGCTCTCTGGCCCAGAGCAGAAGGGCTCAGTGTAGGATAGCCTTCCTTCCAGAATTGGACAGTACTGGGCTTGAGGGCTTAGGCTATTTCCTTGCTCTGCCACACAGGGGCTAGACGTATGTGAGCATTCCAGTGGCTGCATTTGTACCTGCTTCAGAGGGAGCCCTGTGACATCATCCCAGCCAGTGTGGGTCCCAGGGAGGGTCTTGGGGTGGGCTGGACTTTTGGCTCCCCACCATCTCCTGCATGGTGGTCAGAAACTATGGCACAAGAAGCCTACTGTGTCACAGGAAATTCTTATTGAAAAGAGGTTTTGAATAGGGTGTGGGGCAGGGCTTTGATGACTGGGATGTGTGGCCATGCAGTGTAACTCTGTTGGGAAAGGTCCTGCTTGCTCAGCCACTTAAAAAAGTGTATACTGTGATTCGATTGTAACTTCCATGAAGGCAGGGGCCATGTCTGTCTTTTTCATTGTTGTGTCCTCAACTCACTGAGAACTCATAAATAATTGTCAAATGGATAATAACAGCTGAAATTTATTGAGGGCTTACAGCACATCACAGATGGTTCTAAGCCTTTTACATATATTAGCTCATATAATGGTAACAACCACCCTGCAAGGTACACACTATTATCATTCTCATTTTGCAAAAGGAGAAACTGGGACATGAGTGGATAAGTAAGTTGCCCAAGGTCACATTGTCACGTAAGTAGATCCTAAGGGCTTTGCCTAACTCCCTGTCCTGTAGTCTGGCTGAAGCAGGGCTACCTTGGGCTTTCCCAGCCCTACCAAGAGGGACTATGGGTGCCCCAGGGAGCCTTTCCCAGCCCCTGTCCAGCAGGGAGAGCTCTTCAGATACTGTGGCACATAGTCCCAGTACTTTAGAGCATGCGGGGTGCCATATTAGAGCCCATCCTAGATCAACTGAATCCAGATCTCTGGGAGCAGGGTCCTAGAAACAGAATTTTTAAAGAGCTCCCCAGGGAACTCTGATGTCCAGACAGATTTGGGAACTACTGGCCCAGACTCCGGAGAAAGGAAGTAGATACTCCTCAGGAAAAGAAGTGATAGCTTCTTACCCAGAACAACTTCACAACACCTTTTTTAGAAGCATGGTTGTATTATGTGGTGTGAACATATATTATAAAATAACATTAAAATATTTTAAGAAGTATTGTAGTAAATTTGGAATACGTGAACAATATAAGGAAGAAAAATTAAATTATCTATAATCCCAATATGTAAACATAACTCCTGTTAACTTTTTATTTCTATCTTTTAACCTTTCAAAGTATATATGGTATATATAAAAACACAAATTGGGGCGCCTGGCTGGCTCCTAATCTTGGGGTCATGAGTTTGAGCCCCACATTAGACCTAGAGCTTACTTAAAAATAATTTTTTTAAAGCACATATTTTAGGGGCACCTGAGTGGCTTAGTCGGTTAAGTGTCCAACTTCAGCTCAGGTCACGAACTTGTGGTTTGTGGGTTCGACACCCGCATCGGGCTCCGTGCTGACAGCTCAGAGCCTGGATCCTGCTTTGGATTCTGTGTCTCCCTCCCTCTCTCTCTCTGTTCCTACCCCACTTTTGCTCTGTATCTCTCTCTCTCAAAAATAAATAAAGATTAAAAAGAATAAAGCACATATTTTAGTGCACAGCTTATAATGCATTTCCACAGCTGAAAACAGTCATGTTCATAAAACCCAAACTAAGAAACAGAATGTTGCCAGCACCCTAGAAGTTTCCTTTGAGCTCCTTTTGGTGACTGCCCCCTCCAAAAGCTGTTTCCCTGACTCCTAATATCATAGATTGATTTCGCTTGTGCTCAGCATTTATATAAATGGAATAATTCCCTATATCCTGTTTGAATGTGTCTTGCTTTGCTCAATATTATATTTGGGAGATTCATCTGTGTTAGGTATATACTTACACGGTAGTTCATTTTTTGCTGCTATATAGAATTTAATTGTGTGACGATAGCACAATTTATATATTCACCTAACTGTTGATGGAATTTTGGAATTTTAAAGTATTTGGCAATCATCACATGGTGCTGCCAGGAACAGTCTCGTACACGTCCTTTGCACATGTGTGTGCATTTCTGTGGGGTATATACCCAGGAGTGAAATTGTAGAGTTTTGTGTTCACCTTTAGTAGATGCTGCCAGAGTTTGCCAAAGTGGTTCTATAGATACTCTTTCACCAGCAGTATGTGAGTCCCGGTCACTCCACATCCTCACCAAACTTTAGGTTTTTCTGTCTTTTTATCTTAGCTTATTCTGGTGAATGTGTGGTATTGATTGCGGTATTGGTATTGCATCTCCTTGGTGAATAATAAAGTTGAACATCTTTTCCTTCATGCATTTTTTCTTTTTTACCTTTTTTTTTTTTTTTTTTTTTTGTAGCGAGAGAGAAAGAGAGAAACAGCATGAGCAGGGGAGAGGAGCAGAGGGAGAGAGAGGGAGAATCCATGCTCAGCACAGAGCCTGCCATGGGGCTTGATCCAATGACTCTGGGATCACAACCTGAGCTGAAATCAAGTGTCAGATGCTCAACCAACAAAGCCACCCAGGTGTCCCCCACCCCAATGCTTTTTTAAAGATTTTCTTTTTAAGTAATCTCCACACCCAACATGGGGCTCAAACTTACAACCCCGAGATCAAGAGTCCCATGCTCTTCCAACTGAGCCATCCAGGCACCCCTCATGGATTTTTTAAAAAATCCTTTACGTATGTGCCCACCCTGGAAACCTCTAGTTCACTAGGAGGGGGTAGAAAAAGAAAAAGAAAAAGGAGAATGAGTAAGGTAAACCATAAAGCAGAAGCATCTGGGTAAAGTCGTATGCTCCTCTCCCTTTCAGTGGGCTTAAAGTAAGTTTAAGTAACTTACTTAAAAGTAAGTTCTGTCTAACTTAGACCTTAAAGAAAAGATCTGGTCTGCTCTTGTTCTGTCTCTTAGCTCTTTCTTCCTAATGGCTTTTCTCAGCCATTTAGTTTTTACTTGTTCTGCCAACAGCATCAGGATTGTTGGGGAGGAGGCGTTTTTATGAACTTTGCACAGATAGTCTTCAGAGAAAGGCTGCTGTCACAAAGGAGAAGCTTCCAGTCAGGGTCAGGAAGGGCGCCTCGGGTAGCTAATGCCCGGGTCTGGTCGCAGGTGCCAAGCTCCCTGAGTGGCAGGGAGCTTCCCAGAGCCGAGCTGTAAGCCTTGCAAGGTACATGGCAAGAGTGAGGTGGTTTAGTATTGTGTTGTTGCTGCAGCAAATTCTTCACTAAAAAAATTGGGTTTCAGTTCTGTCAAGGTACTATTTTGTTTTGTTTTGTTTTTTTACTTAAAAAAACTTTTTAACATTTATTCATTTTTGAGAGAGAAAGAGAGAGAGAGAGGGAGAGAGAGATTAGGGGAGGGGCAGAGAGAGAAGGAGACACAGAATTTGAAGCAGGCTCCAGGCTCTGAGCTGTCAGCACAGAGCCCGATGTGGGGCTCGAACTCACAGACCCCAAGATTATGACCTGAGCCGAAGTGCGGCGCTTAACCTAAGCGACTGAGCCACCCAGATACCCCAATATATCATTAAATATTGTTAGACGAATATTGTTTTGATGGCTGTATAATAGTTCTTTTTATAGACTTATCGAAATTTATTTAACCATTTTCCTGTTTGGATTATTTCAGTAATTTCAAAATCCTCAATGATGAACATCTTTGTACATAAATTTCCATGCTTACCTGCTTGCTTACTTAGACTAGCTTCAGGGAAGTGAAATTCATGGCTCAAAAGGCCTGAGTGCCTCAAAGATATTCAGTAAAGGTCTTTGATATGTTCCTAGGATCACATTTCCTTCCAGAAGGACTCCCCATGAGGACATCTCGCAGCAAGTGCCTGCAAAGTGCCTCCCTCAGTGCCGTCTGCCATCTTTACATTCAGTTCAGTTCATGGTGCCTCTTGCCATATAGGACACTGTTGCTCTTAGCTTAATAAATCTGTGTGGCTTCTGGATTTAGGAACATGCTTAGAAGAGCTCCTACACATGATTGGAGGAATATTCTCCAACATTTTCTACTTGTAGTCTTCTTGTTTTGTTTTGTTTTGTTTTGTTTTTGTTTTGTTTTCTTTACAAGAAGTCTTTAATCCATCTGTTAGGTGTTTTTGTGAGTCACATGAGGTAGGGGTATACTTTTGTCCCCCCAAGTGGATAGCAAGCTGATCTTGAAACCATATACTAAATAGTGTAACATTTCTTCAGAGTTTTGTGAGGCCAGCTTCATCATAACCCAATTTCTTCTGCAGACGTGGGTATGTTTACACATCATATGGGCCTGTTTGATCATTCTCGAGCTAGTGCTGCTGTTTGGGTCATTTCAGATTCATAGTACAGTTTCGTAGCCTGTATGGCAAGTCCTTATTCTTTTTCTCTTACTGCATTTTCTTGGTTATCTTGGAAAATTGACTTATTTGGAATAAATTTGTCCCATTGAAAACAGAAATCCTACTGCACTTATGTTTAGAATGGCAATTGAATCCATAAATTCATTTGATCAAATGACAATACCGTACAGGAACAGAGGGTGTGTCACTTTTTATCATGGGTGTTCATATAGGTAAGATCTCTAGTTTGATTTATTAGGATTTTAGTGTGCTTTCATATATATCTGAGATGTTTCTTCTGAAGCTTCCCAGGATATCTTATTTCTTCTGTTGCTTTTGTGGGTAAGATCTCTGGTTGTTTTCTTTTTAACTAGATGTTTCTGATATGTAGGAAAATTATTTAGAGTCAGTGTGTCAGAGATGAAAGGGCCAGAGTATAGTCTTACTCTCCCTGAGCCCCAGGGACACTGAGGCTAGAGGACTGGGGACTTGCTCCAGGCCAAAGATGAGTCATGGCCTAGCCAAGTCTGAAGCCCAGACCTAGATACATAGCCCGTGTCCCCTTGAAACCCCCCAAGCTAGGCAGAGGGAAAGACTTGTAACACATCAATCAGGGAACCAACTACTGTTGCCATGGAAACCTGAAGGCAGTGTCTTCTGGGAGGACCAGGATGCATTGTCCAGAGAGAACAGGCTGCACTAGGGTGGGCCAGTCTAGGGATGCCCTGTCTCTGGGCGTGTGTGTGTGTGTGTGTGTGTGTGTGTGTGTGTATGAGAGAGAGAGAGAGAGAGAGAGAGATCACATGGATGCAAGAGTGAAAATGAGTACATGCTTTCTAAAGAAGGAGGTGCTCACCCCATCTTTTAAGGCCTGCTCTGTTACTCCTATCAGTGCTGGGTGGTGCTGTAAGAAGAGGCACTGTGCCATTAAATGGCTTCCCTGTGTTCATCGGGGTCCAGTCTGAGGCTGCTCTCAGAGTCAGCTGGAAGAAGTCTGGGAGGTGTGCTGACATCTGCCCATCGTGTGCCCTGGAGCCCACCTGGCATCTGCTGGACACTGGCTTCTCTTCCTCTTCACCTGGGGTGTTCCAGGAGAGAGGACTTCACCCAGGCCATGTAGACACTGGGGTGATGGGACCCTTCACCCCAGGACTCCCCTCCGCTGCTGGTGGGCCAAGTGGCAAAGACAGTGCAGGAGTACAGGCTGATAGTCAGATGGACTGGACAGGCCCCAACCTTCAGATGGAGCTCAGAGTTGGGACAGCCAAGGACAGGATGTGCCTCTGCCACTACCTCAGTCTAGCAAGATATGAGAAGGGGACATGGCCTGGAGTCCTGAGAGTGTCAGCGGGGTTTGTAGTTGGGAGTCCTGACTTCCCTGTTTGTCTTCCTGCCAGCTGTCCCCCGCCCAGGATCCTGTGCCTCTTGCTTCCTGATCCCTCCCATGAGCCCAGGAGAGCCTGAGCACAGCCTCTGAACAAGGCCCACGTATCTCCATGGAAGCCTGCTGTTGCTGGGTGTGGGAGGAGCTTCCAGAAGCAGGTGGGGCATTTTTGTTTGGGAGTGGGGATGCTGGAGAGAGCAGCCAGGAGGTGGGCTGCTGGAGCCCCCCCATGGTGCCTGAGGCTGGGCCTAAAGGAAACCAAGGTGTTTAGCCGGCAGTCTTTGTCCCCTCCCTCCCACCTTACGCCCCTCTGCCTACCAGTCCTGTTACTTCCCCTGAATCTCAGACCAGAGCCTGACCCCCAGGAAAGCAAACTGTCACCCAGGGAAGCTCACCTCAGCTTTCCCAACTCCTGCTGCCTGGATTCCCCTCATGCTCCTTGATCCAGGGGGTAGGCTTAAGGGCTGGTGGGGGGGGTCTTCCGTCTTGGAACATGGAGGTGATATGGGGACGTGTTGAGTGTATGAGCTCAGCATATGGGGTGGCATGTGTGGGTGCCTGTGATATGTGAGTGTGGAGAGGAGTAGAGGTAGGTGATGGTATATATGCATGCATGGCGTGTGTGTATGTTTTGTGGAGGCTGAGAACTGTGTGTGGTAGGTCTGGAGTGATGGGGGCCGCGTGGTGGGTAAGGTGACATATCCATTGATACGTGAAATGCCCTGAATTGGGGGGTAATAGGTACTTGCTGGGGGGGTGTGCATGTTTGGAGCATGTGAAGGCATTTCAAGTACGTGCGCATGTATGAGTATTGTGTGGTGGTTTGGGCAGGTGGATACTGGGTGTGTATGAGACACAGCTGGAGGCAAATATGTATGCGGAGTGTCTGAGGTAATGGATGGGAGGCAGCTGTACACACGTAAACTTGTCTGCACGTGGCATAGGAAGGGCTGACATGTTAGTGTATGTGGTGTGGCTTGGAAGGGGGAGGGCAATGTGTGGGTTCAAGATATGTGCATGGTACGCCTGAGGCGATGTGTGTGTGTGTTGGGGGGGATGCAAATGAGTTAGTATGTGAGTGGGCACAGTGTGTGTGGAGAAGGGGAAGTGGGCGTATAACCCTCCCTACACCTCAAGAGTTGGTGGGCATGGTTTTCCCACTAAAAGTTGAAGAATCTGAGGCTCACACAGGGGACCCCATCTCTGGCAGCCCACAGCCTAGACTCTAGAGGGTGGGGGTTGGGCCTGGCCCCTCTGGTGGCCTGGTGGGTTATGGCAGGTCACGTTCAGTTCTTCAGGGTCACTGTCCTGCAGCTGGCCCGCGTACCTCCCCAGCCGTAAAGGAGAGTTTGTGCAAGCCAGTTGTTAAACGTAGCTGCTGTTAAGCTTAAACTATATAAACTTAAATAAGTGAAAATATAAAATTAAGATCTAAAACAAAGGTGACAGATACACAAAGCTCACCCCCCTTTTTTTTTTTTAAACTGCATTTGACTACATCTGTGCTCTTGAGGTGATTCGTGCCTGTTGTATCTGTGCAGTAGAAATAATCTGCCCAGCTCTGCCTTGTGTCACACAACTGGCCACAGAGGGTGTATTTACTCCATAGTAGTCAGGAAATGCTACAAATGAAGACCGGAGTTGTTTTGTTGATTATCTAGATCTACGAAAGAGATGGGGGGAGATGCTATGAGAGCAGATGAACTTCAAAGTGTATCTTGTCTGTGGCTGCTATATTGTCTTCACTTATATTGTAGTTTAGTAGTCTCTATACCCAGTGTGGGGCTCAAACTCACCACCCTGAGATCAAGAGTCACATGCCCTTCTGAGCCAGCCAGACATCCCTAGATCAGTAAAATTTATAGTAAACTTACATATGTATGCATGCAAACATGTTTTGGAGAGCTGAGTGTTAAACATCACCGTTGAAAGCTCTCAGTAGGTCCTAGTTACTCACAAGCCCCCAACAGGTCTCCTTTATCCTACAGGAGGTGAGGTGAAGGAGGGCAGGTGCAACTTGCAAAGGCATTGGAGCAGCTTCCAGAAAAGCTGTGGCTTGTCACCAGCTCATCTGTGACTTCGTCCTGGTCCTGGGCCAGGTGGTCAGAGCTCACCTACAGCACATTCATTCTGTGCTGGCTTCCTAAGCCCCCTCCCTGTGCCCGGTGCTGGGGATTCACGGGTAGGGGGAAGAAGTGCTCACTGCCTGCCTGGAGCCCATGGCCCGGGGGAGGACACACCGAGTCACAGCCAGTCATTCCCTGGAGAGTGTAGGGCAGGCAGGATATACCTCGCCCGGCTGGAGAAGGAAGGAGACTGGGACAGGTTAGTTGGGCTGGGAGTGTGCCACCTGGGGCAGTGGTCCTCGGCACTGAGTGTGTAAGGGTTCTCTGTTAAACATGCAGAGACTCTTTTGGCACGTCTAGACAGGGAGGTGCCCAGGAGTCTGCAGTATGCTAGGGCATGGTGAAGGAGGTGGCCCTTAGACCACATTTGGAGAAACATTGTTCCAGTGAACTGAGAGGATGAAGTTCCTTTGGGAGGTCGGGGTGGCTGGAGCAAACCAGAGGCTGGCCAGCCTGGTGGGAGGGCAGAGAGGAGTAGGCGACAGAGGCAGGCAGCAGGCCGCGTGAAGGGGGTTGGAGTCTATCCTGTAGAATGAGGGGCCGTCGAAGGATCCTTGTCAGCAGACATGTGATAGGCTCAGATTGACTTTGGAAGGTGTATGCTCTTAGAGAGGGCAGAACTGGAGGCAGGGAGCCTGGAAGAGGCTGGAGACACATGAGGCCTAAACCCAGAGGCATCAGAACAGGGGGAGGGGACCAAAAGAGGGCACCGTAGGTCCAATAAACTGGGCTAGAAGGAAGAGGAGGTAGGGTGAATCTGGGCTTCTGGGCTGGTGATTGAGTCGATGGCAGGGCTCATAATGTTGCTGGAAACAGCAGAAGAGCAGATCTGGGGTGAGAGACATTGCGGTTTGGACCTGGAGACTTAGTTGGTGGTTCTGGAGGAGCCCAGAGGCATTAGGAACTCAGAGGAGCCACCAGGAAGTAGATTTGGGAGCCCCTGCAGATAGGTGGTGGGGCTCTGGGAGTGGAAAGGTCGCCTGGGAGAACACAGAACGAGAAGTGTCTCAGAGAGCCATCCAGATTTGGTCTTGAAGGGCCAGGAACCCAGGTGTTTATCTTGGTCTCATTTCTGGAAGAAGGTGGGTGTTGGGGGGCAGTTACCAGTCCTCCATGCAGGAGAGCCGAAGAGTGGGCTGGAGAGGAGGAGGAGAAGTTCAGAACTGTGGGCAGGCAGCTGGCTGTCTTCTGTGAAGAGCTGGGAGCCATGATGGTTAGGAGTCACAGGGCCCCATTTTCAGCTCCAGTCCTGGCTCTGCTATCAACTTGCTGTGTGACCTTTGGCAAATCACTACTCACTCTCAGCCTCAGCTTCTCCATCTGCCAAAGAGAAGGTGGGACCAGACCAGTGACTTTCAAATGACATTTGGAGCTCCAGGGCCACCCAGAAGTATCCCCAGGGAAGTGCTGGGGGGAAGGGGAGCTCTCGGTGGGGCATTCCCACCCCTGCCCCACCCCCAGCTTCATCCAGAGCCACTTGCTTTTATGTTTTCTATGTTGGCTGCCGGCTGAAAACCACTGGGTCAGAGGATCCCAAGTCTGAAGCCTTGTCAACATAGACACTGATGGAGAATGAAGAGTAAATAAAACACAGTGAGGAAACCAAGTATCCTCCTACAGCACTGTGTGGGCCTCAGCACCCATTCGCCATGTAGCAAAGTCATGGTCATGCCTAGTCACATAGGACTCAGCCCTGCCTGCTTGTGGATGATTTCAGCTGTCAGTGCAGTTCAGTTTACTTTCTCCTCCTGGCTGGCAGGTCACCAGTCTCAGCCATTAGTGTGTCCCTAGAGGAATCTGTGTGACACCAGCCCTTCTCTACTGCTCCCAGGGCAAATGCAGTGTGAGGTTGGCTGTGAAGCAGCATGTCAGCTTCCCTGTCCCTTGATGTGCTCTGTCCATGGTCTCTACCTAGACAGAGCAAAGGTTTTTAGAACAGGACACAAAAAACACTTGGGCTGCTCCCAGAGCTTGGCTTCAGTGATGATGCCCACTGTTGTGCTGGAGGCCTCAGTGGGTATTGCTCTGACTTCCCTCCAGCCCCACCCGGCATCCCCCAAATGCCCTTGACAGCCAGGTACTATCAGCAAACTGGAGGCAAGGCTGGGTCCAGACTAGTGGGGCGGGGGGGCAATGAGAGGGGAGACCCTCAAATGGGAACAGGATGCCCTTCTAGTGCCTCCACGGGGGAAACAGGCCTGTGTGACTTCACATCCCCGAGAAGCCCAGGCATGGCTCCCCTCCCTCAGGGTAGGAGCTATGGAGGGGCAGCTGCCCCACACCTTGGTTTTGGCATCCTGCGGCAGGGGGTGCAGGATGGGGGGCAGCCAACTTAGAGGAGCCAGAGATCCCATGCCCCTTCAGCCCAAGCTCTTGTCCCAGCATATACGCCCCTCCCATTGCTGGGAAGGTGGTTCAGCCCCTGACCCTACCCCCTAAGGGAGGGGCTGTGGTCTGTCCCTCAAACTAGAGCACACGGGGTTCCAGGCTCAAACTGTGCCTTTGGGGTGCTCCAGGTTCTGGAGGCTCTTGCTACCTTAGGAACTGTTTGGGGGAAGAGCTCAGCAGAATGGCTTCCTCCCTGTGCTCTCCTTAGTATCCTAGATGGACTCAGAAAGTTTCTCCAAGGCTCCTGAGAAGAGCCCCCTCCAGCCCACCCTGGAGTCCCTCCCTGTTCTTGCCCATGTTCTCAGGGTTCCCCAGACCACAGGGTCCACTTCAACCAGTTCTCGCTTGGCAGGGTGGTTGCATGGGGGCAGGGGTGACGACTCTCGGTGTTTCCTGACAACAGGCTGGGGGACTCAAGCACCAATGTGAAGCTGAAGAGTGTCGTGGAGACAGGGGGCGGTGAGACGGAGTCTGCCCAGGCCACGCCCGTGGCTGGGGTGTGGCCCTGGGCCTGGGGAGGGTCGCTGTTTGAGAGGAGGACGCAGCTTTATAAAATGACTCCGTAAGTATGGCCTGGGCAGGCGGGGCCACAGGCCCCCACTGCCCCACTTGGGACATGGGCAGGGACCAGGAGCACCTGCTGCAGGCGACCCTGCAGCAGGGAGTGGGGGACCCTGGAGAGATGGGAGGCTGCTGGTGTCAAGGAAACACAAATCCTTGGGCCAAGGCAGAGGCTGGCTCTGGGCCTCTGGGGAATGGGGGAGGCCAGGTGCTCCCCAGTGTTCAAGACTGCCTGGCTGAGGTATTCCCTTGAGCATTGTGTGTGTGTGTGTGTGTGTGTGTGTGTGTGTGTGTGTTCACACACATGAGGGGCTGTGGTATCTGCTATGATTACTGACTCCATTGGCCCAAATTAAGAACCCTCTGAACTCAGAAGCCTAGGAAGGCAGGCCCATGACTTCTTTCTTAGACATCAAAGTCTCTAGAAAAGTGGTTTGTCTCATGTGAACCTATGAGAGGGTTTGAAAAATACATATCCCAGACCGTACCACCAGAGTGTCTACAATGCAGCCCAGGAATCTCCATTTTAACCCCCCGCCCCGGTGATGTTGATAGACTGCTGTAGCTGAGTGAGGAAACCATTGCTCTGGAGGGACGCCTACCCTGGGCCAGTCTTATTTTAGGTGTGTGGTGGCTCGGGCCTCTGCCTACAAAACCGTTAGACACTCATGCTTTGACCCTTACAGATGCTCTGACAATCCAGAATCTCACATGAGGGGAAGACCCCACGTGCTTTTCAGTACCCTCTTCCTGGAGCACAAGAAGAGAAAGCATGGTGAATGGGGCGGGCCCTTGAAGGAGAAGAAATTTCAGGAAGGACTGGTCTCAGGAGGAAGGACCCTTGCATCCCAGTGTCTAGGGCTACGTTCACGGACCGGTGGCTCAGAGCTCAGGGCACCCATGGGGCAACCCCTGCATGGTCCCCCATCCAGTCCTGTGGACGAGCCTGGCTCTTTTAGGACAGACACAACTAAGAATAGGGCTCAGAGAGTGGACTTCTAGAAGGTAGGCATGCCCAAGGATAGTTGTGGATTTTAGTTGGTGGAGTTGCTTTTTAACATGTTTAGTACATTAAAAAAAAAAAGGAATCCACTTAATTTAAAATGACCCTTAAAGCCCTCATCATTAACACGAAGTTTACTGACTTCACTGAATGGACATGAGGTAGCTTCCAGGACATTCGCATGGTGAAGCTGGAGTCGGAGTTGGTCTGAGCCCATTTCCTTCCTGTCCGGCCTGTCCAGGGGCATGCATTCACATCACCCCACGCTGCACACTTCCCGGCCTCCTGGCTGTGGAGCATCTGAGGTGCTCACTCGACCCAGTTTGCTGCATCAATCCCCAAGTGCTGAACCTCTGGGCTCCTTCCAGTTCCTTGCTATTATAAATATCACTGCTATGAATATCTCTGGGCAAATTACTTTCTTAGTATTTTACTGGGAAGCATTCCCCAAGTGGAATTACTAAGTCAAAGGGCACAAGCAATTTTATAGCTCTTGTCACATATTACTAGATGGTTCTCCAGAAATATTGAGCCTGTTTACCATGACACCGATTATGTATGGCTGTCCCTACAGCCCTCCAATATTAAGGTTCATTGTTTTTACTTGTTGGGAGCTGTATTACTTTGTTTTGATTTGTCCCCATTGTCATATTGGTCAGGAGTGGCGCTATAACCTTGTTTTCAGTGTGATGTTCCCTGGAGGACCCCGAGAACCTGATGGGCATCATTTGCTCTACAGGAATTACAGTGCGGTCATTTCAAAGAGCTGGCCCGGGGCCTGGAAACAAAGTTTTGGTTCTCCAGACTTAACTCGGTTCACAGCCCCCAGCAGGAGGCCAGCATGCACCCCGGGACCACTGTTCCAAACGCTCTGATGCTGGGTGCACTTTGGAAGCAGAAGCACTTGTCCTGGGGAGAAGACTGAAATGAAGGGAAGAGGGAAATCCCGTGGCCCTCTGCTTGTCGCTGGCCTGGCATGCTCTGCTGGGGGGAACTACACAGCCGCCTGCCTGGCCGTGGCCTCGTGGGTGCACAGATCGCCATGCTGTGCTTGCGGCTGTGGGCATGGAGATAAACCAGGTGTGGGGCTTTATAGCACACTCGCCTGTTGTCTTGATCCTGAAGATCATTGGGGAAGCTGCACCCAGAGTTTGTCCACTGCCTGTCAGACCAGGATGTTGACCAGAGGTCAGCTGGGTAAGACCAGGAGTGTTTATTGAGGTCTGGGCCCTTCGGTCTTGGCCGAGGTCCAAGCACGGGGAGTTTGGGACAAGATAGGCATTAGGGAACATTGCCTCATCTCAGCATCCCAGACTGTGGCCTGAAGGTAATGCAGACAGGGTCAATGCAATCATCATGCAATCAGGGACTCAAGCGAGGGACAGTGAGGTTCAGGGCACAATACCCAGTAAAGAAATCGGGATGCCACAGCTGTCACAGGCAGGGCCACGGTGCACCCTTTGATCTCGGAACAGGCCAGATGAGGGAGGAAGATAAGTCTGAGCAGATGTGGGTGGTGGGCAGTGGCAACTTGCATAGCACGTGAGGCTGAAGTCACAGTGTCAAAGGACTCAGAAAACCTGAGAACAGAGAGACAGATATGGACATTCCAGGGTATTCTGGGCAGACTGGAGCAGTAGCAGTAGGCAGTTTGTACAACCACGGGGGTTCAGTTTCTGTACTAAGGGCCTCTCCATGGGGAAGCAGGATGCTGGGGGAGGGTAGGACACAGGGTCAGTATACGGTACAGACAAGAGGGCCAAGCTTCTTAGAGGGGAATTGGCAGAAGCTGGCCAGGGGATCCACTTTCCAGCCCAACAGCTGTGTTTGGCCAGGGCTCCTGTCTGCAGAGGGCAAGCCCAGATTGTGGGCATCAGGCTGAAGGTAAGGCAAGCATCTCATTGGGTAACAGGGAGATCTCCTGGGTCCACCTAGGTCCTCCAGGCTTTGGGCAGTCAGCAAATCCCCTTTCCCTCTCATTCCTGGCCTGCTGCTCATGGGGCCAGCTTGGTGGGGCTGAGGCAGGTGCTAATGGCAGAGGAGACGTGCAGGTACCCCAGAATACCCAAGTGGCAACTAGACAGAGTTGAGAAATGCTTTGGTGCAGCAGAAGTATGGACTTCAGATTCAAATAAGTTGGTCTAATCCTGGTACTACACATGACTTCAGTTTAACATCTCTGAGCCTCTGTTTCCTCTTCTGTGAAATGGAGATACTCATTACAGCATGGTTGAAAAGATTAGATTAGCAAAGAATACATGAGGGTGCCTGGGTGGCTCAGTCGGTTGTGTGTCTGACTTTTGATTTCAGCTCAGGTCATGATCTTAGGGTCGTGGAATCGAGCCCTGCATCAGGCTCCACACTGAGCATAGACCTGCTTGGGATTCTCTCTTTCTCTCTTTCTCTCTCTCACCCTCTAAAAAAAAAATATATATATATATATACTAAAGTGCTCAGCACACATAGTTATTGCTCAACAAATGCCAGTTTCCTTCCTTTTGCCTCTTCACGTACCTAGAGCAGGTTGAATGTCTGCTAGGCCCAGGTACACCTCCTCCCTGGGCCAGGAGGTCCTCGGGTGGGGGAGTGAGGAAGCAGGGGGGCATGGTGGAAGGGGCAGCATGCTCCCTGCTAAGCTGGAATAGAACCTCAGCTTCCGGGTTAATTTGACCTGGGGCTCAGGTTGGGTGTACAACATGGGAAGCAGCAAGTTGGTGGGTTAAATGCTGGCAGGTTTCTGAGCCTCTATTTCCTTATTTGAAAACCGGGTATATTCACATCTCACTTCCCAGAGGTTGGGTGAAGAGTAGCCAGAATACATGTAACCACTCACTGGCACCACTCACGCACATAGCAGGGGCCCGTACTTTCGTGGCAGTGTGGTTTCTGTGGCTGCTGACACCTCTGTTGACTCCAGAATCATATCGACTTGGGGAGTTTCTCTCTGTGACCCCGAGCCCAGCTTGGGGTCTGACAGACATGGAACAGGGCACATGCATGGTGGTTAGTGTTCGCTCTGCCTGATCGTGTCATCCTAGAGGTGGCTGAGGAGGGAGGACCCAGGAGGAAGCTGCCCTGGAGTCCTTGGAACCTGTGGGGGCCCAGGGGACACTCAGCAGTTCTCTCTCACATAGGGGATTCTGACGGTGGCAAGTGCCAGCTAGTCTGCTCAGGCGCTGGGCCGAGATCTGGTTTGGCACCTGGTGGGACAGCCTTTTCCCTGCAGGAGCCGTTACCAGAGGCAGGCAGCAGAAAGGTGATGGATTTGGGGAGTGCCCAGCACAGGTCAGGAGTAGGTGAGGATAGGGCCACCTACTAGGTGCAGGTCCAAGTCCGTGCAGTCCAGAGGGAGCTGGCCCTGGGCTCTGTCTCTGGACGCATCATCTGCCAGTGCCCTGGGCCTGACCCCAGACCTGGTGCCTCACTGTGCACAGGGGTTGGACCTTACTCCTCTCTGGGGGCAGGAGGACCATGCAAAGGATGCAGATGTTTGGAGAGTCAGGCCCTGAAGCGGCTTCAGCCTTCCCCCAGGGCCACCTTGCTCTAGGCACCAGGGCTGTGGGGCAAGAGGATTCCAGGTTTCTGAATCCCATTCCGTCACCTGCAAGTTGGAGACCTGAGGCGATCTAGCCTGTCTGACTCTTTGAGTCCCTTTCTGGAAAATGCCCGCATGTGTCAGATGTTGTGCTTGTGCTGGGCGTGCAGCAGGGGGCAGAGCTGGACCTGGTCCCATGGAGTTTATGGTCTAGGAACTAGACTTCTTGTTACACCAATAATACCAGCAGTGTTCGGGACTTTGGCTGTGGTCACAAAACTACTCTGAAGGCATGTAAATCTGCCTGCACAAGCTCGGTCCCTGCTGGGTAGACAGACATGCACCTTGCAAATGGCCTCCTGTCTCCACCTCCTGGGAAGACCCAGGATCTTGTGGGCTCCCTGGATCCCCTGACAGCATGTGCACACCTGTACACACCTGTGCACAGCTATCCCCGTGGAAAGGTGGGCCTCCTTGCTCTCACTGTGTTGCTGACGTCCATTCTGAACCTGGAACCCCAGCAATCTCTTCTCCCACTTCCTCATCTGCTCCCCATTCGCCCAGCATCTGGTTCCAGGAAGACACTGGTGTGTAAGTCTGACACTAACTAGGTCCTTCTTCTTCAGCTCCTGCTTCTGGCTCCTTCCTCCACCAACAAGATCAGTAACACTCATTCTTTACTGAGCACTGGGGCTCTAGCACAGTGGGATTGTCAGCGAACTCTTTTCTCCCCAGATTCCTTCTTGCTCACCCGTGTCAAGGAGAGCACCTACAGGGATCACATGGCCCTGGGTTTGGACCCTGCTCTGCTCCTTACTAGCTGTGCCAGAACTTGGGCAAGTTGTATCACCTTCTGGAACCTGTTTCCTGATGTGTAAAATGGGAACCTTCTCTGTAGGGCTGCCATAAAGATTAAATGAGACCTTGCACATGCAGCTTTTTAGCATAGTGCCTAGCACATAGTAGGTGTCTAATACATGCTAGCTCCTGTTATCACTCTGTGCCTAAAATTTGGAGTGGGTGACTGGAACAGTTACGCTCACTTATTCACTCAGCAACTTTTTATCAATCTTCTACCTTGTTCCAGGCACTATCCCAGGTACAGGGGATACAGCGGGGAGCAAAACAGGGAAGATGCCTGCCCTCAGGGAGCTCCGATTCTTCTTGTTTCCACAGTTACAAACTCAAACCTCTGCCGTCAGCCCTCCCCAGCTCTCAGTCTGCACCTTCCCCCACGACTCCCTGAATTTCCATCTTCTGACCCCCCCCCCCCCACACTAAGCTCCGTGTCCTATAGGTGCTGGAACCTAGTACATCCAAACAGGGACTCAAACCTGCTCCTCCCACCACATTCCTGGAGAGGGTCCCCATGCACTCCAGCCCCATCTCAGATATGCAGCTGTCCCCTAATCATCACCATTATCAGGGCATCACCTCTTACAGAGCGCTTACTACGTCAGCATAATTCTGAAGGCTTTCTTTTTTTTACATTAATTTTTAAAAATTTACATCCAAGTTAGTTACCATATAGTGTAATAATGATTTCAGGAATAGAGGTTAGTGATGCATCACCTACATATAACCCCCAGTGCTCATCCCAACAAGTGTCCTCCCTAATGCCCCTTGCCCATTTAGCCCATCCCCCTACCCACAACCCCTCCAGCAGCCCTCAGTTCGGTCTCGGTATTTAAGAGTCTCGCGTGGTTTGTCCCCCTCCCTGTTTTTATCTTATTTTTGCTTCCCTTCCCTTATGTTCATCTGTTTTGTATTTTAAATTCCACATATGAGTTCACTCATACGATATTTGTCTTTCTCTATAAAATCATTTAATCTCCTGACATGCCTAAGAAATAGTTCCCATTATTTGCAGATGAGAAAACTGAGGCCAGGATGGTTAAATAAATAGACCAAGACGCCGTTAGTATAGGGCCAGGAAAAAAGCCCATGCAATCTGGCCTCAGAAATTGTCTCCAAAGGCTGTGATTTTCCTACCCCTGTGTAATCCTGCCTTGGTCCCGCGGGCTCACCTGGACCCTCCCCCCCCCCCCCCCCGCCCCCTTCTCTGCCACGGGCCAGGCCACTCTGGAGTGGTGAGCCCGCTCCCGGATCCCTGCTCCAAGGGCTGCTGTGAACTTCTCCCTCACAGAGCTAGACGATGTCATGTCCCCAGTGCTAGCAACCCCTGGGGTTTCCCATTGGTAAGAGATTCAAGGCCAAGCACTCAGCCTGGCCCCAAATAACCTCCCCTTTATCCTCCCCCTCAGTTCCTGCTCACGGGTTCCAGCCACACCACCCACCTCAACACCCTCCTGCCTCCTGTGTCTCCCCCTTTACCTTTATATTAAACTTCAGTCTGGGGGCATGTGGGTGTGGCTCAGTTGGTTGAGGGTCCGACTCCTAGTTTCAGCTCAGGTCATGATCTCACGGTTCATGAGTTTGAGCCCCGTGTCAGGCTTCTCACTGAGTGTGTATGGACCTTGCTTGGGAGTTTCTCTCTCTCCCTCTCCCTCTCCCTCTCCCTCTCCCTCTCCCTCTCCCTCTCCCTCTCCCTCTCCCTCACCCTCACCCTCTCCCTCACCCTCTCCCTCTCCCTCTCCCTCTCCCTCTCCCTTTCCCTCTCCATCTCCCTCCCTCTGCCCCCTTCCCTGCTTGTTCTCTTTCTCCCTACCATAAAAAAATAAAATAAAAAGAATACATTCTTAAAAACAAAAAAACAAACCAAACATAACTTCAATGCAGCCTCAAATGCCACCTCTGCTGCAAAGCCATGCCTGATACCCCCCACCCCGGCCAGACCCCACCGCCCTCTCCCCTGCGCCCCCACAGCTCTGGACCTTCACTGGCCCAGACCTCCGACTTCTGTCCACCTGGGATTATCCTCTGTTGTGTCTGCGTCCACCCGGGCCGTGTCCTCCACTGCCCTGTGGGCTTCACACACTGGCGCCGTGTCTCATTCATCTCTGGGTCCTGGTGACCGACAGGCTGGGTGCCGAGTGAGCCCCAACGCTGAATGAACAGAGCCAGCCTATGGCGTCACTTGGTGATTTGGGTCAGGAAAGGGCCAGACATCTTTCTGTTCTCCCATCGAGTCCTTCTGCAGAAACCAGAAATGGGAATGATTCCCACCTTGTCAGGTCCCAGAATGGCTGAGCTGGAAGGGCCAGTAGAGGTCATCTGCGTTAATCCTTTATCTTTGCAACGTTGGACTGAGGCCCAGAAAGGGGGCAAGCCCTGGAAGCTGGCAGCATTCAGAGCCCGGCCTCTGAGCCAGAGTCCTGGCTGTGTTGCTGAGCTGCTGTATTTTCTCTTTGCTCTTTCTCTACATCAGCCACCTGCCGTAGTAACAGCAGTTACCCGTCTCCTTAGAGCGGCAGCGTCCTCCCAGCTTTCCAGATAACTGCGTGCACATTCACCCCTTTGTTGTCACCACTGGGCGTTCTCATTATCTTATTGAGTGTCCTTTTTCGGGTAACTGGCGTTTAAATTAAGTTCTTGGGGAGAATGGGGTGTGTTTCTGGGTTACTTATTTTCTTCCCTTGAAGTTTGCTGTGTGATCTGTGTCTATCACCACACAGTTTGAGTCGTGGTAGCTTTAGCATGTATTTTACTATCTAGTGGAACTGGTCCTCCTCTCGTTAACTGTCATTATCAGAATTTCTTTGTTTTCTTACCTACTTTTGTTTTGGCTTCCAGAATATCTTCACCTGGGTTTTCTAGAGGAATTAAGGGCAGTGACTACTTTATCCCAGGCTGCCCTAATCTGGAGTATTGACATAGGTCAGTTGAATTGAGCACACTTTAATAATTTTTTAAATGTTTATTTATTTTTGTGGGAGGGGGCAGAGAGAGAGGGAGAGGGAGGATGCAAAGTGGGCTCCACGCCAAAGCAGAGAGCCAGACGCGGGGCTCAAACTACAAACCATGAGATCATGACCTGAGCTGAAGTCAGATGCTTAACTGACTGCACCACCCAGATGCCCCTGAATTGAGCACTCTTTTTTTTTTTTTAAGTTTAATGATTTAATTTGAGAGAGAGGGAGAGAGAGAGGAGAGAGAGAGAGAGAGAGAGAGAGAGAGAGAAAGTAGGGGAAGGGCAGAGAGAGAGGGAGAGACAGAATCCCAAGCAGGCTCCAAGCTGTCAGCACAGAGCCCAATGAGAGGCTCAAATTTACAAACCGTGAGCTGAAGTCGGACACTTAACTGACTGAGCCACCCCGGTGCCCCTGTATTGAGCACTCTTAGCTCATGTCTCTGAAAATGGAAGAGGCCCCTTGACTGGGTGAAACAGGCAAGCAAGGAAGTAGTGGCACCAGCTCTCTGACTACCCCCCTCCCCTCACCATCGTCCCCTGTTCTGCTATCCTGGGACTGTGGCTTTTCCTGAGACTAGGACCCCTTGGGCAGCCTCTTGTGTAGTGGGGAAGTCTAGGGAGCGGGCCTGGCTCACGGGAGCTCTGCACATGCACCGCTGTCTCTGGCCACATCCCCACCTCCCCGGGCCCGGGCCTGACTTCCTGATGAGTCTGTCTGCACCCCTCGATCCTTTTGCTTTGGTATGAGGCTCTGCCTCTCACTGCCCACTCTCCCAAAGGGCTGTTACCTTTCCTCTTAAGAGCCTGTTACTGCTAAAAACACTCAGTTGAGGTACAGAGTGGACACCTAATTATATCACCGACCCAACTGCTTTGTGAGACAAAATTTAGAAACACCGTTGAGTGACATTAGCAAGTCAAGGCGGGGTGGGGGGGTCCCTTGGCTTTCTTATCATAGAGCCCACGTTCACAAACCAGCTTGTTCAGCCACCTTTCTTTAGATCACCATCCAAGGGAACCTTAAGAAATCCCTGCACCTTATCAAGTTCCAGAATCCCCTTGGTATTTTGCTTGGAACTAAATGAAATGTAATTTAGGAAGAAGTACTGTCTTTAAAATGGTTTTCTAATCACATAGGAATATACTGAGAATCTCCATTATTTTGTCATTTTCTTCATATGAATCACAAATAAGTCTCATCAATATTGTTTTAAAACCCTTTACACACAGTCTTGTCTTCATTATCTCATCTTCATTATCATTCTGTTAAACTTTATTATTTTGTAATGATAACAGAAATGTTATTGGCTTTTATTTTTTATGTATTTTTTTAAAGTTTATTTATTTTGAGAGAGACAGAGAGACAGTGCAAGAGGGGGAGGGGCAGAGAGAGATCTGAAGCGGGCTGTGTGCTGACAGCAGAGAGTCCGTTGAGGGGCTTGAACTCACAAACCATGAGATCATTACTGGAGCCAAAGTCAGATGCTTAACTGACTGAGCCACCCAGGTGCCCCTTTTTGTCTTCTTATCTGGCAACTCTATTGAACTTTCTGATTCTAGAGATTTTCTCGATGATCCCCTTATGTTTTTTCAGGATCCCCATACAGCATATCACTTGTCATAACATAAATTATGACTCCTCCTTTCTAATATAGTAGACTAATGACTATTCATCAGTGTTGCCCTCAGGAACTTTTAAAAAATACATAACCACAACCTTGGGCTCAGCAACAGGGCCCAGGGCCCGGGAGCAGTGGGGTGAGAGGTAGATTCCAGACCAAGGAGATGGCACCTGCAGGCCTGGAAAGAGCATGAGCTTGGCTTGTCTGGAAGCAAGCCAGTATGGGGAACAGAAGCATGATCAGCCTGGTAACACTTTAAAATTTTTGGTCTGTGAGCAAGGAAGTCAGTAAGGATTTTAAGCAGCAGGTGCAATGGCAGATTTGCTCGGTGAAAAGATCACTCTTGCTGCCATGTGAGAACAGACTGCAGGGCGGCCAGAGGGAAAGGGGGTGCACAGCATTATGTAACAACAGCTAAGTCACACGTCTCCTCACTATGTGCCAGGCGCTGTTTGCGGTGGCTCATATATATTAACTATCAAGTTCCCAGGCACGCAGGTAGTTGGTGGTTCAGCCTGGTCTGGAACCAGCAGACCCGGCTCCAGGGTCCACTCTGAAGCACCACAGCTTGTCCCATCCACAGACAAAGTAGTTTGGATGATGGTGGTGGCATTGGTGGTGGTGAGAAGGGGACCAGCTAAAGAGATACTTAGTACTTAATATCAGCGGGACCTGGTGATGGATTGGATATCAGGATGGGGGAGATATCAAGTACCCATTCTACCACACGTTCGTGGCCATTTGGAGTTTCTCTGGGACATGGATGTTCACTTTTCCACTGGGTTGTTCACATGCACACTTCACCCCTACTTATTTTCATGGGGAGGGAGGGAAATCGGACTCACTTGCCAGGGTGCATTCTGCACCGTCCGTGTGTCTTCTGGGCATGTGACTGGATAAGGGATAGGTGTCTGCTCATCATACCTTTGGCTCGGGGGGTACGAGATCAAGGTGAGCCTGATCTGAGTGTTCTCTACTCTCCAAGGGCAATTGGAAATGTGTGTCCTTTTCATATAAATTGACTGTTGGGGCCCTAGATAATGGAACTCTAGTGATATTGAAGGCCCCGGACATTAATCTCACAAATTGATACATTGAGGCCAAGAAAACTGGGACGGGACTTGTCTGGTGTCATAGGAGGCCAGGGACTGAGCCCTGGAACTCCGGTTTCCCAACATCCAAGACATTAGTGGCATCTTCAGTGCTACTGAGGGAGCAGCAAGTGTCTGTCCTGGTGGGGGGCCAGAGGAGGATCCCGCAGTGTGTCACAGCCAAGAGGTGGGGGTGGGGCAAATCTGAGGACAGGTTGGTGGAGCCAGAGAAATGGGTACCAATAGCTCATGAAAACCAGACGGGCTGAGGTGTGGGTATGGGGAGCTGGGACACATTATAGAGACCTGGGGGATTTTGGAGCAGGTGGTCAGGAGGCTGGGGCAGAGCAGAGGGTGACTGGGTGTGTGATTGGGCACCTCTCAGGGTCCTGCCCACTGGGGAATGGAGACCTCTGAAGTTCATTTGGAGGGCAGGCCCAGCTTGTCTTCAGAGAGACACCTGAAGCCCTACAAATGTGAGAGCCAGGACAGGGCCGACTAACCTACGATGACCAGGTCAGAATCCAGGGTATACAATTGACCCTTGAAACAGCATGAGTTTGACCTGTGTGGGTCTAGTCATACACAGATTTTTTTCGGATATAGTATAGTACTGTAAATGTCATGTGTAATAATGCAAACGTATATGATTTTCTTGACATCTTTTTTCTCTAGTTTATTGTAAGAATACAGTATATAATACATATAACATACAAAACATGCATTGACTCCTTATCAGTAAGGCTCAACAGTAAGCTATTAGCAGTTAAGTTTTGGGGGGAATCAAAAGTTATATGTGAACCTTTGCCTGTGTGGAAGGTCAATGCCCCTAACCCCCCATTGTTCAAGAGTCAACTGTAAGGGTGCCTTGGTGGCTCAGTCGGTTAAGCATTCAACTTCGGCTTAGGTCGTGATCTCATAGTTTGTGGGGTCAACCTTGTGTCGGGCTCTGTGTTGACAGGAGTCTGCTTAGGATTCTCTCTCTTTGCCCTTCCCTCCCTCACTCTCTCTCTTTCTCTCAAATACAATTTTAAAAAGTCAACTGTAAAAAAAAACAAAACAAAAAAACTCCAAAAACGATGACGTACAATGACCAGGTCAGAATCCAGGGCCTCGTGCTGCTGAGTGGAACCCCTGTCTCCAGGGCCCCGCTCCCTGCCAGCCTCAATGTGGCAGGATCAGGAAGGCGCAGGCTCTCTGGCAGCAGGGAGGGTGGTGCCTGCAGAGGAGACGTGCAGGAAGGTAGGCTGTGGTGGGGACTAGGAATCAGGGAGAGATGAAGAGAGAGATCCGAAGCAGCCTGGAGTTGGAGAAAGGCAGCAATGGATCCTGCCCCGCCCAATGCCACCAGCTCTCCAGACTTCCCCTCATCGCCTGGAAGGGGCTACACATGGCCTCCTCCCTGCACCAGAGCTGGGCAGTGCCGGGGGGGGGGGGGGGGGGGGGGGGGGGGGGAGGGGGGGGGTAGGCGGCCCGGGCAAAGCAGCCGCCTCTGGGACTTCCTGTTCTCATCCTCAGCAAAGCCTGGCACGGGCCCTGAGGCATAGTTCTTTGGCCTGGACTGAGTAAATCCTCGCTGTTCTGAGGGCCCGGTGGCCCCTCGGGGTTGCTGTGAGCATCAGTAAGAGAATACAGTAACACTTAGCACAGTGCCAGTCCCAGGTGAGGGCTCAGCAAGCAGGAGCTCTAATTACTAACTGTTGGCACCTCTTCATGGTGCTTTGGACTTTCGACCCAGCGGTCACAGGCTCACACTCCTCTCAGTTCAGCCTCACACACCCTGTGCAGTATAAGACATGCACTTAACAGATGAAGAAACTGAGGCAAGTCTGGGCCCGTGGTCCCTAGCTACCCAGTGAGTTAGCACTACAGAGAGGACAAGAGTTTAGCTCTCCTAAGTCTAGCATATGTTCACTTTCTTCTATAAAATATAAGACTTTAATCCTTATTTCAGAGTAGAGCATAACCCTTTGTCTGCTACCAGTCCTCCTGTAAAGTCAAAATATCAGAGAAATTTAGTACCGGAAGGTAGCCTTCAAAATGGTTCTACCCACTGATTTTCATGAGGCACAGAGAGGCTACATACTCACTCAAGGTCACACAGCACAGAGCCAGCACTGGAACTTAAGGTGTTCTTTCCTCTATACTCGCTACTATTATAGGTCTTGGAACTTTTATCCCCATTTCAGAGATGGGAAAACTGAGCCATAGAGGTAAAACTATTGACTCCAGTCCCATAGCACTGCCTTTCAGGACACTGCTTCTTCAGTAACCTGGTGGCTCTAGTCTGATATTTGTGAACCATCTGCAGCAAAAGGGAAGGCCATGGAGTGAAATGTTGCTGTATTGGAAGTAAGATGCTTTGCAAATTGTTTAAATTGCATTTCAGGGTCTGATTCCTCTTGCTAGAGAGATTGGTTTATGAATTCAGAGTAGGATTGTTTAAAATGCATTTCACATTTTAAATAACCATGGTTTTCTTAGGTGAGAAAGAATAACAGGTCAAAAACGCACACTCATAGGCTTTTCTGAAAGGTTACAATATAAAATGTTCTTTGCTGGAGGATATGAAGGCACTGGCTCTCTGTTTGACAAAGGAGAGGGCTCTGCTAGATAAATCCTGCATTATGAACAAATGAGAACTGTGTCCCTCTCTTCCTGATCAGCTTAATTCCTTGTTGCTTATCTGCAAATCCAATAATGCCAGTAAAACAAACCCCTTGGGCAGGCTGAGCTCAGGGGCCTGGACGCTCCTCCTCAGAAGCCTTTTTGTGTTTATAACTTCAGTTCCTGCTCCCTGGAGAGCAGGGCTCAGAAGCCCTGTCAGAAAGTGGGCAGGAGAACTTGTCTGGGAGTGACAGTTTTCCCAAGATGGGTCTCCCGGCCCCCAGCCCCAGTCCGGGGCCCTCTGAGCAGGAAACTCTCTCCATTCTCAGGGCAGAGCCAGGGAACTGGGGACCGAGCAGGTATTAAGATCCAGCATCCTTCCCGCACATCCCCTGTGCCCCTGCAAGATAAACAACCTGGCCCCAAATTGCAGGCGTTTCTTGTGCCTGCATGCTTAGAGTGTGGTCACCTGGGTGTCATCTTGCTGCTATATCATACTCCACTAGGTGACTAAGGATATTTCAACTGCACAGCTTTTAAAATATTATTTATTTGTTTATGACATCCATGGTGCACTGACAGTATTTATTTACTGTTCATTTCCCCCAACGGGGGCAGGGGTATTTTCTGTGCTCTTTAGGGGTTACTAGGCGCTCATGGGAGCTGAAACCCAGACCTTATAGGAAACCCAGCACCTGGAAAGAGGAGCCACGTGTCAAAAGGTTGTGGTCCTAGGGTGGCCTAGCTGATGGCACTAGACTGTGTCTCTCTCACCCCGGGCAACTTTTTATGAGACCATTCATGTGTGTGCCAGCACGTGGAACTTCTTTATAGGACATTATTTCCTGCAATAGCGGATCCCATCCCATAAACCTGTTCCTCTGTCGTTAAAAACTCCCCATAAAGGGTGCTTAATGATCCCTCCTGTGAACACAGAATTCTTTACTTAACCGAGTCCCAACTGATAGACATTTTGTACCCCCAACTCCTGCCAATTTCTCCTATTAGAAATAAAGCTGTCATGACTATCTGTACATAAATGTAGCAGGATTCTTGCACAGAGTCGTGACACCAAGGCTTTTCTTTCCAGGGAGCAACTTTATTCGTGCCGACACCACTCAGTTGGGTTCGTCCCCGAAGAACTGAGCCCTGAATGCCACGTGGCATAGTTTTTTATACATTTTCTATTTTTTTGTCTCCCATATATGGTAACACACAAATATGCAGTCTGATTAAGTGGTCTCATGTTACAAGGTTGTGAGGAATGTTGTCACATACATGAATAGTCAGGTTGCCTTGAGGTTTTTTTTTTTTCTTCTTTCCTTAGGGAGGTGACCCTACCACACAAACTTTTGATTCCGTTGCATATTTCCCCTGGCTAGATTTCTAGAACAGGAATTAATGAGTCAAAGGGCTAAGGCTCTCATCATTTGGTTTTCTCTAGAGGATTGCAGTTAAGCCTGTGGCTCTAGAACTCTCTGGTGCCTGAGCTTGAATTTGAACTCTCCCACTTATTGTCTGTGTGACTTTGAGCAGGTTATGTAACCTCCTGTTTCTTCACCTGTAAAATGGGGATAATAATAGTACCTACCTCATAGTGTTGTTAGGATTCAATGAGAGGAACCATGTGTGTGAATAGGCATGACTCATGAGACGTCATCATAAAGCAAACTTTATTTTTGTCTCCCACGGTCTCTTTAATTTTATTCTATGGGGCTGCTCCCCCCTCCCGCCCCCCCGCAAACCTAGATGAAATTATTGAGGGTAAGTCCCATGACTTCTCTGGCCACTTTCAGGGAACCAAAAGTTGTCCTGTGAATAATTAATATGTCCTGTCTATTGCAATAAGCAAATCTTAAATTGCGGAGTTACCCATCATGATCTGCTGAAAGCCAGCTGCCTGCAGGAGAGGGTCCAGTTTGCAGCTCTGACTCTTTCTAGGGTCTAAAGTGAAGGGAAGGAGGGGAAGAAGAGAGGAGAGGGGCAGGAAAATTCTTCCTCCTCTCTCTCACGTGAGTGCCTTTTGAGGTTCTTGGAGACCATTCCATCGTTTGGGGTGTCTCCGTAAGCACAGCTTCCTCGATGTGAGTGATGCTTGCTCTCTATCCTCCATAGGACACTCTGGTTCCTTTCTCAGGCCCTGGGAAGCCCGGGCCTGTCCGCTCTGCCCACTGTCACCTCCTCCCACAAGGGGGGGGGGGTCCTCTTGACTGGGATCTAAGACAACCACATCTGGTCCTCTTGCTGGGACCCGCGTGGGCCCCCCGAAATACTCACATATCCTTTGCCCACAAACCTGACCCTGAGTCAGCAGAGCCCTCTTGGCCATCAGGGCAGCCACCCCCCACCTGCTCTCTGGATTTGTAGGCGTGAATCAGTTGCCTGTGCCCCATGGCCTCAGGACAATTATGGCCACATATGAAGCCATCCTGGGGGCGGGGGGTCTCCAAGCCCCACTCCCTGGACTTGAGGCAAAGGCCATGTACCCTGCTGTGCTCCCACTGAGAGTCCGCTGGACCCCGAGGCTCCTTCTAAAATTCCTCCTAGACCTCCAGCAACATTTTTTGCAGACTGGCATATTTTTTTATGTATTAG
This sequence comes from Panthera onca, assembly GCF_046562875.1. NCBI lineage: Eukaryota > Metazoa > Chordata > Mammalia > Carnivora > Felidae > Panthera > Panthera onca. Next base: position 50,234,783 of record NC_138348.1, on the reverse strand, counting down.
AGGCAGGTGATGGGCACCTGGTCACAGACCCAGGTTTTCACTGCCTCTCTTCCAAGTCCCATTTGGGGCTATCCCACCTCACTTTGGTATGTGGTATCTGTTAACGCGGAGCCTCGACTGGAGAGTTGCATTTCATCATTACCTACTGCCCTTATTTGCTTTTTATGGAACATGTGGAGAAGGGCCAGGCACATAGCATGTACTCAACAAGTGATGGTCTCGTGTGACCCCAGCTCACAGGCTCCCCACTTACGTTCATTTCATCACTATTCCTTTTGACTTTATCCCTATTACCTTGTTTTATGCTTTATTTTTCCTGTGGACTGTGCTGGTTGTGGTGATGTTGGTCGTGATTTTAATTTGCTATTATCTTCTGCAGTTATTTGGAAAAATATACGTATTGTTTTTATTTTTTCAAAGTTTATTTATTTTGAGAGAGAGAGAGAGAGAGGGAGTACAGGTGGGTGGAGTAGGGGCAGAGAGAGAGGGAAAGAGAGAGAGAATCCCAAGCAAGCTCCACACTTTCAGCATGAGCTCAATGTGGGGCTTGAACTCACAGACTGAGATCATGACTGGAGCCGAAATCAAAGAGTCAGACGCTTAACTGACTGAGCCACCCAGGCACCCCTACACATTTTGCTTTTAATTCTTCTAGTACTTACGCTGCATTTTTTCAAATATGTCAGTAAGCCTATCTGCCTCACTTTAATCGTGGAGAAATGGGGCAGTGGGCACTGTCCGGCTGTCCACATATGCTACCGTTTTGCCATGATGTCTACCCAATGGCTTTGAAAAGACACTGGGCTCTGGTCTAGCGTCCGCTCATTTCTGTCCTGGACTTTCCAAATAGCCCGCTAGCATTTGCCAATACCTCTGGCCTTGTCTCCCTCTGTCCGCCATTTTGCTCCCAGTTGTCTTTCTAAAAGTACATCTGGGAAGGTTACTCTTGGCTTCAAACCCTCAGTGATGCCTCATTAGCTCTAGAATAAAATCCACACTCCTCAGTCTGGTGTCTAGGGTGCCAGGGGATCTGGCCCTACCTTAACTTTCTAGGCCCTTCTCCTGCCACGTGGAACAGCTACCCTCCATGCCACCACACGGGTTTGCATTTTGGTTTTCAAGTGCATCGGTCACATATTCTCATATCCTGATGCCTTCGCTCACGTCATCTTCTCTGTCTGGAATGCCCTTTGGTCAGAGACCAGCACAGCACTGGGCCAGTTGTAAAATCTCAGTAACTGGTAAGCTTCCCCCTTCCTTTCTTATTAGTCTCTCAGAATCCTTCAAGGCCCGATTCCAATGTCATCTTTTTCACTCTCAGGACAGATTTGTCCTAACCTGACTTCCCCTCCCTCTGGTACCACTGGCTGCCCCTCCTCTGTGCCCCCAGTACTTTGTACACCTGTACTGTAACCCCAGCACCTTGGTGCTTTCAGTCCCTCCTGCCAGATGGAATGCTCCCCAAGAGCAGCACTGGACCAGCCTGACACCTGCCCAAGCCCTGCGTGGACCTGCGAGCCCGGTCGGGTCCAGTCGATATATGATTGATTCGAATTGCCTTCCTCACCCTGCAAGGATGCAACACCAAGCTACTACGCAGGGCACCTTGGGACTTAGTGCCCAATCTAAATAGGTATTCACTTATTATTCATATCCCTTTGTTTCTAAAATTGATTAGAGGTGAGCCACACTCAATAAAACTGTTAAATTAGAAACAGAAAATTTAAGACTTCACATGGAAGTAGCAAAGTGCCAGAAGAAGGTGCTAACTTTCTTCCCTGGCTGAATGAGTGTCGCTGAGAGCAGCTTGCACTGGGGTCCTTCGGCTGGGGTGGCAGATATAAGGGTCTCCTTGGGGCTAAACTCTTTCACTCCCCTCACAAACCATGGCCCTGTCTGAGAATGCCTGAAAGGCAACAAGGAGAATTTAAATTCACAGAAAATATCTCACCCTTGCAGGATTTGGACAGTGGTGAGGAGGCCGTTGGGGGTTGCTACATGGCAGCATTTCGATAGAGATCACCTTGTTCCGCGGGCTAAATTTGAAAAGCTTAGGCCCTTTCTCAAGGGTCATTGTATAGCAGTTGTATTTTAACCATGGCCTAGTACAGTATTCCTCATGTGGCTTTCTGGAGTGGCTTTTCGATGGAAGCCAAGGGCATACACATAAAATGTCAACCAGGGGAGCTATTTGAGCAGGAAAACCCATTGGCAGTTCTCAGTTGAGTGTGAACTCTCACATACCCCTTTTAACTCACAGAAGCACACACTTAGATCCTCCCCATGCACACACATCAACACACCATCCAACAAACATTCTTGTGCAGACCCATTCAGATGCAGGGACACCTTACCACACACACACACACACTCTGTCTCTCTCCCGCACACTCATACGTACATGGCACAGTCCCACTGGCTCCCACACATCCCATGGGCACACACAGCCTCTATAGGACATGGGGAGCTGTCTTATTTCTGCACCTCACTCTGCCTCCAGATTTTACTCCCTTAGGACAGAATCTACAGTATCTATTTAATAGATTCAATTACTTCAGGCTCCTGAGATCTTCCAACTTGATTTTGATTGCTTTAAGGTGTCAGATAATTTGGGAATGGAGGAAAGCAGCCTCAAATTCTTGAAGGGAAAATCTTCTAGGCTCTAGTCATCACCAAAGTGGCAGCTGCTGATGGAAGTTTGGGGAACATGGTCTGGATGGTGGGACCAGCCTCTTGTTGCTGGGCAGGGCTCCGTCCTCCAGTCCTACAGGACAGAGGCCCTCAGGGTAGTGCTTTGTTTGGCCTCCAAGGCAAGGACCAGTCCCTTTCTGCTGACCTTCCTGGGAGCCTGATCAGCGGAACCGAGGCCTATGCCAAATGTCCCAGCAGGCAGGGAAACAGCCCTGCTTTCTGCCCCCTTGCACTCACTCTGAGGTGATTTCTTTTGTCTGCCCTCTGTCCCCTGTGACAGGGATAGCTCTTGGAGGTTGATAAATAATCAGAGGTCACAGCCTTCAGAGAGTGTCAATGCTGTACCAGACAGAGATGGATCTAACCTGTCGTGCGCTCCAGAAACCAGAAGAAAGAGGCTGGGTGTGCATCCATGTGCACTGCACGAACGGTGATAGGGAGGAAGGAGGCGAAAGGCAAGGGCTGTGGACCCAGACTGCTGTGTGTGAATCCTAGCTTCACCGTTGAATAGCTCTATGGCTTTGGGCAAGATCTTTGCCTTCTGTGTGCCCCAGTTTCTTCTGCTATAAAATGGGTATGATAATAGCATCTCCCTCCTGGGGTGGTTGTGAGGATGAAATCAGTTACAGTGTAGAGATAGCACCTGGAGCTCAGCAAATGCTCCACACATTTGGTTATTGTTTTTATAGTTGATGGGCAAGGCCGCCAGGAGGAAAGCCTGGGAGAGTCCTGGGATGGGAAATCCTGGCCGTGGACCTAGGGCAGCAGGATGGGGCCCTCCTTCAGCGGAGCTGGTTCTTCTCATACTCTCCACCTCCGACACCCCGCCCCCTCTCCCCGGTGTGGTGGAGTCACCACACAGACCCTCTTCTGGCATGGTTACCGGGGTGTGTGCGCTGCTGAATCCAGGGCGCACATGAGGACACCCACATGTAGTGGGAAGAAAGTGCCCCTCAGCAGACCGCTGCCAGATCACCTGTCCTCGCTTCCCTGCTTCTGTCAGCGGGCTGTGGATTCACTAGCCTTCACCTCATCATGCCACGGCTTGCTTTAAAGTTGGTGTGAGTCACAGCCAAGACTTCCTCAGCACTCAGAGACTTTAAGATGACCTTTGTTAATAAGTTTTTGCCTCCTTTTAAGTGTATCCCCTAGAAAGAGCTTTGGAGGACAGAGACCCTGGTTCTATTTCAGCTCCATCGCTTTGTAGCTTTCTGTCCTTGGGCATCTTAGCACTATTGAGGCTTTATTCTCCAGAAATAGAAATAAAACACTTGCCTCTCAAGGCTGTTGTGTAGCTTAAATAATATAAATTCATAAGGGTTGGGAATGCAATAGACGGTTTATGTTCTCCTTGACTGCTATAGCTTAGAGGGGAAAGACTACTGCTGCTAGGAAGCAGCTCCTTCACAGAAAACCAGAGGTTCCCCGGGGACCTGTGAGGGGGTGGGGAGGGTGGGGAAGTGGAAGGGGCCAAGAAGGGAAGGCCAGCCTCTAGAGTTTGGACCAGCGGGTTCCCTGGGACCTCTTCTGTTCCAGACCTCAATCCTTTCCGGCACCGAAGGATCCCCTCCCCTCCCCCATCCCTCTTCCCACCCCCGATCTGAGCAGCGGTTCCCATCTCTTAGCGGAGATAGGTATGCTAGGCAGGCAGGTAGGAGTTAGAATTATCTCGGCTTCACAGAGGAAGAAACTGACGCTCGGAGGTCTAGGGACCCGCCCAGCGGCTTTGGTCTTAGCCTCGGGTGGGCGCGGGCGCGGTCACGTGTGTGGAGCTGGAGCCCCGCGGCTCCCGGGAAGGCGCGGGGGCGGGGGCGTTCGCAACGCCAGCGCCGGCCCGGGGGTGGGGTCTCCGCCGGGGGGCGGGGCGGGGCGAGGGGGGAGGGGGCGGGCCGCCACGCAGCACTCCGGCGGTCGGCGCGGGACCGAGCCCCTTTAGCAGCGCCGGGCCGTGGGGGCCGGCCTCTCCCGCCTCTACGCGCGCGCACGCCGGTCCGCCCGCCCGCCGCGGCCCCGCGCACTCCGCCGCTTCGCCCGTCGCGCCGCGCAGGCAGCCGCTCGCCGAGCCCGCGGCCGGGGCCCTGGCGTGCAGCGCGGGCCTCGGAGGGGCCCAGCGCCCCGGCCCGGGAGGATGCGGCCCGGGGCGGCCCGGCAGCTGAGCAGGGTCCCCGCGCCGGCCCCCGCGGGCCCCGGCTTCCAGAGCCGCAGCCGCCGCCCCGCCCCCGGGAGACATGACTTCCAAGCCGCATTCCGACTGGATTCCCTACAGGTACGCGGGAGCCCGTCCCACCTCCCCTTCGGCTCCGGGACGCGGGCCCGGCCCACTACCCTCCAGCGCTGAGGGCGAGGGCGCCCTCCACCCCGACCCGGGGCGCAGGGCTCCCATATCCATCCCATCCAACACTGCGGGCGCGGGCTGGAGGCGCTGGGCCTTCCTATCCCAACTTTGGGCCCCGGGCGGACTGAACCTGGCTGCCCTGCTTCATCTCCCGTCCGCCGGGGTTGCTGAAAGGGTCCAGAGCTCTGGGCCTGTGTGGGCCCTGGTTCGGTCCGGCAGCGCCATGTGGCCGCCTGGGGAAGGAGCGCACTGCTCTAAGCCCCCTCCTAGGCCCAGCGCACCGGGTCACATGCCAGTGTAGCCGTGGACAGACCCCCCCGTACAAGCTGCAGGCATGCACCTTCCGTGAGTGCATCCAGCCAAAGATGCTCCTGTTGGTCGGTTCACACACTCAAAGCATGAATTCCTGGAGACAGTTATTCTGAACCAAGATCACCGGCTGCTCATATACACATGCACCCTGTACGTCTCCCCACACACTGATTCTTTGGCTCACACGGGTGTACTACTATCTGTGCACATACACATCCTGTATGGGACGATACCTGACACCTGCTACCCACTCACAGATACTACTCCTATCTTTCAGAGACTCAGAAATCCATTTGCTAACAGGTCCATACCTGGACGCACACCAACTCACAATACATAGAACTGCCTTTACATGCATAAGAACACTCATGAAAACACAGAAAGCACAGCCACCCTGTGTTCCCAGACTCTGGTCTGTCCCAAGGACAGCTGGGCTTTGCTACTTGTGTGGAGGTCCGGGTGGGGAAGGAGTGTGGGGGGTTTCACACAGGTGCAGGCCTTTCCCCCATGCACTCCATTCTCTCCCTTACCACTGGAATAGATCTCATCGTCATGGCAGCGCCAGATCCTTGGCCACCTATTGGCTCCTGGTTGCCATGGGCTACGGGGCTGTCTCTAGGCCTCCCAGAGAGGCATGTGTGTAAAATAGGTGCTGGACTGCTAGGGTCCACTATGTTAGTGTCTGCTTAGGTGCACAGGCCCGTGGGTTGTAGGAACAGACCCTCAGGACCCGCCTTGTAGCAGCCAGCTCTTGGGGAGGGACGGACCTGAGTCCAGTCACTGATAGGAAATACTTCTGACCGAGCTCTTCTATAGTCTGTCCAGACAGCATCCAAAATGGAAACCAGCTGAAGCCGCCTGAGGCTTGTTAAAAGCAGATCCTTCTGCAAACGAGCACCTGTCAACTGGCCTGGGGATTCAGGGTTTCTCTTAAGAACTGTTGTCTCTAATCTCAGCTCCTTTGGGGGCTTTAGGGTTTCCCAAGTTAGAATTTGTGGGTGCTCCTCCCACCGACATACCCACGTGCACACATACACAAGTCACTCCTAGGATTTCCTGTAGACCTAATGCAGTCACACCTCAGAGTCTCCCATATATCAGGGAGATATTTCTATCAGGAAACTGGGGCTTTGCTGACTCAGAAGAGCTGCTACCCTACACTGGGCATCCAGGCTAGGGGCACAGGTAGTTTCTGGAACATCCTGGCTTTCTTGACACACCTGTACTGAGGGGGTGCAGCCACAAGGAGTATCCTTAACCTTTTCTAGCCACCCAGCAGAGGTGCCTGGGGTAGTGCCTGTGGGCTGAGTGGCCTCCAGTGCTGTGGGAGTACGAGTATGGAGGAGCAGGTGGCAGGTGGTGGCCACAGACTAACTTCGGAGGGAGGGAAGGGACAGCACTTACAGACACGACGGTGTGGTTAGGGTCTGGCCGACTGGGGGCTGGGCCAGATCGTGGTTCAAGGAAGCCTCTCCCAAGAGCCAAAGACCAAAGACCAAAGACCAAAGCAATGCATAGAGTAAGTGCATAGGTCTTAGAGAAAGTCTGTCTCAAATAGGGGAGACTTAATCCTGCCCCTAGGAAAGGGGGCCCTGGAGAAGTGGGGTTGTCTCTGGGAAGTGGCATTGTCCTCCAGCAATCCCCAGGGCACTGGCATCCTTCAAGGAGTGAGTTGGCACTTATTCCAGCCCAGGTCCAACCACTCCATTGCCCATCCCCTTCTTGGGCCCGCACACTGCACCTGGAGCACAGAATCTTATCACCCTGGCAGACTACCCCTGAGGAGCAGCTTGGCACCCTTGTGGCCCTGCCTGCTTGCTGTCCCATTGCTCTGTCACCCCTGCCTTTTTGCTCTGTGGCCAAGAGGGTGGGTCTCAAGCTGGGAGCAGGCTATAGTCAGAAGTTGCCCGAATCTCTCGTGCCTTGTTGGGGTCTTTCTGAGCGTGCACCGAGCCTGGGACGGCACTGGACTTTGGGTGTAGACTTCCAGAATGGGGAGGCCTGGGCTGAGAGGAGGAGATGCAAATTGCCTCCTTGGGTTAACTGGGCTGCTGATTGCAGTTAAAGCCACATGCCTGTGTGATCACAGAAAACTGGGGCAGAAGACTGGCAAGGCAGTTTACTTGCAGATGAGGGGGATGGACACGTGTGCACGCGCTTTGGTATGAGGCTTCCCCCTGATGTCACAGCATGTCAGAACTGGAATGTGTTATTTGGTTTGGGGGAGAGAAGCCGGTCGATTTCTTATTAGCTCTCCTGGTGGGGGTTTTATTCCCTCTGTGATGGTTGCACCTGCGTTCCCTAGGCCTGGCTCATTTTCTTCTAAGCGACGCCAGTTGGTGATAATCTTCTTAAGGGTAATTGTGGCCCAGTTTACAATGATTACGGATTAATCTCACATTCTGACTCAGAAGGGAGCCATTTAGTTTATAAAGTTGAACAATTAGAAGAGCGTTTTGCCTTTTGATATGTTTCTGTTATTACTACTAATAATTTCCACTTCTGCCATTTTCTGTCCGTCTATGTTGTTCTTGAGTATTAAATGCCCTTCATTCCTGACTTCACAGCCTTCGATGAGCTGCAGGTGGAGTATTCAGAGTGGGGCGTGCTGGCCAGCCCCTGTACTCAGTGCTCTGTCCGCATGGTCGTGCGGCCGTTGTCTGGTGTGTCCCCAGCCAGGCCCTGAACTCCTGGAGAGCAGGGACCTCATCTGGTTCTTGGCTGTGTGCCTGGCATGAGCCAGCATAGACAAGATGCCTGCTGCTTTGAATCAAAGAGGCATCCCCAGATAGCTTTTAGGACTTCCCGGCTTTCCTGGCTCCACACCCAGGTTGTCAGCACACCCGAGGGATGTAGTACTCCCCTCTCAGAAAAAGGAATACTTCTGGAAGAGTGTGGGCCTAGGTTAGAGAATGAGAAGCTCGGCTGGAAGGGCCCTTGCTGTCCAGTCCTCAGTGCGAATGCTCTGTGCAGTAGCCTGCCATCAGATGGCTATGACCAGTAGAAAGTTCTTCCTTGGGGTGAGCCTCAGCATGCCTCTGGGTGTTCCCTCCTCTTGGCTCTTTTTGGGGTCCTCTCACCACTTCCTCACTATGCTTTCTGGAGAGTGGAATGGCCGCTGACCAAGCAAGACCTGACTCTTTCAGTTCTGCCTGTGTGGGGAGCCTCGGGGCGCCCTGGATGCTGTGGACTGCTGCTTCGCCTGTGGCAGCAGGAGCGAGGAGCAGAATCTCTCTCCACTCCCCGCCCAAACCCCCCTGGGAAGTCTTCCTGATGTTGCTTAGGGCAGAAGGAGAAGGAAACACAGGGGTGTAAGAGTGGACTTGGGGAGCAGGCATCCTGTTGGTACACTCAGATTGGTCTCTTCCCTCCTCCAGCACAGGCCTAGAGGCACCTGCAGCCTGCGGGGTGTGGCCTGTCCCACAGCAGTGGAGGGAGGCTGTTACTTCCTGGCCCGGGGCCGTGGCTGACCTTGAGTCCTCACAAAGCCTCCCCTTTCGGGGAATGGCTTTGGCTCAACGACTAGTCACCTTGAGGCCTCTGTAAACAGAACCCTGAAGTCTCATCAGGCTGATGTCAAGCCCTGTCTCCCCCATTCTGCCTGTGTTGGGAAGACCTAGGTTCGGGGACCCACATGTGAGACATGACCTTCTCCTGTTAGGTTTCTGTTAGTTAGACTCTGTTAGCTCTCCAGTGTCTTCTGAAGTCCTACTGTCTTTTTAAAAAGAAAAAAAAAATTTTTTTAATGTTTATTTTTGAGAGAGAGAGAGACATAATCCGAAGCAGGTTCCAGGGCCTGAGCTGTCAGCACAGAGCCCCAGGATCTGTAAGATCATGACCTGGGCCACCCACGTGCCCCTGAAGCCCTACTGTCTTAATGAACAGTTTAGTATCGCTTCTACTTTGCGTCATTTGAAGTCTGCTGAGAGGCCTGCCTTGTCTTTAGGTCATCAGTAAACATGCCAACCAGGGCAAGCAGGATGCTAGAAACCTTCTCTGACTATGGCATGCCCTATTGTTGCAAAGATCTTTGAGTGTCTGTCTTACTGGAGAAGCATGCCACTCACGTGGCTTTGTCGTGCCCGTGGGTGACCATCACTGGTCCCTTCGAGTCCGTGTGGAAGCCTGGCTGTGCCGTCCTCCCGTTTTCCCTGATAGGTCTGGGGGCATGTGCCCTGACTTGCCAGTGGCCTGGGCTTGCTCCTGGTGGTCACTGGGTCTTCTAGCTGCTCACTTGGCCTGTCCCGTGATCTTAACCTGGGGCCTACATAAGACTCGTTGATCTGCAGGCTATAATTTCTTCCCCCATCTGAACATAAGGCTGCATTTGCATACTTCCAGCAACTCTCCAATTTCTTTTTTGTTCTTTAGAGAGCACCAGCTGTGGCTCATGGTCCTCATTTGCATGGCTGAGCATTAGAATCACCTACGTTTCTTGTTTTAAAAGAGAGAGTGCGGTGAGGGATTGACTCTGGGGTAATTTCCCCAGCAGTTCTGAATTACCAAGTCAGGCCCTCGTGCCCATAGCAGTTTTAACGCACCTGCTAAGTTTGGGAATCAGCGGTTGGAACGGAGAGGGTCCATCCGGGGAGGCTGGGACTCTTCTTCCTTCTGGGGCTCCCTCTGTTCCCAGCTGTACTGTTTCCATGATGTTCCAAGCAGCCACTAAGCAACGAAAGCACAGATCTGAATGTGCCGGGGTGGGGGTAGGGGAGTCTGGCATTGGGTACAGGGGTTGTGGCCTGGCCCCCTGGGTGGTCTTTCCTCCTCTGGTAGGCCATTTCCCTGATTCCCTGGGTCCGACAGGGGCAGTTTCCACTGTGATTGAGTGGAAGGAATGAGGGAGTAAAAGGGGAGAGTGAATTGGCCATGGAGTATGGGCCTGTCCCTGGGTAGCCTGGCCCCCAGGCCTCTGGTCAGCTCTGGTGGGTCAGCTGAGCATGTAGGGTGGCGTCTGAGATGAGAGGCAGGGAACCGGCTTCCTAAATGTGTTGTTCCTGTCTGGCCCTTCCATCCCATGGGAGAAGTGCCCCCACTCTCATTTGTTGTCAAGCACGGTTTTCTCTCCAGATATCTGTTGGGCATCTCGGAGGGAAGCAAGAGGGTATGGAGGGGCTCTCCTTGGAAGGTGAAGGGGCCACCTTGTTGGTCCTGGGCAGAGTGGATGGATTGATGGACACCACAGCCTGGGTTTCTCTGACCCTCATGAGCCAGTGTGGCTCATGGTCCTCATTTGCATGGCTGATGATTAGCATCACTTACGTCTCTTGTTTTAAAAGCAAGGGTGAGGTGAGGGATTGACTCTGGGGTAATTTCCCCAGCAGTCCTGGATTGCCAAGTCAGGCCCCAGTGCCCATAGCAATTTTATGGTGCTTTCCTGGGTCTCCCTGGTCTCGTCCCCAGCAGGAGAAGCCTGTAATGAAGGAGCCACCAGGGTCAGCTGGAGGCCCCATCCATCAGTGTCCTGTCTCCTGTCCGAGGCTCCTGGCGGGGCTGCAGCTGGCAGCCTGGGCTTGGCAGTGGTTCCATAATTGGAGCCCAAATTGTTAAAAAGCCATTACTGTCTCCTCTGTGGTTATCATTTAATGCTGCCTAGAATAGTGCCCATCAGAGGCAGTGTCGGTGAGAAAGGAAGGTGCTGAAGCGGGAGCTGAGAGGCAGGGCTGTCTGGAGGGGTGGGGCCCGGGCCTGCTGAGGAGGTGAGAGGGGTTTCCTTGACTCCCTGGAGACAGCCATCCTTGTTGTCATTGTGCTCCTCAGCAGCTGGGGTTTGCGGGGATTCCGTTATCCACCAGGGACGGGTGTCATGTGCCCCGGATACATTGCGGCTAGGCAGTGCAAGCCTATCCCTGCTGGGGGACCGTGGTTCGCCTCGTGCCTTTGTGGCTTTCCTAGAAACAGTGCTGTGCCAGGAGCTTGTTCACTGTACCTGCTGCTGCCTGCTGTCGGAGCCACTCCATGTAGGTGCATTAATTGCCGGCCCTCCTGGGTGGGTCTTGCTCAGCCAGGCACGTTGTGACTCACCGGGCACAAGTTGCTTCTCCCAACTGCCGCCCCCAGCCTGCATGTACCCGCCCCCCGCCCCCACGGCTGCTCCAACAGGCATGGTGGATGGCTCTCTAGGCACCTCCAGGCCGAGTTTCTGGAATCTCTTCAGAAGCCTACCCCTAGTTCATCCATCTTTCTGTTCATCCGTCCGTCTCCGGTGGTGAAGTCCATTCTGCTTATAATCTTATCACTGTTGCTAAAGCTGCTAAAGCCTGCAGCTCTTCATCTTTCTCCTCCATCAGGGAAAGGAGATGGGGCCAGAGGAAGAGCAAGGCAGCTTCCTTACCTGGGTGTGACTATAGAATGACCGTGGCAGTGGACAGTAGCCTGGGGTAGGAATGTACCCTCCTGCACGGATAAGGACATTAGAGGCACTGGGCAGCAAGGCCACCATGGCTGGAGCCACCTTTTGTCCATCCGGCTGCCAGTGTGACCCAGCAGTTCTGGAGGTGGCTTTGCTAATGTCAGCTTAACTCTCAGATGGATGTCCCCTTTTCTTTAAAAAAAAAATTTTTTTTTTAATGTTTATTCTTGAGACAGAGACAGAGCATGAACAGGAGAGGGGCAGAGAGAGAGGGAGACACAGAATCTGAAACAGGCTCCAGGCTCTGAGCTGTCAGCACAGAGCCCGACGCAGGGCTCGAACCCACAAACTGTGAGATCATGACCTGAGCCAAAGTCGGACTCTCAACTGACTGAGCCACCCAGGTGCCCCTGAATGTCCCCTTTTCTAAATGACCCTAGATTTTAGTGTCAGCACCATGGGAGGCATCTTCATTGCCCTGCTCAGCAAGCCCAGTGCCAGGATGACCCAGATGAGTGCCCCCTGCCCTGCCCTGTGAAAGTACGAGCGACTTGCATCATCCCAGCAAGCCATGAGACCGCCTCTCCTGCTGCCTGCTGGAGCCGGCAGTCTGGCAGAGGTGACACGGGTGCCTGTAACCAGGCCACTGGCACGTGACTGAGATTACAGGCCGCCCCGTGTGCACCCAGGCACAGAGCTTGGCAAGCAGAGCATGGGTGGATTTCAGGCCCGGTCGCTTCTGTCAGCCAGGTGCCACATGGAGTCCAGACTGCAGTCTCCATCTGTATCTGGCAAGTTATAATTGAATATGCATTGCTCGTGCAGCAGCCCAGGGTAGACAGTGGTGTTTGTGGACTGACCTGTTGAAGTCTGTGGGAGCAGACGCTTTGCCTTGGTGTTATTCAGTCAGACCACTGACTTAGGTGGAGAGACCAGTGGCAGAGATGTAGCCTCTCAGACCTGGCAGGGCCCCCAGGCATCTTGCTCACTCTAGTACTGTCATCCTTTCTTCAAGACCCTTGCTGCCACTCTCCCATCATGCCTGATTTCTCTGATGGGGCACTCACTGGCCCAGACAGCTTGCGTTTTTAGGAGCTGCTTCCCTGTCCTCGGCCCTGGCAATGCCTTCAGGGAGTCCCACATGCAGCTCTAGAGTATTTTAGGTGGACTGAGCCCTTGACTTCGAGCATGTCTGTTTAGTAGTGTTTTCTCTTGTGCTCTGGCAGCCAAGGATTTTGGTGAATAAGGCTGTGCATGGCCCCAGATCACAGTTGGGGCTCCTCTTGAGTGTATAGCAGTCCATGGGTATCAGGAAAGGCCTTCAAGTAGGTAGGACAGCTGCCAGTTAAAAACATGCAGTCGTTATAGGTTGTGGCCAGGGAGGTGTGTGCGTAAAGCCAGAGGTGGGCAGTGAGCTGTGTAATCCATGGACTTCCTGCCCCCCCCGGGCCGGCTGCCCCAGCACATGGATGCACAGGTAGTTTGAGCTGAAGGGTCCTTTCAAGTCAATGACTGGTCCAGCTAGAAAGAGTTGCTGTTGTCAGGAGGAGGTGGAAATGGCTTTACCTTGTCTGTGGGGCGACTTGACCTCATCTTTCCCCCTTACATGCACACTGTACTCACCTGCACACAAGCACACCCACTTCTTACGCAGGTGTTTACATGCATTGATATCCAGGTATGTGCTTATCCACGTAGATGTACTCCTATATTTGCACACATCCCAGTGTGTTCACATGCGTGAGATACTATCACTTAGAGCTTCACACACAGACCTGATGCACTCAGGCAAGCCTGTGCAGGTGCCCACACAGGTCTGGTTCAGGGGCAGGCTCCAGCATAACTGGGCCAGGGCAGCCTGGGGATTCCCAGGGCTCAGATCCTCAGGCTCCAATCTTACCCCTTAACCTTGGCTTTTATAGAATTTGGGCTTGGGTCTCATGTATGTGTCTTGGACGAGAAGGAAGGCTAAGTGGTTGGAGCTCGCTGATTATGCTTACCTTCCTGGGAGCCAGGTCTGGTGTATGTGAGGTGATGCTACCTGTTCTAAGACCTTAGGGACTCAAGGATTTGATGCCCTGGTGCCCCCTGTGCCATATTGGCGCCATATTGGCTGGTTGCTGGGCTATGCGCTGACATGCTGTGTCTGTTTGCAGACATGCCCACCCAGCCCTGCCCTAAGGGACTGGTTGGTGTTTTAGCTTCACTCTCCCAAATGAGGGGACCCTCAACCCTCTTTAAGTGGGGAAGGGAAGTGGGCAGTGTTAGCACCTCCATTCTGCCACCCGGAAAGCCAGGAGTTTGAACAGAAGGGGAAGGTGTCTGCCCCAGAGGATCCAGCCTCCTCCAGAAAGGATGGAAAGAGAGGGGAAGAGCTGGTGAGATCCGAGAGGCACCTGGAACGGACGGGCGCCTGACTCTGAAGCCCAGCCTTGGGCCCGGCTTCTGCCTGGTGCCTTGGGACAGGTTTCCTGGATCTCAGGCATGTTCCTGCTCATGGCCGCAAAGGGAAAGTCTCCTCCTGTACTTACTGGGGCCAGGCTGACTAGGAATTCCTTAAATCAGCAGGGATCCCAGCAGGAGAAAGCTCTAAAGTGGCTAAAATATGGCTCACACCTTTTTGTCTGGAGCCAATTTCCAGAGGGTGGCTCCACCCTTCCTCCCTCTCCTATGTACCCAGGAGTCATGACAGGAGGGGTTTAAAGAACGCAGATGTGCTGGGGGTGGGCTCTGGGCTCCATCCTGGCACGTGGTAGGCAGGCCCTGAGTGCCGCTCTCTCCCTCTGCAGTGTCTTAGATGATGAGGGCAGCAACCTGAGGCAGCAGAAGCTTGACCGGCAGGTGAGTGGGGCTGGGGCCAGGTGGAGGCATGGTCAACATTTGCCGTCTTGGCCTGAGTCTCCAAGGGTGGGGAGGGAGGACTGTCTCCCTTCCTGGGGTGGCTCTGTCTGGGGAGGAGGAGGCTCTCACAGAAGACAGGCAAGCCCTCTCTGCCAGCTCAGCATTAGCATTGCCCCAGAACCCAGGGCTTCTGTGGGATAGGCAGCTGGACCACTGCAGGTGGAACCCTGGACATCTGTGCTGGGGTCCTGCCAGGGAAACTCCCCGGGCTCACTTTTGCCTCCTTTTCCTGGACCCTGAGTCTCAAGGTACCTTGGTCCGGAGTGCGCTGTGGATCCCATCGCAACCTCTAGAACTGAGCTGAGTGAGCAGGGCCTTCTCTTTGATCCCAGTTGGGAGCCTGCCCTCTGGGCGGAAGTGATAGGCTGCCCTCTCAGGGCCTGCCAACATCCCTGCCTGTCCGGTGCCTCTGTAGCGGGCCCTGCTGGAGCAGAAGCAGAAGAAGAAGCGTCAGGAACCCCTGATGGTGCAGGCCAACGCGGATGGGCGGCCCCGGAGCCGGCGGGCCCGGCAGTCGGAGGAGCAGGCCCCCCTGGTGGAGTCCTACCTCAGCAGCAGTGGCAGCACCAGCTACCAAGGTATCTGCCCTTGGGTCAGCCTGCGCAGGCCCCTGTGCTGTGGCTTCATACCCTGGCTTTGCTTTGGGGAGCCCCTCAGGGACTTTCTGCCTGCCTGCGCAGGCGAGGGGCTCACCCCATCAGGGTGTGCTCAGGCTGGTTGCGGCTCCCAGCTCAGGTGGAGGGAGGCGGGCCGAGGGAGGCTGGGGCCTGGGGCCTGGATCCTGGGGCCCCTGCATGTGCTCAGGCATCTTGAGGCTTTGGGAGTCTCGTAAGTCACTGCCATGCAGCTGTTTCAGCAGCTGTTTTCTTGAGTACAGATTGTGTGCCCGGGGCAGGGCCAGGCCCGCAGAAGGACGGCAGCCCTTCCGGAGGGAGTGTGCCTCCCATGTGACAAGACACAGCTTCTGGTCGCACCACCATAGGTCACCTGCTCACTTGTGACTGTGAGCAAGTCATTTCCCCTCTCTGGGTCTGTTTTCTCCCATTGCAAAGTGAGGATAATTCTGTTTCTCGGGGCTTTGAAACATTAAAGCGGCCATGGTGTGTTCCACAGTAGTCCAGTCTGCTGAGTGCTGTTCCCTGCTGAGACTCGAGACCAGGCTGCGTGTCTCCTGCTGCCCGGGAGGGCCAGTGTTTGCCCAGCTCTGAGCAGCAGGCAGGGCCCCAGGAGGCGGCCGTACAGGTGACTGGCTGGCCTGGGCTGGAGATGTCCTAGAGTACCTGCCACCCCCACCTGCGGCCCTAGCTGTCTCCCGCCCTGCCCTCTGCTGGCTCTTGGTGTTAAGTACAATGGGATCGTTTCCAGAGGATGATTGGGGAGTTTGACGTAAATCAGAAGTGTTTATCCCAGCAAGTGGTTTTTGATTTATTGGCCATGCTCGTTCATGTTAAATATTTGTTTCTTAAATATATTTTGAGGGCTTGGTTTATGTTAAGCTCTGGATTAGAGGCTGAGGGTCCTGGGTAAGCACAAAACAGGTGTGGTCTCTGTTCACGCATGAACCTTAAGGTCTCGGAGGGCAGAGAGAGTTAAACAGATAGTCACAGGTGTATTTTGCAGAAAGAAACCAGGCTCTGGGAGTGAATGGCAGAGAGCCTACTCCCAGACTGGGGTCAGGGAAAGCATCTCTGAGGAGGGCACAGGTTGAGTGGGAGTTCAGTTGGGGTTAGGGGACACTCAATAGTGAGGGCAGTTCAGGCAGCTGGAGCAAGGCTTCTGTGGCAAGAGGGAGGACCGGGTGCACAAGGCACTGAAAGAGCCTGGTGTGGCTGGGACTTGGGTCTCCTGAGAAGTGAGGAGTGTGAGATTAAGGCCAAGGCCAAGTGGAGGGGAGCTGGAGGGGCCAGACTCACAAGAGAATGTTGGTCATTTTCATGTTCTGAGCATTGAGAAGTCATTCAGGGACTTTGAGCAGGTTGGGGTCCTGATGTGTGGAGACCGTGGAGGCCATCCAGCTGTGATCCTTGTGAGGCCTCTCTGTCAGTGTGTGCAACTCTTCATGTCCCAGACTTATTCTCCTGCCTTGGGGGTGCTCCAGCATCCAGGCTCCTGTGGACTTGTCCTGTGAGGGCCAGCGCAGGCTCCCCGCCGTGCTTGTCCTGCTAGTTCTGGGCTCTTCTAGGAGATGCAGCCTTTTCTGTCTTTACCATTTTCAGTGACCCACATTCTCCCGGATCTTCTCCCTCCCCCTGCCCAGGCTCAGAATGTTTGCTGGCCCAGAGACTGACTGCAGTGCTTCTTGATGGATCATGGTGTGGGCCAGCTTGCTGTGACTTTATCACACTGGAGTGGGGGTGCCACCTCCTTCCGGCCCAGCCTGCCCTGGGCCCCTGTGCCTTGTCAAGATGGGTGGTTCAGAGGCCCCAGTGGGGCTCAGGTGGTGGTGCAGCCCTGGGAAATGTTGTGCTGAGAAGTGAGTTCCACTTGGACCTCTGCTCTCACCTAGATCTCACCCATTGCTCTCTCTCTGGCTCTCTCCTGAGCAGTTCAAGAGGCCGACCCAGTTACCAGTGCACAGCTGGGAGCTGCCCGCCCAACAGCACCAGCCTCAGCCAAGAGAACCAAGGCAGCCGCAGCAGCAGGAGGCCAGGGCGGGGCCTCTAGGAAGGAGAAGAAGGGGAAGCACAAAGGTTGGCTTGCCTCCACTACAGCCCTCCTCAGGAGGCCTGGCTCCCACTGAAGGGTTGGGGGGAGGCTTCTCCTCCAGACTTGGAGGTAAGGGACAGGGCGGGAGGCCTCCACAAAGGCCCAGAATGGCACTCAGGCCCCCACCCAGCTGGCTCACAGGCTTCGTCTAGCTCATGGGGTTCCTGCGCTGGCCTGTGGGTGTGGGCAAGCGCTGCCTGCTGCCAGAAGTGACGTGCATCTCACGTCTCCCAGGCTGGGTCAGGCCTGGGAAGTCCCTCCCTCACCCGGCCCCAGTGCCTGCCTGGCCAGCTGCCTGTGTCCTACCCCAGGACGCTCCCTGCAGCAGGTGTCACAGCCTCCCGGGCCACCTGCCCATCCTTGTGCAGCGCTCATGGTTGCCCTGTGGGCTTCCTCCACTCTCTGCTCAAGTCCTGACTCCACCCTCCGGGCCCACAAACCAGTCTGTTCTCTGTGCTCCTCTCTCTCCAGAAAAGATCCCCAGAGATCGAGGACAGTTTTATACTGGCTCCTGCCACGAGTCCTGTCTCTGCTGGCTAGACACTCTGTGTCCTCAACCCTTGGGCAGGGGCCAGTGATTGCCAGGCCTGTGGGCCATGGTTGGACAGTGGTGTGTCCGGGTTCCTAGGCTTCTGGAGCTGACAGCATTTGGCGCACAGCCCAACCAGGCAGGGCAGCTGCCACCTGTGTGGGCCAGGTCTTCTGTTACTTGGGCACCTGGGGCTGGGTGATGTGGGACGGGAGATCTTCCATGTAGGAAAGCGAGTGTATGCCAAACCCCACCTTTTTCAGGAGGCCCCATATGTTTCGAATGATGTCTATGAGTTACTGTGTGTGTGTGTGTGTGTGTGTGTGTGTGTGTGTGTGTGTGTGTGTGTGAGAGAGAGAGAGAGAGAGAGAGCGCGCGCGCGCGCATGAGCGAGCGAGCAGCACGGGTGTGTGTGTGTTGGAGAGAGAGAGAGAGAGAGAGATCAGCACTGGTAACCAGGAGCTGGTCACGTCTGTGAACGAGTGGTGGCCTTGGGTCTGGTCGCAATCGATCTTTGTTCTCCATCTTGTCCTTTTCACTGTGCAGTTGGTTTTGTAGATGGCTGCTTTTCCATAGGGATGTGAAGCATTTCAAACCAACCCTCGGCAGCTAACTTGGGGGAACAGCAGAAGAAACGAAGTCCATGTCCCTTCGTAGCTTACCGATCATTAAGAGGCTGGCAGCAATCATTAGTTTTTTTTTAAAGATCAGTTTTGCAAATAAAGTTTTGCAGAGAGTCTCCCCACTCATCCCTCACCCACTTTAAGGATGTCTGAGAATCCAGACTCTCCCTCCCCCCCGAATCCCCACGGAACTCAGGAGTGTCCGTGGCCTGCAGGCACCAGCGGGCCAGCAGCACTGGCAGAAGACAAGTGTGAGGCCCGAGGCCCGGTGCAGATCCTGACTGTGGGCCAGTCAGACCACGCCCAGGACGCAGGGGAGACGGCAGCTGGTGGGGGCGCACAGCCCAGCGGGCAGGACCTCCGTGCCACGATGCAGAGGAAGGGTGAGCCCTGTGGGGTTTCAGTGACACCCCCGAAGCTCAGTCCCAGGTTCATAGATGTACCTTTCTGGAGGAGCATGGTCCTCCTGTGTCTGTTGCGGTCCCTCCTAGGCCCTGGTAGGGGGGCGCAGTTGGACACCAATGAGAAACTTGGGTGTAGGGGCCCCTAATAAGGCCAAGTTAAGGGAAATAGATGTGAACTGAAGTGAGCAACCTGTCCACAGCCCAGCCCTCTCTCCCTACTTCCATCTCCTGTCCCCAGGGAGGTCCGGGTTTGGAGACAGATTTCCTTTCCCTTTGGTTCCTTTGAAAAAGCTCCTTTTGCACATTGTTTCCCCTGTACCTGCTCAGCTCGGGGAGCAGAGCCAGAATGCCAAGAGGCAGGGCACATCCTCCCGGGAAACCTGCTGCCCAGAGTTGCACCTCCGTGAGCCCTGCCTGAGGGAGTCCCTGGCACACGGTGGTAGAGGGAAGCCTGGCAGTGCCACATGCTCCAACAAGTCAGATCAGGGCCGGCTTCCTGGAGAAAGGGCCACTGAGGCAGCGTGAGGCTGGGGACAGCATTCCAGGTGGGACAGCATTCCAGGTGTCCAGGTGGACAGCATTCCAATGCGTAGACAGAAGGCCGCAGACAGGCTGGGAGGGGAGTCGGCAGCCCCTGCACATCAGGCTGGGTGAGGAACTGGGCCTCCCCCAAGCAGATGCCATTGCCTGTGCCAGCTGAGACCTCTGGTGGTCATGAAGGCCTCCTGCACAGGGTCAGCTCTGCTCAGGTCTCACTACCCAGGAGTTGGGCACTGTGACTGGGGGTTTGGGGGAAACTCATGGGGGGACTGAGCTAAAGCTGGGGCGGGGTCACACACTGTGAGCATCCCCAGCTCACGCATGCACTTGAGAGAATGTGTCCTTGCGTATATTTGGGTGTGTGTGTGTACCCACGTGTGTACGTATGGCTGTACGTGTACGGGTGGCTCAGTGCTTCTGAACAGGTGTTTGTCCAGGGGTGTGTATGTGACCCCTTGGCCCTGCCTGCTCCCCTGCCTGGCCCAGGTGTCTCTAGCAGCATGAGCTTTGAAGAGGAAGAGGAGGATGAGGACGAGAATAGTTCCAGTTCTTCCCAGCTAAACAGCAACACCCGCCCCAGCTCTGCTACCAGCAGGAAGTCTGTCAGGGTGAGGCACTCTCCTGCCCAGCAGGGGTGTGGACGGCAGTCTTCGGAGGGTGATCATCCGAGCTGCAGGGGAACGGGTGTGAAGAAATGATAGTTGGCCCTCCTGGGACTAGGCCTAGGTGCCCACCAGGAGCTTCTCTGGGCCGGGGCTCTTCTGTCCTCCTATCCTGCCTCCTCCCCAGTCAGGCCAGGAGCAGGGGGCGGAGGGGGGGGGCTTGAGTTGGACAGGATGGCCCTGAGAACCTTCCCACATCCTCTGTCTCCACCCTCAGGGACAGCTGAGGTGGGAGAAGGGCTGAGGTGCTAGCTGCTGACCCCAGGGCCAGCATGGCCAGGCCCATGTCCCAAGGACCTTGCCCCAATTCCCACCACCACCACCTCAGAGGGCAGCTTTGGATCCCAGACTGCTAACTGCAGCTGCTCTGGATCTCTGGGGCATCAGGCTCCTACTCTCTCTCTGGTAGGAGGCAGCCTCGGCCCCCAGCCCAACAGCCCCAGAACCCTCGGCGGATGTTGAGGTCCAGGATCTTGAGGAGTTTGCACTGAGGCCGGCCCCCCAAGGTATCACCATCAAGTGCCGCATCACGCGGGACAAGAAGGGGATGGACCGGGGGATGTACCCCACCTACTTCCTGCACCTGGACCGAGAGGATGGGAAGAAGGTGAGGTTGGCCTGCACCTGCAGTTCTGCTGGGGGATGGCCTGAGGTCCCGGGGCTGGGATGTGACAGGAAGCCTCAGATCCAACACTGACCTTTCAGTTCCCCCAAAGGGACAGAAGCCTCCATACCTGGTCGGTGCATACCTTTGTGTCTGCTGGTGCACACGTGTGCGTGCACACACATATGTTCAGGAGCTGACGCAAGGGAGAGTCGTGTGTGTGAGGGGCACCTGTAATTGTGACCAGAGGCTGGGCCTGGAACGTGACTTTGCTCCATTCCCCAAGGTGTTCCTCTTGGCGGGAAGGAAGAGAAAGAAGAGTAAAACTTCCAATTACCTCATCTCTGTGGACCCAACAGACTTGTCTCGAGGAGGGGACAGCTACATCGGGAAACTGCGGTACTAGCGCTCCCCTGGGAAGCAGGCAGGGGTAGGAGGGAGGGGCAGGGCCAGACCCTGGACAGGCCATGTCTTGTCCCTGAAGGAGCTCTAGGTTAGGGGTCAGATCCGCTCATGGAATTCCGTCTGTCCATCAGATTCAACCACAGGCCCAGGTCTGTGCCAGTCTAGAGCCAGACTTGGGGATGGACCTTGCGCACCCTACCCTAAGCTGCTCCCAGGCGAGTGGGGCACAGGCCTGCCAAGAGTGGTGGATCAAAACCTCAGGAAGTCATTGAAGATGTAGGCCACCATGGAAGAGCTGCTGTGGCCCCATGGTCTGTGCTAGAGCCCTTGAGGGAAGAGAATGCAACCTTGGGATCGGAGAAGGGCTCTGAGCTAGGTCTTGGGGAATGTTTGCTGAGGAGCAGAGTGCCAGATCGGGGAAACAGAAGTCAAGCTTAGAGATGAGGAGGTAATGCTGGAGATGGGGCTGGACCAACACCATGGGCTGGATGGGACAGAGGAGTTCATCTGTGATATCCACTCTCTACAGGATGTTGAGTCCCCTTTACAGTCTTGCCACATGCCGTTGTGCTTGCTCACCTCCCATGAGAGGAGCACTCCTGTTCCTTGAGGGAAACTTGTGGATCCCAGATTTACCTCCTGGAATTTCTTTCACTGAACTAAGATGCCCTTTGATTCTCTTCAGAGCAAATCCAGGCCTTGTGCCCATGATCAAACTTGGGGATTCAGTGAGCAGGGTCCCCCCACCCAGGTCTGTTCCTGGCTCAATCCAGTATGTCCTGCAGGCTCCTCATGGGACAGACTGAGCTTTTCCCTGCCATAGGGCAGAAGGTGCATGATCCTTTATCGATTGCCTGTCCTTCAGGTCTAACCTCATGGGCACTAAGTTCACCGTTTATGACAATGGAGTCAACCCTCAGAAGGCATCATCCTCTACTTTGGAAAGTGGAGCCTTGCGTCAGGAGTTGGCAGCTGTGTGCTATGTGAGTCCTGCATTCCTGGCCTCTAGTCTCCAAGTTAGACATGACACTGAGGACTTGCCCAACCTGTGGGCTTTCCCATCTTGCTTTGTGAGTAGACAAAACTGTACAGAGTTGGGCTGCTCTCTGTTGGAGTGGCCCCTGCCTGTCTTCAGAGCTCAGACCACAGATGGCCATCTGGCCGGGGAGCCTTGGGAACCAGGTGAGCTCTATATAGCCCAGCCTGGGAGCCTCCGGGAAAGGAGACAGGAGGTCTGGGTCATCCCTTATGTCTTCCCTTTGGTATGTAGGCCCTCATGGACTACAAGGCTCTTGGCATAATCATCTCCCTGAATGTACAACCTAAGAGCTCAGTCTTCTATTTTTTATCATATAGATGAAACTGAAGCTCAGAGGTTGGGTCACTTGTCAGTGTCCTATAGATTCTAAATGACCAAACTGGAATACAAATACAGGGGATTTGTCTCCATTTTAAAATGGGGGATTGGTATCCCCTTCATCTGGGCATGGATACTTCTAAGGCGGCCACTCTGGGAGCTCTGTAGCTGTTTTGTATGGTCCTGTGCTGCCACCTGCTGGTCACCTTTGGGGAGGCAGCCCAAAACTCCAAATGCTTTCTGAGCCCCAGCTGTGTTGCAGGTACTGTTTGAGGCACTGAAGATACAATAGTGAAGAAGAGAGATGTAAATTTATACCTTAAACCTCTGGTAGGGGAGACAAGCTATAAAATATATAAACAAAATAAATAATGTTCCTGATGAATGTGAAGAGGAAACAGCAAAGCAGGGAAGAGGGATATGAAATATTAGGTGTGTGTAAGCTTTTAGGAAGGATGGTAGGGAGGGTCTCCCTGAGGTAGCACTTGGGTAAAGCCCGGAAGGAAGTTGGAGCCAGCCATGTAGGTGTAGGGGAGAACACAGCCAGTGCTAATGTCCTGAGTGACTGGCATGTATGGGGAGTAGCAAGGAGGGCAGAGTGAGTGCAGAGGAGAGCAAATGGTGTGGAGAGGAAAGTGATGGGGCCATACCATGTGAGGCCTTGTGGTCAGGGTAAGGCCTTCAGCTTTTAATGTGAATGAACAGTGGAGGCAAAGCATGGGACTTGACTGCTTGCTGCTGTGTGAAAAGATGGGGGGCAGGGAAGGTTGGAAACAAGGAATCCAGATAAAGGTTATTACTGTCATCTTGGTGAGATGTGATGCTGGTAGCAAGTGGTTGAGTTCTGGATATAATTTGAAGGTCGAGTTGACAGCATTTGCTGATGGATTAGAAGTGGGTTGTGAGTGAGAGAGAGGAGTCAAGAATGAACAAATGGAAGAATTGAGAGACTGTAGGTGTTGCTGGTTTAGGCAGAGTGGAGATTGGGGAGCTTGGTTCTGCATGTGTCAAGTTTAGAGACGCCTGTTAGACATTCAAGTGGAGAGGCTGGAAACGAGCTCATCATCTTTATTCCCTCTCCCCACGCCCCTGCCATCTCTCCGTGAGGTAAGTAGAGTCCTCTCCAGTGTTGAGTTCTCGCTCTGTGTTTGTTTCCCAGGAGACAAACGTCTTAGGTTTCAAGGGGCCACGGAAGATGAGTGTGATTGTCCCAGGCATGAACATGGTTCATGAGAGAGTCTCCATCCGGCCCCGAAACGTGAGTCTCTGCCCACCCCTTCCCCGTCATCCCAGCCTCTGCATGCACTTCTGTGGACAGAACTGTAGCTGGCTTGTGTCTGTGGAGGAGACACAGTGTAAGAAGCCCTGGAGGTCAAGGTGGAGGTCTAGGGAAATCTAAGAACCCCACCCCCAGGGCACATCCCTCTTCAGGGTGGTTGTGGTGCGGTGGCACAGGGCTGGGCCTGGCTCAGGAGAGGCTGCCTTCCCAGGAGCACGAGACGCTGCTAGCACGCTGGCAGAATAAGAACACGGAGAGTATCATTGAGCTGCAAAACAAGACGCCTGTCTGGAATGACGACACACAGTCCTACGTACTCAACTTCCACGGGCGCGTCACACAGGCCTCTGTGAAGAACTTCCAGATCATCCATGGCAATGACCGTGAGTGTTTCTGCCCTTACTCATTATCGTCCACGTGGTAGCCATGGCCTGTAGCTCAGGATTCACTCACCCAGCCCAGCCTTTACAGGCCAGAGCTTAAGGACCTGGGTCATACGGCTTAGGTCAGATGTCAAGAGCTCTCTAACCAGAATGACGGGGAGGCCCTTGGAAGAACCTTCTTTGGAGCCCTAACCCTAGTCAGCAGTCTCAGGTGTGGAAACACCCTCTGAATGGACTTTTTCTCTTCTGTCTTCTGGTTTTTTATATGTCTTTTTGTGTCATCTGCTCCCTCTTTCCCACCACTTCTCCCCCATTGGTCTGTGTTTTACCTCCTTTGGGATTTCCCTTGGCATCTCGGCTTCCTTCTCTTCCCGCTTCCTCATCTCTACTATCCCTGCTCTGTCCTCGCTCTCTGTGCACACTTGTGCCTGCCTCCAGCGGACTACATTGTGATGCAGTTTGGCCGTGTAGCAGAGGATGTGTTCACCATGGATTACAACTACCCACTGTGTGCGCTGCAGGCCTTCGCCATCGCCCTGTCCAGCTTCGACAGCAAGCTGGCCTGCGAGTAGAGGGCCTGCTTGTGCCCGTTGGGGTTGCCCAGCCTGGAGTGGAGCTGCCTGCAGAGACAGCCCTGCCTACCCTCTGTACATAGGCCTCCTGCCAGATGAACCTTCTGTTCTCGGTGGCTCCCTGGCCCAGCCAGCTCAGACCCGCCTCCACTGCTGAGACAGAGGACTAGATGGGGGAGATGTGTGTGAATGGACCAGAATGAATTCTTCCTGCGCCCCAAGGGCCACACACACACACACCCCCAACTCTTGGGTTAGTATCCTGCTGCAATCATGTTTGCCAAGCTGGGTGGCCTCTTCAGCCTGAAGGTAGGAAGACGTGTAGAGGGAGAGGAAGCACAACGCAGGGCTCCTGTGGCCCAGCCATCCCCTTAGCCTAGGAGTCAGGGGACAACGGGTCCCCCATAGTGAAGGGCACAGTGTTTGTATGTGTGTGTTGGGTACATCAACTTTACACAGAAGGGCAAGGATCGGCTACCAAGTCCTTTGCTAACTACAGAAAGGCTTCTGGCTTCAGAAGGCCTCAGCCAGGCTGGGAGGAGTTATAGGGGTTTGGGAAAGGTGAGTGGCAGGACCTTGTCAGGACTGTAGGGGCCTGGCTGTGGGAGGTTTTCTCCATGTGCACAGAGACAGGCAGTAGGAGGCTGGGCCTCCAGGCCAGATGTCTTAGAGGATGGGGCCTGTAGGACACAGGTCCACGTGCAAGAGGTACACGGAAAGGCTCCCTGGACCAGGGCGATCTCGAGCGTTCTGTCAACTGCCGGAGGAGCTTTCTACTGAGCAGTTCCCGCACAATCCCCAGTAAATGTGGACGGGGACCAGATTGTCAGCCTGAGTGCACACAGGTAGGCGGGCCTGGGACTCTAGTGGGCAGAGCACTACTCCTGAACCCTGGCATGCTCCGGGAAGAAATTCCAGCTCAGTGCTCTTAGCCGTGCTTCAGCTCCTCCTATGGTCAGTCTAGGTGTGGTTCTTCCTGGGGGGGAGTGGGGCAGGGTGAAGAAAGCAGGGAGTATACAAGAGCTCAGAGATGGCAGGGCCTTTAGAGATGAACTAGTAGTACTTTAGGTGAATCATAACAGGAATGGGACTTGCACTGGGTCACCTGGCTGGTTAGTGGCAAAGTTCAGCTCCCTTGATTTGTTCCTACCATCCCCCCAAGAAACTGGTTCTCTGGCCTTCCTGGGACCCAGTCTGCATACCCTCACCCTTTTGTCTGGTTACAGAGACTGAAAGCTGGCTTTGTGGGTATCACTCTGATTGAGACTGGCTTGTGTTTGGCTCAGGGGGCAGGCCTTAGCAAGGCTACTGCCCCTTTCTCTATTCGGGTGTGATGGGTGGGGCGTGAGTGTTCCAGGGCTGGGCCTGATCTCCCCCCTCCATCTAGTAGATGGGATGGCACCATCTACTCTGAAGACTTGGAAATGCTAAGCCAAGCCCTTACCTGTTTTGTCATTTACCCCCCCCCCCCCCCCCCCCCCCCCCCCCCCCCGCCCAGGCTACTTGCCCAGATGGAGGTCAGAAGTCAATGGGAAGCAAGCAGGAATAGCTTCTCCCTTCAGAGTAGGTCTGCTTGGAAAGGTGGTGTAGAAATTTTTTTTTTTTAATAAGTCCTAACTACTCTAGTGAGGTTCTGTAGTGAGGGGGAGTTGTTCTGACCTAAGTGTAAGGTACTGAGTTCCTATTTCCTTCTAATCTAGGATTTCCTACATTGAGTGCTCATAGCAAGGGACACCTATTCTAGTGTGAATATGTGCGAGGCCCTTCCACTGGTCTAGTTTCTGGACCACTCTTGAGGGCACGAGACTTTTGTTTACCAGGGCTGATCCACTTCTTGATGAGGTACTGTGGGGCCCTCCTCCTTTCCATAGTTCTAGTTTGGCTCTTCTCCTCACTTTGGGAAGAGACCTGCTGACAGTTGGGATGATGAAAACTAGATCTCCCAAGTCTGGGTCAAGTGGTGTCTCTGATTTTAAAGTAGAATGAGTTGTTTTAGATCCTAGGGAGGGGGGAATCCAGGTGGCCATGTGGAAAAGGTAGAAGCCCAGTGGCAAATGTGCAGGAGAGCAGGGTGGTTGGATAGTCGGGTGGGGTTGGGAACTTGGTGTGGCCTGGGGAAAAAAGCTGTGGTGAGCAGTGGGTGATGGGTGCTTGAGCTCCAGCCTCACAAGGTCTTTTCTTAAGGCCCCATTCCTGGTGATGCTGGGTTTCCCTGTCCACTCACCTCTCCATGGGCCCAAAGACTCAAAAAGCTGCCAGGGCCCCTGGAAACCATCTGGGCTCAGCATCTCCCACGGGAACAGCTCTTGCCCTTCATACCCTCTACGTACCTGGTCCTTGATGGGCAGGGGACTGGATGATGAAATGAGCAAGCCCTGAGGGTGGTGGGCAGCTGGGACCTTCGGCAGCTCCTCTGTACTGCTCCTGGGGCCACACCCCAAAACTCTACTCCCTCTTCCCCCAAACAGCTCTTCTACAGAGCAGTGATGTTCACTTCCCCCCTCTTCTCCAAATCTAGCTTTTCTTTCCTTCTGGCTCCAAGGTGCTCTGTGTCTGTCTGTGTGTGTCTGTGTCTCTGTGTGTAACTGGGGAAAAGGGCAATCTGCAAATCACCAACTGAGGTTTCTTACTTCGATCATATTTCTAAGGATGAGTAGGAAAGGAATAAGGATGTTATCACCTGTGGATTTTTTTTTTTTTTCATTTCATGCTCTTTGATCAGAAAGTAGACCTGGGAAAGTAGCAGCTCCTTCTCCCAGGGGTTCTGACTGGGAGGATACCATCCAAGAAATTTTAGTTTCAGTTTCATTTTGCATTACCTGAAGAAAATGAGTGTTACATGCATGCTTTTGGATGAATCTGAACATACTCTAGTGAATGTGCCTTAAAAATCACGACACTAGTTTAGGAGGAGCAGGTAAGGTCCAGACTCATGCTGAGGACAGGCACTGGAAGCCAGCAAGTGTAATAATCACGAGCTAGAAGAGGACCTTCGGAGCCTGCATCCTTCAGTGACAAAAAAGGGCAGCAAAATTTAGAAGCAGAAGCTTGTCTTGGGTCTGGAAATACTTAGAGATAAATGCTCTGCCAGTTTACATTTAGAGGCAGTTCTAAATTTAATAAGCAGCAGTGAGGACTTCAAACCTAGTAAGTACATGCTTTCCTCACAGTGGGGTCTGCAGTGAGCCATGACCATGGCTCTGTTATGCAAGCACAAATGACATTTCTTATCTGGAGTCCCTGCTTTTC
The DNA here is from genome assembly GCF_046562875.1 of Panthera onca. Lineage (NCBI taxonomy): Eukaryota > Metazoa > Chordata > Mammalia > Carnivora > Felidae > Panthera > Panthera onca. The sequence goes on along the minus strand of NC_138348.1, from coordinate 50,206,879 downwards.
CCTTACTGGCCTTCCCTTTCTAGAATTCTTTGCTAAGCTATACCTGTGACCTCAGGATACCAGGTGGCCCTCAGAGCACACTTTTCCAGATAGCTTAAGGAGTCTGCGATCTTGTGCCCAGCAATGAACTATAGCAGCCCCCAGGAACAGGCCAAGGGATGGGCTCTTGTTTTGAGTTTACTGGTTACCTGTACCTCCAGTTTGCAATTCTGTCATCTCAGGATTAGGGGGAGGGAGAGGCAATACCCCAGAAGTACTGGGGATAGGTTTAATTTTCTGACCAAGTTGAGAGGCAAGTTGGCTTATAGAGAGCACTATTGCACTTAGTAGCTAGGTGATTCTGAGCAAAGCATGTTTTTCTAGGTGGTTTTCTCGTCTACAGCTGAGGAGGTTGGACTGTCCAAGCCTTCAGTAAGAGGGTGAATTAAAGTTGATCCCTGCTTTCATCACTACCTTTTCTGGCTCATCACTGTGCCTTTTTTCTTTCCTAAGAAACATGTCACACCCCTTTCTTCTGTTTTCCTGTCCCTCTCCTTTTCCCCCCATCAAGGTCCAGGCAGAGCTACAGATAAGGCCAAGATCCAGAGTTTCTGAGAGAGTAATTCTGAGGGGCTTAGAAAGGGAAGCCCAACTCTGGCCTCATGAAGGCCAGAGTTACAAAGGGGACTTGGTCCGGATGGGTGGCACTTCTCTTGCTGGGAATATACATTTAGCCAGTTTTCATAATGCCTAGAATGTGTATGTCTGTTTGCACAAGATTGTCTTTTCCTATTCTGGAGTGGTCAGACATTTTTGTTCAAAATTATCTGGAGTTTTAGACAAACTTGCAAAACTGTGCTTTTATTAAGTGACTTTTTGAATAAACTCTTTGGTATTCTTGAGCAAATGTATTTATTTACTGGTATGTGCAATGACAAAGTTGGTATTTTCCCATGTTGACATTATATATGTTGTAGAACTTAGTGTTTGTCTAAGTACAGACCATATATCAACAAATTAAACTTGAACTGTTTCAACATGACTGTGCATTTTTTTCTTTGTAGAAAAGGAGAAAAAAACCTTTCTTACCTAAAGTTTTTTCCTACACCATTCATTTCCTTCTGTCCTAAGAGCCTCGGGGGTGGGTGGGAAGGCATCATGGCTTGGTTGGAAACACTATCATGTGGGTTGAGGCTGTCCTGTCTCTGGCTGTGCTCTTCAAATTTAAGGATGGTGAGAACCACACACACATACACACAGGCTGGGAAAGGCTGGAAGAATAGTTAAGGATAGAAGTTAACCACAGTCCTCTGCAAGAATGGGCTGTTTGGTTCCTGAGTGTCACCCTGAGGGCCTGGCCCTTAGGAACAAAAATAGGGTTGGTTTATTTTTTACCCTAGATTTGGAGTTTTTATGTGGCTAAGATAATTTTGGCCTATATCTCCTTGGCTCTGCCTCTGTGGAAAACAACAGTACAGGTTCTTACTAAAAAGGGAAGAGGTTTTTGTTTAGTGGTTAGGTTAAAAACAAGTCTTTTAAATACATCCAGGATGGGCCTGGTTTACACCTATTGTGTTGGCATAATTATAATTAAAGTCCCCTTTCCCCAAAGCGTCTTAGTTTGTACCATGAGTCATTGATCACCCAAGCCCTAGAAGGTACAGAGAGTGTGGTTCTTCTAGGCCATCTCTTCTAAAGGTCAACTATGCCGCCATTCTTCAACACACCTTCCTTCCTGGGTGTAGTTTCTGGAGTGTGTATACTGCCAGTCTTAGAGCTAGCAAGGTGCTTTCTTTCGCTCTTATTGGACAGGAAAGAGCATCTCCTGGCTGGATCACCCACCTGATTTAACCAAGCATGGTCCCAGGTGACGCAGTGGCTTCCTAGGCCAACTGTCTGTCCTCCATGCTCTGCCACAGTGCTCAAAGGTCACTGAAAACTAGTACCTGGGGGCTCATCCAAGTTCACAGCCCAGACCAGTTCTGAAAAATGAAGACAATGGTGAGAGCGAGAGCAGGCATGACAATGAAAACCAGTGCTAGGATTTGGTCATCCTGAGTTGTATGTACACATAATTGTCATCCCTGAAGGATAAAATAATTCTGGAAAATCCAAAAGACTAAACAACTGGTGAATAATCAAAATTTCTAAAATATAAATATGTTAATATTTATTATTGCTGTTTAAGCCAACCAAGAGCTAGGGCAGCAAGAACCATCATGAGCTCTTAGTACTTCTGGGAGGAACTATTCCCATAAGCCAATTTCCCCCAAATATTAACATTCAAAATTCAACAGTTGGTTAGGCAACACCTTACATACCATCCTCAAAAATACCTGAACATCCATACACTTTAACACCAGGTTTGTCTAACACTGCCCTTTCTGCCGAGAATGTTCTCTTCCTTGGCCACCTGAAGTTCTCAGCACGCCTCAAGATCCAACTCGCCCGTCAAGTGTCTTGGAAGTACTTTGGCCAAAATGATCTTTATGTTTCCATAGATTTGGGTCCATGTCTCAATTACAGCATAAAGCCTTGTACAAGAAAAGTAAATTATCTACCACTTATTGAGTGGTTATGTATGAGATAGGAGGGCTAATGCTGTTTTATATGCACTGAGGAGTTCACGTTTAATCCTCCTAACTACCCTATGAGACCTGGACTTGTACTCCCCTGCACTAGATAGGAGAAAACCAAGACTCAGAAGGGTTAAGGACCCAACAAGACTCTATGGACAGAATAGGCATGGATGGAATCATGACCGACATTTCTCTGCTTGCAGAATTCACCATCTTGAGCCCTTTTATAGTTAATAGTTTACCGAAAATAATAAATTAGACAAGGCTCCCACACCAAATTTTGTTTCTCAAAGTTAGGAATTGAGCCCCTGCTCCCACTGCCTACCCCTGGGCAGTGTCTAAATGAACACATGAATGAACAAGCTAGAAACAAACACATCTTAATAATGGAAACATATATACTAAATCAGAACCAGGGACCCAGGACTCCTCATAAATCAACCCCTCACAGTGAATAAAAGGAAATAACGGAAAACAATTTATCAAAACAGTTCAGAGCACCTACATTATTTTTTACCTTAAGCATTACATCTAGATCATTTATAGTACATTTTAAACTACATTCTTTTAAAGTGAATCAAATATTCTACACAGAGATAGATGCAATATACTTCCTACAGACTCAGTTTTCAATGACTTCTCTAACAAAAATGTTAATTCCATCAACGAGAAATGCCTAGTGGTAGCTGACATATTAATATGATCCCATACCTTTTGACAGTCTATAGGCTTAGATGTGTGATTTTAACTATTTTCCTGGCATCTTAGACAACTAGGAACAATGGAACTCCAAAAGCTCTATCTATCCTCACATAATTTAATTTTCACGTCTTCTGCATTTTGTGATTGGGAATGTTCTTGGGAATGTGTCTTCTTTAAACTCAGGTCTTACATGTAAACTGAATTCACTCATCTTTACTAGCCAGGATACCTGGGTGCCATTTTATCTCCAGAAGACACATGGCAGATGGCACCTTAGAGATGAGGTCTTTAGTTTGGTCAAAATCCTTTCAGTCATAACCTACCTCCTACTTTCCCGACCCTTCTCAAAAGACCCAGATACCTGAATAGAGAACAAATAGTCTCTTCCCCTGGCCTATATAGCTATAGGGGCTATATGCCCCTGCTATATTGGTTCTCTGCAAAAGACACACGCTGCAACTTCCCTTTTGGGCTGGCACTTTGTCTACAAGCTCAGTCGTCCTCATTTCTGTTTCAATTCATGTGGTTGCAGAGGGCACAACATTTAGAAATACCTTCCAGGCCAGGACTGCTATAAGTACATGGATTCTTTCCCTATCCCTGGCTCTCTGGCCACTTGAGCATCTCATGGAGGACCAGCATTCTCACACGGCTTTCTTGTAGCCTTAACAGCCTCAAACCTTGGATCTGGAGGGCAAGGCCTAAAAAGTCTCTATTTAAACCTTCTTCTGGCCACTGAGGGCCAGAGGTATAAAGGTGCTTCTGGGTTGGCAGTTCTGTAAACACAACAGGGATAAAGGAAGCTAGAGATCCAGGCAATACTGGAGCAAAACAGTCCCCCAACAGGTCTCCGGGCTCATTCACAAATCACTGGGGTCTTCTGCTACTCTGAAGAAAAGCAGGTATCTGAGGCAGCAACAGTGCTCCTAAAAAGGCCCTTGCTGTGGCAAACGGGCTTCAGCTCACACAGCAGAGTCCTACCCTGCTCTGGCCCCATCATACTCAGAAAAAATGTTCTCTTCTTGAACCCAGGAGACCACTAACCTGCTCAAGGCCCACAGAATAAGACATCTTGGACTCTGAAATCTTCACTTTTGCAACCATAAGTCCTCATCACGTGTAAACTGATGTTCGTTCACAGGTAAACCATCTGTTACTCCTAGCACGAGGAGTTAGATCCCTGTCCCTGAGTATACACTAGATCAAACATAATTACTCAGTGGATCGACTCTCTGGTGGAAGAAAGGCATAAAGAGTGAAGCTGTATTATGTTCATACTAATTGCTACCGTGTTTTACAAGGTGACAGGTGTCTGAGCACCAGGAAGGATACATGATATCCATGGTAGTGGCCTGATTAGCTAGGATATTTAAACACAGAATGAAGTATAGGGCACAGGGCCAAGGATGAAATCGGAGAAGGGAGAGAAAGGTCACCTTGGGACTAGACTAATGGATACTTCCCCAAACCAGCTGTTTTCAACTCCAAACCCTGGGGGTTCCGCTTCCTCAATGTACCATCTGTATGTGCTTTATCAGTGCTCATGTCCAACCCTTTATCCCTGAAGTCTTGGGGCCAGACTTCTTTGGTGGCTTCCTCTTGTTCAGTGTAATTGTCTGCACTGAATCCAGCATTCTCTGCCAAGACGGCAGGATCCTCCTCTTCATGAAAACAGCAGGAACATGTTTCTGGCTTTGGGTCACATGAGGTAACAGAATTATCTTCCTGGACTCTGGGGTCAGTGGGCACTCCCCACCCCAAATGGTCTGATTCTTCACCTTCTAGCAATTCCATTCTTTCAGCTATTTCTTCAGCAGACGGTTCCTTGGGGTCAGGGTAATCCACTAAGATGGTTTCTTGCCTACGCTTGATGCAATCTGAAAGGTCATAAATTGGGTAAGTTTCTTCAGGGTAACCTAGAGAAAAAAGCAGCAAAAAGTCTTACTTTGTGTTGAAGAGACATTCTTTGTATTAGGCTCAAAGAGGCTTCTTAGGCAGCAGCTATCCTGTCCCAACAAATCCATTCAAGAAATCTCTAAGAGGACTCTAACAGTTCTAAAGTTTCACTTGAGTAAATTCTTAGCAATCTGGCAGACTACCCGTGTTCTTTGAAATACAAACCAATTCAGAAGAAAAACTCTTCTTAAGTGCAGGGTGCTTAGGGTGGAGCGGAAGTGTCACACCACCAACTTCTGCTGTAGTGATGAAGATTAAACAAACATGAGCCTTCGGTTAAAAACAAACAAACAAAAAGTACCAAACACCAGAGAGCATAGCTCAAGGCTAATGTTTATAATTTCTATTTGGAACCATTTCCAAATCTTCCTGGGTGGGGAGAGGAGAAGAAAAGGAACACTAAGCTCTTCGAAAAAATAAACCACGAAGGCTTCCACTAATCAAAAGAACTGAAATGGCTTGCAAGTGTCAGAGAGAGAGAGAGAGAGAGAGAGAGCGAGCGCGCGCACACTCCAGCAAGACATGCCCAAGATCCCGAAGGACAGGAACTGGGTTTTCACAAGACACAATCCCCGTTGTTGGCTTCTTGGTCTTCACAAAATAGAACAAAAGAGACAACAAACCGGTAAGCAAAATAAGTAGTACTGGTACTGAATTCCAGCTATGATAATGAGAAAAGACAAAATGTTGCCAAATTAAAGAACGAAATGAAATAAATCTGTGTCAGGCAAGCTGCGCCAGAGCGGCAGATGGGCCTCGCTGGAGCTCATATGCCAGAGCTGGCAACAGCAGCCGTGCACACTACACGATGTGAAAAGCCGGAGAATTCAAAATCCATTTGCACATTATGATAATTGGCAAATTTCAACCCTAATACAAACCACTTTTTGCCTGCAAATTCTGAAAAGGGTCTTTTTTTTTTTTAATGCAGTGTAGAGTGTGGAGAGACATATTTTAACAACATGAACTGGTTTTTTTTTCTAATCATAAATCATACAGACTCACTGTAAAAATTTTGAAAAACACAGACAAGTTTTAAAAAGAAAACACAAGTCAGCTAGAATCCCACCATTGATGATAATTTGTTGTGTTGCTTCTGGCCTTTTTATCATATACTCATTTTTTCATTCAATATTAGATCATGAGCACTTCTCCATGTCATTAGGCATTTTAAAGTCTGCAAAATATCCCATCATACAGCTACATAACTCACCTGCCTTACCATGCCTTTTCTGTAAAACCTGTAGATTCTTTCCTATGCTCCCTTATTGTAAGTAACACAGCAGCTAAGATCTCTGAATATTAATCTATGTCCACTTCCACATTTCTTTAAGATACACTTCTAGAGGGTGTCTGGGTGGCTAAGTTAAGCGTCTGACTCTTGATTCCGGCTCAGGTCATGATCCCACAGTTTGTGAAATCAAACCCCGAGTTGGGCTCTGTTTGGGAATCTCTCTCTCCTTTTCCTCTCTCTCCCTCTCTCTATGCCCCTCTCCTACATGTGGGTGCATTCTCTCTCTTTCTCTCTCTCTCATAAAGAAACTTAAAAAAAGATACACTTCTAGAAATATGAGAACTAAAGTTTAGGATTAGACATTTTAAAAGCGTTTTTTACACCCTGCCAAATTACTTTCCAGAAGAATGTATATACACTTTTATTTTTACCAGTGATGTAAAAAAACAAAACAAACAAAACACACACACACAAAAATACAACTGTCCATCTTATACCCTCATCATCACTGATAGTAGTAGGTTAAGAATCTTGCCAATGCAATCTTAGTTCCCAAGCTTAACTTACTGTGTGTGGGTGGAATGCTAGGTAAAAGAGTTTAGCTACCCAAGGCCCTCACTGCCTCCTTGGTCAAGGGCAGGGGGTCCTGGGGAGGCTTACTTGCTAGTTAGCTCCTAGTCACTGAATGCTTAAGAGATGTCCATTTTCTGGCATGTTCCTGCCTTCTCCTTACACCAAGAACAAAGCCTACCTTTGGAGTTCCATGGCTATCTGGCTTTAGTTTAAGAGAGGGGGAGGCCTGCTGAAAATCAAATAGGCTCACAAATGGGCTTCTAAGGTAGCCCATTATCTGCCAACATTACTGGCTATTCAAGAACTTTGTTAAAAATATGAGCAAAACTCACTGATCCTAAAAGGAAGTCAGCAGGGGAGCCAAACTAAGCAAACTATGTAAACAGCCCTAAAAGAACAAAAACAAAAACAAAAACAAAATAGTCAATGTAGGAAACAGGAGTTAATATCAACTTATAATGGATATTCCCAGTAATATTAAAAATAATACTGCATTGATAAAACCCAACCAGGGTTCAGTATAAAAAGGGGAGCAAACAGGCAATAAGAACTATTAGAGCTTGGAAAACTGTACAGCAACATGCAGAAGAATGAACCTGGACCAATTTCTTACACCATACATAAAAACTCAAAATGGATGAAAGACCTAAATGTAAGACAGGAAGCCATCAAAATCCTCGAGGAGAAAGCAGGCAAAAACCTCTTTGATCTTGGCTGCAGCAACTTCTTACTCAACACATTTCCAGAGGCAAGGGAAGCAAAAGCAAAAACGAACTACTGGGACCTCATCAAAATAAGCTTCTGCACAGCGAAGGAAACAATCAGCAAAACTAAAAGGCAACTGACGGAATGGGAGAAGATATCTGCAAATGACATATCAGATAAAGGGTTAGTATCCAAAATCTATAAAGAACTTCTCAAACTCAACACCCAAAAAACAAATAATCCAGTGAAGAAATGGGCAAAAGACATGAATAGACACTTCTGCAAAGAAGACATCCAGATAGCCAACCAACACATGAAAAAATGCTCAACATCACTCATCCTCAGGGAAATACAAATCAAAACCACAATGAGATACCACCTCACACCTGTCAGAATGGCTAACATTAACAACTCAGGCAACAACAGAGGTTGGTGAGGATGCAGAGAAAGAGGATCTCTTTTGCACTGCTGGTGGGAATGCAAGCTGGTGCAGCCACTCTGGAAAACAGTATGGAGGTTCTTCAAAAAACTAAAAACAGAACTACCCTACGACCCAGCAATTGCACTACTAGGCATTTATCCAAGGGATACAGGTGTGCTGTTTTGAAGGGACACATGTACCCCCATGTTTATAGCAGCACTATCAACAATAGCCAAGTATGGAAAGAGCCCAAATGTCCATCGATGGATGAATGGATAAAGATGTATATATATACAATGGAGTATCAAAAAGAATCAGCAACCAAAAAGAATGAAATCTTGCCATTTGCAACTACATGGATGGAACTGGAGGGTATTACTCTAAGTGAAATTAGAGAAAGGCAAAAATCACATGACTTCATTCATATGAGGACTTTCAGAGACAAAACAGATGAATGTAAGGGAAGGGAAACAAAAATAATATAAAAACAGGGAGGGGGACAAAACAGAAGAGACTCATAAATATGGAGAACAAACTGAGGGTTACGGGAGGGGCTGGGAGAGGGGGGATGGGCTAAATGGGTAAGGGGCATTAAGGAATCTACTCCTGAAATCATTGTTTCACTATATGCTAATTTGGATTTAAATTTAAAAAAAATTAAAAAAAGAACTATTAGAAATAGAAAATATTGGGGCACCTGGTGGCTCAGTCGGTTAAGTGTCCGACTTCGGCTCGGGTCACGATCTCACGGTCTGTGGGTTTGAGCCCCGCGTCGGGCTCTGGGCTGATGGCTCAGAGCCTGGAGCCTGCTTCCAATTCTGTGTCTCCCTCTCTCTGCCCCTCCCCTGTTCATGCTCTGTCTCTGTCTCAAAAATAAATAAACATTACAAAAAAAATAAAAAAAAAAAAAAGAAATAGAAAATATTTCAACTTGAGAAAGGGAGAAAATAGATTGAAACGGACACAGTACGGGGCGCCTGGGTGGCTCAGTCGGTTAAGCGGCCGACTTCGGCTCAGGTCACGATCTCGCGGTCTGTGAGTTCGAGCCCCGCATCGGGCTCTGTGCTGACAGCTCAGAGCCTGAAGCCTGTTTCAGATTCTGTGTCTCCCTCTCTCTGACCCTCCCCCGTTCATGCTCTGTCTCTCTCTGTCTCAAAAATAAATAAACGTTAAAAAAAAAATTAAAAAAAAAAAAAAAAGAAATGGACACAGTACGTGAGATCAAGCCCTGCACTGGGCTCTGCATGGACAGCATGGGGCCTTCTTGGGATTCCCTTTCTCCCTCTATGACCCTCCTCCACTTGCTGTCTCAAAGTAAACATTAAAAAAAAACCACATTTTTTTGAATAAATAAACAAACAAAATGGACATGGCTAAAAGGCAGATTAGTATATTAGAAGCCAAAGTCCAGAAATTCTTCTAAGACAAAGGTAAAAATGAAAAGGAGATAAAAACTGTGAGAAAATACACACTGCACTGAAAGCTGGCCCGGGACTACCCAATCTCCAAATCACTGGAATTCCAGAATGAGGGCAGAGTAGGTTGAATGGAAGAACCAGAAAAAAAAAAAGTTACAAAAGAAAAGATCACTTAGCTGAAGACAGACTCAAGTCTTCAGATGGAAAAGACTCACTAAATGCTAGACAGAAATACTATGAAAAATCCACATTTTCATACACACTCAGATATGCTAATGAACCTGCCCAAATTCAAATGTGTAAGGATTAAAAGATTATGAATTTTCAGACAGAAAACAAACTAGCTAACTAAAAGCAGGTTCCCTACAGAGAAGAAGAATCAGACTGTGGTAAGATTTCTCATTTTCAACATCAAAGAAAAATAAAGCAACTTTATTTGCAAGTCCTCTTGAAGCAAATCATCTTCAGATGTATAAGGAAAAATAGCACAAAATTACCTGTATCAAAGTGAAAAATGGCACATGCAGATATCCAGGTAATCGTCAAGTACACTTGGGGGTGACAGGGTAGGGGTGGAAACACTTAGGAACTCTGATACAAAGAAAAAAAATAAAAAAATTTGAGAAAGAACATACTGCATATGAGAAAGCAGTGAACAATGAATCGGTAGAAATTATCAATGTAAAATAATTGATACTGTGGTTAGAAATTTAATGCCATTGTTCAGAAATACTTAAAACAGGCTACTATATTTAAAAGTTAATATCACTTGGACCTAAATTCTGTTTATTTCAACACCTGAGAGGTAGACAGAAAATGAACAGGATATCGGGACAAGGTTATATAAAGAGATTTGCAATCTGGAGGATAAAATGAATTCCAGTTTTTATTTCCTTGATTACTAGTGAGACTGAAATACTTTTTAATGTTTTGTTAGCAAGGTGCATTTTTTTCTTTTGTGTACTGCCTACGTAGGAGGATTTCAGTGTTTTATAAATTATAGAATTCTTTATATACTAAAAGGTATCAACTTCTTTTCAGTCATACATGTCACAAATGTTTTTCCTGTTTAGTGTTGGCTTTAAGTTTTGTGGTATTCTCTAATCTACAGAAAGTAAAAGTTCTATGTATTCAGAGTACACTATCCTTTCCCTTAAATTTTTTCACTGCTTTTATTATTTTTTTAACATGAAATTTATTGTCAAATTGGTTCCCATACAACACCCAGTGCTCATCCCAACCGGTGCCCTCCTCAATACCCATCACCCACCCTCCCCTCCCTCCCACCCCCCATGAACCCTCAGTTTATTCTGTTTTTAAGAGTCTCTTATGGTTTGGCTCCCTCCCTCCCTTTTTTTTTTTTTCCTTCCCCTCCCACATTGGTCTTCTGGTAAGTTTCTCAGGATCCACATAAGAGTGAAAATATATGGAATCTATCTTTCTCTGTATGACTTATTTCACTTAGCATAACACTCTCCAGTTCTACCCACATTGCTACAAAAGGCCATATTTCATTCTTTCTCATTGCCAAGTAGTATTTAATTGTGCATATAAACCACAATTTCTTTACCCATTCATCAGTTGATAGACATTTAGGCTCTTTCCATACTTTGGCTATTGTTGAAAGTGCTGCTATAAACATTGGGGTACAAGTGCCCCTATGCATCAGCACTCCTGTATCCCTTGGGTAAATTCCTAGCAGTGCTATTGCTGGGTCATAGAGTAGATCTATTTTTAATTTTTTGAGGAACCTGCACACTGTTTTCCAGAGCGGCTGCACCAGTTTGCATTCCCACCAACAGTGCAAGAGGGTTCCCATTTCTCCACATCCTCGCCAGCATCTATAGTCTTCTGATTTGTTCATTTTAGCCACTCTGACTGGCGTGAGGTGGTATCTGAGTGTGGTTTTGATTTGTATTTCCCTGATGAGGAGTGATGTTGAGCAGCTTTTCATGTGCCTGTTGGCCATCCGGATGTCTTCTTTAGAGAAGTGTCTATTCGTGTTTTCTGCCCATTTCTTCACTGGATTATTTGTTTTTCGGGTGTGGAGTTTGGTGAGTTCTTTACAGATTTTGGATACTAGCCCTTTGTCCAATAGGTCATTTGCAAATATCTTTTCCCATTCTGTTGGTTGCCTTTTAGTTTTGTTGACTGTTTCCTTTGCAGTGCAGAAACTTTTTATCTTCATGAGGTCTGAATAGTTCATTTTTGCTTTTAATTCCCTTGCCTTTGGAGATGTGTCAAGTAAGAAATTGCAGTGGCTGAGGTCAGAGAGGTTTTTTCCTGCTTTTTCCTCTAGGGTTTTGATGGTTTCTGGTCTCACATTCAGGTCCTTTAACCATTTTGAGTTTATTTTTGCAAATGGTGTGAGAAAGTAGTCTAGTTTCATTCTTCTGCATGTTGCTGTCCAGTTCTCCCAGCACCATTTGTTGAAGAGACTTTTTCCATTGGATATTCTTTCCTGCTTTGTCAAAGATTAGTTAGCCATACTTTTGTGGGTCCAGTTCTGGGTTCTCTATTCTATTCCATTGGTCTATGTGTCTGTTTTTGTGCCAATACCATGCTGTCTTGATGATGACAGCTTTGTAGTACAGGCTAAAGTCTGGGACTGTGATGCCTCCTGCTTTGGTCTTCTTCAATATTACTTTGGCTATTCGGCGTCTTCTATGGTTCCATACAAATTTTAAGATTGCCTGTTCTAGCTTCGAGAAGAATGCTGGTGCAATTTTGATTGGGATTGCATTGAATGTGTAGATTGCTTTGGGTAGTATTGACATTTTAACAATATTTATTCTTCCAATCCATGAGCAGGGAATGTTTTTCCATTTCTTTGTATCTTCTTCAATTTCCTTCATAAGCTTTCTATAGTTTTCAGCATACTGATCTTGTACATCTTTGGTTAGGTTTATCCCTAGGTATTTTATGATTCTTGGTGCAATTGTGAATGGGATTAGTTTGTCTTTCTGTTGTTTCATTATTAGTGTATAAGAATGCAACTGATTTCTGTACATTGATTTTGTATCCTGCAACTTTGCTGAATTCATGTATCAGTTCTCGTAGATTTTTGGTGGAGTCTATCGGGTTTTCCATGTAGATCATGTCATCTGCAAAAAGTGAAAGCTTGACTTCATCTTTGCCAATTTTGACGCCTTTGACTTCCTTTTGTTGTCTGATTGCTGATGCTAGAACTTCCAACACTATGTTAAACAACAGCGGTGAGAGTGGGCATCCCAGTCGTGTTCCTGATCTCAGGGGGAAAGCTCTCAGTTTTTCCTCATTGAGGATGATATTAGCTGTGGGCTTTTCATAAATGGCTTTTATGATGTTTAAATATGTTCCTTCTATCCTTTCTTGAGGGTTTTTATTAAGAAAGGATGCTGAATTTTGTCAAATGCTTTTTCTGCATTGATTGACAGGATCATATGGTTCTTTTCTTTTATTAATGTGATGTATCACATTGATTGATTTGCGAATGTTGAACCAGCCCTGCAGCCCAGGAATGAATCCCACTTCATCATGGTGAATAATTCTTTTTATATGCTGTTGATTCAATTTGCTAGTATCTTATTGAGAATTTCTGCATCCATATTCATCAGGGATATTGGCCTGTAGTTCTCTTTTTTTTACTCTGTCTGGTTTGGGAATCAAAGTAATGCTGGCTTCATAGAATGAGTCTGGAAGTTTTCCTTCCCTTTCTATTTTTTGGAACAGCTTGAGAAGGATAGGTATTACCTCTGCTTTAAACGTCTGGTAGAACTCCCCAGGGAAGCCATCTGGTCCTGGACTCTTATTTGTTGGGAGATTTTTGATGACTGATTCAATTTCTTTGCTGGTTATGGGTCTGTTCAAGTTTTCTATTTCTTCCTGTTTGAGTTTTCAAAGTGTGTAGGTGCTTAGGAATTTGTTCATTTCTTCCAGGTTGTCCAGTTTGTTGGCATATAATTTTTCATAGTATTCCCTGATAATTGCTTGTATTTCTGAGGGATTGGTTGTAATGACTGTTTTCATTCATGATTTTATTTGGGTCATCTCCCTTTTCTTTTTGAGAAGCCTGGCTAGAGGTTTATCAATTTTGTTTATTTTTTCAAAAAACCAACTTTTGGTTTCATTGATCTGCTCTACAGTTTTTTTAGATTCTATATTGTTTATTTCTGCTCTGATCTTTATTATTTCTCTTCTTCTGCTAGGTTTGGGGTCTCTTTGCTGTTCTGCTTCTATTTCCTTTAGGTGTGCTATTAGATTTTGTATTTGGGATTTTTCTTGTTTCTTGAGATAGGCCTGGATTGCAATGTATTTTCCCCCAGGACTGCCTTTGCTGCATCCCAAAGCGTTTGGATTGTTGTATTTTCATTTTCGTTTGTTTCCATATATTTTTTAATTTCTTCTCTAATTGCCTGGTTGACCCACTCATTCTTTAGTAGGGTGTTCTTTAACCTCCATGCTTCTGGAGGTTTCCCAGACTTTTTCCTGTGGTTGATTTGAAGCTTCATAGCATTGTGGTCTGAAAGTATGCATGGTATGATCTCAATTCTTGTATACTTATGAAGGGCTGTTTTGTGACCCAGTATGTGATCTATCTTGGAGAATGTTCCATGTGCACTCGAGAAGAAAGTGTATTCTGTTGCTTTGGGATGCAGAGTTCTAAATATATCTGTCAAGTCCATCTGATCCAATGTATCATTCAGGGCCCTTGTTTCTTTATTGATCCTGTGTCTAGATGATCTATCCATTGCTGTAAGTGGGGTATTAAAGTCCCCTGCAATTACCACATTTTTATCAATAAGGTTGCTTACGTTTGTGATTGTTTTATATATTGGGGGCTCCCATATTCGGCACATAGACATTTATAATTGTTAGCTCTTCCTGATGGATAGACTCTGTAATTATTATATAATGCCCTTCTTCGTCTCTTGTTGCAGCCTTTAATTTAAAATCTAGTTTGTCTGATATAAGTATGGCAACTCCAGCTTTCTTTCGACTTCCAGTAGCATGACAGTTCTCCATCCTCTCACTGCTTTTAAAAAATGTAACTGTAGATTCACATGTAGTTATAAGAAATATAGAAACCCCTGTACCCTTTACCCAGCTTCTCCCAATGATGGTATCTTGCAAAACTATCCTACAATAGGACAATCAGTATATTAATATTGATGAAATTAATATACAGAGCATTTCTATCACCACAAGGATTCCTTATATTTCCCTTTCCCTTTTATTGCCACACCTAGTCCCTCCTGCCCCATTTCCTCCTCAACCTCAGCCAACTACTACCAATCTGTTCTCCATTACTATAATTTTGCCATTTCAAGAATGTCCTATAATCACACAGTATGGAACCTTTTGGAATTAGCCTTTTTCACTCAGTATAATTATCTGGAAATTCATCCAGGTTGTTGCATATATCAATAATTTACTTTTATTGCTGAGTAGTATACCAAAGTATCAATGTACCATAGTTTGTAACCATTCACCTGCTGAAGGATGTCTGGGTTGTTTGCAGTTTGGGGCTACTACTAATAAAGCTGCTGTGCATATTAATGTACAAGTTTTATGTGAACATAAGTCTTCACTTCTGAGGTTAATGCCCAGGAGTGCAACTTTCAGGTTGCACAGTGGATCTAGTTTCTCCACATCCTTGTCAGCATTTGGTGTTGTCACTGTTTTTTTACTTTAGTCATTCTGCTAGATGTGTGGTGGTATTTATTGTGATTTTAATTTGTATTTTCTTAGTGGCTAATGATGTTTAACATCTTTTCATGTGCTCATCTGCCATCTGTGTATCTCCTCTCTGGTGCAAGTCAGTTCATATCTTTTGCCCATTTCCTAACTGGATTGTTTATTTTTCCCTGTTTTGAGAGTTCTTTATATACTCTAGATATAAGTTCTTCGTTGGACATGTGATCTGCAAATATTTTCTTTCACTGTGTAGCATGACTTTTCATCATCTTAACGGGGTCTTTTGCAGAGCAAAAGTTCTGGATTTTGATGACATCCACTTACCAATTTTTCCTTTTATGAATTGTGTTTATGATGTCAAGCCTAAAAACTCTAGAAAATCCTTGGGATTTTCTAGGATGCCTAGGATTAGGCAAATTTTTTCAAAAAAGGTTTATAGTTTTACCATTTACATTTATGTTGATGACCCGTTTTTAATTAATTTTTGTGTAACATGTAGACCTTGGTTTGAGGATTATTTTTTGCTACGGATATCCAGTTGCTAGAGCACCATTTGTTAACTCCACTGAAATGGTTTTGTAACTTTGTCAAAAATCAGCTGTACATATTTATGTGGTTCTGGGTTCTCAGTTCTTTGATCTAGGTGTCTGGTCCTATACCAGTATCACACAGTTTTGATTACTATACCTATATAATAAGTGTTGGAATCAGGTAAACTAATTCCTCCAATTTTTCCAAAATTGTTTAGCTATTCTATTTTCTCTGCTCCTCCGTAAACATTTTAGAAGAATCTTGTCCAGGGGAGCCTGGGTGGCTCAGTTGGTTAACCTCCAGCTCTTGATTTCGGCTCAGATCATGATCTCACAGTTCATGAGTTCTGTGCTGACAATGCAGAGCCTGCTTGGGATTCTCTCTCTCCCCATCTCTCTGGCCTCTCACTCATGCGCGCTCTCTCAAAATAAACTTTCAAAAATATATAAATAAATAAAATTGATATCAACATGTTCTTTGCTATTATGTAGAAATACAAAGATTTTTGTATTTTTATCTTGTAATCTAACACATGCTGAATGCACCCCGGCAGTTTTAAAAATGGATTCCTTGGGGTTTTCTACAAAGGCAATCACGTAATCTTCAAAGAGGAGCAGTTTTGTTTCTTCCTTTTTAATCTGTATGCCTTTTATTTCCCTCCCCTGCCTTACTACACTACCTATTTTTTTGGATTATGCTGAATAAGAGTAGTCACCCTTGCCTGTTCCCAATCTCAGGGGGAAAGCATTTATCTTTGATCATTAAACATAATGCTAGCTGTAGGTTTTTGTAGATTCTCTTTATCCAGTTGATGAAATTCCCCTCTATTCCTAGTTTTCTGAAAGTTTTTATTATGAATGGGTCTTGTAATACTTTTATGCTGAAGAAATCCTTTCCTGCTAAAAAGCCAGTACATATTCACAACCATTTTTTCTATTTTTTAAAGGTTCTTCTCTATCCCTAACTTAGTATATCCAGAATCACTTCACTGTTAAATGTGTAGGCTCTTCAGCTCTAGCAATGATGGAGACAAGGGGACCCTTTTCTTTAAACACCTAGAAAACCAGATGAAAAATATGACGCACTGATTTCCAAGCATTACTAAGTAGTGTAGCATGATCCCCGAGAAAAGGGAAACCGAGCCCAGTGGTCTCACTGAGCTGGGAAGATAGACTACAATTTAGGGAGACCAGGGCAGCTAGAATTTACAGGGAAGAATACTAGAAAGAAAGAAGCTTTGCAGAGAAAGATCCCCAGGGATCTTCAGAGACAACTCTTCATGCTTTTAATGGAGTTCTGATCTGTGCATCTATGTGAAGGAACTACCCAAGGCCAGGAAAAAACTACTGAAAGGCCTCAAGATTCTTAGAGCTCATACATAGCTGGGAATAGTTCATGTTCCTACTAGCCAGAGTACAAAGACATTGTGAAGCATCAGACAGAATCTTGAGGTTATTGCCTTACTAGTGGGGCTAAATTAGCCAGAGTAAAGGTTGCTCTGGACCCATTCTCACAAATCTTAAAAACAAGCCTGAAGGAATCTGGTAACTTAACTGTGTTAAAAGTATTTTAATGGATTTCTGGTAACTTAACTGTGTGTTAAAAGTAAGTCCAACAGCTATGTAAAGTACTAAAACAAAATACAGAATCCAACGGTGTAAAATTGGCAATATCTATCATCCAGTCAAAATTTAGCAGGCATGCAAAAAGGGCAATGAAATAAGGGGCCATAGCAGGGAGAAAAATTATTCACTAGAAACAGACCCAGAAGATAAGATCAGCAGCCAAGACTGTTAAAAAGCTATTACAAATATGCCTCATATTTTTAAGAAGGTAGAAGACTATATGAATATATAAGAATGGAAAATGAAATCTATAAAAAAGATCCAAATGGAACTTCTAGAAAGAATATCTGAATTAAAAATACACTAAATGAGATGGAGAGCAGATCATATACTACTGAAAAGATTAACAAACTTAAAGGCACAGTAAGAATAATTATTCAAAATTAAGCACAACATGAAAAAAAAAAAAGAACGGACCATACATTGATATTGACCTGTAAGGACAATATCAAAGGTCTAACAAATGTACAACTAAAGAACCAGAAGTAGGAGGGAAGGAGGGAAGGAGGGGAGGAGGGGAGGAGGGGAGGAGGGGAGGAGGGGAGGAGGGGAGGAGGGGAGGAGGGGAGGGGGAGAGAGAGAGAGAGAGAGA
The DNA here is from genome assembly GCF_046562875.1 of Panthera onca. Classification (NCBI taxonomy): domain Eukaryota; kingdom Metazoa; phylum Chordata; class Mammalia; order Carnivora; family Felidae; genus Panthera; species Panthera onca. Next base: position 50,188,888 of record NC_138348.1, on the reverse strand, counting down.
GGTCATTAATAATAGCCAAAGTGGTTGGGGCAGGGGAATCAATCAAGGATCTAGGTTTTCACCTTAAGAAACTAGAAAAAAAAAAAATAGTGAATTAAACCAAAAGAAAGGAAATAGTAAAGAACAGAAATCAATGAAACAGGAAACATAAAAGTAGTAAAACAACAACAAATGAAACCAAAACATAGTTTTTTGAAAAGATAAACCTGTCACCAGTCTGACCAGAAAAAATTTAAATTAGAGAAAGAACAAATTACCAGTATCAGGACAGAACAGAGAACATCGCTACAGATCTTACATACATTAAATGAATAATAAGGTAATATAAACAACTTTATACTAATAATAGATACGACAATTTGGATGAAATACGTAAATTCCTTGAAAGAAATAAACTATCAAAGCTCAGTCAAGAAGAAATAACCTGAACAGCACTGTATCTATTAAAGAAATTAAATTCATAGTTATGTAAATCTTACCAAGATAACTCTAGGCCCCAATGGTGTCATCAGAAAATTCCATACTTAAGAAAAAAATAGCAATTATGCAAAGTCTTCTAGAAAATAAAAGAAGGAACACATTGCAATGCATTTTATGAGGCCAGCATTACCATGAAATCAAAACCAAAAAGATTACAAGAATGAAAAACTATAGACCAATTTTCCTAAACACAGAAATAAAGAGTCCTTAGCAAGTTGAATCTAGCCATATAGAACATCATGACAAAGTAGAGTTTATCCCAGGAATGTAAAGTTGTTTAAACATTCAAAAAATCAATGTAATTCACTGGATTAACAGATGAAAAGAAAAATAATATGATCTCAGTTGACAAAAAGTGTTCACAAAAGTTCTGTTATCTATTCATGATTAAAAACTCTTGGCAGAGTAACACTAGAAGGACACTTCCTCAGTCTGAAAAAGAGCATCCGTGAGAAACCAACAAACAGCTCACATCACACTAATGGAGAATGTGTGAGTGCTTCCCCCCAATATCAGGAAAGCAAGGATGTTTGCTCTCACCACTTCTATTCAGTATTGTGCTAGAGTTTCTAACCAATGCAATAAGGCAAGAAAAATAAGAGACGTACAGATTGGAAACTCAGAAGTAAAGCTGTCTTTATTCACAATTTGATTCTCTATGTAGAAAATTCTACAAAATCTAACCCTAAGAAATCTAAAGAGAAAAAAAAGCTACTAGAACTAAGTGTGTTTAAAAAGGTTATAGGAAACAAGGTCAGAATACAAAAATAAATTGTATTTCTAGGTAGTAGCAGTAAGCCATTAGAAATTTTACACTATCACCGAAAATAGGAACTACTTAAGCACAAGTTTACAAAACACGTGCAAGACCTATACACTGAAAACTATAAATGTTGCTGTGAAATTAAAGATCAAATAAATGGTATAATATAAAATGTTCATGGATTTGAAGATTCAGTATTGCCAGGATGTTAATTCTTCCAAATTGACCTAAAGATTCAATGTGATGCCAATCAAAATCCCATTGGGCTTTTTCATAGAAATTGACATACTGATCCTAAATTTATGTGAAAATGAAGGGCTAGAATAACCAAATAATTCTGTAATAAAAGGAAAAAAACAAAGTTGAATTTACACTACTGGATTTCAAGACTTAATATAAAGACACAGTGATAAAGACATTGTGATACTGGTTTAAGTATAGACATGATTTCACACATGTGACATTTAAGAAAACAAATGACCAAATAAAAAAGAGAAACAAAAAAAACAGACTCTTAAATTAGGGAGAACAAACTGGTGGTTGCCAGAAAGGTGGGCGGGCAATGGATGAAATAGGTGAAGGGAATTAAGAGTACACTTATCATGGTGAGCACTGAATAACATACAGAATTGTTCAATCATTATATTTTACACCTGAAACTAATCACACTGTGTATTAATTATACTTGAATAAAAGAATTCTTAAAAAGCGAATCCAGAATAGACCCACACATACGCAGTCAACTGAATATCAACATGCCAAAGTAATTAAATGTAACAAAATAAGTAGGAATAATTGGACATAAACTTGAAAAAAATTAACCTCAGTCCTAATGCCTCACACAAGATAGAAGAACTAGCTCGAAATGGATCATAGGCCTAAACAGAAGCTAAAACTACTTTTCTAGAAGAAAAACATAGAAGGCAAACCTTCAGTTAGGCAAAGATCATAAAAGAAAAATGATAAGCTGAACATCAAAATAAAACTTCTACTCTTTGAAAGATGCCACTAAGAAAATAAACAGCAAAACCACAGTTTAGGAGAAAATATCTGTAAAATACATAACTGATAATAAACATATCCAGAATATGTAAAGAACTCTTGCAACTCAATAAAAACAATCAACCCAATGAAAAAACTGGCCAACAATGTGAACAGACACTTCACTAATGATATAGAGATGGCAAATAAACACATTAAAAAATGCTCATCATCATCATCATCATCATCACTGGGGAGATGCAAATTAAAATCACAAGTGGGATACCACCATTCATTCACTAGAATGGCTAAAATTAAAAAGACTGACAATACCAAGTGTTACCAAGGATGCGGAGTAACTACAATACTCATACGTTGCTGGCCGAAGGCAAAATGGCGAAGCTATTTTGGAAAGCAGGTTGACAGTTTCTAAAAATGTTCAATACACACTTAACTTTTTAAATAAAAACCCAGAAACCTAATTCCTGGGTATATACTTAAAAGGAATAAAAACATACGTCCACAGACTTGTATGTAAAAGTTGATAGCAGCTTGATTCATAGCAGCTCAAAGCTGGAAACAACCCATATGTTCCTACACTAGTGCCTGGAGAAACAAACCACGGTATATCCGTGTAACAGAATACTACTCAGCAATTTAAAAAAGTGCTGATACACTCAATATGTGAATCTCTAAAGCATTATGCTAAATCAAAGAAGCCAGAAACAAAAGCACATGTGCAATATGATCCATTTATATAGAAAAGGTAAAACTGTAGGAACAGAAAGTGGTTAAGTTGTTGCCAGGGCAGAGTAAGGGTTTAGTTGCCAAGGGGGAGGGAACTTACTGAGAAGATGTTAACGTTATCACGATTGTGGTATAATCATACCACCTGACACATTTGTCAAAACTCATCCAACCACACACTTAAAACTGGTGAATTTTATTGTATTTACATTATATGTTTTTTTAGGTTTTTATTTATTATATATTTTCAGAGAGACAGAGTACAAGCTGGGTAGGGGCAGGGAGAGAGAGAAGGAGAGAGAGAATCCTAAGCAGGCTTCACACTGTCCACACAGAGCCCGACGCTGGGGCTCAAACCCACTTAACTATGAGATCATGACCTGAGCCGAAATCAAGAGTTGGACACTCAACTGACTGAGCCACCCAGGCACCCCTACGTTATATTTTTTAAAAATTTGTAAGAGCTCTTTTCTGGGCTGACAGCTAACCAAGAAATGATAAGACATTGTTTACCTTCCCAGTCTTCCATGTAAGGGGCTTCCTCAGCTTCTTTCTCTGGAGTGGGTCTGTCAGTGAATTTTCCTTCTTTCATGACCCTGGTGATTTCTCGGAGCTGATGCAGCAAACGTTTTTCTTGGTCAGAAGTCACAGTCTGTGCTCTGCTTAGAAATATCAGACAACCCAGCCATTTAATGGTAAATACTGCTGGGCAATGAATATAGACAATACTATGATCTGTCTGGATCCTAGAATAGGAAGTCCAACAGCAACAGATAAGTATTCTAGGAATTGATTATGGAATTGCATAGCTGATGACTAGGTATGTTAGTTCAGTGTTCTGATTTTACAAATGCAGACACTAAGGCCTAGAAAAGATCAAGTGTTTGCTCAAGGTCTCACAATGAATTATGGTCAATACTGGGACCAGACCCAGATGTTTCAGCTTTCAGTTTCAGTTCAATCTCTAAGAAATTTCACCATTACTCTTATTACCCATTTACTACAAGCCACTTTTCTTTGAAGCAAGGTCATTAAAAGAAAATATGCTGGCCCATTAGCCTTAACCAGGGAAAAATATGCTACTAGGCCAACCCTGGAATCACCAGGCTGCATATATTTGTGCAGAAATGAAGATATGCCCTAACATTTCAGAGTTAGGTCATTCTGAATCAATCACCTAGACCAGAGAAACTGAAGCCCACAGAGGGGGAATTCCACATTTATTCTTATGTCTAGTTAATGTCAGCACTTGAACTATGACTGAAGTCCCCTGACTTCTGATAGCATTCTATACAATTTTTTTAAAAGTTTATTTAGAGAGAGAGAGAGAGAGAGAGAGAGAGAGAGAGAGAGAGAGAGAGAACACACATGCGCACGAGAGAGAAAGGCAGAGAGGAAGAGAGAGAATCCCAAGCAGGCTCCATGCTGTCAGCAGAGAGCTTGATGCAGGGCTCAAACTCATCAACTGTGAGATCATCAGCTGAGCTGAAACCAAGAGTTGGACATCAACCAGCTGAGCAAACCAGGCACCCCTCTATGCAATTCTTAAAGCATAGTGCTCGAGTTCCAGTTTAGAAAACCTGGATTTGAGTCCCAATTTAACTGGACAGTTCTAGGTACATGTCTGTAAAAATAAGATGAGGCTCAAGGATAAAGGCAGGACTATTTTCTTTGAGACAGAAGCACTGCATCACACTCATAGGCAGACAAGGTTCTACTTGGAAGATGGAGAACTGGTTTGGGACCGGTTTTAAGCAGGATTTAATGGAAGCTACTTATTCTCTTCTTAAAAATCCAGAACATTCAGAGGCCATATAACATTCCTGAAGGAAAAATGACATTCAATACTGGCCTCATGGAGGTGCCATCAATTTTTCTAATCAGCTAGTCTGAAGCCTGTGTTTTTATCCTTAGTGTAACAAACTTAAACCTTAATGACTAACAGCAAAAAAGTGTTTCTCCCTCCAGTGTTAAGATGGATCCTGAGAAACTTAACAGAAACCCATGGGGGAGGGGAAGGGGGGAAAAAAAAAAAGAGGTTAGAGTGGAAGAGAGCCAAAGCATAAGAGACTCTTAAAAACAGAACTGAGGGTTGATGGGGGGTGGGAGGGAGGGGAGAGTGGGTGATGGGTATTGAGGAGGGCACCTTTTGGGATGAGCACTGGGTGTTGTATGGAAACCAATTTGACAATAAACTTCATATATCGAAAAAATAAATAAATAAATAAATAAATAAATAAATAAATAAATAAAAAGATGGTAACTGATGGTGCAACATTTTCACAGACCTCAGTGGGAGGAAAACAAAACCACCATGAGCTCTACTTTTTCCACACTAAATGGCCTCAAAGCCATGAACTGAAGAAGCCTGTCTGTTACATATTCAGCTAAAATCTTACATTTATTGGGCCTCTTACAGCTCTATTCCTCCTACCAGTACAGGAGTCCTGACTTGTCACAACTGCTCATCAGCTCTACATAACTCCTAATTCTTACTATTAAAACAAGATGCCCCCCTCTGTGGGGGGCATCTGGGGAAGCTAGGGCACCCCTAGCTAAGAGAGCTTATGTGCTAGTATTAAAAATATATAAAGAACTTATAAAACTCAACACCCCAAAAACAAATAACGCAGTTAAAAAATGGGCAGAAGACATGAAAAAACATTTTTCCAAAGACGACGTACAGATGGCCAACAGACACATGAAAAGATGCTCAACATCACTCATTGTAAGAAAAATACAAATCAAAACTACAATGAAATACCACCTCACACCTGTCAGAATGGCTAAAATCAGCTACACAGGAAACAAAAGATGTTGGTGAGGATGCACAGAAAGGAGAAGCCTCTTGTACTGTTGGTGGGAATGCAAACTGGTGCAGCCTCTCTGGAGGACAGTATGGAGAGTCCTCAAAAGGTTAAAAATAGAACTACCCTATGATCCAGCAACTGTACTACTAGGTATTTACCCAAAGGATACAAAAATACTGATACATGCACCCTGATGTTTATAGCAGCGCTATCAACAATAACCAAATTATGGAAAGAGCTCAAATGTCCATTAACTGATGAATAAAGAAGATGTGGTATATGTATATAACGGAATATTATTCAGCCATAAAAAAGAATAAAATCTTGCCATTTACAACAACATGGATGCAGTCAGAGAGTATTATGCTAAGCAAAGTAAGTCAGAGAGACAAATACCATACGATTTCACTCACATGTGGAATTTAAGACACAGAGGAACATGGTGAGGCAAGGAGAGGCAAACCATAAAACAGATTCTTAAGTATAGAGAACTGAGAGTTGCTGGAGAGGAGATGGATGGGAGGATGGGTTGAATGGGTGATGTGTACTAAGGAGGGCACTTGTAATGAGCACTGGGTTTTCTATGTTAAGTGATGAATCACTAAGTCTTAGACCTGAAACTAATACTACACTGTATGTTAACTAACTGGAATTTAAATAAAAACTTGGAAGAAAAAAAAAGCCTATGTGTTTATCACAAAGCTCTTACTCTTGGGCTGCACATGTTACTTCTCTGGACTGTCCCCAGGGCATTTTGGTTTTTACTTAATGAAACAATCTGGACTATGTTTCCTAACTCCTAGAAAACCAGAACCCCAATTTTAAAAGGAATTGCTAGGCTAGAAGCAGAAACAGGCAAGTGAAGCATTCTCAGAATCTAAGTTAAAGCATCCTCTTTTACCTCTGAACAAATATATTCCTATTGTCCATATCATGTATTAGGCAATTAATCATGGCCCACCTTACATCTTCTGAATTTATGTAATGAATGTTTTCATAGATTCCTCATTGTCTCACTTTGGTTTGATAGTCATGGAAGGCACTGATAAGTTCAGGATGGTGTAGGCAGAGTGCCATGAACATTGCAAGTGCTCAATAAATATGTTAGTTTAATTGGTCCCCATTTCCTCACCATGCATTTTCTCCCATATTCTAGAAATCTGGCTTCCACTCCATCATTTTACCACAACTTGTGAAAATCATCAATGATACTTTACTCAAGTCCAAGAATCTTTTCTTCACATCTCATTCTTCTCGACTTCTGTGTACTGTGAACTATCCTTTCCTTGAAATGTTCTCTTCCCTTGGCCATTGAGACATTCGTAATTCCTCCCACTTCTTTTAACCATCCCTTGGATCTCTGATCCTGGCTCACTTTCCCCCATCCACCTCCTAAACACATGGTTTTCCTGAGGGATCGATCCTTGGGCTCTCACTTCATTCTTATAGTCATGCCTTCAGGAAGCTAACCCAGTATCACAAATTAAACCACCACCTCTACATAGATGATGCCCAAACTCTACCTCTAATCTTGACTTTTCACATGAAAACCAGTATCATCTAGGCATTTCCACTTAGAGGTCTTGCCGTTAATGAAGTTAACCTTAAATTCACTCTTCCAGGTCCTAGTTGGCCCAGGATAAGGAAAAGCTGCATGAGCAGCCAGGTTTGGAGAAGTTGGGGATGGCAGATTCTAAGATGCTAGAAAAATGGAAGTTCAAGTTGGAACTTTTAAGTTTTATAAAATCAGAGGAGCCATCAAGTTCTGAATCCAAAAGTAAAGCATGGAGAGAATGAAACAGTTTCTTATAACACCATTCAGGACTAGCACAGAATTCAGACCAGCAAAAGACTGCAGGCTACTGCCACACAGTATGATGCGCCTTACGAATCTGATCTCCTCTTTCCCCATGGCCCTTACTCTTACCTCCAACCAAATGACTTCCAAACTTGTGTCCTTGTTCCGGACTTCAATACCCAAGTTTCCTATTGTTGTTGTAGATCATACATAACATGTTCTGATGGCACCTCAACCAAATTCAAAGCTGAACTCATGATCTCAATCCCAAAGTCTCATCTTCTTTCTCCTCTTCTGTGTTTTTATCTTGGTTGATATCATAACCTTCCTTATAGTTTGGGCTATAAGTCTTCCCAACTCATCTTTAGTTCTTTCTTCTCCTTCACTGCTCTTACCTAGTTTTCCTTTGGGGGAACAAATTTATTTTCTGCTCATAACGCAAAGGTTACAGTGAGGCTATGCATCCCCTCACCTCTCCCCTTCAAGGGTGGCCACATGGCCCATAGCCAATCATCACACTCCATCCCTTGGTTGCAGTGACTGATTCAGTGATATATACAGGATCCAAGTTAGGGTAACTGTACTTTCTCCTAAGACTCGGTCTTGAATGCAGCAAAGCCAGATCTGAAAACTTTTCACATTAATTCATTCTAGCATCAGTCCTTGAAGAGACTGTCCATTTGTTCCTTCCTCTAAATCCCCAGAGCTGCTCTGGTTCCCACTCTAAAACCTGGATCTTCAGCTATTCTTTTGACATTGTGACCTACCCCATACTTTTCCAATAAATTCTGTCACCTTCTCCAAGTTTTTGCTACCCAGAGTTGGCTGTTTGCTATCAAGGAAACCCTGAAAATAGCATGTGATTTTGTTTTAAAGTTTTTATTCACTCATTTATTTATGTAACCTCTATACCCAACATGGGGCTCGAACTCACAACCCTGAGATCAAGAGTCACATGCTCTTCTGACTGAGCCAGTCAGGTGCCCCCAGCCTAGGACTTTTTCCCCCCTCCATCAAGTCCCCTTAATTTGGCCCCTCATTTCCACTCTCACTGGCCTGTTTATTACCTTTTGCTAGAACTTTTTCAGTAACCTTCTAACATGTAGTCACTCTACATATCACTAGAAGAATTACTTTTCTAAAGCACAGAAGATCATGACATTTCTCTTCAAAAGCCTTCAGAGGCATTCCACTATAAAGACAGAATTCCAAATTTCTCAGCCTACCATTCAGGGCCTTCCAGTCTGGAGTTTACTTTTCTAATTTCCTCTCCCCTTACTTACCTCCCTACCCATTTACCACAGCCCTGATGTTCTCCACTCTAGTTACCTAGGACTACATGCTATTCCAAAACCATGTCTTGACTCTTTCACCTTGTTTGCGGCTTATGCCACCCTCTCAGTCTGAAACAATGCCACCCCCTGAACTCTGCCTGTAGAAATCCTTTCATCCTATAAAGGCTTATACAAATTATTTCTTTTCCATAGAGCTTCTGTGGTAGACAGAATGATGTTCCCTTCTCCACTCCCCAAATAAGTCCACATACTAACCCTGGAACCTAAAAGGATACTACTTTATATATCAGGAGACTTATGGTTGCAGATAGAATTCCTGTTGCAAATCAGCTGGCCTTAAAATAGAGAGATTATCCTGGGTTTCCTGAGAAGGCACAATGTAATTATAAGGGGTCCTTAAAGATGGTGGACAGAGGCAGAAGAGGTCAGAGTAATATGATGTAAGAAGGTCTCAACCCACTATTGCTGGCCTTGAAGATGAAAGAAAAGGTCCACTGAGCCAAGGAATGTGGTCTCTAAACGCTGAAAAAGACAAGGAAATGGATTTTCCCCCAGAGCCTCCAGAAGGAAATGCAGTCCTGCCACCTTGATTTTAGCCCAGTTTAAGACTTCTAACATAGAGAACTGTGAAATAATAATTGTGTGTGGTTTTAAGGCATTGTTTGTGGTCATTTGTCACAGTGGCCATAGAAAACTAATATACATCCCTGGAGTATAGTTGCCTGAGATATAGTTCCTTATAGAGAAAATAATACCTGCCATTGACAACCACACAGGGCTGCACAGAACAAATCAAGCTAGGTGCCAAAGAAGATATTCTTATTATTGCTGAAATGGCCTGCTTTATTTAAAGTACTTTCTTTATATCTACCTCATTCATTCTTTCAACATATACTGACATTGTCAGTGCACCAGCACTAGGAATAAAAATTTGAACAATAAAAATTTCCTGTCTTCAAGAAGGTTATAGGGCATTAGGGAAGACAGAAAAGTTAGTGGAAGATCAGAAAGTAATAGGATGCTTAATATATTCAGCAAACCTAGGTGGCATGGGAGCACACCAGAGGGATGTCTGAGTTTGAGGTTCAGGGATGCTGAGAGAAAATGATGTCTAAGTTGAGACCTACAAGAGAGAGTTAAAAATGAGGATATATGGGATAGGGGTCAGGGAGACATTCAATAAAGGAGAAAAGTATATGCAAAGTCCTAGAAGCAAAAGCAGATGAGTATTTTAGAGGAAAAGCAAGTAGTCGTTGTGGCTGGAACACAGAGGGAGTGATGGAGAAAGCAACAAAGGTAGGTAGAGTCATGTCACCCACACCATGTAAGCCAGGTTAAAGATTCTGTACTTTAACAAGATCAATAGGAACCCGTTAAAGGGTTAAGAGAAAAAAAGATAATCCATTTGTTTGGAAGAGAAAGCGAATCAAAGAGAGGCAAAATTAGAGAAGAGGAAACCACATGAGATACCACACAGGACAGTCCTGATCTATGTCAAAAGTCAAGGCTCAGGGCAAGATCCCTGATGAGCAAAGATGCAAAAACTTCAACAAAATATTAGCAAACCAAATCCAACCATACTTTAAAAGTATCATTCACTATGATCAAGTGGGATTTATTCCAGGGATGCAGGATGGTTCAATATCCACAAATCAATCAACATATACATCACATTAACAAAACATAGGATTAAAACCACATGATCATCTCAATAGATGCAGAAAAAACATTTGACAAAATTCAACATCTATTCACGGTAAACTCTCAGCAAAGTGGGCTTGGAGGGAACATACCTCAACATAATAAAGGCTATATAGGATGAACCTACACCTAACATCATACTCAATGGTGAAAAAGTGGAAGCTTTTCCTCTAAGATCAGGAACAAGACAAGGGTGTTCACTCTTGCCCCTTATTTTCAACATAGTACTGGAAGTCCTAGCCTCAACAATCAGACAAAAATAAATAGAAGGCATCCAAACTGGTAAGGAAAAAGTAAAACTGTCATTATTTGCAAATGACATACTATATACAGAAAACCCTGAAGACGCCACCAAAAAACTATTACACCTAATAAATGAATTCAGTAAAGCTGCAGGACACAAAATATATAGAAATCTGTTTTATAGAAACCTGCATTTCTATATACTAATAATGAAGTAGCAGAAAGAAAAATAAAATGTACGATTGCACCAAAAAGAATAAGAGAAATAAATTTTAAAAAATATATTTATTTATTTGTTTATTTTGAGAGAGAGACAGAGACAGAGACAGAGAGAGAATGAGAGCAGGGGAGGGGGCAGAGAGAGAGGCAGAAAGAATCCCACGAATCCCAACACAGGGCTCGAACCCACGAACTGTGAGATTGTGACCTGAGCCGAAACCAAGAGCCAGATGCTTAACCAACTGAGCTACCCAGGAATAAATTTATTCCACCAAGGAATACATTTAAGGAAGGAAGTGTGTGTGAACAAGATTAACACCATCTTGTACAAATCCACTATGATGACCACTCTGTGACCTGAAGCCTTCTTCAGTACAGCACTACCCTCACACACATATTCTTTTTGTTTGGACACACCCTTAAGTAGACCCTTGGGGTATAAAATCCTTGAATCTTCTCTGGAGATAGGACTGTGATTCTGAAACATTTCTTCCCAGTTCTCCCAGAAATACTGCCCAATCTCCAGGGCTATAAAAGCATGTCTTATGGGAAGTGGGTTGTGGAGATCTACTCAATTTGCAGCCACCCACAACACACTTCTGCTCATAGGTCCTTTTAATAAACCATTTATTGGCATCTGGATTCCTCAGCCTTCCTGTTCGATCTTATGTCACCTCAGGCCTTTGGGGATCATTTTGCATATATCTCCCTTTCATAAATAAGGTGAAAGACCTATACTCTACAGCCTATAAGACACCAATGAAAGAAACTGAAGACAATACAAACAAATGGAAAGATATACCACAGTCACCAACTGGAAGAATATTGTTAAAATGTCCATACTACCCAAAGCAACCTACAGATTCAATGCAATCTCTATCAAAACACCAACGGCGGGGCGCCTGGGTGGCTCAGTCACCCAGCATCTGACTTCAGCTCAGGTCATGATCTCATGGTTTGGTCCTTGAATTCAAGCCTGGAGCCTGCGTCCGGCTCTGTGCTGGCAGCCCAGAGCCTGGAGCCTGCTTCAGATTCTGTGTCTCCCTCTCTCTCTGCCCATCCCCCACTCATGCCCTGTCTCTCAAAAATACATAAATGTTAAAAAAAAAAATTTTTTTAAAGTAAACGCCAATGGCATTTTCACAGAACTAGAATATAAAAATCTGAATAGAACCACAAAACACCCCAAACAGCCAAAGCAATCTTGAAAAGGAAGAACAAAGCTCAAGGTAGCACAATCCCAGATTTCAAGATAAACTACAAAGTTGTAGTTATCCACTATGGTACAGTATGTACTGGCACAAAAATAGACATATAGATAAATGGAAGAGGATAGAAATCCCAGAAAAAACCCCCACACCTATGTGGTCAATTACTCTATGATGACAAATGAGGCAAGAATATACAACGGAGAAAATATAGTCTTCAATCAATGGTGTTGGGAAAACTGGACAGCTACATGCAAAAGAATAAAGCTGGACCACTTTCTTACATCATACACAAAAAATAAACTCAAAATGGATTAAAGACCTAAATGTGAGACCTGAAACCATAAACTCCTAGAACATAGGCAGTAATCACTTTGACATCAGCCTTGGTGACTTTCTTCTAGATAGATCTCCTCAGGCAAGGAAAACAACAGCAAAAATAAACTATCAGGACTACCCTAAAATAAAAAGCTTTTGCACAGCAAAGGAAATCAACGAAATGAAAAAGCAACCTACTGAATGGGAGAAGATATTTACAAATGATATTTCCGATGAGTTAATATCTAAAATATATAAAGAACTTTTACAACTCAACACCAAACCACCTCCCCACCACCAACAAATAATCCATTTAAAATAGGCAGAGGACCTGAACAGATATCTTCCCAAGGAAGATATACAGATGGCCAACAGACATATGAAAAGATGCTCAACATCACTAATCATCAGGGAAATACAAATCAAAACCACAATAAGGTATCACCTTACACCTGTCAGAATGGCTAGAATCAAAAAGGTAAATAACAAGCGTCGGGGCACCTGGGTGGCTCAGTTGGTTGAGCGTCCGACTTGGGCTCAGGTCATGATCTCACAGCTCGTGAGTTCGAGCCTTGCGTTGGGCTCTGTGCTGACAGCTCAGAGCCTGGAGCCTGCTTTGGATTCTGTGTCTCCCTCTCTCTCTGCCCCTAACCTACTTGCATTCTGTCTCTGTCTCTCTCAAAAATAAATAAACATTAAAAAAAATTTTTTTTAAAAAAGAAGTAACAAGTGTTGGCAAGGATGTAGAGAAAAAGAAACCCTACTGCACTGTTGGTGGGAATGTATACCGATGCAGCCACTGTGGAAGACGGTACAGAGGTTCCTCAAAAAATTAAAAATAGATACACTATATGATCCAGTAATTCCACTACTTGGCACTTACCCAAAGAAAACAGCACCACTAATTCAGAAAGTATGTACCCCTATGTTTACTGCAGCATTATTTACGACAGCCAAGACATGGAAGCAACCCAAGTGTCCATCAATGGGATGAATAAAGAAGATGTGGTGTGTATATATGTACACACACACACACACACAGAGGAATGTTACTACCAAGCCATAAAAAAGAATGAGATCTTGCCACTCACAATATGGATGGACCTAGAAGGTTATTATGCTAAGTGAAATCAGTCAGAGAAAGACAAATACCATGATATCCCTTACATGTGGAATCTTAAAAAAAAAAAACAAAAAAACCCTAACACAGAAACAGACTCAAATACACAGAACTGATGGTTGCTGGTGGGGGGAGTAGGTGAAATAGGTAAAGGTATTAAGAGTATAAACTTTGTTATAAAATAAGTAAGTCATGTAGATGAAAAGTACACCACAGAGAATTTAGTCAATATTGTAATGATTTATGGTGACAGGTGGTAACTATACTTATTATGGTGGGCATTGTGTTTATACTGAAACTAACGGAACACTGTATGCCAACCTCAAAAAAGAAAAAAAAAAGGTAAAGGCATTCATTCATTTTCATTCATTCACTCATTCTTCCCTTTCAGCTAATACTTTTTTAGGGCCTACTGTTGGCCTGTGCTAGGCTCTGGGAATAATACAGATAATCCCTGCCCTAGCAGAGCTTAGAATATTTTGCACAGAGACAGAATTATTAACTAGGAATAAATAATAAGACATGGTGATTGGCAAGACACAGAAGTGAAGGAAAAGGGAAATCAGAAACAATATCTAATTTCTGCTTTGGGCAATTAAATAGATGGTGGAGCCATTTGCTCCTATTAAAGGTGAAGTAGGGTCAGCTGGGGATAGATGAGGATTTTCATTTTGCACATTCATTCATTCATTCAAGAAACATTTATCAATTGAAGATGGGCAGTTAATCGAGGAGATGTGTTCAGTAGGACCCTAAATACAGAGGTCAGGAAGTGAAGGGTCTTAGCAAAGAATGCCATGATTTACTCTTCTACCATGATAATACATGTATACAAATGCTTATATCAGAAGTATTATTTTTCAACAGTAAGAATTTCCTCAGTATCTATTATGTGAACACAGTGAACAAAACAGACTAAGTCTGTCCTCAATAAGTTCATATCCCAGCAATGCATGCCATAAATCCACAGTCCCACATGCATCCTCAACATGCCTGCTATAGCTGTTTTCTGCCCAAGGCTGCACCCTCACTTCTCCTTCAGGCCATGCCATGCTTCCAGGAGGTGAATGATTACAACTGGATATACTGCTTCAAGAAGGAAATTTTGCTGATCATAGGGACAGAAATAAGGACACTTCAATTCTGACTCCTGGATTCTTTCCTTAAGCTGTGTCCTTGGGATGGATACTGTGCTAAATATGATACGTAATCTCTTTTCTCTTTTCTCTCTGTCTCAAGCAGATTAAAAAAGGGCATACTTTAAGTAAAACCAGATTATTAGACAGCTATGAAATCATCTTCAATAGAACCTGGCTACTTGGCCCTGCAGCACTGCTCCTAAACTTGCCCCTCACAATAATGTGCACACACTGAACACAGACTCTTGAAAGCTGAGACTCTGGTAAGCAGATGGAATGAAAATGGAAATGCTTAGTGAGAAATCATATGTAAATGACAAATAAGTTAACAATTATATAAAATGAAAGCAAGTCGTCCAGAAATCAAAAGCAAAATTTTGAATTGATTCTTTAAATAAATGGGAAATAGCCTGAGTCCTCTTATGTGAAAACCTACCTCTCACCATTAGGTCCCACTCTGTTGATTAATTTTTCCATGGCTTCCTCAGTCTCCTTCAGTTTTTCTTGCAGTTGAACAAGCTCAAAGTTGGCTGAAAAACAAGCATCACTCTTAAGAACCAATCATACACAATCTCCAAAGCTCTTTTCTGAAACTGGCTGGCTGGGACGCCCACCCTACTGGGATTCCACCTGGTTGTGAAATTCAGAATAGAGGCTCCAAGTCCTTCCAGCTGGTCCCATCAGGACACAAAGGGTCTCACAAAGAGGTGAGACCTCAAGAATTCGTGTTTAGGGAGTAATGAACAAATCACTCTCTTACACACAGAAACACAGCAGACCCAGCTAAAGAAAATACCTGGGAGTGAAAAAATACCCCTACATGGTCACCTAAGAAGAAATGAAGAAGATAAACATAGTCCTTCTAATCCAAGTGATGCTGGGGGTTAAAGTACCAAACCTGAAAGGTACTTCAGAAAAGGAGTTAAGACCCCGAAAAGAGCAATATTTCACCTGCACCCAAAGTTTGAAAACCTATCTAGAAGATAATGGTTTAAATATTATGCTTCTTCAATAGGGGAAGTCTTGAGCTAGGGCTGAAACCTCCCTGCCCAAGGTTTCCAAACGACTCCTTTGGGGTGAAATGGTGTAACCGTGGCTCCCAATATTCTCAGTAAAGTTCAACAGAGATCACATCTATCTACCAAAATTAACATTAAGACCCTAAAAGTAAATCAGAAAAAAATAAGTCAATGAGTACACGAAATGAACTTTAAGGCATCAGGAAAATAAAATGCTGTTTATTATGCAGACAATCCAGTTTTTCTGTTTCATACCTGAGTACCCTTCTGCTGAGATATATTTAGGAGGTCACTGTAAAATATAGTATCTCAAAGGCCTTTTAATACTTCTAAAACAAATTCTTATACATGTAGTTAACATCTGAAAAGTGTCTAGAGAACTGTGCCATGTAAATGTTCATTTTTATTTTCTGCATGATTCAAAATTGAAAAATAAAAAGTAGATATAACTGCTACATTATAAAACAGCTGCTCTTAGGAATTCACTTTATTTACTTTTGTTTTAACTGAATCATGTGACTGGATACAGAATTTGCTGCTCTTTTCAAAATTATTTTTCTGATGCATTTACCATCACTGTTGGTTAGATGTTATCACAAAAGCTTTCTTAAAGGATTCCTTGAATATTTAAGATTTCTAAAAAGGATGCAGACTGTGACTGGGGTATCTACTTCCACAGAGAATCTAGAGTAAATCTAAAAAGAAGTTACATCGGAGGGCAGAGGCTTCAGTGGCTCAGCCTTTCATTTTGCTTCTTTCTTTTAAAAACTCCTGATGAGACTTCATTATCCACAGGATAAAGCAATTTGGCCTCCAAACCTGCAACAATATGGCATAACCTACCTACTCTTCAGGCCTTCTTTCCTACAGCCATCTTACATCAGGTTGGGTCTTCCTCAAGTCATCTCATCTATCAAACAGGACCCAGCTCAAGATCATTCCCTGCAAGGCTTTTGCCAAATCCATTCCAGATAGTAAACTTTTCACAAGTTATTTTTCCTAACCTCCATCCCAGACTCTGAATTATTAGAAGGGAGAGCCATGCCATAGACACTTCATTTCCCCAGAGAGCACAGAATATTCTACTTGGTCAGTAAATATATGATGACCGTGTCTCATGAGTCAGAAGGGTTAAACTCTGTCCCTAGATCTCACAACTGATTTTGGCAATGGCTTGATCTCTCTTCCTTAGTTTTCCTCTCTGTGAAATAAAGATATCTGCTACCAATATTCTAAAGTCTGGAAATGAGAAGTAACCCATTCCAAATGTGCATTATTAATTTGCTAATATAAAAAAGTAAACTGACAGTTTTGTACTTTTCATAACTCTTTCTCTTAAAAGCCCAACGTCAATATGGAAACTTGAGAATTTTCAGAGCTTAGGTAAAAATGGCATCAGATTAATTTGGGGCAATTTCTGAGAAATGCTTTTAAGAAATATCCACAGACTGTTCCTCTGGCTAAATTATGGTGGTCTGACTCAATAAAACTTGTCCACCTACTGAAAAGGAGCACTTACTAATTTTCCTGTGGGTGTTTCCAGCTGTGGCAGTAGAGCATTTCCGATCCTCTGCAGGAGTTTTCCCCTTTGAAAGCTGAGAATTGAAGGAGGTACAGCACATCAACAGCAGCTGAGAAACTCAAAGTCATGGAACTCCTCATATTAAATGAAAAAAGAAAAGGTTGGGAGACAAAAACTAAGTCGGAAATCAAACGGCAATATTAGAGAAACATCTCAAAAAAAAAAAAAAAAAAACAACAGTAGAGAGAAAGAGCCAATAGAAGGTTCCCAAGTGAAAAACCATCAATGCACAAAGAAAGAAAGAAAGAAAGAAAGAAAGAAAGAAAGAAAGAAAGAAAGAAAATAAATAAATAAATAAATCTCTTTCCAGGTCATCTGCCTTGCCCACACTCATCTAAAAAGGGGACGTGTAGCCCTCGGGGATGTTCTTACAGAGGCAACTCGGGCCCCCTGCAGAGTTCCTGGGCAAGAAGGAACTCACCTTTTACTCTGGTTAGAGGGGCACAGTGAATATTTAAGATTTCCCAAAAGGATGCAGAATGTGACTTCTGCTCCACTTCACGGTCTCTAGGCCCATAACCTGCTGAGGCCTGCCTGGAGGTGGAACTTAATTGGCAATCTGTTTTTAAAGGACCCAAACCATGTCTCCCTAGAGCTAGGAAACAGCAGGCTTAGTTTCAGGATGCGGCAGTTTTTGTTTCAGAATTACTGCAGAGGATGTTAAAAACAGCACCTCATACTCCTAGGAGGGGAAAGAAGGACAAAGTGGTGTTGGTACGGTCATTATTTGGCCTCACAGTGGCTGCTTGGAAATCATTGTGCTAATCCTAATGACGAAGGTCTTCTTAGAATATCTTTATGCCTTTTCAGCTTGCAAAGATACCCAATAAAAAAAATTAGGGTGGGAGAGGGCTTTGAACTTTGTTGCTCACTGTATTAGCAACTAGAAGACCCAAGTTCAAGTCCTGATTCTGCATTTCTAGTTGTGAATTCTAGGGTATACTGTTTAAGCTCTGAGAGAAGATTTTCTCTTCTATAAAACTGGAATAACAGTTATCCTAAGTACCTCATAAAGAGGAAGCAAGGCTTAAAGATGATTTTAATAAAGGTTATGAACTGTAAAGAGTTCTAATACCAACAATGATTTTTATTATGATATTGGATTTTATTGATATAATATGATCGAGATGATTCCACTTACCTTAAATAGAATATATAGTATATATAAAAAAATCCCAAAACCATAGATTGGAATAATCTGTCCCATCAGGCCTCTTCCACTACCTCCTCCTCCAGTGCCTCCACCTGATCCTTTGGCCTTTGCAAATGCCTCTGCGAGGTGAGACCTCTGGAAACGAGCCCCAAGGGTCTGGCCATCTGAGGGTGGCTGGTGATGATGCATCATAGGTGGAAATCGACCCAACTTTCCTGAGAAAATAATCAGTATTTATGTCTTCTACTATTTTAAATATTGCTATTATGAAAATACTTCATGCACTAAGGCATAACAGAAGCCAACTCAAGTTTAAGAAAAAACAGAAACTTGATTATAAGGATACAGAGGTATCACACAGAAAATAAACATAATGTGGCAATCTCTAGCCGCTCACCCAAACCCATTTTCCCTTCCTTTCTAGGCCCATAGCTTGGTAACATTTTTCAGCTTCCCATACAGTTAAAGGAAGCCATGTGACAGACGTCCAACCAGAGGAATGTGAGTGATATGTGCTGGTTCAAGGCCTGGCCTATAAAACTTTCCATGTATTAAACTCCACACTCATTTCCCTTCTGCAGGCTTCATGCTGATACCTAGGGAGACCTCTGAAGTCATGTGATGAAAATGACAAAGCTTCCTTCCATCAATCTAGGTTCATGAATAACTGTGTGACACAGAGCCCTCCAGGGCTACCACCCCACCAACTTAGAACCATCTGGACTTGTTTACGTGAGTAAGAAATCAACTTCAATCGTGTTATGGCCATTATACACTTTGGAGTCTGTCACAGCAGTTAGCCACCACCAACTACTACAGAAAAGGAAATGTGATCTGGTCTCAGAAGAGAGAAGAACCCAAACTGGAAAGCTGGAAAGCCATTAGGATCTGGGACAGCTACTCTCACATTCCACTTCAATCTCCCTTTTTATGGGGCCATGAGGCTTTTTTTTTTTTTCCCCTGTGTTTCTCTGTGCGGATCTTCTTCATTCTCCCTTCTGTGAAGACCATTTCTTTAGCTTCTTTGTGAACACAGAGGAAGATAGTCACCCCCAAGCCCCTCAATTTGCAGATCCTTCAAGAGGCCAGCACAGACTCATCACAGTCCCAAATTCCCTGGAGGAAGATTTTGAACACTCAGCTTGGGTAGGTATGCATCCCTTTCCAATCAGCTATAACTGAGCAGACAGGATTCATGTGGCACAAAAACAGGGTCACAGGGTTCCATGAGTGGAAGCACAGAGCTTGGAGAAAGGAGTGTGCATCAATGTTCTTGCATTTTTTTCCTCCATCAGGGGCAAACATTAACATCAACTGCCAAGCTCCTGAGAGCCATAGATGAGAAAGGTAAGTCCTTTCTTCAAAAGGCCATATAAACAAGCTTGTGTGGAAAAACCAACAGGAGCTAACGCTACAGAGCAGAAAACACTAGAGAACAGAAAGACTTCATAAATCAGACTGTAAAAATACAAACTATACAATACTGTTGGACTTGATTTTAACAAAATTACAGATTTCTGTTTGATAAAGACCACCACAGAGTTAAAGTAGATGACAGACAAGGAAAAGCTTATGCAACATCTACAATTGACAAGAGATTAAATATTTAAAATAGACATGGAATTTCTACAATTTGTTATTAAAAAAAATCCTAAGAAACCCAATAGAAAGCGCCTACAGAAAGAGAAGCTTAAAGGATTAGCAAGTAAATAAAGAGATGATCAAATTGAAAGAAAACCCAACGAGTAAAATACAAATTAAAACAATGAGATTGCACTGTTCACACCAATCAGAAGGGCAAAAATTAGAATGGTGGATAACAGCAAAGGTTGGCAAAGGTGGGGAAGAACTCTCATGCTCTGTGTGTAACAAGGTAAACAGATCTAACCATTCTGCTAAGAGATCTTAGTGACATGAAGTACTTAGTGATATCAAGCATGTCTATGTCCTATGTGATCCAGTGATCCCACTCTGGTGGGTAAATTCCAGAGGAATTCTGGATGGTCTATATGCAAATTACAGACTTTATAGAGCTGTGTGAGAATTTGCTGGGATGATAATGTAGCAGGGAGCTTAAAGTCACTTTGATTTTGATAATTAGAAGAATGGAAAATCAAAGTGAAGTGGATACAAATATGGAATCCTACGTAGCTTTTAGAAATCACACTTCAGACATACCTACAGCAACATGAACATCTTAAAAAGCACACAACTGAGTAAAAAGTAAGCAAATACCATTATGTAAGCGGACGGCATCATAATTATACTACATATGCCCTACATATATACTACATATATTAGCAAATATGTAAGTGTAAGGACATAAAACACAGAATGGACACATATGAATGAGGAAGGGAATGGCTATATGGACTGAAGATAAAGAGTTAACAAGAAAAGAATAAGAAAGGAAACTTGCACTCCTGATGTCAAAAAGCTGCTATCAACTGATGACTATCTTTAAGTCAACTGTGCTCCTGAGGTTAGAAAGAAGGTGGGTGGCCAGGTAGAGAGGTAAGACAGCTAGCCACTAGGTTTGGAAGCTGCCATCTGCCTTGTATCCTCTCTCAGCCTACTCCACTCCAATGGTCCTGCTTTCCCTCCCAATACTGACTTTGGAGGACATAAAAATTACGCCAGAAATGCTTTTTAAGAGTAGGTCAGCAACAGAAGCAGAGCTTCAGACAGTAGAACGAGGCCAGGTTAACACTCCTTATTCTGAGTGCTGGTGACTATGTAGCTATTAAACTGTCAAGGATCTTAATATATTAAGTGGTGAGTAATGGCTCTAAGGCTATAATACACCTTCAAAAAATGCCTAGCCAGTATTCAAGAAGCTAACCATTCTCTTGAGAGAAGCTGATTTATCAGATGGCTAGTGTTCAATATACTAGATTTAGTAATTGTGGTAATACCTTGTTGAACTTCATTTTACTGTACTGAGAACACACACTTCAAAACTTCATATAAAGCAAAAAACATTAAAATCAGGTAATAGCACAAAAGGCATTATCTTGCATTTCTAAAATTGAAAAATGAGGACAATGCTGTACACTGTACATCTCTCCCCAAAACCTTTATAGTCTGTCAGCCAGGAAGATACTGCTACTGGACAGCTATTATGTTCAGTAGGTAGGAGAGAGCCCGTACATATAATAAACAACAGTCACACATTGAACAATGCTTTTAAAAAGTAGTATATTCAAAACAAACACCACCACAAAAGGACAGGGTATCATGGACCTTATTACTAGACAAACTAAATGTCTAAGCATTAAAAGAATGCAAAAGAAAAAATAAAAAGGAGTCAAAGGGGATCAATCGTTGAAGAGAATGAGACACAGAATAGCAGAGAAGCAGAACAGGAGGAAAGAAGAACACCTCCAACAATAAAGAGAGGAGAACAAAGAAGAACAAAGAATAAATAAGGCTAACTACCAAATTAGTTTGGCTCCATCTGGGGAAGTAACAAGAGACGAGAGGGAAGTGGAGGGGGAGGGTTTAAATGCTAACTTGTGGTGTATAAATTTGGTAACTGTGGGTCTAAGATCAAGGAAATGACTTAATGAGAAGTGTGTCTGAGAGGGATTAAATCTAGCATCTGAGTATAGGGCCTAATGCAGGGAGAAACTAGGGTGTGAGAAATCAGCAAGAAGGCAGTAATTAAGCTCTGAGATGCAAGGGCCTAAGGTACTGGCTACAGCTATAAAGAGGAAGGAATAGGTCCAAGGGCTCTTAGCATGAATTGATCAGCAGCATTTAATATTGAAAAGAACACAGAGCTAATGAGGGAAGAGGTCAGAAAACTCCAAGATTAGGAGTTTAATATATGAAGAGAAGAATGAAAACCATGCGTGGGTTTATGGCAAGGGGAAGACTGGGTACACGTTTTTCACACACTAAGTTCCAGGTGTTGGTGGCACATTCAGAAGAAATTGTTATTGGACCACAGTTAGGCTTGAGAAGAAACTCTATAAACTACCTAAATGAAAAAGCTAATTAAAAGATTAAGTGAGTGAATTATTCCCATACTAAAAGTGTTGGTGGGATAGGTGTACTTAGGTGCAACAAGAGTAAGAAGAGACAATGGAGCTGTCAAAGAAGACTAGAAGCAAACCAGTTTCCTTAAAAACAAAACAAAACAAAACAAAAAAAAAAAAACACAAAGAAGAACTGAAAGCAACTGAGAAGTCTAGAAGAAACTGATAAAAGACTAATGGCAACCCCCATTTTTAGACACAGTGTATCCTCGGGAGAAAGGATGGCTACCGTATGAAATCTTGACTGTCCACCTATTTAGACAATAACAGAAACCAGTATACTACAAAGCATCATACAATCTGCAGAGTCAGAAGGAGTCTTAAAAATCATCTTCAGTCTTTTCAACAAATGGTATGGAGACAACTAGATATCCACCTGCAAAAGAGTAAAGTTGGACCCCTACTTCACACTATTTTTAAAAATTAACTCAAAATTGATTAAAGACCTAAATGTGAGAAAACTATACAACTCTTAGAAGAAAACATAGACCTAAATCTTTGTGACCTTGGATTAGGTTTCTTAGACAGGACACCAAAACCACAAGCAAACAAAGAAAAAATAGGCAAACTGGACTTCATCAATTTAAAACTTTTGTGCTACAAAGGATACCATCAAAAAAAGTAAAGACAAAACACTGAATGGGAACAAATATTTGTAAAACACAGATCTGATAAGCTTCTAGTATCCGAAATATATAAATAACTCTTACCACTCAATAAGAAATAATCCAATCAAAAATGGTCAAAGGCTCTTAATAGACATTTCTCCAAAGAAGATATAGAAATGGCCAATAAGCACACAAAAAGATGTTCACCACCACTAGTCATCAAGGAAATGCAAATTAAACCCACAATTAGATTCACTACATTACACCCATTAAGATGCTATAATCAAAAAACAGATAATAGAGGCACCTGGGTGACTCAGTTGGTTAAGCGTCCAACTTTGGCTCAGGTCATGATCTCGCCATTCACAAGTCTGAGACCCACACTGGGCTCTGTGCTGACAGCTCAGAGCCTGAAGCCTGCTTTGGATTCTGTGTGTGTGTCTCTCTCTCTGCCCCTCCCCTGCTCACACTCTGTCTCTCTCTCAAAAATAAACATTAAAAAAACCCAGATAATAAAGTGTTGGCAAGGATGTGAGGAAAACTGAACTCTCATACTCTGCTGATGCGACTGTACAATAGTGTAGTCACTTTGAAAAACAGCCTGACAGTTCTTCAGAAGGGTAAATAAAGTTTCCATATGACCCAGCAATCCTACTCTTAGATATCTACCCAAGAAGAATATGTTCACACAATAACTTGTACAAAAATGTTCATAGCAGCCTTTTTCATACTTAGCAAAAAGTCCATCTTCTTACAAATGGGTAAAATGTGGTATATCCATTAAATGGAATATTATTTGGCCATAAAAAGAATGAAGTACTGACACATGTTATAATACAGATGAACTTTGCAAACATTAAGTAAAACAAAAGAAAGCCAGTCATGTTAGACCATATATTACATGATTCCAATAATATGAAATGTCCAGAATAGGCAAATCTATGAAGACAAAAGTAGATTAGTGGTTGCCTAGGGCTGAAGGGTGAGGGGGGAAAGAGAGTGACTGCTAATGGGTATGAAGTTTTTTGTGTGTATGTGGGAGGGTGATATAAATGTTCTAAAATTGATTGCGGTGATAGTTTTATAACTCTGACTATATTAAAAACCACTGACTGTACACTTTAAACAGATAAATTGTCTGGTATGTGAATTATATCCCAATAAAGCTTTTTAAAAAGTCATCTGCTCTAACCACCTGTGTTCAATACCCTCCCCTTCCTTAAGTGGAGGCCCTGACTTTGCTGAATACCATTAAGCAGGAAACTCAGTATTGCCCCCAGGAAGTTCATGCCACCTCTGGACAGCTCTGTTAGAATGGTCTTCTTTATACTGAGTTAATGAGTAATGGGAATAAGAAGGAAATAAACCATAGGGTTTCAAAAAGCAACACTGAATGTGATATGGCAAAAAAGTAGGGAAACATGACTGATAGGGTTTGCAGACTGGAAAGTAGAGGAATACTTTTTTCAAAGGTAAGGAAGAGAAGGAATTGGGGAGCAATGGATATCTAGATAGGCTAGATAGTAAAAATAGGTTTTATATCTTGGAGAAATGCAAATACATATTTTGTATTTGGTGTAATACTTCACATATTACTAAACACTTAATGTACCACACACAGAGATTAAAATGATAAATAAAACAGCTCCTATCTCTAAAGAATTTACAGACAAGCAATATATTTACAGCAAACAAGGCAACTATGCCTTAACTATCAAATCCAATAACTTTTCCCTGTCAGGTCTCACTCTAAGACTCTTCTGGTAAGGGGGCACCTGGGTGGCTCAGTGGGGTTAAGCATCCAACTTCGGTTCAGATCTTGATCTCACCAGTTTGAGCCCCTCATGGGGCTCTCTGCTGTCAGCATGGAGCCCGCTTCAGATCCTGTCCCCCTTTCTGCCCCTCCCCTGCTTGCTTTCTCTCAAAGATAAACATGAAAAAAAAAATACAAGAAAGTGATTATCACATACTACTCATTTAATAAGTGTGTGCTTAATCTGAATAAATTCTTATCAAACTTTCCTGCCTTAATTTCTGCCACATCACTCTCCTGAGCTCTTCTTTTCCTACTGACTAGTCTTTCAACCTATTCTTTCTCAGTCTCTTGCATAGGTTCTTCTTTAATCCTCCCTGGAGATTTTTGTTTCAACGTGTTCGTTCTTTATCCTTTTCCTTTGGCAAATTCATTCATTCTCACAGATCCATTGTAATTTCCAAAATGTATAGCTCTAGTTCTGACCTTTCCTTCTCAAGTTCCTCTTATCTCTAAATCCCATTAGTATATATGTCCCTTTTGTATGACTATCACGTCAAACCTAAAAATGAGACTTATTTTCACCTTCCAAAACCTGGTGTATCCTCGTGTGTGTATGTGTGGGTGTTTTAAAGAGAGTCATTCTCCCAGACCTTTTAGGCTTGAGACCTATAACCTCTGCTACCTGTGACCAAAGGTACTCTTGAGATGGTATGCTGGGGTCAGAATGCTCAATTTGGAAGAGATTTGTTTCTTTGTTTTTCCCATAAAATTAACTGTCCTCAACAGGGAACAACCTCATGTGTTAGATCTTGGTACCACATTTCTTGGAACTGAACCCGGGAAGTTTAAAAATTCAATGGCTATCAAACATTTGCAAATGTCTAGTTGAAATAATTAAAAAAAAATTTTTTTTAACGTTTGTGTATTTTTGAGACACAGAGAGAGACAGAGCATGAGCAGGGGAGGGTCAGAGAGGGAGACACAGAATCTGAAACAAGCTCCGGGCTCCGAGCTGTCAGCACAGCTCGTGCTGTGCTCGTGCACGAGCTCGTTCGAGCTCGTGCGGGGCTCGAACCCACGGACCGCGAGATCATGACCTGGGCTGAAGTCGGACGCTCAACCGACTGAGCCACCCAGGCGTCCCTGAAATAATTTTTTTAAAAAGAAATTTTTAAAGGGAAATATCCAAGTGTACACAAAAGTATAAACAATAATGTCTGAGCAATTGTATACCTGCCTACCACATAAATATAAGTGGAACACCTACGTACTGTGTCCCACCCGGAGATAGCCACAGCTCTGAATTCAGTGATTAGAATGTATGCTTTATACTTTACTACATGAGTACATATCCATAAACTACACACAATATTGTTTTGAGTTTTAAAATTTTATGTTATGAATGGCAAGTACTGACAATTATATAGTAATATGAATATACTTAATGACACTGAACTGTACACCTACTGGTTAAAATGGGAAATTTTATGTTAATGTATATTTTACCACAATTTTTAAAAAACCTTTATACAATGGCATCATACTGTACTCATTCTTCTGCAACTTCCCTTGTTTGTCTTTTTTTCTGGGTGGGGATCAGTATTTTGGCCTAGAAATGTACCATGTTGGTGTATGTAGCTCTAGTTCATTCACTCCATCTGCTATATAGCACCTCCTTGTAGGTCCATTATCACAATTTATTTACCTCCTCCCCAGCTGATGGATATTTAGGTTATTTTCTATTTTTCACTACGACAAGCATTCTACTTTATAGCTACATTACAAGGAGGATTTGTAGTTTTTAAATTTTTTTGCTTAAAAAAACAGCTGAAGAGATCAGAACATTAAAATTGCACTTTTAAATTTTTTTTATTTTTTTTAAAAATTTTCTTATGTTTATTTATTTTTGAGAGAAAGAGAGACAGAGGCGTGAGCAGGGGAGGGGCAGAGAGAGGGAGACGCAGAATCCGAAGCAGGGTCCAGACTCTGAGCTGTCAGCACACAGCCCGATGCGGGGCTTGAACTCACAGACTGTGAGATCATGACCTGAGCTGAAGTTGGACACAACCAACTGAGCCAGTCAGGAGCCCCTAAAATTGCACTTTTTAAAACAGAAAACAGCTGTGTTCACTACCTCTCTATGCACTTAAGTAGTCTCTGAAATGGAATCTGCCTAAATTCAATTGTTTATTGAAAGCTTTCCCCATATTTAGGTTTATTTAATTATTAAAATTTCACTTAGCATATCATTTAAACTAGACTACAAACTTAATGGATTTTACAGGGTGAAGCTCTACTTTCCCTTGTTATCAACCATCCTTATTGCTAAAAACAAAAACTCTAGCACTGTTAACAAAAGAGCTTTCTGAAAGCAGAATTAAACCATCTGCAACATTTCATTCTTACGACAAATAAATCAATACAGAACTGGATGTGTTTATGTTTGATTACCGCAGTTTAAGAAAGATCTTAATAGGCCAATTCCTTAAGATACATAAGCTTCTCACTAAATACTGAGGAAATTCTAGAGGCCAAATTTAACTCAGCATTAAAGTGGAGGCTGGGACCACAGCTGACTATTCCCGATCAGTCTCCAAGGGCCCCTCATCTTGTTACATTCTTCCTCTACTTAACTCTGCTCTGACAGCTGCTTTGATGTTTTCTGCTAGTTTAATGAGATTTTTATCTTCATCTTCTACCAACTTCCTCACCCCCAAATCATCGTACATACTACTAAAAGAGATACTTGTGTGTCTAAGCTGCTTATTAGCACAAGGCCTAGTCCATATACCCTACACATGTTAATTATTACAGTTTTGACATGAGTCATCTTCCCAAAGCACATTTTTTTTTAATTTTTTTTTTTTAACATTTATTTTTGAGACAGAGACAGAGCATGAATGGGGAAGGGGCAGAGAGAGAGGGAGACACAGAATCAGAAGCAGGTTCCAGGCTCTGAGCCATCAGCCCAGAGCCTGACGCGGGGCTCGAACTCACGGACCACGAGATCGTGACCTGAGCTGAAGTCGGACGCTCAACCGACTGAGCCACCCACGCGCCCCCCCAAAGCACATTTCTAACTGGTCTTGCCATTTCTCTCATGGGTCCCACCGAGGACAAGAGACTGTTACACAGGAGGCAGCCAAGTGAGTAAGCTCAATACTATCTTTTCACTCAGGGTTATTAGTTAAGATATTGGCTGTGCCTCCAACTATTTAAATGGAGGTTAAATGAACCTTTCTTGAGCTCATTTTCATCATCTGTAAAATGGATATAATTGGGGCTGCTATAAGGACTGCTCAGGGTTCTTACAAGGATTACGGATTAAATATCAGATACAAAGCATGTGGCATGCACAGTGGGTAGTTAAATTCTGGTTTTGGCTTCCCTACAAAACTGAATTTCTAAACAACTGAATTCCATAATCTAGTCCAAAAGTACCTCTTTACATTTCTTTCCCATTACATACTCCTGATTCAGCCTAACTAGACCTCTCACCATGCTTGGAGCCTGCCTTGTGATTTCTTACCACTAAGCCTTTGCTTTTTGCTGACTAGTGGTTTTGTTTTTCTAATTCCACATGTTTAAATCCAGCTTATCCTTCAAGACCCAAGCCAAATACTGCCCTCACCACCAATGCTTTTTCTCTAGTTACTCCCATGCACTTAGAACATACTGCTTGAACCTCTCTAATTGTACTTATCACAACTGGCTGTATTCAAGAGTTATATTTAGGTCTTACAGCTGCTACTTGAATGGATTGAGACTCTTCCACTAAGAACCATTTCTACCCAATTTTACTCAGTGCTGACTGAAACCTATAAATCATATCAGAGAATAAGAAAATATGCCTCCGACATCCAGAAGCTGGAGTGCTACTATCAGCTAGGCCTTGGTGTTGGTATGAGCTGGCTTGGCACTCACAGTTAGGTCTTGGTGTTCTCAGGTTAAACGTCAGCAATTTGAGAATATCAACATTAGACAAGGCCATTCTGTGACCATCGTGGATCAAGACAAAAGAGTAAGACGACTTTGTAATCTGCCTGAACACAGACAACATCCATCCAAGCTAAAAAATATCAATAGCCCCCATTCCTGGATAATGAAGGACTGCTTCTTCTTCACCAATTACAGCTTTAGCCTTTCTCTGGTCTGCTCTCCCTTTAGATAAACTCTATTAAGCTATCCAGACACTGAATTTTCCCCACTTTCTGATGGCATCCAATGCAGAGCAAAGCCCCATATCCTTAAACCTTCTTCAAAATCACCTAACACACACCCCCATCTTATAATAAAGCTTTTCTTTTAAAAAAAAAAATTTTTTTTTAGTGTTTATTTATTTTTGAGAGAGAGTGAGCTCATGCGAGCAAGTGAGCATGGGTGGGGAGGGGCAGAGAGAGAGAAGGATACACAGAATCTAAAGCAGGATCCAGGTTCTGAGCTGTCAGCACAGAACCCAATGTGGAGCTCGAACCCACAAACCGTGAGATCATGACCTGAGGTGAAGTCGGATGCTTATCCGACTGAGCCATCCAGGCACCCCATATAATAAAGCTTTTCTACCACTCTTCCTGTGATGCCGCATGCTCCCCCATGGTATGCATTCTCCCGCACTTCAACAATAAATCCAACTTATTTAACTGCAGATATTATTCATTCGTGCTCTGTAGCTGAAGGACAAACTATGAACTTCTTGAAGAAAAGTCTAGTGTTTTCTTTATGCTCAGGTCCCCTAAAGGATAAGCTCTGGGTCTTGCATGCTGTACACTTAGTGGAATTGATCTGGATGACTTCTACTGTGCCTGCCAGTAACTTTACTGGAATCTCCAGACCGAGCACTATTACTCTCAGGGTTGAAAATAATTTTGTACTTCATTATCCTGTTTTTTAGTTCTGAGACTAGAAAATGGAAATCAGGGTAACTAGTAAAGGTGCTCCACACCTACCACTGTTCTCCATACCCACTCCCCTAGAAGTTTCTGAACTTGAAAAAGTGCCCAATTTGCAGGCATTCACAGGCTCTCAAATTGTCTCCTCTCTTCTTGGGCGCTCCTTCAGAGAAGATTCTCAATGTTTCATTAGAAGAAAAGAAAAGGTAAGGGACCAAAATAATATGTTTGCCCTTAAGCTTATATACCAAAAGATAAAGAGCTAATTTGAGAATTATGTATGTATATTATATATGTGTATATACACATATGTACACACAAATATACATATATGTGATATATATATACACATAATAAAATATATGTGTATATATTTTCAATCTCAGCTCAAGACTCAGTGGGCAGCACTCAAGGAAAATATGGTGACAGAAGAGTCAAAGTTATTTCATAGGAACAGGGCTACTGGAAAGGGACTGGTAAGGAACCCTATTTATAAGTACTCAAAGTGAGTTATGACTGGAAAACATGGGCAGGCAGGGTCAGGAGGAGAGATGTCAGGACATTATCATGGGAACACCACAGGATCCAGCTACGGAAGTGGTGAGGACTCTCTTGAAACCAACTCTAGCGTAGAAGCAGCACACTGTCATCTTGGAGGACTTCAACTACTCTGGCACCTGTCTGAAGTCTCAGAAAGCTAACACTGGAATAGCTGACAAGTTCCTGACCTGGCATGCTGACATTTTCATGTTACACAGGTGCATAAGGTGAGAGTAGGGGAGCTGTACTTTGGCCAAAGAAGATACTGGATAGTGAAATGAAAAGAGAACTGTAGGAGAAAGGGACTGTGCCAACTCAGTATTCATGGCAGCAAAGTAGGGGTTCTGCAGCATGGGCTCTAGGAAGGCAGAATTAAGTTCTGAAAATAGAAACAGAATTCCATGGCTTGAGACAGACCCTTTCTAAGAGTAAAGTTCTTAAAATGCATTGCTGCTTGGGCATTTCAAGAATTCTCAAGCAGATAGGAAAGGCAGAGGCGGGGTGGGGGCGGGGGGGGGGGGGGAAGCAGATGTCCATGTAGCTCTTCTAAAACAACAGAGAAAAGATGAACAGAAAGACACAGAAGTGACTAAGTGGCAAGATATAAAGAGCCCCATGAGGCAGCCAAGGTCCAAAATAAATTAAGATTTGCCAAAAGGCTAGCTAAAGCAAAAGGGGTACTTTTAGACCAAAAAAAGGCAATTTACCTGATAAAATTTAATGCTGAGAAAGCAGATCTTCTGAAGTTCTATTTTGCTTCCACATTCTCTATGAAAGGGAACAAATTTTGGGTTACATGAAAGAAAATTAACAATCCTAAGGACAAAAATAAAGTCCCAGATGGGTGAGGAGGATAGGTCTATCCACCAGATAATTTCTACCAAGACTGGAAAACTTGCAAAAAAGTTCCTAAACTAAAATTTTAAGAAATTACGTTGATAAAAATGGCATTTTTAAAGATGGAGTAGATGTGTACTGTCCCAGTTTGCAAAAGGTGCATGGTGGATTTTTCAACTGTAGAGAAGTGAGCACGTTGTAACTGTTGGGCTAGATTTAGATTCTAAAAAGGATGCTTCTGGAGATTGTGAGGAAGATGGCAGAGGAGGAGGATCCTGAACTTACTTCATCCCATGGACACACTGAGATAACAGCTACACTGTGCAACTAACTCTGAAAATGACCCAAAGACTGACAGAATAGCACTTTCACATTTAATTGTAGAGAAGAGGGAGGCCACATCAAAAAGGGCCAGAGGAGCAGAGAGGAGACTGGGAAGCAAACCCAGATAAGACTAACCACAAATGAAAAGGACACAACCCATGGTGAAGCTGGAGGACCAAATCCCACATCAGGCACCCCAAGCACTGGGGACCTGCACTGGGAAGACGAGTCCCCAAAATATCTGGTGTTGAAAA
This sequence comes from Panthera onca, assembly GCF_046562875.1. Classification (NCBI taxonomy): domain Eukaryota; kingdom Metazoa; phylum Chordata; class Mammalia; order Carnivora; family Felidae; genus Panthera; species Panthera onca. The sequence continues at coordinate 50,157,064 of NC_138348.1, read as the reverse complement.
ATATCAGCATATCAGCAGGGCTTAAGAGAGCTTTTGAAATCAGCAGGGTTTAACTCCAGGTACTTTAAAAATCAGTGGGCTTAACTCCAGGAGAGCTGAGGGGAGGTAGGAAATGGGGTCCTCACCCTCAAAGGGACAGAATAACCTGGCTTTAGACACAGCATAGAAACCATAGAAACAACAGTTTGAAAAGCGCCTGAGGTGTATGTGAAGGAGATTTACTAACCTCAGAACATATACTGGAGGCGCAGGGATCTTCAGGAGACTTCAACATAAGTGCTAACATGTGCCATTTCTCTTCTCCTCTCCAAGCCTAGATAACAAGATGCTTGGAAAAACTAACACTAACACTCTCCACCTATTTTTCTAGTTCCATGTGCATGGCCCCACCTTCCTCTGCACAGCCTCAGCAGGCAATCCTCCAAAGCAGCTCCTGCCCCACCATACCCTGCAAACAACCCCAGCAAGGACCAGCACCACTGCAAAGTGAATCCTGTGCTGGGGAGAAGGAAAGATAAACCCCCACACCAGTGCCCCCGCAGTTCCAGCAGCCAAGCCTTTTAACTAGGCAAAAATGGAGAAACCCCTGCCTTCTAGGGTGTCTGCAACTGCAACAGAGAGACCAGGGGCAGACAGTGAGGCTGACTGCTAACCCTACGCACCCATGTTCCAAAGCATAAAGTGAACAGTACAAATTGGACAAAGTAGATGAACAGCAGTCATTTTTAAAAAAAAGCTTAGGGGTGCCTGGGTGACTCAGTTAAGCATCCAACTCTTGGTTTTGGCTCAGGTCATGATCTCATGGTTTGTGAGTTTGAGCCCCACACTGACAGTGCAGAGCCTGCTTGGGATTCTCTCTCTCCCTTTCCCTCTGCTGCCCCCTTGTTCACACTCTCTCTCTAAATAAACAAACAATAACAATAATAATAACAATAATGATAATAAAAGTTTAGGATTCTAATAAACCACAAGGTCAGCAAGTAAAATGCCAAAAATCTAAAGCAATCCTTAGGATGCATTAAGAGAAGTAGTAGGGAGCTTTTTAAAGGAGGGTGGGGAGGCAACAGGTTGCTCTTCCATGAGCTAATGGGCTTCCATTTGCTATTACTTGCCTTCTAAGAGGGCACTGAGATGTTGAGATACCTAGAACTAGGTGACATGAGGAATGGATGATGGAGCCAGAGATGTCAACATAGGAAAAAAGACTGATGAAGGGGACATGATGCTAGCCTTCAAATTCCTGAACTATCTTTCCCTTTTAATCTACTTTTCCTCCATTCCTATTTTGGTAAAGGGCATCACCATCTGTCTAATCACTGAAGCCAATAAACTGAGACCAATCCAAGATGCCTCCTTCTCCCTCACCTTCCACTTCTACCTAAAAATGGCTCTTAAAAGAAACAACTGAAATTTCTGACAATGTTAAATAAATTACAATTATAAAGTAAAAAATAAAAGTAAAAACCAAAGAAATATAAAAAATACTAAAAATAAAAATAGCTTTTAAAATTGTTCTCCTCCCAGGGTGCCTGGGTGGCTCAGTCAGTTAAGCAGCTGACTCTTGATCTCAGTTCAAGTCTTGATCTCATGGTCCTGGGTTCAGGTCCCGCATTGGGCGTAAAGCCTACTTAAAAAAAAATTGTTCTCCTCCCTACCCAATGGTAACAGCCTCCCTGCTCTATTTCCTCTTTCCTCCAGTACCTCTATATCCCTTTGGGAATCACACTCAACTTCAGAGGGGTTAATCAGTATGTTCTTTCTTCCCAAAGCACTGCAAGTAACTTACTTCAGGCCATTAAGATGGGTGGATAGGTTAGCTGGAACTAATGGGACAGAACGAGGGTGGGGGGGGGGGGGATAAGAATGAGGTGGGAGTGAAGGAAGAATTTAAAAGAAAAGACATCCTCTTTCTCTGGACAATGGAATTTGAGAGGTGATGTCTGGAACTGTTGCAACCATTGTTGCTACCCTGTGAGAGCAGTCAGGACAGAGTTGACTTGAGAAGGAACTTGGAAGTGAAACGGGACACAGAAAATCAGGGCTGGAGACTTGATGAGAATGTCAATCTCTGGATCAAACAACACTGAAGGCCAGTTCTAACACAGAATCTCTTCATGTATACAACACAGTAAATCCCCTTTTTGTCTTCAGACAGTTCAAGCTGAATTTTCTGTCTTTTATCATGAATATTCTATCTGATGAACTCACCAACACTGACTTAATGATGCTCACACTGTCTCAACTGGACTTCTGCAACTATCTTCTCCCTAAAGAAATCCTCACAATGCAGCTCCTTTCCTGCTGCCAGGATGTGCTTTCCAAAACCAGACTGGATGTTTCTCTTCTACTTACAAACTTACAATGGCCTCTTCTACTTTTAGAATAAAATCCTAACTCCTTGAATATGGCAGAAAAAAATCTTCTCAGTGTGGCCCCTGCTAACATCTCTACTCTCATCTCTCATCAAAATGAAAAACTTTTCTTCTTAAAAAGACACCAGCAAGAAATCAAAGACAACCCAATGGGAGAAAATATTTTCAAATTATATATCTGATAACGGATTTTTATCTAAAGAACTCTTAACACTCCACAATAAAAAGTAACCCAATTTAAAAATGGGTATAAGATCTGAATAAGACATTTCTCCAAAGATGATATACAAAAAGCTAATAAACACACAAAAGGATGCTCAATGTCCTTAATCATTAGGGAAATGCAAATAAAACCACAGTGAGATATCACTTCACACCCACTAGGATGGCCATAATCAAAAAGACAGCAGGGCACCTGGGTGGCTCCATCGGTTAGGTGTCCGACTTCAGCTCAGGTCATGATCCCAGTTTGTGGGTTCAAGTCCTGCACTGGGCTCTCTGCTGTCAGCACAGAGTCTGCTTCAGATCCTCCACCTCCCTCTCTGCCTGTCCGCTGCTCACGCTCTAAAATAAACATTTTAAAAAAGGCAGACAATAACAAGTGTTGGCAAGATATGGAGAAACTAGAATGCTTATACACTGCTGGAAAGAATGTTAGATGGTGCAAGTCTCTTTGGAAAATAGTTTAGCAGTTCCTCAAAAGGTTGAAAATAGAGTAATTATATGACCCAAATATTTCAGAGGAGAAGTTTAGATGGTGGAGAAGAAGTAGGGGTACCAGGATGTCCCTTGTCCCTCAAACACAGCCATAAAGGGTCAGAACACTTGGAACATCCAGGAAATCAATCTGTGGAGTGACAGAAAAATCTCCCCAGGTGGAGGGAACAGTTTAGCAGGACAGAGGTGCATGTATGCAAACTGGGGGAGATTAAATAGTGTAGGCATGGAGGGGAGGGAATCGCTTCTGTGGAGAGACAAAAGGGAAAGAGAGAGAAAGACAGGCTGTGGATTGCAGTTGTGTTAGAAGAGGAAAACCTCTCCAGACCACGGACTCAGGAACAAGAAACACAGTGAGTGCCAGTTTCTACTTTGCCAACAGCCTTAGGTGCTGAAGATCAGTTTTCAAAAGTGCGTGACTTTCTCTGGACTGGAGCCATCAATATGTGTGTGCACCTGGGGGACAGGGGCCAGCCCTGGGGCACTGTAGCAATCTCAAGGGCACACTGGGAGAGAACAGTCCCCTCCCTCCCTTGAGTATTGTGGGAAGAGGGTTTATTGCCCGTCCGCCCCCCCCCCACCCCCCCCCCCCCCCACACACACACAAGGCGCCAAAGGCCCTTTATCAGCAGGGCAGAGTGGTATTACACCAGAACAGAATCCATTCAGTGCAGAGCCCCTTAAGACATCCGGTTTTGAATCCCAGCTGAATGTCTAGGAGGCACAGGAGACTGAGGAGCAGGGCAAGGTGACTGCCTGTACTACTCTGTGTGGGCTGCCTGAACAGCATGGTTTGGGACCCTGGTTGGGGGAGGTGAAATTGAGTTGTTGCCATTTTCACCAACAAGGTGGGGCTTCAGGGAACAGGACAGCGGCCCCTAGTGGAGCCGGGACCCGCTTACACCAAATCCCACCCCTCTGTGCCAGCAACTGCTTACCTACTGGAGTGAGACTGAGCCAACCAGACGGCCTCACCTCCGGACCAGCACAGCCACCAGTCCAAGGCACTAACAGATACCTATCCTGCGGTCTTGTGTATTAGTCTGTTGCTCTTCCCCCTCCCCATTTCTTTCCTTCTCTTTTCTTGTCCTTTCTACCCTCTTTTTTTTTTTTTTTTTTTTTCCTTTGCAAATCAGGCTCACAGTTTCTGATTTGACTTTTGGTCAATTTTTACTATATTTTTTTTTCTTTCTTTCTCTGTTTTGTTTGCTTAATCAGGCATTACTCTATTCTTTTTACACCTTTTCTATATCTTCTTTATTTTCCTTTCTCTCTCTCTGGATTAAGCCTTATAGATTGTTTGATTCTCTGTTTGGTCTTTTTTTTTTTTTTTTTTTTTTTTTTTTTTTTTTTTTTTTTTGCCCCTTTCATTTTTCTCTTTGTATGGGATCAGGTTCCCTGCCCTTTCCTTTTTTCTAGGGTTACTTCAATGAACAAATCAAAGCACACCTGCTGGAAGGTCCAAATAATCCACCACTACAAGGAAGAGCACTACAGAGGACTGACCAGTGGGATAGAGGACCCAACTATACAGAGAGCGTGCCATACATTCCAAAAACACTTCCTGAAGGGCCAGGCCTTGGACAATGTATGATCCCTTTTTAATATAATAATACTCACAGGTGCAGGACACATAACAAGCTATTAAAATACAGAGAAGACAGAATCCTATCCAAAAATGACAAAATGGAAGAATTCCCCTCAAAAGAAATTCCAGGAAGAAATGACAGCCAGAAAATTGCTCAAAACAAATATAAACAATAAATCTGAACAAGAATTTAGAATAATAGTCTTAAGACTAATAGCTGGGCTTGAAAAAAAAGCATAGAAGACACCAGAGAATCTACTGCTGCAGACATCAAGGAAGAAAGTCATGATGAATCAAGAAATGTTGTAAATGAGTTACAAAATAAACTTGATGCAGTGACAGCAAGGATGGAAGAAGCAAAAGGAGAGAATAGATGAAAAGATAAAATTAAGGAAAATAATGAAGCTGAAAAAAAGAGGGAAAGGAAAGGATTAGACCACAAGGGGAGAATTTTAAAGACCTAAGTGATTCAATGAAACAAAATAGTACCCATTATCCTAAGAGTTCCAGAAGAAGAAGAGAGAAAGGGGCAGAAAGTTTATTTGAACAAATTATATCTGAGAACTTCCCTAACGCAGAGAAGGAAACAGACATCCAAGTCCAAGAGGCAAAATACAAAGATAAAGAGAGAATTCTGAAAGCAGCTTGGGACAAATGGACCTTAACCTACAAGGGTAGACACATAAGGGAAGTAGCAGACCTGTCCATTGAAACTTGGCAGGCTAGAAGGGAATGGCAGGAAATATTCAATGTGCTGAATAGGAAAAATATACAGCCAAAAATCCTTATCCAGCAAGGCTGTCATTCAGAATAGAAGGAGAGATAAAGGCTTTCCCAGACAAACAAAAACTAAAGGAGTTCATGACCACTAAACCAGTCTTGCAGGAGATCCTAAGGGGGGACTCTGTGAACGGAAAGCAGCAAAGACTACAAAGGACCAGGAACATCAAAACAAGCACGAAACCTACAGATAACACAATGACACTAAATTCGTATCTTTCAATAATCACTCTGAACATAAATGGACTAAATGCCCCAATCAAAAGACAAAGAGCTTAAGAATGGATACTCATTTTAGACCTGAGGACACCTGCAGATTCAAAGTGAGGGGATGGAGAACCATCTATAATGTTACTGGACATCAAAAGAAAACAAGAGTAGCCATACTATATTTTATTTTTTCTAAGGTTTATGTTTTTGAGAGAGTGAGAGAGACAAAGCATGAGCGGGGGAGGGGCAAAGAGAGGAGGAGACACAGAATCCAAATCAGGCTCCAGGCTCTGAGCTATCAGCACAGAGCCCAACATAGGGCTCAAACTCATGAACTGTGAGATCATGACCCAAGTTGAAGTCAAATGCTTAACTGACTGAGCCACCCAGGTGCCCCAGACAAACTAGATTTTAAAACAAAGACTGTAACAAGAGATGAAGAAGGGCATTATACCATAATTAGGGGGTCTATCCATCAAGAGGAGCCAACAATCGTAAATGTTTATGCCCCCAGCATGAAACACCCAAATATAAATCAACTAATCACAAACATAAATACATATATAATACAGTGATTGCCACTTACAGCAATAGACCAATCATGTAGGCAGAAAAATCAATAAGGAAATAACAGCTCTGAATGACACATTGGACCAGATAGACAAAACAGATATATTCAGAACTTTTCAACCCAAAGCAGAATACACATTCTTCTCAAATGCACATTGAACATTCTCCAAAAGAGATCGCATACCAGGTCACAAAATAGCCCTCAACAAATATAAAAGGATTGAAATCATACCATGCATATTTTTTTTCATACCATGCATATTTTAATTACAACACTATGAATGAAACTTGAAATCAACCACAAGAAAAAGTTTGGAAAGCCCCCAAATACATGGAGGTTAAAGAACATCCTACTAAAGAATGAATGGGTTAAGCAGGAAATTAAAGAAGAAATTAAAAAATATATGGAAGCAAATGAAATGAAAATATGACAGTCCAAATCCTTTGGGATGCAGCAAAGGCAGTCCAGAGACGAAACTATATTGCAATTCAGGCCTTTCTCAAGAAGCAAGAAAGGTCCCAAATACACCACCTAACCTCACACCTAAAGGAACTACAAAGGCAGCAGCAAAGAAAGCCCAAAGCCAGCAGAAGAGAATAAAGATTAGAGTAGAAATAAACAATATAGAATCCAAAAAAAAAAAAAAAAAAAAAGGTAGCAAAGATCAATGAATCTAAGAGCTGGTTTTTTGAAAGAATAAACAAAACTGATAAACTCCTAGCCAGACTTCTCAAAAAGAAAAGAGAGATGACCCAAATATATAAAACCACAAAAGAAAGAGGAGAGATCACAACCAACACCACAGAAATACAAATAATTATTACAGAATACTATGAAAAATTATATACCAACAAACTGGACAATCTGGAAGAAGTGGATAAATTCCTAGACACTCACACACTACCAAAACTCAAATAGGAAGAAATAGAAAATTTGAATAGACCCATAACCAGCAAAGAAATTGAATCAGTTATCAAAAATCTCCAACAAATAAGAGTCCTGGGCCAGATGGCTTCCAAGGGGAATTCTACCAGACATTTAAAGCAGAGTTAATGCCTATCCTTCTCAAGCTGCTCCAAAAAACAGAAATGGAAGGAAAGCTTCCAGACTCCTATGAAGCCAGCATTACCTCAATTCCCAAACCAGACAGACAGAGACCCGAGTAAAAAAGAGAATTACAGGCCAATATCCCTAATGAACATGGATGCAAAAATCTCAACAAAATACTAGCAAATCGAATTCAACAGTGTATCAAACAATTATTCACCACGATCAAGTGGATTCATTCCTGGGCTGCAGGGCTGGTTCAATATTCACAAATCAATCAATGTGGTACATCACATTAATAGAAGAAAGGATAAGAACCATATGATCCTGTCAATAGATGCAGAAAAAGCATTTGACAAAATACAGCATCCTTTATTAATAAAAACCCTCAAGAAAGTCAGGATGGAAGGAACATATCTTAACATCATAAAAGCCATATATGAAAAGCCCACAGCTAATATCATCCCCATGAGGAAAAAAGTGAGAGCTTTCCCCCTGAGATCAGGAATAGGACAGCACCACTGTTGTTTAACACAGTGCTGTAAGTCCTAGCCTCAGCAATCAGATAATAAAATGAAATAAAAGGCATCCAAATTGGCAAAGAAGTCGTCAAAGTTTCACTCTTTGCAGATGACATGATACTCTACATGGAAAACCTGAAAGACTCCACCAAAAAACTGCTAGAGCTGATACATGAATTCAGCAAAGTCGCAGGATATAAAAATCAATGTACAGAAATTGGTTGCATTTCTATACAGCAACTACACCAATAATGAAGCAACTGAAAGAGATATCAAAGAATCAATCCCATTTATAATTGCACCAAGAACCATAAAATACCTAGGAAGAAACCTAACCAAAGAGGTAAAAAAATCTGTATGCTGAAAGCTATAGAAAGCTTATGAAAGAAACTGAAGAAGGGGTGCCTGAGTGGCTTAGTCAGTTAAGTGTCCGATTTCAGCTCAGGTCCTGATCTCATGGTCCATGGGTTCGAACCCTGCATCAGGCTCTGTGTGGACAGCTCTGAGCCTGGATCCTGTTTTGGACTCTGTGTCCCCATCTCTCTCTGCCCCTTGTCCCCCCATCTCAAAAATAAACATTAAAAAAGTTTTTAATAAATTGAAGATGACACAAAGTAATGGAAAAACGTTCCATGATCATGGAATGGAAGAACAAATATTGTTAAAATGTCGATACTACCCAAAGCAATCTACACATTCAATGCAATCCCAATCAAAATAGCACCAGCGTTCTTCACAGAGCTAGAGCAAACAATCCTAAAATTTGTATGGAACCACAAAAGACCCGAATAGCCAAAGTAATGCTGAAAAAGAAAACCAAAGCTGGAGGCATCACAATTCTGGACTTTCGCCTGTATTACAAAGCTGGAAGCATCAAGACAGTATGGTAATGGCACAAAAACAGGCACAGAGACCAATGGAATAGAGAACCCAGAAATGGACCCACAAACATATGGCCAACTAATCTTCAACAAAGCAGTAAAAAAGGCATTCTCTTTAGCAAATGGTGCTGGGAGAACTGGAGAGCAACATGAAGAATGAAACTGGACCACTTTCTTACACTATACACACAAATAAATTCAAAATGGATAAAAGACCTAAATGTGAGACAGGAAACCATCAAAATCCTACATGAGAAAACAGGCAGCAACCTCTTTGACTCTGGGTACAGCAACTTCTTACTTGACATATCTTTGAAAGCAAGAGAAATAAAAGCAAAAATGAACCACTGGGACCTCATCAAGATAAAAAGCTTCAACACAGCAAAGGAATCAACAAAACTAAAAGCCAACTGAAGGAATGGGAGAAGATATTTGCAAATGACATATGACATATTGGATAAAGCATTAGTATCCCAAATCTATAAAGAACTTACCAAACTCAACACCCGAAAAACAAATAATCCAGTGAAGAAATGGGCAAAAGACATGAATAGACATGTTTCCAAAGAAGACACCCAGATGGCCAACAGACCCATGAAAAGATGCTCAACATCGCTCATCATCTGAGAAATACAAATCAAAACCACACTGAGATACCACCTCACACCTGTCAGAATGGCTAAAATTAACAACTCAAGAAACAGCAGATGCTGGTGATGGTGTGGAGAAAAGGGAATCCTCTTGCACTGTTGGTGGGAATGCAAACTGGTGCAGCCACTCTGGAAAACAGTGTGGAGGTTCCTCAAAAAATTAAAAATGGAATTACCCTATGACCCAACAACAGCACTACTAGGAATCTATCTAAAGGATACAGGAGTGCTGATTCGAAGGGACACATGCACCCCAATATTTGTAGAAGCGCTATCAACATAGCAAAATTATGGAAACAGCCCAAATGTTCATTGACTGATAAATGGAGAAAAAAAAGATGTGGCATATACATACAATGGAATACTACTCAGCAATTAAAAAGAATGAATCTTGCCATTTGCAGCAACGTGGATAGAACTGGAGGGCATTATGCTAAGTGAAATAAGTCAGTTAGAGAAAGACAGATCACATGATTTTATTCACAGGTGAAATCTGAGAAACTTAACAGATGACCAGAGGGTAAGGGAAGGAAAAACAAGATTAAAAACAGAGTGAGGCAATCCATAAGAGAGACTCTTAAACACAGAGAACAAACTGAGGGTTGATGGGGTTGGGGAAAATGGGTGATGGGCACTGAGGAAGGCACTTGTTGGAATCAGCACTGGGTATTGTATGTAAGTGATGAATCACAGGAATCTACTCCTGAAGCCAAGACTACAAGACTACCCTGTACGTTAGCTAACTTGACCAAAGGGGGAAAAAAAAAAAATCCACTTTTAGTTCTAGCCACACTAAAATGTTCATTATTTCCCAAATGTATACACCCAAGAAAAATGAAAACATGTCCACATCAAAGTTTATATTCAAATGTTAAAAGCAGCATTACGTATAGAATAAAAAAAAATACATAAATAACCTAAGTGTCCATCAATGGATGAATGGATAAACAAAATGTAGCATATCCACAAAATGGACTACTATTCGGTCATAAAGTCATGAAGTACTGTTACATGCTACAACAGGGATGAACCTTGAAAACATTATGCTAAGCAAAAGAAGCCAATCACAAAAGATCACATATTGTATGATTCCATTTATATGAAATTTCCAGAACAGGAAAATTTATACATACAGAAAGTTGCCTAGGGCTGAAGGCAGAGTGGGGTGTGTTGGAGGGTGATGGATAGAGTATGATGGAGATGGGGGGGGGGGGGGGAGAATGACAAAGTAAATGTTCTAACACTGATTGTGGTAATGGCTGTACAACTCGGAATAGAACAAAAATCACTGAATTGTACACTTGAAGTGGACGAACTGTATGTGAACTTTATCTTAAGAAAGCCGTTAGGAAAAAAGAACATCTCCTGCTCCCAATAAAACTGATCATTCTAATCATGAGTTCCCACTGGTTCCTGCAAGGTGTTTGAGTATATGCAACTGATATTGTTCTTCACTTATTTATTGTCCATTTACCTCTACTAAACTGTGCGTTCCTCAGGCAGATAATTGGCTCATTTTTCTTAGAATCCACAGTTATCTGTACACTGTGTACACACTAAGTGAAAGAGCACATCATAAATATTTACTAAAAGATGGTCTAAACAGCAGTCATGTGGAAAAGGGACTGTACTTGTTTCACATACTCCAATGGGCAGAAATGAAAGTTACAATGGCGGGTTTTAAGAATTTTCAAAAATCAGGGTTGTCTTTCTCTAAAACAAAGGTTTCTTGGTTCTGTGAATTCTCCGAATTGACACTCAAATTGTGAATGTATGTGTAAATAGTATGTGAATTTTTCTAGGGAGAAACTCTAACTTTCATCAGATTCTCAAAGGGGTATGTAACCCCAAAATGGGTAGGAATTGCTATTTTTTTTTTCTTTTTAAAAAATTTTAGGGGTGCCTAGTTGGCTCAGTCAGTTGAGCATCCGACTGAGGCTCAGGTCATGATCTCATGGTTTGTGGGTTCAAACCCTGCGTCAGGCTCTATGTTTACAGCTCAGATTTGAGATGCTTTGGATTCTGCTTCAGATTCTGTGTCCCCCTCTCTCTCTGCCCGTCCCCTGCTCACACTCTCTTTCTCAAAAATAAACATTAACAAGATTTTAATTAAAAAAATTTAATCCCAGTAAACATAGTGTTATATTAGTTTCAGGTGTTAATGATTCAACAATTCCATGTATTACTCAATGCTCATCAAAAGTGTAGTCTTGGGGTGTCTGGGTGGTTCAGCTGGTGGAGTGTCTGACTCTTAGTTTTGGTTCAGGGGATGATCTCACAGTTCATGGGATCGAGCCCTGCGTCAGCCTCCACGCTGGCAACACAGAGCCTGCTTGGGATTCTAACTCACTCCCTCTCTCTCTCTCTCTCTCTGCCTCTCCCCCACTTGTGCGCACATGCACCCACACTCTCTAAATAAATAAATAAGCATTTAAAAAAAAAGTGTAGTCTTTAATGCCCTTCATCTATTTCACCCATCCCCCAACCTACCTCCCCTCTGGTAACCATCTGTTTGTTCTCTATAGTAAGAGTCTGTTTTGTGGTTTGTCTTTTTTCCCTTTTTATTTAATTTTTATTTTGGCTTTTTATATTTTAGTTAGTTAATACACAGTGCAATATTGGATTCAGAAGTAGAATTCAGTGATTCATTACTTAGATACAACATCCAGTGCTTATCATGACAAAGAATTACTCACCATAATCAAGTGGGATTTATTCCTGGGCTGCAGGGCTGGTTCAATATTAGCAAATCAATCAACATGATACACATTAATAAAAGGATAAGAACCATATGATCTTGTCAATAGATGCAGAAAAAGCATTTGAAAAAAATATACCATGAATTCTTTTTTTTTTTTTTTTTTTTAATATTTATTTTTGAGAGAGTGAGAAAGAGCATGAGCAAGGGAGGGGCACAGAGAGAGGAGACACAGAATCTGAAGCAGGCTCCAGGCTCTGCACTGTCAGCACAGAGCCCAATTCTGGGCTTGAACTCGTGAACCATGAGACCATGACCTGAGCCGAACTCAGACGCTTAACCAACTGAGCCACCCAAGTGCCCCATGAATTCTTTAATGTTTAATTTTGAGAGCAAGTGCACACGCAGAGAGGAGGGGCAGAGAGACTCGGGGACAGAGGATCCTAAGCCAGCTCCACACTGACAGCAGAAAGCTTGAGCATCCATTCTTGATAAAAACCCTCAACAAAGTAGGGATAGATACAACATACCTCAATATCATAAAGACCATATACCAAAGACCCACAGCTAATATCCTTAAAGGGGAAAAACTGAGAGCCACTCTCCTACTATCAGGAACAAGACAAGGATACCCATTCTCACCATTACCATTTAATATAGTACTGAATGTCTTAGCCTCAGCAAACAGACAACAAAAAGAAATAAAGGACATACAAATTGGCAAGGAAGAAGTCAAACTTTCACTCTGCAGACAATGTGATACTCTATGTAGAAAACCCAAGACTCCACCAAAAAATTGCTAGAATACATGAATTCAGCAAAGTCATAGGATATAACATCAACTGTACAGAAATCTGTTGCATTTCTATACACCAGTAATGAAGCAGCAGAAAAAGAAATCAAGGAATCAATCCCATTTACAACTGTGCCAAAAACAAGAAGATAGTTAGGAATAAACCTAACTAAAGACACACACACACACACAAAAAAAAAAAAAAAAAAAAAAAAAAAATCTGTACTCTGGAAGCTATAGAAAACTTGTGAAAGATACTGAAGAGGACACAAAGAAATGGAAAAACATTCCATACTCATGGATTGGAAGAACACTGTTAAAATGTCTATACTACCCAAAGCAATCTACACATTTAATGCAATCCCTATCAAAATACCTGTACCACCAGCATTCTTCACAGAGCTAGATCAAACAATCCTAAAATTTGTATGGAAGCACAGAAGACCCTGAATAGCCACAGCAATTCTGAAAAAAATAAAACTAGAAGTATCATGATTCCAGATTTCAAGCTATATTATAAAGCTGTAGTCATCAAGACAGTATGGTTCTGGCAGAAAAACAGACATATAGATCAATGGAACAGAATGGAAAACCCAGAAATGGACCCACAACCATATGGTCAACTCATCTTCAACAAAGCAGTCTCTTCAGCAAACAGTGTTGGGAAAACTGGACAGCGACATGCAGAAGACACACTGGACCACTTTCTTACACTATACACAAAAATAAACTCAAAATGGACGAAAGACCTAAACTTAAGACAGGAAACCATCAAAATCCTAGAGGAGAACAAAGGCAGCAACCTGTGATCTCGGTCAGAGCAAATTCTTACTAGACACATCACTGAAGGCAAGGAAAACAAAAGCAAACATGAACGACTGGGACTTCATCAAGATTAAAGATTCTGGGGGTACCTGGGTGGCTCAGCCAGTTGAGCATCTGACTTTGGCTCAGGTCATGATCTCACGGTTCATGAGTTCAGGTACTACATGGGGCTCACTGCTGCCAGAGCAGAGCCCTCTTCAGATCCTCTGTTCCCCTCTCTCTCTGCCCCTCCCCTGCTCATGCTCTCTCAAAAATAAACATTTAAAAATCCACAAAGATGAAAAGCTTCTGCACAGCAAAGGAAACAATCAACAAAACTAAAAGGCAGCCTACAGAATGGGAGAAAATATTTGCAAACAGCACATCTGGTAAAAGATTAGTATCCAAAATCCATAACTTCTCAAACTCAACACCCAAAAAACAAACAAAATGGACCCAGTTAAGAAATGGCAACACACATGAATAGACACTCTTCCAAAGAGGACATCCAGCTGGCTAACAGACACATAAAAAGACGCTCAACAACACCCATCATCAGGGAAATACAAATCAAAATCATAGTGACATATCACGTCACACCTGTCAGAATGGCTAAGATTAACACAAAAAACAACAAGTATTGGTGAGGATGTGGAGAAAGGGGAACCCTCTTGCACTGCTACTGGAAATGCAAACTGGTGCAGCCACTCTGGAGGACAGTATGGAGGTTCTTCAAGAAACTAAAAATAGAACTACCCTATGACCCGGCAATTTTACTACTAGGTATTTACCCCAAGGATACAAAAAATACAGATTCAGAGGGGTACATGCACTCCAATGTTAATAGCAGCATTATCAACAATAGGAATGGCTATTTTTATTTTTTTAATGTCTATTTATGTTGAGAGAGAGAGCAGGTGTGCTCACACAAGCACGCAGAGAAGGGGCAAAGAGAGGAGAGAGAGAATCCCACACAAGCTCAATGCTGTCAGCACAAATCCCAACACAGGGCTCGAACCCACAAACTAGGAGACCATGACCTGAGCCAAAAATCAAGCGTCAGACACTTAAGGGACTGAGCCAATCAGGCACCCTAAATTCACTATTTTAAAAATGTTACATACCCGTGTGAGGATTTTAATTTTTTTTTTTTGAAGTCTAGTTGACATACAATGTTACTATGCCATACACCTGAAACTAATGTAATTCTACAACTCTATACATTATTATGCTCACAAGTGCAGCTATCATCTATACTGCACAGCCCTGTGACACCATTGGCTATAACACCTGTGCTGTACTTTCATCCTGTGACTTATTAATTTCAAAACTGGAGGCCTGTACCTCCCACTCCTCTTCGTCTGTTTTGCCCATTCCCTCCCCCACCCCTCCCATTTGGGGATCATCAGTTTGTTCTCTAGGTTTACAGGTCTGTTTCTGTTTGCTCATTTAATGTTTTAGATTCCATTTCACATATAATTGAAATTATATGGTATTTGTCTTCCTGGCTTATTTCACTTAGCATAATACCCTCTAGGTCCATAAAAGGGCAGAGGTTTTAGTTAGCAAAATTTCAGTTACTGACATAGATCATTCAAGGTAAGTTTTTGCCTAGATTATACTCTTTTAGTAACTAATGCAAAAAGAGAATTCACAATATTAGTAGCTTCATGAACTTAACTTATTCACATTATTTGACTGCCATTTTAGCTAAATGCTAAATGAAGTAGTTAGTGGTAGACAAGACAAAGTCCCCGCCTTCATGAAGCTTACATACTCGAAAGTAGAAACAGAAAAAAAGTGAGTAAACAAATAAGAACATTTCATACCATATAGTAATTCCTTCAAAAAGGAAAATAAAACAACATGAAGGACTAGGAAGTGATTCGGGTGGAGTTGTCTTAGCTAGGGAGAGTCTCTCTGAGGAGATTACATTTGAGCTGAAACTTGAGTAAGGAGAAGGAAGGTGAGGTAAGAACATTCCAGGGAATAAGGAGAACAGAAAGTGTTCTCATCTCTAAGATGACAACATTGAATATCAGCTCTTGAGTTCTCAAGGGAAAGAGCCACATTTAATCTCTCCACAACATGTATAAGAGGATCTCCCACTCACATTCAATGGAACTTATTCAAGATAATTCAGCATAATGGAATTCAATTCAGTGAAATACCATTTTAGAAGAATCTTTACTGCTCAAGATCATCATGAATTAATCTTCAAGGCAGACAAGACAGGACCATTAGACAAAGTGAGTAAAACCTTTAGGATTTTGTAACAAGGTAGAAAGAAGAAAAAATAATGTGACAATTTTTTGGAAGTCTCTTCCAGGTAGATAGTCTTACAAGCATAAAGTTTATCAAGCAAATTCTATCAAGAGAATTCTGGGTTCAACCTGTCCTCCACCCCTAGAATTTAGTGCTTTGCATCTATAGTATTTCTAATTTATGATGTGCAAGAGAGTGGAACGATATAGTCAGTGTGCACAAATAACAGGGAAGTGGATCTCAGTTCAAAAGGAGCTGTCCAATCACCAAGGGCTGAATATTAGTGCAAGTGTCTGGAGACTATAAAACCATCCTCAAGGGTATTACAGAGATTATTTACAGGAGGAAGTTCCTAGTAGAACTTCAAGACCTCCAGAGAACTGTTCTAGTCCCTTCTCTCAACCTGGACATCCATCCCTTTACACGCATTATGGAAAAGCCCCTGAAAGCAACCAACACGGTGGGTTTGTAAACACCACAAGGATCATACCAATAACAAAGGATTACCAAACAATTTAAGTAAGGGGAAAGTAGTAATTTGCTCATCTCAGTAACTGAAATTTGAGTTAAAAATTTCAAATTATACTTGAAAAGGCACAAGAACAGGCTCAAGCGGGGCGGTGAAAGTACACAACGACTTAAGGCTAACCACACCGATATCAATTGACTTTATGTAAAAGCACGACAGAAAGCACACGGAAACCCCCGAGAGGGGAATCCAAGTGGAATCCCTCCTGACTCAAAGCACCTGAGCAGATGGCGACAGCTGGGTTAAGCCAGTGAGGGCAAGGGGGAAAGCTTCGAACGGGTGTGCGACGGGCCACCGAGAGGGTGCCCAGGCGCGCGCGAACGCCAGCACTCCCGGCCCTTCCTGCGTCAGGAGGTCGAAGGGACCAGACAGCTGGAGGAGTCGTCCGCTGACGCCAAGGGACCCGCAGGGGCTTGGCACCTCCCAAACGCCGCCAGGTCCGCCCTCTCTAGTCCTTTGAAGGAGACCTGGAGCACCCCTCAGTGCAGCAGTGCTCTTCGCAGACTGAGGGGAAGCTAGCCCGTTTGCTCACCTTCCGGCGCCGGCGGCGGCTCCTGCCGCTTTCCGCGGGACAGGAAGGCCTTGGGCAGCAGCAGCGACACAGCCAGGACGAGCCCCGAGGCCAGGGCCACCCTCTGCACGGTGGAGTACGCCATGGCCGCCGCCCTCGCCACAGGTGCCGACGCCAGCCGGAACCGGAACCCCAGCGCCGTTGGCCTCCTCCGACCGAACCGGGGCTGCGCGGACGGCGACGCGCGAGGGACAAGTGCGCCAGGCGCCCGCACCGCACCCGCGGCCTCCCGTCTTTGCCAACTGGAAACTCCTCCCTCTCCACGTCCCACGCCCAGGGGCGCGTCCTCCGGACCCGGGGCATAGGCGGTCCCGGCCTTCTGCGCATCCCGCTCACTGCGTGGCTGCGTCCGTGCGTCTGTCCGTCGGTTCGTCCCCTTACCGCAGGCAGCTCCCGTTGCTCACAGCTGTTCTCTGTCTGCAGCCAAAGGAGCGAATGCTGAAACGCACGCCTAATGATCCCCCTCCACAGCGTAAAACCTTTCAAGAACGCCTCTTTATCCTTGGTACAGCCATCCGACTTGTTTCTATGCCCTGAAAGCTCTGAATGATTTGGTGTTAACAGTGCTGCATCCAAACTAGATCATTTGCTCTTTCCGCAGCATATTCCTTGCTTTCCGGGGGCCTTAGCTTGTCCTGTTCCCTCTGCCTGGAAAATTCCTAACGCCATCTCCACCGGGTAAATACTTCTCTGTAGAACAACTGAAAAAAAAAAAAAAAAAAAAAAAACAACCACTCTCTTCGTGAAACTTTTCCAGTCAGCTTCTCCTTCCTCTGCATTCCCACAGTCCTCCATTACTGTCTTTATTATTTAATGTTTATTAGCTAAATGAATATGCATTTTATGAACATTCAGTTCTTCTGATGTATCAAATCCAGAAATGGCACTCCAGAGTATAAGATGGGTTTCCTTATGGGACAGATAGGTATCTATGCAGAATATTTTCTGCATTTTCTGGAGTAATCAGCTCAACTGGAAGGAGAGGGTCAAGACAAGCTCCTTAAAGTACGTGAAATTCGAGTGTGTTTTTAAAAAATAAGTCACTAGACAAGTGGGAGGATTTAGAGTATTCAGGCAAAGGATGCAAAGAAGGCAAAGGCATGAAAGCCTGTGTGTGTTCCAAGAATTGCTAGTGATTCATTTTGGCTGAGCCACAGGGTTGCTGACGATATAAAGTGATAAGACTACAAATATAAGCAGGAGCTAGATTGTGAGAAGCTTGGATATAACTTCCAGTTCAACATGGCAGATGGAACACATCCATTTATCTTTGCTTCCCCCAGACACCTCACAAAAATGAAAATAAGGAGATAAAGTGTATCAACTACAAGACTAAGGAGAATGGGAGAGAATATGACAAGGGACAATAAAGGTCAACATTTTGTTAAAACACAACACTATCCAATAGAAATTGGATAGTCACGTATGTAAAATTTTCTAGTAGCCACATTAAAAAAGTGAAAACTGGGTGAAGTGCATTTAGTCCATTTTGTTTAACCCAATATACCCAAAATATTTCAACAGGTGTAGCACTAGTCAGTCACATTTCAATGGCCTAATAGCCATGTGTGACTAGTGGCCACCATATAATGGCATAAAAAGTGAAATACATACAGAGGGAAAGCCCCTAAAAAGGAAACTAATTTGTCCCTCAGAACCTAGGAAGTCTTAAGAATTGGAGGCACTGAGTATTCCTTTAAAGGCAGAGATGTAGCGTGGGGCTGCATAAAGAAGGTTTGGTTGAAAGTCTGGTTAAGAAGCAGGTGATATCCTTTAAATTTTGTTCCTCAGTCTTGTTCCAGGTGGTTGCCCCTACCAGCATGCTCTGGCATCATCAATCTCGATATCATCAACATCACTAAAAGCTATTGAGTACTTACTATGTTCCAGGTATTTTACATATCATAACAATTGTATGGACTAAGCAATATTATAAAGCAATATTATATACCCATTTTACAGATGATAAAACCAAGAAACACAAAACTTAAAAGTAACTCCCCCCAAATTACACAGAAGTCAAAACCCATTATTTGAACCCAGGCATGCTTACTCCAGGACTTGCCCTCTTAACCACCAGTTTTACTCTCTGGAACCAGGGAAGCTCTGGACTCATGGATAACAGGTGCAGTTTATGAAGGTGGTGACTGATGGGATAGGACTTCTAAGAGGTGCAGGGAAAAGTGCAATGACCCCCAAAATTATGGTTTGGATGACTGGATAGACATTGATTCCATATAACAGAATCATGAGAATGGATTAATTAGGTTTGTGAAAAAGAGTTCCAATTTTGACTAGTTGAGTTTGAATTCCATGAAATACCCATGTACAGCTATCCAGTTGGATATGTGAGTCGGAAACTAAGAAGAGATGTTTGGGCCGGAAACAAATATAGAAGCGATCAGTCCATCAATAGTAAGTGAAGGCTGGGAGAAGATAACATTAGCAAGAGTGCTCATGTAAAGTGATGAGAGGCCACAGTAGGAAACTCGGATTACACCATGATATTGAAGTTCCCAGGTAGGAGAACAGAAATAGGGTGGAAAAGATAGTGACCTGGATGTTAAAATCTTGAATAAGAAGTTACTGAAACTTAGAATAAGAAAGTTAGAAGGTGACAGAAACAAAACGTATAATGAGTGGCCAGATGACATGCTCTTCTAAGGAGTGGTAGGATTTGTTGGTTTTGAGAGTGGTTGTAACAACGGCAGCAGGCTCTGCGAGGAATACTTTTAAGTCCTTTGCATGCAGAAACACACTGATGATAATACGAAACTGAATAAATGCCTGCCCTTAATCATAACTGTACTTTTTATTTAATCATTGTATTTTTTATTTTCCTACATTTGAACAAACTTCTTTTCCTCCCGCCTGTGGTCCCACTGCCACAGAACTTGTAAATTGCTCCCTAGAAGCTTTCTCCTGTGTTGCCGGAGTTCTTATCCTTATGCTAGTTACCTTTCCAGCATTCCTGATTTACTTTTGTTACACTACTCTTGACATCCAATTTCAGCCCAGAGACGACTGCTCACGGATCGTGAGACCAAGGGCAGAGAACCTACCTTTCTCTGGTGTGCAGTGGGAGGCAGAAAGGGGACTCTTCCAGCCTTAAACCCCAAGGAAAGACCTCTGTTCGTCTCCTTCTCCTTAGAAGCTTCTACTCCTCCTTTTAATGACCAGCAGGTCTCCCTGAAATGAGGCGCTTGAGAGCCCACAGCTGGAGCCACTGATCTGCAGCTGCTGTCAGTGATTTCTTTCTCTCCACCCCTTTCACAGCTGATCTTGCCCTAATATAGAAGGCCCAAACAGATCTGAACCTCTTCCAGGAAGCTCTCCTGGACACTACAACTCATGCTGACTCTTCTTTCATTGGACTGCTGTGGACACTATTTATCATGGGTTTGTTGGGTATTTTCACCTGGGCAGGAACCACAGGAGGATAGGGTTATGTCTTCTCTCCTTGACATGGCCAAGCACAGAACTGGTTCACAGTAGGTAGTTATTGAAGTATGATGTTGCTGGTTTCCCACACACACTGATTTTGCCACTGCTCTGAGCAACTATACATCTTCCTAGGAATCAAGAGTTTTCTTGAAGAGTCACCCCAAAAGATATTTAAACTTCCACTTAAAAAATAAATAAGCCCTGGGCATGTAATGTACAGCATGGTGACTATGGTTAATAATAATGTGTTGTATATTTGAAAGTTGATAAGAGAAATCTTAAAAGTTCTCATAAGAAAAGGGGCACATGGGTGGCTCAGTCAGTTGAGTGTCCAACTTTGGGTCAGGTCATGATCTCGCGGTTCATGGGTTCAAGCCCCGCATCAGGCTCTGTGCTGACAGCTTGGAGCCTGAGGCCTGCTTCAGATTCTGCATCTGCTTCTCTCTCCACCCCTCTCCTGCTCACGCTCTCTTTCTCTCTCAAAAATAAATAAAAAATTTTTTAAAAAGTACCTGTAAGAAAAAAAATTGTAACTGTGTGGTGATTGATGTTAACTATGCTTAGTTTGGTCAGCATTTCACAATATATGCAAATACTGAATCATGTTGTATACAAGAAACTATCATGTTCTTTTTTAAAAACTATTATGTTCCATGTCAATTTTAATATTCAATATACTTATATTTCAATTAAAAAGACATGGTCAAAAGAAGAATCAAACCAAAGAGTCTCATTTCAAAAAGTCACTGATTTTGTCCACAATAGGTTTCTCTATCCCATCCACCAAATTTGCCCCTTAGTGACCATGATGGTTCATTTTATGTGTCAACTTGGCTGGGCCACAGTGTCCAGATATGTGGTCATACTTTATTCTGGATGTTTCTGTGAGTGTGTTTTGGGTGAGAGTAACTAAAATCTGTGGAGTTTGACAGGACACCTGGGTGGCTCAGTGGGTTAAGCTCAGGTCATAATCCCACAGGTTTGAGCCCCATGTCAGGCCCCGCATTGAGAGCACAGAGCCTGCTTGGGATTCTGTCTCCCTCCCTTTCTGTCTCTCTGCCCCTTCTCCCCCTCTCAAAATAAATAAATAAACTTTAAAAATCTGTGAAATTTGATAAAGCAGATTGTCCTCCATAATGTGGGTGGGCCTCACCCAATCAGTTGAAGGCCTGAACAGAACAAAAAACTGATCTCCCCTGAGTAAGAGAGAATCCTGGCGGCACTCGTGTGGTTCAGTCAGTTGAGTCTCCAACTTCGGCTCAGGTCATGATCTCACAGCTCATGGGTTTGAGTCCCACATCGGGCCCTATGCTGACAGCTCAGAGCCTGGAGACTGCTTCAGCTTCTGTGTCTCCCTCTCTCTCTGCCTGTCTCCCACTCATGCTCTGTCTCTTTCTCTGTCAGAAAATAAATAAACATTAAAAAGAGAGAGAGAGAATTCTGCAGCAGGAGCTCTTCAGACTTGAACTGCAGCATCAATTCTTCCTGGATCTCCAGTCTGTCAGCCCACCCTGAAGATTTTGGACTTGCCTGGCTTCTATAATTACATCAGCCAACTCCTTAAAATCTCTGTCTCTCTCTCTCTTTTCCCCCTCCCTTCCCCTCCCCTCCCCACCCTCAGTCACACACACACACTTCCAATTGGCTCTTTATCTGGAGAACTCTGATGAATACAGTGACTTTGGCCACTTCCAAAAATGAATTCCCCCTGCAATTGAGGCTTTTCCATCTCAGAGGAGATTCCAGGGATGTACCTTGGTCTCTGAAAACAGTTCTTAAAAAAGCCCAAAGAACCACAGCAGGCCATTGTGAAGAGTCACGGACCCTTAATATAGGTAGGAAATTGGGGTGGTTCACAGGAAAATGAGACCCAAGTATCCAGAACACTAAGAAGAAGGGAGCAAGGGGTGTAACTCCAAAGTCCAGAATGAAGAGGTTAAATAAGAAAGGCAGGAAGATGGGGCAGGATGCCTACAGAGGGTATACTGGACCCAGACGTTGAAAGAAGGGTAGAATTTCCATCAAGGATAAAGGAAATGTGCTACATCGCCTGTCAATTGTGGATGTCCAGAATCTTTTGAATACCCTTTCTTTGATGTTACCTGCATCAAGAACCTCCCTTTCTCAATGTGGAGTCCAGCAAATGGTATTGCCCCTCGCCACTGGGGCACAGGTATATAACTGGTTCCCTAATCAGACACACCCATGCGGGACTTTGGTTTGGAAGTTATCTATGAGAGGAAACAGCAATGCCGGGCTGCCTTTTCTGATGGTCCCAGGTGGCAGCAGAGGTGGGATATTCCTGCAGTTGTTGGTGACCGCAAGCAGGTCTGGGGTCGGTGGCAACAGAAGTCCCGTGAGAGGCCAGCTCTGCGGCACAGTTCTAGGAGTTGTTTCAAGCTCCAGGGCCCCAGTTTCCTCACCTGTGAAATGGAGGTTGTGCTGTCTCCCTCCCTGAGCTAGCAAATGTGACGGAGCCTGGAAGGCAATTGGGTGTGAGATGAAACAACAGCCGGAGCTGTGGCTCAAAGCAGGTCAAAAGGAAGAAAACTAGAATCAGAAAAGGGGAGGCAGTTTCAGACGAAAACCCACTGGGAGGACCCTAAAGCTTTACCTGACCAGGACTGGGTGGGTAGAGGCGAGGGGCATGAGGCCCCAGGCTTCCGGCTGGTGGTTGGTCAAAGTATGAGAGTCCTGACCACTCTCCTACCACCTCTCTTCACTGGCCCCTGCCCCCGACGGATGCAGCGCAGAGAGAAGTCACAGTTGGATACCTTGGGCCTTTCTGCCTCGAATGAGAAGAAATAGTCTTTGGCTCCAATTAATTAAGCAAACTGATAGAAATTCCCTGCCTAAGTCACACTTTGCATATCCATAATCTCTGCGCTACATTTTCTGTATACTTTACCCCTGGGTAAAAATTGGTGAGCATTTAAATGCTTCCTCACATAATCTTGCTAAAGCACACCCTTGCCTATAAATATTCATGCCACTGCCAAAACATTTGCAAGCTTTCCCCAAAGGTGAAATGTGTGTAATGTACTTTGTCTTCTGGGTATAAATATTATCCAATACATTTTGGTTAATATGAATACACTAATTATTCCTGTAACCCTTTTAAAAAGGGTCATCTTCATGATGTGAATTTTTAAAAAATGTAATTACAGTAATTGGATACTTAATCTAATTAAAATTTGCTTTATCTTTAATGGGAATTTTTCTAAAGAGGGAGAATGACAATGGCCTTTTTGATAACGACTTTCTTCCTGCAGGGGGATCGGGTTGGTGAAAACTGGAGAACCAGGCAGTTTGGGGTCCATCAGTGCCCTGGTTGCTGGGCAAAGGCAATCCAGGCTTCGCCTTAGGACTCAGTACTTATAAAATGAATATCGGTTTTAGTTACTGAAGAGAGTGGAGGAAAGGACTAGGGGAACATTTTCTATTCCAACAGATAAAGCTGCCCCCTTACTAGGAAGCAGCCTTTCATTCCTCTGGACCTGTGATTGGCCCATGGTGGGAACTTGAACCTCGGCCTGCTAGATCAGGATCCGTCACAGAGCTTGCTGGAGCTGGAGCTGGAGCTGGAGGAGAAGCAGCTCCACGATGATTCGGGGGACACAGTGCTACAAGGAGTTGTAGTGAATGTTACAGGTGCTCACTCAGATCCCAGTGGTTCACCTTTGAGGTCACCTGCAGATAGCTCCTGTATGTAGGTTGGAGTCCTGCATCTGTCTGCATAAGGCCATTCTCTAAGCTGTGGAACAAGCTAGACCCGCTGGAAGCTATCACCCCAGAGCAACTCTCAGACAACGAGGGAGGGGAGCTGGTAGATAACTACCTTAGGGTGGACAACCTGAGGGGTTCTCTGCACATTCTTTCCCGGGCATCCCAGTGGGATTAAGCTCTAACTGCTGCCACCATAACCTGCTTGTTAACATACCCATTCTGGGGCTTCATCTCCTTCCTTATCTCGCTTTGCCACTCCCTTCTTGAGATGATCTTCCAAATAAAGTAGCGCAAAGTCTTACCTTGGAGGCTGCTTTGGGGGAGACTAAACTAAAACAGATGCAAGGTTGGGGTCTCCAGGCAGATGATCTCTCCACCATATGGAATTGGCCTGTCTGGAGGACAGAGTGAAACCAGCAGAAATAAGCAGAAATGAGGTAGATGGAGAACAAACCTGGTGTGGAATCCAGGCTCCAGCCCCAGACCCTTCTTGCTCCCTGCTCCTCCTTTGATTCTGTGGGTTTCCTGGAAACCTCCCCGCCATAGGAGTCAATACATTCCTCCCATTCTTTTCCATATGTGCTAAGCTTGCCTGATTGGGTTGGATTTTTGTTTCTTGCAACTGAAAGTATTGTAACTTTTGCCCAATGAGTGAGTTTTGCCTAACAAGTTACAAAATAACTTTTGTAAGTAAGTGAGTTTGCATGCAAAGCACTTAGACTAAAACTTGCCTCTGATTGATTGTTACCACCATCATCACTATTATTGTTAAATGCATATTGTTATTATTCAATGTCTGACCTGCTTCCAGAAGGGCATATGGTTCCAGATCCTAGAGCCTAGAAAAGAGTCACAAAAGAAGTCAGTTTAATTCTATCTAATTTTCTCCCTTTTGTCTTTTTTTATAACTTGAAATAAATATTATTCTATTTTGCTTAAGGGTCACATTCACTTTGCTCTAATTTTGTTACCAAATCTGAGTGGCATAGACAAACTGCTGAGCATGAATGCCCCAGTCAGGTTCAAGTCATGGTGGGCTCTGACTGGCCACAGGACCACATTAGGATTGTCATGGGTCATTGGTGCTTTTGCCTTGATGGGTCCCATCTTCCATAAAACATACTTAAAGTTACATTTTATGACTGCACTGGTACAAAAACAAATATGTTACTATTATATATCAAGGCATTTTCTGCTAAAAATTCATTTTTCCTTCTGGTTTTAAGAGAAATGGAAACATTTTAGTAACATGCCTCCTGCTTTGTGTTTCCTATAACACGTACTTTTTTTTTAATTTTAAATTTATTTATTTAAATTCAACACATAATCGTTTTTCATTGCATCAAGTACCATAGAAATAGAATATTGCCATTTTTAGAAAAGTTTGCAGGCAGATGTTTCCAGAAGACTTGATGTTGGCAACGGGAAAATGCTCCTGTGAATCTTCTGGCAAGGTCCATTGAGTCATCTATACAGAGTCGCGGTTGAGACAATGAGGACAAGGGGCTTCTAAGAATAAATTAAAGTGACGTTTTCCTTCAATGAGAGGCTGTTATGTTGTAAACTTTGGGATCTCTGGTGGCTCAGAGACAGGAATTCAACAGCAAGGAACTGGGGAAGAGAGGGCAGGGTTTGAGGGCCTGTGGTTGGTAGAAGAGAGAGTCAGCCAGGAAATAGCTCCCTATGTATGATGAGAGATGCTCGGTAGATTATGGTTTCAGTAAAGTGATATCCAGGGTTTCCTCCTGCACTGCATTCCTCTTATGGTTTCTTCGAGCCTTTAGAAAAGTCTGTGGTACACAATGGACTGTGCCATTGGTGCTGGGGAATATGGGAGAGGATTGGTCCCTGCTTGGAGCGAGGCACTCTCATCTCCTAAGACCAGGGCTGAGGGAGCAGTATCGAATCAGTAGACAATGCTAATCCCAGCAGCCAAGGTGACAAGAAACAATGTGCATGGAGGGCTGTGGGGTGACCAGGTGAAAGAAAAGAGGCAGGCTACTGCATGTTTGGTAAGAATGCACTTGAAACAAAGGCTGTTTCTCTCAAATGCACTGGAAGACAGTGATCCTGGAAGGGAAAGGTGGTAGAGAGAAGGATTGGGCCCTACTATTATGTGGCTAAGGGACCCAAAGCAGCCATTTGTAAATACAGTGTCCTTGCCTCTCTGAACACATCTCCTATGATGTCTGTGCTTCGAGCTGCAGCCATGTTAGCCTCCTTGCTCACACGCACAGGCCTGGGCAACACCACCCTGAGTCTTTGAACTCTTGCCCCAAATATCTGCATGGCTCAAACTCTCTCCTCCTTTAAGTCTTTGCTCAAACATTGCCTTTCTCAGTGAGACTTTCTGTGGTCAACTTATGTAAGGTAAACACTCCTTTATCCACCTGCACTACTTTATTTTCCTCCATGGCACTTGTCTTAGCCAGTTCAGGCTGGTATAACCAAGCACCACAGACAGGGTGACTTATCAACATAGCTTTATTTCTCATAGTTCTGGAGGCTATCATCTGAGATCAGGGCACTGGTAGATTTGGTGTCTGATGAAAGCCTGCTTCCCGGTTCATGGATAGCCATCTTCTTCTGGTGTCCATGGCAGAAGAGGCAAAGGAGCTCTCTGGGGTCTCCTTCATAAGGACACTAATCCAACTCATGAGGCTCACCATCATCATGATGTAATCATCTCCCAAAGGCTCTACCTCCAAATACCATTACATTGGGGATTAGGTTTCAACGTATGAATTTCAGAGGGGCACAAACATATACTCTACAGGAACACTTATCACATTCTATAGGTTATTACTTTGGTTTCTCTCCTGTTTCTCCCCACTAGAGTGTAAGCTGCACGAGGGCAGGGAATGTGGTCCGTTTTGCTTACTTCTGCTTCCCAAGTGCCTAGAACAGTGCCTGGCACATGGTAGGCATCAATACATATTCTTTGAATGGTTTGATGAAGATGACAACATATAGATTTTATAGATAAAGTGCTTTGAAAAATCCCCTCAACTGGCTGGAAATAAGTTACATGCATATTATATAGCAGCTGAAAACTACAATTGGACAAATGAAGTGGGAACAGTTTTACATTGAATGATTGATCATCCACATTCTCATGTTTGGCTTAGATGGTGTTTATCATGCTGAGTGGTTTTTAAATGCTGTTCTGTAGAAACTCAGGTGCTGCAGGGCTTTCTTCAATGTTTGTTCTTATTTTTGTCCAAATATATTCTAACTATATTTAGAATAACACGTACTCAAATGTGGTATATATTAAATTTGAATATATTGACAACTCCTGATGTGTTAACTACTACTGTCATGTTAACACGTTTTTTAAAAGGTAGAGCCTAAGCACAAAGATTCTTCTTTCATTTCTACAAATATATTTGAATTTCTTATAAATATTTCCATAAAACATAATAAGTTTGGAGTTCTCCATTTTTGACACTTTATTTAATAAGGAATGCAAGCAGTTAGGTAATTTTGGTGATTCTCTATTGGAAACAAACACACCAATTTTCTACTATTCTCTTGCAAGCTTCTGAGGTTAATTAAAGATAATCTTGAGGATGCAAGGCGTAAAATATGTTTCCATTTGCATTACCTCAGAATGTTCTCAATACTGTGTGACCAAAACAAAAGGTAGAAATCGACTGGGCTTCAAAACTGATAAGTAGCAGAAACTCTACTCAGTAGCCTTGCTTTCAAGATTTTGTTTTGAAATAGTAATTATTTTTTAATTTGTGGTACTTTGGGCACAGTCTTCTCTATTTTTTGTTTTGTTTTGTTTGTTTTTCTTAGGCAACTAATGAACTATGTTAACAAATAAACTAGTGTCACCACAAGGGCACAGTCTTATGTCTTCATAAAGCCTTGGCAACCTGTAGGTCCAAGAATTATACTCTTTCCCCCTCTGTCTGGGTTGATACAGCTGTTTGTTCACAACAAGGTTTTGAATGTGGAAAGCTAAATGTTCACTGGGGATTTTTTTTTACGGTTTTAAATTTACAAATGTAAAATTCACTTTTTCTATGAGTTTTTACACATACTTGTATCCTTTTAACCACCACTTCACACAGGATACAGAACAATTCCAACACCCCCGAGAATTCCCATGTGCTGCACCTTTGTCTTCAGATCCTCTCCCTGTACCCACCCAGACAACCATGGATCTATTTTCTGTTTCTATATTTTATTTTTATTTTTTAATTTTTTGGGGGGGGAGGGCAGAGGGAGAGAAAGAATCTCAAGCATGGAGCCTGATGTGGGGCTCAATTCTATGACCCTGGGACCATGACATGAGCCGAAATCAAGAGTCAGATGCCCAACTGACTGAGCCACCCAGACACCCCTGTTTCTATATTTTTGCCTGTTCCAGAATCATGGAATCATACAGTATGTAATCTTTTGAGATTGGGTTCTTTCACCTAGAAAAATGCATTTGAGATTCATTGAAATTATTGTGTGTATTAATACTTCATTGCTTCTTATTGCTGAGTGGCATTCTATTGTACAGATATAACACAGTTTATCTATTCACCTATTGAAGGACATTTGGATTGTTTTGAAGTCTTGGTGATTACAAAATTTTGCTATGAAATTTTTTTTGTTTATTTATTTTGAGAGAAAGAGTGTGTGTGAGCAGGGGAGGGGGAGAGAGAGAGAGAGAATCCCAAGCAGGCTCTGCACTGTCAGCATAAAGCCTGAGGTGGGGGTTGAACCCACAGACCATGAGATCATGACCTGAGACTAAACCAAGAGTCAGTTGCTTAACTGACTGAGCCACCCAGGCACCCTGCTGTGAACTTTTTTGTACATTTTTTTAATGTGAGCATAGATTTTCATTTATCTAGGGTAAATACCAAGAAATGGAATGCAAAGGACATAGTGTTGGTAAATAGTGTTTCACTTTCCTTTTTTCAAAAAATTTTTTTCATGTTTTTTTTGAGAGAGAGACAGAGTGTGAGTGGGGGGGAGGGGCAGAGAGAGAGAGAGAGACACAGAATCCAAGGCAGGCTCCAGGCTCTGTGCTGTCAGCACAGAGCCCGATGGGGGGCTCGAACTCAAGAACCATGAGATCATGACCTGAAGCAGAAGTTGGATGCTTAACCGACTGAGCCACCCAGGCACCCCAAATGTTTCACTTTTTAAAGAAACTGCCTCACTATGTTTTCCGGAGAGCTGTAATATTTTGCATTTCTACCAGGAGTGTATGAGAGTTCCAGTTGCTCCCTGTCCTTATCAGCACTTGATATTGTCAGTTTTCATTTTTTAACTTTAGCCATTCTGATGTGTACATACTGGTATGTCATTGTGGTTTTAATTTACATTTATCTGACTAATGATGTTGAGCATCTTTTCATGTGCTTATTCATTAATATACCTTCTTTTGTGAAATATCAGTTTAAACCATCGCCATTTAAACAACTAAGTTGCTTATTTATTGTTGAGTTTTGAGAGTTTCTTTATATTTTCTGCATACAAGTCATGTCTGGCATATGATTTGCAAATATTTTCTCCCAACCTGTGGCTGATATTTTTTATTCTTCTAGCAGTATCCTTCACAAAGCAAAAGTTTCAGTTTTGATGAAGTCTAATTTATCAATATTTTCTTTTATGGATTGTGCTTTCAGTGTCATACCTAGGAACTCTTTGCCTAACGCAAGGTCAAGAGAACTTTCTCCTATGTTTTTCTTCTATGAGTTTTATGGTTTTACATTTAGGACCTTTATCCATTTTGAGTTAATTTTTGTATATGATTGTTTTAAATTTTTGATATTTCAGAACCATAGGTTGTTTTAATTGTTTGAATTCCTTTCTAACTATAATGATTTTGTTTTTATAAAACTAATACATGCTTACTATAAGATACAATACAGGATACAAAGAAGAAAGTTAATATTCACTCCTAAATTCTACCACCTGGAAAGAAACATCTATAATTCTTGAACACTATTTTAGAAATCTCTGAGCATATATACAGATAGATGTGGGGGGGGGCGTGGAGAAAATGTGTGAAAGATAGGTTAAGTATTTTAATTTTCTTTGGGGACATTTTCATGTTAAGAAACACTAATTATACATAGTAGATTTCTTTAGTCTTCCTTACCTATCAACTTCTTCATAATCATGTTTTCATTTTTATTTTTATTCCATTTTATCTAGTGTGATTTCCTAAAATTCTGATCACGAGGACTCTGGCTGTATTTTCATTCATTTTTTTTTTCCTGTTATTTGTTGCTTCTAATGGGAGGTTGCTCTGTATATCTCACTGTTTCTTGCTTGTGTGCTTGCTTGCTGAAAGAGAGAGAGAGAGAGAGAGAGAGAGAGAGCACGAACTGGAGAGGAGCAGAGGGAGAGAGAATCTTAAGCAGCCTCTGTGCTCAACATGGAATCCCACTCTAAGCTCAATCTCATGACCTTGAGATCGACCTGAATTGAAATTAAAAGTCTTAAGCCACTTAGGGGCGCCTGGGTGGCTTGGTCGGTTGAGTGTCCGACTTCGGCTCAGGTCATGATCTCACGGTCTGTGAGTTCGAGTCCCGCGTCGGGCTCTGTGCTGACAGCTCAGAGCCTGGAGCCTGTTTCAGATTCTGTGTCTCCCTCTCTCTGTGACCCTCCTCCGTTCATGCTCTGTCTCTGTCTCAAAAATAAATAAAAACGTTAAAAAAAAAAAAAGTCTTAAGCCACTGAGCCACCCAGGCACCCCTGTTTCTCTTGTTTCTTTTTGTTTCTATTTATTCTCTTGACTTTTGCCACCTTATTTATTATTTGCTATCCTGTAAGCTCTTCACTACACCTTTGTATCTCTTCTCTGTACTTTTCTTTAGAAAGAGAGATCATGTGATCTATAATGAAGGCTACCGAAAATTATTTGCATCTTTCCTTTGTTTGCTTAATTCCTCTTGAAATGTATGTCCTTCATCTGCTTTTTTTGTTTCTGTTCTTTTTTTTTTTTTATGTTCCTCACCCCCTGCCCTTTGCTAAGCCCCTGTGTGACTTCCAGCTGGTTCTATCTCATCTTACAACTGAGTGGGTTGTTGAAGAATAGTCTGGGGAGAGGAGAGAGCTAAGACAGTTAACAGCTTCCACTCAAGTGAGTAGTGGCAAACAGACTCTCAGCAATATTATTTCCCCTGCCCTAGGTGCCTGTTTTTCATCTGTTTTCAGCTTTCTAGAGGTCCAGAAGGCTCACAGTAGGGATCCTAACGTCACAGGTTCTCTTTAGTGTGATCTCATGACCCCCATTTAAGCTCTGCCTCTATACCACTTCACCTCTGGCTAGGAGTTTAGAAGTAGAGTCATAATTGTGTGTTTCATCATTTCCCCACCCAACTCATCTAACCTTCTTGCATGTCAAACTGGGTATCTCAGTCATTTCAGCTCCTGTGACCTGTCCATGTCCTGAGATCTGGTTGCTCCTATACCATAGCATTACTTGGTAATTAATACCTAAAAATATGCTGCTAAGTCTTATTTGCTAATATTTTATTGAAGATTTTGGTTTTGTTATTCAAAATGAGATTAATCTGTAGTAGTTGTTTTGCCTTGTCCAGTTTTACTATCCGTATTTTACCAGTTTTGTAACAAATAACTTGGAGATCTCCTTTCCTTTTCATGCCCTGGACAGTTCAACTCCACAATTATTTGTTCCTCAGAGATTTGAATGAATTCACTTGTGAAGCTCTGTGTGTGTTTGTGTATGTATATATACAAGAAAATCATAAAAATTTTTTTCGATATCTTCCATGATTATTAACAGTCTTTAGTCAGTTTTGATAATAATATTTTCCTAGAAATAATTTCATATAGTTTTTAAAATACATGAAACACAGGGTTGTGAAATTATAAAATTATCATTTTAATTTTCTACATATTTGCGGTTATTTCCCCGTTTTGTCTACTTGTGCTTCTTTGCTTTTTTTAAAAAAAAATCTGATTAACTAGTAATTCATCTGTGTTAGTCTTTTCATCAGTTGGGCAGTTAATAAATTGTTCTTAATGAATGGATTTCTATTTTATTATTAATTTCTTCTTACTACTGTTCTTAGGATGATTTTGTTATTTTTTTCTTTGGCTGGATGCTTAAGTCACGGATTTTAATGGTTTCTTGTTTAATGTTTAATGTTCCTGAGACAGCGCTCCCTGGATACATGTGTGATCTCCCCTTATATATCACAGGGTCTCTTGGAATTTGGCATCAGGTCTGCAACTAGTCCTAGCCAATGCATTGTGAGCAGAAAGTGGTTTATATTTTGTCTGGATTGAAACAGTTATGAGCCGGTATGTCTTCTTCCTCCTTCTTCCTCCTTTTCCTTCTGCTTTACCACAATCTTGTAGGTTATGTGTTCCAGATGGTCCAGCTACAAGGCAGAAGATTCTCTATCAGCCTGCACCCCTGAGTGACTGATTGAAACAGGCATGTAGCATGAATAAGAACTAACCTTTACTGTGCTAAGTCCCTGCAACTTAGGGGTTTGCCTGTTGTGCTAGCTATTAGTTACTAACCTTGTCCAACAATGCATTTAAGTCTATGACTCTTCCTCTGAGTATAGCTTTAGACATATCCAAAGGTTTTGATATACAATTAAAACAATGATTTTTCCCCCCACTGCATGGAGATATATGTACCACAAATGGGATATATGTCCCATTTGTTCAGTCTGGCAGCTGCAGGATACATCTGCTCAGTCCAGTTCTTCCAGTCCCAGTCTGGCCAGAACTCCAGGCCCTCCCACTCACTCAGGGCAGTCTGTAAATGCAAACTGTGATTGCCTGCCACGCCCCCTGGGTGCCTACTGCATTTGCTCCTGACCCGCTTCTGCTCCAATGCCATGCCCTAGCAGGTTACCAGCTCTTGTTTCCATCTCTCCTTCACAAATCTGCTTCTCCTCCTTTGGTCTTGGCATTTGCAATCATCTCTCTGGTGGCTTATGGCTTTCCTCCGGAGTAGCTTGGATTCGGCTTACTCCCTTCAGATGGCTTCAGACAGCTGGTGCCCCAGCTCAGCCCTGCTTGGCCAGCTCAGGAAGTGAGTGTGGAGAATATGCCATCCTTAGGTTTCCCTGCAGACTCCTATCTTCTCTCATCCCTCTGCCTTCTTATGCTCCCTCTGTTGAGAGTCAGAAGTACATGCTGCATGCCATTGGTGCCTGGGGAGGTCCAGGTGGTCTCAGCCCTCACCTTGCCATAATGAGGGCTTCCCACACCCCATCAGGAGGCCCGAGGGGGAAGGAGATGGAGTGCCGCCACCGCCACCGTTTTCACAGCTTTGCAACAATCTGTATTCTTGGGCCTTTTCCTTAAGAGGGAGTGTGGGAATACATATGATTTATAATGTAAACAATATACACTGACAGGATGTGAATGAATAAAAGATGAATAAATAAAAGCGCAGGAATAAATAAGCCTCCTACCTTGGCCTTGCTCTGAGCAGCAAAGGAAATGGTGGGAACATCACAGGGGGACAGGGCAGCCAGGGGCTGCTGCCTCAGCATTCTTCCTCACCAGAAGGCTGGCCAGCCTCCCTGCCCATCCCCTCCCCCAGAGTCCTCCTGCGTTCAGGCAGATCTTCCATTAAGGGGGGGCAGTTTGGTGCACAGAGAAAGCACAGGACAGATACTAACTAGCACTGCAATGCGTAGCAGGTTGGCATCCTTTTCTCCTGCTACCCCCCAGGCCTGGTGTCCCCATCTATAAATGCAAGGATTAGACTATATGTCCTCTGAGTCCCTTAGGAATGTGCTTTAATAGTCCCTCTTATCAGGAGGGGCAGCGTGATGCACCATATTTCTGGGCCTCAGTTTTCTCATCCATGACGTGGGGATTCTGATGGGAGGTCTCAGAGGGTCTTCTCTCTCTGGTGGTCTGCTAGGTGGCTCTGACTCCCCTGCCTTCCTCCCAGAGATCACAAGAGGGGCAGTCTCTGTTCCCGGTGCAGTTTCAGTGCAGCTAGCTCTGGAACAGGCCTGGTTTTCTGGGCTGACGGCCCTCAGGCAGACTGGAAGCAGCATGGAGGTTACATCCATGTAAGTCATCCTATGACAAGTCAGGTCCCACGGCCGCCTCTTTCCTGCCTGGCCTGTAGGGGACAGGTAGCATCTCCTGCCTGAGAGGTCATATGCCCCAAGGTCCCTGCTCTGCGCCTGGGGACAAAATCTGTCCTCAAGGAGCAACTCTATCAGATGGGGAGTTGGGGAAGAGGAACCTAAACCACAGAGGGATCAGTACATTTATGGGGTGTGAGAGAGGGCTTTGGAGGCCACAGAAAGCAGGCAGGGAGTCAGGGAGGGAGTCTGGGGACCATCTGGCTGGGACTAGCAAGAGAGAGGGGCTTTCCTAGGACAGGATTCTGGCTTGGCCTCAAATATGGGCAGCCTCCGGGTCATTCTTCCATCCTCCCAGCAGATGGCAGTGTATGTATGGGAACCAAAGTGACAGCTTCTGGAATACCCCATGGATGATTTTGCAGGGCTAGAGAGCACTGTCTTGTCGACACACTCAACTTCATTGACCTCTGTTTTCCCACTGTCCTTGTTAGTAAACTCCTTATCCTAATCTTCTCTGCATGCAAGGAGCTGAGTGCTACTGGGGACAGTTACCCAAACATAAAGACCAGAACCATACACACAATGGGCTCCTTTCCGCCAAGCCCTCAGCACTGCCCATCCATCCCTCTGTCAGTCCCCAGTATCTGTCTCCTGCTTTCCAGCGGAATTATTGCAGAATTGACTCTCTCTCCTCAAACCTTCCTCCACTGCACTCATGTCAGAATAAGGAATAAGGAACTTCACAGGGAAACTCCTTTGATGAGCTTCTCTATCAATTACAAATTGCAACCACTCTCTGTCAATTAGCTCTAGCTGGTTCTCAAACTCCAGCTTTTCCTTCCTCTCCTAATGAGCCACTTTGAAGATATGGCCACCCTGATTGTCTGTTCAGGTTTAGCATAGAGGGAACGCAGCCACATGGCTGACATGGGGGTCTGGGTACAATGCGGGAGCTCCTATCCAAGGCAAGACAGAGGCAAGCTAAATAAGACCCCATTTTTTGGAAAAATTAAAGTTCATGCACTAGAAACACTCAGAACAAACTGGAATCCTAAAAGGACAGTGGCAGGATCAAGAGTTTGGGTTATGAAGCAAGAGCACAGAGTCCTAGGAGATTGTATCACAAGGAAAAGCAGATGAGGAAGGAGAAAGGAAGAGTGGGTCTGGGTTGTTTCTCTGAGTAGCCTTGGAACATCCAGACCATCTTTCGTGGCCTTTGGGTGTCATACACTAAAGGGGCGGGTGTATAGATTGTCTTAAATGTCAGGGAGGTGTAGGGTGAGATCAGGAAATGAGGCTGTTCCTGAGAAAGGTGGTGTGTGTGGCCTTCTGCCCTCCTTCCTGGCCTATTCCTCTCAAGGATACATGCACTGAGCTGTCCATGGTACCAAAGTCTATCTTCCCTCTCTGGATTGTGACAGCCAGACTAAGGGCGGGAGAAGAGTCTGGGGATTGTAACAGGATGTCTTCCATGTCCAGGATATCCTGCAGGACAGTCTTACACACAGTAGGACCTCAGTTAATATTTGTTGAATGAATGATAAATGAATCAGGACACCCATACAGGTGTAGGCATGTCTGGAAGATGATTTGTCCATTTGTTGCTCCCTTCTATCCAGCTGAGGCTGTTTGCACACTGACTTCATGAAGACTCATGTTCTGTGTGTGAGTCCCAAAGGCCAGATGAGTTCTAACCTGTTTATACCACAGAAAATCAATCTCGGCAAAGCACGGTTCTCTTTCCCACCACCTCATCCCAGGAGGTAGTGTGTTCTTGTGGGAGAAGTCCTGGACTCAAAATTAAACACTGGTGTTGTGGTCCCTTCATCATCACTGACTTGTTGAATGAGCTTGGAAAGGTCACCTACTCTTGGGGGCCTCAGTTTCCCCTGGGAATAATTATCTCTGCCCTTATAGGATCATTGCAAAATTAAATGAGCAAATGAATTGAAAGAGCTTTACAGATCATAAAACATGGTGAATGGGCTTAGGACTGTGATGGTAATGATTTTGGGTGTGGCATCCAAGATAAGGTCTTGGCCAGGCAAGGTATGAAATCTCTTTGAGGATAAAACATGTGGGTGATTCTTCTCTGTCGTCCCCCAGGGCTCAATAAGGGCACTATGGAAATGCCTAGTAAGTCATTAAATGAGACTGAATTTCTTTCTTTAGAAGATCCTTAGTAGTGACCCAGATATGGAGGTTTTGGGCCCAAGGAAGGTAAGGCTTTCCAGCACCTGCCATTCCCCAGGGATTAGCTGTTCTTTCTTTTGCACCCATCTACCATCCCTCTGGGCCTCAAGTAAAAAGCCTGGAATCTGAATCTCCAACTTCACCAAGTGCCTCCTGTCACCATGGACTTCTATAACCATTACTATGTGCAGTGTGGCTGCTACCCAAAGGGAGGGCAATGTGCGGCATCAGCATCTATTAATCAATCACTTTCAGAAATACTACTCAATGCAAAATTGAAAGCAACAATTATGCTAACTACATCCATTTCTTGTTATTGGAAGCTATTCAATAGGGGAGCTATAATTATTGTGCATCTATGTGTCATTTTACAGTTTTCAATTTCTTAGTTATGTTTGGCCAAAAATTGGTAAATACATAAATTAAGTACAACCCATTGATTCATACCCTGCATGGAACCACAGGGTGCCCTGTGGATCTGCTGTACCAGTGCTCACATGCCTTTCCTTTCCTCCACAGCTGGCCATTAATTATGCCCAACCTCAGTCTCCTGGGCACTGTCACAGGGCCATGTTAAGACAAGCTGAGGTTTAGGTGTCTGTAAGAGAGAAGATTTGACTCGAGCCCAGAGAATAGGCCTGGGTCAGAAAGAAAGGACTCTAAGTGCTCAGGAAGTGATGGATATAGCACAAGGACTCTCTGATGTTAGTGGACATTTTACAGCCTGTTTGCAGTAGTCTGGAGGGCGATCCAGGTCTAGGGAGGCTCTGCTTCTCAGCCTAATTATGGTGGCTCAAGGCATGAAGGTTCTGCTTATCCTCTTCTTTCCTCTACTTCTCCAAATGACCCCCCTGTCCTAGGTCTCTGCCTTGACAGCACTGTAGCTCCTCGTCTATCTCCCCCTGTCCACACCACCTTTCTAGCCATATCTGAACACATATTTGACTCTGGAAAAGAACCTGATGTGAGGGGTCAGACTGGGAGAAGAGAATGTGAGAATCCTTGGCCAAGTGCTCCATGGCTAAGTAGTATCCAGCCCATCCTATATACCATTCTGATACTGGGGCCTCAGGCACCCTGTAATCCATCCTTTTTTTCATCCATCCATTTAATAAACATTAATTGAGCACACAATATGTACCAGTTTCAGTTTAAATGTGTCCATTGATTGAAACATGTGAAATACTTTTGGGAACACTTTGGTAAGAAGTAAAATGTCAAAGCTAGATGCATATGGAGTCAAAGCTCATGGCACCTGGCCTCACTTACTTGCTCTGTTAATTTGGGTAAATTATTTAATTTCTTTGTGCTTCATTTTCCTAATGTGTAGTATGGAAAGAATAATAACAATGGTAAGGTCATGGTAAGGATTAAGTGAGGTATTAGGTTGAGTTGTATGAAGTTGCCACCAGTTGGCTATTTTTGAAATACAAAAACACTAATTTCATGTAGTTTAGCCTCAACAAGTGCTTAACACAGGGTCTGGTTCAGAACAACTGCTCAGTGAGTGGTAATGTTGCTTCTTATTCTCCAGATGGCACAAGCCTAACAGAGAGTGAGTTCTCTCACCTCAACTATTAGTTTCACGCTAGCATTTGAAGATGAAGCTCTTTCTAGCAACCACCAGGAAGGTTTTGACTCAAGATTTACATACTCAATGGGTTAGTTTTACCCAAGACTGGGGGACAATCATGTTAGAGCAGGCAGTGACCACCAACAGTTCATGACTAGCCAAGGAGTGACCTAATTGTGTCTGGGAGGTGACATTTCTTTAGGTTTTATTCAAAGTGGCACACATCAGTTAAATATAAGGTTAACTATTAATGCTAATTAATACTCTCTCCATTATTTTAACAGAGAGTTATGTTTCTAGGAAGTCATAATGGAATGGGAATTGTCTATAGTTAATCACAGATAATGTGTCCATTAATCACAAATCTATTTTTTTAAGTGCCAGGAAGAGGCAGAGCAGGAGCATGTTGTCTGTGAGCTTTGGAGAGTTCAGTCTTCAGTCCTAGGGGGCAAGAAGGGGAGTGGAAGGCGGGATGTGAGTCTGCTTTCCAGAAAGCTTAACTCCAGGAGGAACATAGAGCCTGGAAGTCAGGGCCCTGGACAAACCCTCCTTTCTCTGCATCTTTTTCTCTTGAAAGACTTATTCAGGCAGCACTGTCACTGGAAACATCAAAGGCTCTACCCTGCCAGAAACCAGCCCACCTAACCTTGTGTCCAGAGCTCCTCCCACAGCAGCACTGGTCTCTGCTCTAATGTTCAGAGGTGAAGAGATAGCCAGGATCCATAAGCTTTTCCATGAGCACCTTGTGGGCAAAGCAGGCTTCTCAGAGCTTTGCAGATTTTCTCAATGCCACTAGGGCTTTTCCTTTCATTCCCTCCAGCCAGGGCCCAGTTCCTGCTTCTCAAGGAAGTGAGGCAAGGCCGCTAGCTTTGTGGTCTCCTGGGGACTCCTGGCTTGGCAGAGCAAAAACATACCTGATACCTCTACAGCTGCAAGACTCTTCCTAGTTTTCCCTAATCTCTCTTTCCTAGCATGTTTCCAGTCCTTAGAAAGAGCATGAATGGGACCCTGAATTCCCTTTGGCTCTTAACAAAGAGGCTGTCTTTTTATTTACAGACTCAACAAGATGAGAGGCAAAGAGAAAGCAAAAATACACTGTGGTTTGCCAGTCATTGCCTTAGAGCAGGAAAGCCCCACCCCACATGTTGCACTTGAGGCAGCAGAGGCTCAGAGACGGGGAGGGGCTTGCCCAAGGTCACACAGTAAGTCTCTTTTCCTTGCTCTAATAAGCTTTTCTTTCCACGATTTTGTATTAAGTGCCAAACTGTAGGCCACCCCCAGAGAAGAAGAACAAGAGAACCAATCTCAAAGTCTGCATCTCAGCCATAGAACCCTCTGTGTTATGAGGCCTTAGGGAAATGCAACCCCCCAAGTTTGAAGTGAGGAGGCCCCCTCTTGAAAAATCAGTTAAAATGCCCTCCTTTATGCACATGCCAACTTTGACTTCAAAAAGACTTTATTCCCAAGGATAAACAACCCCATGTTTGTGTAATATAATTAAGTGAAGGCATCTTTAAATGTCATACTAGCTTGTGCCCATTTCAAATTGTTATGCATCAACAGAACTTAACGAGATAGCCAAGCCTTCTCCTTGCTGTGAGGCTGAGATAAGCCACAGCACTGTGGGCCCTTTAATAGATTGCCAAAATAAAGCATTTTCTATGCAAATTATTCATGCAGTGGGACAGCTAATCGCCTGCCAAGAGCCCGCCCACTGCCTCTCTGCAATTAGTCGTGAAGTTGAAGGAGCTCCAAACTCCGCAGGCGCACTCAGGGCCTCCTGCTCCTATGGCTGGTTTTCAGGTGAGCAGAAACTTTCTTTCCTTTGGTGGTGGGGCCTGGACTCCCCCACAATGGAGACCG
Source organism: Panthera onca (assembly GCF_046562875.1). Taxonomy (NCBI): domain Eukaryota; kingdom Metazoa; phylum Chordata; class Mammalia; order Carnivora; family Felidae; genus Panthera; species Panthera onca. The sequence goes on along the minus strand of NC_138348.1, from coordinate 50,117,216 downwards.
GTGAGAGGAGTGAGTGGTGGGCAGGAGGCAGAGAAGTGAAGAGAGATAGAGGGCTGTTCCTGGAGTCCCAGCCTAACACCTGACTCGATGTATATACTGTGTACTTGGACACACCCTGAGACTCAGTTCCCTCATCTATAAAGTCACGGTGGACACTGGTCTGATGTCTGGTGCTTCAAGGACAAGGGGCTGAGGGAATTGGGAACACGCTCTGCTTTTCCTCTGCTCAAGAAAGAGCCCACTGTGGACTTGCAGGAAACCAGAGACTCAAGATCAAAATAGGGACTTTGGGTCAGGAAAACCTCCAGTGTCCCAGCCCACCCCGGCTCCCACCACCACCTGGCATCTGTCATCATAGACATAGGAAGTCTCTGTGGCAGCCAAAGGAGAGTCCCAGATAATTTAACCAATGACTAGAGCTCCCTCTCATTCTTACACAAACCAACCAGCGCTTTTGGTGTCTCTCTCTCCCAAGTCTGTCTCTGAGTCTCTCACGGTCTCTCTCTCCCACCACCAGCTGGCTATGGGAGCCTCTCCGAGGGGCACCAGCATCCAGTGGCCTCCTGAAACATAACCTAGACAGATTCGATCTGCCAGAGGAGGATGGGGGTATCTTGCTCTTGCCACCATCTTGTGCAGGGCAGTACCCCCAACCTGGGATCACATGCTCACTCTCCAAAGTGGGTGGAGCCAAGACTGTAGCCTACTTTGGGCCTTCAATCCCAAGATCTGACAAGCTGAGCCAAACCCGAGTTTTTCAAAGGAACAGACTTGCTCAGTGAGGGCCCAGGAGCCCTATGAGGGCAAAAGTCATGTATGTGCACATTTGTGGGAGAAGGAAGGGACTGTTTTTGACATTCTGGGAAGCTTTAGAAGTTACTTGCTAACTTGGTAAATGAGGGTTTGGGCTAATCCATGGGTTCTCAAGTCAATGTTTTGCTTACTAAATGGAAGGTTATTTTTCTCATGAGGGTTTGTTAACATATCAGAATGGCAGTCACTTAACCTAGCGGCAGAGTGTTGGATGATGGATAACTGCCTCTGATATTATGCAACAGCCTTTTGATGCACCAAGAGTCCCCAGGGAGGGCACCAATGAAAAGATGGTTTAGTTGGGACTCTGAGCATGAGGTACGCCCGGTCCCATGCTGAGTGCTAGTGACAGCGCACACAGAGCGTGCAGCCACTGAGCTTCCCCAGAGGCCTGGGGCAGCTGTTAACCTTCCCACATGGAGGTCAAGGCCCTAAGGGCACCTGTTTCTCAAGACAGGAATGACCCCAGAGGAGCAGCACGTTGAGCCCTTGCTGTGGAATCGCATTAAAAACAAAGGAAGTGCTTAGATTAACGAATCTCTGCCTCCTTGGCTTCTTTCTTTTCTCTCTCATCAGCCACTGAACCTACCTGTGGCCTCAGTGTGGCTCAAGAGATGTCACTCTGGTCTCACTCAGTATCACAGCTGGTCCCTGCCTCAGGCCCCAGCTAGGGTTGATCACTTCATCCTAACTTGTTCAAGGCCCCATTGGGTTACCTGCCCAGGGATGCCACCTTCCTACTTAGAGCTGCCCTCTGCTCAGACTAGCTTTGCCCCATTGTGGCTGGGGCCCTGTCACTTGCTGATGCTCAGTCCACCTTGCACCTGGCCTTGGCTCTCTGGGAAACAGAGCCCTGAACTCCTATCACCAAGCTCTGCGATCTACAAATTCCTCCCCAACTTTGTGGGGTCAGGGGCTTTAAGGCTGAGCTGGGCTATGCCTGGTGTTTGCCCCTACCCATGGTCTCCTGGTTCCTATTGCTTGACTGACTCCCACATAGCACCTGAGAGAAGAGTGCTATACACTCTCCCCACTTCCTCATCCTAGGTTGCCTCCAAGTCCACATCTGACTAAAGCCCTCTACCTCAGTGACTCAGGCTTGTTCTTTGATGTGTGGAGAGAGCCATAGCTGCTCCCTGAGTGCTTGTGACCCTGGACATGGGGGTATGGGTTGGGGGAAGGCAGGGAGAGGTGAGCTATGGAACACTGAGCCCTACCTGATGGGGCAGACCTGGGAAGGTACATGATAGAGGATGGGCCATTGGGGTGAAGAGAGAAGGTAGGGCAGGATGGGAATGCAGGACACTGAGGAACACTTGCCCACTCAGAAGTAGCCAAGGCCTGAATCTGGGGTGTGAGCCTTGGGGAGAGAATAGATAAATCCCTTCTCCATAATCTTCTTCCCTTTCTCCACTTCCTTCTCTTCCCTTCTCTGCCCATGGCACCTGCTGCTAAAGAGATGTACTGAGTTTCAGCTTTGCTATGGGTCTCACATATCTGGGGGCTAGCCTGGGGGCCCTTCCTCCCACATGGACTGTCATTGGCTCCCAATGGGTTTTCTGGAGCTCAAATCCTGTTTAGCCAGAGCTTGACTATCCTGGTGGGCGTGTGCTGCCTTGTTCTATACTGGACAGGACTCCCAACGGACCACGATCATGGCGGCCTGTTTCACTGTTTGTTGGCCAGCCCTAGTGTTCCCAGGGTGACTTGTACACCTCAGTGCTTTCAGCGGATAAGGGAAAAGTGACTCTATACGGCAGGACCCAGGAATGTGTATATTGAGTTCTCCCCCAACCCAGGTGACTCTAAGACACAGCTAGGAATGGGAACTCTTATTTTGTCAACTGCTTCTTGAACTTCAGTATGCATCTGAGTCATCTAAGGAGTTCGATGAAACATAGACTACTGGGCCCCATCCCCAGAAAGCCACATTCGGGAGATCTGAGGGAGGCCCAAGAATTTCGGCCATCTCCCAGCCGATAGATGCTGCAAGACCATGTACTACACTTAGAGCAGCGAGGGTCTGGCCCAACCTCTCAGCAAAGCAGGGCAGGGGATGCTGGTCCTCCACTCAAACACTCAAGGCTATGAGGGTTTGGGTTCCCACTTGAGGAGGGCAACAAACTCAAGTCAAACCCAATGGGTCATGTTGCCATGTGTCGGGCCTCCAGCCTGGCCCAGGTGGCCAGGGTATCAGGAGTGTTAGCCACTGTCATTGGCTGGTCCCTCATTGACAGGTTGTCATTGACGGCAGAAACTTGGCCAATGGCAATCAATCAGGGGGCCCGCGCTGCCTTAAATACCAGCAGAGCAAACAGCCTCAGACAAAGCTGCGCCATATATCAATTACCAAGAGGCTGTGTGTTCCTCTGGGTGGAGGGAGCCCGAGCAAGCGGCCAGGGCTGCTGCCCCAGCTGATAAGGGCCTGCATTGTTCGGGGACAGCTGGCGGCCCGATAAGGGCCTGCTCGCCCGAGATAATGGCAGTGGGCAGGCGCCTCGCGGCAGTTTAGAATTTCTTGGGTCTCCAAGAAAGGTTCTATTAAGCCCACTGACCCCAATTGAATATTAATTAGCTAATTAACGGATTTATTGTTCCACGCCATTTCTGGAGAGGCCATTTTTTTCGAGTGCCATTATTTTTGTAAATGATTTTTCGCATTGTGCATAATTGAATCTTTGCAGCTGCCAGCATCTTCTGCATGATTTGGCAAAAAAAAGGAAGCAGAAGCACTTAGGGTTTTTCACCCCCCCTCTCTCTGAACAAATGTTTTCAGCCCCTCCTGCTAATGCTGGAGCGAGGGGGAGGGAGGGGGGCCTGGCTCTGTTTCACAGGTTTGTTTTTTAAGCTGAACTGCAAAGTCCACACTCCCTTTCCCTTCCTTTTGTAGGCAGCTGAGGGCCTAGCGCTCCTGGCGGTCCCGCACCAGGCCTTTGTCTGGCTGTCTTCAAACTGGCCAGACTTAGCTTTTCTGAGTCCCAACTCCTTAAAGCGTTAGAGTAGGGGGTAGGTAGAGGGAACAAGGCCCGAGCTTGTCACACCCAGAGCTCACAGGGGAGGAAGACCAGCTCTGACCAGGAGGGCAGTGCCCCCTGTGGGCTGTGCCTCTGTTTCTGCCCTCAGCTACCCCGGCCCAGCCTTTTCTAGCTAGAGCCTACCTTGGGTCTGCTTGCTCTGGGGGAACAGAACCCCACCCCTGCACATCTCAGCTGCTCTTTAATGAGTCCTCGCTCCAAATTCCACGCCAGGGCTGCCTGACTCCCTGGAGCTGGCATCGGCCCATAATAAATTGACCCGGCCAGTCCCACAGGCAAATATCTGATTGAATCAAACCCATTCCTCAGCAGAGGGTCTGGAATGGGGGGGGGGGGGGTGTGCGTGCACTGGGGTGGGGCTGGTGTGGGCGGCTCAGCAATATTGTCAGGCAGCATTTGGGAGCCCCCTTGGACCTCTCAGCCCCTTCAGCATTGTTAATGAAGCCAAGGGCAGACAGAGGCTCCAGGAATATTAGTCAGGGTCCCCGGGTGGGCGGGTCTAAGGAAGGCTTGTGCCCAGGACCTGCCCCTGGCCACCAGGGGCTGCAGAGCTTTATTGGGATTTTTTATTAAGCCACCTCTTCCTGCCCTCATCCCTGTCCCTATCCTGCTGCTTGTGCTCAGAAAGAGGAATTCTGAAGGCCTTTCTGAGCAGAGAGATCAATCAGGAAGGAGTTTTTGCATCCTCCGCTGCAGACACTGGCTGGGACCACACCACCTGCCCATTTCCTTTGCTCTGGACTGGAATAAGAGCCCAGGGGACAGACAGACAGATTGTCATGGGCATCCCTGCCAGGTGCAAAAGTGGAAGGGACCCCAAAAGTCTGGCTAAGAGCTGGGAGTGGCGCTTAGAGTTGGGGAGGGGGGTCATTCAGCTTCCGTTTGAACACTGCTAGGGGTGGGAAGCTGACAGCCACTGAGGCAGCTTTCATACCGAGAAGGGTGGTCTTTATTACAGAGTCTGCCTGCTCCTTTCTCTCTGACCCCCACCCCGAGTCTCCCACTCCCCAGAAGAGCCACTCAGCTCACAACAATAATAACCATAATAGTATCTAATGTTAACTGAACTACTATGTGCCACACACAGTACAAGGCACCTGTCATGCATCAACTCAATTTAGTGCTCCTACGGTCCCGTGAGGTAGATGGGTTTCTGGGGCACAGACATAGGACGTAACCTGAGCAAAGGTCACTGGTGAGGGCAGTAGCACAAGACACCAACCCCACTTTGCCAGACCTGAGCCCTCGCTTCTGACCACTTTGCTCCACGGTCAGGAAAACCATGCCCCTGAGGCTGCTCTCCCGTAGGGTAAACCAGCTCAGCTGCAGCACAGGCTCCTTGTCCTACATGGTCTGTCTTCTCCCTCCCACCCTGAACCTCCTTCCTGAAGTCCAAAGGCCAGAAGTGGTCTGGCCAGGAGAGAGCAGAGTGAGTCTGTCATGTGCCGCATGTTAGACACCATACTCTGGTCGGCAATAAGGTTCTTGGCAAGAACCCCCTCCACAACCCCTCCCGTCCACTAAGGTTCACACTCATTGTTCTGAAAGGGAGCCAAAAAGATCGCCTTCTCCAGTTCTCTGAATTTTAGAAAAATTTGGTGTGATCCTCGCCAAGTGGGTTTCCTACAGCCCCAGAATCTGCTGAGGGACCCCCTCCTCTGAGCCCTGCGAGCTGAGAATTGCATGCAGCCTTCCTCAGGGTGAGATGGAGGCCTCCAGCCTGGGGGGTGGGGGGGCAGTGGGGCTGCGCCATCCAGCTCTCCCCTTCTAGACCATTTGAGTCCTGTTCTATTAATGTGACCCTGGCAGGACCCTCGGCCCTGGCAGCATACCTTGCTGGGGGGGCCTGGGGGCTGCAAGCCACATTGGGCTGTTTTGGGAAATTGCTTCTAGTTTCTTCTTTTGTAAATAAGAGTAGGGAAGAGACCTGTCCAAGGTCACCCAGCCACACTATGGAGGCAGGACCATGTCCTGTTCTCCTCTGTCCTTCGGGAAGGGCCACTGAGTATTTGGTAATGGATCCAGGAGCCCAAGGTCATGCTTGGCTCAGAAGATTAAGGTGACCTCCTCTCGGGAGCCTGATTCTGAAGGTAGCACCCACTGGCCCACTGGTCATCTCAGTCAGGTTGCCTGGGATCCTGCCCTCATTGTCATGACCACATTCTAGGAGTCAGTATTGCTTAAACCCTAGTCCCCTGCCCCCTGTATGTCTCTAATATGATGTTATCAAGCTCTCATCAGGAATCCTTTCATCAGATGGGACAACTCAGGCTCCAGGGAGCAAATCTCTTTCCCCCTAGAGCTTCAGGGTCCTGGCAGGGGTTTCTTTTTTTTTTTTTTTTTTTTAACGTTTATTTATTTTGGAGACAGAGAGAGACAGAGCATGAACAGGGGAGGGCCAGAGAGAGGGAGACACAGAATCTGAAACAGGCTCCAGGCTCTGAGCTGTCAGCACAGAGCCTGATGCGGGGCTCAAACTCATGGACCGCCAGATCATGACCTGAACCGAAGTCGGCCGCTTAACCGACTGAGCCACTCAGGCGCCCCCCTGGCAGGGGTTTCAAATCCTTGACTTATCGCTCAGGCTCAGTGGCCTTGGGCAAATCACATCCCTCTGAACATTGGTTTCTTAACTGTTCAGTGGTGGTAATAGTTAAAGCTAGTCCTCATTTCCTGAAGTTTCTGGAAGACAGGCAAGAAGAGACTCTGTGCTTTTTCATCTGGAGCACCCAGTGCTATGCTGGGACTTGGGAATGCCACAGGACAAGTACAGTCTTCTGCAAACAACACTTTCGCTATGTAGAAAGGAGTTTAAAACATATATTTTGAAAAGCATATATTATGGACTGGCGGAATAGAGGTCGCCTTTCAGGGACAGTGACTGGAAGGGGCACTAGGGCTTCTTAGGGTGCTGCTGATGAACCCCTTACTCTGGGTTCTGGTGACACAGCTGTGCTTCTTTTGAAAAATCATGGGACCGAGCACTTAAGATGGGAGCACTTCTGTTTACATTTCATTAAAAAAGCGTACCTTAAAAAGACTGAATTATGAAGATGTGTGTGAACTTTCAAGACAAAACACGAGACTTAAACACAATCTTGTGCATATGGCAGACCACACCCCTCCAAGGGGACTCCCAGTGGCTTGACTAATGATGATGGTTTTAGGTTCTAGGCAGATGGGCTGGGGGATATTCTGGGGTCTGGGGGAGCTTCCCAGATGACATAGAGAGGCTTTCACTTCTTTAGGCAGAACCACTTGTGAGCACCCACGTTTCAAAGGACTCACGTCCTGGGGTGCCTGGGTGGCTCAGTCGGTTGAACGTCCGACTTCGGCTCAGGTCATGATCTCACAGTTTGTGAGTTCAAGCCCGGTGTCAGGCTCTGTGCTGACAGCTCAGAGCCTGGAGACTGCTTCGGATTCTGTGTCTCCCTCTCTCTCTGCCCCTAACCCACTCACATTCTGTCTCCGTCTCTCTCAAAAATAAATAAACATCAAAGGGCTCACGTCCTTTCTAAGAAAGGAGAATGGGGGCTGTGCAGCCTCAGGCTTGGGCCAGCAAAGGCCCTGTGGCAACCTCTCCACTGAGCCCAACCATCTTACACAGGGTGACTCAGATTTTACTGGAGAAAAAATATCTTAGCTACATAGAGCCTGGGAAGGAGGGTGGGAGGGAGAGAGAGAGACAGAGGGAGAGAGAGTCAAAAGGAGACAGAGACTGAAAGGTAGGAAAAGAGAGAGGGAGAGACAAAGAGGACACAGGGCAAGAGTCACAGGGGAGAGACAGAGAGCATTGGCAGGGAAATGTCTTTTCAGTGGGCAAGGCTGAACATCAAAGCAACCAGCATGGGGCATCAGAATCCCTTTCATGTTTCCAAAGCAGGGGATAGGAAGGAGAACAGCTTTGAAGGTTTCCTGGTCCCAGCCAGGCCATGCCTTGGAGCTAGGGCAGGCTGACTGCACAAGCTTCCTTCTTCAGAAGCTTTCAAGAGCCCATTCTAGCTGATGCCTCAGCCTGAGGGAACAAGAGAACAACAGCTTCCAGCTTTTGCCTGCCTGCCTGCCAGTTGACCCATTGGGACACTGGCCTCGGGCTTCGGCTGGGCTTGAGGCCCAGCACATTGGATCTCCCAGTTGCTACCTGCATGTACATGGCCCTTCCCCTCAAGCAACAGGGTCAGGGAGGGGGTGAAATGCAGGGTTGGATGGGACTGAATATATTGCTGCCTAAGGAGAGAACAGCCACCCCTCACCTGCTGTTCAAGGCCCTCCTTTCTGGCCCTCAGGTGAGGCGAGTGCATAGTCTGTTGATATTCTCTTGAAAGGAAAATTGGGAAATTGGCCCTTGGACCCTCAGGCCTGGGGAGCTGTAGGGCCAGTGCCCCATCTGAGGACAAAGAAGGTCCTGCCTCTACTCTGAGTGCTACTCTGCCTTGTCTTCTCCTGGTCTAATACATACTTAACTCCAGTGGACGGGGTTATAAGCTGTTCTGCTCTTGAGGGGTTTAACGAAGCACCTGAAATCATACTGGAAGCTGGAAGACAGTGGCATGAGATTTTAGGCAACCAAAAAGTTCCCTTGTACTACACCAAGGGGGTATAAGACCCCGCCTTTGGAACCCTTTGGAGAGTGTGTTAGTATAGATGCTTTGAGCTGCAAGTAACAGAAACTCCCGACTCAAAGGGGCTTGAAGAATAAGAGTATAGGAAGGACAGTAGGCACCAAGTACGAACTACCAGCAGCTGAATGAAGCTGTCAAGGACATGGGAGTTTCCCATTCCTCCATCCCGCCTTCCTTGGTGTCATTCTGCCTTCTTGGTTTTCCTTGTGGTCCTAAGATGCTTCCAGTGGCGGGGAGCCTGGGTGGCTCAGTCAGTGAAGCATCCAACTTTGGCTCAGGTCATGATCTCGCAGTTCATGAGTTCGAGCCCTGCGTGGGGCTCTGTACTGACGGCTCAGAGCCTGGAGCCTGCTTCCGATTCTGTGTCTCCCTCTCTCTCCGCCCCTTCCCTGCTCACGTTCTGTTTCTGTCTTTGTCTCTCTCTCTCTCAAAAATAAAAAAACATCAAAAAATTTAATAATAAAAAAAGATGCTACCAGTGGCAAACAGGGCTACCTGTTTCTTTATTCACACACCAAAAGAAAGACAGAAAACCTCTCCTCCAATCATAAATATAAGTCCTTAGTTTGACTAGGATAACTTGGATACCTACTTACCCTGGACGAATAATAAGAAAAAAGAGGTGCAGAGAGCATTCGATTTAGACTGATCATCTACAGAATGGAGGTTGGACCTTAACCAAATGTCCACCACAGAGGGTGTCTCAGGGAGATGCTCCCTTGTCTATATGAGAGAGAAGATGTCCGCGCTTTGACCCTTTCTAGTACAATCTCTCAACCAGACCTGTGTTGCTTCCTCCTGGGTAAACCTGAGAGAAATTCACCACCACAACAAGCTGGTTCTCACCAGAGGGATGCATATGCCTCCTAGTAACCTGATTTTTATTTCTCTCCAAACATTATGACCTGGAATTATTGGGTTAAGGAAGTGCTTGACCCATTTCTGCCCCTGCTTTCACAGACCCTTCGCTCACAGAACATGCCCTTATCTGAGTCATTTGGGATATTGGGACCATTCTCAGTTCATTTCTCTATGAGGCCCAGATGTCTTCCCTGCTAATGTGGGATGGAGGAGGTGGCCACAGCCCATCTCAACTCGTAAGAAATTCTTTGCCCAATGTGTACACTTTTGCTTTGGCCATTTTATTCTCTGTACTGGAAGATGCCCTAAGAGCAGATCAAGGGTGAAAGTCCTTGGAGGGTCTATGGGAGGCTGGGTTTTCTGAAAAGGGGAAAAACAGACCTTGGAGGCTGTGGCAGGGTGGAGCGTTTCACCTCCGCACCCCCAGGATGCTTCTAGTATATGTTTTTGAATGGATATAAAAATAAAAAAAGCCCGGCGGGGGGTGTCATGAGGAGGGAGCCATGCAAAACTCATTTCTCACCTGGGCAAGTGAAACTGCAGGTGTCCCCACCCTTGGTGTCTGCTCCCTCTGATTCTCCCTTTATATCACCCCAGAGTGATCTTTCAAAGAGTGCAGATCTGATCATGCCTTGTTCCACTTACAAAGCTCTGACATTTCCCTGTTCCTCGAGGATAAAGGCCCATCTCCCCAGCCCAGCGGGAGACACCCCCCCCAACCCTCCCGCCCCATGCGGCCTTGCTGCTCTCCTCCAGGGCCTCCGCATCCCTGTGCAGGCACACTGAACCTCGGGCCACCCTTCACCCAGGCCCCACTCTCTCCCACTTCTGGGCCTGTACCCACTGTCTGCTATGCTCATCCTCCCTTGTTTGATGGCTCAAGTGTCCTTTCCCCAGAACCTTCCCTGTCTCCCAGGCCAAGTTCGTTACCTCCCCTTTCTAAAGCTGTCATGACACCGACCACACCGAGTTATGACTTTTTCACAGGCTGGCTCCTGACTCTCCTCCTCTCTGTGAGAGTTTTTTAGGGCAGGGACTTTGCTTCATTTCTTTTATAACTCCCTTGTCTTACCCTACATTAGACACTCAACATACATTGGAGAGATGGAAAGGTGGGCAGAAGGAGGAACAGGAGTTACATAAGGAGGGAAGATGGCAGGGAGAGATGAATTAAACCAACGTTACTTTTTTCTGCCTAGGTCACTAGACGGCTATCAGGGATACTTTGCGGTATCTGGACTTTTGATAAATTCTTTCATAACTTCATCCATGCCTGTGATGGAAAACTGTGCTTGACGCAGTGCTAGTCAGCTGTTTGGAGAATCGCCCCCAAAGATCACTAAATAATGGTAATCTGATAGGAGGTGCCTAGTGGTCAGCCACAGGGCTCTGCTCTGGGCCATGTTATGCTCAGTGTTTAGCCAAGAAAACGGTCCTCTCTGCTTTTAATTGGCGTTATTACTCCCTGGCAGAGGTGGCATTGAAAAAATGTCACCCCACGTACTACACTCTGCCACCTGCAGAGCCTTTCTGGTCTATCAGGCCTCAGAGCTCTCCCCAGTAAAGGGCACCCCTGACCTCGATCATGTGCCTGATTCCCCAGAGACCATCCAGCGTCTCCAAGAACTGCACCCCTTTACTTGCTCCCTCCACCCCTACTTCTAGCAGCATCCCTGGTCACCTGTTCCACCTGGAGCTCCCCGGGTGGGGAGGAGCTCCCACCTCTAGGCACTTGCTTTGTCTCAGCCTGAAGTGTCCTTTCTCTTGTGTCTCCACCAGATGAATCTGAGGCCCAGCTCAAATAATTCTGCTTTCCTGGGCCCCAACCTGACCCACCAAGAGCCTTCTTCCTTGGTATTCTTGCTTCACTGCAGGCTGTCACCCTCCTTACTAAGGTGGAGCTTTGAGGAGTAGTGGCCAGTGAGGTTTTCTACGTGCCTGCAGGAGCGGACACATTGAAAGTGGCCATGGCTTGGAAAACAGGGGCTCGTGTCCCATGTCCTTCTCAAGAACCTATAACAGCTCTTTGTGTTGCAAGTCCGGGCTTAAACTCTTCTGTTCAGCTTCCTGTTTCCTATCCCCCACCTCAACCCCAAACCCACTCCACTTCCAGCGTCCCCTCTTGCCTTTCAACCAGTCGAGATTCCAGACTTCCCCCTATACCTGTAAGGCCTCCCTCATATCTCCGGCTATTCTTTCCGCAGGAAGCAACTCAATATCAGGTTCCTCTCAGGTGTTTTGTGCCACGTGGGCCGCCCCTTCTTCAGAGTGCTGACAACATCATACTCACCCATTCATTCTTGCCACGTACTGCTTACATGGATGTGTATTCCTGAGATACCACAGAGCAGCTACCCTGTCCCCAGATGCAGAAGAGCTGACTTGAATTCTCTCCTCTGCACCACCTAGCCACATTACAATGTGCTTTATTTCCTCATCTGTAAAGGGGGGGGGGGCATTAACCTATGCACTCCCAGGGAGACTGTGAGATACAATATAGCAAAACAGGTGACGTGTTTTTCATAAGCAGAAAATTTTTCTGTTATGCGGAGCTGTCATTGGCCCTGTTAGGGGCAAGTTCCCAGATGGTACAGACCTATGACCTCAGGAATTTAGACTGCCCACAGGGAGCAAGGAGCCCTTGATATCCTCCCTCTTAAACCTCTTCAGGCCCAAGGGCATTATTTTGCTGCACGAAGGGGCTACTGAGGAGCAGTGGGGAGTAGGTGGAAATGTGAGCATTCCTGTAGGGAATAAAGGCAACCAGAAGTGTAATCGGGATCCGATCCTCACCCAGATGGGTCAGAAGCCCGGAGTCTAAATCTATCGTAGGACTCAAATCTGTGCCTCTTTCTCTGTATGGACTTTTTTATCAATGTCTGTTTCCCTACCAAAAATAAGAAAGCAGGGCTTAAAGGGGTATAGGACTGGTAGAGTGCAGGAAGAAGGGGGACAGCAGTATGGTGCCTCACGCTTCGAGTGGTGAGGGCCATCAGAGACAAGGCCAGTGGCAGAAGGTAGAGCCTGAGTCCTGCTTGACCTGAGGAGGGCCTAGGACTTACACCGCAGAGGACTTGGGGTCCCTGAGAGGGTGGATCATGCCACTTTCCCCCCTTATATCCCACTTTAACAGGTTCTGGTTCTGGGCTGAGCATTGGTGTGCATCCACTGCTGGAGGGGTGGGAAGAGAGCCTGTAGTGACAGCCACCACCACATGTCGCTGGGGAGGGGACTCAGAATGTGTGTGTGTGGGGGGGGGGGTGACCTCTAAGATTACATAGCAAAGCCCCCAGTGAACAGAGCCCCATGAAGTTTGGAGCTCAAGTTAGAGGCCCTAAGTTAAATAAAAAATGTTAGGGAATCCCCCTATGTGATTTAGATAAATATAACATCTAAATTGCAGAATAAAATTATATTCTTGAAAGAAGCTTTTATATATATGCTGAAATTAAGACCACTCCTTTGTAGAGAAATCCACCCCCCCCCCCCACCCACCCATTTGGTTTGGGCCAGAGGGGAAGAAGACAAGGGTCACGATGCTCACTGTTGGCATCACTTCCTGGAGTCAGAGGGGCCTGAGCAGGGGCCTCCCGTCATAGAATCGAGCTGCTTTTGGAGTTGATGAACTCCTGTGTTCCAGGCATAGCCTACATCATAATACTCGGGGGTCATTTCCACCACCCCTTTCATTTTGTGCACCCGATCATGAGCCCAAGGGTTCAGGCTCAAAAACTCCAGAACCACGGAGAGTTCTAGAGAGTTCTCTGACCCTGCCCTGGTCTCCGTAGGGCATGTTCAAGCCTTAGATTTGGGCGGGGACCTTTTTCAGCACTGAGGCCCCAGAGGGGCTGGTGGCCACCACTGAGAGACGGTTTTTCTCCCTACTCGCTAACGATTTCTCGCCATCCAGCTCTCCAGCCTGAGCCTGTCCTGCCTGGTCTCCATCAGGCTCAGCTTTCCTGAACTCACTGGGATGTGTGCCTGGACAGAGAAGAGCCTCAGATGCTTCTACCTCCTCCCTTCCCAGCAACCCAAAAAGGCTTCTGTGAGGAGCCACTGTCTGAGGAGGACAAGGAGCAGGGTCCCTCTTCAGATGGGAAGTGCACAGTAATTAGCTTGAACAGGGAGGGAAGAGTAGCCCATTTCATTGCAGGGAAAGAGGATTTTTAAATCATTTAAAGGACGGTGTTGGCTCTAAAATGGCTTGTGGTGGAGCCTCAGAGGGGTTAGTAATTAGCTCTCATGTCTCTAATGAAAGCAGAGGGCCAGGAGGAGGGGTCACTTAATGAATACAGGGATTAGCTTCCAAATAAGCCCTAAGTAAGTAGGCAGGTGCAGGGGAAGGGGTAAAGGACAGGACTGGGTCATCAGGGCCCCAGCCGAGGGGCGGCCAGACCATGGGAACTTGGGAGAAGGGGTCCAGGGTCTCCTGAGGCCCACAGAACCAGTGCCCACCCAACCCTGCTTTGGGCAAAGTTCCCTTCACTCCTTCACTGTGAGAAGCTAGGGGTGGGTGGCAGCCTGATGTCCCCAGGCTAGAAGCAAGGGGCTCTATCGTCAGCCACATTCTGGAAATCCATAGCCCTGCATGAAAGCCCAGGGTGAAGTAGGGAAGTATCACAGGGCACACAAAACAACCCTTCTCCCAGGGGCACCTCATGGTGTGTGTTGTTGGCAGCAGACAGGGGCCCCCACACCTCCGTGCCCAGGATACAGTCATGAGAAACCCACCTGCCTCAGCTTCTCTCTCGATCCTCGGAAGCAGGAAGGCCCAATAGGGGCCCTGAGGCTGAGCCTAAGCCTGGAGTACCTCCCCCCTCAGAACAGGCCAGCAGGCTGAAGGCAGTGAGGTCTGGAGAAAGGGAAAGAAGGACTGTCATGTCAGCCCCATTGTCCCGTGGCCCTCTGGGCATTACCAATTCCTGCTTTTACAACAAATCCTCTTTTCCCCTGGAAAACGGGTCATGCAGAGTCTGCAGAGAAACTACTTTCTTGGTGCATCCTCTGTGGAGGACAGTAACTCCAAGTGTCCAGAATAATCAGGCTAGATTCCCTAGAAACCACAATCCAGCCAACATATCCCAAGTTAGTGGCATCATGGGGCAGGGAGACTGGCGATGGCAGCCAAGAACCCAAGCCCAATTTCTTGGTATCTTAAGGAATAATGTTTCTTATTAACCCAGAAAGTAAAGGGAGAGAAACACTGAGCAGACATCAGGATTGAGCAGCTCTTCCTCTCCTCCACGCACTATGTGCCCCAGCAGGATCCCTGCGGGAATGAAGGCCTCAGGATGCAGGAGACATGGCTCTGGGCCAGGCTGAGGGCCAGAAGGTCAAATTCCCAACCTAGGCTGGCTTCAGTGTGCCCCTGTCCATCACTCTGGGCCTCAGTTTCCCCAAAGCAAGCCCATTAGATAAGATGGTCTCTAAAGGTGGGCAAGAAAAGATCATTCTTTCCCATTCTATCTAAAGCAGGCCTCTCTCCGGCCACTCCACACTATCTTCAGCTCATTACTGACCTATTTATTTATTGCCTATCTCCCCCACTAGACTATAAACCCCACATGGAGAAGGACCCTGTCTGCCTTCTCCACTGGGATTTCCATTCCCCAGCACCTGCCGCCATGGCTGGCACATAGCAGGCTGGCTTCCTGACTAACTGAATGCTGGTGCACTGGGGCCTGCCTCGCCGATAAAACCCCGGCCCAGGGATTGGTGGAACTGCCCATGTCAGATCGCTGCTCCAGCCTGCACTGCCTCTGATGACATCATCTGGAACTGCTCATTCCACCCAGCATTCCGCAGAAGCCAGGCCCAGCAACAGGCTCATTTAGGATGTGCTACGAGGGACAGAAGCATCCAAGTCACTTAGTCTTCCTCCCTCGTCTCTCCCTCTCTTACCCAAGGACCACCTTCTCAGCAGGGGGATGGGCCATAGAGAGAAACAGGGGCAAAGTGGGGGGGTCTAGCGGATTATTCATGGGTACCATCTGCCTGTGCGCTCCCAGGTCCTTCCCCATACAAGGGCTGTTTCTAGGTGTCAGTTTCACATGGGAATTACCTGATTGGAATCTGGAGTCAGACCAGGCCTGAGTTCAGATCCAGTCCTATTACTTACTGGAGTAATTACTTTGAGCCTCAGTTTCTTCAGCTGTAAAATGGGGATGATGATGATAATCTCACCTCCCTCACAGAGTTACTGGGCACTGTTTTTATTTATGAAAGCCTGCTTCATTTGTCTGCCTGGCTGTTTTCCCCCACCAGTCCCAGGGCGCCGTGCCCTTTCCAGGGAGCACGCACTGAGGCCCAGAAGCAGCCCATGGGGTGCGGCAAGAGGCTGCTATGGGGAGCCCAGGCCTCCTGCAAGAGGGCCCCAGGCCTCAGAAGCGGCAGGCCTGATGCGGGTTGTATCAAGTCAATGCTCCGGCAGCAGCTACATGTTCTGGCGTTTACCACGAGCCAGCTGCAGTTGTGAGTAGGTGCCGTGTGACGACTCATCTAATGCTCAGGGCAGTCCTGAGGGTAGGTGCTATCTGCACCCTTCTTGGAAAGATGAAGAAACTCCTCACCTGTAAGATGAGAGTGAAGCGAGCAGCTCAAGGCCATGCAGCTGCCAGGCAGAGGAGCTATGGTCTGAACCCGCCTAATCTGGCTGCTGGGCCACATGCCACCACTGTGCCACACTGTCCTTTGCCGCCACAGCCGTCCTCACTCCACCCCTCCCCTGTAGATTCTTCCCAGACCTGTTGCCCATTCCCTCTGCTCTCCTACCTTGTCTCATCTCTTCCCATCTGTTTCTCTCTCTCTCTTAATCTCCCCTCTTTCCTTCCTTCCCCCCTCTCTTACTCTCTCCCATCTTTCCCTCTCTGTTCCTCTACCTCAGGTAACTGTGCCACCTCAGATAGGGAGGGGGGCAGAAGTAGGGGGCCCTGGGTCACTCTGAAGAGCTCTGAGACCCCCGTGGGGAGAGCCCCATATTACCCAAGTGCAGCAGGGAGACCTGTTACAACAAGAGGTGTGGCCTGGGAACTGCCTCTATCCCTTAGCACCTCCAGACTCCGAAAGACAGAACTGCACTTGCCAGAACCGTAGGAAACCACAGGTCCCAATGGGGTTCCCCACTCTCACAGAGCAGACTCAGGAGGTAAGAGTGTAAATCAAGCCCCAGGCAGGAGTCCCTGGACCAGTTCCTCTCCGGACTCTAGTTGTGTCCCCAGATAAGGCAGGGGACCGAAGGAATAGAGACCCCAATCCTGTGCCACGGGCAGCCAAAGGGCTCCTGAGCCCCTCAGGGGCTCACGCTTTTCCTGCAGAGGCCACAAGGTCTGCAAAACCCAATGCCAAGGGGATAGTCTGGAGAGTGGGCTGTTGGATTGGGCTCAGAGCATGTAAGCTCAGAGAAGAGGGGCCCAGGCAGCACCCACTGGAAACCTTGGGTAGGTGTGCAGCCTGGGGCTCTGGAGGGGAAGAAACTGGTGTTTGGAGGAAGCCAGCAGTACAGAGGATTTTCGCCACATTTCATAAAGGGGAAGGACGGTGCCCTAGAATAAAAACCACTTCGGAGAGTCCAAAATATTTGAATCCAAGTCTGTTTCCTTCACTGGAAATAGGCTTTACAAGCTAATCTCTCTCTGAGCTGCAGGTTTCCTTTTTCCTTTAAACCTGCCCTTGACGCCCCCCGCCCCCCCCCCCCCCACCACTCTTTCTCTTCCTGCTATGGAAGTTCCATAGTAAAGTGTCTTTTGCCTCTGCCCTGTGCCCTGATGGATGTCCTGAGCAGCAACTGCGTTCCCCTTCCCCTGGGTCTGGCCCTACCACTGGAGAGGGAGGGTCCTCAGACAAGCCCCAGCAAGGGAGGTCCCTTGCTCCATGAAGTAAGCAGAGGTAGTGAAAAGGAGAAAGCACAGGGCTGAAGTGTGACGTGAAACTTATGTGAGCACTGGGCCCAGACCAGAGGGGAGAGGTGCTGAGTGCTGGAGACCACGGGGGCCTCAGGGAGAGCATGCAGGAGCACAGAGGTGCTGCTAAGTTGGGGGGTAATTGCTGGGTGACAAATATGGCACCGATAAGGAGGGAGCTCAAGAACAATCTACTCTGTAGGTTCCAAGAGTCTGAGAGATCTGGGATACCCTTAAACCTCATGTCTAGGGGGCAAGAGACTCCCACGCTTGTTGAGACAAGGCAGTATGAAAGTCTGCCCCAGGGGCAGGGATGAGGTTTGTTCATAAGATTCTGATTAATTAACACTCTTTAGCTGTGTGTGTGTGTGTGTGTGTGTGTGATCTGATTGTCTTCTCATGATCAACCAGGCTTGACCAATTATTTTTCTGGACAACTGATCTTCGTATCAGCCCATCTTTAGTTGTTGAGTTTTAGGCAAAATCATAGTTGTAGAGGTAATAATAGAGTTGCAGCACAAAGCATCTTTTCTGAATCTACCCTCACTTGGTGGCAGCATCCCTAGATGGGTGGTGCTGGGAAGCACTCTGTGCCAGATGTAGCTAGTCTGGCTGTGACGATCACGGACAGCTTTAAGGGAGACAGCAACTGTCTTCACGCAGAGATGAGACTTCCTAGGCAGGAATTTCACGTGGGTTCTGCCCTGGATCCTGTGTATCTCAGGATGTGGCGCACAGTTTCTGGGACCAGGCCCAGAAGAGAGGACCCAGGTGAGATTTCATGATTGGCCATGCAGCAGTGTCAAGATTGGAATCAAACTTCTTTCCACACGCAGACTATGTGGTCCAGCTTCAGGCCAAGGAGTAGGGGCATAAGCAAGTACCATACTCCATGGGTACCAGTCCCCTTGTTAGGGTATCTCTGACACTGGCCACCAAGAAACACAGGGAGGGAAGACGGGGTCCCATGGGCTGGTTGGAGGAAGAGGGGACCGCTCAGCTACAGTACCATGCCCATCCACATTGCCACTGCCCACATGGCCCAGGCTGAGGCTCGAGCTGCTGCAGCCTCTAACTCTTCATGTTCAGTACTTCCTGTCTCTCCCTTTCCCTAATCTTCAATAGTTCTGCAGTCCCAAGGAGTCAGAGCCATGAATGCCCTATACTTAACTAAGTTTCTCCTGTGCCCCTGTGGCCGGGGACTTCCTAGGTCAGGCTTTTCTCGGGAGCCCGTGTGACATTCACCAGGTACATAATCCCTGGCCCCAAGTAGTCACTATGGCCTTGCCCTGGTTGCCCTGCTACAGGGAGAGCCTGGTTTCCTCTCTGTTCCCTCTGTCCTCCTATTGGTTCGACACCTGCCACAGCCAAGGCCTGTGTGGCCTCTTTTTGGGGGCAACTGTGGACTGCTACGGGAATTTCCCGGGTGAAAGTCTCTTGCTCAGCACCTCATGATGTCCAGGATGATGACCCCAGCTCATGCAGGCCCGGTACTTCACGGTGTAGATCTCAGCCTCGTGGCTACCCTGGGAAATAGATCGTCCCCATTTCCCGGATGAGGACAATGACACAGCAATAAGTGGGGCCATGGTGCTGGATCTGGCATGTTCCATGGCATGTTGAACTGAGGAGTCCCCTGGTAAGGTCTGCAGTGGGCAGAGCAGGGCCGGGGGCCTCCTAGAAGGCCACCTCTGCTCTCAGGAGCTTTCAAAGGCTGGCTGCCTGATGTCGAGTCTATCTCATTGTGAGTGAATTAATTGTTGTGCAACCTAGAGCGGTGAGACGAGTTAATTACATAATTACTGCAAAACGACATGCTATTTCATGGCTGCAATATGGGGACTCTGTTGGAAACAATTGTAATTGCCCAGAAACTGCATTCGAGTGGCTCCGTTATCTCTCGATAACCATGTAATTAACTTGTGTTACAACTTCATCTGCAGTAAACTCTGAAGTTAGGAGTTGGGGCCCTTGGGGTGGGGGCACAGCCATCCTTGGTAGAAGGGCCCAGGGAGGGGCTGGTGCTGGGGTCTCTGCTAACACCCAGGAAAATGATTTGCTTTTCCAAGCTGAGTGAGAAAATCCCTCATGACAGACTCCAGCCCTCAAACTCACGCACTCAAACCCATTCACTGTCTCATACGGCCATGTACAACCACACACCTCCCCAGTCTCAGTCACACCAGACACGTCACACAAAAATTCCTACTGCAGCCAGGCTGACTGGCTCTCTGCTCCTCCCCTCTGTCATACAGCTCTGTCACAGAAGGTGGTTGTCCCAAAGTTGAGGACCCCTACCTACCCCAATATCCATGGTCCTAGCCATCCCTTCCCATGGACTGGGCCACTGGCCACAAAACCACAACGTGGAGAGGTAGCCTCTTCCAAGTGCCCAAAGGGCCCAGCCACCACCCCCAACTTCACTCAAAGTGGAGGAGCAGGCCTGGGGCAGGGTGAGGTGAGGTTCCCAGCCCAGGAGGGGGTGAGGCTTGAGGCAGTGGGCAGGCTCCATCAGCCCCGGGCTCTCGTCTGAGGCCAGGGTGAAAACCGTCCCTGGAGAAGGAAGAGCAAATGACTGCTAGTGGGAGGAGTCTGTCCATACCGCCTTCCCTGTGTCGGCTTTGGATCCAAGGAGTCCCTATTTTTAATACCGCTCAGTGACACGTTCGCAGTCTCAGGCTCTGTGCTTGGTGCTGGGGCTGCGGCCAAGAGTGAGACAGCGTCCCTGCTGCCCTGGGCAGGCCTGGTCCAGCCGGTGAATGCAAACCGCCCTGGGTGTCTGCCTGGCTGGCTGTCCCTGCCTATTTCTGCCTCCACCCCCACTGCTGGTGGGTCCGTGTTTCCTCCCTGCCAGCACACGTATCTGTCTGACTGTGGGTGTTCACTGGATGGCCTGTCTCAGACTCTCCGGAGTTTTCAGAGGTGGCCCTTGTCCGCTGATGGGAGCTGGCCTGTCCCGGGTCTCCCTGCGGTGCTCGTCCTCACTGTGATGTGCTCCATTTCTTTTCCTGGCTTTCTCCCTCCTCCTCAAGGGCAGAGACTGTGTCCGATCCATGATTCATCCGCATGTCTGGTGCTTGCAGCATGGGGATGAGACAGAGTGGATTAAGGTTTGCTGAATGAATGAATGAAAGCCTCTAGCCTGTGTGGGCTGAATACAGGCAAGCAGGATTGTTCTCGCTCACCCAGAAGAGCAGAAAGGCGGGCCCCAGGTCAGGCCCAAGCTGCAGGGAGGAGACAGCAAACGCTGTCCATCACCCTGAAAGGGAAGAGGGCTTTAAGAATGGTATTCCCATGGTAGGGGGCTCAGGATTTGGGGTCCTGCTGTGGGGGAGGTCAGGGCTGGGTTCCTGGCTGGGGGTCTCAGTGGAGGGATGTAACACAGGAACCCAGGGAAGGGAGGGTTTCATCATGCCTCTCCGTATCTTGGGAGCCAGGGTATATGCTCTGCCAGGGGAGAGCCCACCCCTGGCTGTGGGATACTTGGAGTTGTCCCCTTCCCTCCACCTTCTACCCAGCAACAGCACATGCTGGAGCCCCATGCCCTGCTCCACACCCTGCTCTGGAGGGGTCAAAGGGAGGGCCCTGTTCTGCTCCCAGGCAGAGGGGAGGGACCCTAGGTCTGTGTTAGTCATGTGATCAACGCACAGTAACCTCCCCGGAAACATTCATAAGTTTAATCCACGCCAGTAATAAAATCGCATTACATTTCTCATAAAATAAATGTTCCCATTTATATACAGAAGACAGACTGTACAGGCCCAGCCTGGCCCCAGGAGGGGTCACACACAGACGGGCGGCGGAGGAAGGGCCGTCCCTCCCATCGAGGACGGAGGAGTTCTAATCGGCAGGAGAGTGGCTGGCCGGCCAGGCGGGTGGACAGACGGGCAGACGGGCAGACAGGCAGACGGACAGACGGGCCTGGAGGCCAGGCGCCGGGCATTACTGAACCTGGGATTCAAAGGTGCCATTGAGCTGTCCCTCCTCATAGTCCATCTGACACAAGATCATGTTGTTCTTCAGGAAGAATTTGTCTCCCACACAAAATCTGGAAAATCCAAGCAGGAGAAAGAGGCCATGGAGGGGTCCCAGTGGATGGTGGAGGCTCCAGACAGGCCCAGCCCAGCCCAGGAGGTGGACATGTGAGAACTGAGGTCCTGGAGAGTTTGCTCCTTGAATTTTCCAGAAGGGATCCCCAAAAGTCTCATAGCGAACCTGGTCAATCACCCTGGGTCAGCCTAGTCCTTAGCCAGGCCCTGCAGTCTGGGGTGTAGGACAGACAGACAAGTCTGGGCCACAGTCAGGTCTCCATGGAGGGGTGGGGTCGGTGAGAAGGTATAGGAATAGCCTACCCCAGTCCCAGAGAGGGAGAAAGAGAGAGAAGGACAAAGAGACAGAAAAAGACCAAGAAAGGAGAGAGGTAGAAGTAGGGAAGGAGAAAGGGGCAATATGGTTGATTTTTCCATCCCTCTGTTCCCTTCCCCAACTTAAGAGGATGACTCAGTGAAGGGTACTCTTGAACAGAATCTGTAGGTTTCCTGGAGGAGCATCCTTCCAGGAGGAGGTGGCTCTGTCCACCATCTTCCCTCCCACCTAAAGAAGGCCTTGCTGCTGCCCCCACCCCCTGGCCCTCCTCAAGTACTGGAGGATTTAGCCCTTCCCCAAAGATGTCCCCCAGGTGGCTAGGCCTTTAGTGGGACCCAGGGTCATAGGCCCAGTCCCAGCAGATTCCAATCCAACCACCAGGTGGCACTGCAACTTCACCGAGGTCTTGGTAACAGAGGGTCTGGCCAAGTCCCCAGCTATCCCCTCAGCGTTCCCTCTGGACCTCATCCTCTGGGAACACTTGTATTAGCTCCTTCCTGACATGGGCTCCAGAGGGTTCTGGCTCCTTAGGTCCCTGGGGCCTCCCACAGGGCTGGGACACTGTATAGGGGCCAAAGACCAGAAAGGAGGCAGACTGGAACCAGAATCACAAGAGTGAGTAGCCATTCCCATAATGGATTTCACCTGCCGGGTCTGGGAACACCTTCTCACTGAAATGTACATGCATGCACATACATATGGCACATACACAAGGGCACAGGGCATGCATTCAGAACCCTTGTACGTGCACATTCAATATGTGTGCACGTGCATACTCCATCATGCACACACCTGCTCACAGAGCACACATGCATACCTACCTTGTACAGGGACATTTACAAATACATACACGTCCATGGCACAGCGTGCACACACAGTACGCTGACGCAAGACCCATTATATTCATACAGATCTGTGCCCTACAAATATGCACACACAGTGCTGGAGGACACACACTTGGCTCCAGGGCTCAGGCACACACAAAACACATGCATGCACGTGCATGCTCAGGACAGCACAGACGTACCACCAGATGCACAGCAGGACCCACATTTGCATGTACATGCCCACAGCACTCCTGGTCTGTGCCAGCAGGCATCGGCTAGGGTCTGGTGAGAATGTGGGGTCTGCTACCCGTTCAGCACTCACCTCTGGTTGCAGAGCTGGCAGGCGAAGCAGTCGAGGTGATATACGTTGTCCCGGGCCCGCATCACCATCTCGAAGGCTGGGATCAGCTTGCTGCAGGCGGCGCAGTTTCCTGTGGTGCCAAAAAGCCTGCCAAGGGAAAGGTGCAGAGGGTTCAGGGGGCTGGGGGACAGGGGAGCTGCCTCTGCCCAGGGCCCCGCTGGTCCCTACTCCTGTGGGCTTAGCAGGTGGGCCTAGGCAAGGGGGAAGGAGCACAGACAGCAGCATCTAGATTCTGCTAAGAGATCAGGCTTTGGAGAAATCGGCACAGTGATCCAGGGAGGGGAGTGTAGGGACTCCAGGGGTTGGATGACATCGCCCATCCCTGGGCTGGGCTGGCAAAGCCCCCTCCCCGGCTCCCACCGGGGTTCAGCTAGCACCCAGGGCCACTGGAAGAACACTGGGCTGGGCCCTGAGCGAAGACTCCAGATTCACACAAGTGGGAATTCAGAGGCAGTCTGCCTGCCTTCAGGCAAGTCATGAGTCTCCGAGCCTCACTTATTTCAACTGTAAAACAGGGACACTGAAATACATCCTTTGCAGGCTTGTTGTGAGAACTTCTATAAACTCTCGGTCATGGATCATTTAGTGAACACCTATAACAGTGTGTGTTTACTATGTGCCATGCACTGTTCTGAGGGCTTTACAAGATAAACTCACTTATTTTTTTTTTTTTTTTTAAGAGAGAGAGCGCATGTAAGTGGGCGGAGGGGCAGAGGGAGAGAATCTTAAGCAAGCTTCACACCCAGCGTGGAGCCCTAGGCGGGTCTCGAACCCCAAGATCATGAACTGAGCTGAAATCAAGAGTAGGATGGACGCTTAATCAACTGAACCACTGCGGTGCTCCCCAAGATCAACTCACTTAATCGTGACAACAACCCTGTGGGGTGGTCTTTTTCTGCTACCAACTCACTGGGTGATCTGCCTAAAGCCCTTTTTCCTTTTCCTGGATCTCAGTTTATCCTTCTTCAAAATGGGGATGCTGGGCTAGGTGATCCTGTTCCAAGTCTAAAATAGGACTGATTCCCAAAGAGTTCCCAGGACACCTGGAATGATGCTTCTTTCACGCAGGCGCCCCTCCTCTTAGCTGCTGGTTGCAGAGTGCAAGGGGCGGGGTGCACACTTTCTCCCCAGTGCAGGCCAATCTTTGGCCAGGTGTTCCAATTGCTTGAGCCAGCCAAGCTCTTCCTTGCTCCTTTTCTGCACACTGGCTGAGCAAGCCCTGAGTGAGGCAAGGGGGCTGAGAGGCAGGCAGGAGACCCTCTAATCCCTGATTTGTCCAGCTCAAGCTCAGGCGCCTGCAGATGAGCTTGGCTCCATTATTCATCAGCCTGAGCTGCCTGGTGGCTCAGATTAAGGCAGACAAAGGCTGGGCCACAACATCTGCCTGCCAAGGCGGGGGCTTCACTGCCCCCAGTCCAACGAGCAGTGGCTACAGAGGTGGCAGGCCCTGGACAGCCATTATCTGGGGCTGAGCAGCCCCAGGAAGTCTGCCCCCACCCCAGCCCACTGACCTACCTGGCCCCAAAGTCATTCCCTGGCCTCTGTCAGAGCCCAGAAAAAAACACTTTCAGGCTCCAGTAGCTGGCAGAGCACAGAATGCTTATGGGTGCTTTGGCTCTGTTGACAAACCCATCCTTCACTGCGGTCCCCTCTCTCTAGGTCCTCTCGTACTCATCAGTTGGTGTGACACCTCTCCTCAACCTGGGAGGTTCAGCCCCCCAAGGATGCCTGAAACCTTCAGACTTGGAGGCCCCTTCCAGGTCATCAAGGGGGAAGTCCCCAGAAAGAACTTTTCTTAACTCCTCCTTCTGGCCTCAGCCCTTTCCTCTAGCCCAGTGAGGAGCACTGGGTCACTGATCTTGGATTACTGCTATACCTTAAAAACTAATGAAGGCAGGGGCCCCTGGGTGGCTCAGTCGGTTGAACATCTGACTTCGGCTCAGGTCATGATCTTGCAGCTTGTGAGTTGGAGCCCTGTGTCAGGCTCTGTGCTGACAGCTCAGAGCCTGGAGCCTGCTTTGGATTCTGTGTCTCTCTCACTCTCTACCCCTCTCCCGCTCATGCTCTTTTTCTGTCTCAAAACTAAATAAACATTTTAAAAAATTAAAAAAAAAACAACAACAACTTCTGAAGGCAGAAGAAAGAGAAGGTGCAGGCAGGTAAACCTTAGGCTCTTCCCCAAAGTAGGAGAGACTGTGTTGATAACCCTGCCCCCCCCCCCCCCATACGGCCCAGATGTGAACAGAGAGAGCCCCACAAAGCCCTTGCCCTGACCTATTAATTAATGCAATGGGCCTTCCTTCCTCACAAGGCCCAGCCACTACCCAGCAGCCTGTGTAGAAGCCAAATGTAGATGCTGGGTCTCAGCCAAGGCCCCCACTTTGTGGCCTCGTTCCAACCTTGCTGATGTCATAAATGGCCTAAGGGAGGGTTAATTGGGGGAGACAGCCCCAGGGAATAGGATCCAGGTTGTGGGGGAGGGTGGGTTAGAACTCCAAGGAATGTGAGCTGAAGCTTTAGTCTTCATACTATTCTAGGAGGGGCAAACCAAGGCTTGGAGAAAGTTAAAAGCCAGAAGGTTCATAGTTCAAACCCAGGACCCAGGGGACTTAGAGCTTCCCTACTTGCTCCAGGAAGCCCTCTGAGGTGTCCCTTCCCAGATTCCAGGGACAGGGTGGGTCAGAAGCACCTGGCAAAGACAGGGGCCAAACCAGACTGGTGCCCTAGGGAAACTTATCTCCAGTGCCCAATGGTTGCAAAGGCTTGCCCACGACCTGTGCTGGGCATGGAGGCCAGGGAGTTAATGTGTGGCTCTGTCTTCAGGGCTCCGTGAGCATCCAGTGGAGCAGGGCTGGGCCAGGACTGTCTGGGACGAGTGCACACAGACAGGGCCTAGGTCAGAAGGTAGGGGCAGAGCCCTGCTGGGTCCTGGGAGATGGGAGCTTTCTGAGCAGAGCAGCCAGGGCTGGCAGGAGGCCCACCTCAGATAGTCGCGTCGGCACAGGATGAGGTTGGCCTTGGTGTAGAGGGTGGAGCCCACCTCGCCCAGGCGGCAGTCACAGCAGGCACACTTGAGACAGTCCTCGTGCCAGTACTTGTCCAGTGCCTTCAGCAGGTAGCGGTCCTTGATCTTGCGGTTGCAGCCCGCACAGCCCTTCTGCTTCCCTTTGGGCTGGACGGAGAGCATCGGCACGCCTGTGGATGGACAGATGACAGACAGATGGACATAGGAAGGACCCTGTGGCTCCAGGCCCTGGGACCCATCCCTCTGGGAATAGGGGCCCACTGCTTCTCCTAGGGGTTCCCAGGCATCCTCACTTTCTCCCCAGCAGCCTCCTCCCCTGGCCCTGGGTCCTGTCCTTCCAGCTGTACGGCACAGTCTGTTCCCTGCCCTGAGAAGATCCCTCCAGAAGCTGCAGCGGCAGCTGGGAGCCCTGCATCTGCTGTGCTGCAGGGCACACACATAGCCCCAAGGCCCAGCCCCCCTGAGCTGTGTCTCCCGTCCATCCTGCCACCGCCTCCTGTGTGGTCTGCTCCATAGGAGGCCTGAAACCCTCCTCACGCAGCCACCATCTGACTGGCTCCTTCAGTGGCCCGAAGAACTGAATCTCATAATGGGCTTGGGTCCACTAGAACAGATCTCTCACAGATCTTTTTTGCAACCTCAAGACTTCCTCACATTGTTTGTGCCTTTGACCATTTTAACCTAAAATGTCAGGCGACAGCCTCTTGGTTTATTCATGTAGACCTGTGGCAGTATCAGGAACAAAGTGGGGTGCCCCATGACACTCCCAGTGGTGTGCAGGAGCTCTGGGTCACCCGGCAGATGCCTGCAGCTGGGCCTGGCCTAGTTGGGGCTCTCCTTAGGAAAACTTCTGGCTAGATTCAAACTTTTTACCTGCCCTGGCTTGAGGGAGGGGAGGTTCAGAGTCTCTCAATCCTTCCTCCTCCCACCAGGATAAGAATCTCTGAGCCAAGGTAGGGAGGGTGACAGGCCAGGGTGGGGGGTGGGGGGGGGGGGGTTGGAGGGAAGCTCCCAGGGCCCATGGGTGCTTCTCAACATACAAGAAAAAACACAAGGGCAGGAATTTCAGCATGGAGCTTCCTGGAAGGAGAGGCAGACCTCCCAGTAGGCAAGTGCATGCACTCATGCACATCCCACATACACAGGCAGAGCATGCAGGCATGTGCACAGAGGCATAGCCTCCTACCCTCTGGCCTTGGGGCCACAAGGAGTGACCACAGGGAGAAAAAGTTGAGGAGGAGGTGGGGACCGATGTTGTCCTGAGTCTGGACATGTGTGTAGAGCCCTGAGGCTTGAATGTGGTGAAGATTATGCTCGGAGGGACGTGCAGGGAGTCTCAGAGCCAGGCCCAGGCTGGGGGCAGGTGGGGGTGCCTATAAGAGTTGCCTGAGAGCCCCTCATGAAGGCAGTGGGGGTGGGGGGTGCCTTCCCTGACATGAGCTCAGGTGGAGGAGTCCACTCTGGAGGGGAACAGCCCACCCCTTCCTGCCTCCTTGGCTCCCCACCAAGCCTCTGGAGTCTACCCCTCTCCTGGCCCCATCCTCTCCAAGCGACCCCAGCACTCTCCAGGGCTCTGGGCTCAGCTCCCACCTCCTGGCATCCCTCCTACCCCACCCCCGGCCCACTGCCCCCTTTCTTTTCCCCCTTCCTGGCATGTGACCCTTCCTCCGACTTCAGAGGAGGACCAGCCTCCAAGGGGCCCCAGTCTCAAAACCCACAGATGTCAGGTCAAAAGGGCCCTCAGAATTCTTCCAGGCAAATGTTCTGAGAAATGATGGAGAAACCAAGGCACAGAAGGTCTGAAGGTAAAATCTAGTGTAAGCCACTAATCAAGCTGGGCCTGGGGGGTCCTCCCTGCCTCCTGTGTCTCTCTTGGGGAGGGGACCCGCCAGAAGCAGCAGGACAGGTGAGGGCAGGGGAGAGGCAGCTCAGGCTGCCTTCCTCCTTCCTGCAGTCCCCGCAGGGCCTGGCTGTTAGCTGGGAAGCTTGCTGACTAATTTCCTTAATGCAGCTCTAAAGGTTAATTGGTCTGAGAGAGTGATGAGGCCCAGGATGACTACGTCCTCAGGCCTGCCTGTGTCTCCTCTGGCCGGGTCCAGCCTGGTCACAGAGCTCTGAGGAGGCCGTGGAAGCCAGCTGGGGAGCAGGCATCCCCGAGAGCTAAGGGGGCTCTGAAGTGTTTTTTCCAAGGTCTGGCCTACAGGGAGGAATCAGGTGTGGGCAAATGGGGGAGGAGTCAGGAGAGCTGGAGGTGAGGAGGTGTGTGGGTCTCAGGGTGGGGCTATTGTCCCCAGAGCCTGTGGAAGCAGCAGCCAGCCAGCACAGCTGTACCTGTACACGCACACCAACTTGGAAATCTCAGGCCAGGCCCCTAGGATAGCTCCACTAAGGCTGGCTTGCCCCTTGCTCGCCTGGACTGGCAGCAGGCCCGAGCCCCCCAGGGCTCTATGCTTGTGCTCTCAGTAGCAGGGGGTGTGTGAGTAACTGGAAAAGCCATACTCAGGGGATCCACCTGATCCACTAGGTTATACCCCCAAATAAAGAAGGACTCCAGCACTAAAAGTGTCTGTCCTGCTCTATCCTCCCTCT
The DNA here is from genome assembly GCF_046562875.1 of Panthera onca. Lineage (NCBI taxonomy): Eukaryota > Metazoa > Chordata > Mammalia > Carnivora > Felidae > Panthera > Panthera onca. The sequence continues at coordinate 50,088,820 of NC_138348.1, read as the reverse complement.
GGCATGGCTTCTGGACAGGCTGGCCTTCCAAGCTCAGGCCCTAGCACGCCTAGCAGGCCCCAGAGCCTGCAGGGCTGTGAGCTGCAGTGCGAGCTGGCAGTTCCATCACCGGCGGGACCCTGAACCTACAGGACCCAGGGAGGCCATGAGGCGTGAAGTCACAAGCTGCCCCCAGGTCCCTTGTCCCCTGCCTGTGGTTGGGCTGGGCCTGGCCCTCAGCAGTGCTCTGCAAGGCCTGGGAACCCTGCTCTAGGGTACTGAACTCTGCTTCCTGGGCCCTGGAGAACTCTTAAGAAGCCATACAGATTTGGGGTGCCTGGATGGCTCAGTTGGTTAATCATCTGCCTTCAGCTCAGGTCATGATCTCATGGTTAGCGAGTCTGAGCTCTGTGTTGGGCTCTCTGCTGTCTGCACAGGGCCTGCTTCAGATCCTCTGTCCCCTACTTTCTCTGCCTCTCCTCTTGCCCACACACGCGCGCGCGCGCACACACACACACACACACACACACACACACACACACACACACATACTCTCTCTCTCTCTCTCTCTCTCTCAAAAATAAATAAAAACTTAAAAAAAATTAAAACAAAAAAAGAAACCATACAGCTTCTGCCAGTTTCTGACACCCACTGAGAACAGAACTGCAGGGCCAGCCTGCCTAAGGAGGTCCCAGGGCACAGGGGACCTTGAACCTTCTTCTGCCTAGAAAGGCTGAAGTCCTGGGAGAAGTCTGACTCACCCCTTCTTTCTTTAGGGAGCATCCATACTGTTTGCTCTCACTGAGTTAGTTCAGGAGACTTAAAAACACTCCTGGAAAGGCAAGGAGGTTTAAAGGGGGCATCTCTGGTCTTCTGCTCCCTAAATGAAGTGAAATGCTCCCCTGAGGGTCAGGGCTCTCCCTCCCTGCCCTGCCTCCCCAGCCCCCACCCAGCCTGCCAGTCAGCCCCGCAGACACCTCTTCCCTCCCTCCCCTGCCTGGCTCTGGGAGCTGAGCCTCGGGCCATGCACTTTCCATTAAGGAGATAGCATCCCTTTGCTGAAGTCCATTTGGGATCCATTTTAGTGTTATCTAAAAATCAAATCTACATGGTAATCCTTTTAATGTACTCCTGACTTTAGGAAAAAAACAGCTTTGCGCTCCTTCAGGAAAGGTTTTAAAGCATTACCCAGTAATTACTACTCACCCATGAAAACACTGATATTTTACAATGGATGATGTTGAGCCTGCCCACACGTGCGGGCACAAGCTCAGACATACGCGGGGACCCAGCCAAAGAAACCAGTTCACATAGCCTATTTGCTCCTCCTCAATCTCAGGGTGTTGGGGGATGACATCTGAGGGGAGATCGGCCAAACCCCTACCCCGCCTCTACACCAGGCAGGCTGACAGTGGAAGGAGGCAGCCTCCCAGTCTGACTCATCCGGCTGCCAGACACTTACCCTTAGCTCTTTAATCTGAGGACAAGCCAGACAGTCCCAGTGACCAGGAGGGACTGCCAGAGGTCATTTGGCTCTTTCCGCACCCACCCGCCAGCCAGGAGAGAAGCCCTCCTCTTCACAGGGACCCCCACAAGTGGTCTGCCAGGTCAGACCCAAGTCCTCGGCAATCCCCACCCACCCACCCCAGGCCACGCTGCCCCTCACCTTCGGCACGCGGACCTCTCCAAACTGCCAAGCCCGCTGCTCCCAGTCCCACTGATGCCTCCAGCGTGGACAGCAGGCTGAGCTCCTCCAAAGCCAGTCCTCTGCCCTGGAATGCCCACCCCATCCAGCCCTGGGTCACTCTGAGCTATGTCTTGGGCCCCTGCACCCACCACTGGCAGCTCCACCTGGCATGTGAGGCTCCCTCCCACATGCAGCACATCCTGCTCGGCCCTCTGGATCTGCTCCCTGCGGAATCCTGGAATAGCATCCCTCTCCATCCTGCAAATGGACCTTGTTTGCTTCTGTCCCAGGACCTTCCCTCCATCGCTGCTCCCAGAAGAAAGGCCTGGTCCTGCCCATCCCACCGTTGACCAAAACTCAGAGTCAGCACTGGGGCTGAGGCTCAGGGCACTGAGCTTGAACTCTGAGAGCCTACTTTCCAGCCTGAGAACTGTTCCAAGTAGCTGGAGGTTCTGGAGCAAATCCCTCATCTTTCTGACTTGCTGTTGTGAAATGGGAGCCATAAAGGTCTCTTTCCACACAGATGACGGTGAGGACAGAACAGGTCATACATATGAAGCCACAGGAGAGTCTGGCATCCAGCGGGGGACACACCAGAACTGGACAGTATTATTAATATGCATCTCAGGATGTCCTCCCCCTGTTCTGACACTTGTTTCCTTTCTCCTTTAACTTTTTATTATGATGTAATTTCAAACCTTCAGAGAAGTTGCAAAATAGAAAGAATTCCAGTATACCTTTTGTGTAGATTCCCTAAATATGGGCATTTTATCATGTTTGTTTTATCCTTCCCTACAGACCTCCCTATAATATCTATAATATTCTTTCCGAATCATTTGAGAGTTGGCTTCAGACATGAAGCCTTATAATCCTCAATACTTTGATGTGTGTTTCCTAAAAGCAAGGACATTCTCATACAATACGATTAACAAAACCAGGAAATGATCATTGACGTAACACTTCTATTACCAACAGACCTCATTCAGATTTTACCCGTTTCCCCAATAATATATTTTACGGCAAAATAAATTCTGGAGCATGCATTGTATTTACTTGTCCAGTTTAGTCCACTTAAGTCTGGAAGACTTCCTCAGCCTTTCTTTGTGTTTCAAGATACTAGCATTTTTGAAGAACACAGGCCAGTTATTTTATAGAGCATCCTTCAATATGGGTTTGTCTGATGCCTTTGTGTGACTTTAATTCCTCTGTGCCTCAGTTTTCTTTCTTGTAAAATGAACATGAAAATAGTACCTATTCCATAGAGTTTCCAGGAGGAATAAGGGAGTTGGAGCCTGGGTGGCTCCGTCAGTTAAGGAATAAGGGAGAAAATCTATGTGAAGCTGAGGACTAATTGGACCCGGCAGTCAAAAGTTAGCTCTGATCAGTGTCACCCCATTTGGCACACGGGAAGGGGTGACCTTACTCACAGCTCCATCTCAGGTCCCTCAGATAGCGAAGATCACTCACTTTGAGGCAAATAAACGGATTTGAATGTGCCACCACGGTTAAGATCACACAGGCGCTGGCTAGAGTCCAGCGATACCCAAAGGACAGTCCAGTGGTCACTGCAGAGGTGTGCAGAAGGAAGCAGCCCCGTCTGTCCAACAGGCTACTTCGGTGACCCATCAAGTTGGAGGGGACTGCTGTGGCAGCTCAGGGCGGGCTCCTCTGGGGCCATGGGTGGGTGTGGCCTCAGCATTGCTCATAACCTCTGCATGTGTCTCAGTAGTGCTTCTGAATCTGTGTCCACACAGCACAACACAGCGACCCAGTGCAGTTCCGGGGCTTCTCTTCCTCACCATGGGCCCCACTTCTCCTCCTCTGGGAAGGAAGCTGGGCTTTCCCGGGGCCAAGGGCAACTTGCAGGGAGGTAACGCCTGACGCTGCTGGCAGCGCTCGGCTTCTAAGCGCTTGGCTCACAACCGCCTTATGAGATGGACACCATTATTATTCCCACTTTAACAGCGGGAAAACCAAGGCCCGAGAAAGGTTCCAGCTTGCCCCTGTTAGCATGGGACACACCTGGGATTTGAATCCTGGCAGTCTGTCTTCTGGGCCCAAGTACTGGATTCATCTGCCCTGCTGCCAGGCCATGCACTGCTAAGCTCTGAGGAGCTGGCAGACCCAGGAGGGAGGCGTTACAGAGAGGGTGCACAGATGCAGGACACGGCTACCAACATGCACAACGGCACACAAGTACTTGTTCCTGACACATAATCACATACGTGTATGCCGGGGCTGCGAGAGGCGGAACTGGGTCTACTGATTCTCTCCACAAGTTTTATTCCAGAACCCGGCAGTGTTAGCATACAGCAGCTACTCAGGAAGTTTTACGAAAACACACATCACACATCTGAGCACACGCATGATGGGTGTGCACATGTAAATATACACATCCATGCACAAGCAATAACGTGCACATTTACTGCCTTTTAAAAAACATTTCCAGGGGCGCCTGGGTGGCTCAGTCAGTTGAGTGTCCGACTTCAGCTCGGGTCACGATCTCGCGGTTCGTGAGTTCGAGCCCCGCGTCGGGCTCTGGGTTGATGGCTCGGAGCCTGGAGCCTGCTTCTGATTCTGTGTCTCCCTCTCTCTCTGCCCCTCCCCCGTTCATGCTCTGTCTCTCTCTGTCTCAAAAATAAATAAATGTTAAAAAAAAAAATTAAAAAATAAAAAAATAAAAAACATTTCGAAAAAATGGGTCATAGCTCAAAATCAAGCTCTGACATGAGCAAAACCCATGAGTAGGGGGCCTGGTGCTCTGTTCTCAACTCCATCTTCCGAAGGAAATGGAAGAGTGAGAGCCCCCTGGGTTTCGCCCACAGGGACCCACGGGAGTGGTGGTGAAAATCCAGAAAGTCAGTCCCACACTTCTTACACCCACTCCAGCTGCTGGGGGGAGGGGTCTGCAGTCTCTGGGGATCTGGTCCCTGCCACCTGCAAGGTGCCCACATGGGCCCGCACCTGGGCCTGGAACTGCAGAGTTGGGTCCCACACAGGGCCAGCCAGTGGCCCTTCCGTGGCACCAACCCTGTTTAATGAGGAAATTTGAAAGTGTAATCTAATTCTGCAGAATCTCTTTAAATCTCGTTTTCTCAGAAGTAACTTCATTTCACACGGACACATCCAGCCTTGTGAGAAGGCCTCCATTTCACACCAGTTTTATCTCCACAATTTCTCGTCTCACTGCACTTCTATCCCAGGGCCTTGCCATGCGGCAGGCGAGGCCTGAACTAATAGCATTTCCTACTCATTTGGAATCAAAAGCCAACGAGAACAACTGTTGAAACGCGTGGCTACAGCACCTAGAGCACGTTCATTACCACTCCTCTGCGCACCCCTTTGCAGGTGGTGCACTCACCATGCGAGATGAGAGAGAGAAGCCGGGCTCCCGTGGCCTCCACCTCCCCACTGGGCCAGGGGAGGGAGGCTGGGGGTGGTGGCCTACTCACCCCTTTCACTCTGGCACTGCCCCTCAAGGGGGTCAAGAGGGGCTGTGTAGACGCGAAGACTGTGGGCCCTTCAGACAGACGGCCTCAGCTTGAATTCTGGCTCCAACACCTCCCAGCTCTGCCTCGATTTACCTACCTGCTAAATGAGGACTGCCCAGTTTAAAGAATTATTCCGAGGATTAAATGAGATAATGGACATGATTTATAAAAGGATTTGATGCAGTAGCTTAAGAAAATCAGCTATGAAAAGTTATCTACGTCTTATGATCCAACAATTCTCTTCCTAGGTATACACCCAACAGAAATGGCAGCTTATGTCCACCAGAGGGGACGTACAAGGATTTCCAGAGCAGTTTTCTTCGTAACACCCCACAGATGAAAACAACACAAATGGCCATGGACAATAAAACGGATGATCCACTATTGTGCAGTCACGCAATGGAATAATACGCAGCCACGAAAAAGACTGATACACATAACACTGATGCACATAACAACTGATCACTGATCACATACACTGATACACATAACAACATGGGTGAATCAGACAGCAGAATGTTGAATGAAAGAAGCCAGAGGCAAAGGTACATACTGTATAATTCTATTTGTATGTAACACCCAAACAGGCAGAACTGATCTGTGGTGAGAAATGTCGGAATGATGGTGTGTATTACGGTGAGGCAGAAGGCGTGAGGAAGCATGGTGAGAAGCTGCAAGTGTCCTAGGTCTTGATCTGGGTGGTGTTTAGAGGGGCACACATAGATGTAAAAACTCATTGCACTGAACATTTGAGACTTCTGCATTTTACTGCATAGATGTTATACCTCCGTTAAAAAAAAAAAAAAAAAAAAAGAACTAAAATGGAGACCTCTCAGTCAGGACTTTGGACACCTCTTCATAAACTGCCCCCTCCCATTTCCTCAGCACTCACTCCACCTGTTATCTCAGTGAATCCTCATATTAACTCTGAGGTACTAAATGATTACACCCACTCAACGGATGAGGAAGCAGAGGCTTAGGAAGGTTCAAGTCCTTACCCAAGGTCACATAGCTAGAAGGCTGCAGGGCAGGGACTGAAGTCCCCACCTGCCTGACTCCAGAGTTCAGATTCTCATCCAGCCCATGCCCCATGGCTTCTCTGCACAGCCTGGTTGAGGAAAGCTCACTGGGATAGCATCTGGGTTCTCCCCTGCAGTCTAGATGCCAGAATGATGCCAGGAGGCATGCTTACAGCAGGGCCTAGGTTAAGAAGAACAGGAGAAATGATGGCCCAGGCAGGGCACAGTCTCCATGCTCTTGTGTGTCATAGACCATATCTGCTCACCTGGTGGCCCTGCAGAAGTTACAGCTGCTGTGGAACCTTGAAAGAGCTTCTAGGCAGGGCCAGAAAGGAGACACGGACCAGAAACTAAGGATGAAAAAGGGAGCAGAAGAACTGTGTAGAGGCAGACCTAAGATGTTTGCATTGTAGTCTTGAGAGAGACATAGAAGCCTTGAGATGGCACGTGACCTCAGGGGGTTGAGCCAAGCTGTGAGGGGCAGGCTGGGGGCTCTAGCCCAGAGCCTAATTGCTGGGCTGAGCCTCAATCGACAGCCAGGGGCTTGTGTGTGAATGAGGGAAAAGGGGAGGGAGGGAGTCCTAGAAGAGGGGCCAGACTCAGGATAAGAAAATAAAAGGAGGTCCAGGCACCTGGGTGGCTCAGTCGGTTAAGCATCCGACTCTTGGTTTCAGCTCAGGTCATGATCTCATAGTTCATGAGTTTGAGCCCCACATCCAACTCCATGCTTCCAGCAGAGCCTGCTTGGGATTCTCTCTCTCCTTTCTCTCTGCCCCTCTCCCTGCTCACATGCTCTCTCTCAAAATAAATAAACATTAAAAAAAAAGAGTTCATAATAAAAAAAGAGAAGAGAAGAGAAGGAAAGGAAAGAAAAGAAAAGAGAATGGAGGTCCAGCAATTCTTGCCTTCTCTAAAGTGTTAAGTCCCTCCAGGTTTCCACAGTCCACCACCGCAGGAAGGCAGAAGGAAAGCACTGCCCAATGCTGTCCCCATATACCTGCAGCCACTACAGTCACGTTCAACTGCATGATAATAATATCCTTTATTCAATGCCTACTATGTGCCAAGTGCTTTACATGCATTATCTGTCCTCCTCATGATGATCCCTGAGGTCAGAGAAATCACACAACCTGCCTAAGGGTAAGCTTCAGACCCAGGCTGCTGGCCTCATCTCCTCCTGTTCTACGTCCTGGCCAGAGGCAGTATGGAATCATCTTTTTCCTAAGCAATGGGGAAAGCAAACTTCTGCTCGGGCCCAATGTGATGCCTGCCAAAAGAAGAAAGCTCTAAAGATCCCTTGCAGGGGAAGGATGAGCCTCTGGTCCCCAGTGCCCCCCAGAGGAGCCATTTCCTATGAAGGTGTAGGAAGCAGCAGGCATTTTTGCAGCGTGTTTTTGGTGGATCAAACCTCCTTAGAATGGTGTGTCCTAAAGCCTGAACCCGCAAATGACGTTCGAGTGTTTGGAGATGAAGGGGCTGAGGAGTTTCCACACACATCTCATGGGCCCTCATGGTTGAGAGAAGCCAGACCCAGCACAGCTTGGTGTGTGGCAATGGCTTTAGGGGACCCAGCGTAGACCTTGCAGGGGCCTGGGTGATGCACTGAGAGACACTGGAGCAGGTGCAAATGGAATCTGCTCTCCAGAGACACATAATTTTCTGCCGTTCTTCAGTGAAGGGGACTTAGAAACATCAGAAGCTGCGTGTGCTCTTTGGAGTCCGTCATGGGCAATGATGCTTCAGTTAATTGCATAGCTATCTGCAGAACGAGTGTAGGCATTCTCTTCCAGTTCTCTGTTTCCATGAAGTTTCACACATATCTCAAAAGCAATAGGTCGAAAACAGGACTCTGGACCTCCTCCCCAAAACCCGGTCCCTGTACCCGTGTCCCAGGCTTCCCCTCACCACACTAACACCGTTATCCACCCAGATGCTCAGGCCAGAGACTGGGAGCCGCCCTCAGACCTTCCATCATCCTCACTCTCTCCCACCGCTGATTCCCGCTTCCCATCCTGCCTCTTCTTCCCATTTCCAGAGCCACCACCATCTTTCACACACCATCAGCAGAGCTCCTGACCAGCCTCTCACGTCTACTATCTACATTCCACTCTTCACACAACAGCTATAGAAATATTTCAAAACAAAGTAGGTCAGGTCACTGCTCAGCTTGAAACCCTTCCATAACTTCCAGTGGGTTGAGAATAACATCCACCCTCTTCAACGAGCCTATGATATCCTCATGTGGTCTGGCTCCTGCCTCCCCCTCCAATACTGTGCACCAGCCACATTCCTTCCAGATCTCCCTCCTCCCTCAGGGCCTTTGCACATGCTATGTCTCCTTCCCAGAACACCCTTCTCTGCCTCTTCGTGTGGCTGGCTCCTTCCCATCCTTAGACTTCAGCTTAAATGTCACCTCGTCGGAGAGGCTTTCCTTGACTACCTTATTTCCTTATTTACATGACTCCCTTGTCATTTCCTTCTGAGTTTTTAATCACAACTTGTAATTGTTTTACTTTTTTGTGATTGTACTAAAGACAAATGATTGGCCTCGCTCATAAGAACGAAAGCCCCATGAAGGCCTATTTTTTTAGTCCTGCCTTGTTCACCATTGTATCTCCAGCACTGAGCCTCATAGCAATCACTTTTTAACCATCAGTTCAGTTAATGAATAAAAAGACTAAGCAGAATCTATCCAGATATTACTAAGAGTCTTCAGGCCAGAGGGGGCTAAATGCAGACAGGCAGGCTACCCAGAGATGGGAGCCTTCCCATCAGGCTTGTTGCTGCCCCATGGCACATACTGCTAGGCACCTATACCTATGTGGCCTAAGACAGCAGATCTGTGGCAGTGCCTAGGTCCTGCCATCCTCAATCTGGAATTTTGAGAGGACTACCCAGGGCTCCAGCTGCAAAATGACAGCTCTTTTGCAAATATAAACCCTCTACCCTTTAGATTAAGGGGCATCAATCCTCTTCTCCAACCCCTCAGACCTGTGAGGAATGAAGTCCCCCTTTGAATGTCCCCTTGCACACAAATGCTCCATCCCAACCCTCAGAGAGTGGAGGTAGAGCCCCAAAGTTCGGTCATCTGTGAAATCTCATCAGCTCAATCTTTCCCTTTGTGCCTGTGGCCTGGGCACCCTTCTCTGCCTGGCACAGACCTAGCCTCTCCTACTCCCCACCTGAGGGTCCTCTTGGCTATGATATGACCACTCCTACCTCCCAGCCAAGTCTGAGCCTCTTGAGGACAGTGGGAGGAAAAAGCCCCCAAAGGTTACTACAGAAGAACCCTAGGCCCAAGCCTTTCTCTAACTGTAGCCTCTGCCAAGCCCCCTCCCATCCAGGGCTGCTGGAGCAAGCCCCCAGGTCCTTTGACAGAATGCTGCTTGGAGCTGTACAGCTATGGGAAATCAGCAGGGAAGCGTCTGGAAGCTGTGTTCCCCAGACAGCAACTCAGCTGCTCCCTGGGCACCCGCAAAGCCCACGTCACCCATCTAATGAAACAGGGCTCCCAAGGGGCCTGCAATCTCTGCAGAGGAGGAGGAGAGCACGGACTCTCAGACGAGTCTCAATTTCACAGCATCAGGGACGTGAGCACCAACGCGCTGAACCAGAAAACGAGAGTCTGGCAGGAGCTGCAGACACACCGTGAGCGCCAGGGGATCAGAGATTAGGGCCCTTCAAAATCAATTTTGAATTCAAACTTTTAAATGTGTTCTCCAGACATAAGGAGGGGACCCTCCAGGCAAGCTCAGCCTAGCCAGATGCTGGGTTCTGCTTCCTTCTCGAAGCATCCAGAACCTATCTGCTAGCCACTGGGCTGGATGAGGGAAAGGAGGACAAGGGGACTAGGAGGGAGACTCCAGTGCCCCGCACCCAGGAGCCACAGGGACAGGAGTCCCTTCGGCTCTTGCTGACACAGCATGACCTCTGGGGTGCCTGTCTGGGGTCCTTCCTGAAGCTCCCTGGTGAGGCCTTGAGGGCTGCTCCACCCTCCTCTATAGACTTGGATGAGAGAAGCTGAAGGCAAGGTCTTGCAAGGCAAGGCCAGATCCCTATTCACCTCCCAACCTGGTTGAGGAGGCTCACGGGGCACCAGTGGATGAAGCCATTTAGAATAAGAGCTTTGGAATCAGATGGGCAGGGTTTGTATCTCAGACCAGCCACGGTCTCCCAGAGAGATCTTGGTTCAGGAGTGAATTTCCCTCCCAGAAACCTGGTGGGAGAAAGCTTGCCGTGAGTGTGAGTGTCTTGGAAGGCAGGCCCTGTGAAGTCAGAGTGGTCCAAAGTCCCCCCCAGTACAAAGGACAAGAAAGTATCCTGTGTGTGAGTCAGCAGGATAGGCTGGCTGCCGGGAGAGCTGGTGTGGCTGCCACAGGCTGCATCATCCAAGGCATGGTGGCTGCAGCCAAAGAGCTGACAATCATACTGTCTGTCACCTGACAGACCGTGTGTGGAGTATTGAGTACAGTTCTGGGCCTGGCATGGTAAGGTGGACAGGGACACACAGGGAATTGGGACTCCTCAGGAAGCTGAGTGGGACCACCTGCTCAGCCAAACCCCAGAAAAGGCCCCAGGGCTAGGAGCGGGAAGGCCGTGGGAAGCTCAGGAGGGCAGACGATGCTCCTGGCAGCCTCAGTTATGGTCCCCACCTCCTGCCTGGGTCCCGGCTCAGCCACATTTGTTCCTCCGAGCATAGGATCAACCCACTACTGATGCCTTCCCCCCATCTCTGTGGGAAAGCGGGTCCGTGACGAGACTCTGACCCCAGCGACCTCACAACCCCCGTTCCCCAGTTCTCCAATTCTCAGACCACTGCTGCTTTAAGCCACACTCCTGGGACACAAACACGAGTGACTGTGAACGACTCTTCAGCTGAGAGGCGGCAGAAAGGGTGGCCGAAGACTTGGGCCTGCGGAGACCTCACAGGGAGCCCCTTTTGGAATGAGGAGCAAAGGGAAAGGGCTGGGGCTACTGGACCACATATGGGAGGGGAGGCAAGCCCCCCCCCCCCCCCCAGCTTGGGAGTGGGCTGTCAGCTCTGCAAGGAAATTACAACATGGGCCTGGGTAATGCTCCTTTTAGTTACAGCATAAACTGCGGCAATAAAGCGTACCTGGGGAATGTTTAGAGAAAGCACTAATGATTTCTTCCCCAGTGGTTAATAAATTCACTTCCAGATCAATTTGTTCGCGATAGAGCCCGGCGAGCGGAACCCGCGCGGCGGGCACAGCCGAGTGTGTCTTTTTCAGTATAAATGATTTATTACGATGATTAGCGGCACATAAACAATTTAAAATACAACGCTAATTAGTTTGGGGAAGAAAGGAGGGGAAAAGCCACCCTGCCTCTCTCCCCATTATGTTCTACTTCCCTAAGTGTGTACTTTTTAATTAAATCCAAATGTCACAATAAATTTAAAGTGTTTTATTACCACTCGGGGTAAGTAAGGCAGTCATGCAAGCCCCCTCTCAGGCATCTACAGGCCAGGCTGCGGGGGAGGATTGGGGGCACCAGCGGGGTCTGTCCACAAACTCTCCTCGAGATGGGAGATCTTTCAGGAGACCCCGGAAGCCCCTCCTGGTTTCTGGCAGCCCCAGGCTGGAAAGCGCTGGGACCGCCCATCTCCCACCTTCCCAGCCAGCCCAAGTGATGTCTCCTCCTTAACATTGGTCCCGACTGGCATGGCCACCTCTCAATGGGCCCACAATACTCCATGCCCTCTCCAAGCTCTCCTCACGTGCTAGGTGTATAGGTGACACTTTTTGTTTCCCTGGCTTCATGCTTGCCGCTTCACATCCAACATCTTACCACGTTCTCCAGTGCTATGAGTAGCAATTATTGTTTCAGTTTTATGGATGGGAAACTGGGGCTCACGGAGGTAGAGCAACTTATCCAAAGACACACAGCTAAAAAGTGGACTTTTTGCAGAATCCTTATTCCTATAGCACCATTCTACCTCAGAGCCCATACCCAGCCATGTCTGGGCCCTGATTTCCCAGTGCCCAGGACGGGGCCAACGACATGATGGCGGCTCGGACAGGCCCCTCCAGAGTACAGAGCCCTGCCCTACCCAGAGACACATTTGAGGGAGGAGTTCAGGCAAGGGACCTGGACTCATTAGAGTCCAGTACAAGGTCAGGTTCTGCCATTGACCCACAATGTAAACTCAGTCAGGTCCTTTAAGCTCTCTGAGCTTCAGCTTCCCCGTCGGCAAAACTGGAGTGTGGCACCCATCTCACAGGGCTAAGGAACTAAAGCAGCTAAACCCACAGAGTGCTTTGCAATCCTTGACATACTGTGTGAGCAGTAATTGTTAACAAAAGCTCTCAGGGTGAGCAGGGATCCACGAGAACCCCATTTCACAGATCAGAAAACTGAAGCCAGCAGGGGAAATGACTTACCCAAGGTTCCTCCAAACCTTAGGAGCCCAGAAAGGACCAGGCAAGGAAGCCCGGACAACAAAGGATTTCTCTCCTAAACTCTCCTGTACTGCTTATTTGAAATTACACATATCCCTAAACACAGAGTTCCCACATGACCTGGCACTTCCACTTCTAACTACACACCCAAGAAAAGCAAAAACATGTGCCTGCACAAAAACTTGTACGTGAATGTTCATATCAGCATTATTCACAACAGCTATAAAGGAAACACAATCCAAACATCCATCCACTGATGAGAAGAAAAATAAATGTGATACATACATACAGTGGAGTATTAATTGGTCCATAAAGGGAAGTACCGATTCACACTACAGCATGGATGGGCCTTGAAAACATCAGGCTAGGGAAAAAGTCAACCACAAAGACCACATATTGTATGATTCCATTTATATGAAAAGTCCAGAACAGGCAAATCCACAGAGACAGAAAGTAGATTAGTGGTTGCCAAGGAGGGGGGAATGGGGAGTGACTGCTAATGGGTATGGAGTTTCTTTTTAGGGTGATGGAAGTGTTCTTGAATTAGGTAATGGTGAGGGTTGCACAACTGTGAATATACTAAAAACCACTGAATTATACATTTTAAAAAGGTTAATTGTGTGGCATGCAAATTATGTCTCAATAAAGCTGTTATAAAGGAAAACAAAACAAACAACAACAAAAACAAATACCCCTTTGAGAACAGGAGAAACCAGCTGACAAAAGTCAAGCCCTAGGGTTAGGGGAGGAGGCCTGGGAGGTCCAGCAGCCAGGCCTCACAGGGAGGTCCGGCCCTGCTCACCCCATCTGCAGTCGGATGCTCCCCAGGGAGGACAGGGCTCCAGTGTGCCCCCTTGCCTCCTCCCAGCCCTCCCCATCCGGAAACCTGACTGTGCCCACTTTTGCAGCCCTGCTTCCCAGGAAATTCAGACACTACTGGATCCACCACTCTTCTCTGACCTGTCTGCTTCCACTATTGCATTCATGTTTTGTCTTTTGTTGGAATTTCTGCATCTTCTGAGGCCTACGCCCGACCCAAAAACTGGGCGTGCCCGTGGGGGGACGGTGCCTCTCTCAGACCTTGAGCCTGTCCTACATTAGGCACCACAAGTTATGGTACGTGCATAACGAATAAGATCACAGTGAGGCCCTCCAGTCCCCCCAGCCCAGATTCAGTTAAGGAGTGCTGCCCTCTCCCGCTGGGACAGGGGTGTGAAGGCTTGGATCCAGGACACAGAGGCTGCCTCTGGGTCAAATGAAAACCACTGGAGGGAGAGAGCGCCCTTCGTGGCTAATCTGAGAGGGTAACTCAAAAAGATAAAGCATAAGAGACTGTTAAAAACTGAGAACAAACTGAGGGTTGATGGGGGGTGGGAGGGAGGGGAGGGTGGGGGATGGGTATTGAGGAGGGCACCTTTTGGGATGAGCACTGGGTGTTGTATGGAAACCAATTTGACAGTAAATTTCATATATTGGAGGAAAAAAAAAAAAAAGATGAAGCATTCTGGCCAACAGGGGGCACCAGGCCGGCACTGTGACAGGCACACCCAGCCACACCTCCCTCCTGGGTCTGGAGGGATGACCAAGGTTAGGTTGAAGGTTGTTAGGGCACCTCAGGCTTCATCTGAGCGCACAAACCAGCCTCCAAGTCTCCCACATGTGGAAAGAGCCCCCAAGAGGGGACAGAACAGCTCTGGTCACTAGAGAAGGGTACCTGTGCCGTGGGGCAAGAGGACATAGGCCCATTTCCTAGGCACGGGGCTGGTTCCATGAGTCTCCGTGGCTTCATCATGGGCTGCTGTCTCAGGAAGCTGCCCCTTAAGGAAACTATCCCCTAGCTTCTCCAAACTTCTCTTCCAAAGCCCTGCAGGTCAGGATGTCTCAGGGGTAAGGGGTGGCAGGCACCCTTCACTTACGCAGCCACCATGTTCTCACTAACAACTCCGCAGGTGGGCACAGTGCTTTCTAGCAGGCAAAACACACAAAAACATCTTCTCCCATCTGAGTTCTCTGCAAAGGACGAGGAGGATGCTGTGGGTCCTAATTTACGTTTCAGGCAACAGGCTTAGAAAGGATGCGTGGTTTTGCACAGGGTCACACAGCGGCAGGTAGAAGAACTAGACATGCCTGAGGTCTCACTGTCAGAGGAAGGCAGAGTAGGGCTGGAATCCAAACTCCACGCTTATAACCTCCCTCCGAAGTCAAAAGAAAGCCACCTCTGCGGTAAGCTGTCACACCCTCACGCAGCTGCTGTTGCTTTTAGAAAATTTGACAGATTTCACATCTGCCTGTGTCTGGGCTGATGCTCTTGGGGTTTTTCTCCTCTTAGGGGAGGGAATCCAGAGCCTTCACCCTGGAAGAGAAGGCAGAGCTCCTAGGAGTATGGGCCCTGGAGAGAAGAGGGTGTGGCTAGAGACAGGATGGAGTGGGTGGGTGGGGGTGGTTTGAGTCACCCCTGGGCAGCCAGGCAGGAGCGGCGCCACCCACAGATGCCCCTGAGAGTCAGCTCACTGCACAGGCAAGACCTTGTTTCATTTGTACCACATGGAGGTGCCCTGAGACACGAATTCTGTTCTTCTCAGGGCCTACCTTAGCTATATATAATTGGGGAGTAGACTATATTAGACGCAGACAAGGTAGAAATACTTAGCTCTGTCCCAGAATCAGCTTTTATGGAAGCCAGTCTGAGAGAGAAAACTGGCCCAGAGCTAGGAGGCCAAGAAACTCTTTACAGACAGATCACATGAGGCAGAGGGGTTAGGAAATGGCCCATGGGTGGCTGGGCAGGTCTGGACTAGCTGCTTTTCCCCATCCTGGTATGCTCCTGCTTGCCTCAGGCCCACGGGCTTCAGGTCATTCCTTTGGAACCTGGAAAGTCAGGATCTTGGTCCAGTCATGAGGAAGCAATTGAAGAGCAAGGGTAGGGTCAAAGGAAGCCTCAGGCCAAAGACAGGCAGACAATCAAGGGCCTCTGGGACAGAGGTAGGTTAGGACAGGTTTGGAGCCAGGTCCTCTAGTCTGCCTTCCTTCGGGCTCAACTCCAGAAGTTCAGGCCCGGCTACTGGCAACCAAGAGGCCCTAGCCAGGATCTTCATCACTGGGAGACCTCAGATGAGCCCACATTCCAAGGCCACACTTCCAGTCATGCCCTCTACCCTTTTTTTCCTGGACTTCAACTGCCTCTTCTCTTAACCATCCAGACCCCCATTTGCACCCCATCACCTCACATGTGCAGACTGCAGACTCGGAAGGAAATGGAGGAAATGGAGGAAATGGAGGAAATGGGAGGAAATGGGAGGAAACAGAGGGAGGGAGGGAGGGAGGGAGGAAGCAAGGAAGGAAGGAAGGAGCAGGGAGCAGTCTGATGCTGGAGGGGTGGGGAGCAGATACTCTGGGAAGCTCAAAAGGAAAAATGCTTCCCCCTCACATTATGCATTGTCTTTTCTGCCCCTCTGATTTATTTTCCCCAGAGTAGCTGTGGTTTAATAATATATTTGGTCTTTGTCTCCGGTTCTTGGCGCAGAGCTTCTAAAACCCTTGATTTTCCTGAGTGATAGGAACATCTTCTGTTATTCCTGAGGAGCCCCTTCTGAGCCCACCTGCGTTTATGCTATTGAGGTGACTTAAGGTGAGGACCTCAGCCAGCCTCAGGATGGGGCTGGTCACCAGAAAGACCCAGCAATTAGAGGGCTGGGACTTTCAGCCCTGTGTACTGACAGACCTCCAGGAAAGACAGGGAGGGGGCTGGAGATTAAGCTTCAAAAAA
Source organism: Panthera onca (assembly GCF_046562875.1). Classification (NCBI taxonomy): domain Eukaryota; kingdom Metazoa; phylum Chordata; class Mammalia; order Carnivora; family Felidae; genus Panthera; species Panthera onca. Next base: position 50,072,456 of record NC_138348.1, on the reverse strand, counting down.
ACTCTTGAACAAAACTTGATGAGCTCTAGGTTGATGAATGCATCCGTGTGCCAGAAGGGTGATGTACCCCAGTTCCCCAGGGACAGAAGCTTCTGTGCTCAGGACCCCTCTCCCCAGACCTCACCTTATGTACCTCTTCATCTGTAGCTTTTATAGTAAACTGGTCAGTATAAGAAAGTGTTTCTCTGAGTTCTGTGAGCCATCCTGGAAAATTCTCTAACCTGAGGAGGGGATCATGGGAACTCTGATTTAGAGCAGGACTGCCAGAAGTATAGATGACATCCTGGATTTGTGATTGGCCTCTGAAGTGGGGAAAGTCTTGTGAGACTGAGCCCTTAATCTGTGGGAGCTGATGCCAGAGAATGTCAGAACTGAGTTAAATTGTAGGACACCTAGTCGGTGTCCATTGAGAACTGGAGAACTGCTGGGTGGTGTTGGAAAACATACCAGAGCAGTACAAATAATCTTAATAAAGTGTAACTCTATCCTCTCTCTAGAACACAGCAATCCTTGTGATCTTCTCTGCTCCTCTCCAACCTCTTTCACCTGTTTGTTCGTTCATTCATTCGTTCATTCATTCACTCACTATTCACTTAATAAGTATTTGCTAAGCATCTGCTACTAGGAACTAGCCCCTAACACATATTTTGATAATAATTATACTAACATTAATGATTTTTCATCAAGAAAGTAGTTCTTAATGAGCTCTATTAAGTCAGTTTGATTCCTTCATCAATTTTCTATTCACTAGCGTTAAACCAAGATTTGCCCCCCTTTCCTGTTTTTATTTCACTAGAATTCTTTTTTGTTTTTTTTTCCTAGCACTTAAAAAAATTATTTTTTCAACAACATTACTGGAATTATTTTTATTGGGATTATTTTTAAGTTTGAAGTGACTATTTGGTTCATGATCAGTTTTTGGCTCATATGAAATCTTATGAACTAGAGCTTTTGACATGGTTGAGATTTCTTTTGTGATAATTACTTCTACCAAAAAATGTTTCCTGAGCCAACTTTGGCAGATCTAAATTTTGTCAGGAAGATTTGATTCCTCCATCAAATCTTAGTCAATACCATATTTTGCCAGGTGCGATCTTAACTGCTGCCAGTTTTGCTTTGTGTTAATTATTTCAACCAATTTTGATTTTTTTTTCCGGGATATTTTTTAATTGTTACATTTTCAATAATATTACTAAGATGTTATTCTCACATGTAAGGCATATTTTGGCACTGATCTGATAAAAAATTCTGAGGATCAAACAGCAGTGTGAAAACATCCAGGGGACAAAAAGACAGGTGACACTCTGTACTTGGGCTGACTACCAGGTCAGAACCCTGTACCTGCAGGAGACCTGTCCACTGCCTTTTGCTCCTCCAGAGCCCTAGCTCCTGCCAAGACACCTCACAGATGGAAAACAGCTTCTGGCTTGAGTAAGAACCGTTGATTGCTAGAGACAGCCTCTAACTGACAAGCAAAGAGATGGGGTATAGCCCCGGCATCCCATCGTGGGCTGGAGGCAGCCTCTGCTGGGCCTCAGACTTTTCTACTCAGAAAGTATCTTAGAGACATTCAGCTGAGAGAGGGAATAGATGCTTCTTGGTGCCTTAGTTTCCCTGCCATAAAAGGAGGTAACTAACCAGGATCCCTTCAGGCCTGAGGCTGTGACTTGTGTTCACTGGCCTCCAGGCTCTGGGCTTGCTTCAGGGGTCCCCTCTGCCTCTTAGTTGTGGATCTGCCCGGGAACAGCTGGAAACCAGACCATCCACCTGGATTCAAATGTGGCAAGACCAAGTATGGAGGGCCGGAGGCCAGAGATGTCCTCGCCTGGAATCTCTACTTCTCTGACCCCAGGACACCAAAGAAAAAGCAACCTTGTCAGGATGGTTTCTTGTTCCTGGCCTTGGCCTCAAAACATTCGTTCCCCACAGTTATGTCTCCATACACAGTACCACTAGGCATCAAGCCGCCAGCAGCCCCTGTGATGTAAATAGTGAAGCACAGACCCAGAGGGTGGAAGGGGCCAGTCCGTGGACATACTGTGAGTTGGGGACAGAGCCAGGCTATGGGTGCAGGAGTCCTGGCTCGGCCCTGTGCTCCAGCTCATAGGAGAGCCTCCTCTAGTCCTGCTCCCATGTGAAGAACTCTTCAAGTGGTCTCCACCCAGGCTGCCCCAAAGATGCTGGCCCCCCCTGGCCTGGCAACAGCCAGGGGGAGGTTGAGGCCCTCAGTCCAACAGCCTCAGAAAGACTGGCTCAGGAGGAACCACCCTCACCTCCTCCCAGAGTCACCACTGAATGAGAAGAGAGGCCCTTAGGTAATGAACAGCTGCTCTGTAGGCTCCTAGTGTCCTCAGCAAACTTACCATCTGTCAAACAAGGAATCCAGAGGTTTCCATCCCTAGCCCTGGTCCCTGTGTGTGCTTACAATCAGTGCTACTGCCTCTTACCACTCGGGTCAGGGAGGCCTAGGAGTGTCTTTACCACTACCTCCCCAAGCTTATGGCAGGCAGAGGCCTGGTTCTCATCGCAAGTCTGCCACATACCAACTTGCTGGGCTATCCTAGGCAAGTGTCTTTCCCTCTCTGAGCACAACCTCCTCCTCTGCAAAATGGGTCTAGTGTTTGATCTTCCAGACTCCCAAGGGAGCCGTGAAGATTAAGTGAAAGGCTTTGAGACATCTGTGGCTTTCCCTGGTGTGAGGCAGAGGCAATGGGCCTCCTGGGGATGGAGCTGATATTTCATTCTCTCTGGGGGCGGCTAAACTGTTGGACACCTGAGGCCTGAGATGCTGTGCCAGAGGCTCACCTCTCACAGTAGGCTGATTTCTAACATGGTCCCAATGATCCCATTTTCTATTATTCATGCCCTTGTGTAATCCTCCCACTTCCTTGAGTATGAGCTGGACCTAGGGACTTGCTCCCAAGGAAGAAAATGCAGCCAAAGTGATGGAATGTCACATCTGTGATTAGACGTGTCACATCTTATAAAAGACTGTGAGCTACTGCTTGCTAGCAGACACTCTCTCTTGACGGCTTTAAGGAAACAAGCTGCCATGTTGGAGAGGCCCACGTGGCATGGAAATGAGAGCTGTCTCTGATCCACAGTCAGTTAGGAATGAGCCCCCCCAGTCCAACAGCCCATGAGGAACTGAATCCTGCCAACAACCAAATAAGTGAATGGGAAAGCGCAATCCCCAGATGAATCCCGACATGAGACCACAGCCCCGGCCAACACCGTAATTATCGTCTGTAAAAAAGACCCTGAGCAGAGGACCCCGCTAAGCTGCACCTGGGCCCCTGACCCATGGAAACCATGAGATTAAAAAATGGGTGTTAAGATGGTAAATTGTGAAATAATGTGTTACGCAGCAATAGGTAGCTAATACACTACCTCACTGGCGTACCACACAGGGCAGGAACCTCTCCTCAGGCCAGAGAGAGGGGACCCTGAAGATCCATCTCAGCCCTATAATCCACGTTGCTGTGAGTTTCCCTATGGAGTCCAGTCCTTGCTGTGGAGTACTCAGGGGAACCCAGAGGACAGAGCCCCCTTGCTTTCTGTTGGGCCGACCAGGAAAGCAGGCAGAGCTGACCCACCTCACCACGCCATAGCCCTAGGTCCTTTCCAAACAGCAATTCTCCTGGGTCTCTGAACCCCACGCATGTCTGGAGCAGAGTCAGTATTTCAAAGCACAACCACTTCCACTTTCTCCCCTGTTCCTCACTAAAACCTAAGGAAGGTTAGGGAACCGTACCAATCATCTACAAGACCATCAGGAGCCTGGCCAACTGAAGCCTCGATGGACCTAGCAGACGGTCTTAATCATACCTGTTTGACTAGTCGGAATTACGATTACCATTTGTCATTCAGAATCACTACACGGCAGAGGCAGGATCTGAACCCAGTCTGTGTGACTCAAAGCCCACGTGAGCTCCCCTTGTTTTACAAAAGGGAAAGCTGAGAAACAGGGCACTCCAGCATCCGGATGGCACCCGCAGGCAGTCCCCCGCATAGTCCTTCCCAGACACCAGGGATCAGGAATTGGACCTTGTAAAGATTCAGGGAAGGGAGAGACAGGACAAAGCACGTGCTTGGGCCCGAGCGGCAGCCACTTACATGGGAAGACTGGGTCTCCGTCCCCTCTCTATCAAGTCATCACACCAACGGGTGAGGCTGAGTTATTAAACCTCCCTTCTGGGGTGCCACACAGGTTTTCTCCACTGAGACTCAGAGCGGAGGGGTGGCTGCTCCCGCCACACAATATTAAAATGTCAGGAGTTTAAGGCCTGCGCTGGTTGAGTCATAAGTTATCAGCACCCAGTGAGGGCCAACAGAATGCCTCCCTTAAATTATTAAGCAGAAAGCGTCAGACTGTAATATTTTGCTAAACCGAAGTACAGACACAGACAAAGATGTCATTTCAATATTTGAAACCAGCAAGTTTAATTTAAAATAAGAGCAAACCAATAAGCTCAGAACATAGTGGTGTGTGAGAGGAAAATTATACTGTGAGAGGAAAAAAAGTGGAAGGACTTAAGAAATTTATAAAAGTAATCTCCAAGTGGAAATTAGAAATCAAGGCCTAGAAACAGAATAACACAAAAGAAATATTACTGTCCACTTTCTAAATCAATATAACACTGCTCCACGCCGGAATTACCATGGTAACTCAAGTAAAAAGAATCAAGCAATTCTTATTATTTCAAAATAAAATCACAGCCTGAAGCCTGGGTTTTATTACAACCACTGATAGATCGCTGGCTTGTATTTATCTGAAATATTGCTTTTCAATCAGCTGGTTTATGAATGTACACAGGCCTCTCACCAGCCCACTTACCGCCCCGTTTTGAGGTGAGGGGCTAACCAATGAATTGATTCCTGACTGACTGCATCTGCATACACGCCCAGGCTGGAGTCAGCCCTGGTAACCACGGAGCTTCTCACCCCTTCCAACCATCCAGGGGCACTGCAGGGCAGAGTGGAAAAGCCAGAGAAGGCAGCGGGGGGCTGACCTCATTGTGGTTCCCCTCCAGGCCTGCTGCCTCCAATGGCAGCCCCGAAAAACCACGCAGACAGCCAGCTTCCCTCACCTTGTCCCCAGGCATCCTGGCTGGCTGGAACACCAGCTGGCTCCACCTCTTCTCCCATGAACCCTCCCTGGGTGTCCTTCTCCCCCAGCTCCAAGTCTGTCAGTTGGAACAGGGAGGCAGCCGAGCGCAGAGAAGGACGGCACACTCTGTAGTCAGATGGCCTGAACTCAGGCACTTGCAGGTGGGGGACCTGCGACCAGCTAGCTACACAGCCTCTTTGGATGGCGGTTTTCTCATCTGTGAAATGAGGATAATACGAGCAGCTCTTTCTAGGGTGGTTCAGGGTATTATGTGAGATCTTACATGGGAGATGCTTTGGTGGACTGAGTACAGAAATGACCCCAATTCTCTACTCCTCCTGCTGGTATGTATGCACACCCTTTGTAATGTGAGTCTCTACCTCTTTCCTTTAAGGGCAGAATCTGACCACCCCCACCCAGTCCCTGAACTTGGGCTGGCCTTGTGATTTATTTTGGCCGACAGAATGTGGCAAAAGCGAAACCTGTCAGAACCAAACCTCGGCCTCAAGAAACCTTGTAGACTTCCACTCTACCTCCTGACCTGTCTCTGCCATGAAAACAGGCTGGAAGGGCTTGCTGGATGATGAGGGACTTGTATCCCTGGTGTCCAGTGGATCGGCCATCTGCCAGGCATGAGAGAGTTCAGTTGAGACCCGAGAAACTGCTCAGCCAAGCCCAGCCCAAATCACTGACTTACAGATTCAAGAGCCAAATGGATACTTGTTGTTTTGAACCTCTGAGTTGGGGGTGGTTGGTTACGCAGCAATGACTTACTAACACACACACAGTGCACAATGCCTCACTTTTAAGTAAGGGTTCAGTAAAACAATAGCAAGTGTGTTTCTATGACTCCTAAAGACTGAGAAGCTGCAGCCAAAGAGATCAGACTGTAAGCTCTGCACAAAGCAATGTTGCTCCAGAGGCATGAGGCTTCCTGGCTTATCAAGTGTGTACGTGGACGTTATCATTCCCATTCTAGAGACGTGAAAACTGAAGCCCAGTAAATTGTCTGAAGTCACATAGCAGTCAGCTGGGACCTAGTACTCAGGTCTCCTGAATCAGGCTGTACTCGAAGACAGCAGGCCACTCAAGACAGCTCAGTCGGGAAGAGGCAGGAGTTAGGAGCCAGTGACCCACTCTGACCTGGCAGGCCTGCACTCTGACGCATCTGCCCCTGCAACCTAGACCGGCCTGCTCACTCCTGTCACATCACCTGCCTTTACTTTGCCTCAAGTTGTGTCAGCCACTGTGGACTCCTGCCTTAGACAAAACACAAAATGAACAGACTCCAACAAGAGACCAGCTTGTTGCTAGGTAGGGTGGATGCGACTCTGAGCATGGCTTGGAATGGTCTGTAAGAGGCTCTGACCACCTGTAGGCTCCTGCAAGGTCATCTACAGGGGAAAGGGCATGCCAGGCGAGGGGAACAACATGAACAAGAACACAGTGGTAAATGCCGGAGTCCGCCTGCAACACAAAACCAGAGCGAATACGTTAGCCCCGCACTGGACAGCTAGCATGGCAGAGGGTCTCAGGCATCATGTCAGGATAGCAGAGGCTGGGTTCCTGGTTGTAGCAAGAACCAGGAGAAGGATGCTAGGTGGGATGGGAGGATGGCAGTGGCAGAAAAGAAACAGGTGGGTCCAGAGCCCCAGATGAATGCAATCCAGGGGTGTGCTGATAAATACTTAACAATTGGCTCTCTGAGAAAAAGCCCTTATTTGTATGGTTTGCCGATTTCCACGGTATTAATACTCCCACCATGGCTGATTTCAAGCTATCAACCTGATGCCACGGAACTCAGAGTTGGGAAGAGATGTGTAGGCCAGTGCAAGTTGGCTCCACTGGTGTGGTCCTATCCTGAGTGCAGACCTGTCAGGAAAACTCACCCTAGCAATGCCATGAAGAGTTAAGCGTGAGGGTGGGAGGATGTCCTGCATGCCTCCATGTCCTTCAATTATAGACACGGCAGGTAGGATGGGTTACATGCCATATGCACCTTTGGGGTGCTCTGGTCCATGAAGGCCCAGGCCAGGTTAGAGCCCATCAGCACATGCCAGGAGGACTTCCATTTGAGGACAGAATCGTGTCCTGTGGGCTGTCGGCAGGCTGGCTGGGGCCACAACTGGGATGCTCAGGCACCCGGTGCCAGTATAGCTGATGTCTCGCCTAGTCAGAGTTTTCTACCACCTCATCATGCCTTGGAGAGAGGGTCAGAGGTCATGGAAGCTGGGCACAGAGCTCAGAAAGGTGCTGAATCTCTGCGCTCCCTACAGAACCCTGGGCAACTCTCCTGCCCACTTTCCTCAACTGTCCCCCTATAAATGGATGGGCTTGCAAAGCATGGTCTTGAAGGCTTCTTCCTACAATGCTATCTGCCTTGGAGATCTGGACAGTGGTAACTAGTGAAGACAGCCTGCCTCCTGGATGGCAGTGATCAATGGCCATGATGGGTAAACTGGAAGAGGGAGAGTGAGTGAACAAGGCACCAAATCGGGTGCCAGATTATTTGATCATACTCCAGCTGTGTGGAGAACACTTCACACAGGCATGAGGCCTCCTGGTTTATCAAATGTATACACAGATATTATCTTATTTAATCCTCATTAACAACCCAACCATTTAGACATGGTTGTTCTCATTGTGGAGATGAGATGGTATGGAGGCAAAGCAACCTCAACATCAGGTGGGCATGGAACACAAAACCACAGTGGGCACGTTGGACCTGCACAGCTTAGCAGAATGGTGGAGGCAGCAATGAGCCCAGTGGTGCCTGGCACACTGGGGAACCAATGCCCTTTTCCTCTACCTTCCTCCCTAACTCCTTCCAATCTCCTAGCACCCCTGATCAGGAGTTCCTCTGGTCCCTGGAGGTGGATCTGAACAAAAGCCTTGGCCTGCGGGGTACTTATGGGCAGGTCTGCCCTGGTGGATATAGCTCTGGAGGGGGTCTGCATTTGGTGGGGACCCCAACATGGCTTGGGTCGTGTCCCTGGGAGGCTCTCCAGCTCCGTCTCCTGCTCAGAGGAGGCCTGGTCTGTCCATCCATGGCCACTTCTCAACTCTGGCAGCCAGGTGCCCGCGGCCCACTGCTCTGAGGCCGAACCTCATGTTCCTCTGCCCACGACCACAGAGGGGTAGCCGCCAATGCTTGCTGGCAATCATTCATCTGTTCCAAGGGAGAGAGACCAAAATAGATCTCCTCTTGGTCCTGCTCACAAATGGGGCCTGCTGGGAGGCTCCTTAGATGGAAGTGGGTGGGGCAGCCACCTGGTCTGACTCTGGGACACTGGCTGGGGTGGGGAATCAATTCTCTGAGGGATGAAAGGCAGGCCCAGGTTCTAGGAAAATGCGCACTTCCATGTGCTAAAAGCATCTTTGTGGGACATGTTCAGAAAGGGAGAGAGAGACCGTAAGAGAGACAGGCAGCTCCTGCAGCGACAGAGGCCAAGTGAGCGGCCACGTCAGCGCCAAGCCCCGGCACGCAAAGGGTGAAGCTTTTAGGCGAGCAGCGGCCAGTGATCTCAGCTTCCCCCAGTCCTAATGCTCCTGAAAGGCTCTCTCCCACTCCCTGTAATTGGGCATCAGTAGTTAATGCAGTATTGACTGCATTACACGCTCCCGTGCCTCCCCTCACTAATGCCAATTGCATCACCTTGTACAGTCACCGGCTTGCTTAGCCAATAGCCGTTAAAAGCAATCCAAATCATGAATCATATGGGAAACTTTTAGCAAGACACTGCCATCCAAGGAGACAATTTACAGTTGAGTTAATCTGGGTACATTAGCGAGACATGGATTCTGGACGACAGACCAATTTATGTTGTTTCCCTGTCCCCCACCCCCCCTTAGTGCTCCATGTGGGCAAATGAACGGAAGAGCAGGGAACAGAGAAACGCACCTGCTTCTTTACCCAAGGCTCTGGGAGGGGGTGAGGGAGACCCATCTTTACAGGCTCTCTGCCTGGCTGAATTGGGGCAGGAAGGGTAAACAGCTGTACATGCTGCTCAAGATCTGTGAAGCCTTGTTTTCAGCAGCGAGGAGGTAGCTGCGGCCGGAGCTGGCATGGGAGCTACAGATGGAGACCCTTCTCTTCTAGGCACCAGGCAAGTGTCAGGCCTGGGCCCCATGCTATTGGCCTCACAAGGCCTTTACCAGTCCTCAGTAGGCACCAGTATCTGCTGGACTCTGACTTCCTGCTGACCCACTGGGGTCTCTGGCATGGAACAGCACCAGGGCCCACTTCCTGCCTCTATCTCTGGGGCCAGGAAGGTCCTGGCCACACTCTGCTAGGAGAGACCCCCAAGGACTCTTCTCAGTCCAGAGCGTGATGGGCTATCCCAGGAGGCCTTGCCAATGGCTGAGCAAAAGCTGGTCAGTACCCAAGAATAGCCAAGAGCCTGCCCTGGTGGATCAACCAGGTCCACTGTGGAGGTCACACTCATAGTGGTCATTAACAATTGAAGACTCGCTGTCTGGCCCTCCTCAGTCCAGCTCCACTGTTCTTAGGCAATTTCACTTATTAAAAATGCTCTAAGGATCATGTCTGGTGTTTAGTTCTCCAATTTGCCTGCTGTGCCCTGTGGTCACTCCAGTCTTCCGGCTGGGCCTTTCCAGAGGCAGCTTACCTGCCCTTCTCTAGCATGTACCCGGTCCAACAACCCCGAGAGGGTGCCCTCTGCATCCTCTCCTGCCCAGTCCCAACCCAAGGCTCTCACTGCTCCTGGGGCTGCTGGACCCTCTGCTGCCTGCCTCTACTCAAGGGTCTCTTCTCCAATGGCCTGAGGGCTAATCTGGCTCTCTGTGCTCAGAGCTCCCTTTGCTCTCCTAGATTGCAAGCCTCTCCGGAAGGCCCGCAGCCTAGTGCCAGCTCAGGCACAGGTGCCAGGGAAAGAAGGGCTGTTTCTCCGGGAAAGTTGGAGCAGGGCTTCCTTTGCTGACAGGCAGGCCCGACGGCATTTAGAAAGCCTGGACCCTGAGTTCCAGTAAAGTGGAGATGGCTAGGCCAAGAGCAAGCGTCCAAATGAAAGCAATTAATCTTAAAACCAGAAGTTTAACCATTTGCAAAACAGATCTTTCCTCTCTGTGGTGGCCCTTCACTGCTCGACCTAATGGATTACTTTATTAATAATGCACTGTGCTTAAAAGCAAAAAAAAAAAAAAAAAAAAATTTTTTTTTTCTGACGATTCAATACTTCAGAAAGTCTCTTAAACCCGTTGCTACGGCAAAGCGATTGATATTTTATTATCTTTCAGAAGTGCAACATGAAAGCCCCGCAGCCCAGCAGAGCAAGAGCTTTGGTCCTCGGTAGCTGGCAGACCTGACTTCAACCAGAGGAGCCCCAGCCCCTTCCAACAAGATGCTGTCAGGTGGAGAAAAGGCATTGGGGGTGGTTAATAAGGGCCCGAGTCCCTGCTGCAGCCAGACAAAGGGTGCAGTGCTGCATCCCTGAGAGACATGCTTCTTGGGGGCCCTGGGGGCCAATGCTGCCACCCAGCTCACAGGGCCACCTGCTGAAAGGGGTAAGTGCCAGGAAGAAATTAGGCAGCAGGCACAGAGGGGCAGGTGAGCAGATCTAGAGTCTTTCTCCCTTCCCCTACTGACGGTGCCACCCGCAGGGGTTCTTGGAATTGGAGGAAGCCAGACTCTAATATGAAGTGGAGGGAAGATTTACGAGCAGAAAGATTGCTTTTGGAGGACACCTCTGGGCTGGGCAGGACAAGAATCAAATGGCTCCTCAGGGCCCCAGCTGTCTACCTTCCTTGTGCTGTTATGGGCCCCCAGAGCTCAGTGGTATGAGCTGTAGTGGGCACCACACTGCTTAGACTGGACAGAGAAGGGGACCAAGGGGCATCCTGAGCTCCCCTCTGCAGATCTGGTGGAGATTAGGGGAAACACATATGCCCAAGTGGTTGAGGTGCACTGCAGTCTGGAGGCAGGAGACTGGCTAAAATGACCTCCAGATATCTATTCCCATTCAGGGCTCATCTGAAAATCTTGAGTATCACAGAGCTCAAAGGAAATCTGGGATGCCTGCACAGGGCACTACCTAGGTGGCAGTGGTGGAGGTCATCTTGTCCCAGGAGAACAATCTCCCTAAGGCCTCCCAAGGATAGGGTCTGGGTGTTTTCGATTTCTGGCTTGGGCCTGAGGAGCCAAGCATGCCAAATAACCATGGCTGAAGACATACCTTGATTTCCACATGCTTTCCATCATGAGAGTACCTCCAGACACCAAGGAATGACCCTCTGCACTATCTTCTGCAAGCCCCTCATTTTACCAAGAGGGAAAGTGAAGGCTAGATATGGGCACAACAAAAAGCCTCCTCCCTCCTGGCCTGCCCTGACCTGGTCCCTTCTCCTTTTCGTTACACAGACCTGTAGAAGCCTAGTCCTATGACAGCCCACATGGGGACCCTGGAGAGAGGTAGAGCATACTAGAGATGGAGGTTACATCCATCCCAGCCAGACCCTGGCAAATACATTCTTTTGGCCAGAAACACTTAGTTCCCCCTTGCCTCTCTTACTACATACATGCTGAGAAATAGCCTTCGTGGGCTTACTGGCCACAAGGCTCCTCCACACGTGACTCCCAGACCAGACCCTTTAAATGCCCCTCCCTGATGAAGGTCTTAGAGGCAGTGGGGAGGCTAGGAGCATCAGCATGTGGTAGCAGCAAAGGGCACACCCTGTGTGACCTTGAGCAAGTCACTGAACTTGGAATTTTTACTAAGTGACCATGTCAACACCACCACTGACCTGGTGGGCAGAGGGCCCAGGCCAGTAAAGACTGACTAGCAGAAGGTCAGAGAATGGCCACCATGGTCAATCAAAGAGGATTCCTGCTGACACACAGCAAAGCCACCTTCTCAGTTCCTTACCAGAAGTCAGGCGACAGCAGGGGTGCCAACAATTACATACTAATCTCCCTACAACACCAACACACCAGGCAACCCTCACCTATAGGGCAGGGGGGCCTGGGGCCAGCCAGGGAACTCCTACTCTTTGGACACTGGGTACTCCGTTTGGGTCACAGGGCACCCGCTTGGTTTTACCCTCAAGCGCAACGGGTTCCCCAATCTCTCCTAAACATACCAGGACACACACTGCAGGGCACTACCAGTCAGGAAGGCTTTGGGGTATGTGGGACCACCTTCTAGAGGCTTCCAGCAACCCTGGCCCCCTCTGTTCTGACCTGTAGGGCGCACTGAGGCTCTCGACCACAGCAGGTCATGGCACTGTTGCAGGCCGCTCCTGCAAGAGTGCTACTGGCCGGTGGCGGGACACTTGCTTCCTCTGGGCCAAACTCCCGCCTCCGCGCCCGGGGACGGGGAGATAGTGGGCCACTACTTGAGACGTCTGTCTCCCCGAGGGTCCAGCCGGCCTTCCCTTCGCCCGCCGGGCACCCAGGGGCAAGCGGGGTCTTCCCGCGCGCCCGCTGGCCGCAAGCTCTGGCGTCCAATTCTCCCGAAGCCCCTGATTTGCCCGCCGCTTCTACCCTCTCGGGTTATGCGGCCGGCGCGAGGGAGATGGCTGCGGTGAGAGGAGCGGCCGCAAAGACGAAACGCCGCGCGCGGAGCGCCACTGCGCCGAGATCCGAGGGGACCCGAGCCTGCACGCGGCCCCGCAGAGCAGCACGCGGCCGGCGCACAGCCCGCCCGCCCCGGGCTCACTCACCCCTCCCCCGGCCCCACCTGGCCGCCCCCGCCCTTCTCCCCCCGCGCGCCGCCCGCCCGGGAAGCCCTGCACCGCCTGGCGTGTGTGAGCCAGCGTCCCGGCGTGTGCTCCCGCGCGCCGCGGTGGGGGGCCAAGGGGTGCGGGGCGTCGGCCCCCCGCCCGCCACCTACCGTCCTCCTTGTCCAGCACCATCATCTCGGGCGCTCCGTGTCCAGCCGCAGCTCGGCTCGGCCGGGAGAAGGGCGCCGACTCGGGGCGCGCTTCGGCGGGGCGGCCGGTCCTCGGGCAGCGAGCGGGCTCTAATTACCCGCTTGTCCGGCTCTTAACCTAGATTGCACTCAGCTAGAATTACATTCAGGAGTGAAGCACTTCGCAGATACAAAAGCAGTCTCACCTACTTTTGTGCCTCAGAATTGCAAGGAACTACGAACTGCAATTTAAAGAGGGGGGGAGAGGGAGAGAGAACAGGGAAGAGAGGATCAGAGCCGTTTCTTTGATTCTCACCTTCTAAATGGCTCAATTTGCCCAGTATAATCTGTCTTAATGTAATTGCATTTGATAGCTCATAACCCTGGCTCTGGCAACGACACAGCTTTCAGCCTCATAAAGTGTTTTCCCCTCGGATTTAATCTGAATCTCAATCTAAAATTATATTCAAAGAGATGGGGGAATCTCGGCGGCCGTCTCCCGCTGCCTTTCTCCCTCAATGTATGAGGTTTGCACTCCTGCTACTGAATAAATGCACACATTTCCCGAGGCCCCCCTCCCTCCTGGGTTAATGGGGAGTGGAGACGCGCGGGTGCCCGGCTCCGCAGCGCCACCTGGAGGTAGCTCGGCCCCAGCTCGGCGCGTGGCTCCGCGCAGCACCCAGGGTCCTCATCCCAGACCCTTGGTCAGGTGTACCACCCTTGTCTGTCACTCACACCCCCTCAGCCTTGGTTTCTGCCCCGGGCAGATCTTTCTCTGACCTCGTGCCCTCGCTTCCTACCTGCTCTGCCAGAGGCTTCTGGTTGCTTCCTGGATTTTTGGCAAAGTTAACCCTCTGCAGGGTACAAACTCTCCCACTTTGAGTCTTAGGGCACCACCCTGACCCCAGCACCCCCCTCCCCTACCAGCAAGAGCATCCTAATTCCATAGGAAGTGGGATCCTGTCTCAGCTTCTCTCTGAGCGAGCGCAGCACGGCCTTGAAGGTTTTTCTCATTGCACAACTATTTATTGAGCATGTATTATTATGACACTGGTGATACAGCAGTGAACAAAAGATTCCTGCTATTTAGGAGTTGAAAATTCTTCCTCTGTAATTCAGGAGGCAGGAGGGAAGACAGTGCCCATCTCCTCTCCTCCTGAACCCTACTTCTCTACTAGTGTCCAGACTGCCTACTCTAGGAAGGCCACTCTTAAATACCAAGAGGTTTTTTTTGTTTGTTTTTTGTGTTTTGTTTTGTTTTGTTTTGTTTGTCTCGACAGTACCAAGTTCCAGGAGGGGATGGAAATCTTAATGGATTTTTTTCTAACCCAAAGATGGCTTCGGATAGATGTGTCAGAGGCTCATCCCTGGCAGACACTTCTGAGGACTAGACCCAGGCAAGGAGAAGGAAGCCGAAGTCCCTGGAGGATCAAAGGACCGCCAGTTGGGATTTCATCCCATCTCTGTCTATTGCAAATGGTGAATCTTAGAAAATCACTTTATCTGGGCCTCAGTTTCCCTGTTTGTGTAGTGGGAGACATGTTCTGCTATCCCACGTTGCTGTGGGGATGAGTTAATGCATGTGAATGTGCTTTGTAAACTGTGGCGCCCCAACAGTGGGGGGACTTATTGGGTATAAATGAGACCTGGAGGCCAGGCTGTGCCCCTTAAGCCTTGGCAGACCACAATGCAACGTGCTTGACCAGGGTGGGGAATGGGGGAGCAGTACAGAGGCCCATCTTCCTCCATCCTAGGCAGGGAAGTCAGGCTTTGAGAAAACAGAAGAGGCTGCTTCTAATGAGATGCCTCATCCGCAGCTCCGATGGTTTCACTTTCCCCTTCATCTTGAATACTTAATCCTAATAGTCCTTGAGTATATTTGATGTTAAATATATCATTTTGCTCAGTCTCACTGTCCCTCAGGACTGCGAGCTTGATCTCTCCCCTGCCACCGCAGCCAGAGCTATATCCCGAGGGTCTGAGGGAGGCTTTGGCACTGCTGCCACTGGCCCATTTAGTAGCAACCCCTCACCCCAGCCTGAGCTGGGGGCCAGACAGTGTCACAAGCAATGGGCCTGACAGGCCGGCAAGGGCTAGGTTCTTGCTGTAGATGCCTCTGTGCTAGCTACCTGGAGGCATTCGCTCCACCAAGGCCGTGGCTTTACTCTCCAGTTCCAGGGCCCGCTTCTCCTCACTCTCAGGGTCTGGCCCTGACCCACAAACCAGGACTTGACTAGCTAGAGGCACTTTCCCACTCTTGTTCATGTGGTGTGCTGGCGACTCTGTCCCAACACAGCTCCCCCAAGACTCCAACGTGCCCAATTAGCAGCCACCCAACCAGCATCCCTCTGGGGAGTCAGGGGCCCTGTGCCCCAACTCAGGGATTGGAGCAGGCCTGGGGTGCTGAGCTAAAGAAGCTGGTAGGATAGATCAGCAGACCGGTGCTGTGTGTGAAGGGCTGCTCATGTCCATACACAGCTCTCTCTGCACGCTCTGTTGTCAGCACTGAGCTTCCACAGTGATCTGGAGAAGGGCCTCTGCAGAGACCTTCCCACTTTATAGAGCTACCCAGCAAGCCTTGGAGTAAGGTTTAGGTGACTTGAGCTTCTAGCCAGGAAGGGGCCTGCTGGGCTGACATAGTCAGGTATGAGCCTCACCCTCATCCAGCAGCCAGCCACCCTCTCAGCACATGGGGAATTGCTGGGTGCGCAGGTAACTCCTGTGCCCAGGCCTCCCCCACCTAAGCCGCCTCCAAGTCCAGAGGCACACCTGCAACACCAGAGTGGAAGCCTCAATCCCTTGGGGGAAGTAGTGGGACTCCAACACAGTCCACAGCTGATGAGCATGTACTCTCAAGCCAACATTGCCAAGAGTGTTCCAGAATGTCCTTGAAATGCCTCTGAGGGCAGCAGAGGGAGACCAGTTGATTAACCCCCAGGTTATGGTGAGGAGAAAGGGGTTTCTACTGGCTGCCTTTCAAAGTTTTGGGCAGGTCCTAGCAGTTTGTCACTGCACCTGGAATGAAAGTCCTAAGGAAGGGTTCGTGCACTGGGTCGGGGGGTGTGTGTGTGTTCGAGCAGTGGGGGAGACTCTATGCCTGAGGGCCTGGGCAGACCAGATATTCCAGAACTCAGTGGAGGCTGTCAGATGTGCCTCAGCCCAAGGGCCCTGCTTCCAACACAGTGCAGCTGTCTCCAAGGTGGGGTTACAAGCTGGCTTCACAGGTGACGCTCAGAAAGGTATTTGGAGTGAGAAGGGCCCCTTCCCTGTGGCCACCACAGCTGACAGGACAGAGTGACCCTACAGATTTTGAAGCACAATCAGGATGCCTGTTGGCCAAGTTCAGATGCCCTGCCCCGCCCCCTAAAAAGCAGTCCAAACACAGGAATTTGCAACCAGCTAGAGTGGAGAAGTACACAGTTGACAAACTTTCCTCTTTTGGTTTCTGGAAACCCCTCTAGGAAGCTGCAGTTATAATTTGTTAGGCCTTGTGGAAGCCTAGGCCAATTTCGCACACCAGAAAGCAGATCTCTCCCACCCTCTTAATGAAGGCCAATCCACCCCTGCACAACAGCACTGAGAAGGTTGTGGATGTAGGCTGACCAACTGTCTTGGTTTGTCCCAGGACTGAGAGGTTTCCAGGATACAGGGCTTTCAGTGCTAAAACCAGATGGTTCTGGGTAAACCAGGACAGTTGATTACCCCAGGGTAAGATGGTAGGCTGGGACAAGGGACTAGTGAGGCCAGAGAGAAAGGCCAGGCAGCCAGACCCTTCCCTGCAGACCAGCAGCTGCCTCCCAGCCTCAAATTTCCCTGCCTCACGCTTCAGAGCTTCATCTCCCAGGCACTAAGGAACTGCCCTAGCCCCTGGGGAATGATCCCATGGGGGCAGCGTGGCAGCGTGGCTCTGCGTGCTCCCGCCAGACTGGCAGCTACAATGGGAAAGCTGTGAGTTGGACTCAGGGGTGGATCCAGATTTTTTGAGAGCCAAGCTTACTTACGCAATTTGGGGCTGGGGTGCTCTTTAAGAAAAGGAATACAAGATTACTAACGCCAAATGACCACTGAAGGACTATGAAGCTTAAACTTCGTTAGCTTCAAGGTAAATCCGCCCCTGATATTCTGGATCTGGAGCCCTACCCTAGCCAGCAGGGCACCTCCCGACACGCTTGGCTGGGGGAACCCTGCCAGGGGTGAAGCAATGTCACCCATCCCGCAGCTATGAAGTTCCAGATCTGAGCGACCCCAGGAGCATGCTGGTTTGACTGTAGGTTCTCAGGGCATCCCCCTGGGGGAGCCGTTCCGCAGTCGGGTGAGGAAGGGGGGACATGCAAGACACCCACCCAGGGAGCCTGGGAGACCTGGGGCAGTGGGCACTGCGGGGAAGCCCGCGGCGCGGGTCGCAGAGGCGCTCCCTGTGTCTGCGAGGCGGCAAGAGCCAGAGAGAAAGTTCCGGGCCAGAGCGTGCGGGGCTTGCGAGTCCGGGGCGGCCCGGGGGACTTCCCAACCCCGCTGAGGAACCCCGGGGGCTGAGCCCGGCACCCCGGCACACTCGCCCGCGCGCACACCCAGCGCCGCGCTTCCGGGAAGCGGCCAGGCGGCCCGAGCTGGCCGAGGCCGACGCGGGGGGACGCTGCCTCCGCGAGGCGAGCGGGGTGGCCTCCGCAGGGCCCGCGCCGCCGCCCCCGCCCCGCGCCCGCCGCGGCCCTCGGCCCCGGGCACCTACCGTCCTCCTGGTCCAACACCATGGTCCCGCGATGGCTCCAGCCCGGCGTGGGCCGAGGACGCGGAGGGGCGCGCGGCTCGGACTCCGCGGCCGTCCGCCTGCGCTGCTCCCGCCGGCCCCGCGCGGGCTCCGCGCCCCGCGAGCGGCGGCCGGGGACGGGGGCGGGCGGACCGGCGCCGGCAGCTTAGCCCCGCGGGCAGGGAGCGCGGGAGGGCGTGCGCGTCCCGGGGGCGGGGGCGGGGGCGCGTCGGTCCGCCGCGGGGTCGCGGGAGCCGCGCTAGCAGCCGCTGCCCGGGCCGGGCCGGAGCCGCCGCCGCAGCCGCCGCGCGCCCGTTCTCCGTCCGCGCGGGCCGCGCTCGCCTCAGCTGAGTGCAGCCTGCGTTTCCCAGGGCCCCTCAGTTCCCCTGTTAATTAAATCAATTCATTATGCTCAGATCTGATTAGCGGCCCTTCCCCCCTTTGAATCAATTATTCAATACACAAACATAATTGCTTGGGCCAGAGGTGCCCGCCATTAGCTTATTTAACTCCAAGGACACTAATTACCCGCAGGGCACGGGAACTTTTCTCATTAATTCTGACAAAACACAAAAGCACAGCCAGAGTGTGTGCGTGTGAGCGACCGTGTGCGTGTGTGTGCGTGCGTGTGTGTGTGTGACCGCATGCCAGAGTGAGGGCTGCGCGGGGTGATGAGCCGCTGTGCGAGCCGAAGACGAGCCTGGGGGTGGCGGAATGTGTTGCGATCGCGGGTGGGAGTTTGAGTCTGTGGCCGCGCGGGTGTGAATGGGGGATCCGTGCGTGTGATGGTGAGGGACTGCATGAGTGCATCGGGCTGGGTGTGGCTCTGGGTCTGGGAACCGAGGGTTCGGGGTTGAGATCCAGCACAGGAATGGTGAGATTGTGGGTGTTTCTGTGCGTGACTTTGTGAACGTGACTCGGTGGCTACTGTGGTGAGCGCCCCATCTCCTTTCTGTTTTCATAACTGCCCCAGCATTGCCCGCTGCACAC
Source organism: Panthera onca (assembly GCF_046562875.1). NCBI lineage: Eukaryota > Metazoa > Chordata > Mammalia > Carnivora > Felidae > Panthera > Panthera onca. Next base: position 50,053,747 of record NC_138348.1, on the reverse strand, counting down.
TCAAGCCCATGGGGTGTGAGTGCAGAACACTGAAGAGAAAATGAGAGGATCAGGAAGTGGTGGGTGCTGTTTGTGCACTTGTTGGGCTATGCTCCCCCCTCCCCCACCAACCCCAACTACCCCCCCCCCACTCCGCCCCTGTTTTGAACCCCAGGTTCCCATTGCCCCCGTCCTTGGCGCATCTCGGTACTGCCTCCTCCTCACCCCCGCTTTTATCCCACAGCCCTCCCAGCCTCTGCCCCTATTTCCACAGGTGCCTGACACCCAGGCATACCCCCACCGAACTCCACCCACCCTTTGCCTAGTTCTTCCCTCCTGTCTACAAGGCTGAACCGAGGGTGTGTCTGTGTGGTTGACCAACTTCACATTTTACCTCCCAGGAAATCTCTATTGAGAGAGAGCCGGTATGAGAGCCCACAGAGGCAGGGACACAGAGGGTAATTGATTCCCCCAAATTAGGTTTCTGCTTTCTAAAGACCAGTATTGTTCCTGTTCTCAATGTGCACAGAGGTATTGAAGATTTCCTTTTTGTTTCCTCAGGCAATGAATGAGCTTAATCCATTTGGCTTTATAAATCAGGAAACTAATATTCGCTCCTTCCATAGCAGCTTTTTAAAAAATTTAATTGGTGTGGGGGGGCACAGTTTGTCACCCTTATGCGGTTCCCAAGCCACCACTTATCAAAACACATTCTGACTGAGGGGCGGAGAGAGGGCTGAGTAGGGGTAGGGGGGGGAAGGGGAGGCTCATCCTGATTCTCCCTGCCCTCATCCGTCCTTGCATGTGGACCCACACAGTATCTGGAAAAGTTTGTGAAATGATTGCATTATACTCACTTTGGTGAAGGAAAGGGGTGTGTAGAGATGCTCTTCAGAATCATCTTCCAAATCTGCTACTTGCAGTCTCCCACCAGGGCAGAATGTAACCACGCTACGCGCAGAGTTGGCAAATCCTCCTCTTCACTGTCCTGTAGTAGCCATAGAGTCACCTTCCTGTTGCCAGGATCTGACCCTGCCTCACTCCTTCTCAAAAATCTTCCATGGATTTCCAATGTCCCCGTGGCAAAACCCTAACTACTCATCATTTCAGGTCTTTCACAAGATCTGAAGAAGCCTTTGCGACCACCACTACCCCTTGCCTCAACTGATATTTATTGATCTCCAGCAACAGTCTTTACAGCCCTGCCCCACCTCTGGACTGCTTTGCCGTGATTGAACACACCCTGAATTTCAGGTTCTGGCTCCTGTGACTCCTCTCATGGGATCCCTGTGCTTAGAAAGCCCTTATCCATTCCTCCAAATCCTCTAAGGAAACAGCCCCTCTATGTTCTTCTGAGTGGGTGTCACTGTGTGAAGGCTGGATTGCTGAGGGGTATGTGGATTATTTAGTTGAGGCCTGGGGGATAAGATCAGCCCTTGAGGGGGGTGTTTCAGCCCTCCCCTGGAGCAGGAGGAGAGATATGGAATCAAGACACCAGGTCACTAGAGAAAATGGGAGCTGCAGAGTCAGGAGAAGGAACTCTGCTTTCCTGAACTTTAGATACAAGAATGGTGGCTCAGAAAGAGAGACACTTGGGCATCATGTTTCCCCCCCAGGGTCTCAGATGGCATGGGGCCAGAACCCAGGCACATGCTTCTTCTGGAGGCCCCATGTTTGGAGCGCCATACTGTTTAGTTCTCTGTGTAGCAAGGCATGGCCACTGCCTACATCAGTGCTGGCTGTTCCCTACACTAGGGCATCTGGCCAAGGGGGCAAGAGGGGGCTGAAATTCTGCCCTCTCTGCTTTATAAGCCATGTGCCTGGTGTAAGCCACACTCACCAGAGAAAGTACTTTTTCTAAGTTGTGCAAAGGCACCATGTGGGCTAGCATGGCCCTGCAGTTGGGAATCTCTGCCTGGCTGGAGTTCACACCCACAGATGCCAGCCTGAGAGGTCACCCAGCCACCCCTGCACCCACCCTCCCTTGAACCAAGGATCTGGTGAGCTCTTAGAAGCCCAGTCCTCTGGTTTTCATAGAGAAAGAGAGTGTTCAGAGAACTTAATCATCACGGAGTGGTCAGGGATACTGAAACACAAGTCCAGCCCCACTTCTGAATGTATACGGGCCTTAAGCCCTGGTCAAGACACTGAAATCAGTCCACAGCGAGATTCGGACATGGACAAACCCACCATAAGGACCAAGGTCCCTAACAGGAGCCATGTTGGAGGGGACAGGATGAGGTTTCTGAGAGGAGATCGTCATGAGGGACCAGACTGAACTGCAAGGCCCGGAGTTTGGTGGGACCTCGTAGTTCCAGGTACAGTGCTAAGCTGGGCCTGGCGCACTCCCAACCCGCGCCCCAGGAAGAAGAGAACAGTAGTACAAATGAGGAACCGAGTCATTCCGGGCCCACAGCTTTGTGATTTGAGCATGCCTTTTCCATAAACCAACATGTTCTCTGAGTTTTCCACATTCCCCCGTGGACATTCCCTTTCATCATACTTATTGCCAGTTCTCCTCTTTCATCCAAACTTTAACTGTTGGCCTTCCTGAGGAGTGGGTCCAAAGCCTTCTTATGACACCTTCCTGTGGGGTGCCATCCACGGTTGTCCTTGTGTGTCACCTGCACTCAGGATCTCTCCCTTGACTCCTACTCCAGTGTTTCCAAAGGCCCTCTTGACATCTCCACTTGGATGTCTCAAAGGTGTCTTAAATTTTAAAATTCGAATTGAACTCTTGATATTTCTTCCAAATCTCTGTTCATCTTGTTTTAGTAAACCAGCCACTCAGTTCTTAATACCAGAATTTCCCTCAAGCCAGGAAAAGTAAAAAAAAAAACAAAAACAAAAAAACAAAAAAAACAAGAAAAAGGGCACCTGGGTGGCTCAGTCGGTTGAGCATCTGACTTCGGCTCAGGTCATGATCTCATGGCTTGTGGGTTCGAGCCCCGCATCAGGCTTTGTGCTGACAGCTCAGAGCCTGGAGCCTGCTTCCGATTCTGGGTATCCCTCTCTCTCTCTCTCTCTCTCTCTCTCTCTGCCCTCTCCTGCTCATACTATCTCTCTCTGTCTCTCAAAAATAAACATTAAAAATTTTTTTTTAAAAGTAAAAAAAAAAAAAAAAGAAAAGAATGAAAGAAAAGAAAAAAAAGACAAAAAGTAAAGCTAAGTATATTAGTTTATTACACTAATGTGAAGAGGCTGAGTTCTATCAAAAAACAGATTAAGTTGAAAAATAAAATACAGTCAAATGCTATTTATAAGACATACTCCCAAACAAGGTGACAAAGAAGAGTAAAAATAAAGCCAATGGGCAAAGATATACCAAGCAAAGATACACCTCTCAAATGCAAGCAGGGAGGGAACAGAAACAGCAATATTCATAGCAAACAAAGCTAACCTCAAGGGCCAAAACATGAGCTGCTCGGAAATGAAGAAACACTCTCTTGAAATTACTACTAGATCAAAAATAAGATCAAAACTAAAATTGCAAATCGTCTACTCATGAAAAGGAGAACACAGAGTACCATACAGAATTTGTCGGACACAGCTGTACTTAGAGGAAAAAATATAGCCTTACATGCTTTTAATATTAAATGAACAAAAAAAGACTAAAGCAAATGAACTTGGTATTTAATCTAAGAAATCCAAAAGAGTACAAACTAAGCCCAAAGAATGTAGAAGGATATTAATAAAGTCAAAATCAGGAATTAACAAAATAACAAATGATAATAGAAAAAAATAATTAAAAGAAAAATTAAAACCCAAACCTGGTTCCTTGAAACAACCAACAAAATAGTAAACCCTTCCAGGCAAACCTGGTTGGAAAACAAAAACAAAAACAAAAACATACAATATTACTCAGCCATAAAAAAGAAGGAAATCAGGTCATTTGCAACAATGTGGATGGAGCTAGCGTGTATGATGCTAAGTCAAATAAGTAAGTCAGAGAAAGACAAGTACCATATGGTTTCACTCATATATGGAATTCAAGAAAAGAAACAATTGAGCAAAGAGGAAAAAAAAGAGAGAGAGAGGCAAACCTAGAAACAGACTCTTAATTATAGAGAACAAACTGATGGTCACCAGAGGGGGATGGGGGAGATTGGGTAAATTAGGTGATGGGGATTATGGAGTGCACTTGTTGTGAGGAGAACCGGTGATGTATGGAAGTGCTGAATCACTATATCATACACCTGAAACTAATATTACACTGTACGTTAACTAATTGGAATTTAAATTAAAAATTTTTAAAAAGAAAAGAGATATATCACAGGTACAGAAAAGATTAAAGAATTATAACAGTAACGTGTGTAAGCCTATGAAAATAAATGTGAACCAAGAGGAAGTGGATGATTTCCAGGCAAAGTACAAAATTAATAAAATTGAGTGTAGAAGTTGAAATTCTGAATAGGCCAATAAACAGAAGAGATTTAAAAAGAAATGAAAACTCTGCCATTAAAATATCACAAGACACCATATGATCCAGCAATTCCACTTCTGGGCATATACCCAAGAGAATTGAAAGCAAGGTTTTTAAGAGATATTTGTACAGCCATGTTCAGAGCAGAATTATTCACAATAGCCAAAAGGTAGAAGCAACTCAGGTATCTGTCAATGGGTGAAAGAATAATCAAAATGTATATATTTACACAATGAGATATTATTCGGTCTTAAGAAGGAAGGAAATTTTGACACATGCTACAACATGAACCATGAAGACAATAAGCTAAGTGAGAAAAGCCAGTCACAAAAAGACAAATATGGCATGATTCTGCTTATATGAGGTACCTAGATTAGTCAAATTCATAGAGACAGAAAATAGAACGGTGATTACCAGGGGCTGGGGGTGGGAGACACGGGGAGTTTTTGCTTAATGGGTGGGGTTTCAGTTTGACGAGATGAAAACAATTCTGGAGATTGGTTACATAGCAATGTGAATATGCTTAACACTGCTGAACTCTACACTTAAAAATGGTTGAGCTGACAAATTTTATGTCACATGTATTTTACCAGAATTAAAAATAAAATAAAAAATGTCACAAGGCACAGATTATATTGAAAGTGAGTTTTATATAATCTTTAAAAGCAGATGATCTTTAATGTTATTTAACTATTCCAGACAAGAGAAAAAGTTAGAAATCTTCCTAGTTTGTTTTATGAGTTAGCATTTTCTTAATTCCCAAAGCTTCTACAGATTGAATTTAAAAAGAAAGAAAATAAATCACGGAGCAGTTTAAATGAAAAATCTGATGTAAGATGTTAGCTAACTGGATATGGGAAAATATCAAAAGAATAATACCCTATACAAGGGAGGGTTTATTTTAACACTGAAAACATCATTTGGCATCAGAAGATCTATCAATATAAGTCATTGCATCAATAAATAAGGGGAATAAAGTATGGTTACAGGAATAGATGCCAAAAAGTCACTTGAAAAAATCAGCAAATATTGCTAATCAAATAGTAAAACAGAAATAGAAGAAAACTTCTTCAATTTTTTTTTTTTAAATTTTTTTTTCAACTTTTTTTAATTTATTTTTGGGACAGAGAGAGACAGAGCATGAACCGGGGAGGGGCAGAGAGAGAGGGAGACACAGAATCGGAAACAGGCTCCAGGCTCCGAGCCATCAGCCCAGAGCCTGACGCGGGGCTCGAACTCACGGACCGCGAGATCGTGACCTGGCTGAAGTCGGACGCTTAACCGACTGCGCCACCCAGGCGCCCCAAATCTTCTTCAATTTGACAAAGACTGTTTACTAAAACCCAATGGTAAACATATAAACAATGATATTCGGAAGGTATTTCCAGAAATTGGGAACAAGAAGGGACGCTTATTATCATCATTATTATTCAACATATTTTGGAATCTAACTAATTCAATAACAAGAAAATGAACTAATCAGAATAAATAGCTTGTTATAAAGAGGACAGAAATACGTTTGTTTACAACTGATGTGATTATTGAGAAAATCCAATAAAATTTAGTTCAAAAGCTAGTAGGTTAATTAGATCATTGGGAAGGTAGCTAAAAACAAGGTAAACAGAAATATGTGTTTTTTCCTAAGTGCAATGACATATTAGAAATAGAAATGAAGATAATTTGCAACAGTGACATAACTATGAAATACTCAGGAATAATTATAACAACAGCAACCATCCCAAAGTTAAAGATCTGCTTTGAAGAAAATCATGAAACCATATTGAAGGACATATAAGAAGACCTGAATGTATAAGACAGCCAGGTTTCAAAGACTTATTCTCATAAAAAGTGAATCCTTTCAAAATTAATATATAGATTTAATTAATGCAATTTCTCTTAGAATCCCAAATAAAAAAGGCTTTTTTAGAACTGTAAAAAATTCAATTTGAAGTACATTTGAAAAATAAATATCTGAAGCTAGTTAAGAAAACATGAAAAGAAAGACTAGTTGGAGAGAACATGTGTTATTAGATAATAAACCACACTACAAAGCCACCAGAATCTGAGCAGCATGGTGTAAACCGGGAGAGATCAGTAGATCAGAGCAACAGAAGGCGAATAAGTAGGTCCAAATCCAGAAAGGACTTTCTTATATGATAAAAGTTGCATTTCAGTTCATCAGAAAAAAATTAATAAATGGCACTACCATCCAAATAGACATTTTTCTAAGGAAGATATACAAATAAGCCAATAAACACCTGAAAAGATACTCAACATCATTGGAAATACATATCAAATCACAGTAAGATAGCACTTCACACCCACTAGGAAGCTAGAATCAGAAAGTTGGATAATAAATGTTGGTGAATATGTAGAGAAATCGGAACTCACACACTGCAGGTGGGAATGTGAAATGGTGCAGCCACTTTGGAAAACAGTCTGATAGTTCCGCAAAATTTAAAAACAGAATCACTGTATGACCCATCAATTCCACTCCTAAGTTTATAGCCAAGGGAACTGAAAACACACATCTATACAAAAATTTGTACACTACTGTTTATGGCAGCATTATTCATAATAGTCAAAAGATGAGGGAAAAAGCAAATGTCTAGAAAATGGGTATTATTCAGCCATGCAAAGGAATAAAGTACTGATACATGTCACAAAATTGATGAACCTTGAAAACATTATGCTGAGTGAAAGAAGGCAGTCACAAAAGTCCACATATTATACAATTCCATTCATATGAAATGCTAAGAATAGGCAAGTCTATAGAGACAGAAAGAAGATGAGTGGTTGCCAGGGGCTGGGAGTTCTAGAAGTATGACAGTTAAAGGGTTTGAGGTTCCTTTTTAGAGGTGGTGAAAATGATCTGAAATTGATTGTGGTGAATAACATATCTGTGAGTATACTAACATGTGTTGAATTGTGTACTTTAAATGGGTGAATTTATGGTATGGGAATTATATCTCAACAAAGTTGTCTTAAAAATGGTGCTGCCTGGGGCGCCTGGGTGGCTCAGTCGATTGGGCATCTGACTTCGGCACAGGTCATGATCTCACAATTTGTGAGTTCTAGCCCCATGTCGGGCTCCGTGCTGACAGCTGAGAGCCTGGAGCCTGCTTCGGATTCTGTGTCTCCTTCTCTCTCTGCCCCTCCCCCACTTGTGCTCTGTCTCTATCAAAAATAAATAAAATATTTTTAAAAAATTTATAAAAAATGGTGCTGCCATAATTGGTTATCTATCTGGAAGAAACAAAAGGGGTCCCTACCCCCCAAATATAAAGATTATGTTTAATAGGTGTTAGAGATTTTAAAATAAAAATGGAACAGTGAAAATATTAGAGATATTAGGAGAAAAATTAAATAGATTTGGATAATATGAATAAATTTGATGGATACCTGCGAGAGTAACGAAAGAAAACAACCACTTGATTTGAGGGGCACCTGGGAGGCTCAGTCCGTTGAGTGTCTAACTCTTGATTTCAGTTCAGGTCATGATGCAAGGGTCGCGGGATTGACCCCTGCCTCAGGCTCTGCACTGAGCATGGAGACTGCTTAAGAATCTCTCTCTTTCTCCTTCTGCCCCTCTCCCCTACCCTCAAAATAATTAAATTAAATTAAATTAAATTAAATTAAATTAAATTAAATTAAATTAAATTAAAAAAAGAAGTACTTAATTTGAGTTTTAAAACTTCAATGGCAAGAGATAAGACCAATGATTTACTGGAAAAATATCTGCAAAATATCTCACAGGAAAAGGGAAAATATGCTGTATATACAAAGAGTTTCTCTAAATTGAAAGAAAGAGACAAATGCCCAAGAGAAAAACAGAAAAACGGTATGAAGAGGCCATTCTGGGAGGAGGAAATCTAATTGGCCAACAAAGTGCTTTCCCTCATTATTATGAGGGAAAACACAAATTAAAGCAAAATCAGAGACTCTTAAAAACTGAGAACAAACTGAGGGTTGATGGGGGGTAGGAGGGAGGGGAGAGTCGGTGATGGGCATTGAAGAGGGCATCTTTTGGGATGAGCACTGGGTGTTGTATGGAAACTAATTTGACAATAAATTTCATATAATAAAAAAATAAAATAAAATAAATAAAGCAAAATCAGTTTTCATTGCCTTAATTCATCAGGTTGCCAACATTTGTTTAGAGTAAAATGTTCGGGTCTGCTAAAAATTTGAGAAAACGGGTAATCTTATTTGTTGCTGAGCAAGGAATCTGGCACTATCTATTACAATTTGGAGCAAGCAACCTGGAACTATCTATTAAAATTAAAAACGCATGTGCCTTTTGACCCAGAAATCCTCTCCATCTGGGAATGTATCTTATGGGGTGGGGGGGGGGGGGAGAAATCATCTGTATATAAGGATAACCCCGTAATTTCTCATTGTTTGCGATGGCAGAAAACGAAACTATCTGAATATCAATATCAATCAATGGTCGACTAAATAGTCTTACAGCTTCATATAGAATATCATGCAACTGTTAAAACATGAGTTGGAGCTAAAGCTACTGATTTGCAAAGGGTGTCTGTGATCACTGTTAAGTGAGAAAAGTAGGTTGCGGAGTAGCAAGTAATATCACCCATTTCAAAGAAAACCTCTTTCTGATGAGAACATAAGGAAAAGATGTTCAAGGCTGCCCTTGTTCAGGCTGTCAGTATGGTGACCTTAGCAGGTGAGTATGGAAGGTGGGAATTAAGGGCAAAGTATTACTTTTCTTTATTATACATTTTTAGAGTCTTTTCATTAATCTGTGATTTAAAAAAAATTTGGAACTAAGTCAGAGTCACTTTTAGACACTCCCTCCAATCACATAGTCACCGCTATTGCCGTATCCAAGTGATCATTATCTTTTGCACACTGCTTCAAGAGCTTTTTGGCCTCCGTGCATCTACCCTGAGCCCCACTAATTCAGCCTTCATACTCCAGATGCAGCCAGGAGATATTTTAAAAATGCAAATCCGATTTTGTCAACCCACCCTCAAACATGTAATGGCTTCCCCTTGCTCTCTGCAGAAAGCCCCCATTTTCTGCCTGTCCCTTGGCTCTGCATACACAGGCTTTCCTGAAGCTTCTCCCATTACTGACACCCACCACTTGCTCCCACACTTCAGCAGATTGCCCTTGACATTGCCTGAACCAACACCTGCCTCAGGGCCTGCAGACACACTGTTTCTTCTTCATGGAATGTTCTTCTCCTCTTCATTTGGACCTCCTCTTGCTCACCTCTTGGGTCCAGGATTTAATGTCACTTCCTTTCTCAGGGTGGCCTCTCCCCTCAAGACTAGGTTAGACCTCCCTGTTACAGCCTGGCATGGCCCTCTGTGCTTTTCCTCCATAGCTCTTATCACAATGATCTAGTTAATTACATAGTCATTTGTATAATTATTTGTATGACAGGGATAAAAGGAAAACTATTAAGCTATAAGTGTTTGCATCTTCTCCTCCAACCCCCTGCTTTGGGAGAGAAACGGGTCAGACAAGAAGGCTCTCAGGGTCTAACTCAACTCTGAGATTCTGAACTTGCTCTTGCCCTCCTCAACCCATCATCCTACCTCCAACTGGGAGAATTTGTCTGGCTCAAATATCTCCCTATACTCTCCTATTTAGTCAGCTAGCTTGTCTCAAGAATTGGCTGTGACAAAGCCCTTGGAGGTGCTGGTGAGCTTTCAGGCTTCCCCAGCCAGCTAGAGTGAGGCACAGCTAGAGTATGGGACTCTCCGAATCTCCAAATGGCTTTACTTCTGCACATCCTACCCTTCAGAGACCCTCACGAAATGAACTCCCGGAGCCCACAGGTTCCTCTGAGGTTACAAACACTCCAGCAACCACAGTTTGACCTGTGGCTTCAGAATCTCAATCTGAGTCCTCATTCTGCACAATTAGGGGTCATCTGTACCCTTTCCCTTCCTACTGATCACCTGCCCACTGAGGAATGGACACCTGGAGTGATCCTGGGCTGGGTCTCAGAGGCCAGGTGTTTCCACCCGCTTCTGAGGCTGGTGCTGGTTCATGAGCTTCATGGAGTCTGACCGATGGGCCTGTGGGGCTGAGCACTGTGACTCACTCCCAGATTGCAGACTGTTTCCCAACAAACTTACCAGAGTGAACACACCCACATGCAGGTGGTCCCCTTGGAGCTACAACCACATGTCCCAACAGCACACACATCTCAGAAGCAGTCCTGGATGCTACAAGCTGGGAATGAGGTATGTGGTGCTGACGGGGGAGCCCTCCTGGTCTGCTTCCCCCCAGTCTCTAGTAGGGCCCTCCTGTCCTACCTCTGCCTCTAGATCAAAGAGGCCTGAGGAGTTCCTCCTCACCCCGTGCCCAACCTGTCTGAGAGGGCCTGCCAACTCCCAAATGATACGAAGTTGGAGAAAAAAGTCCCCCTGAAACACATAATCCTCCACGGCTACTGCTACCTGAGGCCTGACTGGGCTTCTCCAAGCCAGGCTTTGAGCCCCAGCACTCAGGCCACTCTTTGTAGTGAGCCATAAAAATATTTGAGTCGTGTCAGGGCTGGAGGTCACAGCAAGCCATCACTCAGGGCCTTTACTAGATGTGCTCAAACCCGGCAAAATGAGTCACGCAAAGCCTGGGGGTGTATTGGCTAGGGACAGGCTGCCAGTTCAAACCTCAGAGCCTACAGTGAAGCCCTGGGGCCTCTCAGACTTGGTGGTGACTGCTCAGGTCTGGATCTTGATTTTAGTTCTGACCTCATTTCTCGCAGATCTCAAGCAACTTTTCCTTCTGGAGTGTGGCAGACCACTGGTGGTGTCCCCGTTTTCTGCTCTCCCCTCTGTATGGGTCACATGGCTGCCTTAGTGGAAACTATCTTTCCCAGCTTCCCTTGCAAGCGGGTGTAGACAAGCTACTATTCTCATCTGTAGGCAGGAGAGATAGAAGCTACTTTTGCCTCTCTTGCTTAAAAGGAAATTTTCTGTTTTCCAGTCTTCCTACGAGCTAGAGTGTGGGCATTCTGATACTCGGATTTGACTA